>NC_089420.1:2400000-3600000 GCF_020647865.1 Trichoderma asperellum | reverse complement strand
GCGTTTCTCTGTATTCGAGCTTTTCAAGACGGCACCCTCGTAGCTGTCCCATTTTTGCCAGTGAAAGGGCTGTTTGAAGATCTTGACGTCCATGCCGTAGAAGAATGCCGATAGATATTCAACAATGTCCCGTATATCTGGAGGGCTGACTGCCTCCGTATCTTGTTTCTTTGCTGAATTTCTAGAACTACAGACGGACCATGCCTGCATCTTGGACAAACTTTTCTCAATTAAAGGACTAGACACAATGTAGATAGTTTTCCTCTCTTGAGTCACCGGGTTCCTTTCCTCTTCATCCCTCCATTCGTTAAAGTCTTGTGGCGGCGACTCTGGGTCTTCAGCTAGATCGTCACCAGGAAGAACCAGTGGTCCCGGAAAGGCCATTTCATCTTCGACGAGCTCTTTGCAGGTTAGGAGCTCTATCTCTTTGAGAACGCGTCCTTCTTGAGTTGCCGCCGAGATGCGTTGTCTCTTATTTGGACGTTTAAATCCTGCTTTAGACGCGTGCGGTGAGACGTCCAAGTAGAGGGATGTGTGTTTGCAGGCGTCTTTTGCATCAGGGTTGGTCATGTCTTTTGGGCGTGCCGCGTACGAGCCTTGGCACAAACTGATTCGAAATATATAATTGATCACTGGTAACAATTTGGCATTGGGAAATAATGTGTTTTCTTTCGTTTTTGTAGAGTCCATGCTGTATAAATGCATCCTTGCGCTGATTGGCTTGGTAAAGGTCTGACGCCCCAAAGTAGCGCTGCTGCCTATCTCGAGTTTGAGCTAATAACAGGAGGCATAGGCGGTATGCTCAAGACAACGTCTTATTTAACCTTGGACTAGCCAATGTTTTTTTATATTTTCTTGAATTAACTTGCAAACAGTTACAAAAATCACTCTCTGCCCCTCTACATGGCCTTCTGTCATTCTAGGCATGGGGCAGCTTTAAGTCAACACACCATGACTAAGATTCAGACGTTGTCAAGCATCTAAATTGTTTCGTATCCAACACGCGAGATTAAGTTTGAGAATAACCCTTTAAACTCCATCTTCTCCATTATAATTTAATCATACACCATCTTCAAGACCCGGTAGAATTTTTTCGCGTGTAGCATCTCTGCCGTAAGTTACCCTATACACTTGGGCTTTTTCAGAAGGCTTCTATGGGGCTATTACTGTATTGGCGGTGTTAATACAATATCAAGATGCAAACGTTTTTGTCAGAAAGAACGTCTTATAATCCTTTTCCTACACATCCAATGACCAAGTCTTAGGTGTCATTACCATCCTGCAACTTGGCAATTGTTAATAAATGCCAAGATGCTGAGCGTGGGATGATCTGCCCTGGACTTCTTGGCTTTAGAGCTGCCGTTGCGCCACATTCGGCGCCACCCGAGGTGAGAGGCAGCAAACGGCAACGGCGTGATACTATTATCACTAACTGAAACTATATCTTTTGACTTTGAAGATCTGAAATACGAATAAACATGAAATCTTATGAACAAACTTTCAAATGGGTAAACCCAGGCCGAATACGTCTTATTGCTCTAATGTTACCGCGTGTAGATGAGCGTGAGGCGATTAATGCGAGAGGCTGACATTTGTGCCGTACATGCCATTTTCATAGATTCAAGTTCGCCGACGTCCCAACGTAGTAACCACAACGTAGAAACGATTGATTGGCAAGAGAACAGCTAAAACTTGCGCACTTTGCGGTGACAAGAATCGAATAGCTGAATGGAACCGCCATTTGTTCGTGTCTCAGTCTTGAGTGAGTTTCATATCCGGGATAACCGGTCGCCAGCCTCAAGCTTGAAGTATGCCCAACCTATCCATAACTACCACATAGAAGACCAATGAAAGGCCAGTAAGCGAGAGCTATGCCGTTGATCGCAATGCATGCTAGCAGTAGTCAAATTGATCCAAAAAGAGATGGCTTTGTAAATTGCAGTCTCAAAGAGGGTAGACAGACTGAGTATTACATACTAGTCAAAGATATTCAGGAACCGGTTATTTGGGCCGGGTAAGTGTCAACCCCTTTTCTCTGCTTCTCTGACGTCGCTATTCGCTCGTACAAGCTGCTGTCGCCGCCGTTGCTGGCACTATTTATGTTGGGTTATGTCTGGCCCCATACACGCATGTCGATCAGGTGGAGAGCTGTGATACTAATAGGAGCTCCCTCCGACTGCCGGGAAAGTCGGCCAGTCGCTTTTGTATAAAGAGCACCGTTATGCTTGCAAAGACATGAATTTGCTTTAAATGCTTTCTAATCTCAACAGAGCCCATACTTGTAGACCTATATGAAGGAGAATTTGATAGCCATATTGATGGTTGGCTTGATAAGAGCGCTGAGAGCTTTCTCTTGCGGGCCCACCACAGTTGCCGAAGGTTGGTGGCCTCTGATCAACTTATACTATCAATCGAGCATGACTCGATATCATCCTGGTAAGGCACTTGAAATGGCGTTTCCAATTCGCTCATCTATTCAATCATGTTACCTCTTTGGCCCAGGCTAGCCTCATGCTGTTGGCTTTAAATCTTTAGCGCCCAGCACTATGGAAGTGTCGATCGCGGGGCATCTTCTGGGGTATGAAGCTCTCGCCACAATTCCTCTTGAAGAAGTGTTTCATCCAACATCATATGACTCTCAATCCTCGCGCATTATGGTTGTAAAATCGATTCCGCAGTTTAAATTTCTACAACTATTCTCCCGCGCATATTGCATAACTCAACCCCCAAATTGTTCTTGCTCCTATGTGTAGATTCAGCGATCGCCCTTGATCCCTGACGAGCTGGGAAATTAGCTATGTAAAGCTACCCACCAAGCTACCCACACATGCTACTAGGAACAGAAGTTGCGATCTTCAGTTGAGCCCTTTGGCACTATGTCATACCGTCTAGTTGACGACTCGCGGGCTGCTTAGATCGGCAGATTGTGAGACTAACCCACGAAATGTCGTGCCATCCCTGATGTTTGGATACCATGTTGCTACTGTCAAGAGTCTAGCCGTGGGCTTGCATCGCGGCACTATGAGCCTTGATACCTAAGCGAGCTTGTCAAGGAAGATCTCAATAGTAATTGTGAATTTCTTGGGTTCAGGCATGGCCAAGCTTAATGTTATGACTGCCGATCGAAGAAGATGGTATAGGAGTACACTGTAGCGGTGTATCAAAGAGCAGAGAGGTTGAGAGATATAAAGAGGACTGCTTCGCCCACAGCTTCTCGTTGCTTTTTCTCATCAACAAGCAACTCGCTTTCAGTCACTCTTTTGCACAGCAAGCCTACAACTTCAGAAGTTCTCAACTTCAGTCACTCCTTTAGTTATTTTCTCACTTCCAATACCGCCAAAATGCGTTTCGGACTCGCCGCTGTTTTCCTTGCCACCATTGTCGGCACTGGTCTCACTGCCCCTCTGGCTTCCCAGCGACGCTCTCTCGTTGGTGACGTCGGCAACCTTCTCGGAGGCATCACCCAGGGCGTCGTTGTCGACGTTGTCGTCCTTGAGACCCAGCTGGTCTCTCTGCTCGGCCCCATCGTCCAGACGGTAAATAGAAGTTGACTAGTCACATTTCATGATGCACCAAGCTAAACATTGTATTTTCTAGATCGAGTCTGCTCTTCCTACCGCCACCACTCTGGCTTCCAAGCTTGTCAGCCTTGTTGATGGCGTTGGCGCTCAGGCCACCGATGCTCTTGGCCTGAACAACGTTGTCCAGATCGTTGGTGAGGCTATCGCCATGGTTGCCCAGGGCGTTGACTTGAACGCTGTCAACGCTTACCTCAACGCTGCTACTGGCGGTACCATTACCAGCCTTGAGGCCGCTCTTGGCATCAACAACCTTACTCAGGTTCTTGGCCTCTAAATGTGATGAGGCCTATTGGGGGATGCAAAAATCGACATCGGTTTTTGGGCATAGTATTTGCAGTTACGATTCTTGTTACCTAGCCTTATTTGCAATATACGAGCATTTTGGAGGTGTCTGGCGATTGAAGATACCCGTTTCCTAGAACTTTCTTCCCATGATATCGTGATTCCCACCCCTTTGCGTCTTGCAGTCTCATTTAAATCCACGGAGATTCGCATGGAGTCCCTATCGTGAGGTAATGTGTTGAACTGGCAAAATCCCCTTGTGGCAGGTTTCGTAAAAACTCAAGTAAACCGTTCTTAAACTGGTATTCTAAATGTCGTTTTGTGTCGTTTTGACTGCTGTTTTTTTTTTTTTTTTTTTTCTCCGGATTTGTGTTGCGTGATTGCATACGGATTACGCTAAATTTGAACTGCTGTCGCTCAAGGGCCAGATTTAAGTGTTGGAAGTCAACGTTGAGAGAATACGGGATATCCATATCCAGCGGAATTAGTATATACTAGGTCTGAAATCATGACTTCCCTAGAAGTACTTTTTGTGGAAGTGCTTGGACGCCCTGCTGCTGCATAGCCACCCGAGTGTCGTGTACCTTGCGGTCAATGACCTTGAAGTCAAACACTCCGTCGAGATCTGCGCGAAACTTCAAAAGCTGGTCTTGCGCTTTCTTGATCTCATCCGGTTTATTGTCCTGGACGACATGCGCTTTGACCTGTAGTATCCACCGACTCTGCATATCAACCCGTGTCAGGGACCCCCAGGCTGGCAGACTTGATTTGGGTCCTGAAGGAGCTGCTGGCATGGTTGCAAGGGGAACGTAGTCGCCGATTGGGCCGACAAAGTAGTGCCTAGTTAAACAGAACTCGATATCATCACGAAAGAAACGAAACGTCTCTTCCACCGTTTCTGTTTTGAACCTAGACTTTATTAGACCATGGCAGAAATTAACCAAAAAGACTAAATACTGACTGATAGTTGTTTTCCTGAAGTATAGACGGCAGCTTCCTTTGTTCCCAAAGCTCAACTTTCTTGCGCTGGGTAAGAATCGGCTGACCACGAGGAGGATCTGGAAAATCCGTCCATCTCAGTATGCCTGGGACGAGATTGAGATCGACTGACTCAGCCTGGGGGCCTAGGTCTCGGTCTTTCAGGATTTCATAGCGAGCTTGGAGGACAAATGACTGGCGAGAGAGATTCTGATGTAATTCC
The DNA here is from genome assembly GCF_020647865.1 of Trichoderma asperellum. Taxonomy (NCBI): domain Eukaryota; kingdom Fungi; phylum Ascomycota; class Sordariomycetes; order Hypocreales; family Hypocreaceae; genus Trichoderma; species Trichoderma asperellum. The sequence goes on along the minus strand of NC_089420.1, from coordinate 3,594,936 downwards.
TTCCAGAGCAGAGCAGAGTCTTTGCGCATGGGCTTCTCAAAGGAGCGTTGATTGGTGATGCCAGATGGTCGGGGAGGGCCTTGAAAATAGAGAACTCGGCTCACAGATTCCCATGGCTGCATCGAACAGAAACCGCTTAAAACGGCGAGGGCTGTATTGATGTCGCTGTCCTCGACCAGTGCGGTGAGGAATAGCTCGTACATGATGAAGCAAGATTGTACACTCCAGCAATAAATTGAGGATCAAGTTGTCTCCGAAACCAAAAAAACTCGGAATTTTATCGGTTCAAAAGCGAGAATTCGGTTGAATCATAAGGTGATCAAAGCATGAAATGTCGATTCGTCGACGTAAGCTCTGAAATGCCGTAGCAGTCTAAGCTTCCTGAAGCAATTTAGGCGTGTTGGCGATAGCTTAGTTAAAGAGGATTTGGAGATGCACGTGACCACGCGCCACAGTCGCATTTGCGCCGCGTCTGGGCTTCCGTCTGTCTTGAATCCGTCAAACCGGCATCTTGCGAAAGCTGCCACTAATGCTCGTATTGCGCAGAGCAGCTCTTTTACGCGATATCAATCCCTATAGAAACCTCTGTAGCTCGCTCTTTAAGCGGAAAATGGCTACGCAAAATCCACCAAAGAAGCGCAAGGATCCCGGTGCTCCAATCTCCCCACCTCCCCTCAAAAAGACCGTGAAGAGCACTACTACAAGTACGGCTGGGTATTCTTGAATAACTGGCCGGCTACCGGTGGCTAATATTCGCTTACAGAGTCAGCTATTGCAGGCTTTTTTACACCAATTTCTCAAAAGCCCAAAGATCGAACGGTCTGGTCAGAACGAAGTCCTTCAGAGGATGCTCCCCCGACACTGCTTGTTGGCAGATACCAGCCGGAAAATAACGACAAGGGACCCCCAGACAAGCGGAGGAAGATAGCTGCGTTCGATCTCGACTCGACTCTTATTACTACCTCATCAGGAAAGAAGCATGCGTCCAACGCAGCAGATTGGAAGTGGTGGGATAGTACAGTCCCGGATCGACTACGCAAGCTCTATGAGAAAGAAGACTATCATGTGGTGATTCTTTCAAACCAGGCCGGATTAACGCTTCACTTTGACGCAAACCACAAAGGACCAAAAGCTAATGCTCAGAAACGCGTCACTGAATTTAAACAAAAGTGCAGTGCTGTATTAACTAGCCTTGATCTCCCGATAACGGTTTATGCGGCCACGGAGAAAGACATTTATCGAAAACCTAGGAGGGGTATGTGGAAAGAAGTCTGCGACGATCTAGAAATTTCCGAAGACGAGGTAAATCTGAAGGATAGCTTCTTCGTTGGCGATGCAGGTGGTCGAATCGCCAGTCTTGGCAAAGGAGCCGGTGGTGCAGCAGCACCGGCAGCAAAAGACTTCAGCTGCTCTGATCGCAATCTCGCACATAATGTTGGCATCGACTACTTGACACCCGAAGAGTTCTTTAGAGGAGAGAAGCCCAGAGACTTTGTTCGTGAGTTTGACCTATTAAGCTATACATTCCCAGAGGAGGACGGGTCTCTCGACATTGCTGAAGACGTCTATGAACGGAAAAATGATCAAGATGTCGTTATGTTTTGCGGCCCTCCCGGAGCTGGGAAAAGCACATTTTACTTCAAAGTCCTCAAGCCTCTTGGGTATGAGCGAGTGAATCAAGATACGCTAAAATCTCGCGACAAATGCATACAAGCCGCCAGAGAACTACTCAAAGATGGCAAATCTATAGCTGTTGGTACGCGCCATCTCATACTCTTATACTGTAGTGTTGTTGCAAGGCCACGTGCATTCCAGCTTTATCTGCCACTTGGATCTGATATAAGGCTAATATAAGGGAACAGACAACACCAATGCCGATCCTGACACGCGGGCGCTATGGATTGACGTAGCTAAAAAGGCCGGTGTCCCTATTCGGTGTCTCTGGTTCTCAACACCCGTTATAGTGTGTGAGCATAATGACGCTGTTCGAGCGAATAATGCCCTATTAAATCCAGAAGCTCGACAGAGTCTTCCTAAACTGGCTTTCACTGGATTTCAATCAAGATTTAAAGAGCCGAAGGAAAGAGAGGGCTTTCAAGATGTCACAGAAGTCAAGTTTAAATTCCGAGGCACCAAGGAGGAGTATGTGCTTTGGGGCCAGTACTGGATCTGAACGGACAGTGCATGGCAAGGCTGCTGTTGCAGGCCTGCTCCTCGCCGTGTGGCCATCCGGTCGGCCAAGCCGACGGTGTTGGTGCCCACCAATTACCACCAACTGCCATTAGACTACTCGTGATTTCTTATAAATCAACATACACAGCAGTCTACACAACAACACTCCAATCACATTGATAGATAGCCACCATCACCGGACGAAAAAATGACAGCCTATCACTGGCCACTTCTGTGGACTATGACCGGGTTCGCTGCACTTGCTCTGAGCAATTGTTTTGTGAGACTTCAAACGATAAGCTCAGCGAGAGATGAGAGCACCACCGTTTAGAGCAAAAGGCTATTGCGATATAGGGCCCAGGAGCCACTCTTTCTACATTTCCTATATTATATGCAACCGGCTTTTTTTCTTCGCCGAAGAGCGGCAATTGATTTCTCTCCACCACACCATTGATGACGAAATGTTCGATTCCCAAAGCAGCTCAATGCGACATGGTCTAATGCAACCAAAGATCTGGGGTTGCTGCCCGGCCAGGTTCACCCCAGTCGCATAATACGTGAGTGCTACTTGCGCTTCCACATCAGCCAGGATAGCGATAATCAGCTAGAAGATAATACGGATATGGATTGCAAAGTTAGAAACATATTTTCAGCGAACGTACACCGGAGGTTGTCCGATCCCCCGCACTCTCCAACTTCGTGGCTTCCCCCTCACTCTTCAAGGCCCCAGATTAATTAGATTTAGACTACTTGGCGGGCCGCCAGACTGCAGACTAGTAAAACGGATCACCAACAAGCCACAGCTAGGCACTGATATTGGTCGCTCCGTTCTATGTAAGACCGGCGCTGGGAATCCGGCATGAACAGCATACGATGCGTGGAGCTGCTGTGGAGTGTGGAGTGCATGCTGGCGGCTAGCTGAACGGTTTTAGAAGGACGATATGCGGGGCTGGGCCAGTTTTGCTGGTCTATTAGCCAGGGATTGACATCATGGCGGTGCGTTGTTCGAGGCATCGGCCAGCCTTAGGCCACGAGTTGAATGCAACTCAGCAGCTCGGCTGCAGGCACTGAGTGGTCTTGAACTATTAGAGGCTAACTCTGGTATGGCAACACAACCGTCCGAGACGCTCCGACATTTTGCAAGTGTGGACACCTCTAGCTGAGAAAAAGGCTCCTCGTGTGACCATCTGGGGCTTCCCTTGGTCTAAGGATTCTGAAAACTGTGCGATGTGGGCGAAATAGGTATATAATGAGATCTCCCTCCTCTGCTGTGAGATTCTTAGACCAGCACTCTCTGCCCGTGCGCATCTCAAGTTTTGTCTTTAGCTTCTGTAGCTACCAGATGCTTCCCTTGCTCGTCTTTACCACGGTGTCAGTTTCTTATTAATTACTTGCGTCAAGACCGCCACCATGGGTGTCGGGGGGAAGAAACCCGTCAATATCTTCAAGTTGAAAGACTTGGGAGAGCCAGAGGGAGCTCTGAACTGGCGCCTCTGGTTTGCCGTCTTTTCTTTTGGCCTACTCGGCGCTGCGCGAGGTATCGACGAGGGACTGATCTCTGGTGCCTTCAACTCGGCCAATTTCAAATCATCTATTCACTATGCCTCATACGATACTGTCGAGCAGGCCAACATCAAAGCCAATGTCTCTGCCATGGTCCAGATTGGATCCGTCGGCGGTGCGTTGTTGTAAGTCACGTCACCGCCTCTTTTATGCATGGTTTAGTTCTCCACAATCGCTTCCATCGGTTGCTAACGAATGACCACTATTGTTTTTGCTATAGTGCCTTCCTAATTTGTGATCGTATTGGCCGACTCAATGCTACGCGAGTGCTGTGCCTCATCTGGGCTGTTGGCATTGCTATTTTTATGGCTGGCGGAGTGAAGGGAAATTTGGGCGCCATCTATGCCGGTAGATTTATCGCCGGCCTTGGCGTGGGACAGACGCCGGTCGTAGGGTGAGTCAAGAACCCGAGTTAAACCCCCACTTGTGTCCTTTACTTGTGCATAGTTGTGTACGACTAACACGATGCATCGTTGCGCAGCCCCATTTACATTGCTGAAATTGCGCCCGCATCAATTCGTGGTCTCTGCACATGCTTCTTCACTGGTGCTGTCTATCTCGGCATATTGCTTGCTTATTTCGCCAACTATGGATGCCAGCTTCATATCGTCAGTGGCAGCCCGAATCAATGGCTTGTCCCCACCAGTTTACATATCATGATGAGTGGAATCATTTTCATTCTTTCCTTCTTCCAATACGAATCGCCGCGCTTTCTCGTCAAAGAGGGTAAAATTGAGCAAGCTGTCTACAGCATGGCTCGCTTGCGCCAGCAGTCTCCCGACAGCGAGTACGTCAATCGCGAGATAGCTATGATTCAGATTGGCCTTGACCGTGAGCTGGAAGCTAGCCAAGGTGTTGGCTGGTTTGGTAAAGTCAAGGAGCTGCTTCTCAACAAGAGCAACCTGTACCGAGTGTATCTGTCATCCATGGTTCAGCTGCTTGGTCAGTGGTCTGGCGCTGGATCCATCACCCTGTATGCGCCGGATCTGTTCAAAATTTTGGGCGTTACTGGAAACAGCGAGTCTCTTCTTGTTACTGGCGTCTTCGGCATCGTCAAATTCGTGGCGGCAATGATCTGCGCCCTCTTCCTCGTTGATGTTATCGGCCGCAAGCGTGCTTTGCTATGTGGTATTACACTCCAGACCATTTCCATGATCTATGTTGCCGGTTTTCTTACTGCCGTACCTCAACTCGGAACTGTCAAAAACTTTGTCTTGCCTGAGTCTATGAAGGGACCTAGCCGAGGCGCAGTTGCCATGATCTACCTATCAGGCGTCGGCTGGGCGCTTGGTTGGAATTCTATGCAGTACCTGCTTACGGCTGAATTGTATCCCCTTCGAGTTCGTGCTCTTGCTACCTCGTGGGCTATGACCCTTCACTTTGCCAACCAATATGGTAACTCGCGCGCTTTACCCGTTATGCTGCTCAGCACTTCAGAAGGAGGAATCTCGCCCATGGGTACTTTCTGGTGTTTTTCAGCTGTTACCTTGCTAGGTGGTATCTGGGTGTGGTTCTTCGTCCCCGAAACTGGCGGCCGTTCTCTTGAGAGCATGGACCGCCTGTTTGACCTACCGTGGTACAAGATCGGTCTGTATGGTAACAAGGATGCCGAAGAAAAAGATATGGCTGTTGATGAAAAGCAGCGGGCTGCCGAGGAAGAGTTTGGCAACGCGCAGCAGGTTGAGTATAAGGCATAAAGTGTAGATGAGATTTGAAGCTGGTTCTTACAATACTACTCGCTGGTATGGCCTAGAGATGATAGCAACTGGACTATCTAGCTACAATGATGAATGATATTATGACAAAATATTTATATTTTCTGAACCTCATGATTGTGATATGTTGACTATTTCTCATAATCGACGAAATAGCGTTGAAGCATCATCTACGGACTATTTTCGTTCCTATTACTCTGTAAGTACGATTTCTTCCGACTCTTCTTTCTTTATTGACCCACATATCTAAAATAGAAATAGTGGCGCTGGATATCAAGCTGTTCTTGACCAACACTGGTAATCGCCACTAGCTACCTTGTTGGTTGCCATATGAGGCTTATTCGTCTCGGAGGTTGTCCGGACGGCTCAGGACTTTTAATGTTCAATGTAATCTCTTAAAGGGCGAAATTTTTTTTTAAGCTGCTAGTGAAGGGACTAATAAAACAGTAACATTATCCCTTTTTTAGATGAGATTGAAAGATCTAGATACCTTCTTTTCCTGATGGACAATGAATGATTTCACCATTATCAACACCTGGATCTATCTTTTTCTGTACATGTCCTTTATTCTAGGCTGTGGCGATACAGTAAGAGCGCTATCCTCTCCCCTTTCGGCCCTTACTTATTAGCTCAAAGTTGAATCAGACTTAAACAAGCCACCAGATGATCTCCGAAATCCCCATCCAACATGCTCCGTGTTTGGCTGCTTGGCAAACTGCTACGCGCCTTCTCCAACATTTGTCCTCCACTAGCCCCTCATTCTTCCCCACGTTTCTTATGGAGGTAACATTTGATACCAATTATGGATATGTATATGCAACTTATCGGGACAGGTGGCTATAGAGAGTGTGCAAGAGAGACTTTAAGTACATCACGGCGATTACTTACCTCGATTTTTTAAACGGGTTTAATGACTACTTAATATTGTATTGATTTATCTCCAGGTCGCATTAATGAATGAAAGGATGATTAAATGTGCGGAGACTTCTTGTGAGAGAATAAGAAGAATTGGAGAACAGGCCGATCATCTCCGTCATATTATCGTGCGAAAGCCGACGCTAATATCCTTCTTCACAAGTGGCTAGATCCGGCGAGGATCCAGGTTTCTGAGACTCGTTCTCCAGCTAAGATATTAGCGGCTTGTCTGCCTAAAGAATAATCCGGTAGTAGGTTTTAGTCTGCTCGTTCATCGCTTCACGTCTTCTATGCCAGACACTATAGTCTACCAGATATCCTATTGGAAAATATACTCTATGCTGCTGACAGCGGCAATAGGAGACCTTTGAAATGGTACTGTCTATAATTTTACAGCTACTTCTGTCAAAGAGTGCTTGTCCCTTGTATTATTGTACTAGGCCGACTAAATAAATCTGGATGGCTCACGCTCTCTCGGCTTCTTCACGGCTCTCCATTCGAAACACCATGAGTACATAAGACCTCACCCTTTCTCACCCCTCTTTCTCCTCTTCTTTTGCCTACAAGACCTTTATTCTCTCAGTTGTACCCTCTGGACAATGCCCTCTCTAAGGTTTGAAAGTGACCATATAACATGGAAGCTAAATATGTCTTCACGTCTTGGCATTTTTACCCCTCGTAAAAAGTCTGCAGACTGCCCTTTTGGATGCCGAAGACGGTGTTTTCTCACTCTTTAATGATGTCAGACGCTTAGTTAAGGTAGTGGCGATGTATATGCTTAAAATAAGGCTCATACAACGCAGATAGTTTGCGCGTGAGTCTTCTCTCTTTTTGGAGGCATGATCCAGCTGTTATTGCGCTTTACAGTTATTCAAAATATCTCACGTGGGTTCAGGATATGGCATGAATGGTTGTTTTCTCCGAAAATGAGCAATTTAGAATTTATTTGTTCAAAGACCTGGGATGTAAGCCAAGACGACCCTGGGAGGATCCATTCCCTTTGCTGAGCTGGTGATGCCATGCCTCTGTGCTACCTTCGAGAGTACTGTATGAGAAATCAGCGTCACAGCGGATATATTGCGTTTACTGGTAGGAATATTACGGTATGATTTGTGTCATACAAGGGTTCCACCACATTTTCTTGGCCATAAGCACATATATAAAGAATGGCACGCCCAGCACCCTTGTACGAAGAAGGCAAAGCGAATAGTTTATAAATTTGGTCAATACCTCTACTCGCTACTCAATTATGAGGTCAATCATGCGCCCACTATACTATCTCAATTTTGCCTTTCTCTGCATTCACATCTGCTGCCAAATACGACGATAGTAAAGCGACAAGGAAATCGTTTGACCTGAAGTAGCTCACGCTCAGAGAGTCCAGAACCCGAAATACAGTGGTCAATTGTCGAAATCACCAATTCAAGGGAGTAGAGGCATAGAATTTATCGACTAATGGCAAACAGGACTGGCGCGTTTGGCTTGAGCAGGATTGCAACCCAATTTCCTTCTGGCACGACATTCCTCTCTATCCTGACGAGAAGAACAATAATATTGTCAATATCTACGTAGAAATCCTCCGATGGACAGATGCCAAGATTGAGACGAAGCGCAATAACCTTATGAGTGAGTGATGCGTATTAAGTTGTTGTCTGTGTCTGTTGCTGGTCAACAAACGAGATGCTCATATGCAGTTCCCATAGATCCCATCTATCATGACGACAAAGATGCTGTTCCTCGATACGTGGCTGGCATTTGGCCGCATAAATCCTACCCGTTCCTTTACGGTTCACTTCCTCAGACCTGGGAGAACTCTAACATTAAGCATAACTTTACTGGATATCCTGGTGATAATGATCCTATGGATGTGAAAGATATAAGTGCAACCGAGTCAGTGCTAGAGAAACGTGATTGAAGAACTGATCAGCTAAAGGGTTGTCTTCAAGCCTTTGATGTGATCGATAGTAAGTCACTACTTTATATACCGCTGAGTACCAAAACTGAACTGGGTTTAGCCATCAACGATCTAGAGGAATATCGACCTGACCTTAAGCAAACCTTTTATGACTGGTTCGTCGTAAGTACACCCTTTGGAGAAAACCCTTCACTGTATATCAAAAAAAGATACCATTTTAATTACAACTAGTGCTACAAAGTTCTTCGCAGTGGCAGTCTCAATACTATATTTGGAGACAAATTCCAAGACTCCAATACGGCACGCGAAATCGTTGGCGAAAGTCACGGCTTCTGGCAAGACCTTATCAGCGGCAGAAAAGACGCCGGGAAGATTAGCAATTCGCAGACTTCGCAACCAAGCATGTGTGAGAGTTATATCGCAAGCAAAGATGCAAGCAAAGAGTTTGGCCTTCCGAAGAAATCCAAGATTGAACCTGCTGCGCTGAGGCCTGTGAAGTACGGTAAGTGGTTCTATTTAGATGAAAACTTTGAGGTAATGCCGGAGCAGGATATTGATGTTGATTGAGAACAAAGGATATCAAGGCAGAAACATAGACATAAATTATTAAGTAAAGAGATTTGGCAATATATAAACGTTGTAGGCGTAATATTTACAATTCTTTTTGCCTCGGTCTATTAATCTACTCATGATGATCTAAATGCTATTCATGCGTCCCATATTACCACAGATCTTATCAGTTAAATGCCACTTCAGATGCTTATTATTTGTCTAGATGCAATGAATACCCAGAAATGAATGAGGGTAGAGGGAAATAAAAGGGAAAGGGCCATTATTAGTAGAGACACTACAGTCGTCTTCGTCGGTGGTCGTTATTTTAGTCGTACTTGTGAGTCTCAAACTTGCTTTTCGCCCGGATAGTAGGACCGAATCTGTAAAGAACAAAGGGAATTGGAATCAAAGCTAGAGCAATGAATCCTAGCAAACTGGTAGCCCAGTGAATTCCAAGGCCTTCATACACTAGGGACAATGTTAGTAATTTGCGGCGAAGATTTTCCTAACTGCGATTCAATTACTTACTTTGGATGGTGAAAAGAGGAAACACTCCTGCGAAACCATATCGCGCCAAACTATTGGCACTAGAAGCACTCGCGACAACGTTGCCGGTATACGTGTCGGAAATGTATTGGATAGTGCTAACAAAGACGCACAAGTTGCCCCAAGCAAAAGGAATGATGGCTACTGCAGGGCTTGCCCAGGAGATGTCCTTTCGCGCGGTCCAAGCGAACCAGAAGAGACCAATGGGCAGTCCAAAGCAGCCCATCATGGCGGGATAAAGCCGGTGCTCCGGAGGAATTTTGTTAGGAGGGTAGTTGGGAACTTGCTTTCGGTAGAAGAAGATTTCGCAGGCCATGATGGTGGCAAGGCCGAGGAAACAACCAATGACAATAGCTAGGAAAACCAAGCCGGACTGTTCAGTATCAAAGTGATATACCATACCAAAGGAGTAGGGAACGCCACCAAAGAAGCTGAAAAGGGTACCAAAGTTTATGGCGACGTAGAGGCAGATGAACGAAACGATAGGCTCGGTAAAAAGCATAAGGAGAGGCCGAACAGCGGCCACTACGGCGAAGGTCTTGATGCGCTCGCTCACGGGAGGAAGTGGAGGTACCTCAAGGCCACGCTTCTTAGCCAGACGGCGCTTGAGAATGGGGTGGAAAGTTTCTCCAATGAAGCAGCCCAAGGTGATGGTGAAGGCGGCGAAGAAGAGCATTGTCCATTCGGTCCAACGCCAGCCCTTGTCGACAGAAACAAAGGAGCCAATAACCGGTCTATGGAAAGCAATTAGAACCATGGATCCAACCTAATGCTGGGTAGAAAAAGGGATGAAAGGCTTACCCTAGGCCAGGTCCTAAGAATGGAGTGAGGATGAACATGGCACTCACAGGCCCTCTTGTCTTTGGCAAAAACGTCTCTGAAAGCGATCCAGGGGCATTGGCCAGCACAGGAGCCCATAAGAACCCGGTAAGGAAACGGAAGAAGCACAAGGCGCCAAAGTTGTGGACAAATCCTGCTCCAATGGTGAAGAAAGAGCCGAGAAGCATGCCTCCCATGATAACAGGATAGCGACCAATCGTTTCGGAAAGGGGGCCACCAATTACGGGGCCAAGGCCAAGGGCGACGACGTAGAGAGTAAGAGGCAGTAAGGCGACGGTTCGGCTTACACCAAATTCCTCTTGTAGAAGGCCGACAGAGGAACTGGAGATGGATGTGGCTATTGATCTGTGCGTTTGCCATGTCAGTATTGCTTCTTGAGAGCACTTTCTTCCAGCTCTTGCGAGTACAAAAACACGGTGGCCGGCGTATGACGGCTAGTACAGTAAAACTCACATTGTGAGACCCATTGTAGATATAGTAAACACCATCAACCCTTTCCTCCACGCAGGCCAGTTATACGGATTATGAGGGTCATTGTCCCAGTCGAGAACTTCCTGCGAAACCTGCCCCTTCTCAGCATCGCTGTTGCTGTTGCTGTCGCTGTTGCCAAACTGGTCTTCCGGCTTTGTCACCAACGTTTTGTCGTCCGCCTGTATATCCGACAAGGAGGAGCCATTCAGCACTCCTTCTGGAGATGTCATTCTGCCTATCTTTGTTTCCCCGCAGAGGAGATTGGTCTAGTTGAATAGCCTGCGCGAGCTGAGCCAGTTGTTGGAGAGCTTCTACTTGCCCCCTTGGCCCCCGTGGATGATTTGCTCGATAAGTCGTATTTGTAGAACCAAGATCTCCCCACTCTTTTCTTCTTTGCTGTTTCTTTCCTTTTACTTTTCCTTTATTTTTTTTGCAGGCCCCTTTAATATGCTGTGTTATTGATGTATTTCGGCGAATAGGTTGAAGGGCGAGCTTCTAGTAGCAAGACTGCTTGTCGTCCATCCCATCTAGAACCAGGCCTACCTCAGGAGATGGAACACACCTGCTATAAAAGAAATCGCACTCGCCCTACTCTCCCTGCTCAGCTTCCCTCTTTATCCCTTCATTGCTAAGCATGTACTATGGCACAATAGACACCGGCCAAATGGGGCAAAGCCTAAGATCACCGGCGACGGCCCGGGTCCGGAAAAGTGAACATTTTATGATTACTGAGCAGAATCATTGCCGAGGCAGAGACTTTGAATTTTGTCGAATAGCAAGGCGCGAATGAGCGCCGCTATGCCACTTTGGAGATTTATGATTACTATTCAATATTTTCGGTGGTGTTGCTTAGGCGCAACAAGCAGCGTATTTGATTAGCCATTGCGGCTTCGATTTTATGCCTGAATGATTCCATTGGGGGCACGCTTTGTAATAACGTAACAGCTGAAGGCCAAATGGAGTAGCAAAGCCCGAAAGTTTTAACGCCAGACTTGGTAAAGAACATTTTGGCTTCAAGGAGGAAAAAAGATCTTAGCGGATCCGAGTGCGAGCGTTAGTCTGGCGGCTTGCAAGCCGACAAAGAAACAATTTACAGCTACGAAGAATAGGCATGACCACAATATTGGCCGGTGTCTGAACTTTTGCGTTGATAAGCTAGTATTGGATAGGGATTTTCAAGACTCGATAAAAACGCCCGTGGAGATGGCAATCTCCCACGTGCGTGAGCTGGATGGAGACTCGTTAGACGCTTCAGCCCAGGCAGCTTCATTTTCAAGAGGGGCGTATCACTTCTATTTTCGTTCGTACAACGCCGTGTCAAGGTTTGGAGCATCAAAAGCATGTATCTATCCATTAAGTCATGCGACTGCCATATATTTGGCGCGATGTAATCCCCAATTGGTGTTTGAGCATCTCCGTTCTTCAAGTCATTGTTAGCCTTGTTGGCGAATGATCTACCGTTAGCCGCGTATTATTGACCTATACAACAAGTATTCTGACACTAGATATCAGCTTGACTGAGGAATTTTCTCAAGAATCTCATCAAGCACTTGTCATTGATATAAAGAGTGTACTTCTTGGCTGCAGCAATACGCGGCCTAACTTCAGTAATCATCGGCCATGCAGCTGGAAGCAACGCAACCGAGAAGCAAAATGATGGTCGAATCAGTACGGTAACATAAAAAAACTTAATCTGAGCTCATATGAGATTCAGTGGAGCTTAGAAATCATTGAGAACAGTCTGGCTCAATCCTGCAGTGTACTAGACATTTGTTGAGCTTAGTGCGTTGCGCAAGTGGTGAAGGCCAAATTCTAGATTACTATATATATGCCCGAGACTAATCGCTGGAGGCACATCTGACGGCTTCCGGACATGCATAAGAGCCGGGCCGTAGCGTCGATGACAGACTGGATTACGAAAGAGGCGTTATATAGACATATCAGGCTCAGAATAAGACGTCTAACCTTGAATCTCTTGATTTATCAATCTGCTAGCCACTAGAAGAAGAAAATGTACATGTAGTCTACCTAATATCCTCGTATTATGTCATTTCAAATTGTTGCTTCATCTCTCATACTGGACATGCTTACAAAGTACCCAGATTCAAACCACAAGCCTTGCTAATAACAGCTCCTTTACCCAAATTAGAAGCAGCCAAATCGGATAGCACAGAAAAGAGGCAATAGCCATGCCTAGGAAGCGGTTCGTATCCCAGCTGGCGATGTGCTAATCTCTCAGTTTCTGAGGATGACTGCTAGCAAACTAGTGAATTATTCCTGTTTAGTAGATCAACTAAAAAGTGTTCGGAAGTTGCCAGAGAGGGCTTAACAGTATATTCACACAATCAATATGGAAGCTGAGGCTAAATTTCCTTCTTGGTATTGCTTCCTGAAATCTTTTTTTCGCCGGCATATATATTAAATGAGATATTTATATAGCTCTAGCGCATAAAGATGCAACCTTTCAATTCTCCTCTGCTTACTTTTTATTTAATAATACTAATACTATCACAAATTATTTTGAATTCTTTTTTTTAAGACTCTGTAAAGACACGATAAATGAAACAAATGAAAAGAGGCGCTGCTGTAAAATTGGCACAAATTATTCAGTAGATACGAGAGTAGAATGTTATTGAGATATGAAGCCAGTATATACAAATAAAAAGCGATGATAGCGAGGACTATGAGAAGTCAGGGGACAACAACTCCTCCTCCTCGGGAAATAACAACACTTCTAGCGGCGGGGATCAGGGCGGCAATAATTAGTCGCATTGGGGAATAAGGATGCAGCTTTGTTAATGTGAAGAATGCAAACGGGCCAAGATCATAACTAGCAGATCACGCTTTCTGCGCCTTTCTTTTGTGTTAGACGTTTAATAGCTTGCACTTTATTAAATACTTTATATCGCTTCTCTGTATTTTATTATAAGAAAATGAGATAGCCGTGATCTATTACGAAATATACACTACAGACAGGGCATTTGCTTAAGTCAGTGGAATTGCTTGTAATCTATCCTGTATTTACACGCTATTGTCGGGGCAGAATCATCTATGCATATCGACATGTTCGTTATTATAGATTCAGATGACAATGGAAGGTTTTTAAATATTTTATCTGTGTAAGCTTCAAACCCGTTATCCTATTGCCTGTTGGTTTTAATGCTAGGCGCAGCTGCGTGCGTTATGTCAGCAATCGCTGCTGCCTAGTTACATTCCTTACGCTCGATATTTATGCTTGAACCACAATGCCCAGGAAGAAGATCAAGAAAGTGTACTCTCTATTCTATATTCTCTCTGGAAGATCCGTTTCTGTGTTTTGATATCATCAGAAGAGTAATGAGAACTTCTGAGAAAATGTGGAAGCAAATCGCCCAAGAAGCGCAGGCGCTTCGTGACGAAACACTTGCTGAAGTTGGAGTAAATATTGAAATCTCGGCTGAGCTTTCAGGAGACATTACCCATATCCCTAATATAATGTTATCCACAAGCAGCGCTAGAATAACATCTTTAGTGCCTCAAGAGATTGTGTCCTTAGTGTCTAAACGCATAATCTCCGCTCAAGAGGTGGCTCGGGCCTTTCTGGAAAGAGCCGTCCTTGCTCAGAAGCTTGTAAGTAATTTACACCTTAGTCACAAAGTTAATTGCCAACCAATATTGGTAGACAAATTGTCTCACTGAACTTCTCACTGAACGAGCCATCTCTCGTGCTATTGAGCTTGATGCTCACCTCTTGCATAATTCTGTTCCGCTTGGAGCGCTTCATGGTTTACCAGTGAGCATCAAGTCTCACATCGGCATTGCAAATCGACCTCTTTCTTTTGGCTACTGTGCCCCATTCTGTTCACGTCCACGCCCTGTTGCTGATGCGCTAGTGGTCCAAATTCTTACGCGAGCTGGAGCCATTGTCCATGCTCGAACAACAGAGCCCCAGAGCATGATGCAACTTGAATGCGCGTCCAATCTCTATGGTGTCACCACGAATCCATATTCCAACATCCTTATGTCTTCAGGCGGTTCTTCAGGAGGAGAAGCTGCGCTGATTGGATTGCGCGGCTCCGTATTAGGCGTGGGAAGTGATGTAGGCGGATCAATTCGCGTCCCAGCTGCTGCTTGTGGAATTTATGGGCTCAAGCCAACCGCATTTCGGGTGCCAACTACTGGCTGGAGTAGCACTCCGCCAGGAGCTGATCCAATAGTCACTGTGTTAGGACCGATGAGCGTCAGCTTGGAAGGCATAGAAATGTTCATGAAAGTCGTGGCGGCTGCAGAGCCATGGCACATTGAGCCAGCAATAATACCACTACCTTGGAGGGCGGTCGATATTGCTCCAAGCAGGGAAAAGCCATTGCGTTTGGGGATTATATGGCACGACGAAGTCGTCAAGCCCCACCCGCCAATAACAAGAGCGCTAAGAGAGTTTGTAGATAGAGTGAGCAGTGTGCCACATGTGGAAGTGGTGAAACTTTCGCCATATAAACATGATGAGGCATGGGCCATTGCATCTAGCCTTTATTTTACTGATGGAGGTGAAGCCGATATGGCTGTTATGGCTGAATCTGGTGAGCCATTGCTACCCTTGACGGAGTGGATTATGAAAGGCAACCCAGGTGTAAAAAAGTTGGATCGAGATGAGTTAGAATACTGGCTAGAAGAACGAGAAGAATTCAGGTTGGAATACTCGCAGCACTGGAACAACACTGGAATTATGAATAAAGCTTCGGGTGCTTGGGAAAACACTGTGGATGCCATCATCTGTCCCGTTGCGCCCGGGGTGGCTACGAAGCATAACACAGCTAAATACTGGACATACACTGCCGTGTGGAACTTGCTCGACTATCCAGCCCTGGCCTTTCCGACTGGTCTAGTTGACAAAGCAAAAGATGTCAAGGAGAATAGAAAGCGTTTCATGAGCAATTTGGATAAAAAAAACTGGAAATTGTGTGAGTCAATCCCCGATTACGCTACTTCCCGTAAAATTGCCAAGCATGGACTGAAAGCGGAGGATTGCAGATGACCCCGAGCTATTTCATAATATGCCAATCGGTTTGCAGATGGTTGGCCGAAGATTTGATGATGAAAAGATTATTGCCATTCTACAGTTTTTGAAAGGACACATTTAACATCTATTAATTATCTACGGAAAAAAAAAATTCCAACATGAAAATAGTTAACTATAATATTGCATCGTAGGCTACATTCTTCCATTTATATGAGAGGTTAACGGTTGAGAATAGCATGTGCGGTGGAATAAATAACCTGTATTTGTCAAATCACGCACTGCTTGATACACTCTCAATTTGCATACAGAATAGTTGGTTATAATATTGCCTAAACGACAAAGTTCTTTCGCGATTTTTGTTTCCACACTTCGACTTTTAGAACATGATTTTGACTTCTGATACTGCATCTCCAAAAATACACCATCCTGCGGGGCTACATGAGCCGCAAGATGTAAGATAAGCAGTGAAGCGCCCAGCCTATGAGAAATCACGTACTTGAATTCACCGACTGTTGAGACTTATCATACTTCTTGGAGCCTCTTCGCACACTTTGACTGCTAATCCTTCAATATTATATCGCAAAAAGCGGTGATAATTTCCTGTCCAGATAAGACCGGATATCTTTAGCCACAATTGTAGTGAAATTCGCTGTAGAAATTCTCTCTGTCCGAATTGTGCGTTGAAAGTACATGGTCTAGTGGGGGTTTCGACACGGTTCAGCGTAATAGTTATAAGCTCAGTAATCATTCATCTAATGCCGATCGTCGTGCTACTTAATTTAATATTTAATTCTCAGCGGCGCTTGTGTGGCTTTTACAAAGAATTTAAGAATTATAAACGTAAAAATTAAAATAAAAGAAGTTTGTTATATCACGAAAGATGAAAGCCAAGACGACATCACCATAAACAGTTCGCGAGACGTTGACGTTACATATTCTGATAGATTAGTAGCTATGAGTTTGGACGTCCTCAACATCGCTTTAGTACCCCAAATCAGAAACTAAAAACTTAAACGAGTCTCTTGATTTTGATCAATAGATAATAATTCACATTCCTCTAGTGCTTACTGAGCGAGCTATTCAGTAGAAGTGATGTAACAGTGAGAGGTGAAGTCTATAACAAAGACCCCCTTCTACTTGCTTTCGCAATTCACCTTTCATTTCCATCCTTTCGCGTCTCTATACATCAATTTTTCGAAATATGGCGAACCAGAAGGAAATAGAGGCTCTTATATACGAGGCCCTTAATAAGCAGAAACAGGGCAATCAACATTCATTGTGGGACTGTCTTGTGGTACGAAGCTCTGAGGCTTGTTTTCTTCGGCTTGGACTAATTACGACAAGCTTGTAGGACTTACATCTATCAACCAAGGGCATTATGCGGCATACCTATATAAATCGGCCCTAGAGACTACTGCTATTGAGTCTAAACAATTATTGTGGCGGCGCTACGCGGATGCACTCTCAGAAATGCTTATAGTTGTTGGATTGCCAAAGACATTGAACGCGCTTTACTCAATGATGCCCATGGTTGAATCTAATCAATTTGAAGAAGTCAGACTGGGAAGCCGATACGTCAGCGAGAGGCTGGCAGTACGCAACACTAACACATCATGACTGGGCCGACCGCTATAAGGAGATTGCCCTGTACGCACCTGACGTAGTAAGTGCATGCTATTTCTAAATACTACTAAGGGATAAGGCTAAAACATCTCAGCACATATTACACTGAATCTTTCGATAGAGAAGTTGTTGTCAGATTACTCTATGCATGATGGACTTGCAACAATGGCATTACTATTAACGGTACTGGTCACAATGAATTGTTCAATCCAGGCTTCATGGTATGCGGATGGATACCTAAGGCACGGCGGTGAGAAAGAGAGCCTTCGTGGTGTTGTTGAGTTTGCGAAAAAGATCGCGCATGATGCCGGTAGCGAACTCCCTGCGGACTTTCCCAGTGTAGAGAACATGCTGGGCGGAACACCACCATGATTCGAAGGCAGAAGTGGAAAAGCCTCGGCGCCTTCAAAATGCGATAACTCTGGCCTTTTTAGCAATAAATTTGGCTAGTTTGATTGGCATGCGATCATTCCAAGCATGCATAGCGCGATATTCCAAGCATGCATAGCGCGATAGTAGCTTTCTGAGATGCTTTCGCCATTACAAATAAAAATAAAACAAGTGATAAGCTCGAAAAGCTTTCTTCTTTCAGTTCTATATGCAGGCTAAATTTGTCTGAAACTAAAATACGGAATACATGCAAGTTCTTGTTACCATCGTCTTTAACGAGGCAGTGAAATCGTTGCTATTAGAACTAAATCCGATCCTGCGACCCACTTGCGGTGACAAACGCCGATAGATGTTCAAAGCCCATCCTAGCTTTCGGAGCGAGCACCTCACTCAAGGTGGTTCACAGCCGGGTATCCCGCGAAATCGTCTGAGTCTCGTTATTGAACACTTTGATGTCATGTAATTATTGACAGGTGGATAGTATCTCCGTCTTAAACTCCGGAATAAAACGAAGGGACAGAAAGATGGATAGCGGTGATAGCTTCGGCGCTACGACTCGTCGGCTTCTAGAGTTAAAAAAAGCTCTCTAGAATTTATATATATATATATATTCCATTGTCATATTGAAGGATAAAGTTCATATTAATTCTTCAGCGTAAAGAAAAAGAAAGCAGCAACAAGAGAAGCTCATCTTGCTCACTCCCTCGGCCCAGATATCATCACACTTCTACGCCTGCAATCCGAAATCAGCAAAAAGGCCATTCAAATATGTCGAAAGGAACAGTCCTCATTACTGGAGCTTCCAGCTTTGTTGGTGCTCATGTTCTGGAGCAGTTTCTCTCTGAGGGTACTCCGGTCAGGGGAGTCGCTCGTTCTCAGTCTTCAGCAGATCGCATTCTTAAGATGAACGCTCAATATGCTTCACTTCTAAGTTTCGTCATTGTACCGGATATTACGGCTCCAGGAGCCTTCGATGATGCAGTTAAAGATGTTGAGGGAGTCATCCACATCGCTTCTCCATTTACCATCGACATTAAAGACAACGAGAAAGATTTGCTTATTCCTGCGATCGAGGGCACTACTCAAATACTAGAATCGCGAGGCGGCCAAACGTAATGTAGGTGAAATTGACGTTTACTGGCACCACTTCATGGGGCAAATAGACTGCGAAGTGATGGGTCCCAGGCGTGGCAGGTATATCAACCTCGACAAAGTCCAGCCAATCGCCAAAGCCATTGCGGATTGCAGCCTTCCCAAAGGCTTATGTCTTCAGATAATGCCTTTGTAATGAGAGCTTGAACGTCACTGATAGATTGCTCTAACCTTTTCCTTAACTTCTCTTATGTGTGCTTATTAAAAAAAACCCATGACGTGCTGTATCTTTGATCGAGAAACATTTGCTTGAATTGTTAACTTACCTCTTGCCTTTTGCAGGTAATCTTCATCCTTTACTATACATTAAGCAGCCTAGGTGGCTTTACAATTCCTCTTCTTTTGGAATATTTCCTTGACAAGTACGGGTTCAGAACTACATTACGGATATAGTCTCTCAGCGTGTATAGTCTCTCAGCGTGTTTTGTACCTCCAAGGCGCTGGCTGAATCAACTGCCTGGAAGTTCGTTGAAGAAAAACAGCCTCGATTTACCATCTCTGTCATCAACCCACCTGTTATCTACGGCCCTAACCACCATTACATAGATAATCTCAGTGAGCTCAACACTTCATCCGGCATGTTCTATTCTCTTATGAACGGCTCTCGCACTGAAGTACCACCAACCTCGACCTGGGCCATTGTCGATGTGCGAGATGTTGCTCTTGCTCATAAGATAGCCTATTATAAACACGAGGCAGGTGGCCAGCGATATCTCACCACACTGGGCATCTTTAGTTTCCAGCAAATTTGTGACATTCTGCGGGAAGAATTCCCCGAGCTTCGCAACCGCGTCCCAATTGGCAACCCTGGGGAGCCGATCCCTGACGTTTACAATGTGGATAACACAAAGGCGAAATCAGAGCTGGGCATAGACTTTATCTCACTGCGACAGATGGTTATTGACACTGCCAAGAATTTTTTGGACATTGAAAAACGTATCGCCGCATCTGCTTAGAATGTTGATTTAGCTGCTTTTTGGGCCGAAATGGAGAAATGGAGCTGAGCTTATATGATATCTAAAAGCACTCTGGATATTTAGCCTGTACGCAATAGAATGTAGAATCCAATTAATAGAGTAGATACAATAAGATTCATACATAGAAATAGAAGTGTATTTGAGCACCCATGAATTGTATATATTGTGTGCTCTTGATAATTGTGTTGGAGAATAGAAAGAATATGGATCAAGTTACTAGGTACATGGAGCTTATATGTTGATCCCGCAAAGACAGGCCGTGTGCTGTTTTCTGTACACTTTTCTCTATCCTTTAAGAATACTTATTCAATAGAAAGAAAGGACACATAGTATATACATACACAGAGTACAGTAGAGTAATAGGCCCCCCGGGGTCACTGTATGTAGCACTCTATTAAGCGGCATCCCATGGTAGAAGGGATTGTTTTTGGATCTATCTTTGCTAAACCAGAATATGTCTCGTATTTTGTTTAGTGCATTTACTTTAGATAAAAGACTTTCGTGGAAAGTGATGGAGTGGAGATGCAATGTTGACATTGTATGGAGATGGTTGAGTGTAAATGGCCAATGTCCGCTGTAAAACTGTCGCCAACAGCGCTACAGAGCTGGAACCTTCATTGGGCTGCTTAGGTAAGTCAAGGCAAATGCGCTGGCCAATCAATCAGCTCAGCCGGGCTTAGAGATTAATCGCTGGCGGTGAGCCCATCACGTGATTCTATTTACGGCGCTCGTCCTCTGGCATCGCGACACTGCGGGCATTTCTGCTCACGGCTGCTGGCATCCACCGTCATTCACCATCGCCAACGCCAACACCGACGCCTCGCAGCATTCGATACCAGGTCTCGTCTCGCTCGTCTCGCTCGTTCGCGCTTCCTTCGCATCCGGCCCACATGCCTCGTCTTCTGCCATGACGGACGCTGCAGCACCGCCCGTCCAGGGCGCTCACGCCAGCGAAAGCGATGATGCGACGCAGCCTGTTTCCTCGCCTGGGTCAGTGAAATAGTTCTTAGGCGCCTATCGAGCCATGTGCTTGTGTGGAGAGCCGTGCCGCTCCGCTCATGGCATTTCTGCAGTCGACAGTTGTCTGTGAAGCAAGACCGGGAAATTCCTATACATACCTGACACGCTTGTCGTCACCGCCAAATCTGTCAGAATGGTAGGGGTCTTGTTGGCCGCGGATAGTGAGTAGCGGTCCGTCGTGATATACGATGGACCTGCGTAAGGCACTTGTTCGCGATTTGCGTCGCTGTGCGATACCTTGCTCCTATCTTGCCTCCTTATGCCAGTACTCTCTCTGCAGCAAATGCCATCTTGCGATGAGCGGCGAGACTTTTCCTAAGCGCCCTCTCAATTGGACCTGGCATTCTTCACCAAGATTGACGCGAATACACGACCGAGTTTGCTCTCGCTACTGTCTGGATCGCTGACACGTGAATTTCTAGATACCCTTATGCGACTCAAGACGTCCAACATGCGGATGATTCTGATTATGATGAAAACAAAATGAAGAATGAGCACGATGACGGAGAGTCGACCGAGTCGGATTCTAGTCAAGAGAATGAAGAGGCTTCAGAAGTCGATGTGACGTGTAGAAATACTGTGGTAGCTTGGAAGAACGCTGATGGCCGGACCGAATGCACTGACGATCTATCCTTTGATCTATATATGGATATCTCAACCAACACTGCTATTTTCAAGCTGTATGGCTATATCCTTCTAAAAGGCAATAGAGGCAAAAGCGGCAAGCAGGCCATTTATTTATTCGTATATCCTGAGAGCATCCGATCCATCACGTTGGAGACTGTCCATGACACGCCATCTCAACCATTGACCAATCTTGAGGCCAACTACCACTCGTTGTGTTTTTCTCTGACGAAAGAGCCGTGTCTCGTTGTCCCTAAAAGCAGTATTCTAGAGTCTCGACCGAAGACTGCAGCCCTCCTAGATTCAATTCGAGCTCTAGCCACCGCGGCAAATTTTACCGTTTCCTTGAGCAACACCGAGACTATCACATCGACGCTGCAGAGTTTAGGATTAGTCGCCTCAGTCTTTTCGTCGACATACACTGGCCATCGGCCGTCTACGAATGCCAGACGTGCCAACCTCACTGCACTGTATGCTGGCAGAGGTGGTGAAATTGTTCACACGAATGATGCTACTGCAAGTGCTGCCGTACAACCACCTCCATTATATAGCGAAGCTGCGCCCGGCCCCAGCCAAATCTCCAGTTCGTCCCCGCCACTCCGGCTTCTGATGAATTTCCAAAGGCTAACGTAGCATTTTAGATAAACGTAAACGCGAAATCTCCGACATCGACCATGATCGCTCTCCATCAGCTAACAGTCAAATCTTACTCATTCTCAAAAATATCTGTGCTCGCCTCGATACTATAGAAAACCGTATGATTCGGCTTGAGGACAAAGTGACGGAGGCATTGGATGTTGACCGCACCACATGCCGATACGGAACAGAAGAAAGAACAGAGATAATAGAAGTGGTCGACAATAGAATTGATGACTGCATAACTGACCTAAAGGTCGAATCTCATGACATACTTCAAGAGCTTAAAGACGAGGTCGATGATACACTAGAGCGACTAGATAATGAGACGAGCGAGAAGATTGAGCTGCTAGAAAATGAGATTGAGGAAAATACGACGAAGCTAGTGAAGAAATATTTGAAGGAGAAGCTATCAAATGCTAGCTTGCGAGTGGACGGGACTGTATTCTTGGACATTTAGACGTCACAGAGCTGCTCGGTCAATCTGTTGCAGCCACAATATATAATATGAGCTATAGGGCTTTCGTTTCTGTTCATTCATTTTGTGATCTGAACGCAATACTTCATGACTCATTTCACCACGAGATGTCATATCATACCTATTCACTATTATCTGTAGTTGCCACGACCATGTTTCAAGTAGTTCTGCTGAAGCAAGTCCAAAATTTGTTCGCCTTGCAAAGTTTCTTGAGGCAGTTAACTCATCTCTGCTACCCGCAGTTTCTGTTCGATTAGATGTGTACCCATCCTCGCGAAGATCCAGTACGATGAAGACATAGCTTAATCTAGAATGCGCATTACGACCGAGACGACACTCAGAAGAAGATTTTGATGAATGCAATGCGAAAGGGAGCTACTTACATAAAATAATGGACAAATTTACTGTCAGCCATGCAGCTACAGGGTTGCGCTCATCTACTGTGAGTTTTGAGATATGGCTCTTGTTGTTGATTTGGAGAGAGCGATTACGCCAAACAGCGGTTGAGATATAAAAGGCCATTGCTCAAAAAAAAAAAAAAAAAAAAACTGTACCGAAAGAAGAGGATTGTTACATATTCGTATAATGATGCATTGAACATTGATTATTTATTATCGCAAAACTTTCCCTCCTTTTCCACCAATTATTTTCGGTTACTTGGTGTATATTAGTCTCGGTATTGTCTTATTTTTGACCGTGAAACACGGCAGCTCCATTCAACAGTTTTCACAGTCATTTATGTATATTAATAACCCTTAATATACCTGTATCATGGGATTTAAAGCTAGTTACACAGAAGATATTGTATTACTACTGGTCTTTTGTTTCTGCGCTAGAGCAGCAGCCTCAAGTTCGTGAGACGCTGCATTCGCAATACCATTGTTGGGTCAAGGTCATAGTATGAGTCGAGTCTTGCAAGACACGCGTAAACGCCAAAGTTGTATGTAGACTAGGCAACCCCAAAAACGATTACCAGTCTCGTGCAGGAACATACGCAAATCGGTTTTCCAGCACAACCTTACGGTGCACTGTCAAACATAGGCATTGGGGATTTGAGAACATCGGCTAGTGGCAAGGAAACACAACGTAAATTAACACCTCGCCCCTGGTCTTAGCCTGTTGATGTGGAGATTGCTTTTCTTCTTCTCTTATAATATATATCATGCTTGACCATCATGTACATCATATCCATCACGATTGTTACATATAACAGCTAATTTTCTCAGCCATTGTTGTATAAGAGCCTACAGGCACG
This sequence comes from Trichoderma asperellum, assembly GCF_020647865.1. Taxonomy (NCBI): domain Eukaryota; kingdom Fungi; phylum Ascomycota; class Sordariomycetes; order Hypocreales; family Hypocreaceae; genus Trichoderma; species Trichoderma asperellum. The sequence continues at coordinate 3,571,093 of NC_089420.1, read as the reverse complement.
TTAAATTTCAAGAATGAAATCACGCGATAATAATAAATTAGAACGGTATTTAAGCCTTCCATGGCATATATCTAGTGATTCTTTCATTGATGTGCATAAAGAACATAAATAGTTCCAGTCTTTTTAATTTCCTGTTGTGCTTTTCGCCAAGATCTCTACCGAAATGAGAACCGAACGCCTCTATATCCGCTTGCTCACTTCATCTTTCCTAATATACCCACGGCAGTTCATTTCCGTACTGGTGCTCAAAAGGGACATACTCGAATTTAAAAGACTTAGAAACCATAGTTGGTACGCGAGCAGCAGCATTCGCACTTATAGCGTCAAGTAACGGCCCGCTACTATCCACGGCTGATTCAAGATTAAAGCGGGATAACCGTTGCCAAACTCCTACTTTACCTTCCAATTCGCTCTGATACGTACTAAACGCCTTGTTGACCTCTTGCGTAGTGGGATTTGGGTTGTTCTGCAGGAGGGATGCAAGTTTATTTGTGAGAGTTGCAGCCGCTTCCATGCCAACATTTGCAGCTACGCCCTGTTTCGGTGAGATCTGGACCCCATGTGCGGTTAGCTTGCAGGAAACAACAGAAGAGGAAAAAGGGAAATAATTAGAAGGAGAAGATGAGTCAATATACTTGCCTTATGCACAGCGTCTCCAACCAGAGCAATTCTTTCATGATGCCAGAGCTGTGCAATTCCTTCTTCGTAGTTTGCAGTGCCCTGGGCGTAGCGCTTGTCCCAGATCTCTTTAAATGAAACCTGAGGTGTTAGTTTAGCATCATAAAACTCTGCAATATCGCTCTCTGTGACAACTGATGAAAAGGGGATTTTTGTAGTGGTTGGCGGAATGCGTTTGTAAATAAACATGTGAGTTTCCTTTTGAGAGGGAAACGCTTGAATTAACCACCCATCGCCGTGCACTTCAATACCCTGTCCTGATGTTATACCGTCTACTAACGGCCCTCTTCCGAAAATTCCTTTATATGAAGCTTCATAAGGGTTTTTCAAAAACAGGCCGCTAGGCGCATGTTGGCGAATCTGGTCACGAACTGTGCTCCAAATTCCATCTGCACCAATAACAATGGATCCATTATAACTGGTGCCGTCTGAAAATTCCGCTGTTACGCTATCTTCTTGAGGGATAATGTTTTTAAGCTGTTTCCCGGTGAAAACATGGTTATCGGGGTCATTAAGACCGCTAAGAAGTGTATTGGCAAGGCTGCCGCGATCCGTAACAACGACAGGGTATCCATGGCTAATAAAGAAAGAGTCAGTTGAGAGAAACCGAATGAAGAGAAAAGAAAAAAAAAGAAAAGAAAGGGAGAGAGGGAGGGGAAGGGAAAGACTATTTTATAACTCTTACATCTGATGAGTCTTAGAAAAGATCGTATCTGCACTAAGTTGCTCTCCTGAAGGTGCACTGTGAATTATGCCCGTCATTGGATGAGAAACTTCTCTCAGTCTGTCGAGAAGACCTAATTGATGCATCATCCTAGTGACTTGGGGCCACAGAAAAATACCAAAGGCAGTGGTTGGGGAATAGTAGGTCGCTTTTCAAAAAGCAAATAATCGATCCCAGAGGCTTGCAGACCATTAGCTAGGAAAAGCCCAACAGGGCCCCCCCCAATGATAATCACTTTGAAAGTCATGGATAGAAGTAAAAGATAAAAGAAAAAGTAGTCAAACTACTATACTATAGTGTTCAAGCTTTATAATAGAGCAGTGCTAGAAACCACGTCAATGGAAAATAATACAATGAGTGGTTTGATAAGCAGTACTTTGCAAAGAAAACGAGACAGAGAGAAATAGAAGACCATAAGGCCTTTATTTATAAGCGCTTAGACTAGAATAGAATGGCCAACAATACGCCTAATAATATGTTGCAAACAATAATTGTTGAATCATACGCCATCTAGATTACAGACAAACGGAACGTTATTTCAACCGAAATCTCATAAATTAGCTTTCTTAAGTCTAGTGCTTATTATGATATCATAAATGATTGAAATAGGCCACAACCTATTGGATATATTGTATACACTAGATAAAGCAGTTACAGTTGCAGCTTTTAGAAAATTTTTAAACCCTTGTTTCTCTCTTGATCTCTTTCTGTCTTCGGTGTTATTCTCCTCTTACTACACCCAATCAGCTGTTAGAATTGAACTACTGGCTTTACCGCACGTTGCTGTTTCTTCAACGTTGTATTATTTCGTATATGTGAGTAAAGTGGAATTGCAATCTAGTCTTGTCCCTGCCCAAGTACAACCCTAAAAGTGGTAAAGACTGCGAGGCCGATCACAGCGCTAACGCTATAAAGGAAGAAACCATAACACAACATCTGCAAAGTAACTGTATTACATACTAGTATAATGATAACATGACTCGTATGGTGCAATAACAGCTCCTACTGGATGAGACATTGGAGTCTCCTACGGAAAACCTGTCTCCCTGTTAATAGTCTTAGCGGCTTGTGTATAAAGTGCACATCAACAATGTGAATGTATATAGTATTGGAAAATAGGCAGGCTTGTTGAATGTGCTATTTTCGGGCCGAAACCATTTACGGATGTGAACATATAAAGCAGAGTATTTTTTTTTTGGCGGTATGTTTAAAATATATTTCAAAAAGAAATTAAAAAAATTCATGAAATACAGACGTATTACATATGTTTTGTAAATATAACATTTTCTATTCATTTAAAAAAAATATACATTTTTAATAACCAAGATGCGTACATGGAGATTCTATTTGATAACATAAGATACATAGTGTACTACAAGTTACATAAACCAGCAATGTACTTCGTACTTCGTGTAAAACTGGATAAATGGCTAAATACTATGTATGACAAGACTAGCTGAAAATGACTAAAATCTTATGTAACTAGATATTTTGCGCGGTCTCATCCTGGGTTGTGGCACGGATAAAATTGTCCTGGCAAGCAAGCGGAAAAAAGAATGGCACTGCAAGATGAATACGTGCATATGATGATGATAAATATGAGCACTAGCGTGAGCAGTTTAGTGCGGTTGGTATGTGCGTGCTGTGGACTTTTGTGTGCTGATTAGTTGTCCTGTCTTGGTTTTGTTTCAAACCCCTTGCCTATGTGCAAAAGTCTCTATCCAAGCCCTTGTCAGAATCCTAGGCCTAGTAGGTGCCTGCATGGTGATGACAGCTATACCCCAATAAACCCTAGTATAAATACTAAGTAAAAAAGATTGTCGGGAAGGAAGAGAGCCGGCTATCCGAAGTGAATCAGCCGTAATAAAATAGTTTAAACAGTTGCTAACTAGACATGACGTCCTGCAGGATTTCAAAAGCGCGGGTCAGCTATACCAATAGGTGGTTAAAGTAGAGTAGGATTGGAAGGTGTGCGAGGCTAAGCAAAGGATTGTATTGCAAATAGCGTAGGACTGGAAGGTGGCTGATTTTGCGTGACAGACTATCTTACAAAGTGAGTAACGGCAATAGGACATGAAAGTGACTAAGTTATGCAAGAGGTTGTTTTGGTAAAAACAAAGGATGCGCTAATTCTAGCTGATAGCGATCGTATCTTACGCCAGCTGATCGGTCTTGCTTTTAGCTTCCTATTGCAGCAAAAGACAAGCAGACATAAGCGCTTTATTGCTTAGGGTGTTACAACCCGGTCGCTTGTAAAAGTTGGATGCCTCATAAGCACCTAGTTGCGTTATAGTAGTTGCTTTAATACTAGTGATTATTAGCCTAATATTTTGCCCTTTTTGGCTTAACGGCATAACGGATCGTTGTATAGAGACAATCTAAAAGACTTGCCTTATCTAAAGTGACACAAAGCGCTAGCTAGAAAATTAAACATGCAATTATGTATATCGATACAGGTCGGAATACTTTTGAGTTGTAATAGGCTCCCTTGTAAATTGATAACGGATAATACAGGGTCTATTTGCTACAGCAAGCCGCTCCCGCAATACAAAAGAGACAAGAACTGAGAGAAGATGGAAAGTCAGCTCAAAGGCGGAAAATAATAGGCAAGGATCCTAATAGGATTGAAGGATCCAAGGATGGATAGCAGGGATGAATCTTGGAAAAATATGAGAAATCGAGAGGCAGTGCGAGTAATAAAGAAGGTGTAAAGTAAAATGCTAGAAAAGAAACTATTACTTGGTATCCAGGGTAAATAGTTGATGACTAAGAGGTACTGACCGGGGTCATGACAAGATTACAACAAAGATCTTCTGTGTATCTAGGCAAGTTCTTATAATGCGTTTAAAGGAAACAAACAACTAGTATTTTATATGCAGCCCGTTTGCTGCAATAACTGCCTCGCAAAGGTCGTGCATAGTCTCTAGACGCTCATAAAGGAATTCTATTAGCACCGCTTCCCACGCCTCCTTTACAATCACCCGTAGGCAATCGTAGGTCATAGTCTCTTGCGGGTAATGCTATTAAATCTAATCCTTCATCCAATTCCACACATCTTCTATTAGATTTAAATCTAGTGAGAAAGGCGGCTAGGTTATATAGGTTACGCCGCGGCTCTTAAACTCTGCAATTATTTCTGGTACTGTGTATGCTCTTGCGATATCCTGCATCAACTTATAATTTAAATGGAGTTAAGCTCAGCCAGCGATTAAAGGCATAATTCTATTATAATACAACTCGCCAGTAATATTACCCCATTCCTTTTCCTGGAATAAACAAGGTCCTTTCTTAGCAAGGCTAGAAAAGCAGCCCCAGAACATCCAACTGCTCTTCCAGCAGAGGCATTCTATAATACAGGTTGACTTATATTCCTCGCCGGGCTTCCTAGTGATCTAGACCTTCGCGTGCTTGCCGGGAGAGACCCAGGTTTCGTCAGTCCATAAGATATATGCCCACTGCTGGAGAGTCTAGTTGTAATGCTTAAGAGCCCCGGCCAGCCGGGCCAGGCAATTCTTCTTACTAATAGGAGGCTTAACGCGGGCAACGCATGACGAATACAGTATTCTCCCACATTCCAGCCAAGAACGCCGGGTATTCTATTTTATAGTAGTTGCCGGTTGTATGAGCTAGCCGTCACAAACGCCTCGAGGTCTTCTGGTTGGGTTGGAGTCAGGGTGCTCGGCCGACCGGGTCGTCTTACAGGATCATCGCCGTGTGCAAGGGCGTATTAGATTTGCCTTTCTAATAATCATAAACCTAGACCAGTCGCGTTTTACGTATAACCAAGCCGGTACATCAGTCGGGCATTACGGCGTTAGTTATGGGTTATATCAGGTCTTCTTAACCGGCCAGACATCGTAAAAAGGATCTAGGAATGCCTAGGAAGCAGGAAGGTTAGCAGGAATCAATAGGAACATAAAAAAAACGCGTTTTTGGAGGTACTTTACCCCCTGACCGACCCCCCGGTCGAGATACCCTTGTCGGTACGTATGCATCCTCAACTAATTACGCCGGGTACTATAGTAAGAAAAGAGGAAACAGTACCATATGATTTTCTTGTTAATTATAAATATATTAATAAAACTGTATAAAAAAAGGACGTCAGCTTATAAGCACGCTAGGCATATACAGCATATGTATGAGACAATTTACACTAAAACTATGTGAATGAGAGTATATGGTTAGAAAAGGAAGTAAGATTAGTTATCCACGCATTCCTAAAAGCTTATATGCAAATGCATCTCTAAATTCTTACAAGAGCACGAGTTAGTAACTAGTTCGAGCATGCATACAATATAGCCAATAATTCGAAAAAAGGATTCGGGCACATATTAATAATAATTGATAACACACTATCAACGTGTAATAACTAGTGAGAACTTCAACAGGTAGTGGGGGTGGAGTTATCATTCCTTGCACTGATTTAGACCATATTTGAACTATTTAAACATTGGCATAGTTTGACACCTCTCATATTTATTCTTCAGTCCTAGTTCCATAATCTTGGTAGCTTGTTCACAATTCACACTAGAAACTCTGTGTAATCATTCTAGAATACTTCATCATGGCTGAAATTAGCAACGATCCCGCCCCTCCAAGCGGCGTTGATATCTTGAAACCTTCAGTTGCCCGAATGGTATGTTCTATGATGTTTAAGCTAATTTAATTTACTGATCAAATTAAGTACGATTATTATCTTGGTGGAAAAAACAACTTTGCGTCAGATAGAGCTGCTGTTCTTGCTGCCAAAGAGGCGAACCCGCAAATCTTTGAGATGGCTATTGAAGGTCGCCATTTTTTACGCCGGGTTATTCGATATATGTGCTACCAGGGAATTGATCAATTTATTGATATAGGCTCTGGCCTGCCCAGTGCAGATAACACGCACCAAATAGCCCAGAGAGTTATCCCTAGCGCCCGTGTTGTCTACGTGGATATTGACGAAGCTGCTGTTGCCTATGGCCAGCAAATACTTAGTGAAAATCCGTCAACTACATTTATACACGGATCAGTGCTTGAACTAGATCATATTTTGGGTCATCCAGAAACCAAGAATCTTATTGACTTTTCGAAGCCAGTTGGTGTTGTAATGATGGGACTGGTACATTTCTTTTCAATTGACACCGGCCGCGACATTTTCTCAACCTTGAGAAAGAATCTCGCTCCAGGCAGCATGATTAGCATAACTCACGGCGTAACAGATAACCTAAGCGAAGAGGTAGTGCAGAAGGTTCTCGCTGCATATGCAAGAACGCCTACACCATTGATTATGCGACCACTGGCCGACGTTGAACAAATCATAGAAGGCTTTGAGGCTGTGGAGCCAGGTGTTACTTTGATTCATGAGTGGAAGCCGGATATGGCTGAAGAGGGAGAGGCTGAGCCTCCGAAAACATATGTTTGGGGAGGAGTTGTGGTGAGGGTATAGCTTGGTACTTCAACACTATGTACTCATTGTCGGATATGGTAGAATATTATGGTCTTCTAGATTATAGATTAATTCAAGTCAAATGACTTAAACCCCCTTATTTATAATAATTACAACGATCAAGGTACAGTCTTAATAACAGCGGATGAGAAAGCCTTACTTCAGAGAATCGCCGACTTCATTGCTCCCAGCCTGAATTAGCACTATTCGAGTATGAGTACTTTTCTAATCGAGAAATGCTGACTTTGAATGCCTGTTGACTGATGCGTCAGACCAATATTATCTCATAACAGCTTCCCTTGCGGGGTCTTGCAGCCTTGCTAGCTCTAGTAGCATACGATATGTATAAATACTAAAATCTACAGTCCTGAAAGCCTTGCGGAACCACTCATGGCCTTGCTCTGCAATTTCTTTAGCTCTTTGTTGTCCTCGCTGAGTTGACGTAAGATAAAGTATCAGCTCAGGAAGTTCATCCATGCTTTGGCTCACAGGTACATAATGAACCCATGGAATAAGGCGGTCGTCATGCCACTCTTTGAGAAGAGTCTGCTTTAGTGGGGTTGACTTAGACGCCAAGAGCTTATAATATCGCCCACTGATGCCGTTTCCATCGATATCAAACACGAGCTTTGACCGTAATGCTTCATCTTTATGGGCCCATGATTTAAGGCTGAAAAAGTTGCGCTGATTTTTGCACTGTTTCCAAGTGCACTGAAAGATTCGAGTAAAAAAGACGTCGAATAGCCTCCGATCCAAAATGGATGATTTTATTCGTTTAATGTATCCATCGCTTTTTTGTAGATAAGAATGTTGTCTGTTGCCTAAATTCTGACACAGTGAAATAAATCGTTGTCTGTGGTAGCTTCGCCAGTTACCGTCCGTGGCAAAACCTCCTGTTGTCGAACCAGCCCAGTAGAGTTTGTTGACTTTCTCATCCCAAGGGATATCGGAGCTTTCTTCGTATTGGAATTCGGGCTCCAAGTAAGCAGGGCTAGGATATAGTATATCGGCCATAGTTGAGAGAGTACCTGTTGATAGAACAGGTACTGGCCCTTCAATCAGCTTAAAAGATACCGGGCTCATGATAAGACCGTGTTGATGTTCGTATTCGGGGTGTTGGCACAAATCCATCGCCGAGCTAAAATTGGTGATAAACGGTAAACCAAATGTTAACGCATCGTTTTTCTCGCTCTGGTATCCATTCTTGTCTGTTGCGCATGGTTTAATTATAGCGTCGTAAACGGACTGATGAGAAAAGTTTCTTAAACTGAGCCATCGGTCTTGATAATGCCCCTTCTCTGTCAATCGTGGTGGAACAACGACTCTTGGCTCATCCAAGTGATTTACAAAGAACCTAATGTTTGGAACTTCAATCTGCAAGTTTCCAAGCAGCGTGTTGAACATCCATTGAATGTGTCTGTCCCAGTAGCGATGAGAATGAGAACACCGAGTTTGTGCTTCTCGCGTCCCAAACGTGCAGTCCCATATTTCGCTGCGCGTGTCATTTTGCAAAGAGTTCATCATCTCCATGACCTCTTTGCCACTCAATCTTAAGAAAGGTAAAATGCCTTTCGTCATCGTGTCGAATTCGTCAATGATAGGAGAATTATTTGAGACAGCAAACTCGTACCATGCTTGAAAACCAGGCGGAGGCTCCACCCCATATCGACGAGTATATTCGTTATGAGCGGCAATGTAGCTTTGGGATTGCACTCGCTTCATATTTTCGAAACCATCTTTGGCGCTGTTTACAATAGCCTCGACTGGGTGATCAGGAGAACCATCAAAGCTTAGTTGAGCTGCGGATTTCAGCGAACTGATAGCGACAGTATTCTCCATATACGGAACAATGACAAGGAGAGGAAGAATCCACACAACTTGCTTGTATTTCATCTGCTTGGGCAGCATATGGACGAGCTGACCGAGAGCAAAGACTGTACTTGAAATGCATAAAATTGCTTGCATATGTGTAGAGAGCACAGATAAGTCAATCGTGGCGGTGATGCCTACTGTTTGTATGGCAGTGGCAACAGCCACCGAGGTTTGCTGAGTCTTTGTAACATGTCAAAAAGCTTTCCATGTGAATGTTAAGAAAGTGCATAACGTAGACTTACTGTACGGATTAAAAATACCCAGGATAGAGCCTTTCCAACGCCCGGTGCTATTGCAACCACTAAGTTACTCAAGCTGAAGCCGAATAAACAGGTTTCTAACCCTACCCCAATGAGCAGAATGACAACAACTCGCGATGAGAGAGATGAAACAGAATTTTCATCCACAATAAGTGGGAAGGTGTTGGTAGATGATTTCCTTCTGGGAATCAACGTTATGTAAACAAGAAGAAGAGCAGTAGCCGGAAGGATAGAGATAATGAACTTGTGATAGTCTCTACTCGCCAAACCAAGCATAGCAAATGTAGAGAATGTTACTACCTTCCACGTCCCAACTTTACTATCTCGTGCTTGTATAGAAACAGGAATCGCCGTCATGAAAGAGTCAGTCTGAAACCGTCTTTGTAATATCAGTAGCACAGGAGTTAAAACCGGCTAAGCATTGTTTAGTCAAGTATGCATATCCTATCATAAAGGCAACCTACAAAAAAATGGATCACCCTGTTCTCTGTTTTATACGCGCATGAAAAGGCAACAGATAGAGCAACTATCCACAAAGAGCGTAGCGATTTGCTTTGAGTAATGTTCTTTTCCGAGTAAGAGCTGCTAATTTCGGATTTTAAATCGCTATATTTCACAGTTCTGAAAAGGATAGGCAATAGCATCCAGCAGAGCAATTCAGAGTATGCCTCCGACCTCGTTGACGAGGTGTATTCTGTGAAAAGGGTGCAGAGTAGAGCCGACCATACCGTCCCTGTGATAGGATCTCTGAACTTCACACGGGGGTCCCACATTGTCGCCATTTGCTCTGTCCAGCGTGCGGTCTGATGGAAAAAAAAGTCCAAGATTGTTAAGTAAAATTCTGTCGGATTTGAAATCGTCTACTCGATGTATGTATCAAGTCAAACTTGCCCTTTCTTCCTCATTCCTGGACTCGGTATTGGTGCCATGTTTCGCATTCAACTACGTTATGCACGGCGTAGCAATTAGATCCACTTTAATGGACAGCCGTGTAGGGGCTGTGTAGCTTCTTTATAAGCTTTTGCGAAAACTGTTTTGACACACAACTTTCTTCTCATTTCTTCTTTAACGACTCCAAGATCCACTACGGACATGGCCCAAAAGGGCTAAGCTGTTAGCCCCTGAAAGCATTCTCCAGTGGCCAACAGTTCGTGGCAGAGAATAGCTCAAGTTCAGTACTCTGTAGATATAATCTCAATGAAATGTTGACTGTCAGGTCGCTATAGAGATGCTCAGCTCACACATACGTGTGCAGTTCCATCAAGGTGAGAAATGAGCGCACATTGATCAGTAAACTGGAGGCAGAGAAAATGTGGTGGGATTCTACGCCAGAATAACACAGAGCAGGGATACGGTCAGTTAACTACAGACCATTTTTGCTGATACAAGAGCAGATGATGCTGAGGATTCCACGTATATTATTCAGAGTATGGAATTGATCAACAGATTGACATCGGACAATCCCACCGACGCCCGCTGGGAAGGGCTGTGTTGCTGCATCGCTGCGGCAGCGTTTCAAGCAGAATGCGACGTCTCGCCTTCCCCCTTTCTAGCAGCATAGCCACTAACTGAGCTCTAGGCAGATAAGAAGAGTGCCCAGACCTTGAAATCATGGGAGACAGGCTACATGTAGCTAGATCAGGGAATTTGATTTGAAGTGGGGTAATCAATTTTGCGAGATGACCTGTTTCATTGGCTGATAATAGGTCTGGTGAGAAGTAATACTTTCTCAATACGAGATAATCGAGGGCTATAGCGCTTGGCATTTCCACCGCGGCATTTTGGTCTTTTTTGCTATGCCATCTGAATTTTACAACTGTTGTTAAAATGCATTGCTGCCACGCTAAGGCCAATACGGAGTACGGAGTAGAGCAGGCGGAAACCAAACCCTTGCATCCCACAAAAGGAGGGAGGATAACAGCGGGCATGGCTAAGAGCAGCAACCAGAGAGCTTTTCGCGCTCTACAATCTCCAGTACGAAGCCGTTATTTTTACGTTTAGCGGATCTGGTTTCTTGGCTGTGGGTGATGAAGATCGAGGATCGAGGATCATTACCTCTTTGTTTATTTTTGTGCATTGGTCGGTATCCATATTCCTGGGGAGCATCTCCACTCGGACTTGACTTTATAGCTAGTGCTTTTAATCCAGTCGTTTGTACAGAGTTCAGATCTTAATGTTAAGATATGTATTTACGCAGCATCTTTGTGTCAGAGGCCAAAGAATTATATAACGGATGATGCTAAAAAGAAAAGGCATCATTTTCCTACAGATACTATATGTGCTGTTGGTAGGGATCCAGGAAAAAATAGACTTGTAAATAAGACGCCAGTCAAGTCTGTCATCACACCTGGGACAATTTGCCTGGAGCTGAACCCAGTTACATCTTGGAAACAGTCGGCACATTTAGTCGCGCTAGATGCTTCAAAATAGGAACTCTGCGCTGAATTCATGTAATGATGTAAGGATAGGTCGACATCAGTTGCCTGATCTACCTAGATGTTCGGCCCATAAATAATTGATCAGGCGCTTTCCATAAGTAGCCATGCGCATGCAAATCGCCAGGGAGTGGACCATTCAAGCGCATGTACAATATGATGAATGATCAAAACTGTTGTTGGGGGCTGGTTACCGGATAGTTTCTAGACCAGCGCGCGGTCGAACTGCCAAACCGAGGTGTCCTAGTGACGCTGTGGTTCGAGAGACAAATGCGATACTCGAGGACACTCTCACAATTGATCCCCTTGAGGGGCAATTTTGGCCGGTCAGTCGCTGCATTAAATCCACAAAGGGTTCTGAATTCCAATTCCGACCGGCTACGATTTTGCTATGACACTGAGTGCTAACATGCATTACCTCGATTTGTTCTCAGCAAGTTGTCGGTAAATCGAATCACTTCGACAGATGATAATTGTTAGGATATATAGATTCCACCGTGGAGGGTTTTTTATGCTAGGCCAGCCTTAGTTTTTCACACTGCGGCCACTGGCCGATCGTCCCTAGCAAATCAATTCTCACATCTTATATGTCTAATCATTTATCCTCATGGCAGTCATTTGCTATTATTTTTGCGACTTGACCTATGTATTCCCAATGACCTAGTAAGCACGGGTCGCGTAGTATCGCTTAAACACGAAGGGCTGCATCCCCCGCTAATGTATTTACCATAATCGTTACAAAGCGTTGCGTTTACAGCTCTTCAGCTTCTTGGGAGCCGGCCGTCTCAATGAGCCTCATGCTCACCTCTGGCGCATCCAGGTTGCCCTTTGTTAGCCTGTGATTTCATTGAAACACCGCCAGTCCTCCGTCCTCATTCTCAGTGTTACCGCCGCATCTAATGCAATAATCGGCGCTTTCTCAGTGTCCTAATGATGCTTCTGACTAAGCAATAAGCGAAAATGATGATAACCCAGGCAGCATTTCGACGGCTACGACGGCGAGAGAGATGAAGGATGCTATTAGACTAGGTTGAGTGTGTTTCAATGTTTAGGGTCCGTCAGGAGTGTCACACCGAAACATCAAGTTAGTCACGGCAAGCTCGATTGTAAATGGCTCTACAATAGCTCCCAGCCGACACGAGCGAAGGTCAAAGGTTTAGGAAAGATGCAAGTTAGAAGAACGTCCATTTACTCTCAAGAGAGCTCAAATGGTAGACGCTCCGCCGACCGCCAAAACCAATACTTCGTTTATGAGGGACGCTTCTTGAGGGAGGAGGCCACCGCCGCCACTAAGAAGCAAGTGTTTGCGAAACGAGTGGCGAGGAAGGCGTTCTTGGGCGGATGTTAATGTCCTAGGGAGGAGTAAGCAGGCGAAAAAAAAGAGAGTATCATATCAAACAATATCAAGTGTCTTTCAAGCTTATGATCCAATAGGAGCGTCGCGCCGAAACGTCAAATCAGTTACAGCGAGCTCTGCTGCACATAACTCCATCAGAACTCCTAGACGCCACCACATTGCGGCTTGACATACGTATTACTTGAGTGACGAGGTGCCTATTCCCTACCACCACCATCGTCACGGTGCTGCATACTGCTGTCGCTCCATGTTAGCAATGGATCACCGTCGGTTTACGTTGAACTTTTCATATGCCCACAGATCCAGCGGCACCTTGATGTAGAGATATCCCGAGCCCTCCTCGCACGCGTCAGTTCACTTTTCGCTATTTCACCCTTTCTTCCTCCTCTAGTTCATCCTCATTGCTCCATAGATAGCAGCATATATCCAAGGCGGCTCTTCTCTGCACTATGTCCAACCAGCAATCCCGATACGATCTTCGTATGTCACCAGCTTCGCTCCTCCATCTCCAGATATTAACTTGGAGCACTATTACAGTTCTGATTCATCGGAGACGTCACATCTAATTAACAACGAGAAGAAGATGAATAGTACGTTCACCGCCGCAAGAGCAGCAGCAGTATACCTCTCCCACCTAGCAGCAATAGGTTGCGCCCCTCCTCATCTTTCTTAGGCAACGATCAGACATGTTCCACCGCCGCAGCAGACACCGTCCTCAACATCGTTTGCGCGATAACTCAATTAAGGCATTTCTTGCCAGTATATGGCAAACAGCTTAACCACTATCACCGTCACAGCTCCTTGTGTTTGTGGCCTGGTCGCTCCGATACTGTGAATGGATTATTATCTGCTTTACGATAATAGTTTTCTTTTTATCCTAAACACTAGCAGCAGCTCCAGATGGAGATGCTCTGAGCTACTACCCGCCCACTGTTACCATCATCTATCGCGGCCCCACGGTCATTCCTGATGATCACCATGGCCCATTGCGCCCTCTTCCTGCTGCTCCCAATATCAACAAGCACTTTGTAAGTTACACACGGCTTACGGAGTGCACTAGATTCCTATAACAATCTTTCCAAAACGCCTTGTCCGTTTGTTCATTGCGTATGTCTCAGAATCAAATTAAATTATCATTTTCCCCAAGACAACACAGACATTGTCATCGCCAATATTTTCAAAGCCCTAACCTCGCTCCTGAATGAAGATTCGGCATCAGTGGAGGTTTTTGTGCTTGAAAATATCACAGATGTCGCTGTATGCCAGCTGTGGGTGAACGCTAGCGATGTGGTGAATATCATGGCCACCGTTGCCGTACTGGAGCATCTGGAGATTACCTTGGTTCGCCGCCAAAATAAAATCCAAGTGGATTGCTACGTCTTGCCCTTGTCGACTGATATAAGCCTACGCCCAACTATACGGCCGGCTTTGAAGACATATATATCACCAATTGGGGAGTAGCATTCACAGATGCTCCTGTCGGTCTATATAAGCCTGCACTCAGCTTTATAGCTACTCCCGAGGGTATATAAATTATTAAACGAAGAACCTTTATAGATACTATGCGTCCTGTCCAACTTAGGCTCTTTTGGAAGCGAAACGGCGCAACTCTATTTTATGTTTTCATACCGTATGCAGGACCCCAGTCGCTGCCGTGTGGGATGATGATCAAGTAGATGCCACGGTTGGTGCTTAAAGAAATGTATTTAAGCAGTGGGACGGGGGCGAGAAATGGGTTGCCCGTGCAGGGTGAACGTTGGTACTTCTGAGAGTAGAATGGTATTGTTGCCAGGACGGACTGTGCGGGTTTGGAAGGGAATAGCGGAATGGACAAAGACATTTGAAGAAAATGATGGAATTTTACTTTGCAGTTGGGATTTATGACTTGAAGAGAGCTTGAAAGGGGATAGAGGAAGGATCCCCATTCTGCTCAATCACTGGGCTCGTCATACTCTTCGCGGTCCCAAGCTCTGCATCAGGCTAAACAAGTAGTGGCGGCTGTCCTCGCTTTAGCCCCAGGTTCAATGGTTACAAGCAGACATTAAACGCTATAAAGGCAACGATGTTCAGTTAGCTTCGTCAGATCAAGGCTCAACCGCAGACAGGTTGTCTGGATCGCTACACCAATAAGGTTCAAGATAGAGTTCACGACCTTGGCCCGACCTTGCGCTCCTTGTGAGGAGCAACCGCCTTCTAAATATTACCCTCTTTTCCTTCTTCCTCTTTCACAATCATTTTCCTTCTTAGTATTGGCAGTGTGGTTCATGCGATCTCACGTCTGGACCCGTCCACCCTATAACGCCAGTGCCACTGAATCGCTATGGGAAGGCGAGCTACTTGCATCATCTATCGAGCTGGAGCTGATTATGGTGCTGATGATGATGCTTCTGTTTCTTGTCGACGGCGATTCTGCTCTCGCCGCTGTCTGGCTTGATGATATAATGGGCTGCAATTAGTTCCCACCATCCAATAAGAAGACACGCTCTCAACCTACACAAACCAGCCTCGGTGGATGAAGCTCAGGAGGAGCTGGAGCTGGAACTGCGGCTGCAGAGGCAGGAGAAATTTGGCGTTGCATGGAAAATTTACGCGAACCCACCGCTGTGGTGTGCACCGGGGTGCGATGGGATAGCGGGAGGCGCTGGAGTAACATCTAGTACCAGACAGCGAGCATTAAATTGCTGGCTTTGGGCATGAAATTCAATGCAATTAGACAAGGAAGAACCTACAAGGGATGTTGATGGACGGGGCAAAAAAGCGAGGAGCAGTAGAAATTGTGTCTTACCATAAAAAGAATGGCTACAGCTGGTCTAATCAATACTCGCCAATGCGATAGCCCATATACCCAAGTATCAAGACTCAAGTGCAGAGATTTTTTTCCCTTCATCATCGTCATCGTTGTCGTCAATTGCCAGTAGTCATCTCATGATTTTGTGTTTCCACAGAAACATGCCTACTATGAACTATCTAGCAGTCCTTTTTTGCCAACCTTTTCCAATAGTCAGTAGCTGTTCCTGTTGTCAGAAGTCAGTCTCCAATTCTCCATCCCAATTGTGACAGTGTGCTTTCATATTGTTTTACCTCTGGAATCACTGTCTCTGTTCACCAATGAATCAAATCAAATTAGTGTCCAGTCCAAGCTTGGTGTTGCACGGAAGTGGTGAACAAAGCTGACATTGACCAGTTGCCACACTCTGGTTGAAGTGGCTGATCATCGCAATTGTAAAGATCATTTTCGTCCCTTTAAAAAATGGATAGCAAGTCGAGATGAAGAATAGACTTCTCGCTGGCGCTCACCACACCGCCACCGTCACCGTCACCATCGCCGCCGCATGTCTTCCCCGCCCACAGGCCGCGGCTCCTCCTCTACCTCCCCCGCCGTGCTGCTGTCTCCCCTTCCCCCGCAATAACTCTAGCTGGGGCCTCGGCCGTGTTAACGCGTGGGCTATGAACCGATGGCGCCCATGGCGAAAGGGCCGACTAACTGGGCGCAAGGCGTCATTTGATAAGTTAAGACATACCTTGCAGAGAACATGTAAACTACCTATTACACACAAAATGTCTATACCAAATGTATATTTACAGGTCCTCTTAATCTACTAGATGATGCAAGGCATTTAAGTAGCAGGGGTAGAGGAGGTAGGAGAGGTAACTACTACATTTCCACTAGTTTTATCTTTACTCTGTCTGTATTTATAATTGCCTAATCTTACGCAACTGGGAGACTCTTCTTGATATTACAACCATTCTTCTCTCTATGTAGACAAATCTTAAGTTAGGTTAGTGAATAATTGCCTGCAAACATATTATAATTAGAACGACAAGCTGCCGAAAAAAGTTGCGTATTTGGGTTATATTACAACAGCCACGAGTTACACAATTGGGTCTATAGACCTTTTTGTTCATGCACAAAGAATCTCTCTACTGCAAAGTATGATAGTCGAATACTGATATTATTTTTTCCATTATATGTAGTAGCGCTTTTGGTGATTGTTGGTACATGACCCGGCGTCCATTGCCGCAGCCCGAGTACCAAACATTGCAATTGCTGATGGCTTAAGCAAAGCCGGAAGAGATTACGAAGCTCACATCGTCATTGAACAGGCTGGTGGCATCGAAAGTATCAACACCACCGTTGCTTGCAATGTACAGAACATTGTTATAATGCCTGAAATATCTCGTAGGGTAGCTCCATGATCGGATAGAATTGCCTTGGCCATTGAGACCAGCCTGCGGACAGAACGTGGCATCTTCGTTGAACTGCTTGCTGCCGTCACTAGCGTTCACTTGTAGTGCAAAGTTATAATGCCTGATATAACTTCCAGGGGTATCAACAGACTCAAATGAATAGCAGGCGCTGTTTCCAAGGCCGGCATGAACGATCCAGCTAGCCTGCTGTTTGAGAGCAGTGGCGCTGGAAGATGATACAACCTGCGTATTCACAGTAGAGCCGGTGTGAGCGATGTAGCGAGTGGTGCAGCAAGATGTTGTGGCACGCAGAGAGATGTGCGATCCGACACTGAGACCTGGTCCACTTGTTAGGGAAGTTGTAGCATACTTCGCCGCTACAATGTTGGCCTGAACCGAGTTTTCAGTAGCATCGGATGGATAACCAGAGGTCATTACGCCTTCATAGAAGGTACCTTGTGATCCGTGGCTGTTATCCCCACCAATTCCCAGAATGATAGCACCCTCTTTGCTCATGGGGTTATAGCCAGAGACGCTGGGGCGCACGCCGCTATAGTATGTTGATAGAGAGCCAGAAGCAGCGTTTCCACCGCGAAGCGCCCATTGGTTGGATTCTCCCTTCAGAGCTGTTGTAACAAATCGGTACGAGAGTGATGGATCCGCAGCATTGTTCTTTGGGTTGGCTCCACTGAATAGGCCGTTTTCCAAGTCTGCCATAAGCCATGGTCCTGAGCCAGATCCTGAGCCCCAAACATCGCAATTACCATAGTAGATAGCCTCCATATGGCCATTGCCAGTGTCTCGGCTGCTTGTCTCGGCGTTGCCATAGTCAAAGCAACTAGGTTACAAGTCAGCATAACTTCAGCATAACTCAGCTATACGGCAAATGATAGACAAACCATTGATCATTATAATGAGAGCCGTCAAGCACAGCATACAGGCCCTCCGCCGCGTCACCTGTCGCAGTCCCGGAAACAGCGTTGTTTCTGTACCCTGTGCCTGGAGAGATGAACACGCCATATGCCTTTTGCCCATTCAGTGTAACCGGCGCTCCAATTGCACTGGCCAGGTTATCATACCCCCCTGAGTCTGGTCCGCTGAAGCCACCGGGAGGAGCCTGGGTGAGATGGTTGCCTCGGCCAGACTGATCATAAATGATTGTAATAAGGCAAGTTGTGCTAGCGCAGAAAGAATCTTGGGCGGCAGCATTGGCCACTCCTCCAGCAGAAAGCGGCGCAATGTTAGTCGTGGCATTATCAGAGCCACGTTTCACCTGGTAGAGTGATCCGCTGTATGCGCTGTAGAGAGCTCGAGTGGTGCTGTGTGCTGCGACGCAAGGAGTACCCCCAGAAGAGTAAATATCGCAGGGCCCAGCAGTTACAAGAGAGCCTGTGGCCAGAAGAGCTAAGGCGAGCGCATGGGCTCGGTGAGGGGTTGTTTGAGAGACCATTATGAGTGTATGCCAGTATCAGCTACTTGGCGTATCACAACTGCAGAAAACTTGAACTATGAATTGACATGAACCTTTAAAATATCCACTGCAATAGAAAGGATTCTATAAAACTTTGAAGTTACGTCGGGTCAAATTGGGCATTTTATACTTGTTATTCAGTCTACCATGACGCTTGTTTTCTAATCCCAGGGTTGCATACGAAGTACATTTCTCATGTAAGATGAATTTCCTCCAATAGTCGAAGACCTTTATTCTTCATCGAATGCTACCTACCAATATTCCGGTTGTATTTAAAGTAGCCTAAATAATCCTGTTGAAATAGTGTTATTGCTCCTTGATTCTGCATGAACAAGAGCTTGTGATACCATGAAGCAGCAGCTCTCCATAGGCCGTAAAGAGGTGGAACAACGATTCCGCCCAACTCGCGGCGGGTATTTTTTTTGGCATATTTACCCCAGATGTGGAGATGGAATATGCGCACCAATTAGCGGCACGCGAAACAACATCCAATAGTTAGATCTGCAGACTCCGGAAGCGAATCCGGGTGATATACAACTATTTTATTCGTATTTCGTTTAATCTCAAGCTCTATTGAGTAATAGTTCTTGAATGTTAGTCAAAATGCAGAATGGGTGGATAATAGTATTGGTTAGCAATTAGTTCTTCTCCGCCCTGCTCTTATATGGAACTAGACAACGCTTCGGCTTCATACGGATATCATTGTGTACATGTCAGTGCCCAAAAGTCCATAAGTCAATTACTAGTAAGAATATCTTGATCCGCGCCAATGACTGAATCAGATTGCGTGCTTTGTGTTTATATATCCATGTATGTTTTTCCCTAGTTATTTTCGCGTTCTTACTTGGTTAAAGCCTCGGATTTTATGGTAAAAGGTATTGCTCCTTCAATCCACAAAGGTGTAATTATAAAATACTCGGAAGCATGGACAGATGGAACATAAAGTTCAACTCACGAGGTTCAGGGCTGAGAGATAATAGAATTGGTACCGGATAAACGTTTAAGCACCTCTAGAGAGAGACATTAATAGGTCTAATTCTTCTCTGAGCCAACTGCGCGAGTCGAAATTGAACCTTTCCGTCGCTTCATTATGTAGCTCAATCGGACTAAATTCGAGTTTGGAGGCTTTGAATATATAAACAATGTTCACCTTGCATTCGATTACCAATGAGGACGAGTAGTGCTATTAGTCTAGCATTTATACCTACCTACCGAGCTATTCCGTGATCTTCAACTTACAAGATGTGGGTCAATAGAGCCTAATGCAGGGAGTGAGTGGATGCGGATACGATACTAGGGGGATTATAATTTCATGTGGCTTTAGGTTATACAAAGTGATGCCACTGAGCAAACAGTCCCCACATGGCTTGGTGGTGATGGTTTCATAGCAAGAAAAGCTGGTCACTTTGAATGTACCAGAAAGTGATCTCTAAGCACGAGATCGTACCGATATGTAATAGAGAAGTTACAACAAACTCCGACAGTATCTTTCAGGGAAGCGTGGAGTATACTTGAGTACAAACTGGAAAACAATGATAAATGAAGAAGGGGGGAAAGATATAGCTGAGAGTATAGTATATACCATAGAGGCTAGTGGAATATCAGGCAACAAAGATTCCTCAAAGATATCGGAGACTGTTCAGATAGTTGGAGCTTAGGAGCTCATAAATTGGCATAGTTACTTAGAAGAAACCAAATAAGGCCAACTTCAGTCAGTACCAAGTTAAGAGCAATATGCTGTAAATTTGGGTAGAATAAGATATTATTTAGGTTCTCTATATACATAAACTACAACGGATGAATATGGGCTTTGGTACGCTCATATAATTTCTTATTCGAATAACTCAGCCGTCGTATGCAATGAATTTATTATATTACCAAACAATCCAAAGTCTCATATTCATATGGCTCCAATTGATACTTTTATAGAAGTTTATAAACGAAGCAGCAGTAACATGCCGGTGCGGCGTAAGTTATCCAAAAAAAGAAAAAGAAATCTTATAACTTACATCAGAGATAGTCAACAAAAAAATGCCCTCATTGGTGAGTCCCATGCCCTAGATCAAGTGCAGTGAGAACCAGCTCTTACTATTAAACAATTGTGCTTCGATAGGGTATAAGTCTGTGATTTCCATCAGTATCTCATTACGAGATATTGTCCTATATATGGGCTAGTACTTCTTTATCAAAACTTTTTTTTTCTAAGTTAATACTGACACAATTTCGTTAATTATTTCCGCAGTAAGAGTCAATAGTTGCATTAATCGAGATAAGTCCGCAGGGCATTGCCTCCCTCTTGGGAGCTATTTCTTCAGCTCGAGTTCTACATACTTAGCCATCCGATTGAACTGAGACATGATCAAGCTAATATTGCGAAGTAGCTCTTGTACAAGTGTAACAACTTCTGGCCGTCGCTATTTATATCTAATTACTGTTTTACATTGTTGAGATCTTATTACCATTAATATTCATTATTCTCTCATCTTGGTGTGATTAATGTGCGTGTAGTTTCTAAAGCTTATTAAGGGGCTCGGCAAAGCGGCCATCGGGTACGTTACTTATCAAAGTGCTATCTATACTTTACCCAACTCCACTAGCTTACACAGTAAATCTGGTTTATTGCTATCAACCTAGCATACCACCTGGTAATTAGTCAGGAAGATAAAGGGGGAGAAACCCCGAGGCGAACGAATAGGATGGCAATTAGTCAGGAAGATAAAGGGGGAGAAACCCCGAGGCGAACGAATAGGATGGCTTGAATAGCTTGTTGCACAAAATCGCGATTTAAAGCACCTTAGGTTATACATTAAAGAGGATTTGTATATACAACTGCAGCGCCCGAGTTGTTTCAAATTGCTTCGACTAAAACATGCCTCGGTAGACTCGTTCCGTTGTTCCACAAATGCCCAGATTCGACGTAAACAGTGGCCAAAATTGCTGGATTATAACGTCTCCCATTACCGCTGCCTCTATGAGACATCGATATTAAGCGTCTCCGTCGTTCAATGCGATATCGACATCAGCAACGGATATGTGGACAACGGTGACGAACCGCCAGTGCCTGTCTTGGATATTGGGGAAGAGGATAACTGCGTCGCATATAATGGTGCGAATGATCATAACTAGAGCCTTCAAATCATCACACATGTGCCTGTTCTCTCGTACTGTCCATGAATAAGTGGATTTTTAGCGATTTATTATTTATGGCTTCTTATATACACGCCATATTAGAAATGGCTACAATGATAATGGCTCAAGTTTTAACAGTATTGGCAAGCTCCTTCGGGGCAGTAACTATAATACAATTAGCAAATTGTTCATCCTTATAGACAAGTGGATACCAACCCGTGATTGCAGGTAAAGCTGCAAAGACCATCGTAAGATGATGGTTCACCGGCAATTGGGCAGCCGTTGCGGCCATTCGTCGGTGGTGGCGTTGAAGGGCCAGTGCTGGTACAGACACAAGGGCCCGGCGGGCAGTAGCCATAACTAAGAATGTGAGTTCTAGATGACCAGAAGTAAATGGAGAGTGTGTCTTACGAGCAAGCGAATTGGCAGAGGCCAGTGAAGTTTCCGGACTCGCCCGGAGCCACAGTTCCGGCATTGCAGTTAGTAGGCGTGGGAGAGCCAGGAGAGCCGCCGCCAGTTGTGCTTGTGGGAGGGTTCGTTCCCAGTGAAGGGGTAGGCTTGCAAGTTGTAACCTGCAGTCCGGCAGTCAACTGAGTGAGACCGTCAGGAGGGAGAGGGTCGGAGAAACCAGCAGGGAGAGTGCCGACGTAAGCATTGAAGTTGTAAAGACCACAAGTGCAAACAGCAGTAATATCCATCAGCGAGGTTCCAGACAACACATTCGCGCCGTTACGTGCCAGAGTGAAAGTCTGTTGACCAAGGGCAGCAGGGACAGTAAAGATATTGGCGCCTGCAGCTGCGTTGAAAGTTTGGGAGTTGCTACCCGACTTAACAGTGAGGGTACCGGCAGACTTAAGGAGGGTGACAACGTAGACGGTATCACTCAAAGTCTGGTAACCATCAGGACGACCTAAGGAATCAGTAGAATCGCAGTTAAGGCTGTTCAAGTTTCGGCGGTACCAGTAAATAACCTGATCCTGGGTGATGTAGTTGGCAACATTAGTGTCGCCATTCTTATAGGCAGCAATGAAAGGCTTGGAAAGATCAAGGAAGCCGTCATGAGGCATATCATTGGCCCACTTGGAAGAGCCATCATCGCTATGCTCAGAGCTGAGAGGTCCGACGTAATGAGACTCGCCGTAATCATTCCAAGTGACAATCTCCACCATGGGGAAGCCCTGTTGAATGACCTCGTTCCATCGGGTGAAGAGCAGATCACCAGAGGGAAAGACCCAGTTCTTGCTAGAAAAGTGGGTAGAGAACCAGGGAGAAACGGGAGCGAGATAAGTCTTTCCGTTGAGCCAGCTCTCGTAAGCAGAATCACCTTCAGCAACAGTGATATTCACACCATTGGAGGGAGCCCGGTTGTTGCCGTTGCTGTCCCAAGCCTATTGGAGAGTGAGCAAGACTTCCACTTATACGTCGTAATTAATCAAGGCGATGTACTCACCTGCCAGTTCAAAGCACCATCAATGGCAGAAGTATCGGTGTTAGGGTGGAAGTTGGGAACAAAGTAGACATTAGAGCCAGCACCAGAGCGGACGGCATTAACATCGAGACCATCGCCAATGAAGGACGAGGCAAAGACTCGGCCATTGACTTGGAGCTGGGCAGCGTTGCCAGCATATTGAGCAATCTTCTGGCCCACGCCGGTGCCGTTGGAAGTACTCCAATAGCTAAAGTCAAAGGAAAGGAAGACTTTCATGCCATTGTTGGCGGCGGACTGATAAGCATAGCCGAGTTGCGTGTCGGTATAAGAATCAAGACCAATGTTCAAGGCAAAGGCATCAATGCCATAGGCCTTGGCACGCTGCATATCAGCATCATAGTCGCTTGGGCCGGTACGTTGTCCAACAATGCCAATCTATATAAAACGTTAGATTGTGTATATGCCATAAATTCAACTGTAAACCAACCATGAAATGAGCAAAGACCAGGCGGTTGCCAGAAGCTGCACGCTCTTCGAGAGATCGGACCTCGACTTCGGCGCTAGCCAGGGAGGACAAGGCTGCGGCCACAGCGAAGGCGGTCAAGCCAGCGCGGCGGAGAGCCCCTACTATCGATTTCATTATGAATGTGCCAAAGAGGTGACTGCGAGAAGATTTGGCGAGCCGCTTGGCATGGTCGAGTCTCTTTCTCCTTCACGGGCTTCATCCTGTCCTTTATATTTCTGCGACAAATCCGATATCCGACGATGGTGAGATGATTATCCTTCCAGAATAGCTTTGATGCCTATTGATAGTAAACCTGGCGAATAGGCGGACGAAAGGGGCAGGAGTCTGCGGGAACATCGTGCCAGCCCCCTATCGCTTTAGGAAGCTGAAATCCGCCACTAGATCGGTCCGAAGCCATTTTGCGGGCTGAGTTCGCTGGAACACAGTCATCATGCTACTAATAGATGCCCACAGGAGCCTAGTGTACGGAATAAATTAATGCCTGCCTGTTAGCGCCATATTTCGCTGCCGAACTGAGGGCCACAAGCTATGAGCGTTCCTCTGAGCCATGAGGCAATGCCGAATAACTGGTTATTAAACGCGGGATCGGCGGAGACTTGCAGGGTTTCTTCTCTGAATTGATTACTATGTTAGGTATATGATTACAGGACCTGTCCCTCACAATTTGGTGCTATTGTTTCTTCACTCATGAAACAACGACGTTATCTAATTTTCAGAATCAGATCTTGGCCTTAAATTCCAATTTCCCGCCATTCTTCTTATTATGATCAATAGCTACAAAGCTTGGAGGTTTTAAAATCACAGATGTTTAATAGTCCAACACTGCTAACAAATGCAATTGACCGAATATATTTCCGCCTGAGACCGGCAATTTAAAATCTCGGCAATTCGACCCAGAGCTTCACATATCCGTGTCCCCACAAATTATGCATGCTGCTGGACTGAGCATTCTCGTAGCTGCTGATGCCAACGTTACTAGCTAGCCTATTTTCGAACAGTTTTGCTCAATAAGAATTTAGCAATACAACTCAATGAACACTGCGAGAACCTAGAATGATCCATCAATTGCCATATCAATGCGACTCATGATACTTGAGACAGAATAAAATAAACCAATCCCATAATACTTGACATTCGAGACCGCCTTTTAGTTACCTAGCTGAAGCCAGGATCTAGAATTATCTTCCCCTACGGAGTAGATGCTATGGAGTAGTCAGACAGCTTCGACTAGGAACCAATTTCAAGGAACGTGTTGTTAACTCAGCAACGCTATGGCTACTGGAGACAGGTGCACAGACGGAATGTCAGAGCGGAGACAACTCTGGGTGATTAGAACAAAAGACAAGATGGTCATGCGATCCGTACACATTCCTAAATTTCTTACGAAGTACAAGTATTCTTTATATTAACTTCAGGCATAATAATAACCCCAAATGCAGTTAGAGCCATGCAGATTCGAATCTGCAGCAGCGACTGTTTATACATTCGCCAGGAGCGGCGCGCGCGCACCGGTTTAGGGCTATGAAAACGAAGATTTGTGGGCGTTGAATATGAATTCGAATAAACTTCAAGCAAAGGAGGAGGGATGAGATTTTGTAAAAGTAAAAGCTATATAGTTGAGTTGATCGGGCCTAAGGCTATTATAATAACGTTACCAAAAAAATGTTTGTAATATGCGAGAGTGTCTCTTCCAACATCCGTCTCTATGAGATGAGAAACAAATATCGGGTTGCGTTTTGCACTATTACCCACGGATAACTCCAACGCTGGGTTTGCAATATCCCTGCTCTAGGCAGAAGTTAAAGCCGGTTTACAGATGCATACCGCTTGATTGCTTATAAGCATTTGTAACGAGGCTGGAGTCGGAAGGGTTACGGCATCGGGTCGGGAATATCGGGGGGTGGGGAAGTCATACATACACAGCGATTCTAAATAGCGTCTTGTCCCATGAAGGACGGACTCTTACATCGAATGTTGTTGATGGGAATATTACTGGGACTAGCTGAGCTGTCAGTTGGTAGACCCACTCAAATAGCCTGTTGCCCTAATATATTTGGGGGGCGATTTTGCGCGATTGGTGGAATATGACAACCGGATATATGATGCCAAGTCGAAACATCAGCTAGCAGTATTAGTGTCTACTCCGAATACAGCACGATCGTATTAGAAAAGTAAAGTTAACCTTACAACATTAGTATAATCTCTTATGATATATTTATTTACTGACTAACCCGCACAGGCAGCCTTCAAAGTGATTACAATATACAGGGCCGGCATAAGCAAAACTATTTTCTTTTTTTGTCAGCGTCTCGATTCCGGGCTTTCTGGCTGCCGCATAGAGACTACTATCATAGCCATTACAAACAGCTGACGCAGAAGTCATCGATATTAATGCTTACATAGTTGCCGTATGTAATACAGTGACTATATTGGGTAATACGTAGAAGCATACTCGAGCTAATACGGAGAATCTATTTCTCTGAAAGCTTTGCCTCACTCCCCCAATGCATATTGGTGCTAGACTTCCTCTGGCAGACTAGCTCAAGATAACTAGGTAATATACCCTCGGCAAAATCCGGCCATAGGGCTTGCGGCATGCCAGTACGCTAAACCGTACGGGATTTTATAGATTGAAATTATGCATAGTCTGCAGGTACCAAAGAGTGTGCCACGCATTACCTGCGCTGAAAGCGCTAGGAACGCATAGCTGAGGAGATCTACAGGGCTCCTGGCTATCTCGGATACAACTCTCGCATTTGTGGCCTCGATATACATTACTATCGGAAGAAAGACTTTCAAAATGCCCTCTTCACAGACTATGGTTATCCTATAGTATTATATCTTCTCCAGGATACCATTCAAGTCAACCTAACAGCTGTACACAGAACCTTGTGCCAAGCCACCAAGTTCAATTACCTTCAAAATACATGGTGAGAAAATGCGGCGAAAAAAATAACAGTTGATTTAGTTACACTAGCAGGCTAATGAAGCTACTTTCTGATTATTTCTTCTTGTGCAGGTAAAATAGCTGTATTCTGCAAGACGATAAGCTGGGCTGGCTTCGACTTTTGGGAGATAATTTTGTAGCTGCTTTGTCATCGGGCTAAGACGAAAACCTGCCTAGTTTAGACTAGATTCTAGAGCGATGTTTAATGGTCACAGGTGGCTCGGATTCACTAATAATAGAATGGCCGTGTTTCTCAGAAGATATTGCCGCAAAATACTTGGGTAGCGCATTAAACTCTAGCTCTCTCTAAAGTGCTATGACGAATTTCAGTCTCTTTATCAACAAGAAATATCTTTAAAGTTAGGAGGAGATCAGGGGAAGATGATTTCAACGTTCCCAAACCCGCTACCAGGTCTAGTAAGTCAGCTTTTGTTACCTTCAGCTGAAATCTCACTGAGCCCCGTAATTCAGCGCTGTATTATAACACGACATAATGAGATAGATGTACAACAGCATCGGATGTAATAACCCTGTATATCGGAGTTAAAGAACAAGCTGTAAATTTTTTCGATCATAAGAATCACTTTTGCGTCTTTTCTTGCCTTTTTCTTCCCCTCCCCTCAGCACTAGCTTTTCATCACAGGGAAATGCCGAGCAGGTTTAGAAGCCGCATAGCCCTAAGGGTACCATATGGGCCTAAGAGTCGTCCATTTAGTAGTAGCAACAAGATGCTTTCCGGTTCTAAATTATGAAATCTCTTTGCTGGCATCCAGGGCGTAAAGGTCCGGAAACTGCGTAAATATTTTCTGTAGCTGTTTCCGTATTTTTGTTTTCTTTCTTTCTTTCTTTCTTTCTTTCTTTCTTTCTTTCTTTCTTTCTTTCTTTCTTTCTTTCTTTCTTTCTTTCTTTCTTTCTTTCTTTCTTTCTTTCTTTCTTTCTTTCTTTCTTTCTTTCTTTCTTTCTGTTTCTTACGGTACTTAATGCTTTCACAAGGCTGTGGACGTATTTACTTAGGAATGAGGCGAATGAAGTAGCGTAGCAATTACTTACAAAACGTAGAACAGCTCATGCGAGTCACTACACCGTTATTTCTTCCCAAATAGGAAACTTTGCTAGCCGGCTGTTTCAATCTCAAAGTCTCTCAGTCGTAACCTATTACATGATTATCATTTATGCTATATTCATGTGTATGGTTTTTTGAATGCAGGATTTAGCGGAATCTTTTGGCTTACCAACGGTCTTGTCGCGAAATTTGCCCGAGTTTCTCCGCCGCTCTTGAGCTACTGCCTCGCTTTGCGACAAGTGATATAATGACGGAAGATCTCGGAGAGCCGTATACTTCACTGATCTTCTTTAAAGTTCCTACTCCCTCCTTGTAACCATTAGAAGCATCTCAGATTCTACCCTTCACAATCTATACTTTCCGATATATTTTTTTTTAATCATGTTCGCGCCCGTCCAGCGCATCACAAAATCCCTCAAGCCACAGACTGTTGTATTAGGTGCTACGCTCGTGTTTGCTGCTGTAGCTAGCGGCACATACAGCTTTAGAATATACAATCGATATATTCGAAAATACCAGATACATATTCGACCAGAGATAGGTGTGTCGGACTCACTTACCAACTCAAACATAGTCCGCACCCTAGTCAACCCTCACAGCCATGTTGCCATGGGAGACTCTCGCTCAGTCGTTTTGACAACGCACTCAGGACAGGAGGCGCCATCGGATGAGGCCATCCTCTCCGCACTTGTAAATGGCTTTTTCTCAGGTCCAGTTTTTACGCCAGAAAGAATTGCACTTCGACTTTTAGGACTCCAATTGGTGAAGTTTGAAGGTGGGTTTGCTAAGAGCAATGATAATTCCTGCAGGGCTCATCATGGAATAGGCTTGGCACCGACATCACAACATATCTGGAATACTTCACAGATGCCCAATACTCATCTTCCTGCCAAAACAGCAATATTATGGGGATGTTTCCAAGTCGCCAATATTGAGTTATCGAGCTCTACATATGGAGATAATAAAAGTATAATTGATATTGTCTTCGGTAATAATAAGGGGCAGTTTGCTGGCTGCCATCGATTTTCTATCAAACGACTCGAGGCAAAGTCTCATTCCCAGAGAGAGCCTACACAATTTCACATACAGTTGGAATGCATTGTCTGTAATCCAACCGTTAATAAGCCGATTGGTATTAGCTTTCTGGGAGGATTTCACATCATATACGCAAATATGCTTTTTAGGGATGCTGTGACAGAGGCAAAGCACAGGCTAAGTCTTAGCAGTGCGTAATAAATGCCATGCCGAAAAGTGAAGTTTTTCTGGCAAAAGAAAAGTTCACAATTTGTAAAACTAATGTACATTAAAAACTCTCCATTTCACAGCTGCCGGCAACAGCTATTACAACTCTACATAGATTTAGAAGATGATTGGGCTTCAAATGGATGGCGGAAAAGTAAAACTGTGGCTGCCTGGCTTACTGTCTCCATCAGACCTACAAACATATCATATTAAACAGAGTATTTCGGGACATAGCCGGTTCGAAGTCATGCTAATTTGAACTGGTTTTATGAACATGAAATAGGGACTATAATTAATTTCTACTGCACAGAGGTTTAAAATATAAATTATCTCTATAGCCATAATGTTTCGAACTACACGCTGTGTTTGGTCCTTTCATTTAGCTTTGTTGTATTACTCGTTCTCCCTCACATCGATCACGGTCGATTTGAACTTCCGAGCAGCAATACGACGATTGAATAAGATGTCGCTTTCACGGTAAGTGCGGTGCTTCAGCTCAGGGAGGAAGAAGTAGGCCATAACCCAGCAGACACAAGCAGTGCTTCCCCAGACGTAACCACATTTACCCGCAAGATTCCATCCGGTGGGGTTTAGGAGCCGTGAGGCCAGGTAAATCATGGGAATTTCCGCAACATAGTATGCAGCACGACCGACGCCAGTGCTTAGAGCTCGAAGCCGGACAGAGGATGTCTCAGAAATAATCGTATACGAGATTGGTCCAAGACTACCAGCAAAAACGAAAGAGATGATGATACCGAGACAGGCTTGGGCATAGTTGGTTGATTGGCTCTGAGGAATGGAGGCGCAAATGCCAAGAATGAATAGAAGGGTGATATTGGTGGCAGTTCCCCATAGATAGATAGTTCGTCGGCCAAACCATGCAGTTAAAAACCAAGAACAAGCGTTGGCAACAAATTGAAGACAAGAATTGATCAAGTTTAGCTGGAAGGCACGATCGGATCCGATGCCAGCTTCTAATCAGGGGGTTAGCGATCTATGCTGGAAGACAGTCACACGGAAAGTATGCTACTCACGCTCGAAGAAGAAAGTTGCCTGATTGGCGATCAAATTACCAGCAAAGTTCTGAGACGCGTACATCAAACAGGTAATGGTTGTTCGTCGTAAATCAGTACCTTTGAAGAGATCAAGAATTGTGGGAGCACCGCCCATCTGTTTTTCGATCTCAACTGTACGTTCCATCATGGCCAATGTGTTTGCTGAATTCTGTCCAGATTTACCGCCAAGGCGCTCAATGGACCGAAGGGCTTCGTCTTTGCGTCCGCGACGAATCAGCCACCATGGAGATTCAGGAGCTATAAAGATAAGGACTAAGAGAGGAGTCTATTCAAGTCAGTACTTGTCTCTGCTAAATTTAAAACTCGATACTCACGGGGAAAATCCACTGAAGTGCAAGAGGTACTCGCCACGCCCACTGATCATCACGTTTATTATAACCAAGGGTAGCAGCCGCGACGATGATCGAACCGATAGACCACGCCATCTGGAGGGTAGCTGTGCAGGCGCCTCGAAGGGGGAGGGGAACAATTTCGCTAGCATATGCAGGGGCGTTCGCAATGAAGAACCCCCAAGGGACACCTTCCAAGGCTTGTCCGACAACAAGCAGTGTAAGTGAGTTGGCCTTTGAGATCCTAGTTAGATATTGAAATCAAAAAGCGGTCAATGCTACTCACAAAGAAAGATATCAAAATCGTAGCGTTCATAAGAACCAGCCCCAGAATAGTAGTCCAACGGTATCCGAGACGGTTTGTAATAGGACCAGCGAGGAAAACACCGACAAAGGCACCGCATTGGCCGGATTGGAAAAGAGCACTCTGCCATTTGGTTGGAATTGTCCAACCGGAACCTTCAACGAAAACACCGAATTCTTTTTGAAAGGCACTTTGTGCGACAAAGTTACCGTTCAAGAACATATCGAAGGATTCCATAACCTAGCAGGCATTAGTTGCTATATTACGCAGACTATGGCTCGATGATGGAGAATAGACTCACAATAGTAAAACACATGATGAAAGCCCATAGGCACGCCCAGGGATGTGTCTTTACCGCCTCCCAAACACCCATCTCATGCTCTTGGTTTTCACCATCGATGGCATCACTTATCAGATCCTTGTTACCAAGAACCTCTGAATTCGGAACATCGACATGAGCTGCACCGACGTGCAGGTCATCCTG
Source organism: Trichoderma asperellum (assembly GCF_020647865.1). Classification (NCBI taxonomy): domain Eukaryota; kingdom Fungi; phylum Ascomycota; class Sordariomycetes; order Hypocreales; family Hypocreaceae; genus Trichoderma; species Trichoderma asperellum. The sequence continues at coordinate 3,540,151 of NC_089420.1, read as the reverse complement.
TTTTTCTGATGACATTGTGTCTTGGGTGCTCACTGTCTCTCACTTGATTAAACGCAATGTCACCTTTGAGAACAGAATAGCTTTCGAAGAGAATGGGGAAAAGGACAAGCATGGGGTTTATATATTTTGATATCCACGATTCTCGGCCTTATCCAGTTCACTGTGTCTTATAATACGCGCTTCAGCTTTCAAGGTTATGCGCGATGTTGCTTAGTACACAGGCCAATATGCAGGTCCCTGTCTGAGTCCGCAGATGTGATAGGTGCGCATCTGAAGGACCAATAAATTTCCGCGCCTCTGCTTACTGGGGCAAGCGTTGCCTCTCTGTGGCCAGTGCCTCGTCGTCTCAGATTGGACCGCTTCTCTTACTGAGGATCCCCATCCTTGCCCCGTTTGGGCAATTGACCAATAGTTGGCTTTGCCGAGCGAAATATCCCCGTTTTCTCCGTATAGATTCTGGAAGAATCTAACCGATACAAGTCAAGTGCGGGGAACTAGACTCTTTGCAAGTCTGGAGAAACTGGGCTACCCCAAGGCTAACGCCTATGAGGCCATGACGAATACCTATATGCTTGGTTGTACTCTGGGGTAGTTGTACTCCATAGTTGCCTAACAGCGAGAAAATTAACTCAAAAGACAGCAACAAAGTTAAAATTGACATGTGCTTCTCACCATAATCCAAGTCTTGGAGCTATTTTAGCTGAATACTACGTATTACACAATTTCTGTTTCTCCATCAGTTTGACCGAGAGAACCGTCAGGTAATATTACGCCTCACACGATGTCCCTAGCAGCTACAAGGCATACACTGGTGGCAAAAAGAAAACAGCTCTTTAATTGATCGGATGATTCTCTGGATCTTTTGATATATCCCCAATCTCCTCGCATGAACTTGATAGCAAATTACAAGGCAAGCAGCAATACTCCGCATATGCGGAGTAAATATGGGCTCAAGAGAGAGAGAGTGGGGGAGGGGTGTGGGGGAGGGTCGATTGATGCGTTCTCCAGTTGCCAGCTCAGATGAATGCAACGTTTTGATGGAAGGAAAACACGTTTATTCGGCAGCAATGATCTCCAAACCCCAGTCTTAGCGGGTGGAAAGCCGCATAAACTATTCAAAAATCTCGACTAGCGTATCGTCCAATCCCAGCTCAAAACGGCTCCTCGTCTGGTTCTCAAAACTTGCCCTCGAGAATTGCATTAGAGCTTCAGTAATGGCTAGTTCTTGTTCTAGAGCAGTTGTGCTGGAATTGTCTGCTTCAGCCCAATTTTGGTACTACTGATACGAAATCGCGCGATATGGTGCACTAACGTGTCAACAGCCTCTCTTAAATCCGCAGCGTTGTCATGGTAGTAGTTTGCTCAGCCTATATAGCAACTGCAGTAAGCCAATCGATATTGTCCCCCTCGGGATGTATTCGGAGTTTCTATCTCACTTTACAAGCTAATTCATGAATTTAAGCCCTCAGCACTCTAAGTAATCCCAAATGCGATTTCTGTGGCTTCGACTCGCGTCCTCGGGCCTATAAACTGCATGCTCATCTAGACTAGGCGCTCATTGGCAAAGTTAAAGCTTTGTCTATTCATTTCGCCGATAATGATCGCGGAAGCCATGTTCCATAGTAATCTCATACAATCAAGATACATGTCACAGTGTGCATATTTGTTGCGAGCTTATAGTTAAAGAGACTGTAGGCAGATTGGAAATCGTTGCCCTTGTCACGCTGCTATTCGTTTGAAAGGAAATTGTACCGTAATCAGCCTGTACCTTAGTTTACCGTATTGAGTCTATGGTGGGGCTTCCCCTTCCAAGCTTGAAGCATTTCGAACGCTATCAAGCGATGTACTTACTTAGTTGCAGTAATAACTGACTCTGCTCTTGAATAACTCTTTTCTAACAACATAATCATTTTCTAATATGTGAAAGAAGCATTTTAAACTTTCGGAAGCTTTAACATAAAAAAAAACACTTACGCGGTAGCACGTGGCGACAGATACCAATAATTACTTGAAAATGCAAACACATATCGAAGAAATGATCTGGCGTGATAGATTCTGCGCTAAAATATATGCGCTTCTTAGAAGAACGTCAATGGAAATAGTTGAGATGCCTGCCTCTGTAGCTATCACGATAAAGAACTCACTAGATTTAGCTGCATAACTTGAGCGGCTTACCCTTCAGTGCACCAATTCCTAGCTAACTGCTAGGTAAATCCGGGGATCCTAGTCCATTTCTTGTTACCGACATTTTTTCCTTGAAGCGGTGTAGATAATCGGTGGGATCAAATTTGCTGAGATGAAGGCCGCCTTTCCAGGGTAAATGATTCACATCTAGTGAAGTACCGCACGTGTACCTAATGCGCAGCTTGCATATGAAAAAATTTCGGTGTTGCGACGACGACGACGACGACGACGACGACGATCATGAGTTAAATGACTTGCTACCTCGAGAAAGCAATTATTCTTCCATAGAGGTAATGACGATTCATTACTAACATAGCTATCTGTAACTATATGATAACTATGCGGTTGGGTTTAAAATTTCTACGAAAAATAAAATTATTAAATCAACAAAGGAATTTCATAGACTGACTTTGCACTTGACAATCCGCTAGACCGCCATGACAAGCTACTTTCAGCCTATAGTTCGATCTCACCTCCTGCAATCTCGTTTCGGCTGTCAACTCTGTCGTGATCTGCCAGCCCACAGCTGGAGGCTCAAATTGCCATCGCTAGCTGTTTTGGGACCGCTACAGACAGCCCCTACAACTGAGAGGAGATGTCTGACGACTATTGTCGTAGGATGAACTCTTCTGCTAGTAGTATATAGGATTCGCGCTCTTACATACCGATAATTCCTTTGAATCAACGCAGCAGCCGATGGATGGTAGATCATTAGAGGAGCTACTTCTCTTGTTTACGCCACGGTACATGCATTGTACCAAGGCCAATGCACAAAGTGCGTCATGGATAATGTCGCCTGCTTTCAATGGACTGTTATGGTGTCTGAGCCAGCAAGGCATGCATAAATGGCGATGAAGTCAATAAGAGGACGAAAAGTAGGCCATGTAATTCGATTTTTTTAGAAGACTATTATACAGTTGCTCTTTCCCTCATCAATCTGCTTCTAAATTCAGCGATCGCGAGGAGATGAAATATCGTATCTGTGATTTGGGAAGTGTCATTGAAGATCGCTGCGGGGCTTCAGGCAAACTGCTTTGCAAAAGTGCCAACTGAAGGCAGCCTCCGAAAGTGGGCGATGAAAATTCATAACAGCAAGGTATAAGATCCTTCAAACGCAGCTTTTCTCTAGGCCTCGGACTTCGGGCTAACTGCCCTATGTACAGGTCTACGGTGCAGACGAAGATGCGCTGTTTTATGAGATTTCGCATCGATTCAGTCGATAGTAGCGCGAAATACTAGCACTAACTTGGCGAGACCAGCTGTCAATCCGCCGAGGATCTCGAAAAATTGTTGTGAGGAAGGCGATGGAGCCGTTAACGGCGATTACTGCCCGATTCAATGGACAAGCAGCTGGGATGTGACGCACTACGGCAGGAATCAATGCAAGTGTTCTATAACAGACCAAATGTCCCTGGTAGCCTCGGCCGTCTTTAGGCACTGCTCCGTTGACAACGCAGCAATTGTTCTTATGCAGGGAGTAGCTCTGTAACCGGCAAACAGCTAATCATGTTTGTACCACCAGTAAAGTCGTATCCGCTTTTCGACGAATAACTATAGTGGATGAATCTCCCTTCTCAATTGCAGTTGTCTACCTACACCTGTATTCTACTTTGACTGACTTGCTCAGTTTCGTAGGATGCGTCTCTTCGGCCTCGCCCTGCCGCTGCTCCTGCGGTCGGAAATTGTTAATGCAGCATACACCTTGAGCGACGTTGAGGCTCAGATATCATCACACCTTGCCCGTAATACCGCCTACACTGCAGTATCCACTCCCCCATCGGGCTGTCAGCTGGCAGTAAGCTTTCCTGGCCCAGACTGCCAATCCTGATAAGTGTTGACATATCTTAGTGCGGCTTCTTAGCCTTCTCTTTACCGTCGCAGCTGTCGTATCCCGACAGCTCAACATATGAATTCGAGGAATCGCGATACTGGTCACAACAGCAAGCTCTCACTAGACCTGCTTGTCGATTCTCCCCCGCATCACCAGAGGAAGTGTCTTTGGCCGTTCTAACTTTTCGCGTCACTCAGTGCAAGTTTGCCGTCAAAAGTGGTGGGCATGCTGCTTTCGCAGGCGCCTCAAATATTGACAATGGCGTGACAATCGATCTTATTAACCTGAACCAAATTGTGCTCTCTCCTGACAAGACACAGGTCTCTGTTGGCCCTGGAAACGTCTGGTATGACGTTTATAATTACCTCCAGCCTCACAACGTCACTGTGATTGGCGGGAGGGTATCGGCTATTGGCGTAGGAGGTCTGACCTTGGGAGGTGGAATGTCGTTTTTTTCTAGTCAGCATGGATGGGCATGTGACAACGTCAATTCTTTTGAGGTGCTACCTACTCTGCATGACGTCTAGGGAGAATTGGAAGACTGACGAATTCATGAATAGGTCGTACTTGCAGACGGCTCAATCCGCCAAGTGAGCTACTCGTCCCCGTATTCTGATTTGTACTGGGCGCTTCGCGGCGGAGGGAATAACTTTGGCATTGTAACACGATTTGATCTCGCGGCCTACCCCCAAGGCGATCTTTGGGCGGGCTCAGATACTTTTCTGTATACAAATCAGACGGCAGCTGCTATCAACGACGCTTTCTATTACCTTGGCATTAATGCTCCCTCGGATCCGTATGCTCAAGTTATCATTGCGTACGCTTATGCCCAGTCGGAAGATCTCTTTGTTATTGCCTCAGATCTACAATACGCAAAACCAGTCGCCAATCCTCCAATTTTACAGAATTTCACTTCGGTTCCCGGTGCTATCGCCAGCACACTCCGTATCACAGACCTCTCTAATCTCACAGTCGAGTTCAACAACTCCAACCCAGGTGGTTTCCGGTATGCTTTCACTATTCAGAGGTGACTTGCTGGCTTAGGCTGATCTGTTTATGATAGGCAAACATACTGGACCTTTACAGTCCAAAACAATGCTGCTTTAATGGCTGACATGGTTGCCATCTACATGGAAGAAATTGGGCCAATCAAGAACGTCACAGGAATTGGGCCTTCTATCATCTTTCAGCTCATCACTACTGATATGACCGACCAATTTTCCAAGAATGGTGGCAATGCACTTGGGCTCGCTGGCCAAGGTCCTCTAAACCGTGAGTCACTTCCTTCTTTTCACATTCTATCCCTCTATTAACTATGGTAATAGTAATAAATGTTGATATATCTTGGTCTAATGCTTCGGATGATGATAAAGTCCTCGCGGCCGCGCAAAACATTGTCAACCGCTCCGTCGCGGTTGCACGTGCTAAAGGCCTCGATCATCCATATCTTTACCAAAACTACGCTTCATATCAGCAAGATGTCTTTGCTAGCTATGGAGCAGATAATCTCGCAAAGTTAAGATCAATAAGTACTAAATACGATCCGCAGCGAGTGTGGCAGAAGTTACAACCAGGATACTTTAAGCTAGGATAGTTTATATTCACAACCTCTAACTTGCATTGAATGGAACGAATGATGCCAACTCTACTTCTATTGTAGCTTGTGTCTATACTGATTCTATCTCAAGAGGTAGAACTCCACTAGAGGTCGCAGCGCATCGATTAACTCCGTTTTGCCGTAGTGAACTTTGCTGAGGTCAGACTCAACGTCGACCACACCACCTTTATTTTGAGCGTCATTAGCCTTAATTAGCAGTTCAGCAAGAGTTGAGCTCATTACTCGCTCAAATGCTTCCTTCCATTGTGAGCGAGGAACAGCTTCCACCCGGATTGTCCTCCCCAGTAGCTCGCTTAGAGCCGCGGCCGCGTCATTGGCGCTATATCGGCGTGGACCCTCAGCATGGATTATCTCAACATCTTCCGCAGCAGCGGGCCGCAACAAGATATTCGCAGCAATCAAACCAAGGTCTGGAGCCGAAATGGTAGGGAAGAGCATATCAACCGGGTCGTGAAAGCTTGGTAGGATACCGGACTCTTTGGCTGCTGGGATAGCTCGTCCCCATCCTTGCATATGTTCCGCAGATCGTAGAAACACTTTCTTGCCGGGAACTTTGCTGAGCCGCGTTTCAAAATCACGGCACATTGTCGGCATGCCAATATCATCCGTGATATGAGCACCATAGTCAGAAACTGCGAGCACACGTTGGGGTCGCGCCTCTTCAAGCGCAGTGGCGAGGCTTTCGATAGCTTGTCTCATCTGTCCAGCGGTGTCCTTTAACTGTGGCGCTGGTGGAAGGATAACCTGAACCGTATCTGCACTGCCAATTACCTCCGCGAGGGCTTTGGGATCCTGTAGGTCGGCTACAGAGATCTCACAACCGATCTCTCGTAGCTTGGCTGCTTTTGATGCGTCACGTAGAATTGCTCTAACCGGCTTGCCCGCCTCTCGCAGTGCCTGCGACGTTGCAAAGCCGACTTTTCCGGCAGCCCCGACAATTGCAAACATTTTCAATGTTAATAAATGGAATTGGTAGAGAAAAATAGTTATAAAAGCAGCAAGACTGTATCATACAATGCGCAACTAGGAAGAAGGAAGACTTTCGGAATCAAATATGTCGAGGGGGGGAAGAGTTGGTATTTTCGCTGCCATTGTGCTTGGCCGCTCGTTCATGTGCCGCTAATTTGCTCTTTATATCTAATTGATATCTAACAGCACAACTCTTATTTTAGTGAGTGTCGGTTTTTATATAACTACGTGCATCCTAAAACCGATGAGTAGAATGAAGTTTTGCTGTTCTGCTGCCAGCGGATTAGCGCCTCAAATGATGTAAATCCGACCACCGCTGATCCAGGACAATGTTTCTCCTCGGAGCTGTCACAGTGCTTGGAAAGTCGTGCAGTTAAGGATCATATGTTTTTTTGAGTGCCGCTACAACTTGCTTTTGCTACCCCGCCACAGCTTTATAAACAGTATAGCATAATTTTGCACTGCCTACCTAATATTTGATAGTTTGAGATGGCGCTAGAATCAGCGCACTTTAGCATTCGCATTGAAACATGCTACATTTACGATTAGTGACCTCTATATACATGTACTCAGTTTTGTATATACGCACCAGACCTGTACAGAACCACCAAGTCCAGTGGCCTTGATAATTGGTTGTATTTGTGCTTTTTCTTTTCCTACATACAAGTATTAAATCCTAGTCTATAAAAAACCCTCGAGTCTATAGTGCCTTTTCCATTTATTAATGATATTTTAACTAGATTTAATATTAATCTCCATTTGGATAATACGATATTAATGTCGCGACCAAATTGTGTATGTTTTTAGCCAACTCTTGTCAATGTTATGTTGAAAGCAGCGTTCGAAATCCGACTTAGCCTGCCTCCTTGTCCATAGCTGAATATAAAATTCTCTATACTTTTGAGGTCATATGCCGCTCGATCCAATTCGAGCCAGGACTGGCAACTACCATTTTTCCACACCAATTTTGCTTCCTCTGCGGATTCCTCTGCATCAGTGGTAGTATCATAAACAGCGCGCCATGACCTTTGAGTCATGCCATCTGAATTTTGACCGACGAGATTTGTTGGATAAAATAGAGCGTTAACATAAGAAACTTTGGCGATGGAATTCTGGTTTGCTGAGAGGGCGTTAAGGCTATATAAGTCGGGGTGATGAAGCACATCGAAACCCCGAACGATAAATTTCTCCATCGTCAAATTATTTTCTGTGTCGACATTCAACGTGATGGTGGAGTTTGTTGAATCATCAGCATACGTGCCATTTAGCGCCTCCAGTGCGGTAGCTTCGGTCCGCCCTGCCTTGTCTACCGCTGGAATAAGCTCTTCGATAATGGCACTGAAAATTTCAGATGGCATGTTTTCGCTGACTTCAGCACCAGCAACAAGAAGTGCAACCGAGATATCGAAATCAGGAATCAGTCCAAAAACAGCATGATAAAGGCCCAGATCGCCACTCTTGGTATACAAGTCAACAATACGACCATCGGCTGCTAGCTGGTCACTCCGAAGAATCTCCCAGGGTGCGCCAACGGAATATCCCCACGAAGAAGTGTGACTGCGTGGTTTCATCCATTCTCGGGTTCGGCGTGGGCTAAGAAAGCGATTACTAAGGATACCTTCAGCAAAAGCGATAAGATCTGAAGTACTTGAAAACATGCCACCGGCACTATAAATGGGTTAATACAATCGTTTGTCATATTCTGGATAGCGAGATTGAGGAGAGAGCTTTACATACCTTTCGAAAACACCTAAAGTAACATTCCATGTAGTTTCTCCAACCGGAACAAAGCCATTTTCTGAAAATGATTCTACAAATCCGTTGAATGAAGAGCTGTTCATATTGACAATGTCGAAGATATCGTTTTGGATATTGTCAATATAGCTCTTATTAGTGGCGGCATCAATAACCATTCCAAGGATGGCAAAGCCAACGTTAGAATAAGAGGGGCTAGTGTATGGTAGATATACTGGCTCTCTTTGCTGTAAATCTTTGACAAGATCGCCTTTTGTACATGGTGGACTGCCGGGAAGTCCCGAACAATTCGGGCCGGTCCCTTGAGGAATAACCGGTAGCCCAATTGTTTGCCATAGCTGGATAGGAAAGAGTCCCATATCCATAGCCGCTGCATTCAAGTTAGTTTTTAAAATACCACGATGAATGAAAACAAGGGATGCAAAGAGCTCTTACTATCAGTGGCAAGACCAGAAAGATGTGTCATCAAAGAATCGACCGTTACATCTTCCCATCGAATTGCCTCTGCAGGATCACTAGCCACAACATTCTTGAGCTGAGGAATATATTCAAGCACTGAATCATCCAACTGAATAGAAGTTGATTGTAAAGCTGCTAATGCAGGAAATATCTTCGACAAACTTCCCACCCGGAAAATCGTTTTATCATCAATGGCTGCAGTGCCGATATCTGAGAGAACTGGTGGTGTAAAATGATAGCTAAACAGCGGTTCGTCTTCATGTATAGATTTGACCATAATAGAGATACCGCTGGTGTTTAGTTTTGAACTGAAGCTTGAATCGATTCTTGATTTGAGCTTCTGATTGGCCCATTTGACTGCTTCGTTATTGCTAGGAGCCTGTGGCGGTGGAAGTACAGCTCCAAGAGGTGGACATGAACTTGCTATGACAGACGAGAATAGAGGAAAAACAGCTACTGCTGTCGTGGATACAACGGATTTCATGGCTGGATGTGATGGGGGAATTGAAGGAGCCGTGCAAAAGTGTCCAAAAGACTGATAGAAGTTCAATGAGCATAGATGCTGTTTGCAAGTCTGAGGATAATAACACTCTTTTATAGGAACTGGCTTAATAGTTAAATAATCGAAATATAAAGAATAGAAGGATACTGAATACCTAATGCTGCACTACGGCGCGTCAACAGTTAGCGATACTAGGGGAGAGAAATAAGCGCTAAGTTGGATCAGGACACCAAGCCTCAGGGGACAACAAATGTCACTGACGATGTCAAAGTGGCTGAGATTGACGGATTTTGCACTGCCTTTGGAGATTTTACTAGGCTTACAGGCTACATAGCTACGCAACCTAGTTTATTGCTATTTATACATGCAATCCTGAGTATACGTTTTGAACCGAATTGATTGATATATCATACAAAACGTACATTTCTGCGCATATAGCTGATCGATTGCGTGTACTTAATCAATTCAACAGCGGATAAGCCCCGACGTCCTGGCTGCTTATATATGGCACTGACGCAAGTTTTACCCGTACTTTTTCTTTTGAACGCTGAAAAATGATCTATGAAAGTATCATAGGTCATTGAATCTTCATGCAGTTTAACGCACGGTATATCCCGAGTATATTCAGAAGCAGAGATTATTTCGAATCCAATATTTTAGACCGAGATTTTGCTGGTGTCTCTCTCCGATACGCTCATAGAGTCATATAATGGGATGAAAAACTCTATAGTTTCTGTACTACGTCGTTCACTCTAAACCTAGCAAACAAGATCAGCCTAACAGCCATGTTAAACGGAAATAGTAAGCTTGGCTACCAGAAAACATAATGCATCCGATTTTTAGAATGTTAAATGATTCTTCTTTTTATTTTTGACAGAGATAGTAAAGACTGTAAAGCGATACATTTCCGCTCATACGCTACTCATCATGTCTGAGGACTAAGATACTGAAGAGTAGTTAAGTAACTCGCCATCAATGAGAATGGGATTTCGTGGTATTAAGAACGAAAATTCCAAACGAGATAAAACATTTCCAGGAATAATAACTACAAACGGTATAACCTATTTCCTTTAACACAGAGCGGCCTCTAGCCACTTTGATTCCTAAATAGGAAAAAAGGCACATACAGCTCATATTGATTCTGGCTATAGTGCCATGAGATCCATTTAGCCATATTTGTCCGGATATTTAAAAGATTTATGGTTAATAAATCTCCGACCGCTTATATTTCGCTATCTGCGAGCATGCCGAGTTGTCTCCATCACAACTGAATATGTTTGCAACATCAATTGAGGCACGTGGTCCAAATATGTTCTTGGCAGGGCGGTTAATTTGGTCGCCTTCAACCTTCCAATATGGCTAATATTGCGGCAAAATAACCCCTCAGGGATTTTTAAATTCAAGCTTAATGCGAAAGTGTAGATTGACATGACGAAGCTTTGGATACAACACACTCTTACTCTCGTCCAGTGAGCTGGTTCCATATCATGGGAAACAAGAAGTCTTCTTAAACGCTTTAACGGAAATTTAGAAGATCACACTCAGATTTATCCACAGCGGCTATTTAATCTATGTATTTATTTTCATGTTTATAGTTCAATAATATTTTCTCAATATATGCTACTCTTCTAAACTATAAATTGCTAACTATTCCGCTATCATTGGGAAACAGCAATCGCACACCTCTACAAGTTTCATCCTCAAAGGTGTTTTGACTCCATCAGCTACAATGAGAACAAGCCTCATATTTTGCCTTTTGGCACCTCTTGTAGCGTCGTTGCCGGCTGAGTTTATTCAGCTGGAGCCAGATCTGGCCGCACGTCGTGTCAACATCACCGAGCGAACAGCCGATCTCGAAGATCGTCAAGCTTCTGTGAGCATCGATCAGCGCTTTAAAAACCGGGGTAAAATTTATTTCGGAACTGCCACTGATCGTGGCCTTCTGCAACGAGATCGAAATGCAGCCATTGTCCAAGCAAATCTTGGGCAAGTGACGCCAGAAAATAGTATGAAATGGCAGTCGCTTGAGCCCAATCAAGGACAGTACAACTGGGGGGATGCAGATTATCTCGTCAACTTTGCGCAGCAAAACGGCAAGGTTATACGTGGGCATACACTTATTTGGCATTCGCAGCTCCCCAATTGGGTCAACAATATTAATAATGCAGACACTTTGCGCCAAGTCATCCGTACTCATGTTTCTACTGTTGTTGGGCGATATAAAGGAAAAATTCGTGCATGGGTAAGCTCGATGTGTTCCTAACCACAGCTATAAGATGCACTTAAAAGATATGGCTCCATTGTGCTGAGAGAGAGCTGACCAAAGTATCTATCAGGACGTGGTAAATGAGATTTTCAACGAAGATGGAACACTTCGCTCTTCTGTCTTTTCCAGATTATTGGGCGAAGAGTTCGTGTCCATTGCTTTCAAAGCTGCCCGAGACGCTGATCCGTCCGCTCGTCTCTATATCAATGATTATAACCTTGATAGCGCCGGATATAGTAAAGTTAATCTAATGAGATATTATGTCGATAAATGGATTTCTCAAGGAGTCCCAATTGACGGTATCGGTATGTAAACAGTCCTTTTATGGCCCTGCAGATATTTTGTGTCATAATGTCGTGAGCAATGCTAAATTCACTATATAGGAACTCAAACTCATATTGGTGCTGGAGGAGGCTCGTCTATACTAGGCGCTCTTCAGCAGCTAGCTACTGCGCCTGTTACCGAATTGGCTATCACTGAACTCGACATCGCAGGAGCACCATCGAATGACTATACAGCCGTAGTTCAAGCATGCTTGAATGTCTCCAAATGCATTGGCATCACCGTTTGGGGTGTTAGTGACAAGGTAAAGAAATACCCATAGTTTCATCACGTTCGAGATCATGCATTTAACATAGTATAATAGGACTCGTGGCGCACCGGCGCCAATCCCCTTTTATTTGACAGCAACTTCAATCCCAAAGCTGCATACAATGCCATTGTGAACATTTTGTAATGAGCTATATAGTAGTTTATATATAAAGTTTTCCAATTGCATTTTTGAATGCCATTAACGTACTGTAATATTTGCATTAAATTTTGTGTGAATTCTCAAGTCTATGAATATGAATCGTTGTTACACCAAACTTTCCGCCACGTCATATGCCTATAATTCATCACATATATTTCATCCCAAATCAGCCAATCTAGGGGCGAAACACACCATACGCGCGAATATTAGAAGATATGTCGTTGATCAATTATTGATTTGCAACTCTAAGATCCTTAATTTGGTACGCGAATTCCACTTGTTGTCGCACAAGCCCCAGGGCCAACCTCTCCTTCTAGCAGTAGACTTCCAATCTTGAATGCTGGCATCTCTTTGAAATCCGTTTTTGCAGGGTGATTTTTAGGACACCAGTATAGAGTACCGTATCTCAGCCAGTGGGCGTATGTGCCAGGAGCGTTGTCGCTACCATCGTGTTTCTTCCAAAGAGAGCTCAAAGTATCTCCCATGACTCTAACAATCATTCCAGTTGCTAACTTCATACCAAAGCTTTTGGTTAAGCAATCTTCGACGATCTTGCGCGCAAGCTTTTGATCGTCGCTTTCTTTTTCATCGCCCTTCGGAACATGTAAAGACATGAGTTCGAATTGCTTCGGGCCGTTCCAAGCGGTAATTTCGTTAATCAGCTGGGATCCAATCATAAAATCGTATGCGTAAACGTGCTCTGCTACGTATTTAGGGCCATTCCAGCCACCCTCAACATCAATAAGGCCCATAAGCATGGTGATGACATGGCCCTGAATGATATAGTCCGTCAACATCTTTGCAGTCTCTTCACGTCCATATGTGATGCCATTCTCTTCCATCGAAAGCCCGGTGTCCATTAGAGGGAGTCCTTTCAGCAAGGGACTTGCATGCATTCCTTCAGTACTTGTCTTCCCCGCCCATAGCGTCAGTAACAGCTTATGGCACCTAAGAAAGAAAGGATTATTTCGTCCCGAAGCCAGGAAGTAGTTTGTCATGCTCCGATCTTCGGCGCTACCAGTATTATATGTTAAAATCTCATATGGAGAGCTTGGATTGCCGACAGTTTCGTTCCATACGCTGTCGAGGTCTCCAATCTGAACCAAGCCCACGTCTGCATAGACGCCGCCGTACTTCAATAGTAAGGGGAACCTTACAAGATCTGATATGTGCTGATTCACGTGATGGCCGCCGATGGTGCCATCTGTGAAGGCCTTTGGAAACACATCCGGATCTTGTACGTCGAGATAATTTGCCACGTTCAGAGAGGAGCCCGGCTCAACATTCATGACGCGCACAACCCATCCCTTCTTGGAAAATCTCCTGTGCCAGTTTCGTACAGTGCGTTGATGGTAGCCGTGCATTTTCTGGAATCCGCTATTCCAAAAAAACCAAAGATTCTTCTCGTCCGTTACAGGTTTGGGATTAAGAAGCTCGTAATCTACTTCGGCATCCGACCGAAGATCCAGCTCATCGTGAGGAATAGCATAGACGCCGTCTGGTATCGGGTATGTGGTGAATGAGTCCATGATGGCTTAAAAGAAGGAGGTAAACGACAGTAAACAGAGAAAGAGGCTTTCTAAATGCAATGCTCTATGCGTTGATCAATACTTGGAAACAAGATGGCTATGAGATGTAAATAAAAGTCTGAGAAATGGTCGAGATATATACATGTATTCGATCACAGAAAGTCCCCCCAGCGCTAGTGGCTTAGACGGCGGCTGCTCCTGAAGCTACGGAAGTTCCCCCGCTAGTCCGACTTTCAGTGGCGATAACCAACCAGCAGATAAGGCAGATAAGGGATTGGCAGCATTAAAATTACGGCCTGAAAATGCGGGGCAATATGTGTCCATTTCTCTCCGGGAATTTCTCTCCGGGAATGAGTCACCAAGAGTCCCGCAACTATACTAGACGGCCTAAAGTGATGCTTTCCGTCCATTTAAAATTGCTTATTGGGCGTATCAATGGAAGAGTCATCGCTGCAAGGGGCTACAAGAGAGTCATTCTTAAGTGGACTGAGATCCAGATTTAAGACTCATGGTCAACCAATTTGTAGTATCTTATGTTTAGTTCCAGTGTGACTACAAACCGCAGCGAAAAACTCTGCTCAAGAGACAAATGATCATTTCTAAGCACTAATACATCAAGCAGTATTTGGCGGCAGGAGTCCCCACTCGATAGTACAAAGTGTTGATAAGCACAGTTATGGGCAGACAAAAGCTCTTGTTGATTGCGGCTGTGATGGTATTACACGGGCATGTCCGGCCCTAATTTCACCAGCCAATAGGCTTTAGACACCGTGTCGAACAATCCAAATACTTTGTGATAAAGAAGCACATACAAATGGACCATCATCACCGTCATTGATAAAAAAAAAAAAACAGAGACCCCGCTTTGTTCATTTTCAGAAAACAGCACATTGTTCTTATTTAGACTGCCTGTATCGGAAAATAAAAATATTAACACCGACAGGAGATTGGTAGCATTCTTGAAACTGGTCTAAACAGAGTCTCTCTTGTTACACTAAATGTCTGTGTCTACTTGTAAACCATGTACTGTATTTATCGCGCTGGCCCACATGTTTGCTCACTCTATCTAAAGAAGCCAGAACTGGATAACCGTTGGTAAAACGCTTGGCGCTATTCATGTGCCTAGAACGGTAGACCATAGCATAGCATAATGTTCTAGAGTATTGTAGGAGCAGCATTGAAGTACATTTATGATTATAGTAAATGGCATTGTATGTGGGTGGTTCGGCAGGAATTCTATGTTTACAAGGCATGTATCTTTTTGACAGCGTGTTCAAGTTCGACACACAAGTTTTCAGCATACGCGGAGCGACCTTTTAAACAATCAAATTGCTATTTATGAAGTATAATTATGTTCTGATCTCTAGTACGAGAGGGATCCTGCTGAGCTTATAAGTAAAAAGTAGTCAGAAAAGATGCAGGTATTTGAGAGGATAACTATATCTTGAGAAGTGCCATCTTGATGGCTAGATATTGAAAGCCAAACTACAAGACACGCATATTGAAGCCATTTAAGGATAAACATACATGAATAAACTGATGAACTTCATTTAAATCTTGTCTGTGTTTTTGAACCTTTTTTGTGGTTACTCCACCCGCTCTGTCAATGCTCTGCGATCCTGATTTGGACGAGGACCCGATTTCGCCACCATTGTACAAAATAAACGCAGCGAATCCATCAAAATCTAGGGATCAAGTGCATTCCGAGGGTCACACGAATTATATCGTTGTTATTAACTCTAATGAAGACTGAGTAAAGATCGATGCAGGACTCGCCGTTATGTATACAGAAGGCATAGTGGAGCGAAATAGCACGGACGTCTTAGTTGGAAGGCTCATAAAAAATAGGAACGTAGTGATTTAGTACAATCCCGGTATCACGTACGCAGTATTACAAAGTCTTAGAGCAGATCAGCCACTGAAGCTTCTATACCTACATACAAGATTCGCAATTCAACATAGGGATGGCAGAATGGCTGATTGATCAGCAGCCCCTTGAAAGGCTAGCTATCCATGCGTTGAAGTTCAATATAGAACCATGTGAAATGATGAAACGCTCTCGCTGAATCATCCGGAGACTTTTCAGCCCGGGATAGATGTGGGATGGCCACGATCTGTCTTTTGTATTGCACTCGTTTATTGGAGTATCAGTTATAAGCGCCATTGTGCCATGTGGGGGGATCCAGGATCGCATAGTTGGGTTTTCCCTTTTAGGCACCGCGCGGTGAAACCACCAGCACGAGTGTTCTGCAGATGAATTTCCACGCGGAAAAGCGCAATCATCACAAAATTAAACAATGCCGGGCTTATAAATCAACAATTAAATACCAGATGGAGGTATCACTCAAGGTGTACTCTCAGCTCTATTTAAAGGCAATATCCACCCCCCATTTGCTGCTTTGGTCGATTCAGTCGCAGACAACAAGAGATCAAGCATTGGCATAAAAGATACCCTTGCAAACACAATATTTGACTAAAATTTTAAATCATGTCAAAAGTTATTGCAGTCGCTGGTGGTACTGGCAGCGTTGGCCGCACCATTGTGGATGAACTAGAGAGATCGTCTCTTTATGATACCATTGTCTTAGCCCGCAATGTAAGTGGCATACAATTGCCGGACGTCAAGTAAACGTTTGATAGCTAAGCTAACAACCAAGGTCCCGGAACATAAAGAAAACAAGTCTCCTGTTTTTGCGGTCGATTACAACAATGTCACGGAAACAGCCCAGCTTCTAGAGAGCCAAAAGGTAGATGTGGTTATCTCTACCATTCATATTATGGAGGAGATTGCTTCGACAGCGCAAATTAATTTGATCAAGGCTGCCAGCCAGTCTGGTACGGTCAAGCGCTTCATCGTTAGCGAATGGGGCATTGTCCACACGGAAGCGTGCGCTCGCATCTATTCCTTAATTTCTTGGAGATTATTTGTATCTAACAGGATTATAGATCTCCTCTCTATAAATTTCGAGAAGATGCTGTATCCGAGCTTCGCCAGTCCAAATTAGAGTGGACCCGAGTCGCCAACGGCTATTTCATGGATTATTACGGATATCCTCACGTCAAAACGTACCTGAAGCCGCTGTCTTTCGTGATTGACGTGAAAAACAAGGCTGCTGGCATTCCTGGCACTGGAGATGACATTGTTGCTTTTACTTATACGGCTGATGTAGCCAAGTTTGTTGTCGCATCTCTGGGCTTGCCAAAGTGGGAAGAGATAACTTACTGCTACGGTGAAAAATCCTCATACAACAAGATTCTTGCCCTTGCTGAAGAGGCTCGGGGTATGTCATTTTGTTTTCACTTGATCTCTGCGAGTTGAAAGTAATATTAACACCATTCTAGGTACGAAGTTCAATGTTACTCACGATTCAGTCGAAAAACTTAATAAAGGCGAGGTTACAGAATTACCTTCTCACCCTGCCATGTATTCCATCGCACCAAAGGAAGTATTCCAAGGAATACTTTCACTATTTGGCAAGTGGATAATCGACGGGGGGTTTGATGTACCTGAGGAGATTAGCTTGAATGCCAAATTTCCCGATATCAAGACAACCAAGCTGAGCGAAATCGTTGGGGCATGGAAGGGACATTAATGCAGTCTAGTTATTTATTTATCAAGCAAATAATAGCTAAATATAGTTCAAAGAGAGATAAAATATGCCGAAAAGAGATACTATCATCATACGTATTATTATATAAGCAATGGTATTGATCCCATTATACTAAAACAACAAATGAAATCCCATGTTTCGGCGTCTTTCTCTCCACGAGTGTTCCATACTCTCTCCATTATCTTCAATGCCTCATTTAGTGTGCCAAATGCTGACAACGAACCCATTTTGGAAGCAATCTGCCTAAACTCGGCTTCTTGACTTTTGGGAGCAAGGCAACCAGCGACACAAAAAGGCCAAGCAAGACTACGCAAGATTGCCGGAGAATGAATCTGTTGTAAAAGGTGTAATACTGATGAAACATTTTCCCGAACCTCTTGGTCTTGCTCTTGCCACCCGGAAGTAGCGACGTATAGGTAGAGGACGGCTGCGTGTGCCCATATTAGGCTAATCGATATGGTGTCTAAACTTTGTAGTAGAGTCTCAGGATGGACATAAGCCTGAGGAAGAGCTGGAGTGGCCATAGGCTGCTGCATATTGGCATTAAGACCAGCTATGCCATTCTGAAGGTCTGCAGAAAGTTTTTTGCCCTTAGAAAGCAGATCTTCTCCGAGTACACGCCTGGATTTTTTGCCTTCTATAAAAACGGCAATATCAGCTATTAAAAGAAGAACCCAACCTTGGCAGCCAACAAAGTCTCCCAATTCTAATATTTGACTTGGATGAGTCACTTCAGCTCTAGGTTTAATTAGGCGCGTATAATGCTCTCGCAATTTAGGCACATCTCCCAGTGTGGTCGCAGATATTATGTCCGCAAAAATGATAAAAGCAACGTGAAATCGTAGGGCACTTTGATCGCTGTTCCACATTCTATGACTTGGTGTCTCAGTCGACCATCCGGGCCGCTGCATCATAACAAATATCGAGGTGAGATCAGCTAGCTGGCCACGAGGCTCGGGCAGTTCCAACAGCTCTTTGAGCAGTGAGACGGCAGCAGTTATGTGGACGCTCCATTCTGTAGTCCTTGCAATGTTTGTGTCAAATACTAACAACTGTACGACACCTTCCAGGAGATGTGCCTTTCCAAAAACCGATATCGGGACCGGGCTAGCATGGAGATCTTGTATTCCCTTTCGTATGGAGCTGATTGCATTATCAATATGAGAAGTGAGTTTGCGCTCAATCAATCGCCTGCAGGCCTCATGTTCATCATGACCATTAGCAATATTCGCCATAACTAAGGTGAAGAAATAGGTCGAAAAGCCCATGGCGGTATGGAATAGTGGCATGCTGTTTCTCAATGTCGCTAACAGCCAGCCGCGTCCTCCTTCAAAGATTGAAGGGCGGTAGAAGGGAAAGAGAAAAGGAAAGGCATAATCCAGAAAAATGATCTCGAGATCAAGATCTATGTCGTTGTTTACTCCAAGTAAAACTGGGTTAGTAACGTCCCTATCCGGTTTAACATCTTCAACCTGTGGTATATAATTCCCCAAAGGCACATTTTCGGGTGATAACACTTGAGCATCTTGCTCAGCCTTATCCGCTTTAGGTGCCTGAGCAGCTGCTTTTAGGCTGCTTTTCGACCGTTTCATTCTTCCAAGGGGCATTACTTTCACATAGCTTTTCTCGCGACGACTTTCTGCTTTTTCCTTGACTTGCGCTTTGATTTGATCTGCAACTTCATCGCGCTCGCGATCATTATTAATCCAGCTTGGATGGCTATTGCCATCATGACATGTTATGTCAAGCGAGCGACAGGCACTGCAAGCCGGTCGTTTTCGGTCGCATCGCTTCTTGCGAATCCGGCAAGTCCAGCACGTTTTGGAAGACAAGTGGCTCATTAGGAAGGCAAAGACAGAGAATGATAATAACCAACGAGATGATGTTGCTCCATTACAACCTTGTAATGGCTGCTTGAAGAAGCTAAAGAATGTATACCGCCGTGGAGCAGGGGAAGACACCATCACTAAACCATGTATCCGCGCGGTCACCAATCTAGGATTAGTGGGTTACCAATACCATCTAGCTCAAATCCAGGGAGCTACTAACACGGAGCTTGCGGAGCGAGGCTCAGACAAATAATTGTTCTACAGCGAGCTTTTGCTGGATGACATACAGTATTCAACGCTTAGTGTAGTAACAGTTTTGATGGAGATTCGCAATTTCTTCAAATAGGATAATTCATTTAATGATGACTCTTCGAATGCTTCCAAGCTGCTATCGATCACTGTGCCGCTCACTTTCCGCCTTATAAGGTGATTAGACAAATAAATTCGCTTAAAGCCTAGCCTAGTCCGCCCATCGCTGCGACGGAGCGGAGATACAGTTCAAATGTTAGACATATCATGCCCGGTACCAGGAGTTGCTTATAAAATACATTCCTTAATATTCAAACCATATAGAGTATAAACTTGTTATAAAAGCTTCATGGACGACTACAGAAACCAACATAGAGACTTTTATTCAAGGATCACTTGACCCAGCCAGACATTTTGATATTGCTATCAGGCTTTACGATCAGTGGATACATCTCGCCGTACAAATCATCTCCCATGGCTTCTTTCTCTAGCGACCTCTCCAAGAAGCATGTCCTAGTGACAGGTAACACCTCCATCGATTTGGTAATTCCTATATCCATTAATAACAGATTACAGGCGGCTCGAAGGGCATCGGCAGATCTATCGTAGAAGCTTTCCTAGCAGAGGGAGCAAATGTCTCGTTTTGCGCTCGTACAATTCGTGGGGATGAATTTTCATCTTTTGCGGGTGCCAGTCATGGAGCACAGGCCGTTGGCTCAGTTGTTGACATTGGAAACCCGGAAAAGATTAAAGCCTGGATAAGTCAAACAGCCGGGAGATTTGGTCGAATTGATTCCATTATTGCCAATGGTAAGCTATGCCAACAAGATTTCATCCTCTTAAACCGTTACCCAGAACAAACTCTAACCGAAGAGCTTCCGGATAGCATCTCCTATCATTGTGGAAGCAACAAGCGAAAACTGGGAGAAGAGTTTTCGCGCAGATATCTTAGGCTTGATTACTTTGATTGAAGCCTCTATACCTTTCCTCGAAGAGCGATCAAAAGCTTCTGAGAATGCGTCTATCGTCGTAATCAGCTCCATGGCGGGGTTTGAGGCGAGGCACCCGGTAGCTGTTTCTCCCTATTCTACGTTAAAGAGAGCTCAGGCTGTCTTGGCTAAAGATTATGCCCGAAAGCTTGGTGCTCTTGGCATTCGAATTAACTCCATTGCACCAGGTTCTATTGAGAACCCCAATATCACATTACCTGACGGTACGATACAGTGGAGTTCTTATCAAATTGTTAAGAGGGACAACTATCCATTCTACAAAGCTTTGCTGGATGCTGTTCCACTTGGAAGAACGGGTAGGCCAGAGGAGATTGCCAACACCGTCATCTTTCTTGCCAGCAGGCTCTCTAGCTATGTCAATGGGGCTAATATTGTAGTGGATGGTGGTATGTCTATCACATTTTAGACTATTAAGTGCTCATCATAAATGAGATAGTCTAGACAATGAACGCTTGTTCTCCTGTACCCTACGACCCCTTTACCATGGAATCTCTGCGCCATCATATTGGTTTACTCCTTCGTTATGCTCCCAGCCTGAGACGTGTATGTTGTAAAACTTTCCGTTGTAGCTAGCATCCGCCTTATTGAAAAGATTCACTACCGCTGTAACTCCTGTTGCGACATCGAGATCGGCCTTATCAGAGCCCATGTCTGTTTTCAACCACTATGCCAAACATTAGAAGTTGAGGGAATATCAGATACTAGAGAGATACCTACCCCTGGGCTTATGGCTAAGAAGGTAAATCCCTCTTTTTTATACTCCATTGCATATTGAACTGTCAACATACTCATCGCAGTTTTGGTGATTTTATACGCGTATGCCGGCGACCAGTTGTAACGGTCCGCCCACGCAACTGACCCGACTGCCGAAGAACTTGATTCTTATTAGCCAAAATGCTGAACAACCCATCTGAAAATCAAGAAGACAAATTCCAGAAATTCTTACACCATGATAACCTTCTTTTGTTTCCCTCGTTTCAAGGATGGAATAAGTGCAGCAGTAACTCTATGGGCTGCGACGACGTTGACATCAAAAACTTGTATCAACTCTTCCGCGTCCATGGTATGAATTCCTGCAGGAGTAGTTGGCGCTGTCTAATGTGAATTTTGTTAATATGAAATATGTACGCAAAATTTTAGAATTTTCACGTACAGCGATATTATTGATTAAGATGTCGAGGCCTTCTCCTTCGAGCTTTTCTTCTACTTCGGCTGCAGCACGCCGAACACTTGCGGTTTCGACAACTTCGCACAATATGTGGATCACTTTTTTCCCAGCAGCATCAATAATTTTGCTTAGTTCAGTTGACGGGTTTCCTCTCGTGGTAACGAAAAGCTTTGCAATACTTGAATCGTTTGCTAGTTGACGGACAATGCCAAGGCCAAGGCCACGCCCTCCTCCAGTAATTAGTACATTCGCCATCTGGTGGTTTTTTGACTCTTTTTATCGTAATGGAGAAATGTTAATACAAGAAGAGTTGTTTCTCAGTAGAACTACCTCTGTCTGTATCTAGATATAAGTATATATATGAGTTTTCTTGGCGGAGATAAGAGGAAGTGATCTTTAACTCCGACTTATAGAAGACATTATTTGTTACTCAGTTCATATATATCTACTTGACTAGCAAGTATCGGACGAATTTTGGAATTTCCTATGACTTATTAAATCCGACTTATAAATGTCATCATTTATTACTTAGCTTATGTACATTCGTTTAACTGACAAGTGTCGGACGACCCTTGGATTTTCCTATGATTTATTAAGTCCGACTTATAAAAGTTATCGTTTATTACTTAGTTCATGTACATTCGTTTCCGCTGACAAGTGTTGGACCACCCTTGGATTTTCCTATGATTTATTAAGTCCGACTTATAAAAGTTATCGTTTATTACTTAGTTCATGTATATTCGTTTAACTAACAAGTATCGGACGACCCTTGGAATTTTTTTGTAACGTATTAATGTTACATTGAAAGGATGCGATGTACATACTAATTCCTTCTTCAATTATTAAGCAACTTTTGCTTTATGCTGATTAATTAACATATGAAACTAGGCGAAACACGATCTTCAAGAAACCTCTTATTGCTTGGGAACACAGATCCCGTAAAGCTTTTAGTAATACATATTGTTGAGAAGTAAATCTTATCTAGTTCCATGAATTTATCTCGTGGTTGAATCTACCTCCCTTGTTGTCTCCTCCTAACCCATACTTCTTTATCAGCGATATCTAATACTTTACTATTGTCAACTTCTGTCTGCCGCGGATCTACGCTTTTGGTTTCGCGCAATTGTGTTTCCCATATATCAAGTTGGTAGTTCCCACGGTCCGCTGTTCCAGTAAATATATCGAACGACCATCCATGTTTTGGACAGGTCAGTCCAGCGCTTAAAATGACTCCAAAATCCTCAATATCAAAGGGGGTGCCTTGCGAGAGGGGGTATGAGGAATGGGGGCATATCTCGTAAAAAGTCATTATCGGTTGCCTAAACATATAAAAGTGTGGCTATCAATTTGCCTCGTTGTCTAACTTACATGATCAACCGCGTGAAACTTTCCTTTGTATCGAAACACCAGAACCTGATCTTTAAGCCCCTTCAAATCCGATCGTTGGAGGGTACCATCTTCTCTAATGGTGACCTCTGCGCTTTGAAGGCTATCTTCTCTGGGCACTTGGAAAACTTTGCATCCTGGTTTGGCATCCCCACCACATGTTCTATATTTCGCCAAGTTATCATCGTCGAGTCCCAGGTCGGGAAACGATGAAGCGAGGCCGACAGAGAACCATTCTGCACCAAGTTGAGATGTTTCCTCGAATGCTTTCATATCCAGACAAACCGGGATATCGCGGTTTTAAAATCCACCCAAAAAGCACTCCGCAGGCCTTGCATCAGATGATTAATGCGTATTCAATGTGGATTTCAGTTGGTGCGCCAACGAAGAAGTTTACATGGCTTAGATAATCCTAACTCCACCAGAATCAGAGGTCACGTGGTACGATTACGTGAAGCCTATCTTGGAGCACTGAATACAAGTCAGTTGCGCCCATTCCACGCGCCCATCATGAGTCTATAATAGATAGAACTCGGCAATCATTATCCATACATTGATGTGATTATATAGTTGCCTTCTGGTATTCGGAATTGTATTTAAAAATTAGAACTGATTTGTGTTTTCCTTATTACTGGTGGCTTTGTGGAGAAAAACATTAGCCAGGTTAATAGTTGAAAGAATAAACGCACTGGGCGATCATAGACAACTC
The DNA here is from genome assembly GCF_020647865.1 of Trichoderma asperellum. Classification (NCBI taxonomy): domain Eukaryota; kingdom Fungi; phylum Ascomycota; class Sordariomycetes; order Hypocreales; family Hypocreaceae; genus Trichoderma; species Trichoderma asperellum. Next base: position 3,516,325 of record NC_089420.1, on the reverse strand, counting down.
TGGTGCCTGTATGAAGTGAGCATCCCATCAATAGGTCTCCTTTATGTGCTAGAAAGGAGCGTAAGGCTGAGACAGAGCGTCTCCCGTTTTTCATCTAGCTGTGTCATTTTGAAAACCCTTTTTTTCTTCTCTACCTTCACGGTATTTGCATGCCATTTAATATACTTTGTTTAAATAGTGCGAGCATTCGAATAATTCATTGAATTGAATTGAATTGACAGGACTGTCGTACATTTCTATTTATTAGCCTTCATTCTTAGCTTACTCACAATTATCTAGCTAGGTTCGGCAATTTCTCTTTTTAAGAGCATCATTACTGCGCTTGTCGGTGAAGACATAAACTATCACCGCATTTGTCGCCCCTGGCAGTCCTCGGTTCCAGATTAGTGGAAGTAAAAAACCCGTAGGGTTATAAAGTGACCTTCCCCTGCAGACTCAAGGTCGTAATGTAACGGCGCCCACGGCAAACTCGGCATGATTATGTGCGCTAACAACACGATATAAAGTGTCAATCACACATATTAGAGCTGGCCCACAAGACATAGGTACCGCCAAAAGTAAGCCCTAGCGTAAACCACAAGCATCAAGTCTGCCTGGAGATCTTAAAGATCGCTTAAGGCGCATCGCAGCTAATGGGAGCGATGTATAAAGATGTCACCTTCACTAGCTATGCAAAGTACTACGCAAAGTACTACGTATCAATAGCGAGTTCATTGTATATTGACTCCCCAATAGCATTGAGATCCAAAACCACGTGCCCATTACTCATTGCGAGCGCCAACCGCCTCTTAGCTAAATGGCATCAGCTACTCCGTATTCGTAGCCACAATGGGAGTGTTTCCTGTTCTGGCAAGTCAAAAGCATCGCGAATTCGGCCATTAATTAGTAAATATCCGTGAAAAATTTAGCGATACGCAGGGACAATATATTCAGCGCAGGGTGAGTTGTATTGCCCAAAAGTGCACATACAAATTTAATGGAGAAAGTGATGCATATTGTCGCTAATATGGATCAGCATACCACTAGCCAGCCTCCTTCCTATTATGGCTTGCTGTCAAGGTGAAGATCGTTGATCTCCCGCCATTTGTGAGGTATAGCCGTACGATGTCGTATAGGAAAGTTATATAAAGATTGCTCGATATCGCCAAGATACGCCGACATCTTGGCATCTCAATCATATTTCCATCAACAGAGGCTAATAAGTTTGTTTACACTGTCCGTTTTCATCATGGGTTTCGCCAAACTTGTACCCTTATTACTTCTTGCTACCAAGAATGCTTTAGCGGATACGCCGATTGCCGTGAGCGACTTCACCGAGAATGGGGGTTTAGCAGCTGCGCAAGCCGCCGCGCCCATGTGGTATATGCCTTCTGGCACATGTATGCCCTCAGCTGCTGAAGATGGCGAAGGCAACCAAACAAACGGCGTTGACACAGACAACTGCAATATCAACGCTCTAGCAAATGGCTGTCCAGTGCAGCCCACTTGGGAGGGACCCAACACATTCTATGGCAATGTTTCGGGTGAACCATTCGTCACTATTCCGACGTACTGGGCATCGACCTTTTGCAATGGCGACTCCTCCGGTTCTGATGCTTCATATCGTATCATCTACTACGTATATTTCAAGAAGGACACTGGCCATAAAAGCGATTGGGAAGGAATTGTGATGAGATTCACTTCTCCTGACGGAGGCAACACTTACACTCGCGAATCGGTCATTATGGAGCAAGGTCGGTGGCATCTGATTGCACACTGGATTATTTCTTATACTCGAAGCTTTACTAACACTTCAACAGACGGCAACCATGTGCACATTAGCTGGTCCGATGTCGATGATACTTTCGAGGGGTAAGTTGGTAGCTCGAAGATAGCACAGTAATAGGCCGGCAGCTAATTTTAGCATCACAGGGATAATGACTGGGAGAACTTTGCTCAGAAGAATCTTGATCACGGCAAGTTCTACTTTGGTAAATTCCACCACTCTGTTCACCAGAACTGGTACACCGCAGCTTTCAAGAACACCTGCCCCCCTCTCTCAGCTGATGACTACCGCAACGATGACTATCAGTTCTGGGCATATAACAACCTGCGCCCCGTTTCTGTCTTGAATCCTAACTGGGTTTGGGGCCAAGCAGATTCACCTGCCAACATCGACATCTGTTCTTATTAAAATAGTTGAGTCGTGAGGATACTTGGAAAAATATTTATGGTGGATACGAATGTGTATATAATGCGAAAGTATGGCGGATCCAGAAATAATGCCTCATCAGGCCCCGGGCTACAGAGGGGTCCAGCAATGCCAGAGCGGAATCTGCCTTGTGGAAATATGAAAATAGCTATGTCAATGAGAGTGACGCAGAGTAGGTACATGTAACATTGCATCATAGCCAGCCAATAGACAAATTCAATTCCAAGTTGCTTGAGACCTTGCTAATTATACTGGCTCAGAACCCCCTGTATCTGCATATTGGGAAGAAAAACCGCTGGAAATATCGTTTGTGCGCGTTCAAACTGCCTTGAATTGGCATCTACGACCAACTCTCCACTGCAGCGCCGCCAGTCTCCCCCATCACTTTATCTTGTAAACTAAATCTTCTTTGTGCAGGTAGAGTATGTTATAATTTCTGCTCGCTCTCAGAGAAGCCATTAAAGCAGCTGTAAGGCAAGATTCTCACGTCTTTGAATGCCACGGATCTCTAGCTGCCACTTATCCGACACGAGTGTACGTCTTATCCCGCGATATAAATAGCCCTGTGTCAAAGCCAACAACCGAATGACGATACATCAGTTGAAAGAGTCCACGGAGATCAGGCAAGCTAAACCAGATCCTTGATGGCTTTAGCAAAAGCATTATAGCAATGCTCGGCAGAGCACAGCTACTAGAGGCTATCTCGGTGACAATGGTGGCAAAGGAGGATATCACTCAAATAGCTGCACTTTCTTTATAAACGCGCGTAGCCGAAGGGCTCGACTAGCTAGCTGCTTCTAATATGATCACTGAAAAATGTCAAGAATGATGATAAGGAACGAATAAGCAATAATATGCCTTTGTATGCCAATACTATATCACTAGCAAGTTCGACCACAGCTAAGGTACTGGTATTTTTGTGGAATCCCACGAATTCGATAAGGATAATCAACAGCTTCAGAGAATTTTTGGGCAGCGGTCAGAGATTCGGCCATATGGGACTCAAAACCAGGGCCTATTGCGAGCCGAGGAGAACATGGAGTGGGTGGAAACCCGCGTCTCACTACTACTTCTCGTCGACAGTCGGCAAACACAACTTCAACTCACTATTTGTCGGTCCTCTGCTCATTTTCGACGACAGTTCCTTTGAATCGATTCTCGTATTGCGTCGTTTCTACAGAACAGACTTTCTATCAAGATCAACAATTCCGGACCCTTATTCAAGCACTTATGGTCCAGATGCTCAAGCAGCCCAAAGTCATTTGGCCACAAACTTGCCGGCCTCACTAGAGATTTTACCGGCAACATGCTTGAACTGTGGAAGCTGTTTCTCAAGTCTCCGAGTCGATTGTGTTTTCATCATCACCGACAGCATCGACTATCTCCAGGATGCCCATGCCAGTGACGGCTCAGGCGAGGAAGAGGCAGTACTGGCAAATATGCGCACCCTCGTACGGGACAGGGTAACATTCTCATCAGGCTCCTCCTCAGAAGGAGATCAGGCCTTGGGTTGCCCGATTTGACGGAAGAGAAAATGGCCCTCATGACGACAACGAACTTGCACTCTAGGGCAACGATGCGCTGGCTGTCTCTGGCCATAATGCAAGACGAAATGCTACTAGTGCCACAAAGGTTGGTGGAGATTCAAGGAAGGTGGTGCCCCAGAGTCTTACGTTCTCGCAACTATCCCTAATCTATCCTCGTCCAATTCCGCAGAAGCAAGTCTTAGCAGCAATACTAACTTATTCAACGTATCCCACGTGGTTATACAGCAGCCCCCTCTCAGTAAGAAGCCAATGTGATTTTTACAGAAACTAAAAGCTTGTACGTATTAGATGTCCAGACAAGAGTTTGACTACGGGAACTTCCAACAGGTGTGCTAACACATATATATCTATTCTGGGGTATCTTGCTGCCAAATGTTGAGTGACAGCGCCCATGGAATTAACTTATAAAATGTTGAAAAAAAAGGAAAAAAAGAAAAGACCAGATATTTATACCACCAAATACTCCGTTGAGAATGAGTATTAGTATTGTTGAACTCCTTGAAAAAACCAACGCAGACCCCGTATCCCTATATCGCTTACAAACTGTTCAATTATATTTTTTCTCATTTGTTTCAACAATCCATTGACAGAATTCTGTCCATTTGGTACTATAGTCGTTTAGCATCTCTTTCTTTTTTGCTTCACTGGTGCAACTGTATGAGATGCTCCATTCGGCAATAGTTCGCCAGCCCATGAGCGTCATGTTTTCACTGCCCATCATTGCTTGATGAAAATCATGAGATAGCATACTCGCCCTGCATATGTTAGTGCTAGCATCATAATTTAGTTGGTAACGGTAGGGCTTACTCCCAAGATCCAGGGTCGTCGCTGTTAACAGTGCAGGGTACACAATTTGCCAAAAGCACTGGTAAATGGTGGGATTTTGTTGTAGGGACTAGTCCCAACACTTCGTTAGATATAGGGCAAGTCTCAATGGCTATTTGCCTCTCTTTGCAAAGTTGCATTAGAAGTGGGTGCTTGGTGATGCTGAAACCGTGACCGATGCGCTTAGTATCTAGAAGGATGGCATCGTACAAGTTTGAATCAGTTTCTCCACCGTGATCAAGTGTCTCTCCAGCGTGAAAGACGAATGGCAAATCGAGATTAAGTTGGGTGATTTTAGTGCGCATTTCAAGCAAATCAGGAACCCAGTATGAAAGCGGGTGGCCGGTATCTTCCTGGCCTTGCATATCAAATGCTTACTACTGTGTTAGCTTTCGGGGAGTAGATGGAAGATATATCACGCCTCACCGCAAATCAAGTCAGGGAAAAGCTGCTTCATTTCGATGCAATTGTTCATGCACCAAAGCATGGCCTCTCTTGAGGAAGATCTCATGCATGCATAGATGATTTTGATACCATAAAATATATGCCCCGCGGCGTGTATTTTGGGAACTTCTTCTTCCAATACGCTTTGGAAAATCTCCAAAGCTTCCTTTTGCTTGAGTTCTCGTGTACCATCATCAGATTTTATGGCGAAGCCATGATTGAGGGCTACTCGAATCTCTGCATACATGATGCCGTCTTGTGCAAACTTCCACAATACTCTTCGAAAATGTTCTCTATATGCGGTTTCATATCCGAGCATTGATCGGATGACTGTAACTGCCCGGATGAACTGCTGCCAAATGCTAACAACATTGAACGTTAGCACTTTTGACTCTTATACTTGGTAGGTTTTACCCCATAATTACCCATCAACTGTCTGCTTCGGGTGATAAGCATCTTCTGGCTTCAACACCATTCGCTTATGGAGCCATGCTTCTGCTTTCTCGGTTCCACCTGGAAATTTGGCCAGGAAATCAGAATAGCGCATCCAAGATCCGGCTATATAACCCTTGCTGAACATGTTGGTAGAATCTATTAATGGTATGTCTTGGCTAAAGACGTCAAACTGAGGTAATGCGTATGAAAAGAGCCCTTCAGAGACTAATGGTACGTCAGCCTTGATATAAAGATTCGGCTGGTTGCGAGCATCGCTGAGGACGGTATCAGGAGGTAGAAGGCAGTCATAATGGCAGTGTAAAAGACAGCCTTTGGGGGCCTTGACGGCAACTTCAAACAGCTTGCTTGTTGGTGCTACATCCAACCCATGAAAAAACCGATGGCCAGCCTCGTAACCAGAGCCGTCGCTCTTGATTCCATAAATATTTTCATCTTCCCAAGTTTTGAGTTGTTGAATGATTTCTTCGGCTGCTGATTCTAGACTCGTTCTCTGGACTAGGCTTTCATAGCCATATGCCTTTTCGGCCCTCACAAGGGACTCTCTGGCTTTGAAATACTCATCCAAAGATCCTGATTTGAAAAGCGGGAAAGAGGTTTTGGACATGGTAAGATAATGCGTGTTCAATGGGCCATCCCAAAATGATGTTTCTAGAGAGAGAAAAAAAAAAAAGAAATGATGCGGGGAAACAGCTTTGGCAAAACTCCGTATCGGAATTAATATGAGATGAGTAAACAAGCTGCGTCCTTCTGGTTGGAACTGGTTGAGCTTGTCGCTTCTATGACTCTAACTCTACCCCACCAATGGCGCTGGCATGTACCGACAGCGAGCCTATATGACAAGCCGTCTATGAGTTTCGAGTAAGCCAGTATCGGTGGTATTATTCATCACATGGCTTTTGACTTCTAAGATCTCTTTGTAATTGAGATAAGCAGAACAATTAACTTGACATTTATATATCTCTAAATTTACAATATCTCGGACCATCCTAATCATGGTGGGGATGCAGCATTAAAAGAGCATTAGAGCTGCCACTACAATTAACAAGGCGCCCCATATACGCGCTGTGCATACAGCGCGGGTGCTTGAAAATGAAAAGAGTTCTAGAGTGTGATGGGCTATCTTCTATGGAATTATTCAAGACATGTATCTTTCAACTGGTTGATCTTATTTAAGCCAATAACATTTTTATTCTAACTTCCCAGTATAATTTTGCGCCTGCTTCCATTTTATGAGGCAAATTCTATTTTTAAAAAAATATTACGGTGTTTTAGTAATAGGCTCAATTTCCCTGATCAAATTGCTCTCAGCGTCATTCTCAACGCCGAACAAGCGTTGCTCTTGTTCTTCATAGGATTGCTAGCTAAGTTTTTCTTTTTAAACCTAAAGGTGATATAGGAACAGTTTTATCCCGAATTCGAAACAACAATACCATAACTAGCACAGAAAAAGACGGTTAATTCATCACTCACGCCACACCTCAAGGTGAAACGTTGGACATGCAATGACATTCATGTCTCTCCATTCTCACATACAATATATATATATTCAGTCTATCTTGTTCTTTATTCCTCTCTTGTCCTACTAACACATGCGCACATGAACCTTTCGAGCATCGATTACAGATTCTCTTTGCAAGAGGCGATGAGCCAATGCTGCGTATAAAGGGTAAACAGTGTCCATGTCGATGTTAAACCTGATTCCCCATAGATAGAATACCAATAGAAAGGCATCTACGCCTTTAAAAGAATTTCCCACAGAGTTGGTGCTCTTGGCGTCTCTGAGTTTGCCGTCTACAAACGCGCAACAATCTTTGATGGTCTGTCTCGCTTTCTCTTGGACTGCCGGATACAACGACTCATCGCTTACAAATCTTTCTGGCCTCCAGAGACCTCCAAATCCTTGTCCGTGGAACGTACCAGAGAGATAGTTTAACCACTCGTATGGACGGACAATCTCTGTTGTATTCTGTCCCAGTAATTGGCAATCGGGGTTCAACGCTGAGATAGCTGTAAGGATAGCCGGCATTTCGGTGATGACTTCGTCGCCAACTGCCAATACTGGCACTCATTTTTGGATTCGCGCGAGCAAACTCTTCCGTCATCTTGATTGTTTGAGCAAGGATCAACTCGGGTTGAAGTCCGGCTTCAAGCAGCGCTATATGTGCGGCAATGCGGCAAAAGAGCACGCGCCAGGTGAATACCATAGTTTTACAGGTGAATGGGAACAGATAGCCATGGTGAAAATAGCTGAATAGTCGGACTGGCGAATTAGATATCTTGGGTATATCGTCAATTGAAAGGTTTAAACTACCATGCGCTGGCGGTTAAATCTTACTATACAGCAATGCGTAGAGGAGGTTGCAATGTTCGATGTGAAAGTTTATAAGAGATACAAATGAGGCTAGAGAGAGAAAAAGCCGTAAAACAGTCCCTGTTATCAGCATTTAATTAAGCTGTTCTCCACGCACCAAAACATACCAATTAGGATAATCTCACTAGTTTTACTAAATCGCGTATCTCCTTTATATCGCGTATACCGCACAATAGTCGAGATCGATCTCTCTCGCTCTCTCTAATGTCTAATGCGCGTTTAAATGACCACTTTTTAGGGAGCTATGTTATTATGCCTCTGTTATAGCAATCAATACTTTATTGTTCATGAAAGGCAAGTTCTATAGCATTGGGGCCATCCTCGTCAGCTGCGACCAAGCTATCGTGCCGAACGCAACTATGATAACAATCAAAAATTAAGAGTTATATTCAAAAGCTCATACATCTCATTCAACATCAATTTAACGAAATGCATATGCCCTCGCATGTCGCTTGCATTCCATAACGCCGAATATCCTGCTTTTTCCCTTCGTTTCCATATCAATAAAACCCTTCTCGCAACATTTTATCGTCCGATACACCTGCGGCTCTCAGCCCGTCCATTGCCAAATCGCCGAATCCCCCTGGACCACATATTAAAATGTCTCTATCGCTTGCCACCTCGGGGAAATAATTCGGTGTTATTCGTCCCTTGTGTATTTTAATCCGTATGTTGCCCTGATCAATGCCGTCCATATCCACGTGGTCCTGCCTTGTGAAGATGTCGATTCGTAGCCTGAGCTTCAAAAGAGCATTTCGGAGAGAAGCTTGGACTAGTTTCAGCATCATTTCGGGTTCTCGTGTCGATAAGGCAAGTACAACATCGCCATTTTCTTTTGCTCTTCGTTCAGACAACGCGCTGAGCATGGCGAGGAAGGGAGTGATGCCAATGCCGCCAGCAACCCAGAGCATATTAACGTTGCCTTGCCCCAAGAAAAAGTCGCCTGTTACACCGACAACTTCGCAAACAACATCTTCTGTAATTGTTATTGGCGTTTCCCACTTATTTGAGGAATGCCTCAACACATCGAATAACGCCCCCGTCACTGCGCCTCCTTTCATCTCACGCATCGTTAGATCGAACCAAGTGACATCCCGATCCTCGTGGGTACTTGAAACAGTCCAGGTCCGTACTCTATCATCGTTGATCGACCCAGGAGCAGAGTTAGCCATATGTTGATACGCCGGAGGGCCTATCCATTCCATGAAGTCTAAAGCGATAGCTTGTCCAGGTCGTATTTTAATTGGTTCAGCGCCAGGCTTCGAAGTAACCTTGAATCGAAAGACAGCAAGGTCATGCGAGAGTTGCGTTGCGCTGGATAGCGTAGCCTTGTGCACACCACCGGCGCTTGCTTGGCCCTTGGGTTCTTCAACAAGATATTTGACTTTAGGACTGTATGGGCTGCGCTCAACCTCTGTGCCAAACTGTTGTCGTACGGGAAGAGCGTCTCGAATGAAGATGAATCCTGTTGTTTTCATCACAGTGATGCTTGCGTGTTTAACCATTACCTCGAGGGCGGGAGGGCCGACAAGGTTTTCCGCCGTTCCGGTGAGATATAGAACGTTGCCAGTTGTAAATGAGACAATTGTAAGAGCAATCTGTTTGCTCGACTCAACATTTCCAAGACTAGACAAGAACCTGTTCCCGGAGTAGTCAGGTAGGACCACTGAACGTCCGTCGGTTGGACTGACACGCGTGAATCCTGGCAATCCACCTCGCGCATTCATTCCAGTATGTGAGGGGAATTTCGCTGCTGTGGCTGGGTCGGATCTATAGACTGATCCAACAAACACGGTATCAGCATTCGTAATGAATTCGATAACTTCTTTCGGAAGTCTCTCAAACTGCGTCATGTGCCGTTTCTCGTATGCAATGGATGGGTTGGTGGTTTTACAGCCAACAAGTTGTCTAGTGTTGATATATTTCGGGCAGTTTCTATAGTTGTAACAAGTTGAAATCAGCTTTAGAAGTCAAAATTACAATTAATAAGCTGATTCGGCACCGAAACTTACCCCGTAGTTTGATTGACCTGCAAATTCAGTCTAAAATCCAACTTTGTGATTCGTTTTACGTCTTCAATATATCCCGCAAACTTATTGCGCCTTCGGGTGGGAAACTCAATTCCTATGCCGGCGGTCAAATATCTCTCTGGTGAGGTCGGATTCTGGCCATTCCCATCAACCCATTTATTGAGAGTGTCCAACAACGGCTCTCCGGGCCACAATCTAGCATTTACAATGAGGGTTTTTAGATCAGGACCCTCTACGAATCCAATCTCTCCATCGGCCCCAGCAACAAGTGAAGCCCATGGTCGCCCTTCATCGTCTATGGTAGTTATCGGAATAAAAGGTAAATTGCCGGTGTGGAAAATGCGATGCTGTTCGCGCATTCTGTCTTCGATCTTCTGCCATGTAGAAGACATTGCCTCGGCAAAGCCTAATTTCGATTGCATGGCAACTTCCCCGGGATGCCATCCCCGAAGGCCTGATATTGATACAGCCATGAGGGCGAAGATATGAAACTATTACAGCTCCTAAAAGCACTGGGTTTACCTTCTTTCACAGTGGTATAATTCGCATTGACCGAGTATTAAATTTCTTCTTGTTGCTTTGTGAATGAGATTTACTGAATATCCATATTGACAAGAGATGGTATATACCTAGCACGCAATGCAGATAAAGCGCACATATAAACCACGACACCAGAAATGACACCACCGAATGACGTACTGCGATGATTAATTATAGGACTGCGAAGCAACACTGCAGGCCATAGAAGCCCTGTAATCGGGCGGAAGCCATGTCGGTAAATCTGATCTATGTTAGCTGGGCGACAACTATTACATAAAGCCAAACTAACTAAAAAGATTCCTCATGCTTAAAAAATCAGCCCTAGTGCCGCTTTCGCCGCTTGCTGGATGCCGCAGCAGTGATGCCAGAAGCCAGGCCCTATGCGCGATGCGATTTAGCTTTTGCTTACCGGAGAAGCCGGAAGCCGAATATTGATCAATGCCTTAGCACTGGCTACAAATATCTAATTGCTAATTTTTAATTAGGCATTACAGCAAATATAGACCTTCAAGAGGCACATTGTTGCGCTACGACTCACTATCTAGGCACATGTATCTAGCTATTACTCCTCTTTCGGAGAATTTCCCTGTGTACCGATTCGTAGAAAAGAAACAAACAAGCAAGCTAGAGCAGCAAACCCTAGAGAAACATAAAATGCGCTCTTGAAAGGCTTGAAGCGTCATTTTTCCCCTCCTGAGCGGTTTTAACTGAACTATATACTGCAGTAGACATTCCGAAAATAATAGTCGCCCCTAAGCGAATGAACATATTGAAGATGCCACCGGCTAACGACTGTTGCTGAGATGGTAATAACTGCATAACATACATCTGTAAAGTAGTTAGACAAAAGTATGGCCATTGGCATTCGACTACTCCTGTTTGTGACGTTGAATTGCAAATCCAGCTCCATAACACTTGTCAGTAATGACGGGAAAATAAAGGCCCAGTATGTTGCTGAGGGATTCTGAATAGTAAGTAATAGGTTTGCAACCAGATACATAGCCGCACCAAACGCCATGATAAGGCTGTTATTGACTCGGTGCAGAATATTTGCAGCTACGATATTAGAAATGATAGCTGATATGACTTGCGGTAAAAGCTGCACAGCAACCGCCAGAGCGGAACGATGGTGGACTTCTTGTAAGAATAGGGCGAGCCAAAGGTTGGAAGAAAGCATTGCCGTGATGCCAAATATTGAAACAGGCATTAACTAGAGGCAAGTTAGGCTTCAAGTTGCAACAGAGTGGCCAAGTGGAAGTAGACAAACTCACGAAGGAAAATCCCATATCTTTCCATATATGAAGCGGTATCAAAGGATTTGGGCAAATTCTTTCCCAAATGACAAATCCCACGAGTAAGAAGGAGCCGACAATTAACATTGCAATTACATGGGCAGATTTCCAGCCGTCTCCTGGCCCAAGACTATTGATCATATTAGCAAATATCTTTGACGTATCAGCTGTGAACTAACATACGTCAGACTCGTTGTAAAAAGCCCAACACCAACAATTTTCAGAGCCGTCCCGACTACATCGAATTTCTTCAGGCCTGTACGTAATCTTTACCCAAACGGTCCAGGTTTACAGGCTTCAATGTCAGGCACAACCCAGACAGAAAGGATGGCTCGTACACTCGGATTTTCTCCAGCGGAGTTTTCCCAAAGTTGTGCGCTTCTGGTGTAACCGTTGCGATAGCCGTAAGAACGGCTGACATTTCAGTAATGACTTCTTTTTCCATTATCAGCACAGGCACCCGGCGTTTGGGGTTTATGGCCTCAAATTCCTTCGCCATGTGTCCACTCTCGCGAGGACTAGTTGAAATTCTAGTCCAGCCTCGCAGAGGACGACATGGGGAACAAAGGAGCAAGCCCATGGAGAGTAGAATAGTGTCAATTAAGAAGCCTGAGATGTTGACATTGAGAAAGTATTATCCTGGATGGAAATCAGTCAACATTTCATCTTCTTTCGTTTACGATGCTACACTGACCGATGTTAAGTGTTGGAGATTTTTTTCCTTTTCCATTCACTCTGCAATCCAAGTACCTCAGATGTGTTCAGGACTAGGTATAGAACATTAAAAGTAGGGCAGAATTTGGTATCATTATTCTTATCGTTATTCTTTTCACAGTTAATTGTTCATCCTATGATTCCATATTAGTAGCCATTACCACAGCATAGTGGGTTCGCTACTTGGCCATTGGCCTCGGCTATCTCGTCTAATTCGCTCGAGATCAGTCCAATCGTCAAATGATTGCGGTAATTTAATTACTCGCGTAATGAAAATGCATTGATGTCCATATTGGTAGTTTAATCGAGTTTAGCGACCTGGATTTATAATACAGCATAGCTGGCTTTATTTTCTTGTCAATGGCGCCCTTTATGTAACGCACACATTAGTAGAGGGATAAATCCACCTCGTATGAAGACTGCGATTCAGAATTGGGCAACAAAAACTACGTAACTACTTTCCAGTACACATACATTGCGAAGTATCACATATGAACTTGTTATTAAACTCCGTTATGGCGGCTAAACCATCCGTCTCTATTCATCACTATTTGGCTATTGGCCGATTGGGTCGTGGCGAAGTAACTAAGTGAGTATTCTAACTTATCTGCCCGATAAATTGCAAAAATGATTGCTTGCATTAATCACTGATCACTTCGTATTTTTGTTGAAGTCTTTTTTTGAAAGATGCGGGAATTGAATACCAAGACATACGATATGCGTATGATGACACTTGGCCCAATACTAGCAAGGAATTGAAGGAGAAGGGCCTTACAAGGACCGGTAAAGTCCCTGCAGTAGAATACAAGGGTGTAATTTTGAATCAAGTATTGTATTCTACCTTTTGATTAATAACGCTCTGAGATACTGATTACTTTGACAGCACATTCCAACTTTACGTTATATCGCCCGAGACATTGGCCGCTACGATGGAGAAACAAACTGGGAAAAATTTATTGTAGACGCAGTATCAGATGTCTACATCGACTGGAGAGTGAGCATCTCCACTACGTTGATTAGATGACAGAATTAACATAAGAAGTATAAATGGGTCCAAAATCTTGGGCAAGCAACAGACGAGTATAAGAACAACTATGCGCCAAGTTATTACGACACAATAGCGCAGTATTACGGCGAAACTGATGGTCCTTACTTGCTGGGCGACAAAATCACCTACGCTGATTTTGCTGTTTATCAGTCTATTGACAATGATCAAAGGACAGGGACTCTACCTGTAAGCGCTATCACTGGGCATGATATATCGAATATACTGTCGCTAACATCACCTCAACAGTCAAACTTGTCCACTTCTATAACCAAGTTCAAGGAGACATTTGAACAACGTCCGAATATTGCACAGTATATCAAAGAGAATTTGCCTAAGCTTTAGCTAATGTATTAGTTGCTAGTATCAGACTATGAATAAATAATTTAGCAAGATATAAATTTTTTTTCATGCACTATGAGGTTTCTTCTAGCTCTAATATCTCGCCAATGTACCTATTTTTAGATAAGCCATCCACATCGCCATATGCCATAAGTGGTGACCTCGGTGTTGCGGGATACTCAAATTGCTTGTTAAGCAAAGACTTTAACCCAGGGACCTATCAAATTTTTAGTGTTGATGAATAATAAGTGTGGTCATGTAATGGAGCTTACACCGCTCTTTAACAACGCAGCCTCTCCTAAGGAAGCTACTCCTTGAGCAAACTGTGCGTTCTTGAAATCTGCCTTTGTTTCTAGATTTTGTGTCAATTTCCACAGCTTCATGGAGAATTTCTAAGCCTAGCGTTAGCTCTTATTCCCCAATGGATTACAGCTGACAGACCGGCGCAATATTGGGCAGAGGACTAATAGCTCCGGCGGATCCCACTACCACAGAAGGGAGGAGAAAGTCAATTAGACCAGCCAGTGTTGTGAAAGAGGTACCGCCGAGCAAGGCAGCGACCCTTGCAAGCTTGCCTACATTGCCGCATCTATGTTTGCGTTAGCAGTGACAGCTACTACAGGCGGCAGATAGGCCATATAAAGAGCGCCGAATATGGTACTTACGACAGCATGATGCCGCATACATTGGGCGCGAGTCTTGCTATCTCCGCCACATCATCGCTACCCAAATCTATCCCCCCTGCTACGGGAGGGAAATTGTATATGACTCTATTTCCGACAAGGTTAGTAGATAACCAGCATTGCGACAGACGCGACGGAAGCGTACACTGGAATTGGAGAGGCGGCAGCCACATCAACAAAGAACTTTCTTGTCGCTGCTGGATTTCCTTTGAGATAACTGGCCCAGTATCCTGGAGCGATGACAAGAGCAAAATTTGCGCCGGCTGCGGCAGCATCGCGAGCCAACTGGATTGTTTCACGGGTGCTATTGCCTCCCACACCGGCAAGAATAGGCGTCTCTTGTAAGCCAATAGAGTCGAGAGCATTCCGTAGAGTCTGGATTAGCTTTACACGCTCTTGCGGAGTCTAAAATCCAGTATTAACGAAAACCAGAAAATGCAAATATTAGAATTACGACGAACCAAGTGTACGGCCTCGCCCATGCTTGCAGAAACAACCGGCAAGACTCCAGGGGCGGTAACATCTTATGTTCTTCACATTAGTACACCCGTGATATTCCCTTCTTTGCGCCTTCTATGCTCTATTTGGACCGGATAAACTCACATCTCGCATGCTTTGCGAATGCTTCATAATCTAAAATTCTTTAGTAGATGAAAGATCAAGCCTTTACAAAGATGGTATATGCCCGCTTACCGATTTCATCTTGGTCATTAAAAAATACAGGAAGAGGGACGTAGAGGCCCTTGGGAAGTATTTTGGCCATTATAGCGAGGTCTCAAGTCTCCAGCGAGCACAAGTATGAGCGTAGTCGACTGTTAAGTTAGGTAGTATTCGACATTAAGATATAACTAATGCTAAGAGCTAGAGTATATATATGTCGAATTTAAGTGAGCAAAAGAAGTTGAACAATCGACGTCACGGTGTAGGTAAGGACGTTAAATTTCTTCCCCCATGCGATAGCATTTCCTAGTGGGTTGGTAGCCAATCGGTACAATTATAAACCCTAGCTAAAGCAAAATCATAATCTAGCCACAGTCTACAGTGCTGGTTACTGGATCGGAAAACTCGGCTTGGCTTAAACTTACCCCAAGGCTCTTTACATGCTGCCTATTACTCGAGTGCTAGATCCCACCAAACTCGAGCGGAACTCTCCGTCGATCGGCTACAAGACAAATGCCAATAGAAAGGTGTGGAGTACAGGCAAACACACATCAACCCTGAATTCTCAGTGCTATATTTCGTATTGTGTATAGCTTCATTTTTAGCCCGATTATTAAGCGAGTATCTGCTTCATAAGCAATAATGCTCTCCAAGCGAATTCTACTTGTGATGTAACATCGATAGCATGAAAAACGCATCTCCGCGGGGAGTAAGAGGCAGATTAGATCATCTTGCTGACAGCGAAGGTGTGCAAGTTTTGCCAATGTCAAGAGTCAGTTGTGCAAAGGGGGAAGAAGAACCAAAGTCTACGCTCTTCGCCTAAATTTTCGACTAGACTGCTGAGCCAAATGCGGCAGACTTATGAGCAATTGTCCTGTGTAATACTTGTTAGCTTCTTTACAAAGGTACCGGCTTTAGGCTCTGTCAAAACATAACTCTTCAATGTTTTTCTCCCTCTTCTTCTTTAAATGCGTTTGCGTTTTCATATCATGAAGTCCTCATATCTAACCCGTCGACGGTGAAAACAAAGTCATCATTCTTCGAATGAGCCATCGCCACCTAGTCATCTCCTGGTAGTTCACAATCCGCAAAATCAACTTCTGCGATGAAAAATCTCATCCTCATTATCCCACCCTGGGCCCCCGAGAACATCGCCGCTGGGAGACACGATCACCGATCCTCCTCTGCTCACTATTTCGTCCCCACGCTCAGCTGATTCAGTTATCCATTCTGGGAGATCACTTGCCCTGATACAGGGTGTTGCTGATAAAACAAAGGCGTTGCACTCAATTCCGATTGTCTGCATTAATGGAACCCAAATCTCTGTAGCATGAGCAGTTGGTCCGAGAAACAGGTTTATGCCCTGTTCATAGATGCTTTGTCGCAACAGTGGCATCCAATTTTCCCAACAAATTGCAGCTATTCCCTCGTCTTTAGCATTCTCCGTCTCGATAAAGAGCTAGGAGATGCTTCATAACTTACCTGACATCCTCAACTTCACTACTTTGATTGTCGTTGAGACCGCTTCAAGCGTTGATGGGCTTCCCTGGCCCCACGCAACTCTCTCTAATCCTGTTGGCATCACCTTGCGTCTCTTACCAATTACTCCCAGCCTGGGGCATATATAGACAATAGAACTGTATAATGTTCCACCGCATCTTTCAACAACACCAACTATTATAAAGACGCCGGTATCAGTTGCTATCTTCTCTAGTCGTTCCCTCGTTCCCTCTCCCCTGTGAGTGCGGTTGGGAGGTCGAGGCAATTCCCGTTTCATCCATTTTTGATCAGCTCCTTTAGGCGTATCTCCAAGATCAGCAGATGCTCGCCAATGATTCGTATATGGGTTGTGATCCTTTTCATCACAAAACGTTCCGACTGCAGAATTGCCAAAAGTAGATAGTCGTGGAAACCCGCCGAGAAAACTTCTGGGAAGAGGGCAAGATCCACATGTTCAGAGCTCAATTCTCTTACTCTGGTTTCAAGCACATCGAGTGCCCGTTCAGGATCATGAAGTGTATGAACTTGCGCTGTCACAATCTTTAGTGTTTGATCTTTTGGAGCCATATCCTCCAGCTGGTGATGGCCTTTTTGACGTGCTGAGTTACTGTTTTGAAGAAGCCTGAGTTGTCCAATCCCACGGCCTTTGATGAGCATATAGTCACAATATTGACGATTGATAACTATATAATTACTATTTACATGTTATATAAGCTAAGTATTGCGACATTCAATAAGAACATCGTGATTACGCTGGAAATTGCCTAATTCGGTAAGGGAGGATCCGTAAGTACGCGCCGTCTGTCTCGCTTAAGTCGCTTCCACCATGAACCACGGAAGGCAGCGGAAACTAAACACAATTGCTAACTACATTTCGTGGGGTAGTCATATGGCAGCTTTGAAAAGAGATATCAGAATATTGACAATCCGTTAGATAAAAGACTGAAAGGGTTGCCCCAGTCTTATCTAAAGACTTCACATTCACGATTCCATCTTTCATATCCTTGAGGGCGAAAGTTCTGCTAGTTTCGTAAATCATACCAACATCCCGCTATACTCGTTTCTCCCGAGGGAGGAGAAAAGAAAATCAGCCACCATGCCCAAGGTCATCAAAGTTGCTGCGGCGCAGTGTCGAACTCTTGACACAAATGCAAACACTCTTAAGCAACTCGAGACCAAAGTCAAAGAGGCTGCCGCTAAAGGCGTCGACCTCATCCTGTTCCCAGAGGTTTACCTAGGCGGATATCCGCGATTCGCAACCTTTGGTGCCAAGATTGGCCAGAGGACTCCAGATGGCTATCAGCAGTTTTTGACATATTTCCAAGGAGCTATTGATCTGGGAGATACGCCTCAAGGTGCGGATGATGATTGGATCCATCGTCGACTGCCCACTCTTGAAAACGGGCAACGGGGAGACGGTACCCGTGAAGAGCTGGAGAGAATTGCTCAAGATACTGGAGTGTATATTGTCACTGGCGTTCTGGAGCGTTCTGGAGGTACTCTATATTGCTCTATAGTCTTTGTTGACCCTACCAAAGGCATTGTGGGAAAGCGACGCAAGATTCAACCTACTGCTTCTGAACGGCTCATTTGGGGCCAGGGCCAACCAAAGTCGCTCAAAGCTGTCAGTACCACAATTAAGGGGGTCAAGATTTGTCTTGCAGCTGCCATCTGCTGGGAGAACTTCATGCCTCTGTTGCGCCAGGCCCTATACCAGCAGAATGTAAATCTATATCTCGCACCAACCGCTGATGCAAGGCCGACATGGCTGCCTCTCATGGAAACAATTGCATACGAAGGTCGTTGCTTTCTTTTAAGTGCTAATCAAGCTGTTCGTGATGATCAGCTGCCTGAGTGGATTACTGAGGTAAAGCGAGAGGGCAAAATGGTCAGCCCTGGAGGATCTTGTATCATCTCACCTTTTGGCCAAGTTTTAGCAGGCCCACTATGGGATAAGGATGGTGAGCTTCTCATCCAAGAGTTGGATTTTGAAGAGTGCGAGAGAGGCCGATTGGATTTGGATGTTGCTGGATCTTATTCGCGGAATGATTCTTTCCATCTAGAGGTCAAAGGTCTTGATTTAATTCCTCCGCCGTAGAGACGAAAATAGCAATACATACTCTTGAAACTCGTGGACCTTGATTTGATTCCTCAGCCCTAGATCCGAAAATAGTAATACACACTCTATAAACTCTGACAAGATATTTGGTCAGAAAATAAGATGCGCCATCAGCTGATTAATGGACATGCAAATCTTCCCAATACAGCATTATCGCGAGATGTATAAGTGGGTTGTCTTATATCGATGGTGTATTAAACGTATGATGAATGTATAGTAAGCACTGTGGGATTGAGAACCAGGACAGTTTACAATCGTTTAGAGCACTTTAGAATAGGAGCATTTACCTGCTGCCTATTTAGGAATATGTACTAATATTTTGAAAATTTCTATAGATAACTATTTGTCTACTATTTTGCTATTAACCAATTGCAGCTTGCTTATGGGTTAATTCTAATCTCCTCAGTCCAGGCACTCTTTTCCTGGTTGTACAAATCCCAGGCCTTGCTAGCAACGTTTTTGTTGTTGAGGTTGGGGTTTTCATCACCAACTGTTCCAGCGACAGCAAGTAAACAGATGTGAATACCCTGAGAGGCAAATTTTTCGCGAAGGGAGAGGGTCAAGTTCTTCTGAGAAGCCTTGGTAAGAGAGAGAGAGAATAGGTCGGCAATCGGAGTCTCAGGAAGGTGAGAGTTCGTCACCATAAGTGTCGGCTTAGCCGTGGGATCTTGCTTAGCCACGGCAGAAAGTTCTGGGATAGCCCACTTGGCAGTGTTGTACAGAGCAATAGTGGAGATTTGGAAATCTTGCACAATGCCCTCGTCGTTGAACTCCAATAGCGGAGTTAGAGCTATAATAGCAGCGTTGAATAAGATAAACTCGGGAGTTCCCAAATCATTCTTGATTTGTGCAAGAGTAGTGGCCAACTTCTTGCTATCGATGATGTCGGTAGGATAGGTTTTGACTTGAACCTGTCCTGGGGCGGCGCTGCTCACAAAAGCTGCGTCCTTTTCTAATTGGGCAGGATTTCTAGCCACAAGAGCAACTTTGTTAAATCGCTTGGAAGCGAAAATGGAGGCGGTGTGGGAACCAATACCCGGGCCGGAGCCGATGATGACCACAGTGTTGTTGGAACGAGCAGACATGGTGTTGAAGATTTAAGAGAATGCTTTTAAGTTTGCTATGTGAAACTTGATAAGCACTCTATGAATGCTTAGATTGAAACGCAAAAGAGATGAAACTACTGATAATGCTGATGTTGTTTATTGATTGACGCGAGTTCTAAATCATGATACACATGCCTTAATCTTTATAGACGTTTTCCTTGTCGCTTTCTGTCAATCTAGTTTCGATTTCATCTAAGCACTTGTTCAACACGACGTTTCTAATGATGTCTTTGGTGGGCATTAATCAGCCACAGTATAGTGTCCAGCTGATTAATGAAGCCGGGTAGGCTCTGTTCCTTGAATTGCAATTCGTGGCATCTCCGCGGAGTCCACTTAGTAGTACTATTTCAGTCCCGTATTACGCTAGATTTAGAACGCCCAAATGTTTGCTCCATGCCGACCCAATGGCTCGGCCGTAGGGCGGCTTTTACCGCGAGGCCAGTAAGTGCCTCATTGGCCGGTCGAACTCGGCCGAATTTGCTTAATAACTTGGGGTGTAGACGGCTACCTCGCTTGACTCGATTATCTCGATACTACTAAAAGGTTGTTTGATCCGTAACAACTCAATTATACACGCGTATTGACAGCATCGTGAACATGGCTGAGAGACGTAGGAGACGGACAGGCTGCCTCACCTGCAGAGCACGACATGTCAAGTGCGATGAACGAAAGCCTGAATGTGAACGCTGCGAGGCTGGAAATATTGAATGCGCAGGCTATCTTCCGAAAAAGCAAGTAGAAGTGCGGGAGTCGCAACGCCGTGGCCGTCGTGCTCGTCCTGGATCATCTTCAGCTCTCAGCAATATTGCTACACCCCCACATTCTCTTTCTCCAGACGCTTCATCACTTTCATTGACTGGGGAAATCGCCAATTATCCCCACCAGCTCTTTCGCAGCGATGGACTTCCACTCGTCGGTTTACCCAGCAACCCACGTCCCTCTCAGAGGCCATTAGCAGGTGCTCGAGAAGTACTTGCGTATCACCAATTTCTCTTTCGCACGCTGCCAATTCTCTTTCCTGCAGAACACTTGTGGTTTTGGAGAGACAGATTATGCGAAGAAGGATGGGGAATCGAATACTTATACATGACGTTTTCATCGCTCGGCAGCATGCATCGTGCTGTATTAATGATGTCGATGCCGGGTGAAAGCGACCGGGATCGAGGACTAGACACTAAAGTGATTGCTATCCAAGCATACACTTTTGCTCTTCAGGAGCTAAGCCGATATTTAGAAGAGGCAAAGAAAACGCAGGATGTTTTCATTGCCACTCTTATACTAATGGCCTATTTCGAGGTAATGAGACATATATGCATTGAAATCATTTAGGAGCTACGATCTAATGAACAAACAACAGTGCTTCTCTTGCAATATAACGGCAGCATACAGCCATATACGTTCAGCAAGCTATTATTTCGAAATATACAAGGCTCGTGTTTCACGTCAAAAAGCTAAGAACACTCCTGCTCTAGACTGTCTTGATACAGCTCTTCAGAATTTGAGTTGGATGTGCTTCATGGCACTACCTCTACAAAACAAGATGCCCTCAACTTGGCAAGCCCTTACGGTATCCGAAGAGGCTCCCGGGACACCGACGTCTTTGCGACAAAATCTACTCAACATCCTGGCTGAGTCTGGGTTAGGAGATTTCATATGGAACCTAGTGCCACGGTACTCGAAGTCTATGGCCCTTGCTAAAATTTACTGGCTACAACAAAAGCTGCAAGCGTGGAGAAACGTAAATAAACCAATTCTACAGCCTTTGGCCTCAGACATGGTAGAGTCAAATGAAGTGAAGCTTTTAGAGGATCCCTTCCTTATCCCACCTCCCCTCTATCCGACAACGACACCATACGATTCCTCTGCTTCTCTCTGTAGCTTTCTTTTAGGCCGCACCTTTTGGCTTTTATCGATCCTCGAAGATGGCGTAAATGCAGAAGCACACAAACAGCGGGCATTTTTGCACTTTTACGAGGCATTGCAATTTGCGGTGACAGACAGAGCTTGTAAAGCAGTACGTCCGAGTAACGGGAGTGCGAAATATTCATCTCCATTGCCTTGCGAAGACCTCGAAAACGGAATGTTATCTATGCTTTACATAATTGGGCAATGTTCCCCTGAGCCCTCCTGGCTGCTTTGGATCATACAGTTTATGAAGCATTCCGGAAGGCAAGGCCTATATAATGGGCTCGTCTATGCCGCTAGCCTCGAAACTTGGCATTCATTCGAGGTGAATAATAGTGATTTGCAAGACGATTTTCTAGTGCAGTACCCAGAGCCCCCATCACGAACGATATCAGTCCTCGTTCCAGACGCGAATGGGACTGATTATGTCACGTACTATGCTAAGCCGGCTGCAATAGATGAGTTGCTTATAAGCAATGGCGGCTTGATGTATTATCTCCTTGGCGACACACATTTGTCACGTCGACTATCGGACGACCACATTGAGCAAAGTGTCCATATATATCACCAACAAGGTCTAGATATGGAATTATTCACGCCTGATTGGCTCCAAAGCCAAGCTATTTGCCTCGACTGGCAGCATCGATCGCTCCAAGTAGAATTTGATTTAAATTGTATCCTTCAAGACCATGTAAACGGGGGAGAGTTTTCCACACCGATGGACTTTAGCTGCTAATTCTATTGTTATATACTTTCAATATATGCCTTGGGCCTATTTCTGGTTTTATTTTCCCACTTATAAATCTATTCTTGATTCAAGATGCACCTATAAATCACACCTTGGCCAATCATTCACCAATCTAAAGCTAGTACAGAACAATTCCACTTGGATCATGCATTACGGGTAGCTCGCGATGCTCTTGCTTCAGCTCTCCAACTAGATCTTTGTTAAAACAATAATATTGCACATCAGTCTAACGACATGGAGACTTCGGGCGAATCGCAATTCGAAATACTGCTGCTCATATTGCTTAGATAAGTGGCGAAAATAGCTAGTGACCACGCGGCGACAGGGGCCACGCGACAAAAAGACCCGAGGACCTTACATGGCTAGCATTTACTTACATAAGATGTTTGCATTGACAGGCCCAGAGCTATTAGTCTAAGAAGGGAGGAAAAGCTCAAAATAGATCCCTATATCAGTAATAAGAAAGTTGAATATGGCTGTTCAAACACCTTGCTAAAGTTCCACTGTATGCGCAATACGCTAGACAAGTAGCTGACTACATATATATAATCCTTATTAGGCTAGTGATGCGTTAGAGCTTACGGGAAGGCCTAGTCCCCGTAATCTAGCGTTCAAGTTTAGCTGTATTAGCGCCACCAGTTTGTTAGGAGTCTTCCATGAGTTTTGAGGAGAATCTCGAGTCTTCAGTAAAGCTGGAAAAACAAGCCAAGGATGAGCCTAAGACTAATCTCGGCTTATAATATGCGTCTTAAAAGGCAAAAAAGAACACTAGAGTACCATTCTAATAGACTCGTTGGCTTACGCGGCTACTATCTGTAGTTGTCACTCCTAAAACCACACTACCAGCCTCTGGTTCTGGTTCACTCTGACAGCAACTCTCTGAGAGATGCCTGCTTTAGAATACATGTACCACGCTAGCCCATCAATTACTCTTAAAAAAATTTAGTTGCGACTGGTGGTGTCCTGAGCCTTGTTTTTCACGCGCCGTTCTGCGCCATGGTCGTGATTCATAGTCTAAAACGACAGGGCTATGTCATAATGCTCAGATTTTGCACAAATAGAGCCTTTTATTATAAATCTAGCCAACTTCGAATTATCAATCATTCTTGATAGTACTAATTACGAGGCTTTTTGTATTGACTTCTTAGACGATAATGTCGCCGTTTACGGGGTAACAGTGCATGTTGAGGTAATATTTGGTGATGCCGACATCACAGTTTGAGAGTGCGTGCTAACACTGAGGCTTACAAATGGTCGAAGACGAATTTGCTGGCCTTTGATACTAGATGGTCTAGCTATCAGCGGGGTAAAAATAAAGGGCATCGAATAAATAGGATCAAGATTCCGATTCGTCTAAAAGTTGCTAAATTACCCGTTGTGGTAAACTGTCCCGTATACATTTAGCGTCGAGCTGCTATTATATGGTCTTCACCCCGCAGCCATCCATCAGAACTCTTTCATCCAACTTCCTTCAGATTCTTTTCTATTTTCTTTCTTAATCTAAATTTAATATACAGTGAAACGTTACGATGAAGGCGCTCATTCTCACTCCTGCAACGAAAGATGTCTCTATTCAAGAGCTCCCCGTTCCCGAACCTCGCGATGGCGAAGTCCTCATTCGAGTTCATGCTGTGGCACTTAATCCCATAGATTCTATATATGTGGTCCATCCAATTGCAGAACAAGAGCATCGAATTATCGGAACGGACTTTGCCGGAGTGATAACCGCTGTTGGGCCTGGTTTGAGTTCTTCAACCGATCTCCGCGCCAAAGTTGGCGGCCGCGTGGCAGGATTCCATCAAGGTGGTGAGTTATTGTTAAGGCTGCATATTTACTTGAACAATAGCATGTACAGGATAGACTGACATCTTTGATGTTGAAGCCTGCTCTACCAATGATCGCCCCGGAGCGTTTGCGGAGTACATCACTGCACCATATGATCTTCTCTGGTCAGTGCCAGATAGCATGTCGCTCGAGGATGCTTCAGCCATCAGCATGTGCGGATTGACTGCTGCACAAGGAGTCTACTCGCGCCTCAACCTTCCATGTCCCTTTGATGATCAAACTGGAGCCTTAATAGACAATGGACATGATGTCACCAATGTGCTCATCTATAGTGCATCCACCTCTCTTGGCCTATACGCTGCTCAGCTGGTTCAACATGCGGCTCGCACTTCTGGCCGCAAAATACGTCTCATTGGGGCTGCAAGTCCTTCAAAACATGATTTGCTTCGCAAAGCGCCTTATAATTACGATACATTGGTTGACTACCGCGATCCTGAGTGGGTTGAAAAAGTCAAAATGGCTACGGAGGGCAAGGGGGTTGACCTTGCAGTGGACACCATATCGGAAGGACAGACTGTGTATAGTGTCCATGACACTCTAGCTGCTACCGCAAAGATGGCTGTATTCCGCGGACCCAAGGGAGGTCAATATGATCCATCTGAACTACGCATTAAGCCCATCTATGGAGCCGTATGGGAGGGACTGGGCCATGAGATTGGATATAACGGTAGGTTGAGAAATGCCCATCGTTCATTCCCACATGGTGTTTTATAATAACTACCATGATGACAAGGCTCCATAATGCTAATAATTGTAATAGGGGCCATCTTTCCTGCTAACCCGGAAGCGCGAATGTTTGCCACAAAGTTCTTCAACTTCTTAAGCACAGCCGCAGCTGATGGGAAAGTGAAACTGGAGCCGAATCCCGTGCGACTTATGCCAGGAGGCTTAGAGAGAATTGTGCCGGACGGTTTCACACTCTTGGGTAGCGGTCTTGTGTCGAAGAGGCCAGATACAAGCCGCACAGAGAATTACATGCGACCTATTAGCGGAGAAAAGATTGTATATAAAATCTCAAGCAAAGCGTAAATGAGTGAGTAGCGACAGACTACAGTTTTCAGCGTTACAATAGGATATACGAAATATTGCGAAAGAGATCTTCCAACTAGAATCCAATATTGCATTGCCGCCTTACATACCCAGGGGCAAGGTTGAGGCGGAATAATCCGAATGGTTAAGTGGAGTGAGATACCGAACTATGCTGAACCGACAAGGTTTTGTTTATGTCATGACTTTAGTAGCTGACGTTGGCACCATATCGCAGCCATATGAGCGACAAGAGATGTTCGCTCGTACAGCGTTTCATACGATGATAGTCGTTGTGTTATACCAATTTATAAGCGTTGTGCCCTTTAAAATCGCGTAAAGTCAACTGCAAAGTTGAATGCAAGGAGTGAGTTATAAAGCCTCTACCAAAGCTCACTTTGTTTTCCCAACGTATAGTGGCGACATTGGATGATGAAAGAACAAAATTCACTTGAGCAATGAATGATCGAGACACTATTTCTACGGGCTCATAGGCGAAACTTTGGAAGGGCACACGGTGTGCTAGTCCATTCCCGGGCATTGTAGCAATGGATGATGCCGTAGAATGCCAAAATTATAGGATAAGAAACTATACAGCTTGATAGTAGTCTGTCTACTTTACCTTCATTGTGTTTATCCCGCATATTTGTTTCGACCCCTTCCCCCTTTATCCCTCACCCTCTCAAATCTTGGCGATGCGTCTAGCACCAAAAACTCACTGAGTATTACACACGGAGATATGGACTTGATAACACTTGATAAGTCGCGCGTAAATAGTAGCAGCGCCAAGGGGTCTGACGAAGGATGGATTATGAAGACTAAGGTTCTAGGAGTATCTGTCAGAATCCAAAGGGGCAGGCGGTAATGCGGGAAATAATATAGTATTGATAAAGAAGAGTGAACCCTTGGCATGTAGGTATTGAACCATGTTTTCTGCCTGCCCTTATGGTAGAACTCTTTGGGTCCTCGCATGATGTACAAGTAGTAGTACCTGTGCAGAGTACGTAAGGCACGCATCCTCGTCGTCACTGGGCCACTTATCCCCTGAACATGTATATATACTTCATACACTCTAAACATGGCCCAGCGATGAAAACGGGCCTTCTGACCCGGCTATAGATGATGCCAAGCAGCCTGATTCGATTTACTGCACCCCATATCCCTCCTGGCGATGCCTCTATGCGGTAGTTGCAGGCAACAGCGGGGTACAGGATCGGCCACCCATGGCGACACTAAATGCAAAGTCCAGGCACCTGAGCAGTTAAGGTACGGCGCATGCGGGTGATTTAGCCATTCCGGGCCTGGCAATTAGATGCCCACTGATATCCACGAAATACTCCGTACTTGCTTGCTTCTCTGCTTGGTAAATACTATGATCAAGGGGTTACAGAGCCTATAAAGGATCAGTACTAGTAACCGGTGCCTTGCGTGTTAGCTTAGGGGCATGAATTGAAGATACTTGTAATAGCACTAGCACTTCATGTGAGCGGAGCCCAGGCATAATGCTAAAGTAGCAGCATATGCCTCTCATGGGATGACGAGAACCCATCTTCGCCCATCTGATATCGACGATCAGAAGCCGTGACACCTTTCAAGAGTTCACCTGAGCTCCAGGTCCTTATCATCTTGTTTAGGGTGCGTTTTTCTCTCTCGTTTTGCCTGTCTCGGCGGAGTTTGGCACCGCAAAGCTTCCGGAAGAGGTCAAACGAAGCTTTAGCGCCTGACCACCTATTAGGAAATCCACCTTCCTGATTGGGACTCATATCGGCACATCTTTCGGTCAAAATGCATATTACTATGCGTCTCGCGCGAACCTACATGGAGCAGGAGACAAACCTGGGGTTGTGAACAGCCGGATGAGGTGCTTTGACGAATTGCTTGGCTCAGGAGGTTCTTCGATTGGTAGCATCTATATAGGAGCGGTGCTTCTCGCCCCCAGACTGTGGTCAACCTCTTGAAGTCTTGCCCCGGATTTTGCATAGTAGGAATAAAGCTTTGGAACCAGTCTTCTTACATTGAACTCTTCACTTCAGCAATCATGAAGACCGCCACCTTCATCGCCGCTGCCCTCGCCGGCCTCGCCCTCGCTGCACCAGCCAGCAAGCAGGGCAAGGAGGTCGCTGCCCTCAGATACGCCAACTCGAGGCCCCTTGACGCTGCTGCCATCCACGGTCCTGCTTCCAAGCGCGCTGAGGCTGGTGCTACTACTGCCACCCGAGAGAAGAACCTCGTCGACCTCAAGTATGCCAACAAGAGGCCCATTCCCGAGGGTCACGCTCCCAAGGCTGCGGCATCCAAGCGTGATACTACCTCCACTACTGCTACTCGTCAGAAGGATCTTGTCGACCTCAAGTACGCCAACAAGCGCCCCATTCCTGAGGGCCATGCTCCCAAGGCTGCGGCATCCAAGCGTGATACTACCTCCACTACTGCTACTCGTCAGAAGGATCTCGTCGACCTCAAGTACGCCAACAAGCGTCCTATTCCCGAGGGTCACGCTCCCAAGGCTTCCGCATAAAAAAAAGCAAATTTACCTCTATAATGTGAGGCTTCCTTCTTGTATATAACCTCTTTTTGATGGTTCGTCAATATGCTCTCCTCCGCCGGTCGCGGTCATGCTGTTTTCATGTGGCTAACAAAAAGATTTGTGAACAGACACACCACATATGATTCGTCGCCGCCAGTTGTACATATTGTTGACGGCGATGCCGATACGTTAGATGTGGATGTATATATGACTCGCAATGTATATATGAATTGCACGATATTACTCTGCAGAGACCTTTGCGCTTTGCTGTTCTCCGACCACGCCAGTGACATGATGTAATGTGAAGAGTGTTATGGAGTGCCAATGTAACAAAGTCGTAGAAGCGGCTTGCTATTACCTGTGCGGGAACCTCATCCGACGTTTGTTTCGTCCATGTGGCGCCGTCCCGAATAATGTGGGCATTGGTTTACTTCATTAAGCAATTAATGCCTCACAACCACGGAGCTCTATCTACTACGCGCAGTACTGAAATGGCTGTGGTTTCCATGCAGTTCAGCTGAGATTACTGGGATTGGAGTTGCGGACCTCAAAATTCTAGAAACTTTTTGACATGTTTTGCGCTGTGTTTCAAGTGCTGATGGCCACATAGCCGACTAAATTTAAGATACTTACCGAACAACATATCAGTAATCAGCCATCAATAAGATCATCAGACACACAAAGGCAAGTTTCAACATCACGGAAAGGAACCCGTTCTCATCAACATGCATCATATTCTTGCTCGAAATACACGCTATCATAAAGTATATACAGTTGGCGGCGCATGGCACCATCCATATACAATTAAGTAAAGTAAACCAAGTCATACTTCATCCGAGCAATGCCGTAAAACCTTTTGTCTCGGCCACCAATTGGCTCCAAAAGTATGACCTCATACAACCCGCCTTTGAAACCCAATACCAATTGCCGCGGAATTAGTTGTCTTTGGCACACTTGCCGCTCTTGCAGACCAAGTCATCAGAACAGTCATCGTCGCTGCTGCACTTGGCTCCAGCACAGTGACCAGACCAGGAGCAGGTAGGCTGGCTGCCAGAGGGCTTGGTGGAGGACGCAGGAGGAGGAGTAGAGCCGCCAGAGCTGCCAATGCGGGCAACGAGGCTGTCACCAAGGGCGCCGAGAGAAGCCTCGAACTCATCGAAAGAGGAAGCTGACCAGTCGGCTCCCTTAGCACCGGGAACAGCACTGGCACCGGTGAAGGCAATGTAGAGGACGTCGTTGGCATCGTGGGCTGCGTTGCCGTTGACGGCATTGCCATAGCAGGCTCGGCCGAGAGCATCAGAGACCTCACCAACCAATGGTGGGCCGTCGTCACCGTTGGTGTCACCCCAGACGCCGTAGAACTGATGATGTTAGAATAGTCTTCCAGAGAGCAATGTTTTATATGTGCCTGTTGCATGCTTACCATCTTGTTGCCACACACCACGGCAACGACAGACAGAGGGTCAACGCCAACCGACTCCGGCTCGAAGGTCACGTAGCCAGACTTGCTGCCCTCGTTACCCAGCACCACGTAGGAGTGGACATAGGCGTTGAGATCCTTGATACCGGCCTTATAGCTTTTGATGGTGTCCTTGAAGGCAGTGTCGCCCTGAGTATCCTGGGAGCTGTCACAGCTGCCGTCGCCAGTGCCAAGAGCACCGTCACAGTCGATGTCCATGTTAACCAGGTTGCCGTTGGTGCCCTGGAGGTACATGATGCCGTAGTCTTTCAAGTGGTCACCACAGTAGCTGAAGTCTGAAGCCCCAGTCAGTAAATTACTAAAGCACAAAGGATATACTATCTTGTTGACTAACTCTTGGAGTCGCCCTCCTGGCTGTAGAAGCCGCCCTTGAGGATGTTCTTGCAAGAACCCTGAGCACGGATCGAGTTGTACAAGCTCTGGACATTGGCAGGAATCTGGCGAGCCAGAGCCGGCGAGGCCGCAAGGGCAGTGAACAGAAGAGTATCGAAGCTGCGCATCTTGATCGAGTGGTTCTTGTCGACTTGTGTTGAGTTGACTGGTGGGTGAAGAGCAAGCTCTGGGTTTCAACAGAGGAAACACGAGTGCTTTATATAAACATCGGACTGAATAGTGTCATCTCTCCTCGGCACCTCCACACAAGGTTCCAATTGTTTTACAATCATTGGCCCAGCGATGCTCCATTCGTCTATACGAGCAGGTGCAGCTGTTTCTGGCAAGGGAACCCTCCGAGCCCAGAGAGCATTAGCCAGAGCCCTGTTGGCATACCACTACTATTGCAAACCCAATAGTATTTCCGTCATATTAGTGGCGCTCCTCGGCCCCCTGCGCTAGGCCTTCTATAACTTCGGCTTTCGCGACAGGCCACAGCCACAGTTCTATGCGCTGAATCGGCCATCGCCCCTTGTTTTCCGTTACTAGTTGTAACGTTAATAAGAGGCTTACATCCAGCTTCCTTTTTCAGCCAGAGCAAAGTCCTCTTGTACGAGAAATGGGCTTTCTGTACGTTTTTCCGTGTTGGAACTCATACAGGAGGCTAGTGATATCCAGCCGTCTCGTATGGGATAACCAGCTCAGTAGAGTATATGGCGTGGGCAGATCCCAATACTGAAAGTGGTTAGTAAGCATGACTTCTAACCTACAGAAGGAAGCTGAAGCTTAAAATTAAGAAGGGAAGGAGCTTAATCCACCAACCGCTGACCAACCTTCACTGCACTATCATTCTGACTCAATCCAGTGTCAGAACAGAGCTCTTACAGTAGACGTCAGAATAGCCAACCAGCGAAATATCCGCCTTTCTGTAGCAGCTGTTCTCAACGTTACGCCAAGTAGGAGGGTTGAGAGAGAGATGCAAGACTGATTCAAGGCATTAGGCATGATCAGTCGTGCAATGGCGCAGATCTCTACCCTGAGAGGTCCTCTCATTAAACGCCTCGGCAGCCACGGTATCAGGATCATGTGGAGAGCATTAGCTTGCCGCAGGAATCGGTTCTCAACTAGAAACGATCTAGCAACTCGCTAGCCTGCCAGCATGGATACAAGCCGTGAGCTGTACCGGACATACACATGTTTGCATCGGCGATTCCACCAATCACGATGCTGGAGATGGCTATTCCATTTAACCACAAAAAGAACTTAGATTGACGGCTTGGCTTTTATCGGTAGTCGGCACGTTTGTTTGCTATAGTGCAGACGTCTTTGCAACAGGAGGAGTTTGCATATGATGTTCCGGCCATGGCCGAACAAAGTGGAGATGGACTGTCGCTCTTCCGTGCAGCCCACGTGTCATGAGCCGGAAATATATGGCTTACAGGGCACAATGGCTAGCAATGCTTGCACTGGAAGTTGTATTCCATCATAGAATCCCACCTCGTACGCAAGCTCAGTTAAACTCTTTAGTGAGGTCTGCTCTACCTTACACAGCGTATACCCATAGTCCTTGCTAGTAACATAAATCATAAGCGTTTTCATTCTAGGGAGACGGATTTTTGCACATACAATCAATGTGGACATGGCAGAATCTGCGTTAGAGACCAAATACACGTCAGAGGTTCCGTCGGCGAATTGTACGTAAAGATAACCTAATACTACTTAATAGTTGACAAGCTTTTACTTAGCTCTTCTCTAATATGGAGCAACGTTAAATGCATGCGGGAAGGTATTACAACCCCCACTGAAGGATTCTAGTTCATCACTAACCAACAATTTCCAGAAGAGGGAGAGTCAATTGTGATGCTATGAAGCATAGTAATATAGGATAGCCAAAGATGCATAAAAATTTCTATTGGCCGAGGCAACTCTGCTCTTTCTGTGGGCGTTTAATTGTCCACCAATGAGATATACTTTGGCAGGTGTTTCAGTTCATAATGGGTAACGAACGATGTGAGTCCACAACAGCCTCACGACTAACCTTCTAGAATCTCTCGGCTTCCGTCGAGGCATGATATTTAAACGTAATTAGACAGGGATGCGCTCAGGAGTCAAATTTTATTTTGATATTTTTGCTTCATGACACAAAGTGATGTAGAACAGCCATAGTGGGAGGTTGACTCAAGCTAAGTCTCTTTTCTTCTCAGACAACGTCCCCTTCAAGACAGATAGTAGAGAACGTATAAGTGGTATAAATGGTATAAACAAGCGGCTTACTGAGATGTATGATCAGCATACGGAACTAGGCCGATCCACATCTTACACCCCAACACCTAGCACGTGGACCGCGAATCAAACAGGAAATAATAGGAGGAGCATCACAATTTCGACGGCTTGATCCGAGAACGCTACTGCACGCGGTATAAACAGGAAATTAACAACGGTAATAGTACGGAATACTGCTTCGTATTTCGTGTGTATATACGGCAACTAGCGTGCTCAAGGTAGCATCGAATCCTTCCTCTGCGCCCCCCCGGACAACTATTTACGCATCCTCTAATCCCTATATCCCACCTTTGCCGAAACCATTCAAATCACAATACACCGCAACAATCGTTCCAAGTTTTCAAGAGTGCACCACTTTAATAGACCGGATGTGCACCTCTGAGGTAACGGCAGTCTTGCCCTGGTTATAGTTGCCAGTCTTGAAGTAGCAGTTGGGGGAATCCCAGTCAAAAGTAGAAAGCGTCGTCTTGTTTCCGTTGATAGAAATGCTCAAGACGTTTTTGGAATAAGACATGACATAGGTAAAGTACGTTCCCACAGGAACGTTTCCGAGCTTTGTGACAACTTGATCGCTATCCTCATCGCGCTTTACACCAACGACAATATCGCCTTTGGTGCTGTAGTACATCTCGGCAAGAGGCTTGCTGGCTTCGGCGGCAAAGACCTGGCCAATGGCGGTGCCGTGAGTGCCGTCGTCTGCCTTGACAACCTTCAGCGTCACGGTATTGGTGTTTGTGCCAGTAGGAGCCCAATTAGTGTTTTGACCGTTCTTGTTCACTTCTCGCAGCTCCGTCCGGCAGTGCTGGCTACCGGAAGTGGTAGCACAGCCAGTGATGTCCGGGTTGCCCGGTGCCGTCAGAATGAGCTCACCATTGGACTTGTCGGTGTAGAACGTAGGACCAGTGTAGCCGTTGCAACCTTGAAGGGCTTTGCTCTTGATGGTATCGACGCTGCCATCGCTGCCTGTTGGGAGCTGAAGACTCCAAACAGTGAAGTCGAAATTGCCACCAGGAGCACAGCTCGGATTCAAGGCAAGAACAGCCGTTATAGGCAGAAGGGAGAAAAGGCTAATAATAAACTTGGGAGCCATGATGAACAATGTTTTTGTTGATACGTCTTAGTTTTGCTCTGTTTTGAAAGACGCTGTGAGAGTGATATGATCGACAAGTGATCTTCAATGTCGAATCTCAAATCTCATTGCCTTTTATAACTATTGCCACGAGCAGTTCGTAGCTTGTTTCTGCTCAAAGATCATCTTATAAACCTATACGCCTAGCCTATTCTCTCCCTTTTTTCCACCAATTGCTTCTCATTCCTTCTCAGAAAAGCGAATAAGCCATTTTTTTCTACTCGAAATGCTTCCCAAATTATGCTCCGTAAGCCTAAGACAGGTCTCCAATGCCCCTCTACTCTAACACCAATGATAATCCCTTCTTCAACCAGCGCCAAGTAACGTGGCTCAACACCAAGATCAGCTAGGCAGCAGAATGCTAATGCGATCTACATATCCACTCCGCCTTTTTGTCAACCTTTTCCCCCCCGCATAAATAGTAGTAGCAGATTCGGTACCCCTTCTGTCAGATCGAAAGGCCATCACCAAGTGCCGCGGCGGTAAAATTGTTGATTGGTGGGAATTCTTAGTGAATCTGTCAATGCAGCCGCTTCGGGCAGCAGCTACGGCAGAGCTGCCGTACAGATATCAAGATACTAACCTCTGGCTTTCACGTAAGCCGAATATGGGTGCAGCTTTGAGCATGAAATGTCTGAAAAAGGAACTAGTTCAGCCGAAAATTCCATAGAGTAGTAATAAGGATAAATATTCTGCCTGACTAACACGCAAGCAAATAGTTTATGACATAATACGCGGAATACTTGCTGGCTTTCAAAGCACACGGCCCTTTCTGGATGTCCCATCATCATTATCATCATGTATTTCTTTTTTTGTTGAGCTCCCATAGACGATAATATCATATTCAAACTCAGTCTTCCTTTTCCTTTGAAGGTGTCGGTATTTTATAGATCCAGCTCACTCTTCCGGCAAATGGCTCTTCTGATTCTACATAATCAAGAACCAGCATCCGTCTATCAATCGGAGGGAAAATCCAGTTCTGCAAGATATGGTCCGCTATTAATGAGGGAAGTATGTAGAGTGATAGGAAGTAATGAAAGAGGTTAGCCCAGACAGTCAGCCGAATCAAAAATGCGGATAACTTGGCATCTATATTAGCAGGTCCTTGCCGAAAGGCATGATACGATTGGAACACTTGGTTCAAGGCGAGAGTACTGGGTATTCCATCTGGTGCTTGGGCAACGGCCAAATGGAGTCGATTGCACAAAGCAACTACGTCTTGTAGCCCACTCTGATAGCCAAGACCCAGGTTTGGCGCGAATTTGTGACAGCTATCTCCAGCGAGCACAATGCGGCCGCAGCTCCAGTGGCGAGTCATTCCTTCTTCTATAGAGGCCATAGAAGAGCTTATCCTCTTATTATAAGCCTCTCTCACCTTCACAAACTCAGTAATGGGAAAATCGGTAAACGTATTCACCATTTCCTCCATATCCTCCTTGGTATAAGTGAGGCGTTGCGTCGTCGGCTGCGGCAACTTTTTATAAAGAAAGGTCCAGCAACGCAGCTTACCGCTCAAGCACATGATGGAGTGATCCTTGTGATATGTTTCATAAACCGTCATGTCTGGGCATCCAGAAAGGTTCTGTTCGCTGAGAAGTGAAGGAGTGGAAAACCAGAGGCACTTGTACGTTGTCAAGAACGGATTTTCTGCGTCCCAGCTTCTCGTCGGGTCCTCTTCTAGAGCCATCCGGCGCATTACGCGGCGCACTTTGCTGTGGACGCCATCTGCGCCAATCACAATTGACCCTTCATAAATAGTTCCATCGACACACTTTACTGTAACGCCGGAATTGCTATTTATAATATCGACAATATCCTTTCCTGTCAGTACCTTGGCCTGATCGCTTCCGAGTCTTTCATACAAAAGCCGCAAGTAATCAACGCGATTGAATGCTATCGATGTGGAACCAGTACTTGGAGGTTGGTGATGAGTTAAATGTCAGCTTATTACATATTTGACCGTTGAGCCATGGCATACTTGTTTTTTAAATGATGGTAAAACGGAGTATCTTTAACGACGCGCCCGTCAATAGTAAGCGCTTTTCTGCGTTCAGACTTATGGCTAACCTCCAAAAGGCTCTCTAGTAGGCCAAGCTGGTGCATTACCCGCATGCTCGCAGGACCAACAGCTAAGGAAGCACCAACATCAATGACAACATTTTGTCTCTTTTCAAGGACGAGGAAGTCGATATTGGCTAGACGAAGGGCATGGGCCGCCGAGAGTCCAACAGGACCGGCACCCGCAATGATGACTTTGAACTTTGGTGCAGACATTGAAATTATAGCAGCGGTATATCTTGCAATGCGATTGAAGGGAACGACACTGAATACAGGACAGAGTTTACGTTAAATTGGGGAAGCAGAGGCTAAATAGACTGCATTTATGTGAAAACGAAGAAACAGAAAGTATCTCTACTAGTATTCGGGGTTGCTTACTATTTCATGTAGCGACCTCGGTTATTACTACCCCGATTATCTACAGCCTTGCTGGTTGTATCTTGATACAGTAACTTTGCTGAAGGTCCTGCGGGATTAACGCAATCGTGGCCTGATGCAGATGCAGCGTGGAGTACCTAGGTAGGAAGGACATTGAGTCCTGCGGGACATGACAAGCATTCTGTTTAGGTAGGTACATGTAGTTGCTATGATTGCCAAGATCGGTACATGTAATCGTATCTTCTGGCTTGTGGAGCGTTAAAATTGAGATGTTAGATCTTCCAAAAGACATGGCATTGACAGGTTTTACAAGAAGCATCCAAAGCTAGGAATTAGAAACTAACACATATTAATGGATCAAGTTGATATAACGATTGGCATCAAGTTTAACTGCGCAAATGCCGTTGATCATCGAGTCTCTCTGAGCCGCGACAACTGCTGGTATATCGCTTAGGGTAAGCGAAATATACGCTTTGCCATGAAACTGTCCCCGCTACGATACGCCTGCAAGGACGATGCCCAGCTCTCTATTGTCCACATGGAACGTCATTACATAAGGATTTTTTTTTTCTTTTCTTCTTTTCTTCTGCTCAATTGCTCTATAGAATAATATGTAAACTACGTGGTGGGTGATGAGTGAAACATTAGTCTTAGTTAAAATGTATTGTTATGATTTCCCCTTGTAAAAGACTATATTTTGTCTTTTTGCGATATCCATTCGACGTGCTGCTGATTTCTGCGACTGATGCAGTTGCATGACTGATGGATATTAAATCGTCAGATTCGCTGCTTGGGATCTACACCCCTTATCGTCTATTTGAGAGTGTATGCACAATACGGAGGCATCCCAGGAGGAGGAAAAGTTGCTTACCAGGTACCTCCTCAGTTGTTAAGGGTATTATTAGCAGGGAGTATTTGAAGCATGAGGGCAAAACATGTGCGTCAGAAGGTACCGCGGAGCAGCCCTGAAATTACAGCGCATCTCCGCGCGCGTTGTGACGAAGCTTAGTGCATGAGTCGCTGACTAAGTGCGAGTGAAACCAATTGCCATGCTCCAGACAGCGCTCTGTGATAGATACTAGATAGGTATTAATCCCAATACAACTTTGGCACAAGATGGGAGAAAGTTGAGTATCCACGATGCCTGTTTCCAATTTGCCCTGTTGATACTATTATCGGTCCATTTAGACTTTAGAGGCCGTCGTTCGCCTAGCCACGTCAAAATAACAATAAAAGGGTACCTTCAACCTTGACTTTGAATTCGTGACTAAGCGTAAAGACACCCATGCAAAGTGAATTTTATTTCAGGGCCACTTCTCATCTAAAGCAGACCAGGCCGTAGCAAACCCTTGATTCACACAGTGTCTGCTACAAGTACCTATATACCATGGATCCAATACCAGAGTAGGTAGCAGCAGTATGCATGTACAGAAGCATGGAACGCAGCAGAGCTGCAGCCTCTGCCATCGGCGCTTATGCCAGTGCTCAAGCTCTACAACTACCTGAACTCTATTTGTGGCTGTGCCGGGGTTGATCAGCACTGATAATCCATAGCTGGAGCTGATCATGACTGCTGCCCCTCATTCTGCCCGCTCATAGGTACAAATCGCATAGCCGCCGGCGTCAGCCGTAATGCCGCAGGCCAAAGCCAAGATGGTTCCTGGACAGAACAATCTGACCGTCTGCGCTCCAATGCAGGATAGACTTTTGCGCAGCGGCGCATATACAGCCCGACCGACGGGCACAGCGCAGCCTACTGCAGCCTGCTGTAGCCGACTGTAGCAGGCCGTAGCAGGTACGTGCACATGGCACTGCTGCGACACTTCACCACGCATAGTACAGAGCAGGTAGCGTGTACAGTGCCGTGGCGCCGAAATAACCCTCAACCCCGATGCAGAAATTAGGCTGGCCAATGCGCTGTCCCCTCCCGCCCAAGGCCTAGCCGCCCATTTCGGCGCTCTGCTGGCTGCTATAAACAGACGCTGGCTCCACTCGGGCCCCCGTTAGCACCCAATAATTCGGAGCGGCACCTGCATGCATGGTCCTTTGCTGCTGTACTTTGTACTTTGGCGCTACTCCCGTGCCTCGCCTCGCTTCGTTTCGCTTCGCCTCTCGTCCTCCTGCTCCTGATTCCATTCCATCTCGCCGCCTCAGAGTCTCCTCATCCAACAATCGATACCCAAAAGGCAGCGCCACGCCCAGCACGCGTCCCCGCGACAAAGACGACTCTACGCGATACCTCAGGCCAGCACAGACGAGCCCGCGCAATCGATCCAACTGCTGCCGTACAGCCTCGACGCCTAATTTCCTTTCTGCTTCATCTTCATCTTCATACTTCATCTCCATACTCTACACACAGCACAATGCCTCTCTGCGGTGGATCCAAGACGGTGCAGCGCAAGCTGGTTCTTCTGTATGTGGTCAACTCAACTCCAAGCCTCTCTAGCCGGCTACGAGATGCGATGCCTTGCTAATCTCTTTTTCTTGCCTGTCTATAGGGGCGATGGTGCCAGTGGAAAGACTTCGCTGCTCAACGTCTTCACGAGAGGGTATGTCGCCGATTCGCCCGTGTCTAGCGATCGATCTGACCTAACGCTTGCCCGATAGATACTTCCCGACCGTATACGAGCCTACCGTCTTCGAAAACTACGTTCATGGTACGACACTGTGTGCCACGCAAGCAGCTCTACCCTCGGGCTCTTTTCTTTTTTTTTTTTTTGTTCTTTGGGCAGAGTAGACAATCATGGTCATGGGGCTAATTAACTCGCGGCGCAGACATCTTCGTCGACAACGTGCATATCGAGCTCTCGCTCTGGGATACAGCTGGTCAAGAAGAATTCGACCGTTTGCGATCGCTCTCCTACGGTACTACGCCCTGTTCATTTCCTGGCAGCCCCACTTCCATTCCATGCTTTGCATTGCGTGGCTAACGTTGCATGCTCTCAGATGACACCGATTTGATTGTGCTCTGTTACTCGGTCGATAGCAAAGACTCGCTAGAAAACGTCGAATCCAAATGGGTCGGAGAGATTGCTGACAACTGCCCCGGCGTCAAGCTGGTTCTCATCGCCCTCAAGTGCGATCTCCGCCAGACGGGCGACGAGGAGCCTGAAGAGGCCGACGCAGCAGCCGCAGCAGACGGCAACGCACAGCGCGAGAAGCCCCCGACTATTTCCTACGACGAGGGCCTCGAGGTCGCCAAGCGAATAGGCGCATCCCGCTATCTCGAATGCTCGGCCATGAAGAACCGCGGTGTCAACGAGGCTTTCACAGAGGCCGCCCGAGTAGCGCTAAGCGTCAAGAAGGAGAGGGAAGACAACAAATGCACACTCATGTAAGGATTTGTAGCTTCTGACGCTCCGTTTTATATCGTGGTCCTCTTCTTGATACCCTCCCTCGATATACTTTTCAAACCGCCACTCGAGGCGGAAAGGCAATATTTCAGCAGCAACGACGCATTCAATTTTTTTAACCGCCTTTTATTTCCTTTATTTCCTTTTTCTTTATCACATGGTGTTTTCTTAGGTCTTCACCACTTGCTTTTCTTTGTTTCTTCCAACAACTTTTTTTTTTATCAATCTATCATGGACCTTCACCGTACATATTTGACTGCGGAATGACCGATTTGCGGTTTTTTATTTTGTTGTAATTTTCCTGGAATGGAGCGAAGGAGCTGAGGCTGGAGAAAAATGTTTGATACACACTACATGCTTCTGCAGCGTATTTTCGACGCAGGCTAGATTTCTCATCACATTTTTTTTGTTCTTTGTACAGCTTTGTATTAAAGAGGAGATTATTGCTTGTGTCTTAGACCAGGATCGAATGCTAACGTTTCGTTTGTTTTCACGGGTGTGACGTGCAAATTTGCCGGCTCGAAGACTATCTATTTAGTGTCGAGACATGACGCTGCGCTGCTGTATGAGCTGTGAGAGTGGTGTGAAGTACAATGCGCTAAACGACAGGTTTTATGTAGCCCAATGCAAGGAAAGAAGACGTCGCTATTATTAGCAGCATCTCGATGGCATCTTTTGTTACTTACAGCCATCGGCATGAGCTATCGACCCTGTTCTGTTCAACTGCCCGATCCTGAGAAGCGGTGATGACATCTAGTCTGAGGCTGATGCGGCCAACGCAGTAGCTGCTGCATGCATAAATTGCTTCTCTCGTCGCCTCTACACCAATACCGTCATGCTCGTAGCCTGATTGGTTCTTGACCATCGCAAGCAGTCGTTTGTTGTGGTTAGCTACACCAAGATTTGACGTCACCGCGGCGATCGTGCGATCATCGCTTCAAGGGATCAAGCAGGTTTGCCCAGCGACATTATCATCGGCGTCATCACCAGGACTGTGCGCAGGTAGAAGAAAGGAATGCCAAGAAAAAAATAAATATCGAAAAGGACCCTGAGGATACAACCCTTTATACTTGTTCTTTTTTTCGTTATTTATTCATTACACATTTCTGTCTCACAATTACATACACAAGGCACAATACGTTTTGCCACCTACCTACCTAACATATACTACACCACACAAGGATCTACACAGCCACCAATACAACCATCATGCCTTTCTTCAGCCGCAGTGAGCCCTCCCCAGAGCCCGTCTATCAGCCCGAGCCCGTGGCTGCCGAACCACCGGCCCGCAAGCACAGCCTCTTTCACCGCAACCGGGACGTGTCGCCGGCCTCGTCCCGCCGAACCGGCTCCATCGCCAGCTCGGCCGGCAGCGCAGGCCCGGGCCACACCAAGGGCTACACCAACAACACCTCCGGCAGCAACTCTGGCGGCGGCCTCTTCCGCCACAGCACCGACAGCTCGGCCAGCAGGGGCCGCCGCAGCCTGTTCCACCGCGACAACGGCGCCAATGCCCTGGACCCCAGCATCCTCCAGGCGAGGGAGCATGTGATGCAGGCTGAGGCGGCCGAGGTCGACGCTGATCGAGCACTTGGCGAGGCGAGGATGCGGGTGAGGGCTGCAAAGGACCACGTCTGGAGACTCGAGGAGGAGGCCAAGGAGGAGGCGAGGAGGGCCAAGATCAAGCAGGAGCAGGCTCGTGAGGTGTCCAAGAGAGGACAAGGCCTTGGACGTAAGTTGTTGTCATATTATCCTCATCATCAACATGGTCCATCCTGTGTTACATGTTTGCTGACTATTGCCCTAGGCCATGGCTTGTAAAAGAAACGAGACGCAATGCCACTGCTGTATTATTTAACTAATTCACTTACACAATGTTACGATACCTTCTCGGATGGTTGTACGAATGCCCGGAGTAGGATATGATGAATGATGTATTAATATTGCGCTGCGATGAAATTGGAAAAAATAAATAAGATACTGCGTTATTAGTATTATTAG
The DNA here is from genome assembly GCF_020647865.1 of Trichoderma asperellum. Classification (NCBI taxonomy): domain Eukaryota; kingdom Fungi; phylum Ascomycota; class Sordariomycetes; order Hypocreales; family Hypocreaceae; genus Trichoderma; species Trichoderma asperellum. Next base: position 3,475,355 of record NC_089420.1, on the reverse strand, counting down.
CTGTAATTTTATACTTTTTTTTTTTATTCTTTTCTTGATGGATCCAAGCTTCATACCCAAGCTACCACTTTAGTACCTACTTACCTCTGATCTATTCATGTTGCACAGCCGCAAGTACTGATTGATGTGCAACCACCGCTTATCAATGACGCAACGCCATCTACTAATCGACCAATAGCTTCCATCCACTCCATCAGGCACTGCTGATGCCCGTTTCCCACCACCCGTTGATTTAGCTTTTGTAAACAATCCACCCGCCCACGCCAGGCAAAACAACAATCTTCCAGATCAATGGCCGTGTATCTTCTCTAAGCAAATGGCGTCCACTCGAGATCCCGCCAAGGAGGGCCTCCTGCGGGAGCATGAACTCGCCCAACAGCGCAGCTCAATCGACTCCAGAGAAGACGACCTCGATCTTGATGAGCTGAACCCGCCCCTCAAAGATGGAGATTTCACGCAAGACTCGTCGCGATTGAGCGGCGCGAGGCAGCAGAGCGCGGTCCCTGGACGTCTGTCATGGATGCTGCCTCGGCGACTTCGCAGGAGCCGCTGCTGTATTGCCGTCCTCAGTGTTGTCGGCATCATCGTCCTGTTAATGGCCGCCGGGGGCGTATTCGGGATCAAAAAGCTCAGAATCACCCCTCTGGATGGGAAATCGCCGCCATGGTATCCTACGCCTAGGGGAGGCACCGTTCGCCAGTGGGCCGACAGCTACAAAAAAGCCGCTGACGTGGTGTCCAAGATGACGCTGCCGGAAAAGGTCAACATCACGACTGGCACGGGATGGAGCATGGGCCTCGCAGTGGGCAACACGGCGCCAGCAATTCACGTTGGATTCCCTGCACTGGCTCTGCAGGATGGACCGCTGGGCATTCGCTTTGCAGACAATGCTACGGCTTTTCCGGCTGGTATTACCGTTGGCGCAACATGGAATAGGCAGCTCATGTATGAGCGCGGCAAGGCTCACGCACTGGAAGCTCGTGGCAAAGGAATCAATGTGCTGTTGGGTCCTGCCATTGGCCCCTTGGGGAGAATGCCTGCTGGCGGGCGCAACTGGGAGGGCTTCGGCTCGGATCCGTATCTCCAGGGCGTTGCTGGCTCTCAGACCATCAAGGGTATCCAGGATCAGGGCGTCATGGCCACCATCAAGCACTTTATCGCCAACGAGCAAGAGCATTTCCGCCAGGCGTGGGAATGGGTGCTGCCGAATGCCCTGTCGTCCAACATCGATGACCGCACCCTGCACGAGATTTATGCCTGGCCATTTGGAGACGCCGTCAAGGCCGGTGTTGCTAGCGTCATGTGCTCCTATAACATGGTGAACAATTCATACGCCTGTGGTAACTCGAAGCTGCTCAATGGCATTCTCAAGGACGAACTTGGATTTCAGGGCTTCGTCATGTCGGACTGGCTGGCACAGCGATCAGGCGTGGGTAGTGCCCTGGCTGGATTAGATATGAGCATGCCAGGAGATGGCCTGCGTTGGCAGGATGGCAATTCTCTCTGGGGACCCAATCTCTCCCGCGCTGTCCTGAACGGTTCGCTGCCCCTTGAACGACTCAACGACATGGTTGTTCGAATAGTCGCATCGTGGTATCAGCTTGGGCAAGATGATGAATCTCTGTTCGATAGGAAAGGACCCAACTTTTCTTCGTGGACAAATGAGAAGATGGGTGTCACATCGCCCGCTAGTCCATCGCCTCAAGATAAGATTGAAGTTAACAAATTTGTCAACGTGCAGGCCAATCATTCGATACTGTCTCGCCAGGTGGCCACGGAAGGGACCGTTCTGCTTAAGAATGAAGGCGTTCTCCCCCTTAGCCTTGATGGGGAACTGGGCGAAAACGACCAAAAGTCAACCAAGAGAGATGGTAAAGTAAGGATAGGCATTTTTGGAGAAGATGCTGGTCCTGGCAATGGTCCGAATTATTGCGAAGACAGATCGTGCAATCAAGGCACTCTGGGATCTGGCTGGGGAAGCGGTGCGGTCGAGTTTCCTTACTTGATATCTCCTGTCGAGGCTCTCCGAGGCAAATTTAACAAGGAAAAGGTCCAGTTCACGGAGCATCTAAAGAATGATAAACCAGCAGCAGATCTCGTCAAGAATCAAGATATATGCTTGGTCTTCATCAACTCCGACTCGGGCGAAGGATATCGTAACTGGGATGGGGTTCGTGGTGACCGCAACGACCTCCTGGCGCAAAAGGGAGGCGAAAAGCTTGTCACTGAAGTTGCGGCCAACTGCGGCGATGGTTCAGGCACGACGATTGTCATTATTCACTCTGTCGGACCCGTGTCTGTAGATGGATGGATTGACATTCCCAGCGTCAAGGCGCTCATTTCTGCCAACCTACCCGCACAAGAGAGCGGAAATGCCCTCGCGAGCATCATATTTGGAGAGGAAAACCCGAGCGGCAAGCTCCCATATACTATTGGCAAATCTCTCAGCGATTACGGAGAAGGTGGACAAATCATGTATTTGCCAAACGGAGCTGTCCCGCAGCAAGATTTTAACGAAGGCCTGTACATCGACTATAGACACTTTGACAAGTATAACATCGAGCCGCGTTACGAATTTGGATTCGGACTTTCATATACGAGGTTTGATTACAACAATATCCAAGTTACGGGGACCAAACCGAAATCACCTCTGCCAGATGAGCGACCACCACCTGAGGTCCAGCCACCGCAGTTTGACTCCACCATTCCTGATGCTAAAGAAGCGTTGTACCCAACGGGTATTCGCAAACTAAAGAAGTACATCTACCCGTACATCGAATCTGTTGATGACATTAAGAAGGGCAAGTATCCTTATCCCGACGGCTACGATGCTCAACAACCCCTATCCGGCGCAGGCGGTGGCGAAGGCGGCAATCCATCACTATGGGAACCCCTCGTAACTGTGGCTGTCCAAGTGACCAACTCAGGGCAGCGTGGCGGCAAAGCCGTCCCTCAGCTCTATCTCTCGTACCCCGAATCGGACACGATTGACTTCCCCGTCAGGGTTCTGCGCGGATTTGACAAGCTGTTCATTAAAGAAGGAGAAACGAAGACGGTGGAGTTTGTGCTGACAAGGAGAGATTTGAGTTATTGGGATGTAGAGAGGCAGAATTGGGTTATTCCAGATGGGCAGTTTACGTTTGCGGTTGGCGAGAGTTCAAGGGATTTGCGAGTGACCGGCACATGGTGACACATGACAGAGTATTATTAAAAGACGTGATTGGGATATGATTGATACGATTGGGATATTAAGGTACTACTACTTGGATATTTGACCACATACAGCAACATAGAAGGCTATAAAGAAATACATCTATCTACAAATTGTCAGAGGTTTAAAGCATGGCACCAGATATCAATTAACCAATCAGTCTAAAAGAGAGGAATACGCGTTCAACGCCAACTGTCCTCCCAAATGGGCATACAATACATTCCCACCAGCAATCTCGCCGTTTCTAATCAGTCCCATCATTCCTGCCAGACTCTTTCCCTCATATACCGGATCAGTGATGAAGGCTTCTGTGCGTGCGCCAAACTTCATGGCCTCAATCGTCGTCTCGTCCGGAATGCCGTATATCTTGGCATTGAATCTCTCATCCAGAACAACATCAGCCTCGGTGATGTCCGCCTCTGAGAGACCAATCTTGGCAGCAGTGAATTTAGCAATACGCAGGACCTGCTCAAACGTCTCCCTGGGCTTCCCCGAGGCATCAACGCCAATGATCTTACGCTTCGGCGATCCCAGCTTCAACTGCGCCAGCTTGAAACCGGCAATCATCCCTGCCATCGTCGACCCCGTCACAGCACAAACAATGACCGTGTCGAAAAACACGCCCATGTCCTTCTCCTGCGCCTCCACCTCCAGCGCCCACCTCGCAAATCCCAATCCTCCCAGCGGATGGTCCGACGCGCCCGCAGGGATGTAATACGGCTTCCTCCCGCTGCCCTCCAGCTCGGCCTTGAGGTTCGCCAGCGTGGGCTTGTGTTCGATGCCGAAGAGCGACGGGTCCAGGCGCACGTCGCCGCCCATGAGGCGTGAGAGCTGGATGTTGCCGACCTTTTCGTAGCCGGCATCGTCCCAGTCGACCCAGTGCTCCTGGACGGTGGCGGCCTTGAGGCCCAGCTTGGCGGCGACGGCGGTGACGGCGCGGGTGTGGTTTGACTGGACGCCGCCGATGGAGACGAGGGTGTCGCAGCCTTGGGAGAGGGCTTCGGCGGCGAGGTATCTGAATTGCGTTGATGAGGAAATGGCTGTAGTAGGTATATGAGAGCGTGGGTTGTGTTATATTTACTCTAGTTTGCGGACTTTGTTGCCTCCGTAGGCAAAGCCCGAGTTGCAGTCATCGCGTTTGGCGTAGACGGTGACTTTGCCGCCGAGAGCAGCGGATATACGGGGGAGGTGTTGGATGGGGGAAGGGCCGAAGAGGAGAGGTTCGAAGGGGATGCTGGCCAAGGGCTCGGGGATGTTGAGGGTGGCCATTTGGATGAGATGGGATGTGATTGATGATGACGCTATGTTGATATTAATGATGGCTCTTTGTTGCTTGGAGAATGAAATATCGTGATACAGATACTAAATTGAAATCAGATAGATGATGAAGCTGGGTATATCAACTGTTGTTGGAATTGGTTGCTTGAGAATGAGATGAGATGTCATGTAAGTCGGCGAAGAACGTCGTAATCATCAACTTATATACATGTACCTACATCACCAAAGGCTCGTTATTGACCACAAGGACGACTACCAAGACACCTCGCTATCCTCGGCTATCCAGCCACCGATCTCGGATAATGAAACTGAAGCTGAAGCTGAGCAAGCAGTGCAATCATGACATCCACGAGACTATCTTTGCCATCCAGGTTGCGCTAATCCAACCACACAAGACAAGCCGCTCCCCCCCACGCCGGGATGCTACAACGCGGGCAAAGACAGATTATGAGCCACTCCCCTCTGATTGGCACGGCTGGCTTTTCTGGAACAACCACCCAAGCTTTCCAAGAAACCCAACTGGTGCTATCGCTGAGGGAGGAGGGGGGTTCTCTGCCGACTCGGGCATTTAGCAGATGCCGACCTTGTGCTTGGAGGGCGCGGGGGAGTTGTTAGAGGGCGTGGGCGGATAGTGGCGGCTTGGTTTCGCTTTATTCCGCATGGGCCATGATGAATGATAAGATGCTGCAGGACTCGAGATGATACGGTGTAAGTAAATTCACATTGACTTTTGTTTCTTTTTTTTTTTAAAAAAAAAAAGCGATAATATGCCGATATTGTTCTGAGATGCCGTGATAAGGCTTGTGGTGGGGAATTAAGACGGCTGTTTCTGCCAATGTCATGGAATAAGATACAGTATTAACGACTTCTTCCACTAGCATTAACTGCCGCTACACTAGAGGTTATTCTTATAATAGAATAGGGTCTCATTTCGATGCAGATGGCTTGAGCGGAGCACTTGGCCGCGAAAGAACAAAGTCTTGGCGGACATCTGGCGTTGGAGTATCATTAGACTAGGTATATGGCTTTAGGCCTTGCAGGAGCAACAGCAAACTAAATCACATTACAGCTTTCAATTAAGTCATTTCGTTCAAACGTGGCCAAAGATCTGATCTTGTTCAATTGATCATTCGTCGTTGTTTTCTATGATGAGAGAGCGGGAAGCAGCGCGCTTCTTGATATCGACAATCGCGCCTATTCCATGTGCTGAGACATGCTACTCCCAACATAATCAAATGGTTACGGGGCATTTTCTGCCCTTGGCATTCCGATTGGCCGAATTGCCTGTTGAAGTATAAGATTTTCGACGTGCATAAGCTCTGTAAGTCTATTTACGTCGTTGCTGGTGGTAGTGCTGCTGCACAATCTGACTCGCGCACTTGTTGCAGCAATCAAGTGGGCGACTTGAATCTTGGTGATGGATGTGAAGGAGCACCACAGAGATGGAAACGGTTACAAAATGAGATTGTTGGCCTAGAGGGCTATTCTGAGAGTATAAGATACAATCGATAAACGGTGTAAAATGCGAGGTTTTGACTGACAATCATAAATACAAACGGCCGTCACAAAAAGGCAATCCTCGCCACAGAGACAAATCCCATGTAAGCGTGTGAGACGTGCGCGCCCAACAATCTACCGGTACGAGGCACTGCCCTTTCGCATGGCTATTGGGGAACACGAGCCTCATCGGCCTGGCTGGCTCTGGGCTGTACGCACCAATTGATCGATTGTTTAATTGATCCCATGTGCCATCCATTCATCCAGCCAGCCTGCTATTCGCTCCAAAAGCCTTCGCTACTCCCTCCGACAGCCCTCGAGACCCGCTATCGGTCCGTGCCGCTCACCAAAGCGGCGGCACCAACCAGAGGCTGCCAAAAAGGATGAATCCAGCACAGCTCGTCGCCATTGCATTCCATCCACTGCCGAGGGATTCATGTCAAATCGCCAGATAGTACTACAAGGAGAATAAAAAAAAAATTAAAAAAAAAAAAAAAAAAAAAGTCCAAAGCACAGGATTCGCAGCAGCCCGAAGGAATGGAACAACTGAATGGCCCGGCCCGCCGCCTAATCGGGCAGCCTCCCTCGCCTGATAGCGGGCGTTATCGCCTTTATCCATTTATCTCACCACCGGGTTCGCGGTCCCACATTCAAAAAGCTTTCTGCCAGGGCCTGACGTCTTTCATTTCGCCTGGCCCTTTTTTTGCGTTTTCACGGCCGTGTTCAATCTGCCTGGATGCCACTCGGATCGTGCTGACAATATCGCTACAAGCTTGCCGCTATTTTGTTTCTTCTTACTCTCCTTTATTGCTCTTTCCAGCATGATCTTGTGGCGGCAGATTGTCGCTCAGGTTCTGGCTCACACGCCCGCAGTCTGACCAACGACCCTGACCGAAGAAAAGACGACCACCCGCTGATAACACGGCGACGATCTGCGCGACGAAGAAGAAGAGCGCACTCGCAGCTCTAGAGACTTGATTGGCATCCACAGACGACGCAAAGGCCGCCAGAGGCTCGAGGCGCTGGGCGCTGGCTGGACATCACATCATGACGCGCCCGTCAATCAGCAACAGCTCCCGGCCTGGGCCTGGCGTGGTCAACAACGCTCAATCCAGAGGCTCCAGATCTTCAGGCTCGTTCCATGCCGGCGCGCCCATTCCCAGCATCGCCGCTCTGCGACGCCCCTCGATCCCGCGATACCAAACCTTTCCGACGCCTCCGCCCAAACCGCCGGGGTCCTCTTCGGACGCCTCCAGCGATCGCTTCGCCATCGACTCCGACTCGTCGTCCACCTCCGCATCCAACGAGGACGATCAGACGCCGCTGCCCATCCGCCAGCTTCTGCTTCTGGCTTTCCTCTCGCTGGCTGAGCAGACGGCGCTCAACTCCATCGGGCCCTATCTCCCCGAGATGGTGGCGTCTATGCCGGGAATACCAGCCGACGAAATCGGCCTGTATGTCGGTCTCCTCGCCAGCGCCTTTGCCTTGGCTCAGCTCTCCACCAACTTTCTCTGGGGGTACACGTCAGACATTGTTGGCCGGAAGCCAGTGCTGTTGGCAGGAACCTTTTCGTTGATGGGCTGCTTCTGCGCCTTTGGCTTCTGCAAGCAGTACTGGCAAATGATCTTGGTCCATGCCGCCATGGGTCTGCTGAACGGTAACGCCGCCTGTGTGCCGACGGTCCTGGGCGAGGTGACGGACCGGTCGAACCAGAGCAAAGCATTCACCTATCTCCCCGTCATTTACTCGCTGGGAGGTCTTACTGGCCCTGCGCTGGGAGGCATCCTGGTAGGACGCATGGGCAAAGAGTTTCCCTACCTTGGACCGAATGTTCTCAGTGCTGCTGTCCTTGCAGCAGCCGTCATTGTGGTGGCCATATGGTTTGAAGAAACACTAGAAGATGTCGACCAGGACCCGTGGAAGCCAACATGGACGACTCGCCTGTCAGCTCGCATCTCAAACTTCTTTAGCCGTACAAAGCCGCGGCGGGAGTCGTGGAGCACGAGATGGCCTCGCCCTCAAGCAGCTAGCCAGACACAGCCCTTGCTATCTCCAAGCTCTGACGAGGCTGGCTCCGATGACAATGATGATGCTCTGGAAGATGAAGAGGGACTGGAAGCGTCAAAGCCACCAGGCAACAACCATAAGCAGCCCACACCGTGGCGTGAGCTTCTTAACCGCACTACAATGACTCTCTTGGTTACCTATCTAATATTCCAACTGGCCAATATCAGCTTCAACAGCCTGTATCCCATCTTTGCCTCATCTCCATCCCCTGCCGGCCGAGATCTTTCCCCTACTAAGATTGGTATAAGCTTGAGCTTCGCCGGCTTAACTACCATTGTCTTCCAGGCATTCTTCTTCCAGCCGCTTAAACGCCGATTTGGAAATCTGGGAACATATCGTTTCGCGCTGCTTGGCCTGTCTATTGCCATGATTACGATACCGTGGGTTGGCTACGCTGACGATGAACCCCTTTTTGGCCTGGGCACTGGGACTATGTGGCTCTTTATTGAGCTTGGCGCGGTGTTGATATTGAAGACCATCTGTGCAGTGGGGGGGCTGTCATGCGTAATGCTCCTAGTAAGTCGATTTCAAATGACAACGAAACACACTCAAATAGCTAACACCACCATCCAGATAACCAACTCGGCGCCTTCCCACAACAGTCTTGGAACTCTCAACGGGGTAGCTCAGACACTGTCAGCCCTCGGCCGCAGCATTGGTCCTTTCGTTTCAGGCGGCTTATTTACACTATCCATGGGAATCCATCCGAAAGGCGAGGCTCTTGCATGGAGCTTGTTCGGAGGCCTGGCTTTTTTGGGCTGCATAGGATCCATGTTTATCCGAGGCAATGGGCTAGAAAGCGATGATTGGTATGATAGCGAGGATGAGGAGGATGAAAGAGATGGAGAAGCAAATGTGGCTGGGGATAGAGACATTGAACGACAGCGGGACTGAGCACAGATGTTGACAGTAAATAGTTGTTGTTGGGTTTTTGGATATAAGGCGTAATGGCAGCTAGGCGGAGAAAGACGATAATAAATAGGGGCTATTTAGCGTGACGGAATTAAAATAATAAATTACATCAAGTTTGAATGATGACTTGGATGCCCAAGGACTCTATCTCTGCCTATCCCACCAGATCGGATGTCGGCTAGACTCTTATATATCGAGCGGCAGCTTAAATCAAGCCGCTACCGACAGCCGCAACGCTTCGGCATTTCACTGTAACAGTTTACTAATACTTGCAAACCCCTGTTGCTACCTACCTACGCCTTTTCATAGGTGGACGGACTCCAGATCTGTTTCCTATTAGTAGATACGTTCAAGCATCTGATTCTGACAGCGAGCCAACCTCCATAAACAACCAAGAACGAGTCCTGATTCGCTCCCGTCAATTCAAAATAGTTCCACTCCTGAATTTGAAGATTTGAGTGATTTGCGTCAGATTTTAGGGTCAGCGGTTAAAGGGATAGTATAACCTACATGTAATCTATTCTTATTTGCCTGTGACTGTGACGGATTATATACGAGTGCATATCACGGCAGCAAGTTGCCGGCTTGGAAGTTGCTGAAGCAAGAGTTTGCGAAAAAGAAGAAAAAAAAGTGGTTATGTACAGTAATTCGGGACAATATTAGTAGCGTGACTTGTAAAAGTTTATTATTTTGTTTATTAATTTATTTTATAAAGATGTTGGATCTTGGGTGTCAGATGTTAGTACAACCGACTGGTTTCTAAATAAAATAGCGAAACATTCCAAGAGCTGTGAACAGTCTGAGGTGCAAGCGGAATAGAATCCATATCGACAAGTGAATTGACATATAATAGTTCGGAATCTCCGATCGAATGCAGAAGCACTGGTTGTTTAGACAGAGGCGTCTGCGGCGTCTGTGGCGTCTACGGCGCGGTGCTAACAAACTCATCCTCAGATTGGATATTTCGCAGGACTAATCTTTGCCAGGATACAAATTGACATGTCAATAGCATTAAACTCATCGTAGTCAATGCACTACTACATAGTTACATCTTGTCATTGCGACGCAGGAGGCTTGGGGTAAAAGTTTGAGTGATTGGGCAGAGCAGCAACCGACGTCGGTACAGCTCACAAGGCACGCAATATGTCTCACCCGTTACACAATATAAATGAGGGACAGCCTGATCCCTATTTGGTATACTTCTGCATGCCTTGGTTGGAGGCCAAGTAAACAAACAAATTGAAGACCCAAACTCATCGTTGGTCAATTATCAACAAAGAATAAAAAGAAGATGCAAACGAGGGCGTTATACACTCTCTTGGCCCTCAGCCTTGGAGTTGGCCTCGCTTCAGCTTGGGATCAGGCGCCCGCTCTCCCCGGCAGAGGCGCTCCCATTTCCGGCTCGGATCGTATCTACACTGGCGATCAGTCTTCCAATACCATCACCGTCATCAAGCCCAGCTCAGGTGAAATCCTGGGCACCATCAGCTTGGGCGACCTCCGGCTGGGCAACAACCTCAACCCGCAGTATGTCAAAGTTGTGGGCTCCCACGGGCTCGGCTTCTCTCCCGATGGCAAGCTAATTGTATCGCTGGCCGTGACGAGCAACACTGTGACGGTGTTCCGCACAGAAGACAACTCGGTGGTTTCGCAGTCGTTTGTGGACCGCAACGCTCACGAGGCCTTTTTCCAGCACGACAATCGGCACATCTGGGTGGGCACACGCGGCGTCGACCGCATCGACATCGTCGACGGCCTCAAGGGCGGCGTGGTTGGCTACGTCGAGTCGTACGGCGGGCCGAGCAAAGTCGTCTTCAGCCCCGATGGCAAGACGGCGTACGCGAACCACATCCGGTCGCCGTCGCTGTCCGTCATCGACGTTGCGCAGCGCCGCGTCGTCGCCAACATCACCGGCCTTGCCGCTGTTTTTTCGTCGGACATGATGATCTCGCCCGACGGGCAGCGCCTCTGGGCCGCGCACAAGATGGCTGGCAAGGTCTCGGTCATCGACCTCGCCGCGCAAAGGGTGATTGGCGTGCTGGACACGGGGGCCGAGACCAACCACGCGCAGTTTGCCGTCATCAACAACACCATGCACGGGTTTGTGACCGTTGCGGCAACCAACGAGACCAAGATGTACTCGCAGCCGCATGCGAGCGAGATGCCCGTCTATCTGGGCGCCATCCCTGCCAGCGGCGTCGAGCCTCACGGTCTGTGGCCCAGCGCGGACAACACCCGCCTGTATGTCGTCAACGAGCACTCCGACACGGTAGACTTCATCGACTTGACGGCCAGCCCGCCCAAGGTCGTCAAGACGGTCAACGTCGGCCAAGAGGGCCAGGCGCTCATCTACGTCTCCGGGGCCGTCTCCAGCGCCAGCAACGGCACGCAGAATCTCGGCAAGCAGGGCCTCTTTGACAAGCCCGCGCTCAACAAGCTGCTTACTGAAGCCAAGCCTTCCAACGCTCAGTCCAACCGCAGCCCGCCACCGACAGGCCTCGTCACGGTGAGGCCCGAGTCTGGGCTGGACATGCTGCAGGTGATTGGACGCAATCTGAGGCTCAACACGACATACACCGTTTCGGCCAAGGTTTCGAACTCGCTGATTCCATTGGTGGATTTCAACGCGACGGCGCCGACGGGCCCTGGGTGCGGGACGGCGCCGCAGGTGTTGGCATTTCTCAAGTTTATCGGCGTGTACGATATTGACAAGTTGGTGTTGACATCCAAGGCGGATTGAGTGAGGGAGACGCTTGCGAAGGGGGTGTGTTGTATTCGCCTGTATATAAATAGCTGGTACGAGTATACCGATGAAAATGAATATATTTTTTTCTTCAAATCAAATAATATTCGATGATTGAAATGCCGTTGCCGTAGAGTTGAAGCTGAAAGAGAAGATGGTTGAAAGGTGATATGCAGGGTAATACAGTGTAATACAGTGACTGGCCTTCTAGAACACGAGCAGCATCGCCGAGTGCTGAGTCAGCCGGCTGTGTTGTCACTGGCACCACGCTGTAGATCGCCGTCAGTTCAGCGGCGGGTGGCTGGTCCGCGTGCCTGGCCCCCCGCTGATGTCACCTGAACCTTGATGGACAGCAGTGTTTAGAGCTCCGACCAACTCGACTCCTATCCATCGCCACCATCCAGAGCCATCGTTATCATCGCTATCATCATCAATCATCGCATCCACCATCGTTATCCATCTCTCCTTTTCTTCTCCAATGGAACCTTGACCTCCCGGCTCTCGCTTCGTCATGATCCAATCCTCCCTCCTCGGCGGCTTCATCGCCGCTGCCGCCGTCCAGGCCGCGCAGCCCGGCGCTGTGAAGCCGGTTGCCGCGCCCATGCGAGACCTGACCTGGGGGCAGATCAACTTTCTGCATACAACAGACACGCATTCCTGGCTCAGCGGGCACTTTCTAGAGTGAGATGATTCCGATTTGAGCCCCCTTTCTAGAGATGCCGGTATCGGTGCTGGTATTGGTGATTCTGGCACTGGCACTGGCACTGGCATCCTATATTTCGCGAGTTACAATACCTAGGCCATAATCATTATTAGCTAACAGCTGTTCAACTTCCAGACCCTCCTTCTCCGCTGATTGGGGCGACTACGTCTCCTTCTCTCAGCACATGCGCAAGCTGGCCGACGACAAAGGCGCCGACCTACTCCTCATCGACACCGGCGACCGAATCGAAGGCAGCGGCATCTACGATAGCTCCACCCCAAAAGGCCTCTATCAATACGACATATTCGCCCAGCAGAAGATTGATATCCTCAGCACTGGCAACCATGAGCTGTATAAGGCCTATTCCATTGATATGGAGCACAACACCACCATGCCCAACTTCAAGGACAACTATGTCGCGTCGAATCTAGACTACATCGATCCTAAGAGTGGCAAGCAAGTCCCTCAGGCCCAGCGGTATCGCAAGTTCAAGACCAAGAACCTCGGCCTCAACATTGTGTCTTTTGGCTTCATATTTGACTTTGACCTTAATGCCAACAACAGCGTTATCCAAAAGGTGGCTGACACCGTCAAGGAAGATTGGTTCCAGGACGCCATAAAGGAAAAGCCCGACCTCTTTGTGGTCATTGGCCATGTCGGTGTGCGGATGGAAGAATTCAAAACCATCTTCACAGCTATCCGCAAGGAGGACTGGGATACGCCCATTGCCTTCTTTGGCGGCCACTTGCATATACGAGACGCCGTGAGCTATGACTCCAAATCGCTTGCCCTGGCGTCTGGTCGCTACCTCGAAACCATTGGCTGGATGTCCATTGATGGACTCACCAAGAAGCATCCTAAAGACGGTGACAAAGCCGATGACAAGACTGGCGAAGTGGAGGTTAACAAGGGGTTGTCTTTCACTCGCAAGTACCTTGATAACAATCTTTTTGGAATGTACTATCACACTGGCTTGAATGAGACAACCTTTCCCACCAAAGAGGGCCAAAAAGTCAGCAAGATGATTGAAGACGCCCGCAAGAGTCTGAACCTCGGCCATCGATATGGCTGCGCACCCCGAGACTTGTGGATGACCAGGGCTCCATATCCTAGCAAGGACAGCATCTACAGCTGGCTCGAGGAACAAGTGCTCCCTGGCATCGTCGCCAACAAAGACAGGAAGGATAAGCCTCGGCTGGCTATTGTCAATACGGGTGGTGTCCGCTTCGACATTTTCAAGGGTCCGTTTACGCGTGATGATACCTTCACCGTGATCCCTTTCAACAGTGGCTTCCAGTTTGTCCCCGATGTACCCTATGACATCGCCAAAAAGGTCATTGGGATTCTCAACAGCGAAACAAGGATATTCGTTGACGGCTTGCCGAACACGAGACAGTTGACCATTCCACAGCTGATGTACCCCCGTCCCACTTTTGATGGCGTAGACGAGACCGAGACCGTCGATCAAGTTGATCAAGATGCGGATGAAGCAGAAGCCCGCCTTGAGCTCCGCGGGGTCGATGCCTCGGGTGGAGGTGACGATCTCTTTGGCGGCTACACGACCAAGGACGACATCGGCAAGGACGGCGATGACACCGTCCACAAGCCAATTGACTTTTATGCCGTGCCTAACTGCATCCAGGCACAGATTGGCTTCTCGGCCGAGGAAGAGCCCAAGACGGTCGACTTTGTCTTCCTCGACTTCCTGCAGCCATGGATCATCCCTGCTCTCAAGTTTAGCGGCGGCGACTACAACGCTAATGATATAAAGCCGTATATGGAGGGGACCCTGACATCCAAATTGGCCGAGTGGATAGGCGACAACTGGAAGGAGGAATGCTAAGAAGGGGTTTTTGCCCTTTTTCGGCTCAGTTTTGCATATGCGGTTTTATGTTTTATTTATTTTTTTATTTTTTTGCCTTTTATGGTTATCAGTTTCTGACTTGCGATATAATAATGAGATACAACGATCACGATAGATTGCTAAACAAATGATACAATTTCAGCTTGGTTAACAGCCACCTCCCTCTCGGTCTAAAGCAGAAAGCGCCAGTAGTTGCAACTCCAGCATGGGTCTATACGCGTATCCAGGATACAATACCCATAAAACACCCCATGTCTACTCCGTGTCCTGTGTGCGTTATAATAACTCAATACGCGTATTTCGTATACGCCGTGCTATCAAGACAAATATTATCGTATTCGCATCTTGACACTCTAGCAAAAACAAAGATTCCAGACAATGAAAGGAAAGTATATTCAGCCAGGCCAGATCAGGCGCTATCAAGCATCTGGGCGGCCTGAATCCGCCTTGCGAGGTACGGCTGAGGAAGAATCTCAAGTCAGACAAGGCGCGGGCATTGGCAACTAAACCCAGTTCAGAGCCACTACCGATTTTTCTCAGCTGCGAAACCAGCAAGCTGTTGGTTCAATCGGGATCCTCCGCAGGTGCGGCTGAGGAGAACCATTGGGGGTGGCTTTTTTTTTTGTGTGTGTGTCTCACCCCCTCCATCTCATACATACGCGTATTAGCATATAAATAACGCCTGTGGAGGATAGAGAGAAACAAAAAAAAAAAGGGCCAAGGCGAGGCCTCACACGGGGTGGCACAAACCAGCTAGCTTTCTAGGAGCGGCTTAATGCAGGGGGTGAAGGTGCCTTGTGTGGTAGGGCCAGTTGATCCCATTTGGACAAAAAAGAAAGTGAGGCGGGCTTAGGCAAACGTGTTTGCCTGGATGGGAGATTAGGAGGAGATTGAGTGCTGAGAGGGCTCTCGTGGGCTCGTGGGTATAAGAAGAGGCAGTGCCGTTGCCTAGCATCTTCTTTGATATCTCTCTCTCTTCATATAACCACACACACATACATACATCACATAATATACATATTATATAAACAAACCGGGCTCTTCTCTTTTTTTAACATATCATCTACCACTCACACCTAAAAGCATCTCCATCTCACAACCATGCCCCTCTCCTCCAAAGTCGTCATCGTCACCGGCTCCGCCAGCGGTCTCGGCCGCTGCATCGCCGAAACCTTCCTCTCCCGCGGCGCCAGCGTCACAATCTGCGACGTCAACAAGGAGCGCCTCGCCACCGCCTCATCAGAGCTCTCAGCCAGCTTCTCCCCAGAACGCCTCCTCGCGGTGCAAGTCGACGTTACGGACGAGAAATCCGTCCAGTCGCTCGTAGAGCAGACCGTCCAGCGCTTCCACCACATCGACGTCGTTGTCAACAACGCGGGAATCATGGACAAGTTCGCCCCCGTTGGCGACTGCGACACAGGGATGTGGGATTCCATCCTCAACGTAAACCTCACAGGTGCTTACTTCGTCACCAAGCACGCCATGCCGCATCTGCTGGCTCGCGCAGAGGAACGTGGAGGCGGCGAGCAAGGCAGTCTCGTCATCAACATCGGTTCCACGGCGTCCTTCTCGGGCCTGACTGCCGGAGTGGCCTACACCGTCTCCAAGCATGGCCTCGTTGCCATGACGAAGCACACAGCGGGCTATTATGGCCCCCGGGGCGTGTACTCGGTTGCGCTGCAGCCCGGTGGCATGAATGAGACGAGGATTACTGATGCGTTTTCGTCGGGCATGCATAAAGAGGGACTCATGGCCATCAAGGAAGCGCATCCCAAGACGATCAATGTACCCATCAATCATGTGGCCAGATACGCAGCGTTTCTGAGCGAGGACGGCATTGGTCAGAGTTCGAATGGAGGCTGCATCACCATCACTGGTAACTGGCCTGAAGCGTAAGTAACAAAGTGATACTCAATAGCATCAACGGGAGAGGAAGAAACATAATAGATAAACAGAAGGGGACACGGGATACCGGCTAGAATAGATCTGTTTGACAACTTGCAATCCAAAATAATAAAGGAGAAAAAAACCTATCTTTCATATTCTGTTCATACACATTAAAGCGCAAGCCTCTGAAGCAACAGCGCGCGCTACCTATTAATAAATCCAGCACGTGGTGTCCGTGATCTATCACCTCTAATCGCATGGACATTTCTACAAGAACGCCTCCCACTTTCGGTTGATCTGCTTCCTCCGAACCTGCGTGGTAAAAGTCAGTTATACAGCCCATACCATGTAAATTTACAATTCAAAAGGGGCAAGCAAACGTACCATCGGTGCCAAAATCACCACTCCCCATGTGAGCGCCACCACTGTAGCCAGTAAAGTGATCTTGTTGAATCCCTTGCCTAGGATATCAAATGTTCCACTCGGTGCAACTTGAGATCCGAAGACGTCAATGCCATATGCCACCACCAAGCTTGTGCTCTCGACCACGGCCGGCGTGGCCACGATGCCTCTCACACCAACAACATCGCGCTCGTGCGAGAGCAGGTTCCGACCATCAATCTGAATGGCAGGTGTGTACTTGATAAGACCTTCGGCTTCCATCTCCGCCGCAGACGGGTCCCGGCCGACGGGTCGACGAGGATCAATTCCGTGGCGAGTGATGCCCAGGACAGCATGAGACTCAGGCAAGTAGGCCAGGAGCTGTCGGCTGCTAATACCTTGGCGCGTCTCAGTCACGGTCAAGTTGGTCAGAGGCTCCGAGATGATCCAGGTCTGGGATACCACAAATGGAAGAGGCACGCCAGTCGGGGTATCAACAGGATCCAGAGGCGAGAAGGTTTCCGCATCACCCAGAGGACCACGGTCATTAGGGTTTGGTGACTCATACAAGTCAGACACAACAACCTGGTATCCCTTGATATCCCGGTTTGTGCCGTCATTCAGAGCATACTGTCCAAAGAAGGCACAGCTGTACCAATTCTCCGACAGGGTGCAGGAAATGTCCTTGTCACCATCCACGCCGTCATATACTTGCGATGCAAGCAGCTGGCCGGAGACGGTGTCCACGACATAAATCGAAAGAGCAGATGCAGAGTTATCAATAGCAGCGACGACAATAATGTTGGGGTTTAAGTACTTGTAGTTGACTGTTCGATCTCCCAGAACACGGCCAATGGAGGCAACGGGATCATGGGGTGGGAGCTTGGCGATGCTCGCAATCTTCTGGCCTGGGAGCAGCTGAAGCTGCCAAATCTCGTGTCTCACAATTTCGCCATCTTCATTGACAAACTTGACTCCCTTGATGATGTCGTTCTCGTCTCGGACAACGATGGTCTGGTCAAGAGGGTGATCTTTCAGGGCATCGCCAATTGGCTTTCGATCCTGATCAAAAGCAAGCAGCCATTTGCTACCATCGCTCTCAACAACTGCAGCAGAAGAGACAATAGCCGAATCTTGGCCAGGACGAGCCTCGACAATTTGACCATCAGCCACCTTGATGACAGCAAACTCACCCTTGGAGCCTTGGACCGTGACTGTGCCCTCCGAGTCGTTGACCACGATACCCTTCACATCCAGAGCGGCACCAGGTGCTTGAGGGAATACGTCAACAGACCAAACAATTTGGCCGTGATTTCCCGTGTCAAGGGCATAGAACCGACCTCGCCGGGTGGCAAGGATAATGATCTTGTTGAAACCAAAGGAGTCACGGTGAAGGCCTTCCGTCTTTGATACCACGACGGCACCGCCAGTAATGCTCTCAATGACTCGAGTTGGGATAGATGCAAGGTAGTCAGGGAGATACTGGAGATCATTGATGTGTCGAGTGAGGCGGTGGACATAGGCATTCCATGGGTTGGTGTGTGCCTCCTCAGCGAGCACTTTGGCCAGATCCTCAGCCTCTGGAATCTCTGCCCAAGCCGCAGCGACAGCGCCGCTGAGGCCCTCATGGCGACTCCAGTCGAGCTTGCCGTTTCGAATGAGAATCCAGTCTTGTGCGGCAGTGACAGTAGCAGAGCGAATAGCAAACTCTTTGCCGCCAGCCTTTTTGATGACTTCAGAGACTGCGTGGATAGCTCCTGTACGGGCCTCGGGGGCGAGAGAGTCACGGGCCAGGACGCTGTGCGAATCGGAAGACACAACAAGCACCTCGTCTTCAGTTACACGGGTGAAGTAGACATTGGCGCCCTCTGAGCTAGTAGAGAAGGTGCCAAGTCCGGGGAGCAGGGGGAGCTCGTATGCCCTGGTAATGCGGCCAGACTTCAAGTCGGTGTGGAAGACCTCGCCCTTGTTGCCGGTCGTGGTGCGGGTGTGAACCAAGAAATGGGGCTGAGACTGGACCAAGTGAGGAGCGTGGATGGCGATGGAGACGGTATCGGCGAGAAGGGGGAACTCTTGCTTCGTCTTTGTGCCAAGAACATGGACGTTCAGCTTGGTCAGGTCGTTGCTGGCCCATGCCAGAATCGGAGCTGCCGAGTTTGCACCAACAAACATGACATCGCTTGGCTCATGGACTTCGCCCTTGGTGCCAACCGTCCAGTGGTCAACTCGTCCTCCCGTCGCCGGCTCCAAAGAAGTGACTTTCAAGCTGTACGAAGAAGGCGAGCCGTGAAGACTGACAACGTAGACGTTGGTGAGGCTGGTTGATACCTGGAGAGGAATATCCTTGGAGACTTCGCGAAACTCCCAAACAATGGTTCCCAAAGCACCATGGAGCCTCCGCAGAACGGTGACGCCATCCTCGTCAGACAAGACGAGGACATCCTTTCGCGCGCTCTCGGTGAGCTCCATGATCTCCAAGTCCTTGACCTCGCCGCCAAACTCGACGTCCCACAGATTCCTGCCGCTCAATGCAGCCCACGACTGGACTCGCTGGCCATACGCGGCCGCCACCCAGTTCTCGCCCTCGGGAGCCCTCAAGTAGCCGCCGCCATGGGAGACGCCGTCAGCAATCTGCTGGCGCCAAACTAGAGCGCCCGAATTGGGGTTCACTGCTCCCAGAATGCCAGCATCGCTGAGCGTGTATAGATAGCTCGCTTTCTCGTCCTTTTTCGGCCGGTGGAAGAAGGTGGTTTCGACCTGGGGGACGCCGACCAGGGCGTGGTGGAAGTCGATGTCGCCAACCTCGTCCTTGAAGACGGCGGCCACGAGCGACGACAGGCCCAGCAGCAGGGCCGATTGGAGTGTGCGCCGCATGTTGGGAGGGGGGTTGAGCTGCTATGCGATGTGGTTCATAGCTAGCTCGATGCCTCATCTGGAGGAGGGACGCAGCTTTGGTGGGGATGTCGTCAACGGCCACATTTCCCCGTTCCGAGGATGACTAAGCGGGAGCTTTGTCTCTGTTGCCAAGCTTGGCGGGTGCTCTTAACTATGTTCAGCTACAGTACTGTATCATTGCATTAGATGCTCCTTGATTTGTGCACATTGCTGTGATTAAGTGGAAATTCATACACTGTAATTTTGAATTGTGCAACTCATATTGCATTATTGACAGAAGTACATCTGGCTCGGAAATGTTAGCCAAAAACCTTTGCCAGTGCGGAATTGCCGAATACCGCCCGCCCCGAGTGAGGTTTTAGTAATACAGGATGTGGAAAGAAGAACTACTACTATTACAAACAAGGAAACACCACAAGTCCGTCTCAAAAAGGATCGACTGGGGCTCCATACTTTTATGCAATGATACAACGAATTACCGGGCGTGTGATTCGCCTGGTCTAAACGAGCCCGTTATAACGTCATACTGCTTGTCTCTTCGATATATGCTTACCTGGGTAATACACAAGACATCAAGGCAACGACCTAGCAATTGCGTGTAAGAGATATGGGCTGTTTTGTTCTTGGCAGAAGATGGAGAGAAATAGTGTGAAAGTTTTAGTAGAAGAAAAAAGCCTTCCGTATGGCCATTCCGATAGTCAAATGTTAAGTGTAAAGCAAATCACGATAGTTTCGTCACCAAACAAGAAAACCGTCCAAGAAACCTCTTCGGCAGGTTCCGCCTATATGAAAAAAGCACACACATATTCACATACTACTCTCTCAAACTGCCAATCCTCTTCCGCGGATATATCTACATCTTCATCGAATCGCCCCAGCCTTGTTCACCCCACGATACAGCTGAGCGAGAGGGAAAAAAAACATACGATGAGTCGATGACTCTTTCTCAGTCTCGGAGTCTATCGCCTTTTCATCCTAACTCGTCTCCGCAAAGACAGTCTAGATCAGAAGGCAACTCGCAAAGATGGGACCCCTGAAACGCCCGATCAACTCGGTTCCGATTGCTTCCATGTGGCCTTCGCTCCGGACCGAACAATCAGCCCACCGAGGTGGAGCCCCCGTCATGCGCTGCTTAAAAAAAATTATTCAAAAAGCTTGCCGGGCACCGCGTGGATTCAGCGTCTCCGGATCTCCGGTGCCCAGATTAGTGGGCAATGGCTGTTTTGTGGAACCTCGCAGCTTCTGCTGTCGCTGTGCGCTGCAGTGTTGCATACGAGGTTGTCAGCAGCAATAGGCCCACTGCCATTGAGCCGCAGGCGACTATGCGCGGAGACGCTGTAAACGCTCGGGAGGAACAGCCTAGAAGAGAGTTTTTTTTTTTTTTTTTTTTTTAGTAGTTAGGCTATTCGCTGTTCGGCATCCATGAGATGAATACTTTAATATTTAAAAGTATTTAAAAGGGCTGGAGCAGAAGTGAAGCTGGACCTTTTTCTTGCCTCGTTATTCAGACTATCGCTAACAACGCCAACAACTACTTGTTTCTCTTTATTGTTTTGTCTAGTTTTGTTTTGTTATTATAGAATAATCAAGACAAGTCTTACAATTGGTAAACCTTAAACAGGATACAACGGCAACTCAACTCGTCAGCAACTACACGCATCGAAAACTTATATATACATTATATATATATATATACAAGCCATCAACCCTCTTCTTGAACAACAAACAACCAAATCTGTTTCCTTTATAACAACACCAAAACCACCACCACCACCACCAACCATCACCATGGCCGCCCTCACCCCCGACCAGATCGCCATCATCAAGGCCACCGTGCCCATCCTGCGCGAGCACGGCAAGGTCGTCGCCACCACCTTCTACCGCAACATGCTCGCCGCCCACCCGGAGCTGCAGAACTACTTCTCCCTGCGCAACCAGCAGACCGGCGCCCAGCAGGTGGCCCTCTCCAACGCCGTGCTCGCCGCCGCCATCCACATCGAGCGCCTGCAGGACATCGCCGGCGCCGTCGACCGCATCGCCCAGAAGCACGTCTCGCTCTTCATCCTGCCGGAGCACTACCCCATCGTCGGTGAGCACCTCATCGGCGCCTTCCAGCAGATCCTCGGCGACGCCTTCACCCCGGAGATCAAGGACGCCTGGGTCGTCGCCTACGGTCTGCTCGCCGACATCTTCATCAAGCGCGAGGAGGAGCTGTACGCCGAGGCCGGCTGGCAGGGCTGGCGCGACTTCACCATCGACGCCAAAGTCGACGAGGCCGAGAACGTCACCAGCTTCTACCTCAAGCCCGTCGACGGCAAGCCGCTGCCCGAGTTCCTGCCCGGCCAGTACGTCAGCCTGCAGATCCCCATCCCGGAGCTCAACGGCGTGTTCCAGAGCCGCCAGTTCAGCCTGAGCCTGTCCCCCAGCCAGAGCACCGACCACTACCGCATCACCGTCAAGCTGGACAAGGACGGCCAGGAGCACACCGTCGAGGAGGTCGTCAGCGGCAAGGTCGCCGGCCTGATCTCGCAGCGCCTCCACGAGCAGTACAAGATCGGCGACGTGGTGCAGCTCAGCCCTCCCCACGGCGAGTTCACCTTCAGCGCCGCCGCGACCCCTGCAACCGCCCCCGTCGTCCTGCTCTCTGCCGGTGTTGGCGTCACTCCGCTGCTGTCCATCCTCGACACCATCCTGGAGAACTCGTCTCAGTCCTCTCGCCCCGTGACTTGGATCCACGGAGCACGACACTCTGGTGCTGTGACATATGGCAAGTACATCCGCGAGGCCGAGAAGAAGCACGGCAATCTGTCTACCAAGATCTTCCTCAAGAACGTCCAGGAGAGCGACGAGAAGGGCCAGCACTACGACTACGAGGGCCGCATGGACCTCGACGCCCTGGAGGCCGACGGCGTGCTGCCCCTGAAGGATGCCTCTGCCGAGTACTACATCTGCGGACCAGAGGAGTGGATGATCCAGACCCGGGCTGGCCTGGAGAAGAAGGGCGTCAGCTTGGAGAAGCAGCACCTTGAGCTCTTCCGCACCGGAACTATCTAATTGGGTGAAAGGATAGAGAGAGATACCTATGAAAAAAAAAAGATTGATTTGGGAAGAGCATATTAGGACGGGTAATAAGAACGAATTCATAGACAAAAAGATTTAGATGGATGTATATATATCTCTCCTCTCGCTGTGGTTGGCGTTTAGAAATTTATAGCAAAGCGTTGGATTTTCAATAAAGAATACCTAAATTAAATAATGAGACCTTCAAGACTTCAACATGGTGATGATTTATTTACTATACTTTCTCTTAAAATAGCCATCATAGCTTAGTGCTACTAACCTATAAGAAATATACAGATTCATGCACGCGAAACAACACCACTTGTGATATCAATAGAAAATACCTAAATTAAATAACAAAGAGGTACAACTACAAAATATTATTTGCTGCCTATATTATTACTTACTGTTCTCTTAATATTACTGACAATCAACATCAACAGTAAGAATTATACATAATCACAATGGCGATACGATACGACACAAGGCGGTCAAGATAGTTGTAGGGTAAGAAAAAAATATTCAAGCATTTATTGTCTCCAACCAGTCTATCGTTGGTTTAGTCTAAATTCCACAAAAAAATGACATCTACTCTCCTCGAAATAATACAAGTTTATTTACACAAACACCCTATAAAGACCACATCATCGTCCATACGTCATTTTCTCGTCCCCATGTTTAGAAAAGGGTAGCAAAGACACCAGCAACGAGAGCTACACCGGCAAAGGCAGCGCCGGAGACTTTGTTGATAGAACCAGCGCTGTGGGAGGAGGTGGAGGCAGGGCTGGAGGAGGTCTTGGAGGCAGAGCTGTCAGAGCTGGAGTCAGCACCCTTGGCGCTTCCAGCGTTGTTTGAGCCAGACTGGCCAGTCTGCGAAGGAGCAGTGACGAGGGTCGAGGGGGTAGAGCCCTTTCCGGTAGCGGTGGGCTTGGTGATGGAAGAGCTAGACTCAGACTCGGCAGGGCAGGTCAGGTTGAATGAGGGAGTGCCATTCAGCTTCTGGTTGATGCCAAACTTGACCTGGTTGGCAGGGTTGGAGTCACGCAGGTTGTACCAGAAGGTGGGAACCTTGTTGAACAGCATGCCGCAGCCAACCTGGTCCCAGTAGGACTTGGCGTTGTCGACACTAGGGACAGCCTCGTCCCAGCTGGGGCCGGTAAGGGGCCAGCCGGTCTCGGTCACCCAGACAGGCTTGCCGTTGGCAACGCCGAGGGTGGTCTGGTAAGCCTGGTTGAAGAGCTTGCCGGCATTCTCAATCTTGTTGCCCTTGCCGGTCTCGTAGAAGGGGTACTCGTCAACACCGATCCAGTCGACGGCGTCGAGAACCTCCTTGTTGGTGCTGTTAACCCAAGCATCCCAGGTGTCGACGTGTCCAACGGGGACGCTGGAGAGAGCAGTGTTGGCAAACTCCTTCTTGTAGGCGTTGATGAAGCTGAGAATCTCATCGGGGCCATTGCCGACACCGGCCTTGTTGGTTCGTCCAGTGGCCGAGTCACGGTACAGGTCCTCGCTGCCGATGGAGATGCCAATGACGAGGTCGGTGAAGTCGGAGCCGTACTGCTTGACGGCAGCGCTCAGGGCGGCAAGCTCGTTGTTGATGTTGGAGGTGCCAGAGGCCCAGACACCGAGGAGAATCTTGGTCTTGGTCTTGATGGCAGCCGAGAAGGCCTGGATGGGGGTGTTTGTGGAGTAGGCTTGGATGTTGGTGTAGAGACGGACGGCGTTGAAGGTGCCGGGAGCGCCAGCAAGCTTCTGGGCCGTGGTGAACTCGGCCAGGAAGTCGGCCTCGAACTTGGCGGACTCGTCGGGCAGGGTGGCGCCAGAGTTGAAGCCCAGGTAGTTGTTCTGTCCAGCAGAAACACCGGCCGCAAGGGCAGCACCCGCCGCAATGGTCGAAGTCAACTTCATGATGAATATGCGAATTGGTAGCGAAGATTTAGAGATGGCAGAGAGCGTGATGTGCGACGAGCAAAATGTAATGTAATGTAGGGAGTGCGATGAATCTATTTTCTATTGAGCAGTGAATGAACGTCTCCGGGATGGTAGACAAAGAATGAACGTCGCAGCAAGAAAAACAATGCAATGCAGAAAGATTAAAGAAAGCTTGGGGTTTCAAGCAAGATAAAAAGAGCGTCTGTGGGTGAGAGAAAGGGACCAGCGCTTTTGAGCTGCGGCGTCGCGAAATTGCAGGCAGGGGGAGGCGACGGCGGCTGGGAGCGCTGCGGTCACGTGCGCTTCAGGGACCAGGTGCCTGTAGCCTGTACAGTAGGCGGTACCTGCATCTCCTGGACCCAAAAAGTTGAAACAGGAGTGCATAGCCCCCCAGCGCCTAGCCGCATTGGGCAGCAGCTGGCACACCTGGCGCTTCTAATTGGCAGCTGGACGGCTATGGCCGAGTGCACAGACGTGGAAACAATACGAGCTCGACCAGCAAACACGCAGTGTGAGCAGAGGTACCGCGACGCACAGCTGTCAGTATTGTGGGCAAGATCTGCGCTGAGACGAGATTTGTTATGCTTCCGTGTTATTGTTTTTTTTTTTACCCCCTGTTGTTTGTTTCTTGTTTTCTCTGCGTCTCTCACTTTTCTTTTCTTTCCCTTTTTTTTTCTTTCTTTTCTTCTTTTCTGAGCCTTGACGGGGTTACCATGCTGAGATAGGTAGGCATCTTACCTAATACCTAAGGTACACTCCATACAAAAATGCGATATGATATACCTACCTACATACTATGTAACAGCAGTAGGATGGCTTGATACCGCATTGAAACACCGTCTCACATAGCACGAGTATTCCAGCCACCGGTGCACAATTTGCACATCCAGAGATGAGTCTCGTATCAAGCACTACGGCCCAATGAGAATAGAGCACATACTGGTAGCAGTGCGTAGCAAGGGCTGGTGTCCCCCCTCAGGGCGAAATGAGTGGCGCGCTGGAGCCATGTTAGTCGCCCAGTGCAGATCCATGTTTCCGTTCATCGCACCGCGACGGGACAACATGGACCTTTCATGAAAGAGGGGTCTCGTCTTGTTTATATACTCCGTCGGAGTATGGAGTGCTTCTTGATATTAGCCTGTATTATGACAGCAAGTGCTGCAACAAATAAGGTACATCGGATATCGCATACAGGTTTTATAGTATTAGACCAGCGGCTATTTTTTTTGTCCCCCACTTGGCATGTCAGCACCAGCAACTATGGCCGAGGTTGAGTGGAGATATCCTCTGGGGGCCGCGAGAAGGCCGGGAACTCAATCCACAGGGTGGCTTCTAACTTGCTCCTGGCTGCTTTCACATGCACCCACCTGCTTCAGCTACTATTGTTCTAGGTTGGTTCTCGAGATGGGACAAAAATATACTACCCTGGCTAATGGAATGGAGATCATTTCGGAGAGTGAGGGGGCTGGCGGTGCTATTACATACAAGTACAAGCATACCTCTTTAGTTACTGTCTTAAGTTCGCCTGCTGTAAAGGGATAATGGACCCTCACCAAAGCAGGGCAGCACCAAGAGCCAAGCGAGATTGAACCTGTAGGGGAAGTTCCAGACTGTTTAGGGATAGAAAAGGTGGAAGCTTGAACTTTTGTCTTTGACAATACCTGGGGTGCCCGGTGAATTCACCAGTAGCTTTGGCCGGCAACTTTCGCCATTGGGTGGCTCGCCGGGCAGAATACTGGGACTCGAGCAGCTAGCCTCTAACGGTAGCTCTGAAGCCGAGAACAGGACCAAGACTCGTAGCCTATCTTGCATGAAGTTGAACAGGGTGCATAGGCTCGAGGTCGTATTGGCACTAATTGGCCGAGACGGTTGCCAGAGACCACTTTTTATCATGTCATGACTCTCACAACTCGGAATCATCTCCAGCATTTGGTTGCCATTTCCCGCAGTTATACGGACGTAAACTTATCCATATTACTGATCAGAAAGGTTGGCCAAATACCTTCCATATATGTCGGTAGGTCGGGTGTTAGTCGTTGCCTAAAAACCAGCTACATGGGGATTGTCGCCTTGGCTCTTGTCCAGCGTGAGGCCTCCCTGACTCTGCCCGGACTCTGCCAAAAAAGAGCCGTGACTCAGCGCTGGGACGAGCCGCGAGGGAGGAGCCGAAATGCCCGTAATTGCCGCATTCGGCCGATTGGTGTGTTTGGCGCTCGCTTGTTTCTGATAGGATGGCACAAGCGCGCGGAAGAGGATAGATCCGGGACTTAGCTGCTAACCGCGAGGCAGACTTTCTGCTGGTCTTCCATCTTCATTCTGTCACTCCCCAAGCGGATACGATTATGGGGAAACCGACGAACGAGCCGCATGCCCTATTTAGCCGGGCCAAGGCTGGGCGCGGGCTGTGCTTACGCTGCTGCAGCTCCCAGATAGGCAAGTATTACTAGCGAGCGACTCGGAGAATTTCCCGACTTTCGCTTCAGCCCAGCGATTATTAATTCCACGCTCTCGATCCTGGCTGCGGCGCGTCTAAGCAGCTCGTGCTGTGGCGATGCTGCGTCAATCTGGGCTGTTAAGCGCGCCCCTTTGCCTGTCTCCTCGTGATCCATATTTGCAGCATCGTCTATCAGTGACATCTCGCGGCTGGAAACAGGCCATCGCTACTGGGATATTCGTCTGCTGGTCGTCTGCTAGTCGTGCCAGCTATTTACCGCAAGCGGATACAAGTCATCGTTGGCAGAGAATCCCGCCTGCTGACTTTGGCATAGGCTCGATGCCAGCATATCCAGACGACAAGCGACGGATACGAGGTGCCAGCTTATTGACGACATGGCTGGGCTCTAGCGCGCTTATCGTCTGCCCAGCGTCATTCGGCGTCTGGGTCGGGGCTTATAGCACTCAGATGCTCACCATGTTTCTCACCACCCTTAACCGCGCCGCGTTTGCCCGGTAGCCGTCTCGACCGTTTAGTCTTTTGCTTCTCCCCGCCGTTAGACCCGCCCCAATGCAGCCCTGTTCGGATCCGCCGTGGTTCTATCCGCACGATGTGCCACCTATTCGGCTTTCGGTCTAGCTCGGACTCCAGCCGGCTGGTTCGCCAGGAACCGTTGGATTTGCCGCAGCGGGAAAATTGCCCAAAGTGCGAGGCAGCAACGTACATTGGTTGCATCGTTTGTCGTTTAACGGTCTTAATCTCACCTCGGCGACCACCGTTGAGGCTGGTTTGCTAAAAACAACTAGCCAGTAGTCGCAGTCTTTCTTTACCTAGAGCCGGCGTTCTAAGCCCCTGGAAGGCCAAGCTGAAGCAGCTCAAGCTCCCATTAGTCCACTCTAAACTCCTGTCTATCCCGTTGACTCTGTTCCTATTTCCAATAGCTTCGTGCACGGGCGAACTGTCATATTTTACCGCTCCTCCTACAGGGCAGAAGCGGAGCCTGCCCCATGACAATCACAAGAGAGCTAGGACTATCTTCTCCTAGCAACTGAATCAACTATGGCTTCAGATCAGCCTTGAGTCAGACTAGTTGGCAAGGCCACCAAAGAGAAAAAAAAGAGTATGACAAGATCACAACACTGCAAGGACGTGGGGGAGTTGGGCCAGTTGTCAGCACAAAGAGCCACCCCTAGCTCCCCAAACCCCCCCATCCCATGCAAGCTGCAAGCCATCTTAACTTTGCAGACTTTACCTTGTCGTTTCCGCTCATTACTCACTTCCCTTCCCACCTCAGCGGAACGGTGATCTTCCGCTGACAGTCGACCCGTATATTGCCATTCTTACTTGCCCTCTGCCTGGCAACAACGCCTTGCGAAGGATTTCCCATCATTTCAACCCAAGTCACTTGCTACGTCCTACCGTTGTCCTAACTCCCTATTGACACAATAAGCTTCATCCATGCTGGCAGAAGGCAGATTTTCTTGAGAATTGCGGCATTAGGGTTAACACACGCACACCAAAATATCTCGCAACCACACGTACGGTGCATACCTTTTTGGGAATGAAGACAACAAGGCCTTTTGAAGAGGGTCTGTGTGGTAGACCAGTTGATATCTTTCAAGCTTCAACAGATGATATAAACTTGGGATCCCATCTTCTGCCACTAGAACACAAGATATCCAAACAGCCAACAGCAGCGATAACCGCAACAACCTTAGCAACCTCAGCAACCCAAGCAACCAGAACAAGAACAAGACGAACAACAGCGTCGCTTTTTATATTCCATCCCAAGCTCCATCCCGGGCTTCGTTGTGCACCTAAGCGACCAATCATGTCTACTCCTCGAAGCGGTGGTAGTGTGAGTTCCAGGGGCTCTTCGTCCCGATATGTGGAAAAGGCTCGGGTAAGTTACATCTTTCCACCATTATTGCGACAGACAACTTCTTGTTCGACTGCAATGGAAACCATGTGCAGATGGATACATTTGTACATGAATGTGTGAACATGCACGAGTTACTTGCCTAAGGGAGAGAAAGAGAGAGAGAGGGACTCAAGCTGCTCAACTTCAGATGCAAGACGATGCAAGACGATGCTATACAGTCAAGGCCAGATGCTAACATTGCCTGCATAGTCCTCCACCCAGCAACTGGTAGACTCTCTCAACACCCACCGCATCAACACCCTGACGGAGCTCTGCCGCATCGAGCGCATTGCCGCGGCATGCGACTCCGAGGCTGACGCTCGGGCCTTTCAACAGCCCATGACTTCGGCCTGGATCCACTACGTTACGAGCAACCAGTTCCTCATGGAGCTCCGCGGTCTTACGCCAAACTATCCGCTGAGTGCGGACATTGTTGCGGAAGCACATCGCCGTGTGCGTTCAGACCCGGAGAGCAACCGCAGCTGGAATCTGGCCTGGCTGTGCCTGACGCGGATGCGAGACGACGGGCTGGTGAGGATCTTTTCGGACACAGAGGCGCGCAGGCCCGAGATGTGGGGAGGCAAGGTGCCGAGCGAGAAGATGGTGCAGCAGCTGGCCACCTGCTTTGAAGACGAATGGAGGACTGCGATTGAGACGATGTTGAGACACTGGGCGACGCAGCCGACCTGGTATTAAGCGCGTGCGTGTTTCTCTGGTTTGTGCGATGGGATATGGGCCGGGAAGCGGGAAATCATACTGTCGGCGTGCAGGCGTGCTTCTGGATATCTGCTTCTTGTTTTTCTCTTCTCTTCTTTTCTCTTCCCTTCTCTTCTCTCCTTCTTATCGTTTTGGATGTTTGTCTTTTTTTTTCTTACTTGACAAATGTTGTTCTCTTGCCGTTGTTGGTTTTATTCCAGTTTCTCTCCTTTGCGTGTCTTGAGTGTTTTCTGCACAGCCATAAACGATGCCATGTGTGGACTTTTCTTTTTCTTCTGCTTTTTTTTTTCTACCCCTTTGGCTGCATACCCACATAGTGTTGCTTTGCGGGATCTCCTTTTGCGTTCGGCTTTGGCAGTGGAGCGATGGGATTCAGCGATTCTCTCTTGTTGCGCTTACTTTTTTTGGAGGCTGTTTCGTTCCTCTTGTTACCTATTTAACAGCATGTTTTCCTATGCTGTTACTAAAAATGGGAAGATTTAAATGAGAGGCTTTTCTTTTCTTTTCTCTTCTTTTCTTTTCTCTTCATTTTGCCTTCATTTTTCGGACGGCATTGATGCTGTTCCTTTTCTGTTCAGCGTTATCAGTTTCTTGGGGATGGATAGTTGTATATAGTGTAGAGTATATAGATAGACTCATAGTGTAGTTATACCAATGACACGCCTTCGCCTGTAGCTTGGCCCCCCTGTAATGTGAACAACTTCAGACTTACAAATCGTCGACGCCACCCATCATGACGAATGAGGAATTAACTACCTGATCTAGTAATGACGAATGCTGTTGGCACAAGAATGCTGAATAAAGAATCCTTTTCCGTAACTCCATGTTATGTGTTGCTGGGCCACTGTATATACCCCGCTGCCACGACTTATAGCGAATTACATGCACTTATAGCGCATCTCACTTACACCTTATAGCGGGCAAGCCGAGCGGCTTCGGAGTCGGAGTGGGGCGTTTTCGCTTCGGCGAGCAAGAAGAATAAGTGATTGGCCAAGCTGCACTGCTAACCAATCACATTGTATGGACGCCCTTTCAAAACGTAAAACGAAGAGACAACAGCAACAACACCATGCCCATCATCTGATAAAGCATCATTCGGCTACTTAGCCCGAGGCCGCGTGCAACGCTGACGCCGAGGAGTTCGCAGACGACTTGTGACTCTTTTTTTCCTGCTTCTAAATTGAATCCTCGCTGATTGGATATACTGCACTGTCTCGAAAGGCTGGACTGTGGATTCTGATGAAGCCCTCTCCACTATTCACTGCAATCAGTCAGGAGATTAGTAGTATCAAGAATAGCCACATAAGGCATTAGGTAGTTACCTTGTAAAGAAAAGGCCCCACAGTCCAGCCTTTCGATGGGCTGAGGTAGTAGTACTCCGTAGTAGCTTCAATGCTGGGACCCGTACTCCGTGTATGTACTCCGTACGTGGCTTACTACTGCGTGCCCGGCGAGTATATCCGGTAAGGTCGGTCTCGAGCCAGACCGGTGAAACGAAAACGGACAGCGCCAAGATCGGACAGATGAATCGTTGAACGGGGTAGCTAAGCGAAGGCGATGGGTAGATGAGAAATGAAGGCTGCCAAAGAGCGTGCGTGGTCGGGATGGAGGAGCCATATCCACGACGGACTGACGTCGTCAATTATGGGCCTGAGGTCGGAGCTTATACGGAGTAATAAACATCAGGATCGGCCCTCAAATCTCGAGCACTGTAGGATTTGACGGTTCCATGTGATAAATGGGAGTAAAATAAAATCGAAAAGAAGTAGCTGTACACATATCTCTGCTGACGAATCCGACACATGTTGTGTGTCTTATGACACAAACCCATACTCTTCTTTGATAGGGTAAAGATGCAATGAATGCACCAGGCTTCGATGATGCTATACTGTAAGTCTATCAACTTAAGGATATAGTGGCAGATGCTTACAAACCGACCTATCCGGAAGATTGGTAATAACAGCAGCTATAGTAACGACGGCATAGGAAGGCCTAGACTCCCGGGCTCTGCTCGCACTTGGAGGTGGAATCGCATATGCCCTTTACTAGTAGGTGTAAGTGTCGTAAGATTCACAGCCCTAAACAAACAAGCCTTTTTGGCCCTAAGAGAGCCGCCCCAGTTTAGAAACCAGTTGCTGCCATATACAGCTATGCAAGGGGGGAGAATACAGCCAAAACAGGAAACAAAGGAAGCCAAAAAAACGGAGAATCCGATTTTCTAGCCTCTTGCCTCTTAGAAGCAGAAAGTCGGCTTCGGAGCCAAGAGCCGCTACTCTGGTGGGCGATGGTGGGGCGCGGTGGCCTGTGGTGGAGAGAATCGAGCCTTGCTTACTCGTTTGGACAGCTCAAGACGAACCCTTGTGTGTGACGACAGGCAGTTTCAAGCCATCTAATAGGTAGACATATGACAGACAGGCGTTGATACGCATTGCGTGTATATATATATCAAGTGTGGGAGCTACTACGTATGCCTCTTTCGCGGCCTTGCGGAATCCTTTTTAGCCTGCTTTGAAAGCCTACTAGAACGGGAAAGATAAAAACAGAAAGAATAAGAGGGAAAACAAAAGAAGAGCGAATGCCGGGAAAGAAAGAGACGGCCATGGAAACTGCCATCTGCTCATCTATATCACAGGCTGCGGGACTTGGAGACGCTTTTTGGAGAGCAAACCTACGAGACGTTGCAGTCATGGCCATGCCTCCAGATGCGAACCAGAGCGAGAACAAGCCTTTGAACAAGGGGAAGTCGTTGATGCCAGGTATGCAACACTTGTTTTCTTTTACTTTTTTAGTTATTCATCATTTGATTTCCTTTTACGTTTTTCCTTTTGTAAAAGTTTAAACGAAAAAAAAAAAAGAAAAAAAGACGCCAATGCATGCATGGGATAGAATGACTCACCGTTACTTTCTGTTGACAAAAAGTATTAGTTGTGCCGCCATCCCTTGCGTCGTCGTCGATGTCGTCGTCGTCTGTGTTTCCAGTCCAAGTCAAATCCGAGCACAGCGTGATGGAACTCCTCGCACTGGAGTTTTCATCACTGCCGGACAGAGAAATGGTGCCTGAGGGTTCGGACTCGGCAGCCGGACAGCAGCAGCTTACAGCGCCAGGGTGTAAGTCGAGTTCAAAGTCAATGCAATGCAATGCCACGATTTGAGACAACAGTGCAGTCTCGCCTTGTATATTACTATGAGCTAACAAAGAGAGGAAACAGCATCTAGTCAGCCAATTGCTACTTCAAACACCCCGACGAACAATCTCATCACTAAGACGATCCGCGCGGCCATGTCAGACATCAACAAGCCAACGTGAGAGGGCTTGAAAAGTCTCATTGAGGCCAGAAAAACCAACCAACAAACTGGGTATCCGATTGGGGGAAAACACAAAGCAAAGCATAGCGGGCGTCCCTTTTTCGTCTCTTTCTCTTTCTCTTTCTTTTTCCTATCCTATCCTATCCTTTCCCCTATTCACTCACCGTCTTCTTTCTGCTGGATTCTCAACCGCGGCAAGACGTCGGCGCAATTGGAGTCAAAAGAGTCGGCGCATCATCCTACGACAGAATCGGTAAGTAAAAGCGAGAAACTCAAGACGCCATCGGCACTAAGGAGGAGACGGCCGCCGGCATTTTGATCAGGCAGTAATGCTAACACACATCAATTGACAGCACGCGAGATCGCAATCGCCAACAGCCACTGCCGGCTTGAACGATGCAAAATATGGAGAATGGGGGTTGCATTGGCGCTTGTCCGAATTGAGCTCGCCGAGAGCCGCGCTTTTTGATGGTCGGCTTCGGCTTATTCTCCGGTCGTTCAATTGTTGCGTGAGACGCTGGATCGGCTTCGGACTTTGCTGCGCGGTGAAGGCAGGGGAGGAGCTGCGTCGTATAAATGAAGCACGAAGACACCACGTCGACTGTTTGGATTCGCGCGTTGGCCAGCACTTGGCAGGACGTGGTGGTGTTGGATGCTTGTCTTCAATGTCTCGACGCCGTGTTGCTGAGAATCTGCCAGTAGCTGCTCTTTCAACTGCCGGAGCGAGGGAACCCAAGTCGGAGCTTTTCCCCCCACGCACGTGTTTCTGGAAAGTACGAAGCCATCCATCATGTGACGGGCAGTTGAGGAGAATCAATGACGAGAGCGGGGGAGTTGTCTTTGATGAGGATAGACAGACACATGCATACATGTATGTAATGCTCTGTTTTGTATAGAAGCTGACCAGCAGTATTGGGTGCTGGTATATTCCTGCTACAATGATAGCAAGATTATATGAAGCATCTGACTATATCCTATCCTTGATGGGCTCTTTCCAGCGTGCACCGGGCATGTGCCTACATAGAAATACATACAAACATGCATCATCATCATCAGCTTCTTCTTCTTCTTCTTCTTCTCTTCTTCCCCACACGCTCAGCACCACAAAGTACCACATCGCCACATGGCTCCAGACCAATCAATCTCCATCTTGTCTCAAATAGTAACTCATAGGTAACCACCACCACTACCATCTGAAGCCCTTTTTTTTTTTTTTTTTTTCTTTTCTTTTTTTTCTTTCATCCCCAGCCATGCCACCACTATAACTAGCCGCCTCTCTAGCGAGGCCCAAACCCTCCAATCGCGTCGCTGGCGCTGGCGCATGACCCGCTGCAAGGGTCGGGGAGAGGCCACTAAACGGTTTTGCTGCGGGCCGCTACAGGCGCTGCTGCAAGGTCGGTCTGGTGGCCTGGCCAGGTCAAGTCAGCTCCAGCAGCCTGTCTTTTCCTACGTTCTCTCCTCTCTTTTTATTTGCGTCTGATTTTCAGCTGCTTCAGCCTCACCGAGCCATCTCTTAGACTTTCCACACCCTCCTCTTTTTTTTTTCGCCTCTGTTCAGCTACCAAACACCCGCAATATCGCATGCCATAAAAATACAAATACAAATACACGTACAGACCATCCCCCACGTGCAACAGCCCAACTGATAACGCTTCGCTGCAGCGCCTGCCCCGCCACCCACCCGCTGCTAAACCCCATTCTGCCGCTATTTTACTGCCTAGTACGTGCTATCGCCCGCTAGCTCTCCCCACCGCCTACCTGCTGCTTTCAGCTGTGATTTTTTTTTTTTTTTTCTTCAATAGTGTGATAATAACTTGTTGCCCTCGCCTCTTACCTTCTTCTTCCTCTCTCCTTGTCTCCCCCAATCCTCTTCTCCAGTACAGCAGCATTTGCAACATCTGCTCGCCATTGAGTGGATTTTCATGTGCTGTATTGCTCACTTATAGGATTACCGGCAAGCGACTTGGAGTCTTTGCGCTTGCTGTACGATTCGTACATAGGGACGAAGAAAGACTCCACCGATTCGGAGCTCCAACATCGCATCCAGCATCAACATCGAGATACCCCAGAGACGAAAGCCGTCCCTATACTTGCGCATATCCACCACTATAATCCCGCAGGTATGCTCTGAGGCACGCAATGGGCCACATAAGCTTTTGTCCATCTTTCAGTCGAGCGCATCGTTCTAACGCCACACTTGCTAGCAATCAATCAAATTGAATGACCCGCTCAAAGCGCCTTCAAGCAACAGCAACTCAAGCAACAGCATCCCCAGCAGCATCCTCGGCAGCATCTTCAGCTTCAGCCTCTGCTTCCCAGCCTCTCCTCTCCTCCAATTCCTCCTCTTCCACCTCTGCTCCATCTTACGGCACCACCGCCAGCATGTCCAACCCCGCCCCGCCGTACGTCGAGGCCTACTCCAAGGCCGGCTTCTCCACCACCGTCGTCTCGTCCGGCGACAAGAACGACGAGGGAACCGTCACCAACAACGGCGCCGAGGGCAACCACAATGGCGAGCAGGGCCCCGTCACCGACGCCACCCTCTCTGAAGGAATCCACATCCTCGAGGCCTCCTCCACCCACTGGTGGTCCTACCTGACCACCGTCGACTTCTGGGCCGTCATCGCCGTCGGCCAGGTCCTGTCGCTCTGCATCACCGGCACAAACACCTTCACGTCCTTCCTCGCCAACGTCGGCACCAACATCCCCGCCTTCCAGACCGTCTTCAACTACATCCTGCTCTTCCTCATCTACACCACCATCACCCTGTGGCGCGACGGCCCCCGCGTCTGGTGGGACATCCTGGTCAAGGACGGCTGGCGCTACATCATCATGTCCTTCCTCGACGTCGAGGGCAACTACTTCACCGTCCTGGCCTACCGCTACACCAACCTGCTGTCCGCCCAGCTGCTCAACTTCTGGTCCATTGTCTGCGTCGTCATCATCTCCTTCATCCTGCTGCGCGTGCGCTACAAGATCTTCCAGGTCATCGGCATCCTCATCTGCTGCGGCGGCATGGGCATCCTGCTGGCCTCTGACCACATCACCGGCGCCAACGGCGGTCCGGGTGTCGACATGGTCAAGGGTGACCTCTTCGGCCTGCTGGGCGCCACGCTCTACGGTGTCTCCAACGTCTTCGAGGAGTGGCTCGTCTCCAAGCGGCCCATGCACCACGTCCTGGCCTTCATGGGCCTCTTTGGCATGATCATCAACGGCATCCAGGCCGCCATCTTTGACCGCAAGTCCTTCCAGGAGGCCCATTGGGACGGCTCAGTCGGCGGCTGGCTCGCCGGCTACACCCTCTGCCTGTGCATCTTCTACACGCTTGCACCCCTCATCCTGCGCATGGGCAGCGCTGCCTTTTTCGATATTTCTCTCCTGACTGCCAACTTTTGGGGTGTCATCATCGGTATCCACGTCTTTGGCTACACCATCCACTACCTCTACCCCATTGCCTTTGTCTGCATCATCATCGGCCTCGTCATTTACTTCCTCTCCGGCAGCGTTCTCGGCGACTCCAAGAAGCCCTGGCTGGGCGACAACCAGGAAGATGGTGTGGCTGGCTTTGGTACCGCCAAGCTGCGCGCCATCAACGCCGCTAGGAAGGCCCAGTTGAATGCTACTGGCACCGAGGCTGGTACCGTTACGGATGAGTAAAATACCAAAGTCAACCAAGGTGCAAAGAGGAAAGAGGACGAAGAGGAGGGAAAATTCGAATTGAATTATTATTCAAGAAAAAGAAAGAGATGGGAAAAACGTAATTGTTATTTACAGGGGTCATACATGAAAGAGATATAACCTACATCTATATCTATATCTATATATATATACCCAATACTGCCTTAATATGCTTTATATATGAGTATTTATTTCTTTGGATACGCGAAGAAAAAAAATATATACTCTTTTTTTTCTTTTTTTTCAGATTGAAAGTCTACCACTGTAGTCATTTCACTTTCACTTCTCTCAGTAATGTGACATGTGTGGCATTCTCTCCCTCCAATCGACAATTGCTTATAGACTCCTAAATTACCAACTCAATTATATATATATATATATAGACTAACTTGCTCTTTGTTTGTTAACCCTTTTTTTTTAAAAAAAAGTGTTTAAATCCCCCCCTTAGACCCCCTATAGATAGCCTGTTCCCACTACTATCCAACAGACATTAAGTTCAAAACGCTCATATCGCCAAATTCAGTCCCAGCCAGAGAATCCATTCATCCCATTCATATAATAAACTGAAAAAAAAAGGAGTAACCCCCGACATCAAATGTGTCTTTCAACACCCTCCCTCTTATCATAATAAAAGCCTTTCGCTGTCCAGTCTGCGCCGAAAGATTACCCCATATAGTAGAATAGAATATATATATATATATATAGACAGGCTTTACACACATATCGAGTGATTGATCGATACAAGTGTGTGTATGTATGTGTGTATGTATGTATGCGTGCATGCATGTATACGAATTGTGCATCATATAACATGTGAGTATAAAAGAGCAGGTCTCTGCAATTACATGTCTCCTTTCTTTCATCATTTCATTACTTCTTCTCTTGATCTGGTAAAAAAAAAAAAAAAAAAAAAAGCCCCTGAGCGCAGCGCACAGGGACATCTTTTCAGTCGTAAGCTGTTTCCAACTTGATCAAGGAGAGAGAGTGTGAGTTTGCCTAAGACAGCACCACTTTCACCTCATCCTCTCCTCTATTTCTGCCATTGATCTTTTCTATGTGTTCAACCCCGTTGGAAGCTTTTCGGGTCGACGAGCTAGAGCTAGGCCGCGCGTCGTCTTTGAGCAGACCCATCCTTGTGTCGTGATCGCTCTGTAGCTGCTTGGTTTCCGTCTTGATGAGCGTCTTATCCTCAAGGCCTTCGATGAAGGATATATCGCCAACTCGGAACTTCTCCCGCAAACCCTCTACTCCAGGCGAAACGGCGCCTCGCTCTGGGGGCGGAGTCACGACCAAGTGGTCGGGCCACAGGATTCTGCGTGCTTCTTCTTCAGTCATGGGGGGGTCATAAATGTCCTCTGCCGACACCACACTCGTTCGATCCGAGGGAGTCGTTGATTCGTCTGAGAGCTCAAAGGAGCGTTGCCGGGGTGTTGTTGGGGTGGCCGTGTCATCGTCTTCTGAACCGTCGTGGCTCTCGTCAACGTTGACGACCGGCAGCAGCGGTGGTGGTGGATTGGCCTCTCTCGACTGGAACGGTGGAGGCGGGTCGCGAGCCAGAATATCCACATCGTCGTCGTCATGGCCAGCGTGCAACCGCCCGCCTTGTGAGGATATAGAGCCATTCCGAGTGAGCGGATCGACGCTGTCGTCGTCTTCGTCCGAGTCGTCCGAATCGTACAGTCCCTCGTCGTCTTCGCTTCGCAGAGTAATTGCATCTGCGCCATCGCCGAAGCCCCTCTCTTTGAGCATATCGGCTTCGGCCTTCAAGATTTTGCTTTCCGCCTTGTCCTCTTCCAGCGAGTACCGTCCTATGCTTCCCCATCGTATCCGATCGGCACGTAGAATGTTACGCATGAGCTGAAGTTCGTTTCTCTTGTACGTCTCGTAGAATCCTCGGTTGATCCTGGCAGCGGCCTGAAGATCCTCCAGGCCCTCCATCTCACCAAGAATCTTTAATCGAATCTCTTCCGGAAATTCGCTAACAACGCTGTGAATGTTCTCATGCGCAGCAGCCATTCGGTTTAGGCCAGCAGTGAGAAGCAACTGTGGCTCTGACACTTTGTGCTTCGACAACGCCCAGCCGTGGCTCTTTCCACTGATATCAAATAGGGTCAAGCCAGTGACGCTGTTGTAGATATCGGCAATTGATGCCCGAAACGCGGGAACAGGGTCACAGACGCCCCCGGGGTGAAGCGGTGCAGGAGGACTCGGCGTTGAGCGAAGCGTTTCCATCATTTGTGCCAAGCTCTTGGATGGAGGAGGAACGTTGGGAAGGTGTGACATGAGGCTGGGCTGTACGATGGTTGGCAGTAAGCCGAGTTCGTTGTACACCAGCATCATCCACCCTAGGTTGGAAGCGTCACACCAGTGGTTGCCCTTGGGACATCTCGGGGTGCTGGTCAGCGCCATGGCAGGTTGAATCGGTGATGCGAGGTGGCTGTCGAGTTCGGAAAGGGATATATGCTGATTAGTTTCCGATGACTCGTCCTGCGCCGGTGGCCGGATATATTCCTGTATTGTACTCCTACAACTTGCGTAGAGTTGATCAACCTTGGCGCAGCGAACCGCCCACACTTTATCCTTGATCTTCTTGGGCCAAGGTTTGCCATGCAAGTCTTTTTCGTCAGCGAGATTGAGTATAGCGCTCTTGGACATGCGAGTAAATAGCTGACGGAGGCCAAATGCATAGCTAATGATGAGGAGTCCATCCGGCATGTCATCAGCCCCCTTGTGCATCCACTGCGGCAGCCACCGGTGCTCGACGACCAGTTCCAACGGCGACGTGCTTTTGTACCGCAGGGAGCACTCTGCAATGGCGACAAATTGCTCAAATGTAACGTCCCTGGGGACTTTATCGTTGTGCATATGAGCGGCGTGGAGCAGGATTTCGAGCGAGCCAAAGCGGTTGAACTCTTGCTGCGGCATCCGGTACAACTTGACCTCGGATCCATCGTCACAGAAGTACGGCACTGGCGGGGGCGGGAGCAGATCC
Organism: Trichoderma asperellum; assembly: GCF_020647865.1. Lineage (NCBI taxonomy): Eukaryota > Fungi > Ascomycota > Sordariomycetes > Hypocreales > Hypocreaceae > Trichoderma > Trichoderma asperellum. The sequence goes on along the minus strand of NC_089420.1, from coordinate 3,435,877 downwards.
GTGATGTCGTCAGTTTCGTGGAGGTAGAGACTGTTGGGATGCCCGGAAAACAAACGCGCGAAAATGGGCGACGTCTCTGATAGCAAGGCGGAAGAAGCACGGAAGCGCAGCACAGGCTCGTTGCCAGTCGCATCGGGTCCGAGGTTGGCAAACTCGAGAACAACGTCACCACGAGGGGCGATGGCAAATTCCTCGACGACTCTAGCCGGAGAGATGCCCGATTCTCCGGCTTGGAGCAGTTTTCGAATATCATTGAGCTCTTGCTTGACTTTTTCGTAGTTTCTAAATCGTATTTCGTACCGCGGAAACTGTATTCATTAGCATTGCTCAAGACTTGAGAATAAAGAATAGCGACGCTGTCAATCGCTGGACTCACAAACTGGGGATCTGCAGACAAAATCTTGGTGACGCTCGCATTGCGCATTCGGTGGACTGCTTCTCTTCTGAATTTCTTGCTTGAGAACAGAGCCTCGAGCATTTCCGGCGTCGCATCTCGTTCATAGCTCTTGTAAGTCTCGGCAAGGCTGGTTTTGAAGTGCTCCGTCAGCACCTCGAGACATGCCTTCCAGTCACGGATAGGAGTAAGCCACAAGTCCCCGCCATGATGACTCCTGCTTCCGCCATTTGTGACTACCTCCGCCAGGCTGCGGCCGCTGAAGGAACTTCTGTGGTCGAATAGAGCGCTTGGACTGCGAGGGGTGTCTGCTAGAGAGTCGTGGCGAATCAAGGGGAGGGTATCGTTGGTGTCGGAGAGCTTGCGAGGTAGCTTAATCTCCTCTCGCAGGATGGCATCGCAGAGGGCGGCGCATCGCTTGCTAATCTTGTCAAACTCTTTGTAGGCGCCATCAACGTGGTTGGGGCCCGAGGGAGCGCCTCGCATGCGCACCACAAGAGCTTGCAGCTGGTGGTAATTCGACTTTGATGTTTCATGAATAGAGCTGATTTCGTGGATGGAGGGTTCGTGGGAGTCGTTGTCGACAGATGAGCTGCCATGCTTGTTCTAGGCCGGGTGTCAGTTATCAGTTAATAGTGATCTGGGCAGAAGCAGTAGCAGCAAACAGCGTGAGGCATGCCAGACCCAAGCTGAGTTGCTCGATTCGGCGATGCAGCAGATGAGACAGACAGAGGGGCGGCCGCTGGGATTGGACAAGAGAAGGAGGAGAAGGCGACGACACCGAGGCTTGACTAAGGCAAAAAGCAAAAACATACCGTCGCATTCTTGTCGTCCTTGCTGGAGCCGCTGATGCTCCCGAATTTGCGGAGGGCCGAGGGGATGCGCCACCTCTGCGACGAGGCGGTAGACGAGGCGCCGCCCTCGCTGTTGGTGCGATGCATCATGCCGCTCTTGTAGAGGTCGCTGCGACGACGGCGGGATGCGAGGAGAGGAGGTTAGAGGGAGGGGAAAAAAAAAGGATTTTTCAGAGTCGCTGCTGAGGCGAGGCGAGGTGAGGCGAGACGAAATGGGCCGACCGGCCGAGTCGACAGCGAAGCGAGGGCGAGGAGAGTAAGCAGGAAGAGCGAGGTCGAGGCGGAGAGACGCAGATGGAAGGCAAAAGGCGATTGGGAACAGCGGCGGGCTGGTGATGCTGCTGCGCGGCGTCGTCGTGGTGTGCTCTGTCAAGCCTCAATGTCCAAGGCAGCGTCGGTGCCAGCATCCGTCGGCAGCATCGTTTCCGAGGATGGAGGGCGAGGACCAGGACCAGGACCAGGACGCAGAGTCGTCGGCGATGAAGGCGCGAAGAAGAGAAGCAGCGACGGGCGACGGTGTGCAGGACAAGGAGAGGCGAGAGAGGCGCGCGAAAAGACTCGACGATGACATGCGGTCGTTCGATTGTCCGGCCGGCTAGTGTCTCGAGATCGGAGACATGGGGAGAATCCGGGGTAAGAAAGTTCGAGTCCAGTCTTTGTGCCCTGCTGGCCGTTTAGCGAGACCCAGCGCGCAGTCCACAGGAGGGGGAGCAGACTTGGAGGGGGAGGGGAGGGGGGGATTTTCAGCGGGCTGCAGGTCACTAAGACCCAAGTGTTGAATTGCTACAGGCGGTAGTTACAGGGCTTGGCACAGTGCAGTGCAAGAAGAATGCTAGCAGCTGCACGCCTAGGTATTGTTACATGTACATGAATATAGTCCTAGGGAGGCATGTAGAGCAGGTTCTAGTCCTAAGGGTTGAGCACAGTGCTGCTGTCTGCTGCTGCTGCTTATACCGCCGGTGCAGCGATCAAATAGTACTTGAAACGTGCTTGTTCGCCTAGCCAACACAGTCAGCTTGCAATCAGATAGCCAGCCAGCAGTGCGACGTAAGCTAGGCTCTGTGTGTACAAGTACGGGGAGCACGGCCTGCAAGGGACAGGGGAACTGGCGTGTCGTTGCGGCATGCGAGGTGGTATCGGCGAAGGGCCGAGTACAAACAAGGCACTGTTGCTTGGGTTAGTACTAGTAGTATTACTCAGTTCAACTGCTTGCGAAGGATTCGCCTTTGCGTGGGATGCTTGCAAAACCGGCACTGGGGACAAGGCTTGGAAATGCGCTGTGCACGTGAGCAGGGAATTTGCAAAATTGAAAATTGCTAGTACTACCTAGTAGTAATAAGAGAGAGGAGGCAACGAATACGACGACTCATGCAGCAGCTAGTCGGTTGTTAGTTGGCAGGATACAGCACAGCATAGCACAGCAGCCAAGGGGGTTAATGGCTAGGGCTTGCGCCACTGCTGTTAATAGTATTGTAGGTAGTTTGTTTAGGAAGAGGCTAAGGAGACTGGGATACAAGCTTAATTACTACTAACCTCCGCCACACAAAGGAAGAGAGACATCTGGACTCGAGCATCCAGCCTTGGCAAAGCGAGTCCAGTTTCAGCAGGTGGAGAGACCAAGGCCCCTTCGTGAATAAGAAAGAGCCCTTGGTCTGATGCTGCAAACATGCCTACAGGAGCGAGTGGTTTGGCTGGATAGCGTATGGCTTGTAACGAGCAAGGCGCATCTACAAGACTTACACAGCACATGCTCACGACGGAGTGCCCAAAAAGAGCAGGTAAAGGTCACTATTCAGCCCGTACTATTGACAAGAGTTACATAGGGCTTACCATCCAGCAATCGCCATGGCCAAAAGCTCGGCATATTTACCATGTGGCCAATGCCGGATTCTCGGCCCGCATCCTCAATCCTTCCAAGCCCCCTCACCAAGCCTCAATTCAGCAGTAACGTTAATGTCCCAATTTAAGAACTTGAAAGGAGTATTATTGTCATCATCTGTTGTAATCTGATGTTGCAGAGGACAAAGTCCAGTAACCTGCGGCAAGAGCTCCCAGCTCCATAAACGCAACCTTCATGTATCCAATTAATAGTGCCGTTGGCGTATATCATGCATTCCACTTCAGCATCCAACCTCCTCCCAACGCTCAGTGTCTGTCAGAACTAGGATCTTGTTTAAATTTCAAGAACAATACTAGCACAACACCAGGTAACATCATGTCTTACGAGTAGCCCCAAAGTTTTCACATTTCACTTGCAGCTGTCAAACACGAGGTTACATCACTGCCCCATCCGTCCCCAGGAAACAAGGATACATTCAGCCCCGCGAGTTGCAACATCACACCATATGACAGATGCAACAAGAGCCATAGGTAGGACGATCAAAGCTAATGGCCGGAAGTTGGAAAACGCCAAGGAAAGAAAAAGGTAATTATATCGCGAAACACTGCCAACTGAGGAGACTTTCTAGGAACATCATCCAAAACCCATTACTGAGCCAGATAAACACAAACACATAGAACCAATAAAATACATCTCGACAACCACCAATTACATCCGATAATATAGAAAGAAGAAGAATACATCGCCATCTTCTCATGCAATTACTAGAGAGCAAGGGCACACACATCTTCCTTGATGATTCAGGGAGCTCTATGCGTAAAATATGCAAGCACCTACCGATCGATTAACCCCTATTCCCTCATGATCAAGTCAACTGATACAATGATTAAATCAAAAACATATATTTCTATACCATTCTATTCGAGGTGCAAAATGTCATACATGTATGTATATTATAACATCCACCCTCACCATACTCAAAAACAACCTGCAAAAAAACAACAACAAAAATTCCATAACCACCAATTCCATCATCAAGAGCTTCATACAAGTAGAGTGAAAACGTCGAGTCCATCAAGCAAAACAATGCGAGAGCGCGCCACATACATCTTTTTAATTTACGCTTTCATTTATTTGCTGTCCGTAATCTTTCTTAAATGCTTTTTGTAACATTCCATCTAATGCCGCTGGTTTGTGTTTGTGCTCCATTTGCAGACAAAGAAAAAAAATAGCAATAAGGGTAAAAGAAAAAAAAAGCACAAATAAAAACATGACATAAAGTATTATCGAGTTTTCAGCTCTGAGCTTTCATTGATGCAAACGCCTTTCCACCCTTCCCCAGCCATGATGTATATGTATCAATTCCTCTTTCTCTCCGTTGTTTCCGTCCAGTGTCCTTTCCGTCAAAGCTCTTCCTGGATCTTTGCTGTACTGTGATATATCATTCGTGGACGTTGCGTTGTAATTCTTCCTCTCTTTGTGCGTCTTTTTCTCTTTATTTTTTTGTCATCATTTTTGTTTTTGCTTCATCCGCCAGCCATACATACGTACACGCATGCAACATACTCTGTCTTTCGGCCATGCAATTCACACATAGGCAGATCCAAGGGCCCTCGTAGCTGCTTTGTTGAGAATAATGCAGCTTTTCTTCATCTTTTGGTTGCGTCATTTGTACAAGCAAAACGTTCCCGCCCTTCCTCCCAATACAGGTACATGACTCTGGTTGTCGCGGCCACGGATGCTTCCCCTATCCAACGTCGCCATTATAATCATTTTCTCATATTGATGAGCAGAATTGACGAGCTCCGCGTAGCTGTGGTATCTTTTTTTTTCGCCTTTCAATTTTTTTGCCGCCTTATGCTAGATGTAAATCCTTTGGAGCATCCTTTTGTATTTTGTTTTTTATTAAAAAGATGGAGAGAAAAAACAAGATAGAAAACCGTCATCGTCATCGCCGTCATTCATGTTGCATACATATATATGTTCAGCCTCCTTTTCGCTCCGAGTCGCTTTTTGGTGGCTGCTCCGCATGCGCGGCTTGCGCAAGCCCACTCGAACCCTTCTTCTTCCCTTTGCCGGCCTTTTGCCAGCCGCTGTCGCCATCGCTCTTGGCACTTCGAACGTGACCATTCTCACGCTGGGTATTGTTACGCTGATTGCTCTGAGCTGTTGACTTTTGCGTCTTTGATGACTTCTGGTTCTCCCGAGCCGGCTGAACTTTGTCTTCAGCCTTGGCCGCGGGTTTAGCCGTCTCCTCATGAGTGATTTTGATGTCTGCCTTAGCGTCTACCTTTTCATGGACAGTCTTGCCGGTGCTGACCGCGGGTGCATCTGGCTTCCGTGTGGCAGTCGGAGATGACGTCTGGGTCTCGTAGACAGGAGATAGGTGGGCTATCTCGGCTACCATAGCTTTGCGGTGATCAGAAATGGCAAGATCCAGAGGAGCAATCACGCCGTTCTGGGCTTGCCTGGACATGAGACGCTGTTTTGTCGAGGGCGGAAGTCTCGTCATGCCATTGGCCTGTAAAACATCTTGCGGCATCCCGTATGGAGCCGTCTGATATGAACCCATCATGGCAATTCTATCTCTAAACGAAGCATCCTCGGCAGGAGGCATAGCTGGCTTGCTATTAGAGCCGTTAACAATAACAGGTGGACGATCTGCCGCCGTCGCTGGCAGGGAAGGGGCTGGTGCCAGCGATGGCTGGCTACTCTGCACGTCTGCGCCAGTCGCTGACGGTATCGTATTGATGTGCAGAGCGTTATCAATCTTTGCCATGGCACACTCCTCGGCTGCCAAGGAGTCCTTTTGTCCCTGATTTGACGCGGCAATCATACTACTCTTGAGGCCCGATCCATTGACGACTACAGGTCTCGTCGCCACATTCTTGTTCTGAGCCTGGCCAACTCCAGGGAAGGGGGCTGTGGCAAGAGGCGACGAGGGAATCGTCCGAGAATGGTCGAGGGGTGAAGGTGACCGAGAGGTCCTCCTCATCCGCCTGTCCAATATGGTTTGGGGCAGCTGATCTGTCGACAACCGACGCCTTCTTGGGCTGGATGACTGGCTTGCAACGTCCCCAAATGCTATGCCGTTCGTCGTAGGACTATGGCTATGGGGTAGTAGCGACTGCTGGCTTGGACTCAAACCCCGTGCCCCCAAGAGCCCATTATTAGATCTGTTCTCTGTTTCGGACTGTGGCGAATCTGAAGAGGCCTTTGATCCGTCATCTAGATCAGCATCGTCGGACATGAAGTTGGGAATGGTCACGCCATGCATATGTCTTGGAGCATAGCCTGGTACGCTTGAAGGACCAATACCGGGGGTGTAGGCAGCCCGGCTGTGTGCCGTAGACGGCGATCGCGAGGCAGGCTGAGACTGTGACCTTAGTGAGCTCGATGAAGCTGAAATGCCATTATCCGATGTAACCGTGGATCTCTGCAAAGGACGGCGAAACTCTGGCCCGATGCCGTTGGACGTTACCGGCGAAGAGGGATAGGTTCCATAGCCCGTTGCCTGCGCGTAGAACTGCTGATTTATGCCCATGCCGTAGAGGGCATATAAATCAGGCCGCAACGTGGCACCGATTGGGGCAGTATCAAACGAATTTGTTCGGGATCGATCGGTGGGGGGCTGCTGGCCAGATGCCGTGTTGTTGGGAGACATCCTCTGCTGACCCATGGTTTGGTGGGCCATGAATGCCGGCGACTGCTGCTGCGCATAGAGATGGTGGAGCTGCTGGCGCATGCTCTCCTGGTAGGCCATCTGCATCAAGTCCTGCTGAGCGAATGGGAACGGGTACTGGTTACCAGCGGCAGCCGCAGCGGCAGCCGCAAACCATGTCATATCCTGCTGCATGTTGACAGGCTGGACAAACATGTTCGGGTCGTAGGTAGGCGTAGTTGATGATGCTCTCCTGATATTTGACCCGCCGGTGCGGTGATAGTTGTTGCTATGTCGGCCGCCGCGATGGCCACCGCGACCGCCTCGTCCAGAAGGATGAGTTTGCGACGAACTCCGCAGCAGCGCCGGCCGAGGCTGTGTGGCCGGCCGAGACCAAACTCTCTCTTCCTCTTTCGGATAAACGTACTGCTCGCAGGCCTCTTCCAACTTGGCGTTGGAAATCAGGTCAAACGCCCGTCGGAGCTCCATGTGAAGGCCACGAAACGAGTATTCGTCTGCCGTATTGCCGAGGTTGCGAGACGTGTTGAACGGCTCTTCTACGCAAAGCTGGTTATTCATAGCATAGTGCCATTTCTTCTCTTGCTTGGTGATCAGCTTGCCCTGCCGTACGGAAAGGACGTGCTTGTCGTAATCGAATTCATGCGCATAAAATCGAAAAAACTGAAAGAGAAGTTCAGCTTCGCTCGACTTGTTTTTGTTGCCAAACCCCTTGAGTTTCTTGAGGTTATCAGCAAAGTCGCTGACAGCCCCATCCGGCTTGGTAGTCTTATGTGGCAATTGGTGCAGCGCCGGTAAAACCGCAGGGTTCCTCAGCTGCAAAAACGCGATAATAAGACAAATCCAAGTATATGAACTCAGAGTACCTCCAAAAGCTGCAATCATGTTAGGACAAAAAAAAAAGAAGGAGAGGTGGCAAGGTAGAAAAGTATGAGTCTCATCATGCAGGCCAAAGAAGAATGGGGAGGCAAAAAGTTCTTACCAGCATCGTTGATAATCCTCCTCCGCGTCCAATGCTTCAAAATCATGGCCAACTGCCGTACGCGCGGGTCGGTCTCAACATATGTCCGCACCATTCGGGTGTTCTCGAGCGCCAGAGTGTTGTTAACGTTCATATCACACGCAAGGCCGAGCTCAGGATCCCATATCTTGACAATGGGAACCTTGGCTGCAGAGATGCAAACAACCTTCTCCATGCCCCCTATATATTCATATTAGCTTCCGAGAAGGAAAGAAGAGAGAGGGGGGGGGGGGGGGGATAAGAAAGGCGGTAAACATACGTCGGGCAAGAAGGTCAGCTATCATGCAGACGTCTTCCATCTCATGCCATGGCGTCGTAATGCAAATATCAACTAAGTATTTACGCGTTAGAAGTCAAGCACTACACTGTGTTTTTGGATGAAACGCAAACAGGGGAACATACCGTCAGAGTCGTCTGAACACAACAGATTACCAGACGAGCCGAAAAGGTGCACTTTGATGTCGTGCCCCGGCCACTCATCATTGAATATCATCTCCAGCTTGTTAACCAGCTTCCGCCTATCCTCTTCAATTTTATCTGTAGGCAGCAGTTTGTTGTAAATTTCATTCATATCTGCGGCCAGCTTTTTCTCTTCGCTCTCTGATAGCTTGCTTTTGACGGTTTTCAAATCCAGCTTCTCCAAGCGCTCGCTTCCAGTCGAGTACGGTATTCTCCTCCTCGAATTTACCTGCGCTGTCTCATATTTGCAGCCTCCTAATCGCGGCGGCAGCGGCCGCAGCGAGGGCAATGCGCTGTTCGTCTCGGAGTAGGCTGAGCGCGGTGAGTGATTGTTGCCGTTGTTGGGCGATGGCTCCCGGGATTCAAAGGAGAATTGGCGGGCATGCTGATGCGGCGTTGATGGCACAGAACTGGAATGGGAGAGCCCATGGGGCGACGAGGATCTAGCTATCGCTCGGTGGTGGAAGTTCTTGGACGCATCGGCCGCTAGCTTCGCAGGCATCTTGGGCGGCACCTCTTTCGACGTTATAACCGTTCGGCTTTTGTCTGAGCCCTGGTGTGTGCGGCTCCCATGGCCTCCAGTCGTATTTCCCTTAGGAGTGGTGGTGCTATCCCTCAGCGATGCTTTGCTAGAAGATCGCGACCTAGACGTAGCCTGTACGTGGGGAGAAGACACAACCGGGGGAAGTGGCGCCGACTGCAGGCCGCCCCCACGAGCCGGGGAGATGAGCTTGTTGTAATGAAGGAGCTGGGCGTGATATAGGGACTGCTGAGGAGAGAGGAGCAGCGGGAGGATGTCGATGGGAGGAGTGAATTGCAGGTTCGCGGCGGCAGCGTCCTGGGACCCGTCCGGGGTATGCGCCGTCAGCCCGTTTGGAGTTGTCGGTGTCGTCGACGTCCACGGACTGGGGGGGTAAGAATGCTGAGTTTCGGACGCCTGAGTCCGAGTGTCCATGGAACGAGAAGCCTTCCGACTCTAGAGAGACGAGCAGAGCAAAAGCAGCCTGCCGAGATGACGTCTGCAGCTGACCGAGCTGGCTGGTCGGTGACTAGATGCTTGTCTGTCGTGAGAAGGGGGGGCAATACAGCGGCGGTGTTCGCGAGGGCTGCGATTGGTGATGGCTCCGCCTGGGTGTCTCGAGCGCAGAGGGCGAATTAAAAAAAAAAAAAAGAGGCAAGAAAAATCAGAGGAGCAGGTTATGCGAGGCGAGAGAGGGGGGCAGATTCGAAAAGCGAGATTTCTGCTGGAGAATCGCGACCAGATGCTGCGCTTTGCGGGCCCACTGGCTGGCGGCAGGAAGAATCGGCGACGGCAGAAGCGCAGCCCCAAGGCTTCGGCGGGCGATGAGGGTATCGGCAGAGGCGAGGGGAGTGAGAGCAGGGCAGAGACGTGAGGCCACAGGCGAGACGCAGAGCCTGGGAAGCGAGCGAGCAATGGCAGACGCAAAAGGGGGGTTCGGTTGGCGAGGTATCGAGGGAATTGACTTGGTCGGCAGCACTTGAGGCGGCGGCGACAGGCGTTGCGGGCTTGACGAGCAGCAGGGCGTCAGAGCGTGCGAGAGGGCACCAGGGAAAAGGGAAACAGGGACGACAAGAAGAAGAAGGAAAGCGAGTGATGACAAAAACACGATGCAGACCAGACAACGTCGAGATGCCGTCCGCGAGCAGGTGTTGCTGCAGGATGGGGAACTTGTGAATGCAGGTCAGCGAGCGAAGAGAGGTGAAGGTGTGGTGCAAAGCCTCCACCCACGGAGTAGCGGTACCTTGCCAGGCCCGCGGCGCATGTAGCGGGTACCCGTGGGTGCAGGTATTGCGGCAAGTACCCGTGACCTGCGCGGCGACCTCAATCGGGAGCCAGCGCTGCCCTCCTGGATCTGGGGCTCACCCCCCTTTCGGCACTACTTCTGGGGTGAAGAAACAGCGCGCCCAATGGCAGCTGAACGCTGCTTGTACAGGTGTGTTGTGCGTTGCGAGTGTTCTTCTTGATGCCAGATTCAGTTTCTGTTGCTAGTAGGTATTCTATTTGCGATGCAGCCGTGCATCTTTCTCTCTTGGAGAGCGAGCAAGCAGACTTTGATGTCTGTGACTCTAATTTGCTTGGCTCTCTCTCTTTTGGGGATAACAACCAATGCAAACTCGCACGCAGCCTATGATGTGCTGGGCTTTACCGTTTTTAGTGGGCTTGCGCTCCAGTAGCTTGTATCTGCTACTCATCGCCGTGGGCAGGGCCGCTGTCATTGGACAGGGTGGTGGGCTGTTCGCGACAGGAGGCGAGACAAGAGCCGGGTTGCTAAGCAGGCCCTTGAATTTCCAGTTGGGTGCTGCGCCAAACCCAGGAACCAGGTCTCCCATGGCAGCTTCGAGCCCTCTCGAGACACAGGCACGCGCATTCAGCTTGGCTGGTAGCCAATGCGAGCCAAGCAGTGCCTGATGGCGCTTGGAGAGTTCATCTGATACCACGATACAGCAGAACCCAAGTTTAACGGAACCAAGGCCGGCAAGTACTGGATACCTCAGCCGTGAGATGAGATGGCCATGCTGGCATGACGCATGTACCGAGGACGAGTACTGGTACAGCGGCCATGCGCCTTAGCCCTAGCGGGACTGGCTGCAGTGCTCAGTGGAATTGACATGTCCACTGCACTGCGCTGCACCACATGCACCAACCGATGCCAGCAGGTGGTCGGGGCGCTAGCAGCAAACTGCCCCGGTGCCTGTAACGCGGAATCTACAGCAGCCGCGGCGGCCTAGGGGCTCTACAACATGACTGGAAGGACGCACATTAGTACTGCAGCGGTGCCCACCGCCGGGGGCGTGCCGGAGGCTCCATTGTGCAGATTCGCACGCTTCAGGTCCTCGTGTTCCAGAATGAAGGAATTTCGCCAATCTTGCTGCTGGAAATGGCTCCCCAGCTGGGAGTCTGCGTAGACGAATTCTAAAAAATTACTAGGCATGAGGGTCTTTGGCGACTTTTCAGTTTGAATCGACATCCCCTACCTGAAGCACGGGAACAATACCTTCCATGCTGTGTGTTATGTCCAACCTACTACTAGGTAGTAGGTGCCTACCTAGCACTAGGTAGGCACCAGGTATTAGCCTATGCCGGGCAGCGTCAAGGAACATTGCTGTAAACATGAAATCCATCAAATCTCCCATGATTGGCAGTGCCGGCTGCTGCTGGGAGATGCATCGGTGCCAGTTGCATCGCCAGCAACCTCCGTCCGTCCCTAGCACTGCTACGGGGTACTCGACGACATGCACTTACTACTGCCCTTATGCAGACTGAGCCCATGCTCTGCAAGTAGCGCCGGCATCCCTCATGGGCAATTGGCTTTCATCCGGCATCCGCATCAAATGATCTTTTCCAAAGCAAAGATTCTTCATTGTCGGGTCTTTTGCTGCCGCTGCTTCCATAACGCAGTCCATGCGAGCCATCAGTCACCGTCATTGACCAGCTGAGCACCTACGGCTATGGTAGTCGTAGTGGGCAAACAAGCATAGTACCTAGGTACCTAGGTAGGTACCAGTACCCGCCACTTTAACAGTCAAAGCCAGGGGAAGCTGCTGGAGAGATCCGGCACGAGAACCTTCAGATGCGATAATGCTGTACTCCGTATAATGTACTTCGCAACTTGTCCATGGTCATCTCCGCAAGGCAGTGAGTGGCGGCCCCCCCCCTTTAACCCCCATCTTTGCGTTTCTCGTGTCTGGCCAACGAGCAGGTACTGCATACTTGCACAGAAAGTGTACAGGTTGGAGGGGTGACGGCTGGCATGGGATCTGCAAAAAGGTACCGGTAGCGCTGCCCGCGCAACATTGATGGACTCAGCAGCAAAAAGGGATAACCTGAATAGTAATGGCATTGCTAGTAATACGTTTGTGCTGCTGGCATGACCGCATCGTTTCAGACAACGGCAACGCGCTGCAGAGAATCCGAGGCTCAGGATTGCGCTATCCCTATATTGCCTTACATAAGCCGTGTTCCCGTCGATCAGTCACTGCGAATGAATGTTGCATGGTACGGAGGGCAAGGTTAAGGGTTCCTGCTGGTTCTGGTCTGCTACAAGGTACCGACCTCAGGTATCGAGTACAAGCAGCGAGTGCACGCACGGGGATTCGCGCGACGCCAAGACGCGTTTATTTCGTCCGATCTGAGGATATTTTGGCTTTCTCTGAGCCAGGCACTGCGACATACATCCTTTTTGTCTCGTCTATGACGATGGAGGTTCTTACACATACCTGATGCATACTATGGCTCTATCCATGCCACGTGATTGCAAGTGGCATCTAATCTACCTACCTACCTACCTACTACCTAGGCACCTTTCTCGCGTCTGACTAAAAAGACAAATGCCTACAGTACCTTGGTATGTGCTGATGGCAAGGCTTGGAATATCCAGATCTAGAAACCGGTGGGTACGTAGCATCTGATCCTTCTAGTATACTTTCCAAAGGCTGTAACACACGTATTTATCGTCGAAAGGGCTTCCAAGCCCAGAGCGGGTTGGCTGTCCGGCACGACCGCTGAGAAAAAATGAAATGGATGAGGTGGGTTAATATTGAATGAATGCAGTGCCTCGTACCCGGTACATGTAACCCGCACAAAAGGCCCCGCCCATCAAGGGATCTTTACAGCACTCGGCTGGGCACTGGCGATTGCCTCTACCTTATGTAGGACTTAGTCCAGTACTTGATATACGGAGTGTCTATGATTGAGAAGCGCCGAATGTCCTTGTTTTCCTCACCGGGCAGAGCCACGGGTCACGAGCACTACCGGCAGATACAATCCGGGACAGAGGGGGACTGAAGGGGGAATTCTGCTGCCCTCTTGTCCTGGCGCTTTGCAGATGGTAGGAATGGATGGGGGTTACAAAGGGCGGTTCTCAAGCAAAGGCGTCTTCCTGTACCGTACCGTACCGTGCCGTCTCTATTTACTACTGTTTCTCTCTAAATACTAATACTAAGGTATGGACATGGACTAGCCGAGCCTGGATAACAGCAGTGGTTCGGTTTGGCAGGTGGAATTCAATGCCACCTCTTTGCATCTCTCTTTTCGCCGCCTCCCACGGCCTTTTCCCCGTAATACCTACTAACATGCTACACGTATTGCATACAAATCACCGACATCCAAGTACCAGATACTACTATAATCTACCAGATACCAGCTGTAAGAGGGGTCAGCGGATGGATTCATCCTGCTGCATTAGTATGAATGCACGCTTATACGGCTGCGTCCAATACCTGTATTCACTGCATTGATACAGCCAGCCTCGGAGTTGATCAGGGTGCATGTAAGATGTAAGGCACGAAATGGACAAAGCGGCCGTGTCGAGTACATGTACTTGCCCGTCCTTGCCGCAAATACCCGTTACAGGCTGTGTGCTGCGTACCGCTACCAGCTGCATGTAGCCGGCTGCAGTGCTTGCTTGTGCCTGTATTGTATTGCAGCACTCAACTCAGCAAGTTTCAGATTTATCCATCTCCGTCTCCAACACCAACATCAGCGTCAACATCAACATGCAGCCATCGTCACGTCATGCCGCAATCTGGTTTATCCGACGCTGCGCCTCCGTATCAGGCTCGGAGAATCAGAATCCATCCATCGGCGAGGCGCTCGTCGCTCCTCGTATCACCGACTCCGTATAGGTAGGCAGGGCCGTAGCTCGACTTTACGCTGCGCCCGCATTGCATAGCGGCTGCTGTGCATGTACATCCTGTAGTATGCAGCTCGCTTCTGGCAACCTCCATCTACTACTCTCTGCACGATTATGTTTCTGGGCTCACCGCGCATGGCAGGACTAGCAGCTGCTAGAGCTTCTACTATTGGTATTAGACTCTGTCGCTTTGGGGTGACACGATGGTGGTCACGGCCACGGAACCGATCCATGTCACGTTTCTCCAACTGCCATCTCTGCCAGTATCACCATCTGCATTTAGCCTAGTTGAGGCCGGGTCGACGTTCTTCTCCGGGATTGCATTGACGATGCTATTGGAGTCGGCATCGGCCCATCCCGTATTGCTATTGGTTTGATGCAACCCGCCTACAGGACCTCTACAAGACTCTCTCTCTCTGCGTCGTATCTCGGCCGAGAATCTTGTTTAATCCTTGATAGGTAGTAGCAAGCAGCCATCGGACGAAATGATCCTGACAGCCTCAACACTATCCATGTGATCGACGGCAACACGAGAACTCAACAACTCAACTGAACTCAATCCGAGTCAGGTCCCCGCACAACCCTTAAACTCTCTCGCACACCCACTTGCTGCAGCTCTCAACCGACTTTAATTGCCTAATGGGCGAGCTAAAACGCAAGAATGGGCCAACATCCATCACAAACTCTCGTTTGGGGCTAATTCAGCTGGCAGATCTTTGCCAGCAGCCGATTGACTCCGGCCCATCGCCCTATCCCAGCGCTACACTTCACACTCCTGCATGATAAGCTCTACTCTGGGGTAATAAGCCTACACGTCTGGCAATGATAGGCTATTTCGTTCTGAGCTACGCCCGTCCAATTGGGAACCCTACCACATGCTGGTACCTCAAATCTTGTCTCGATTGGGATATATGCGTTTTTCAAGCTTTTCAAGGCTGAGCTTATATGCAGTTCATGAAGGTATTCGCCACATTGGCCTCACAAACGAGACTCTTGTAATGGAGATGCCATCATCATTCTCTTTTCATAATTTCATTCTCTTTTCATAACTTCATTCTCCTTTCATAACTTCATTCTCCTTTCATTACTTCATTCTCCTTTCATAACTTCATTTCCCTTTCATAACTTCATTCTCCTTTCATAATTTCCTTAAACTTTTCCCCTTTCCACCTTTTGTATCTTTTATTGCTCTTCTTATCATTTTATTCACGCATTACATTACTTGCTATATGCTATCAGGCTGATATTCGTCAAATGCCAAGACGCGCCGCAATGTTGCCGGGAGCCATCCATTTAGCCGCCTGGCCTGGGTCTCTTCAGCTCCATCAACATAAGCGCTGAGGCTGCAAACTAAAGCATCGTTTCAGATGCTTCTTCCCATTTCCATGACGTGTGCCGTCCTGTCACCGTATGCAGTGTAACGGTGTAGCAATGCATTGCATAGCCTTGCCGTGCTGCCGTGCTGCCGTGCTGCCGTACTCCAACATGCAGTATTTCGGCGTGTACATTTCCGGCGCAAAGGGTGCCTTCGCCGCTTCGAGTCTAGAATCCACGACACGCCGCATAATTGCTTCCGCGGCGATTCACGGCGGACCAATGATTTCAGGGATGTAGACGAGCGAAACCACGATATATCGTTACTATATTGGGCAACACGGCAGGGCTTGATCCGATGACACATATGTTAAAGTTGACTTATTGCCAAGAATTACGGGCCTTGGCCAACAAACCAGCCTTGTACAGGCAGTTTCCGTCTTTGTAGAGTTGCTGCGCCTCGTGACATCTGTAAAAGCCATCCGCTTCTTAGAGTACCTAACTATGGAAAAGGTGATATTTATAGGAACGAATAACTAGATGGGTTACTAGCAAGCACATTCAATGAGGCAAACAACTCTCGTATCTGGGTACGAATGTGTAGTACCCAACTTGGCAGCCTTGTCTCCGCCAGATGAGCCTTTTGAAGAGCCTTTATGCCCTTGAACATCGCCATCGTCCATATTCCCTAGCTGATTCTCAGCACACTTGGCAGGGCGCAGGGCTATGCTACAGTTTAGTAGTACAAGGCTACACTATGCTTACATCTCCATCTCATCTCATCTCAAATCAGCTCTTTTTCCATCCCTTGTACGCCATTGGGAGGGCATATGACGCCACATCCGCAAGGCACGATGATACCAGGCGCAGCCAACGCGAGGCGTCATATATCACGATACGCCTCTGATCTTGTTCGGAAGAAGCCGAGCTAAATTTCCACTTCAATCTGACCCACAGAGGAAGAGAATTGAAAAAGTAAGACGGCGTCTCACTGATTTGAAGGCAACACCAAATAAAGTGGCCGAGAGGTGAGATTTCATGGTGCAACACACTCGGCTTACGCAGCCGCATGAACGGAGTTTACTGCGTATATACCTATTCTTCCGTGACACAAGGCAATGCACAGCTTAATAAAGCAGAAATAAGCAATCAAACTAGCCTTACTGAAGCCTCTTGATAAATTTCAGCCCCTCCAATTTTTAATTCTGTATAAGTGAATTGTGCCTTGGATACTATATTACGGTCTTTGGGCTCCAGCAATGTGTCGTGAGGTTTAAGTAAGCACCTCCATGCACTAACGCAACATAAACTAATACTCAAACAGTCATGTTTCTGCAAATTCACAGCCCGTCATTCAGCAATAAACAAAAAGGCTGTGCTACAAGTCCACGGCATCAAATACAAGAGCCACTCCCCAAAAACACCCCTGGGCAAATCCAATCCGCCTCCGCAGTCTCCCAGCCAATCAGCAGCCCCTGACTCGCTCAATTTCGACTAGGATCCCCCTGAAAGCGCCGCAATAGACTGCCCCCCCAAAATTCCCAATTTCCAATTTCAGGGTTCATTTCCTTTTTTGCCGATTACGCTCAAAGAACAAAGGAGGGCCAGTCACTGCAGAAAATCAAACACAAACCGGAAAGGGTAAAAATGATTAGATGATCCACCCCGGGGGGAGGGGAGGGATTTTCGGTAGTACTTTCAATGACAGGAAACTTGAATGTTTTAAGAGGAGGGGCACACTCTCACGCACACACACCCTACTGTTTCTGATGCCACTGGCGTTGGGAATTGAGCGCCCCTTTGTATCAGATTTGTTTCTTGCATGATAGTACGGGGGTAGTTGTTTTGATAGGTAGTAATGCAAGCAAGCAATCAAATCAGAAGAAGAGGCCGCTGGGAGGGAGCTTTTTTTTTTTTTTTTTTTTCTTTTCTTTTTCTAAAAATATTCTATCTGGTAGTGCGTGCGTGCTTTTTTTTTTTTTTTTTGTTTCCATCATACGATTTTTGTTGATCTTTAGGCCCTTCATATAATATCATTTCTGTGTCCTTCTTACATGCTTGATACCCCCTTTGTCATTCTAGACATACAACGAAAACAAAAAAGAAAGTAATATACGCCATTGTATATTACTATTTTCCCTTATTCTGCCAAAAACGCCCATATGACCTGCTATTAGACAGCCATGATCTCCAGCCTCACCACAAAAATCGCCCTCCGCAAAGTCGGCCTCTCAGGCACCAACACCTCCCTAGACTTTTCATCATTCACATCACCATCCTCTTCTTCTCCAGCGTCCAAAAATGACGCCAACAACAACAACAGCAACAACAACTGGTCTTCATGGATGACGCCCAAATCTCTGCCCCTCAAAGTCCACCCGTGGTTCTCGCCGCCACCGCCTCCCGTCAAAGTCGCCCCCGTGCCTCGAATCGGAGACGTCGCGCCGCAAGATCGACAGAGGAGGCTGGAGCTAGGAAGGCGGAATAAATGCCTAGTTGTGTTTCTGAGATGCGTGGGATGTGCTTGTAAGTCAGCAGTCCGGTTCATACATGTATATCTTACACTTGTAGTACAGAAGCCATTTGCCCCCCTCCCCCTCCCACTTACGTTTACACATTTGCACTTACACCTAACATCTATATAAACATATATATACATCACATTTATACTAACATTCATATAACATAAAAAGTCGCCCAAAAAACCTTCCTCACCCTCCGCGCCATCGCAAACCGCCACGCCGGCTCCATCACCTGCATCGCAATCTCCCACGCCTCCTCCCGCGCCACTTCCAAATGGATCGACATGCTCGGCGGCGCCTGGAACGTCCAGATCGTCATCGACCAGGAGCGCGCCATCTACGCCGCCTGGGGGCTCGGCGTCGCCAGCAGCCTGTGGTACGTGCTGGGGCCGACGGCCCAGGTCCAGGCCTGGAAGGAAACCGGCTGGCTGGGGGAGAAGGTGGCGAGCGCGATTGATGTCAAGAGGGGCAGCAGGGCGGAGGAGAGGAGGGTTGAGGCGATATTGACGCCGAGGAAGAAGGGAGGTGCTGCTGCTGCTGTTGCTGCTGCTGCTTCAAGTAATACTAGTAGTAAAGGCAGTGGTGGTGGTGGTGGTGGTGAGAGCGAGACAATCAACGAAAACAACCCTTCGACAGAGCTGGGCAGCAAATGGCAAGAGGCTGGCGCTTTTGCCATCGACGGAACCGGCACCGTCGTCTGGGGAGGCAAGGCCGTGAGGGCAGACGACGTGATGGACCTGGAGGAGGGGGCCAAGTTGCTGATGCTCTGATATGGCTTCTTATGATGGAGGAGACGCGAGATCGATCTCTGGCCAACCTGGCGTTGGAAAAAGAGGATAGAGAAATGTCTTTTCTTTTCTTTTCCTAGTATATATAGAACATGCTTATATGATAGTATATAAATCATCACCACGAATATTCTCTTTGTCATCAGTTGGACTACTAAGCAGCCGGCTTGAAGATAACTCAGCAGCGAGTGATTAAGCTTCTCTCATAACAGGAACAGCAACAGCAACAGCAATAGTCTAATGGCAATTCCAAGTCACGTCAAAGCCTCTCACACAAAACTCACGAAACCCACCAGCGCATTTCGCAAACCAATTTCTCCCATTACATGTATCTTGTACGTTGAACTAATCCCCGCATATCCATTCCACCACTCTTTCCCAATTGCTCTCTTCCTCTTTTTCACTCTCATTAACATCTTTCTTCTCTCCCCAATCAGCGACTGCGCCTGTAATTCCCCCAAACGGTATATAAAGGAGCAGACCTTTGTCAACAGTGAAAGCAACCCCCCAAAATCCATTCCATCCCTTGAAATCAAACAAGACCTTAAAGAAAAAAGAAAAAAACCGTCAAAGAGCCCAAGCCTATTCCCAGAGCCACCCAAAGAGAGAAGAGTAAAAGAAACACCACGCAAAAATTCAAATCAAGTCCTGAAACCCAAAGCTACCTAGTTTTACGCTCAACCCCATTTTTTCCAGCAATGATTTTGTTATTTCCTTCCTCTTTTTTTCATTTTTTTTCTTGGGTGCTTTTATTTTTTGAATTCGTTTTTGCTGCCCCCTTTGGTTATAGAAGCGCCAGGCGTCCTGTTCCATTTCCCTGTCCCCTGCCAACAAAGGCGCAAAAAGTGTATTTCCATTCTTGACAGTTCAACTTACCGACAGCCCAATGGAACGCCTCTCCAAGTTTCCGGGTATTCCTCATCGAAATCCTTTGTTCCACACCAGCAAATGACTGCTCCATGGTCCAAGTTTCCTCTTTCCATCCGTCTCTCATCGGTGGACTTTCTCCTAGTGTCTGTTCAATTTTGTTGTCCCCACCGTCACATATAAGTCGGAGTCACAAAAACTCAAAACAATGAATACGCCGTTATCGTGACCAAGGACGCAACTCCTCGTTTCTGTCCCAATCCTGCGCCAAAAGCAAGATAACTCCTATCCGGATATCTTCATTCCTCTGTCGAGGATCATCCCAATTCCAGATCCCCAGGTATAAGGTAGAGCAAGCCTCCTTTTCTCTTTCCCCCCTTTTGCCTTGATCGTAATCGCCCAGAAATGCCTCGCAATACCTTTCTTCGCCGAATATCGTACCAAAGACTTTAACCCAGCGAAAGCAAAACGCGCGAAGATCGAAATCAACCGCCTTGACCAAAAACGACCGAACCAAAATGCCAAACAGATCCATTCCTTTCCCTCACCTCCAGCGCCTGTTTTTCTACTAATGCAACAATTCAACCTGCTCTTTCTCTTTGCTGTTCAAGCAAGGAAGAAGGAAATAAAAAAAGACAAAAAAAATCACAGAAAAGAATTTACAACGTCCTTTCAACGCCGCCGCCCAATGTGATGACAAAAATGGACTTTAACCCCAGACGCTAGCCTGGGCGCCGAGGCCAGAACCGCCCCAGACACCGTTACCACGGCCCCATCCGCCAGAAGTGGCATGGGGAGTGCTTGAGCGCTTGGCAGAGGCGTTGGCCGTTGGTGTTCCGGTAGGACGAGTTCCGATGGGGGCAACGGCAGCTCCCTGGGAAGACTTGGAGCCAGGGCCGAAATCTCCACGAGGAGGCGATCCGCTGGTCGGGCTGGACGTGCTGGTACGGCTCTGGGAACCGACGGCGTTGTCAAAGACCTTGTTGGTCGGGCCACTGGTCTGAGGGCTGGCAGTGCTTTGGGGTCGCGAGCCGGGATCAGCCGCATTCACATCAACCGCCGATCCGGGTGTTCCCACGTCAGCCTGGGGGACGCGGCCAATGGTGTCAAACGTGAGGGGGGAGTGGCCTCGCAGGCTTGCAGGACCGCTAGGGCCTGGGGCACCAGTGCGGACAGCGCCAGTCTCGTCAATGTAGCCGGCCTTATCCGCAAAGCTGCCTTCGCCATACAAAGCGCTGCGCTGGCGAGCAATGAGCTCACGAGTCTCCTCCTCCGTCATATGCTTGTTTCCCTGCTGGACGGCAACATCAGACAAGACACCTACGTCAGAAGAAGATCCGTTAGCACATATTGCTCACTATCTTCAAACACTGAACATAAACACAATACAAACAGTAGACAGAAATAAAACTCCAGAAAAAGAAAAACAACAAAAAGAGGACTCGGCCAGATAGGCAAGCGTCCATCTTGAACCACCTGTTGGCCAATAACATTTTCTTTATATATTTTTTTTGGTTTGCTTGGGAACCACTTTTTTGAATAGGAAGACAGGAAGTGCTACACAGTTGAGGGAGGCCTACTTCGCTGATATTGCTGCTCCGTGTGGAGGTTTCGGAGCTCACGCTCCCGTTGAGCCGCCATCCTTCTCTTTGCCTGCAAGACCTGCTCCGCCTCGTTGGAGCCTCGAGAAGACTGATGACGCTGGGAAGCATAGAAATTATGGAGATTTGCTCCTTGAGGGCCACGACCGTCATCGAAGTTGTTGACAGAGTGAGCACGAGAGCCACCCATTCGACCATCTATAACAAAAGGGAAACAGCTACGTGGTTAGCTATAGATTTCTTCTAGGGGCCTCATTGAGGCCCTTGCTACTTACTACAGGCAGCAGAAGGAGATGGAGAGGAATGTTGTAGCCAGCAACAGCTTGGTAGCAGTAGGGCATGGAAAACTCACGTCGAGCATTCATCATGTAGCCTTTGCCGGACTTTTGCAAGTTTTCGTGAGCACGATCAACCTCTGTAAATCCACCAGTTAGCCTCTACCCATTATGATGCCAATTGTCGAGCGGCGGTAAGAAGAATAAGAAGAGATGATTGGAGATTGTTGTCATGGTGTTGAACATGGTGTGGACCCGTGGCAGCAGCCCGTGGCGCTTGGCAGAAAAAGAAACGGTATAACTTCAAGCAATAGGCGTTTGTATTCTAAGGGATACAGTATTTCCCCGGCACCACACATACCATCAAATTGATAGGAAAAGGCGTAGTCGTCCTGCGGCTGTGGTCCGTTGGCACCTGTGGGCATCAAAAAGTCAGTTGCAGCGCCCAAAGTCGAGAGGCAGAGGGAGCGCGCAACGTACCTGCGCGAACAGGAGTGGTCGCGCCGTGGTGGTCCCAGTTATTGGGGGCCTGGCTCGGGGCCGACCACTGGGGGTTATCGTAGTAGGACATTGTTTCCGTCGGGGGAGAAGAATCGATCGACCGGCGTGGACAGACGAGGAGGGAGCTGGCGATGGGATGGCTATCGTGTGGGCTGCAAGACTCGGAGGAAGTGTTAGTGGCCAAGATGCGAGATAAAATCCAAAAGTTGCGGTCAAATGCAATTTGTGGGGCGATGGATAGTAGAAAAACGTCGTCATATCAGGTTCCCCACGGCCCAGAGATTGGAACAGCCCGTGGGCTGGGGTGCCGCTGAAGATGCGACATGGCCAGAGGAGAGTGCCTAGTGGCGTGTGTGGCCGAGTGTTGCAGGCCTGGGCAGAGCCGGTGGAGGGGGCGGGATAAAGAAGCGAGGGCCTGGATCAAGCGATCCGGCGATGTGGCAGCGCAAGTTCGGCTGGCAAGCAAGAGGCAAACGCGGGACTCGACTCACCCCCGGGAAACAAGCAGCGCCGTGCGTTGGAGAGGCGGCGAGGGATTCGGCGAGCGGCAGCAATGCGCAAACGTGAGATGGTGCAAGCAGAGGAAAAAGCCGCGGCGCGACGAGACGAGAAAAAAAGAGGCGTCGAATCGTCAAGTAAAGGGGTCTCGGGAGAAATGAAGAACAAAGCGGGGCCGAGCCAAACCACTGCGGGAACCGGCTTAGCGCACAGGTGATTGCTCAAGAGAAGAGCGAGCACGGGGTCGAAGTCGAAGAGTGAGGAAAACGAGCACGAGTTTTGGGGGAATGAAAAAAAAAAAAAAAAAAAAAAAAAAAACAGACGGAAACGATGGAGGGGAGAATTTGCAAAAATTCCGTGATGGAGGAGGGAGAAAAAAACGGAGTAAGGGGAGAGGGAGGGAAAAAAAAAAAAAAAAAAAAGAATTAGAGGCAGGTAGTGGTAATAAACCTGGAAGTGGCCAGAGGATGCCGCACAGGCAGGTGCAACGGGTCAGCGCTCAACAGACACTGTACGGTACAGTGCAGCACCGCTGGAACGATACGCTGACAGGGCCCGTGGAGGAGCAGTAGATGGGGCCAGGCACTATGGATGATTACAAGGTATGGACTACTGCTGCTTGAGCGTCGAGAGGGAGAATGGAGAAAGAGAAGAGGAGTTGAGAAGAAACTGAGGTGATGAGACGGCTGTGTTGCCAGATGGCGATTCATTGGTTGGCAGACGATGGCATCTAATCTGCAGAGTCCAGTCCTCTAATATGCCATGCTTGACTTGTAGCAACCCAACTCAAAGTGCTTACTGCTACTGGAATCATTGGTGCTATCAACAGTAGGCACATACAAGAATGGCTAGCTATACATGAATGTTTATGATTGTCATGGTGGCTCTCGCAGGGCTTTATTGTTCTTTCTGGATAATACAAGCTTTCCCGTCATCTCGTGCACCCGTCACATCCTCAGCGTGCCTGGCATATGAATCGCACCCATCCATATCATCAACCACCTCTCACTCAAGAGGCAATTTCCGAGTACCTGTACCGCTATCTGCTCTGCTCCGCATCTCCACTGCGAATGGCTCGATCTTGGCATGCACCGCTGGCTGACCAAGAAACTATACCTCCGTGCAAGTGTGGCCATGTCCATCCCATCCGTCCATTGCACCCGCAGACTTGCCTTAGCCTCCCGTAGGCTCGGGGCGCCACTTTTGATTCGATAGCGAGCTTCACAGCTGGACTCGCCGATGCAGCTCTTAGGGCTTTTTTGGGGCCCTGTATTGGGGGCCTTTTCTTCATTGGAGAGGCCATCCGGGTGGTGTCATGCGCCGGGAGTCGACGGGGCTGGAGACGCAAAGATTGGGAGACGAAGACAGTAAGCGGGTGCACTGTGCGATGCCAGGACAGGGGGGTTTGGCGGTTGTTCCAGCGGTGCTTCCAGAGCATCTGCGCGCCTGTCCGTCCCCACGCGGGCGGGCAGCATGAGCTCAATGCTATGTTCAGCACTTGCTTGTACTCGATTGCCGACGTGAGAGTGAAGGCGAGAGTGTGAGTGAGGCGAGGGGTACGAAGCATGAGGCGTGAGTTCGCAATCCAAAAGCATCACCGAGCCCGGCACAGAACAGCCACGGCACAGCGGTACAGCGTGCTGCTGGAATCACCGCGCCCGCTCTGGGCTCAGCCTTACAAGGCGCAAGGCTTCACAGCGCGGGCCTTGACGCTGCACCAGGACCAGGTGCTGTGCAGAGTCCATGCACAGAGCATTCGATACTGCATGTACAACCTCCCGTAGCACTTCACGTATAGACTCCGACAAGACATGGCCTCAAAGGCAGAGCAGTCGTGATATCGACTTGACCCGTACGCGCCCGGTTCAGCTCACAAGCACAGATACAGGCAGAGCCACAAACCCGCTGTTTTCCACCCCCTGGTCCGCCACAAACCCGCTTGGGGCTTCTACGGAGCGGCCTCTTTTGTCTTCCTCTGCTCCCTCTCCCTTTCCAGGCCCCCTCCCAAGCCATTAATTTTACAAACTCGTATCGGCCTTGGTGCGTTGCTCAGCTGCTCGTACTAGTAGTACTTGTATGACTGATAACAAGTATGGGGCATCTGAACCTCATGTCGACCTGATATTACTCTCATTGCGGTGGACCCTTGACCCGAATTAGCCCACGTAGATTCTGCGACTAGACGTCATGGTTCCTCTCGACTGCCTCGACAGATATTACAGCTGCTGCTACATGTACTCCGCACGCAATATGTAACTACCTAGTACATACTACGAGCAGTGCTGCTCACTACTGTAGCATTGCCACAGGTAGGTTGACACGGACAGTAAAACGACTGTTAGAGCACCATCTCTCTGCCAATCTTCCAGGTGGCCCTGTTTCCTTCGTCGGAGTTGTTTGTGGGGTACAATGGAGGGGCCGCTGCGAAATCTCCAATGTATGCACCAGCGTTGTGGCCATCAAGACGGATATTTGACTCCATTCGTCACGACTTGCGCGCCGCCTGGCCCCGGGCTATGTCCGGATTTGCGGCTCGTCTCATGATTGAGCCGATTCATCTGATTCCAAAAAAAGGGCAATTCCGGATACCTACCTTAGTAGGTACCTACAGTATTACACGTAGACTACCGCGCGGCGTGACTAAACGCTGGCGATATCTGTAAGTGGGAGGCCTACCCACCAAACACCGGCCGACTTATTATCTGCTTGCATCGACTTTGCGTTGGATTCGAAATGGAAAAAAAAAACAAGAAGCAGAGAAATATTTCTCTCAAGCATTTCTGCCTTGGCACAGATAACTTTAGGCCCCGAGTTCCCGCAGCGGCCCGCCCAAGGCGCGTGTTATTTGGGTTTGGCCGTTGTAGCCTCTTCCGCCACGCCACGCCGCAATCCGATGCTCTGTGCTAGTAGGTAGGTACATGTCAGCTATGTGCCACCATATAAGCAAGAGATGTAGCATCGTCGTCTGTGCCTTGGGCCCAAGCCTGGCGGCGTGTCTAAAAAGCAAAGTCTATTCGCCATACCGGCCGTCTGGGCCATGACTCTGTCAACTGCCAAATACAGGCAGTAACTTCACGTTGTAGTAAGTAAATGGCACATGTAGCATGTACATCAGGTACATCATGGTTACAGGTAACAACCAACCTGTTGAAGGCAGGCGAGCTCATCCGGCTTCAACGCCGCCTACCAACGCCGTTGGCGCTGTGCATCTCCCTCTCCGCCGTCTGGCCTCTTCTCTGGCTCACGCGGCAACCGGCGAGGCAGCGTGATAGGCTCGTGTCTGCACTGGCCCTTCGGTCCAAGCCGCCAGTCTCTCCACTCGCCCGCTTTATGCATCCAGCGTGCATGAATCACCTTCAGCCGGGGCTTTTACACAGAAGTCCTCTCTTTTCTTACGGAGTAGGTATTAGCACTCCTGATTTTTTTTTTTTTTTTTTTTTTTTTTTTTTTTTTAAATTCCTTATCCGGTGAGTGAGCCAATAGTTGGGAGGAGAGGAGGGGATCATTCAATTTGAAGCCAGACACTGTGATGACGCAAAGGCTCCGAAACAAAACAAAAAAGCATGATGCGCATACATGTACTTCGTGCAATGCCTTGTCTTATCTTACTACCATGTCTGTGGCCTATGAGGCGGAGTCCATGGAGATGCTACAGAGACATGGAATCAGTTAAATAACCAGAAATCACAGCACAGCTGGACACCCAGGATCAGATATCCGCCTCTTGCTCTCAGCACCAACTTCAACCAAGTTGGAAGCCAACCGTCTGACGTAACGAGTACCACGTACAATACCTACATCTAGTATCCATCGAAGGTTCCAACACCTCCCGGTGCCAAGTGCGGGGATCCCAGCTTCATTTATCCTCCTCGCCCTCGAAATGGCCCGAGA
Organism: Trichoderma asperellum; assembly: GCF_020647865.1. Taxonomy (NCBI): domain Eukaryota; kingdom Fungi; phylum Ascomycota; class Sordariomycetes; order Hypocreales; family Hypocreaceae; genus Trichoderma; species Trichoderma asperellum. The sequence continues at coordinate 3,409,719 of NC_089420.1, read as the reverse complement.
AGTAGCACGTTTCTGGCACTTGGACGGCAGCTTGCGTGGTATCTTGGCGGCATAATGTCTCTACTAGCAGCAGTATTGTTACCAATAATACCTCAAAACTTGCTTCCGGGCCAACAGCCAGCAAGAGTGCTGCCAATTACTCGTTCCATACACTGTGCACGCTGCAAGGCGGTGCCGTCCGCCATAAAAGTAATAGACGGGCTCGATACCAGTACTACTAGTAGTAACACCGGGCGTCCGGAGGGTTTTCCCCGCCATTCTCAATCCCATGTCTCATCCTATCTTCTTTTTATCGTTACAGGTATCGTCTACGGAAAGACTATAGATAGAGTCTATATCAAATAGACCGCTTGCACCAGCAGCTGGCTCTTTACTGCCAGACGGGGAAACTCTCCACCATTGCTTCGAGAAGCAGTCGATCATCTGGAAGGGCATCTGCTCCATTTCACCGATATCGACGCATCAGCGCAGAATTAGAGCTGCCAACAACTGCAACCGCATGCACAAGCACATCGCTAATGCACCTCAAGGGGGCACTTCTGTAAGCTGTGAGGCTAAGGTGGGCGATGCATCGCCATGGCACGTTGTATCGACGGTATGCCGATGTGATGCCTGTTGCGCACAGACGGGGGGCTTAGGATTCCGAAGGCTTATTTAGAGTTTTTCCAACTGTAACTATTCTTCTATCCTGTTGGCCCCGTGGATGGAAGCGTCGAAGATATGTTGGCCCCCGTGATATTGTGTTAGTAATAGTAAGCCATGCATCAAAGTCTGTGGCTGGACTTTCATCATGCAAGGGAGCTATATAAGAGTGACCTGTCATATATTTTGGTAAGAAAGAAGAAAAAAAGCAAAATATTTTGCAGTACAGTTCAAGTATCTGCCAAAATTCAACTGCGAGGCATGGAAGTAGTTCTTTCAGTCTACCAATTGTTACATGTAGTACAAGGATATCAAATTACCGTCGAGGTTGGCTGCGAAACTACTAACTTACATATAGAAACAGGTAGGGGCTCATAGATTCGTTTGTCCAACCCAATACCTTTACATCCTTCAACTTTACATTCAAATATCGCCATCTCCGTAATTATAATCCATAGCTACTCCAAAAAAAAAAAAAAAAAAAAATTACTGTCTGGTTGCATGTCTACCTGAGATGTGCCATCGTTGCTTTGCCACCACTCCGTCGTTGGCCACGAAAGCTGCCAAAGCTGTCGTACCCTAGAGCTGAGCGAGGCTTGCGCGCAACAGCTCTGTATATTGTGGCATTTCAAAATAAAAAGCATAATGGCAATAAGCTCAAAAATCTTACCTGTACCTTGCTCTCCATTATCTCTTTAGCTCTATATGTGCACAAGCCCTAGGTGTAAATTAAGAATCTTTGTCGGTACAGCCGTTGGTCAGCTTCTCCGTGCCCAGACTTTCTTATCGTGTAGTGCCTTTTTTTTTTTTTTCTTTCTTCTTTTCACTAGTAAAAGGTACTTGTCGCAGTACCCAAAGATACCCACAATCCGCCCACCAGCCTTCTAGACTAAGCATGTACCGATTGCTAGCACCATCCCGCCTCTGTCTACGTCATCGACCAATCCCGCCGTGCGCCATCCCCCGTACCAGCGCCTTCGTCTCGTCCCTTTCGCGTCCCGCAAATGCATCTCTCGATAGCCTCACTCGCCGCGCCGCCGCCATGCCCTCGTCCTCCAAGTCGAAGCCCGCCGCGCGCATCTCCGCCCGGGCGCTGCCCTCGCCCGACGACGCCTCGTCCGACTCAGAGCTCGAGCTGGACCCGGTAGCAGCAGACGACGACGACGACGACGCTGCGTCCTCAGCGCCCGACTCGCCTCTGCTCGCCCCCACCACCACGCAGCCCAGATGGCTCCAGGCCGCGCAGCCGAAATGGCTCCGCGCAGACCGGATCAGCCGGTGCGCGCGGTGGTGGCGCCGCATCCTCGCCTCGCTGGCTGCGCTGCTGCCGCCCCGGCGGTCCTGGCCGTTCGCTGCGCTGGTCGTCGTCTCGGCCTATGCGCTGCTGTGCGTCGTGCGTGGCGTCCCGCTGCTGGCCTCGCCGCTGCCGCCGTACTCGGGGCCCTACGGCGTCGGGGCCGTCGACGTCGAGATTGCGCTGGAGAAGCCGAGGCGCATCTCCGAGACCGTCTTCAAGAGCAATGGCGAGCCGGCGTTTGAGCACCGCACGACGCTCTTCAGCCTCTACTACCCCGTCGACAAGAGCGTCAAGGAGCGCAGGAGGAGGCATGACTGGTTTGCGAGGCCGTTAAGCCTGCTTGCGGCTGGATATGCAAAGTACGCACACGTCAACAACTTCTTTATCCGGCCGATATTCACATTTGGGCTGTGGTTGGTCGCGGGCGGCATCACAATTCCTGCCAAGGTTGATGCGCCACTGCTGGGAACGACCATCACGGTAAAGACACAAGTAGAGTCGACACAAGGAGAGTCGACAAAAGTCGAGTTAAGAAAGAGAGAGGATGCCGAACAATTCCCCGTCATGGTCTTCTCTCACGGAGATGCCAGCTCAAGAAGGGATTACACCCACTACGTCGGCGAGCTCGCCAGCCGCGGATACGTCATCGCAGCGGTTGAGCATCGAGACGGCAGCTGTCCCGGCTCTCTCATGAGAATCAAAGGAGAAAAGGACAAGCAACTCTTGCACTTTAAAGAGGCCGAACTCCTCTCCGACCCTCCGATGGACACGGAAAAATACAAGCAAGAACAGCTTGCCTTCCGCGATGCCGAAATCCTAGAAACCATCAACATCCTCCGCGCCATCAACAGCGGCCAAGGCGACGACATATTCAACCGCAACTCCCGCTCCGAGGGTTCCTACCTACACAGCTGGACCGGCCGCCTCGACTTTGGCAATCTCACCATCGGAGGCCACTCCTTTGGCGCCACCGGCGCTCTCCAGGCCCTCAAGCATGCTCCCTCGGACATCAACCCTGCCATCGGCGGCGTCATCCTCGACCCCGGCAAGCAGAGCGGGCCCCTCAACGCCGTCATCGACGTGCCCCTCCTCATCGTCCACTCCGACTCCTGGTCCAAGCAGCACAGCGCCTTCTACAACCGCCCGCACTTCGACACCGTCAAGGACCTCGCCCTCAGTGTCCTCAGACGCATCCCCAGCCACTCGTCCTGGTTCCTCACCAGCATCGGCACATCCCACCCCAGCGTCTCGGATGCTCCCCTGATAGAACCTCTGCTGCTTAGCTGGACTACCGGCGCAAGTCTCGACACCAAGGAAGCCTTGGAGGAGTACGTCGGCGTGACGGATGACTTTTGGCATTTTCTGCGCACGACCCGCACCGTCAACTCGTCTCTCACCGACGGCGTAGTGCACAGGGGCGAGATGCGAGGCATACTCGCCGAAAAGGTCACGCACGAACAGTACGGGAAGTGGGTTAGCAAAGAGCGCAAAGCCGAGTTTCCAAAGCCCCTAGCCAGGCTTTGGGAAGTCCACGTCAGCCCCGTGGCCGACGAAGGCGAGTAAAATTAATGATGGATGACGACTTTTCGCGTTTTTTGATAGCTGGGGGGGGGGGGGGGGGGGAAGCGGGGGCGATATACTGACTGCCTTTTTTTTTTTTAAGTATCCTTTTAGAGAGTCCTCTCTTCCCCTAATTTCCTTTGATCCGACTACCCATAGATGTCCGCAAGAACACACTTGTATAATAGCGAGTTATAAAGCACGAAAGAGATGGCTGGGATTCAGCCTGGTATACACCTAGAATATACCTACTACCCGCCTAGATAATATTTAATTGAATTAAATTACAACACATAAAAACCAACAGTTCCCTAGGCGGGAGATGGAGTCCGATGATGGGGCACAAAAACTTACAAAACAAACTCCTGAGATTCTATCTAGTTTTACTAAAGTAATGTCATCGAGCCTGACCATCAGGACAAATGTATCTATCATAACTGAGGGATCTGAGAATTATTAGCTCCGTTATTCTCACATCACAATGCTAAATTATGCGATACAAACCAGAAATAACTGATACTATGCACGAACCCCGTATAATCGGCTTCATCTGCTCAACTCCCAGCCTGCACATTATTACTTGCTTCCCACATTTAGATAAAGGCGGCTGATAGACTATCGCTGCTTCGTCCCACCTGACTACTCACCGTTCTCTTGCGTCGACTACTCAAGAATAAATCGACCATTCTTTTGCTTCCCATCACCTGCGCATCGAGCTCTCGCCTCCCCATATCATCAATACCGGCATCGGCCTCGAACCTAGGCGTGCTATCCGCTTTACACGACGGCTCCTTCGTCGTCCATATCCCAGGCGAGCCGGTCTTGCTGATTCCAAACTGCCTCTCAAAAGCGGTTGTCAACCCAGGACTAGACTTGGCTGAAGCGTCGTTGACTCGGAGACGTGTCCGTGACTGACGTTTAAGTCGTATTTCGTCGCTCATAGGAGAGCACGGTTTAGCAAGTGTATTGAGAGAGCGCATTCGCGGCGTCTCCAATGGCGATTCAATATTGGTCGTAACACAGGTATTTACATTGGGCACCGATGGGATGGTTCGCAAATTGCCTTTTGAGCCAACTGGGGATGTATCTTTGCTACAGACAGTTTTGGACCGCGCGGCTGTTGCCGGTGGGGAATTTTCATTGGCAACCGGAGACTGAGAATACCAGGGATTCGGAAATTGAAACTTTGGTGGCTGTGATACAGTCGTTGAAGCATGTGGAAGATTATCTTTGTCGGCTACAACCTTGAGTGGCAAGCCGGCACCCAAGACGTCCCGAGGCAAATCATCTTCTTCAGATTCAATCTCAGTCTTCTCCCTAACATGTTTAGAGAGGCGAGGGGAAGACGACGGCTCTTCGGGAAAGTCTGTTTTCAATGTGGTGGATGAGGTTTCCAGCTTAGACACGTTAGCGCTGAGCCACGTCTTCCACTCAATAGAGCTGGAAGACGACACTTCTCGAGCTTGGCGACTCGGGAGCGAGAGCGATGGCCTTTGTGTTTCAATAGGGAGGAAAATGGTGGCATCTCCATGATCCTTCTTCACCGGCGTCTGTTTAATTGATTTTGACGGAGATGAAATGTAGTTGCTCTGAATCTGGTTCTTCTCACTAGAGTTGGAGTAAATACTCTCCGTGTATGCCATTCGTTCATCGTCATTGGATCCATTTGTGCTCGAGCGCCGCGTAGGGAGACTAAGAGCGGACAAAGAACTCAGATATTTGGTACCGGGCGTTTGAGGCTGCTCGCTGGCCTGGGTGGCCTTCATCGTGGCCTGTAGTGCGCGGCGATACGGGCTTGTCGTACGGAACAGGTGACACGTTGGACTGGCAAAGAAAGCCGAACTCCGGCTGGAGATTAGTGATTTTTGCGTTTCGGGAGCTACCTGAGGTTCTGCATCACCCTGACTAGGGAGAGCCCTAAGCTTCTCACCAAGACCTTCGTTAGGGCAAGCATCGTGACTGAGGCTTTTCTGCGGCGAGTATGTGGGTTTATGGCCTTTGATGGCGTGACTAGTAGAAACTGACGAAGAACGTGATATAACAGTCTTGTCGGCGCGATCCTGGAAGACATCATCTTCTTGCTGAACATGGCGAATAGTGTGAGTAGATCCTTGATACATGGCCCAGCGAGGTTGGCGTCTTATTGTCGAGTTGCTCCGCGGCGAATCTACTTCAGGGCCATCCGAGGTCGCATGTCTCTCGCTCAATGACTGATTTTGATGCTGTTGTGTTTCCTGCAGTCTTTTTATGAGAGCTGAGTACACACGCTGGCTATCGACTATAGGACCTCTGCGTGATGAATTATCGAATGGGAGCGAGACATGGTTGCGAGATGAAGGCAATGTCGCCATCTCCGCTTCTTGAGAAGAGGATGCATATTGAGGATTCCAGTTAGCTGACTTTGGCTGATGTGTAATTGTCGCCGCTGTGGAGTCTGTCCAGCTGGTAACTCTTGATTTATCGTCGTTTGGCAGGCTGTCTTCCATTTCCACACTTCCGAAGCTGCCCTGCCGAGACTTGAGCTGCTGACTCACCGGCACCGTATGGAAAGAAGGCATCCTGGATGACACTTGATACATGGATGCTTCCCTAGATGACCGCGTTGGCACCGATGACTGAGTACCATAACAACTGCTATCGTTTGAATCACGTTCTTGGGCACAATTTTCAGCTTGGTTTACATTTTGATCTGTAGACTTGGGGCGGCTGAACAGCCCCTTGATCCTGCTCTTGAGTGACTTTGAGATTTTGCGAGCCGTAGTTCGCAATGTAGGTTGCCTTGGAGGAATGCTGTAAGGGTTATTGGAACCGTAAGGAGATGCTGGAGAGAGCACTGTGGTGCTATTGCTGCTACTGCGAAGAGACTTGGGAAAACTCGCCACGTTTGAACCATGCTTGTTGCTCGGTCGAAAGAAACTTGAGGGTCGACTTTTGAGATGACTCAAGCTTTCTGGTGGCTCATAGAATCCATTTTGGGTCAGCTGGTTAGACATTTCAAAGTTACTTCCAATATTTATTCGTGATATCGATCCTTCGCGGCCATGTGGGAGAAAAGCCATGGATTTTGGAGCCCTCAGTGAAGGCCCACCTAGGCTCCAAAGAGGCTCGTTCTCTTTCTTCGCGAATGACGAATATCGAGACGACGTTTGCCATCCATTGAACACATCGGAATGGTCACTATTCTCCAACGAATAAGTGGGTATTTTTGTTACTGATGGAGCGTACATTGACTTCGATTTGCGTAATCTTCCATATGATGACAAAGATGCAGATGCATCCCCTGGTTCCAAGGAATATTGCTGAGAGTCCATAAGACGCCGTGGCGGGTTGCCTGTTGCCGGTATACTTGCGCGAGCAGCCAATATTCTTCGAGGCTGGGCATTTGGACCAGCAAATCTCACACTCTGCTGTCGATGTAAGCGCGGCGACTTTCGCTCGTTATTCTGCGGCTGAGCCCGGCTGAAAGAGAGAGTCGCAGCGATGTACGCGTCTCTTTCCACCGGCAACGACTCGATGTTGGTGAGATCATGGGCTAGATTTCGGCCTATGGAGACAGACGACTTGCTCCTGCTTAGGGGGTGGCGATTCTGGCTTCTGGTGCTATTCTTGCGAAGCATTGCCGTTATTGTGCGCTCGAAGAGCTAGAAAGATGTTGCGTTTAAGGAGATGCTTTCGTTTATGGCGGCAAGGAGATGATATAACAGACGAGGCGTGGCTTGCAACTGATGATGAGTGTTGTTATAATGAGATAGTCTGGCTATTTCAGAGGCATAGATGGGAGAGAAAACATGGCCGAAGTTGACTCTATGAATGATGAAAATTTTGATATTTCCAGTTGTATCAATGGCCATGAGGAAGGAGGAGGCGAGGAGTCTCGCCTCAGGCATCCGCAGCGTGTATCGTTGCTGAATGGGCGTTGCAGGAGCTTGAGGCGCCGCGTCTTTTCTTTGCTCTTGCCCATGACGGAAGCGAGTTTGGCTGGCAGCTGGCAAATTTTGCTTTACCAAAGAGTTCTTCGAGGCATCTGATAAGAGAGGGCGGATGCTAACAAAAATTCGATATGAACTATCAAAGTAGCGTTTAGAAGAGTCTGGATAAGTCAACAATTCGCGTCATAGAAAGCTTGGTATATTGAGCCATTGTTAATAGCTGCGTTTTGTTTGTGTTGTTGTCTTTTCATTTACGTACAACAATTAACTGAATTGTAATAGATGCTGTGTCGCTGCCTCACAGGTAAACTACAGCTAGTAGCAGGTATAGATATCTAGCATGAACGTATACCGTAGACTAATAGGTAGGTATTCATTAGCGTAAAAAAGGATTATGATTGGCAATGAGCCATGGTTTTCTAATGTCAAAAGCGTGTCAAAAACGTAGCCATTAATAGCCTATACAAGAAAGATTTCGCATGAATACGACGTCACGAGGGCATGTCTAGACAGTGATTGCATCCAAATGCAAATTGTATTGATTATATGATACTCCTGTATAAGCATTCTGTCTGACAAACGTAGGTGTTACAAAGCAGTAGAATACGAAGTAAAGAGGAAAGCCGATACTAAATTCAGTGGCTTCACGCCCAAAGTGCATGCCAATTACCCAAAAAAACAAAGTCTCTCCTGGTCCCGTTCCATAACCCTTCGTACTCGATGTACTCATCGGCGCATTATGGCCATTACAAATAAAAAAAAGAAAATATATGCTTAATAAAGATTCTTACTCGGAGAGTTCAGAGATGAACTCCTCAATCTCCTCCTCGACGAGATCGTGGATCTTCTTGGCAAACTTCTCAGCCTTGGAGCCAAATGACTTGGCACCCTTGACAATCTTGCCGGAGACAACCTCAAAGTCACCCTCGATGGCCTCCTCAAGCTCTTCAATGGTAGCGGGGAGCTTGCTCTGCTTCTGGGCCTTGGCCTTGGCCTTGTAGCCGCCGGCCTCGATGATCTGAGAGTAGTTGCTGCAGCCAGCACCGTTCCAGGCAAGCAGGTTGGGGGTGTCAGAGGGGATATCAGACAGGGTACCCTGGGTGGCAATGGAGATGAGGTCCTTCTTGAGCTTGTTGGGGGTGATGGGAGCAACAGCGAACTCAGAGTCGCCAGCGGGCTGGAGAGACAGGTAGTAGGCCAGGAGACCGGCAATGTGAGGAGAGGCCATGGAGGTACCAGAGATGGTGTTGACGGCATACTTGGAGCCAATCCAGGTGGACTGGATGCTCAAGCCGGGGGCGAAGATGTCAGTGCACTTGCCGTAGTTGGAGAAGTAAGCACGGCTGTCGTCAAGGGCAGAGGCACCGACGGTGACGGGCTCAGAGGCGGCAGCGGGAGAGTAGTTGCAGGCATCAGCGTTATCGTTACCGGCAGCGACGGCGAAGTGAACACCGGCCTTGACGGCAGCGTTGACGGCAGCGTCGAGAGCAGAGGTCTTGCCACCACCAAGGGACATGTTGGCGACTGAGCCCTTGAAGCCCTTTCGCTTGCCAGCCTTGGCCAGCTCAACTTGCTCCTTGTGAGAGATGGCGGCGTACTCGACGCCCTTTACGACGTCAGACATGGTGCCAGAGCCGTTAGATCGGAGAACCTTGACGGCGTAGACATGGGCCTTCTTGGCAACACCGTACTTCTTACCAGCAACAGTGCCAGAGCAGTGAGTGCCGTGGCCGTTGCCATCCTCATCCTCGTCGCCGGCTGGGATAGTCTTGCCCCACTTGGCACGGCCCTCGAAGTCGACGTGCTCAGTGTTGGTACCAGTGTCAATAACATAGGCATCAACACCCTCGCCACCGTCAGCAGAGTAGAGGTACTTGTTGAAGGTGCCGAAGCCCAGAGTGTCTCGGTGAGAGATACGAGCCAAGCCCCAGGGAGCCTGCTTCTCGGTCTCGGGGTTGCAGGAGTCCTGAATAATGACATTATCCTTTGTGTTGAGAGGAAGCATAGTGTGGACAATGGTGTCGCGCTCAATGTACTCGACCTGTAAATGATGGATTAGTCTCAATTGACCTACTAGTGGCGATGAAAGTGGTGGCGTGAACTTACATCCGGGTGGTTCCGGACCTGCTCGATGATGTCCTCGGCGAAGTGACCAGCATAGCCCTTGAAGTCACCAATCTTGAAGGTGTGCTTCAGGCCATCAAAGGCCTCATCGGCTCCAAAGATGCTGCTTCGCTTGCGGAGCTCAAGGCGCTGCTGCTCGCCTTCATCGTGGATGCTCTGGATCCAGTTGTGGTGCTTGTCGGCACCAGCCTCATCAACGTGGTCCTTGAATTTGATGATGTAGTTGTCCGGAATGGCGTTGGCCTCAATATTGCTGAGGACGGGAGCAGAGCTCTCGTGGATGGTGCCAACCTGGAACGAGCTGGCCTGGGCGACGGCCGCCACAGAGAGAGCGATAACGGACCGCATAATGATGGCCCCGATAGATGTGATGAATGAGGGAATATGGGAGTTGGTCAACCTGCGACAAACGACCAGAAGAGACGAAAACAAAGGTGACGGAAAGAATCAGGAAAACTCCAACTTCCTCCTGCGAGATGGCAGATGAATGGGAGAAGATGCGGCGATGGATGGATGGGAAAAAGGATGATGGAAGAAGAAGAGAGAGGAGGAAGGTCGAGAGACGAGCGATGGCGCAGTAGATAAGGGCGGCTGGTACGAGGCTCCAGCGCTGCCTCAGCGCTCGCGCCCGCGGTGACGCATCACTGGAGACGGGGGTGCTCAGGGCGTGACGGCGGCCCCAACAGAGTTTAGCGGCGTCGTCCGCGTCCATGTCCACTTCCCGGGGCGATGCGATAAGCCTGGCGCCAGGTCACTCAGCCTTGTACCTGGCCGTACCGCAGCCGCTGCCTTTTGGCTGAGCTGAATACGCCCGGGTACTTGCAGTACATGCGGCAGAGCACATTCGGTACTCGTTGCTACAGTGCCAAGAGTGCGAATTCACCCCATGCCGCCAAAAGCAAGGAAGACCCGCTGTATCACTGTATCAGCTTAGAGCAGGTACCGTTGACGCGTTTCCAGGGCCAAGTCAAGTCATGACGGAACAATGACTCTTCCGAAATGAGCCCTGGCGAGTCTTTCATGTGCACTTCTTTCCGGCAGCAATGACGGCGAGTGAGACAAAGCCAAGACAGACGGAGAGACAAAGGGATGAGCGCTGCTCGCATAGGTACTGCAGGTATAGGCAGTCCGGACCAGCGCATCACCGCCTGTCTCGCCCGTCTCTTCTGCCTTTGAGCCCAAAGGAACGGTGGCTTCTTTGTACTGAACCCGTGCTGACCACTGCCGCTAGTCTCCTGAGACGGCCCGGCCGGGGGAGCTGGCACTGTATGCGCGAGTGTCGTGTGCTGGCGCCGTGTACCTGCGGTAGCCCTTCTCACACGCCGCAAACGAAACGCAGGCCACGGCCGAAAGGCGGAGGGATTGGATGGCGGATGGCATTTAGGGGGCGACCCTGAGCAGCCGATGCCCATCACTCACTTTTGCGTCCATCCATGTCCCGCTGCTCCCTGCCAGCCAGCTCTACAGTATTGCTACGATGCCTGTATATGCTGTGCGAATCAGCCGGCAGGCCTCACGTCCATCAATCAAGCCAGCGCTATCACTGCGCTCTGCCCCATCTGCCTGCTAGCCCAGCTCGTCCTCCTTGCTCCCCCGGACCAGCTCAACAGACGATAAGCCCTGCATACAGGCCACAGCGGTGCATCTGGGCCCATTTCCCCCCGTCCCATAATGCGGGGATGCATGTGGCTCCGATTGGCCGCCACCGAGCCTTCTGATGCGCTGCGTCAAACAATCCTGGCTCGTGCGTCTTGTCACGAGTCTCTCGGCCTCTGCTCCAATCTCTTTCCATGCCCATTTGGGACGACTCGTGACGGCGGCCAGGAGGGTGCCATTTGCGAGAAGCTGGTCCAGTGATTCCATGCTGATCAACGTTATTTACTTGTACATACGGAGTACAGGCGGCTGGGCTGGCGTGGCTGCATCCGGCTAGAGCCCGCCATGCACGAGATGCACTGTATAAGACGGAGATTTGGAGCCAAGTACTGCCTGTTCCTGAGCATTGGCGTACAGTAATGCACAGAGCTCCGTATCTATCCGCGATTACTGTACATAGAGTACATTAGCTGGCACGCAACCAACCTTGGTAGATTCGCCTCCCTTTTAGGTACTACGGAGTTACTCGGTAATAGGTACCTTAGTAGTAGTACCACCAATAATATCACCAATGATACACTACCCGCCCGCATCAATATCACGTGTGAGCTATTGGCGCCGTGACGCTTGCATGCCTGCACTCAATACGCCGTCTAGACGCTATTACTGGACTTGCAGGTGCCTTTTGTAAGTAAGGCAGCACTATTGATAGAGTGTATCGGTAGCTATTAGGTAGACCACCTCCATACGGAGTAGCTAAACGCCGATGACTGTGTTGAGAATGAATCCAAAGGCAGACGCTCGGCAGCGGAAAGGGAGCGTCGCTTACGTGCTTCTTCGCCAAGATGACCTCAAAAGATGCGACTGGAACTCTTATCAGGTACCAAGTACCTACTACAAGCACTGCAGGCTAGCACCGGTTGGAGCCTCGATTCGTGCCCGGGTAAGCCAGTGCAGGTCACTCAGTACGAGTACGAATAACGTGAGGAACACTGACACGGTGAGCGTTGAGAACCAGCCCTTGGCCGTTTCAGCACGCTTCCACTAACACTCTATACAAACCTGGTAGCGGCGATTCCTCCCCGAGTCGAGTCCCTGTACTCGGACTCCTTACTCCGTACTCGCCTGATTTACATTTGTTTGTACAAGCTCGCATCGCCAGCATAAAGGCTCCTTCTAATCCATAACTTAAAGCAGCCCCTTTCCGTCTCTTCCAAATCCTAATCCAAATTCACGGCCAGGCTGCAGCCAGCGCCGCGATCGGCCGAGAGTTAAATGTTCTCTGAGCTTTGGTTTCAAGGCATTATTTTGTGCATCGCATTAAGTGCAGATACGAAGTACATGCTCCGCAGAGCGAGCGAGCGCTTCATAAAACATGCACTCCTTTTCTTCCGCCCGAATGTTCGCAGCTGCGCTGGACGGAGCCTGTCTTTCTCTCTGTCCGTAGCACAGCTTCTGCCTGATGCGATGGCCATCTACATGTCCTCTGCCGCTATGCCTGTCGAATACTGAATACTAATGCCATCTGTTCTCATCACTATACCCTGGATTAATGTATATGCTAAGCATGATCTATGTAGCTGCCTGCCTGCCTGCCTACCTATGTATCCTCGAGCAATGTCTGCCTGAAAGCTGTATATCTTACATGCAACCTAAGCATGTAGGACTTCAAAGCCCATTGTTGTCGCATCGCTCATGGGCGGAACCCCCTTATCTATCTACCAGCCACACATCCCTGGCCTGGGCCGCGATAAGCACTGAAGCTTGCACTGAGGCGCGCATGCAGTCCTTACTCCGTAGAGGGCCACTGGATGGCTCGTAGCGGGGCAGCCGCTGTTGTTGCCACATCCTCCCACTAGCCGCAGCGCCCGAACCTCAGCCACGGTCGAGGCTGACGGCGGATTGGCTGGCAGGCTCCAACCTCATCCAGAGCCCGGCAAGCAACCGTCGAGAGATCGCAAGACCCCCTAAACCCCCGAAACTGAACTGAGCGTGTTCTGGTGTATCCCGCGCGCTGTTCATCACTCCTTCTTGTGGCCCCCTTGTTTGCCTTTGTTCCACGACGCCCTGGCAGTCCCTTCGGCCAGCTGACCGCCGTCCAAGAGCTTCATGCGCCCCGCGCCAGAGCTCCGAGCTGCTTGCCCATCTTGTCCTTCAATGCCGTTGCGGATAGCTGACGGCCTGGACCCTTGACGGGCCCTGGAGGGCAAACCTACTGGAATGAGAATTCGGCCACGACGGGATCATGGCGACACTTCCCACGCGATACCGGTCGTCGACCTCGGCGTCAACGTCGGCCAACACCAACCCGAAATACGTCCAAGTCCTGCAGACATTGCTCGATGATCTTATCCACGAGCAGACATCTCGAAACGGCGATGGCTACCCCGATATCCCCAAGCTCGTCAAGGGCCTGCGAAACCTTGCCCAGCTGGTAGCTGCCCCTCCTGCGTCTATGAACCAAGATGCCTTTCGACTCGCGGGGGGCTTCGAGTGCGTGCTCGACGTGCTGCGTGGCTTTGCGGGCTACCATGACCCGCGGAAGCGGAGCCAGGCCGAGATGATGTCATTGTTCAAGCTGATTGGAGCCTTCCTGAGCGTCTTGTCAGCTGCATTTCGAGACCACTCTGGCAATAAGCGATTCTTCCGCTATAGAGTTGCGGGTGGTGGATGGGAAGCTCTGGAGCAGACCATCGCGAGCATTGGCCTGGGAGGCGCGGAACCTGACGTCTGGGTTAGCTGCCATGTCTTTGGCAAGCTTCTCGCTTTCTCGCTGGACGACGAAGGTTTGGATTTACTATGCCAATCTACCGCAAAAGCCTTGCGATCGGAATCCGATGCCGACACCGAAAACAAAATCAACCAGACTGATGCCCCTGAAAACGAAGTCGAAGATGGGGCCGACGAACAATGGGATCTTGTGCTTGCGCGCTCAGTTGGGAATATCGGACCAAGCGTGCGCGAGGTCGTCACTGCCAAGACGATAATACGCCACCCAGAGCTACTCAGAGCTGTCGTGAGCTTCTGGCGAGCTATCCCCAGGCCCGAGAATTCGCCGCCGAGCCCGACATCACTAATTGTGTTGGAGACAATCCTCAGCGCAGCATCGGTCTCGATATACAACCGTGCCGCGATCCATTCCACTGGCGTTCTTTCGCAGTTTCTCGAGTCTGCTTTCTCACCTCAATCCAACTTGGCGCCGGCAGAACGCGATATCGTTTTGACCCTATGTCGATCGCTCATGTATCTTGGCGTGAACCAGCCTGCAGATGTCCAGTTCCTGTTGTCAGCACCAGGCCAGGAAGCCGCCAACTTTTTCCTAGAAATGACTTCCAAATACACCGGCCCTCCCTTTTTTCAGTTTGACCTATCGCTCTATGGTCATTCTTCGCTGGAGCTACCTACATTGGGCCGTCCATTCCCTCCCCAGTCCTCGGCTGGATATACCTTTACAGCCTGGATACGTGTCGACTCTTTCGACCCAACCGCGCATACCACTATCTTTGGAGTCTTTGATTCCTCCCAAACTTGCTTCGTACTCATGTATTTGGAACGAGATACCCACAACTTCATTCTTCAGACCTCAGTCTTTTCCAACAAGCCCAGCGTGAGATTCAAGTCGGTAACGTTTCGTGAAAAGACATGGTACCACATTGCCGTTGTTCATCGTCGACCAAAGACAATGTCCGCCAGTAAAGCATCTCTCTATGTAAACGGAGAGTTTGCTGAGCAGATTCGCTGCAATTACCCGCACATGCCTCCATTGGCGAACGGAAGCACAGAAACGTTTGCCTCGTTCAACTCAAACCAAAACAAGCACAATCCCGTACAGGCATTCCTCGGAACCCCCCGCGATTTGTCTAATCAGAGCGGCCCGGGCCTTGTCTTTTCAAGATGGTCATTAGCATCCGCATATCTATTCGAAGATGTTCTTAGTGATGATTATATAGCAGTTCACCATGCGCTTAGACCTCGCTACCAAGGAAACTTCCAAGACGCTCTGGGTGGCTTCCAGACCTATGAGGCATCGGCTTTGCTGGGCTTGCGTAATGAGATTGTCCATTCCGGCCAGGACGAGAACTCTGATATTCTCAGGGCGGTGCGCGATAAAGCAAGCTCGCTTTTGCCAGAGTCAAAAATATTGCTTGGTATACTCCCATCTGCTACGTTTCCAGAAAACGTGCAGTACATCGACACGGGAGTTCTCAGAGCACTCCCTCGCACATCCACCCGCAACCTTTTCCGCATGTCAAGCAAGGAAGCATCACCACTTGCCATCAACTGTGCAGTGCCAAGCCTCACGGATGCATTATTCAGAAGTCAGGGGATAGCTTCCTTTAGGGGTTCTCCAATCGTGGCTGTCCCATCATACTTTGATGAGAACCTTTGGCGTCTAGCAGGCTTCACACCATTAGCCCTCAAACTTTTAGAAAAAGCGACAACCGTTGAGGAAACTGTCCATGCCATCGAGATCATGTTCCACTGCATTCGCAAGAGTTGGAGAAACAGCGAAGCTATGGAGAGGGATAATGGATATAGCATCTTGGGAATGCTTTTACGCTTCAAGATCGGATATGGTGGCTCTGGAACTACCAGCGATACGCCGACGTTTCGACTTTCGGTGTCTCAGGAAGAGCGCGAAAGTCTGGCGTTCCGCATCCTAAGCCTGGTATTGGGATTTGTCGGATATAACCATACAGAACCCATTGAGTCTTTCATCATCAATCCCTTAGCATACCGCATCCTCCTCATCGACCTGGATATCTGGCGCAGAGCAGGGCCGCGCGTTCAGGAGCTCTATTACAAACAATTCGTGACTTTTGCCGTCAACAGTAAATATCATGATTTCAACAGTAGGAGGTTGATACGCATGAGTAAGTAATTGTATCGCCTCTTTCTTTCTCATATCGGCAATGTATCCCCTAACTGTTGTTGCCTTAGGAATTGTGAAACGACTATTAGACGCCATGAAAGGGGAGGCTATCTCTGAAGAGGTCGTTCCACAGTTTATGGGAGCTTTCGAAGCTCTCGTCAGGTCCAATTTAAGTCAAGAAGTTATGAGATCCTTGTCACTCTTCATTACGTACGCTTTTCATTTGCCTACCTCTATAGGCTCACGAACTCCACGATTGTCCTTGACCACTTCAAGATCCAGCACACCTGGCCCCTTCAAGCGCGGGGCTGCAGATGGAAGTGATAGCAGTGGTCTGGGCAGTGGTACTAGAACTGTATCGAAAAAGCAACTTGGAACCAAGGTTCTTAGTCTTTACTCTAGGATTCTTTGCGAAAGAGGCAGCTTCAATAACATCAAAAAGTTTGCCAAGACGGTAACCAATAAGGTGAGTCAAACCGTTGTTATTTGAGAACAATACGTGGACTAGGTATTAGCTGACAATATCTTATTTTAATAGTGGTTACTGTATCTGCTTGCTGATGATGACTCTGAAACTGTCATTCATGGATGCAAGATCCTCGCCCGCCTTCTTGTTGTTCATGGATCTGCTTACACGTCAAAGTTCGCTGGCAAATCTGGCGGGTTTACGATTATGGCAAATCGATTGAAAAGATTTTGGGACCTTCCTCCTCTATGGACCATATGCTTTTGCATATTGTTTGGGCAGGATGTGGCTGATGTCAACCTGGATAGCAGGGCTGACTTCCATACTCTCGCTGAAAAGTTTAACAAGCGCAAAGTTGTCTATCCTGAGTCTCTGGTTATCATCACATCAATGCTTCAGCATGGCCTCAAGGATGTAATGAAGTACCAGGAAGACCCGGATTCTCCAGCTGCCAGTCTTACACCATCTCACGCATTACCCAGACCATCTTCCGCTTACGAGACAAGACCTAGAGCGAGTTCAGATCTTCTCAGAGGACTAGAACCTAGGTGTATGTTTCTTCCTCTTCTTCCAGATAGCACTTTTGTTGATCTTGTTTCCTAACCAATATTTTACAGTAACAATGTCTCGAGAGAGGGTAGGTGCACACGCCGGATTTCTTCAAAGTGCTATCCAGGTTTTGCAGGATCTCTACGAACGGTCTGCCGAATTTAGAGAATTTGCTCTGTCATCTGAGTGGATTCGTTTGCTCTTGGCAGCTCTCTACCCGATCATTGTTAGCGCCGATGCAGTCACACCGGATGTGGAATTGAACTCTCGAGACTCTGCTCTGACGTTTGAAGGCAGTGACGTTATCATTAGGCCCATGGGTGGTAGTTCTATGCCAGCGCCCATCGTTCGAACGACCAACGTCGACCTTGTGCCGTCACCACAGTCAACGCCGCCAAAAGGGACGCCTCTAAAAAGAGCATCGTCCTTTGTTCTTCTGACTGCTCAGAAAACTATCCTGGAACCAAAACCTTCTTCTCCTTTAGCAAAGTCTTTGCCTCAGCAGCAAAAGATTATCAGTGGCAGCCTTGGTAATGCTATTGTAGATGGGATCACGGACTTGGTGATGCGCGTTTTTATGGATCAAATATTCGCCCGCAAAGAATTTTCGGGCTTTGGTCTCTTCACAAAGATGCCTCCTGGTTTCCAAGAACACCAGGCCTATTTTGAGTCATATGTTTTGAAAAAAGCAATTTCCGAGGTGACAAACATGATTCAAACGAAGCGCCAGGGGATATGTGAGCCCAGGATTCTGACAAATCTTGGCCGGCTTTGTTCTCACCTCTGCGAGGCAATCTTCGAAGGCTGGTTTCTGAATGGTGCAGAAGCCATGATCGACTTCAATGGAATGCTGCTAGAATTTCTGCAGCGGCCCGAGATTGCAGCGTTGAAGAGCGTTCGTTTGTGCAGCCAAGCCATATCAACGATTCGCAGCTGCCTATTGCGAACGATTTTACTCAAGCTCTCAGACTTGGATAACCGACAAACATCTGAGTCAGAGGCCAAAGAATTCATGGACAAGATGGCCTACTGGCAAATGTCTATTCTCGACTGCTTGGGGGCTGACGACGAATACCTAAAACTGTTCTGGTACCAGCTTTATACAAAACTCATTGACGATAAGCCATCGATTCGTAGCGCTGCTGCCAATTTCCTTCGCATCATTCTGGTACAAAAGCCCGAGGAATCAATCTCTTTGATGCGTTGGTCTTCTGCGCCGGAGCAGCGACAAATTGTTCGCGATTTCCAGAAACTGACAGAAATAGACGATGAAGCATTCGTTCTTTGGGTAGACAAGCATAGGCCGGCGTTGGATATGCTCTTTTTCGGCGGCATGGCAAAGACTTGGGAAGATTTTGTTAGCGCAGAGAATCATCGCACCTTTGAGTCTGCGAAATCTCGTCTCAACAAACGCAAAGATAAGCTGAAAATCTGGAATTTAGAGGCAACTGCGGCGGAGCAAACTCTTATCAGCCATGAAATTGGTAACAGCGCTTGGATGAAGAGTATCTACACTACCGAGTACTTCAAATACCAACGCCTGATGCAAGATCAGCAAGATGACTTGGCCTTCCTCGCGGCAGGCTACAGGAAAATGGAACGGGACCTTCAACGGCCTGGAGCTGTGTTTAGTGTGTCGACTGCACCGAAATGGAAGCTGGATCGTACGGAGGGACGGAACCGTATGCGTCTGCGACTCCTCCCTGACTATCCCGTGGGAGAGGACAAGTATCAGCCGAAAGCGAAGGGAAGTCAGTCAGCGACTCCTACAACTGGATCCGCGTTGAGCACGACGCCAGTTTCACGGGGTCGAGCAGCCTCAGCAAGCCGGCCGCCAACGCGGTCTAGCACCATGTTGGATGGCGCCAATGACAGCGATTTGACATCTTTAACCATGGAACCTGAAGTAACGTCGGAGAACCCTGATCCCGTACTCACAGCGGAGGATGATTTTGAGCTTATTGATGATCCTAATGAGCGGAACGAAGGCGATGAGAACTTTGAAGATAAAAATCGCAAGGTCAGGCGTCGTCTGGAACATGGTGACCAGATACAGGCTGCCTTCAACATATCCAGGGTTACAGGTCTCGAGGCATGTGAAGGCCTTCTGATCGTAGGAAAGGACGCGCTCTATATCATGGATAATGTGTTCCAGTGCGCCAATGGCGATATTGTGAATGTATGGCAAGCGCCGCCAGATGAACGCGATCCATTCACCCAAGTGGTAACAGGCGCAAAGACGCTCGAAAAAAGACAAAATGCCGGTGGCCGTGAACAAGAGTCGAGGCATTGGAGATGGCAAGATGTTATCAGCATCTCAAAACGCCGATTCCTTTTCCGAGACGTTGCTATTGAAATCTTCTTCACTGATGGCCGAAGCTATCTGTTTACCAACATCTCTACCGCGGTCAGGGATAACTTGTTTGCCAAGATGCTCAACAAAGCACCGCATACCAGTGCGGCGCATTCGCTTCCCAACCCGGAAGATGCGTGGCGGTTCGACATGCTCAAGGGGTTTGAAGACTCTCCACAAGGCTTGGGGTCTAGGCTGGGAACTCTATTCAATGCATCACCATGGACTTCCATCATGAAACGTTGGCAGAGAGGTGAAATCTCCAATTTCCACTATCTAATGGTGGTCAATACCATGGCTGGACGAACCTTTAACGATTTAACCCAATATCCTGTGTTTCCATGGATTCTCGCTGATTATACCAGCGAGGATCTTGATCTGGAAGATCCGAGAACGTTCCGCGACTTGTCAAAGCCCATGGGTGCCCAAACCCCCAACCGTATTCAAGGGTTTATTGACACGTTCAGTGCCCTCGAAGAGATTGGACAGCCGCCGTTCCACTACGGCACCCATTATTCGTCTGCCATGATTGTATCTTCATACCTCATTAGACTGCCGCCCTTTGTACAGTCTTACTTGCTTGTGCAGGGAGATAGCTTTGATCACGCAGACCGTCTGTTCCAGTCGATTGGCGATGCGTGGACCTCAGCCTCGTGCAACAACAAGACAGACGTCAGAGAGCTGATTCCCGAGTTTTTTTGCCTTCCCGAGTTCTTGACAAACATCAATGGCTACGATTTTGGACGTCGCCAGAGCAATGGTGCCCAAGTCAACAACGTTGAGCTTCCTCCCTGGGCCAAGGGCGATCCTAAAATCTTTATTTCCAAGCACCGCGAAGCGCTTGAGAGCCCATACGTGAGCGAAAACTTGCATCAATGGATTGACCTGGTATTTGGGTTCAAGCAGCGAGGCGAAGCGGCCGTGGAAAATCTCAACGTTTTCCATAACCTCTCATATGCGGGCTCAGTTGACTTGGACCAGATTACGGATTCTAACGAGAGAGCTATATCTGCCGGCGTTATTCACAATTTCGGTCAAACGCCACATCAAGTGTTCCAGAAGCCGCATCCGCCGCGGGAACAACTGAAGTCATCTGTCAAGCGTCTGGACACGGCCGTTTTCTCTCTGTCATGCCTGCCGAATCCGCTGCTGGAAAGCCACGAGAGGGTTTCATCACTTATTTACGCGCCAAAACTGGACCGCCTGCTGTGTGCCTCGCCATTCCGTCTAAATCTCCCCCCATATGACAAATATTTGGAATGGGGATATGCGGATAACAGTATTCGTTTCTTCTTCGCTGACAATCGCCGACCGGCAGGTCTGTTTGAAAATCTCCATATTGGCCAGATTTCTTGCGCTTCCTTTGCTGACTCCAAGACTCTCATCACTGCTGGAGAGGATTGCGTGATTTCAGTACATGCTCTGCATACAGTGCCGGGAAAACCTGTTGAGTTGTTCCTGAAATCGAGCTTATTCGGTCATAAGACTCCGGTGACTGCGATTGCAGTGGGCAAGGCCTTTAGCACTTTTGTCACAGCTTCCTCGGATGGCCAGGCTTTCCTGTGGGATCTCAATCAGCTCTCTTTTATTCGGAAGCTGCCTCTTGTGCGTCACGTAGAGTGTGCAGAGATCCATAATGTATCTGGCGATATCATGCTGTGCTCTGGACCCAACGTGATTTTATACTCCCTAAACGGCGCCCTCATTTTGGAACAGAACGTATGTTCGGACTCTGAAGACTACGTACACTCTTGTGCTTTTTACGAAGGCGCAGGGAATGAGTGGCTTGAGAACTATCTCATCTTCACAGGACATCGTGGAGGCATAGTCAATGTGTGGCGCAAGAGCGCGGCAAGAGGGAAGTGGACTTTGGAGCTGTTACGACGCCTGGACCACATTGATTATAACAGCGAAAAGGGGGAGAACACGGCGGCGGGAATTACTTGTATTAGCCCAATGCCAACGTGCCTCTACACCGGGGATGACGATGGGCGAGTAGTAAGTTGATATCTTGTGTGAAAAAACTCGGGCTTCTACTTTACTGACAGGATACGCTTTTAGTATGAGTGGAATTTTGCGGGTAGCAGAGACAGGTAGAGCCTGAGTATGCCCCGCCGAACCTCTGTGAGGCATACGTATCGCACCACCTCGCAGGTGGGACGAAGCAACGAATGATTTGTATGGAGCAGTAAATATCTTTTTTATTTTTTAGAAAGGGGAAAAGGAGAGAGGATTTGTTTATGTTTTTGTGTGCGTGTGTGTGAGATTTGTGAGCGTAGCGAGCGGAAGCCAGCGTCAACCATAGATTCTACAAAAAAAAAGGGGCGTGCTTTCAAAAGTTGGACAAATATAGGCATAGTGAAGAAGAAAATAGCTTTGGATCGGTACAAGGTAGAAGAAAAAAGAAACAGAAAAAGCGTTGTAATTTGCATCAATTGTTGAATTTAGGGTTTATATCATCTCCTGCTCTGCTCTGATTTTCGGACTCTAAGGTCCCTCTCTCCTATGTCCTCTTTTACATTGTGAATAACGCCGTGGTTGTGAGTATATACAGGAACCTCTTATTTGCGATTCCAGCTCTTCTCTCTTTTTTGATGCAAACTTCCCGACTCGGAAATTCGATGTTTTATGGGTGTATTTGTTTCGCAGCATGTTTAGTCGTCGTAGCCTGTCAGCTGTTTGCGAGGACCGGCGGGGACTGTATTTATGTCCTCTGGTTAGCTTCTCTCTCTGTCTCTCTCTGTCTCTCTGTGTCTCTCATTCTTGTTTCTCTTGAAGCTTCCTGCCCTTTTTCCTCTCATCCCCATCTTGTTCATCCTCCAAATCAAGAGCATTCGTTCGTTCATTGGCCTTGCAATTGCGCCCACTCGAAGTGGAGAGGAAAAAAAAAGACGTACCGGGATAGGTGACGGGAACAGGCGCAGGGTCGACATCGCCGAGCATGTGGCGGATGGGAGGGACGATGGGCATCAGGATCGGGCCAGCAGCACCAACGACGACGGACCAGAAGAAGGCGGGTCGCTCGCGGGCTGCCCAGCTGCAGTACTTGAGGGGCGTTGACCAGAAGAGGGGTGCGGACATGGTGAAGCTGTCGGGCGAGAAGGCGAGAAAGAGATCAATTGGTTAGCTGAGGGCTCAAGGTCTGTGCGGCGGAGAGGGAGATTGCATCGTACTGTGGTTCAGACGGGAGTCTGCTGGATCTTGGGGGATTGCGATGTTGGAGCGCGGCGGCGGTTCGGGTGACAAACATGAGGTTTCGTCGTGATGCTCTTCCGGCGCCTCGGCAGAACGTCGGCACGGCGGGCTTTTTTTTAGTTGCGGCCAGAGAGCTTCTGTGGCATGTACCTACTGTACGTACCGCTGCTGCAAGTGACAACTGAAACGGAGCGGCTCCACAGCGGGTTGCCGGCGAGGCTACGTATCCCCAAGGCCAGATCGGGAGCTTGAAGCTGTCCTCCCACTGCAAACCTGCAACTCTCACCACCACCGAAACCGTCTCATTGGAGTCTCCTGTTCGCGATGTGGTCGATTCTGAGCGTGGCTGCTGCGCTCGTGTACGCAGCTGCTGTTTCGGCGGTCAGCACGGCGGGCAATCGCCTGCTGGTCGTGCTGGACGACGTTGCTGAGAAGGACTTGTACAGCCAGTTTCTTGGCGATCTTACAGGTGCGTATCCGCGCAAGATGCTGCACCACCGCTTTGATATATGACTGTTTTTTTTTTTTTTTTTTTTTTTGCTTCTTTCTTTCTTTGAATGTATTAATTGAGAAACCAGAATGCGCTGACTTTGATATTTATCGCATCTTGTGCAGGTCGCGGCTATGATGTGTCGTATGAGACGCCGCGGAGTGAGGGCCTGTCGCTCTTCCACCTTGGAGAGAGGAAATACGACCACCTGTTGTTTCTGCCGTCCAAGGTCAAGGGTATGTTCTCTGCCAGCCAGCGCCTCTGGCTGCACGGCTGCATCTAGTTCTTCTGCGCACATGTCCCGATGGCCGGCTGACACTCGTGTACATAGGCCTGGGGCCAAACCTGACTCCCAATCATCTTGTCAACTTCGTCAACGCCGACGGAAACATCCTCGTTGCGCAGACGTCCACCGTACCTTCGTCCACCTCCATTGTCGGCTTCCTCTCGGAGCTTGACATTTCGCTCCCCGTTGAGCGCACAGGCACCGTCATCGACCACTTCAACTACGACACTCATTCCGCTACCGAATCCCACGACGTCCTCGTTCTCGAAGCGCCCACCAATGTCCGCCCCGGTTTGAAGTCGTACTTTGAGATTGATGGCGGCGTTTTGGCTTTCCCCCACGCTGTTGGCCATGTTCTCGGCTCTGGCCCTCTTCTTACCCCGGTCGTCCGCGCCCCCGCCACTGCATACAGCTACAACCCCAAGGAGCAGGCAGAGGTTCTTGATGCCGATGATCTGTTCGCTGCCGGCCAGCAACTATCTCTTCTGTCAGTCTTCCAGGCGCGCAACTCTGCTCGCGTGACGGTTCTGGGATCCGCCGAGATGCTGCAGAACAAGTGGTTTGAAGCCGTGGTTGGCAAGCCCGGCGGAATGAGTTTCAGGACCGATAACCAGAACTTTGCTCAGAGAGTGTCGGGCTGGACGTTCCAGGAGACTGGTGTTGTGCGAGTCAACAGCATTGAGCACAAGCTGCAGGGCTCAGATGAGCTTAACCCCAGCATCTACCGTATTAAGAATGATGTGGTAAGTTTGCACATGAATGAATCTATATTGTATGGCACATTGTCACTGACACTTTTCCTTTCTTTCAATTTTTCTAGTCTTACAACATCTCCCTGTCCGAGTGGAGCTGGGATAAATGGGTTCCCTTTACTGTTCCTCAGGGTGACGTTCTCCAGCTCGAATTCTCCATGCTTTCGCCCTTCCATCGCCTGAACTTGGCTCGCACCCGTACCACTGACGATGCTGCCGTGTATGGCGTCTCCTTCACGCTTCCTGACCAGCATGGCATTTTCAACTTCAAGGTCAACTACAAGCGCTCTTTCCTCACCAACATCGAGGAGAAGAACACCGTCAGCGTTCGTCACTTTGCGCACGATGAGTGGCCTCGCAGCTTTGTCATTTCAGGCGCCTGGCCTTGGATCTCTGGCATTGGCGCGACAGTATCTGGCTTTGTTGGATTCTGCGCGATATGGATGTACAGCAAGCCTGTTGGCAAGAAGAACTGAAGAGAGGAGATAAGGAATAGGAATGAAGTATTTTTTTTAGGAGCACAAGACTCGAAGCAAGCAAGGGTGCTGTAGATTTTTTTTGTTAATGTACGATTTGCATCTGGCGGGCCAAGTAATACCCACCCATAGATGGCACATGATATCAGCCGGGCTGGGAAGATCTTTACGATTAGAGTAGAGACCAATAAAAGCAAAAGAAAAGACGAGCTGAATAGAATTTTACGCTTCGAAGAAACCTCGCTTGAATGGTACCGTGCAATAGTATGATATGTATATGTATTTGTTTATTTATTCCTTCAGTGTATATAACATCGTTCATTCCTATGCCCGCACTTGCTGAATGCCCTGATGGCTGATGGCCACACCCTCCCTTTTGCATCCTCAGTACACAAAGAAAAGAAAGAAAAAGAAAGAAATACAAAACAAAGTGAATATATTGGCCACCCTCAGATTAGCTCTCTTGTGTTCTCACCGGCAACTCGCAGCCAAGGGTGTCACACCTACTGCTGTTGTCTGCAAATTTGGCTTTTTGGACCTTGAATCATCACCAGGTGGTTTCACTTTGTTCGTATGAAAACAAAAGAAAAAGAAAGTTACCGACTCCCCTTTACCCCCCAAATCACCAGACTAGACTGTCCGACCTAGGTAGAAACGCATCTTGGGTTGGTTGAAGCTCAGCCTGCTCCGATTGAAAACTATATCCCACTAGGGAGAAGAAAATCACGAGTCTTTGTTGAACCTTTTGATCTGGTTGTGGCCAGAAAGAAGGAAAGAGACTTTTCTAGGTGCAAAGTGTCTGTCATTGCGGCTACTGCGAGAAACAACCAACAAAGAGGCATTTCTGCCATGAAAGGGAGAAAGGTAGCGAGGTGCAAAAGGGTAAAGGGTAGAAAATCGGTGCTCGCTCAGATCTCTGTTCTTGTGGTGTGGACACTTGCCAGTGAGAAGAATTGCTCTTTCTCAAAAGGCATTTCCCCTGAAAAAAGGATGTGAAGAGGTATCATCACCGAGAGCACTTGCGGAGGCCCAATTCGCGAGGGGGGAGGCACTGAGGGGCAGAGACGAAAAGGAGGAGGGCGGAGGTGGGTTTACGGTTTGAAGAGCATTTTGGAAGCTCGCTGTTGCTTTTTGAGGCGAGGTGCTGTGAGGTGGAGGGCGAGGATAGATAGATAGCACGGGTTTGGTTTGGGGAAGTGAGTGAGAGGGGGAGAGGAGAGGAGAGAAGAGAAGAAGGGCTGGTGCTTTGCTGCGGGAGGAGGCTGGTTAGTGGTTGGAGAAGGATCGCAGGCTACGTGGTAGGAACTGCTTAGCAAAAGAAAAGATGCTGGAAGAAGAAGATGTCGCTGTGCGAGTTTGGTTGATGTGAAGAAGAGAAGAAGATGGCGAACAAGTTCGAGAGAGTGAGCAATAACTTTATACCTGCGAGAAGGAATTCCAAAAAATTCGGGTTCCGGGCCAGCTCATTGTTCCGGCAGCTGTTCAACGGGAGAACACGAAAGAAATTATGAGAGACATTTCGTTTGTTGTGTGGCAGCTGGCGCAGCTGTTTGAGATGTTGAATGACATCAAGGTGAGGCGTTGTTGAGACCTGTTTGCCAGGTGTCGGGCAAAAAAAGGTGAAAGAAAGGTGAGGTTAGACTTGAGGCGCGCTTGGAGTTTAGACGCGCTGGCGGTTTATGCGATGGGGCCTTTAGCGCTTAGTGTGGGGAGGATTAGGGGGGCCTGTAGGTTGGCAGCTGAAATGGGGGATATTTTGGCATCGGTTGTATGTAAATGGAGACGGGATTGGAAATGCTGGAGTGATGTGTTGGGTGTCGTATTGACAATCGGCGAGTTATCTATAGAAAAAGAGAAAACATTGACGCTCCAGCAGCATTAGATACCGTCGAAGAGCATTGAACTCCATCATATTGAGACGAGAGCCTGGGATGTCACTTGGCGTTAGTAAGCAGTAGCCAGGGCCTGATTCTACCAACCGACGCCGTCTGGTTGATGACATGCACTCTTCGACTTCAAACACCCAGCAGCTCTCAATTAATTCGTGATTCCAATGTGGCAATCTGCATAACTCGCCTGTGCTGTGCTTAACAGAACCCAGAAGCCTCCGCTCAGTCTGGTTGTGAATCTTTTATCGAAGCTTCTGTCCCCCATCGATCAGAGTGTCAGCGGCCACACAATTGGACCATGGCCCAATCAGACGAGCAGACGCCACCATCATCCACGGCTGCTTCATCCACCAGCAGAAAGAAGAAGCGCGCGTCAAAAGCCTGCTCGTGCTGTCGGGCCCGCAAGATTCGCTGCGACGTGCTCAAGACCGGCGTTCCATGCACCAAGTGCCAGCTGGATGGCTTCGACTGTCTTGTCCAGGCCCGCAAGAAGCGGCGTGGGAAGAATGAGCCTGTGAAAGAGGCGCCATCGTTGGGCGACGAGCTGAGGATCAACAATGCGGCCAGACCGCCGACGATGCCTCGCTCGATCCCGCAGCATGCCATGCTTCATCAGGTCCCGCACTATCCCTTCTTTCGCAGCTTTGCCCCTGACGGCCAGTCGTCGCTGCTGGCCGTCTCTCGAGATGATGAGGATGTCTCGGGGCCATTAAGCATTCACGGCTGGATGAAGAGGACATACAGTATCTGAGACGCAAAGGTGCTCTCACCCTGCCTCCGAAGAGAGTCATGGATGAGTTTGTGTCCAATTATTTCCAGCTCTTTCACCCCTTCTTCCCCATCATCGACAAATCGAGCTTTCTGGAAGGTTATTATAGAAACGACCGTAGCGCCGCGCTTCGTTCTCACGGCACCAGCTTGTTACTTCTCCAGGCCATCATATTCACGGCCAGTGCGGTATGTTAGTCGCATGTTGTTTGATGTTTTGCTCACTCTGATGCGGTTGTTAGACGGTGCCTGCAAGCACGTTGAGAGATGCTGGATTCACGACGCGGAAAGACGCGAGAAATCAACTACATAGAAGAGCGCGCGTATGTTTCCAGATTGTTGCGGTACCCTAACAGATCATTGGGCTCACTCTTCTTTTAGTACTTGTATGAATTTGATTTTGAATCAGATGACATCACAAACATCCAGGCTCTCCTGCTGATGAGCCACTATTATCCGTCCATGGTTGAACAGAAGCATACTTGGTTTTGGGTACATCAAGCGATTAGCCTCTCGCAAGGGCTAGGTTTACATCGAAGTGCTGGCCAAGAGCCGCAACACAGCCTTTGGGCCAGAATATGGTGGGCATGCCTGGTCAGAGACCGACTCACCACGCTGGGCACGGGGCGTCCTATGCACATCAACAGCCTCGACTGCACAGTTCCTATGCTCACGCTTGACGATCTTAAAGAGGATGGCGATAGCGAAGATGATCGAACGGTAAAGGAATTCTTTATTGACTTTGTGAAGCTCTGCCAGTACATGGAGGGAGTGCTATCACTTCCCCATAACATGGCGACAGCGGCTGGATCACTACCCGAACAGATAAGCCTCTGTGAAGAAACTCTCCAACATTGGCGTCTCAACTTGGTACCAAGTGCGAGGTTGCGCCAGGAAAATAGCAGAGATTTTGACAAGCGAGGTATCTGCACTCTATACAGGACTATTTTGCATCTGATTTACAAGTAAAGCCACCATGACTCTTGGCTATATCATCTGCTCGATAACTAACTTGTTATAAAAGTATTGTCATCATCGCTCTTCACAAGTCACACCAAGTTCTGGACGAGAGTCGCCCCAGTGGCGCACAACTACCCTTACCAAAGGTTCAGGCAGCTGCTGAGGATTCAACAAGACTTGCTGTCGAGCTCGTCAGATTAGATCTAGTTAAATATTGCCCTACAATATGGCAAGTACTGCTTATACTCTAAGCTGCAATGCGAATTTTCGTACTAATATACCACAGCGTGACGGCTATTTTACCGCCGCTCATTGTTCATCTCCTTATGATGCGATCCTCCCCAGATCAATCAAGCAGACAACCTTATATCGATCGATTCAACAAATGCATGGTACTGCTAGAACAGCTCGGCGATATTTATTGGCACGCAAGTTTCTACCACGACTTTTTTACGCTTGCAGCTTCACATTCGCAAGGCCCAACAACGTACGCCAGCGGAATCGAGCAAGATCCACTTGTCGCATTCTTCAATGACCATATGCCAGCAAAACAACCTGCGGGCAAAGGGGCAGAGCTCTCTAGCCAAACGCCAAGTTGGAGGCGCCCACCCACAGCGAATAATGCTGATAGCAATCCCATCAAACCTACAGTGGCACAAAATCAAGATCATGGCGCCGCCGACCATTCGTCAATGCCTGTTACTACTGCTGATATTCAAATTGGATTTTTGGCAGAGGCACCGACGGTACAAACTTCTCCTCCAGCGTATGAGGCTGATCCCGGAGACTTGGAGCTTGCAGAAGCTGCGATTTCTGATGCCGCTAATCTGCAACTGTTCGAAGACTGGCTGGACGAGTTTGGTTATTTTCAGAACATCTTTCAGTCCGCTTGAGCGACATCTTTCTGTTCAAATACCCCGCCTATTATTTATTATCTATACAAAATGTCTAATTATATCTTTGGTTCGTTTATGATCGCCTGTCCCTGCTCACTCTTCCAGAAGCTGCCCGAAGGGTATGTGTACTTCTCAATCGCATCGGGTGTATACTCTACGCTGTATCCTGGCTCGTTTGGTGTGACGAAATGGCCGTCCTTGGTCTGACAAGGGTTTGTCAAGACTTCACGAAACGAGTTGATGTGTTCTAGCAGACTCTTTTCCCCCGCTACGCATAAATAGTTTATTAAAGCGAGGTGCTGCGTGTATTCGTTGAGGCCAATGCCTCCGCTGTGGGGTACAATTGGGACGTTGAATCTGCCGGATTGATTAGATATGTGAATGAGGGGGTTATTGGTGTGTAGTTCATTTATCATGACTTACTTCTTTGCCATTAGCAGAACAGCCATGACTTCGTTAACACCGCCTAATCTGCAAGCATCGATTTGGCAATAGTCGATTGATCCGGCCTGGAGCAGCTGCTTGAACATGACGCGGTTTTGGCAGTGCTCGCCGGTAGCTACGCCGACCCCATGTGGCTTCAAAGCCCTTCTGATCGCGGCGTGGCCGAGGATATCATCAGGCGAAGTCGGCTCTTCGATGAATCTTGATAAGGAAGTTTATATTAGCATTGCTTGCTTATGACATGCCGAACATATAAACTGAGAGTATTTAACTTACAGTGGCTTATACTTGACAAGTTGCAGCATGTACTCGATTGCATCCGGTACGCTCCACACTTGGTTGGCGTCAACCATAAGCATGCGGTCGTATCCAATAGTATCACGAGCAATCTGCAATCGGCGTATATCGTCTTCCAAGTTACCACCAACTTTGAACTTGAATTTATCCATGCCGAGAGCAAGATTCGACTTGATCAACTGCACCATCTTTTCATCAGAAAAGCCCAGCCAGCCCGCCTGCGTTGTGTATGCCGGCACGGCCCTACTGATGCGTGCTTCCTCCAGCCGTGCAGCTTTGGTCTTTTCCTGCTCACGCAGCAGCGCAATGGCTTCTTCCGGAGTGATGGCGTCGACAATGTACCGGAAATCAATGCAGTTGACAAATTCTTCCGGCGTCATGTCGGCGACAATCTTCCAGACCGGCTTGTTCAGATATCGACCCCAGAGATCCCAGACAGCGTTGACGCACGTGCTAAGACCGAGGTGAATGACGCCTTTTTCTGGGCCGACCCAACGGAGCTGTGAGTCGGACACCAGATGCCGCCAGGTCTGCCCCATGTTCTGTGTTAGTTCCGCGAGCGTCTTTCCGACGAGCCGCTCGGCAATCATCTCGGCTGCGGCTGTGCATAGGTTGTTGCCACGACCAATGGTGAATGCGAAGCCATGGCCTTGTAGATCTGTGTTGGTTTGGAGAATGATGTATGCCGCGCTGTAGTTGGGGCCTGGGTTCATGGCATCTGAGCCAGAGAGATCCAGACTGGTGGGAAATCTCAGGTCTGCTTCTAGTGAGCTTTGAAAGACATGTGCGATGACGAGATATTCTTACCATGAGCTTCAAATCCTGTGATCTTGACTTCTGAAGCTGTCGAGTGAGAGCCCACAAAGCTGCTGGTGGTGTCGGTCCGTGAGGGTGCCATTGTGATTTTTTTACTGCTGGTATCGTGAACTATAGTTGTAAAACAACAAAGGAAGCAGATAAAAAACCGCCGGGCCTCTGGAATACTTATATCTCACTTATTTTACGAAGCTACGCTGCGATATAATGGTTGAGCTATCGCTTTTACAACGCTGAAGCACCAATCATGTCGCTTTCGCCGGTAATTCGGCTACTTGAAAGACCCGGCGGCTGAAGTTGCATTTTGGTTATCGGAGAAATTGCTAGTGGTTTGTTTGTTGGTGATCTCCTCTTTTGTTCTCGGCTAGTCAGCCGACGGGTCCAACTAGCTTCCCCAGATTTGGGGATTTGCGCGGTGTGGAGTCTGGGGAAAAATCCAGTGAAGCTATCCAATCGTGGCACTCACACCGGGTTTTCGGTTATTTCTGCCTTGGCTCTTTTTGGTATATAATTGAGCTGGTGATGATCATGATGGGTCTTGATATGAGATGAGAGAGAGATAAGGAGTTGTTAAATATTTTGAGTGAATGCTTATGTCAACATGGTGAGAAAGGTGAGTGTGTTTCTTGGTCTTTGCGATATTATGAAGTGCGGTGAGAATAAGATGCTAACTCCGCTATCATAGGCTGTTTACTTTTATGGCATTGCGCCATGTACCGGAGGTTTGGCCTTTGGATATGTGAGTCCAGTTATATAACAAGCTTCGTAACTAAGGAAAACCCACAACTAACTAACGTTTGCCATTTTAGGACACGGGCTCAATGAGTGAGTTGGATCGCAAAATCACAAAACAGATAACTTGGCTCCATGCCAACTAACAACACAACTAGGCGGCATCCTGGCAATGCCACAGTTCTTGAACTACTTCAAACATCCCAGCAATTTTCGCCAAGGAGGAATCACTGCGTCCATCTTGGCCGGAGCCTTTGCGGGCTCTCTCTTAACGGGCGCGTTCCTTGCAGACAGGCTGGGCCGAAGGAAGACAATCTTACTGGGCTCTGCGATTTTCACCATTGGCTGTGCCATCTCTGCCGCGGCCAACAATGTTGAGGCTCTTGTTGCGGGGAGAGTCATTAATGGGCTTGGAAACGGATGTTTGACAATGATGGTAAGGAGAGAATTGGCTTTGTGTTATGGATTGCTGCTAATGGAGACAGGTTACCATGTACCAAAGCGAGATTGCGCCTCGAGAGTATGTTGACACTTTCTCTTTTGCTATTAAGCTCTCATTAACGGGTTTACAGGATTCGCGGCCGTATCATTAGTGTTTTCCAATGTTTTGTCAACTTTGGCATTCTAATCGCGTTTTGGATTCAATTCGGAACAAGCCATATCAACGGCAGCGCGGCGTGGAGACTTCCGATGGGACTACAGATGATTGTGAGTTATTCCAAGCAGCTGTCAATTGCTTTGCAGAAAGAGCAACTAATGGGACATAGGCAACGGTGGCTCTGCACATCACCATGTGGTTCATGCCCGAATCCCCCAGATGGCTTGTTCAAAAAGACAGGCAGGAAGAGGCGCTGCAAGTGCTTGCACAGGTTCACGCCGGGGGAGACGTAAACGATCCGTATGTGCAAGCTGAGCTGGCTGAGATTGTGGCCAAGATCTCCTACGAAAAGAACCATCCACCGCCTAGCTACTTTGACATGCTACTTGGAACGCACAGACGCCGTATGTGGATTGGCATTGGAGTTGTATGGTTACCCCCCAAAGGCTCTGCCATTGAAGATTAAAGAACTAACAAGAAAAAGCAATTCTGGCAATCGATGACAGGTATCAATGTGTAAGTTTCCATTATTCATTTGGTTGTAGCCCAATGCTTTTCTCTGACCTGAGATAGGATCATGTATTACGCGGTCTTCCTCTTCCAGCAGGCCGGCCTCGGTGCGACTTCTTCATCTCTCCTGGCAAACGGACTCCAGGGTGTTGTTCTCAACGTCTTCACTTACCCAAACATGTATTATATGGACAAATGGGGTCGGAGAATGCCTATGGTCATTGGTGGTATTGGGATGGGTATCTCGATGATGATTATCGGCATTCTCATGAAAGCGGAGGGTACGTTGCCTTGACTCCTCGTCGTCAATGTCTCTTGCTAACTGTATTCTCTGTCAGGTAACCCCGTCTACGATTCACTTACGCAAAAAACAAATTTCGATTTCACAAACGCGGCTGCATCACGCACAATTATTGCTTTTGTGTACATATATGTTGCGGTATTTGCAATTACGTGGGCTTGCGTCGCCTGGGTGTATCCGCCTGAGATATTCAGCATGAGCATGCGCGGTCGCGCCACGTCCATGACGACTGCTACGAATTGGTTTGTCGTAAGTTGTATATGAAGAAGTTGCCATTGGAGCTTCAAAAACTGATGCAGCATAGAATTTCTGGTTTGCCTTGTATATCCCTACGGCAATGGCAAAGATCAGGTCAGTATACTCTCTTCTATCTTACTTGCAGAAGTTTTACACATATGCTGATGTGTATAATGAAAAATAGCTGGAAACTTTACATCATATTCATGGCCTTGTGCTACCTCATGAGCATCGTCGTCTTCCTCTTCTACCCTGAATCTGCTGGGAAAACGCTTGAAGAGATGGACTTTTTGTTCACAAAGGGACGCTCGCCGTGGACGTTTCTTGATCGCGAGGCTACCAAGATTGGGGCGCTGTTCAAGAGAGATCTTGAGCATGGCGAGGCGCTTACTGTGTTTGATGAGGACGGTATTGTTTCAAAGGATAAGATTAACCAGGTGGAGGATGTGGCTGAGGGTGGTGGTCTTGGGCATGAGAAGGAGTAGATGCTGAGATGATGCTTGGGACAGTATACTCGGATGATTAATGTATAAAGCTGCTTTTTAAATATACATTTACAAATATGCCCTGATTAGTTTTTATACTGCCTGTTAAACATTTTTACACTACTACTTGTTGCTTTTATTGCCCCATGCGTTCATCGGGCTTATGTGAAATCGACTTTTGGTTCCTGCGTACATTTACGACGTCCACCATTTTGACAAATTTTAGTTAGACTATAGCTGAACGGCGTCGCGGTGAAGTCAGATCTTCAACTTTAGCAAAGAACAATGTTACATTTGCCGGGATTGACTGTCGCGGCGGGGGTCATGTAATGTCCCAGGAAGAGCAAAGGCCAATTCTGTATGTTATGACACTCTACATATGTACTTTTATATCGCATGGAGGTTAGTTGACGAAATTGGTGTATTGTTGAATGGACTGTGTCTCGATCAAAGCGGTCTTGTAAGGTTGTCCATGCTTGGTGTGCTGATGCTGCTGTTGTCACCAGCATGACGATGTCTGGGTGCACCGCAGACATAATCACCATAGCCTGTTATCCTCTTTGGACCATTGGGTGAGAAGGGCGGTCTGTTCCGTTACAGCGGGTGTTGACATAATGGGACGTGGATTAGTGTTTTCAACAATTCCCCAGAGTTCTGCAAACCGAAAGGCAATAGTCCACGCTGCCTTCCATTTAGCATAGTTGTCTCCCCGGCTGGTGAGCTGTGGGAGGCTGGATGGGTCGAGCTTGAACGTGAATGTGTTGTTCGACATGATGTAGCCAGGTCAAGAGAATTTGGAGCGTATTCACAGACGTCGTCGTCAACTGTTGCTGTTGTATGTGTTGTTGTGGGTAATAATGATACAAGTCTCCGGTTTATCTTGATATTGATCTCTTCATTCTATAACGAAGAATTCCTATAGAGGACGGTGGCTGATGGTGCGTGTCCATAAAGCAGTCATGGGCGGTTGTGTCCTAGTTACAGGCGGGTGGGGGCGCAGATAATCTCAAACTCAGTGGAAAGACTTTTCTTCCTCTACTTCCTCCACTTCTGCTACTTCTGCTACTTCTGCTACTTCTGCTACTTCTTTTTCTTATAGACAAAGATCGTTTCAAAGACATTGAAAGACATTTTTAAGATAAATACTGTTCTTGAACCAGTACAATGGCTCCAAAGCGTCGAAACGAGGGGGGCAAATCCCAATTCATTTGAATGCGCCATACCAAACGACACCTCCAGCAATGTGCCCCGCGAAGCAAAGCGTCGACAAAGCACGAGATTGAATCCAAATGTGATGCCGAGCCTCCCAACTCTTGTACACGTTGTCAGCGCATGCAACTTGACTGCGTTATTATGGCTACTCCAGCATCTCGTCGAACTAGAGATCAATTGCGCAGAGATCTTGAAGACGCCAGACGCCTTGCTGAGCGGCTTAATCCAGACAAGGGCTTGGAAAGTTGCCCTAAAGCACTAAATAACGAGCACTGGAGCGAAGCACTGATCAGACAAGTTCTGCGCAGGAATATACAGAGACATCGCCAGAATAAAGGATTCGATATCGATCACGCTGTAAAGAGACTTACAAGTTCAGTAACAGAAGAGCCTTTAACAATTGCAAATCTGCAGGTGCCGCCGACTCCCATAAGCCGTCCGGAGCATTCCACTGCACTCCAAATTTTTGAATCAAAGTTTACCGATGAAGACATTATGAATAAGTTATCGCAAGATTTAGCAATGTCTGAGGTAAAGTCGAAAATGGATAAATTAATAGACCTAAATGATATAATGTTAGGGAAAGATGCAACGACCAGAGCCGAGGATACTAGATTCAAGGAGGAGGTGCGTCAATTTATGCAAGAGGTTAGGTCAAACATGGATGAAGAAAAGAAGTTTAAGAATGAAGTCCATTAGTATATGAAGGAATGGCTTTGCTATAAAGGATTTGCGGAAACATAAGTAATAAGAGGATAGGACTTTTTTTTTCCTTGTATGACAGTAGAGGACACTAGCTTTCTTAACTACGAGAATACATGCTCACATGGGTAGCTATATGTAAAAGTAACTGATACTCTGACTTTAATTAAAGAAGACAATACCTATTTAATGGATCTCCCGGCGTCTTGTATATTCCATCACAACCATATAGAGTTTCACTTTGCTATACTACATTGCATATAATTTTAGCGACGGTTTATAATATAAGTTCCAAAAACAACAGACACTGCCTCGCTTTGCATGACAACACCAAATCTTCCCAATGCCAGCTGTCGACTTATACTAAACAGCTGCTCACCACCTGGCATTACAGTTTCTGTTTATTTTAAATAATGTTTAATGTTCTGCAGAATTTCATTCACCGCCTTAATGCATGCATGATTGTTTTCTTCTTTCCCTTTCCTTTGCGTTCGAAAAACTTCGCCTTTTACTTCCACCATCTCTCTTGAAGTTCGTCACCATCAGCACCACCACGTATCACGACAAGATGTCGTCGCCTCCAGTGGCAAGCTCGCCTATGACAGGTCCTCCTGCTGTTGTGTTACCATCGATGACATCCCCTGTCTTCCCAAAGCCAAAGAAGTTGACTTTTGCGGACATCAACATCCCGAATGACTACCCATACGACCTTACCTTTGGTACACCCGACTACGAAGATACCATCGCTGTTTTAAACGCGTATTACTCTCAAGCCACGAGAATGACCGCTGACGATCAGCTGGATATGGTTGAAATCATAGAGAGCGGCAAATACCTCAAAACCGCAAGCGCCAGAACGTCTGGAGCATCTCACCGTCTGTATCGAAAAGCCCAGGAAAGGAACTTCACACCTGAATCCATCAGCTGGGCGAATTTTCTCATTCTAAACGCCCTTTACAGCTACAAGCTCCCGGATAAGTATCATGAAGCCGTTAGAAAACGATTTGGCACAAGAGTTGTGCAAGACTTCTCGGAAGAATACTTCCGAATCTACCCTAAACAATCACACATCCTCCCAACGTCAGCCGACGGCGAGACCTCCAATGTCTATACGCCCCCAGTAACGCGTAAGAGATCTAACGAGGCTGCAGAAGATATGGACCAAGCCAGTGCCCCTACAAAGCCTCATGCACAACCTCGTGCTAGAAAGCAGGCCAAATTTGAGGAGGCTCCCATGACGGATACCAGTACTCCGCGTACGTTGCCCCCCCGCAACGCCCAGGAGACGTCGTCCGTAAAGGTCGAGACTTCGGCAGCTCACCTCTTGGATGAGATCATCGGCGCAAACCGTTCTGTTGATCCGGGTTTGTTTACGCGCCAGGGTGGCCTTCAGGGATCGTCTGAGAACCTTGGCGCCTCTCAGCCCTTGTTCGGAAGACTCAGCGCCCCGGAAAGACTATTCGCCAACTACGCCATACCTCGGCCAGCATCCCAAAACTCGTTCCTGAGTGAGGTGAGGGAGTGCAACTGGGCCCAGGCGAATACCTCAAGTGACCAAGGTACCAGCAACATGCCAGCAGAGGCAACCTCTACCGATGGATCTCGGCAAGAGATGAGCGCTCCTGACGCTGAAATCGGGGGCGCATGCCCAGTGAACCAAGAAGCGAATATGACGTCGATAAGCACAATTTCGCAGAGCACGCCGGAATGGGACATCGCAACTAGCTTTGAATGCGCCCGATCGACAAACTCCCCGACTCCAGCATCAACGTCTGTCAATACTAGCAATGCAGAGGAGACGTCTAGCAACGAGAATTCGTCTACTACAGACAATTAATCCTCGCAATGGAATGAGGACGTCATGAAAAGCATTTCAGACATGAAGTTCGTGATGGAGAAGGACCATTTCCGTCTCGTTGGGAAAGTAGACAAACTCCAACAAGATACCTCCGACAACACTGCGAAGACAGTCTCTGAAATAGCCAAGCTCAAAACTGAGCTCAAGGCTGGGATTCAAGCCGTTATTGAACCTGTTGTTCAAGCAGTTCTCAGCAAGTCAGAGGCAGACCACGCTGCCATCCTGAAAGACATCCAGTCTTTCATGGAAGCTATCGTGAAGAGATTTGAGGAGAATTGAGGTTGATGTAGCGAGAGAGGAGGTAGACAACGCTACCATCTTGGAGGGTATTGAGGAGTACATGGCAGGTATACCTTAGGTAGACGGCCGAAGTAATCAAATTTTACGTAAAGACCAACCAAAAGTGAAACGTATCAATTATTTACTATCCTCGGTGATTTGATGTATCTACGAATCAAACAAGAAGTTTTCCCAGAGATTACCAGAGTCCTGATCTGAAATGAATGGATCAATAACACTCAATTGATCCAGCCAGTATGTTTGATTGAAGCTGTCTGGAAATGTCGACGCAAAACTCATTGAAGAGGCCTGTTCTGAAGTTAGGTTGGGTTGGGAAGACGCGGCTTGCGAGCTTAGGGGTTGAAAAAGATCTTCTTGGTTGAGATCACCCATTAGACTATTGAAGATATTGACCGGAGTCTCATACGCAGCTGTTCTTGCATCAGATACACTGCTGGGTGACTCAATCGTTGTCTTAATCCTTTGATAGCAATGTTGAATGATATCTAAGCCCGACGCAGCCATTGGGTTGAAAGGCCTCATTTCTGAGAGGCTCTCGATTGCTTGTTGAAGGCTGTGGCTGACCTTTTGTTTAATCTCATAGTTCTGTGGCGGGAATAAAATCATGATGATGGAGATAAGAAGTGAAGCTTCGATGGTATAGAACGCCAGTCCAAATAGATGATATTGATGCTGTTTGGCATGTGAAAAGGAGATCAGCTGGCAACCAAGCGTCTCAAGTGAAGCTTGCAAAGCAGCTTTTCGGCTCTCCAAATTAGAAATGATGTGCGGCCGGTGTAATGTCATGAGAAACAAATTTGCCATGACTTGTAATTCTTCACGGAGCTGCGGCAGATATGGATGATCCTGGTCCCAGGTAGTGTCTGGACTCTTCTGCCTCAAAAAAGCGGGCAATGTTTCCACCAGCGATATTATGTCGTTGTGGAGCTTTTGGACAACAGAATAATCTTTTGGACGAGGACGATCGGCTTTGACAGCTCGCATCTCATGTACTTTGCAAGCGAGAGCATAACGAAAAAGAGGCGCTGAGGCTGTGGAGATGTTAGGGCTATCTTCGAGGCGCACTGTCATTGGTACAGCCGTAGAGGGATCACCAGGAATGCTGCAATCGATGGGAGGCGTTGTATCACAGTCGTCCATGTGAATCATTCGAGGGCGGCCTAGAATCATAGCCACGTAACTACAAGAGTCAGGTCATGAAGCACAGTAAAAGAATGAAACTGTTTAGAGTCTTACCCATCCCATACAAAGAGATTAATCCATAAGCGCTTCTTGTTTTGCTCGTACCAAAACGCATTCAGCGTTTCTTCAATATTACTTTTATTTGACTGATATACGTCTTTTTGTCGATGCAGTCCAAGTTCCTGAGCCTGTCTATCCAGTAGTGTTGGAAAATTAGTATGAATGTCTTGAAAGACTTCTCGTGGGATTTACCGACCTAATGGCATGCCCAATCGTATGCCAGGCTTCAACTGCTCGCCCGCAGTTCTTTAGCCACGATGATCTCAGGAAATCCGCTTGAACTGCAGTTATGGCAAGCCCGGGTCTCCCCAAAAGATATAGCAGCTCATCGCCAAGATCGCTATACGTGCGTGAAGTAGCAAGCTCATATGATGTACCAAATAAAACATCCCAATCAGGTGGTAAGAACTGCAGGGAGAGAGCAATGATTTGGAAAAGTACAGAGGGAAAGTATCGTAATTCCGTTGAAAGCTGCACGGAATTCAAATACTTGACAGGATCTATCCCTTCTTGTGGTGGCCAGCGTGAAAACAAGTCATTGAAGTAAAAATGTTCAAGGATGAAGTAGTGGGAGTTTACTTCATCGAAAAATAACCTAATCAAGGCTTCAATGACAGTTCTCGGGGGGAGCTTTGCAATAAAGCTATCGATATTTCTTTTCGATGAAGTAAACTGAGGGGCGTCGTTGTAGGACGTTGAAACCTCTTGAAATTCTTCATTTCCGAGGGCCTTGCATGGATTAGTCAATGATTATCGGTCGTATCATGGCTTACATGTATTTACCTCTTGCAAGGCCACAAAGGCATTGCTACCAGATACCAGCGAATACCCAAGATCCACTGCTTCCTGAGTATTTTCGCCTTCGCTCTCAACTGAATGGGCTGTGCTCGGGCCAGCTTGAGCTGTTGGACCTGGTAGCTGTTGTTCAGTTGCTGGCGGGGACCTAAACACTAGCATTAAGATTCAATTGTAGAAGCAGATGCTGGGCAAGGGAGAGTTGATTGTAGACAGACAGACACCGAAATCGACTTACGGCAGCAAAGTATTGAATATGCATTTATTTGGAATATTGCGCGCTAAGCAGTTATTGCATGGGCTTTTACGATCACACTAAAAGAGTATCAGATATGGTGGACATCTTTGAAACTTGAGAAGAGGTGCGCGACCCTTTGCTTTCTGCGATAACATTCCGAACAAGAGGTTACCACTCGCTTGCGCTTCAACGCCTGCTGTCTGCCGCTAGCCGGGGTTCGCATTATTATGAAGTCCAGATACAAAAGAGAGATGACTATAATTGGGTATAAAGCTGCTGGAATAATTCGAGGTTGAAAATTCTCAAGCTGGAGTCGCGGCGCGAGGAATGTCTTGGGAAGGGTAATCTGCGGGTAACGAAGACCGGAGCCAGCACAGGACCTAATTTAGGTCTTGTATTCACTTACACCATGATGATGATGATTCGTGACGGCTTTATACCCGACTTGTTCCTTGTGGAGTGGCAATGTCTTGTATTCATGATGAACCATAGCTACAGCTCGCTCGCCAGGAGTCCTCCCATTCATTGATTCATGCTATGCTGATAAAATATGCCCCTGACGAACTCAGAACTTTACAAGTCAACATGTACAGCATCAATACCCATGGATATAAACATATTTATTAAAGGTACCATTCAATACACATTTGTACTGAAATTTTATACATTCTACTAACATCACATATAGAAATACAGCAGCCATGTCCTGTTTAGGTTGCCAAGAAAACAACTGATGCAAGCGCTGTATTTAAATCTTTCAAAGTTCAATCTAAAAAACAAAACCCGCCTATTTGGCATCACCCAGGTGCTTCTTCAAGAAAGGCAAAACTTGTTCGAGTGCTGGTTCAACGGCCTCGGGCTTGTCGTACAGCATGTAGTGCGAAACTCCAGGGAGGACCACAATGTGCTTCTCCTTCGAAGCTGCCCGGCCATGAATCTCGTGAGCATCCCGGTAAGCGCCGAATCCTCCTGGCTTGTCACCAACTACGACCATCAGAGGTCGAGTCATGAGTACCTCCGCGTGGTTGAAAGCATCCCATGTGAGGGCAGAGCTGTTGAATGAGAATAGGCCGCTGGTACAGCCATTGGATGCCTGACCCCGGTTAGTTTTGTAGTATTCGGTGGCCTCGCGGATGTCGATATCGGTAGTAGCTTTCTTGGCGTCTTCAACTGTTGGCGGGAGGTAATTAATCACCAGTCGCTCTCCACCTTGGGCTTCAACAGTGCGCTGGGCAGCCATCTTTTCAAGAGCGCCAACCGGGTCGAAGCCGGCAAACCCTTCACGAGAGAGACGGCCAAAGTTTGCAGGAGTAATACCAACACAGCACTTGAATCGGTAATCCGTCATGGCAGCGTTGATAGCATAGCCTCCTCCACCGCAGATGCCGAGTACGCCAATGCGATCGGCGTCAACATAAGGCAGAGTCTGGATATAGTCGACGACGAAACGAAAGTCCGAGACGCGGAACTCTGGGTTTTCAATAAAGCGAGGCTTGCCGCCAGAAGCACCCTGGAAAGATGCGTCAAAGGCGACAACTACGAAGCCTTGCTCTGCCATTGCTTTCCCATAGACATTGCCCGCAGTTTGTTCCTTGCATGATCCAATCGGGTGAGCACACACCACCGCGGGATACTTTTTGCTCTCGTTGAAGTTGGGTGGGAAGTGGATATCAGCGGCAGTCTCCCAAGCGATGTTGGGGATGCTGATGGTCTTGATTGTCTCAGACATTATGGCAAGGTTATGATGTTAATGATGTATTAGAAATCTCTGCTAGAAAATCGGTATGGACACGCTCATTATATATTATCTCATGCGAGAGTCAATACAGTGGCTACATTTCATGACGTAGCCAAGTCCGAAAGCTATCGGGGGAGCCATGCTAGGTGGTGGTATTAGCGGAACTTTGAGATCCGTTGAGATAGATCATTGACGGAGAAGAGCTGAGGAATTTCGGGCGACAAGTTTCGGCCGAAAACCAAATATCCTGTGCTGTGGCAAGCGGATATGACTTACACTAACACCTAACTCCGAAACTTTCGGTCGTAGCTCAAGTCCAGTCCATAGCCCACTCTCTCATATTGATTGGTGGTAGAAACTTTGAGATTAAAGATTTTACATTATTATTGAGTTCGTGTGAGAGCTGTGAAGCGGCCAATAGAAGCGTGAGCAACGCCCCATTCTATCTTCTGCCGACATTGACCATTGCCGACCCTGACCGTTGTTGGGGGCGAAGGAGAAGATGAGGCGCCGTGCAACTGAAGAGCCGATTTTTGCCGTGTCGCGCTTATGATACCCTGTAAAAAGCAGTAGTGATGCTCAGTAGAAAACCGTCGTGATCGAAAAAGAGGCATAAAATGAATAGATCTTATAACGCTTCTCAGCCAAAAACCTCTCTTATAATGGTAATAGCATTTTCCGTATAGAAATCATCTCTTCATCGCTTCCAATCTGCCATCATGACTCATTCAACAGCAACGCCATCAGATGTTCCTTCTGATCCATCAAGTCCAACAGGGCAGCTCTGCACTTGGATCTCATCTCT
Organism: Trichoderma asperellum; assembly: GCF_020647865.1. Classification (NCBI taxonomy): domain Eukaryota; kingdom Fungi; phylum Ascomycota; class Sordariomycetes; order Hypocreales; family Hypocreaceae; genus Trichoderma; species Trichoderma asperellum. The sequence goes on along the minus strand of NC_089420.1, from coordinate 3,367,308 downwards.
TACATACGACGACATCAATGAGGATCTCCGTACCCGCGCTAAATACTTCATCTTGGACGGCATCGCTTGCGGCTTAGTAGGCGCTCATTTGCCATGGTCTGAAAAAGCAGCAAAAGCTCTGTTGGACCTGGAACTCACTGAAGGCTCTGCCGGCGTCATTGGCTACGAGCGTCGAATCAATGTTCTCAATGCCGCCTTGTTAAATAGCTCGTTCATTCAAGGATTTGAATTAGATGATTGGCACACTGGAGCTCCATTGCATTCCAACAGCATCATCCTGCCTGCTCTGTTCGCCGTGTCTGATCATCTATCGTTGAAGTCGGGCTCATCATCAACCAATTCTGGTCGAGATCTTATTACTGCGTATATTGCTGGACTCGAGGTTGGCCCTCGCGTTGGACTTGCTCTCCACGGGCCTCACATGTTATCCATGGGATGGCATTCAGGCGCCGTTTTTGGTCCTCCTGCGTCCGCAGCTGCTGTGGGCAAGTTCCTCGGACTATCAGCTGGTGCCATTGAAGATGCCTTTGGCATTGCATGCACGCAGGCTGGTGGTCTGATGTCTGCACAGTTTGAGTCGGAAGTGAAGCGTATGCAGCACGGTTTCGCAGCAAGAAGCGGTCTTCTAGGCGCTCTTCTAGCCCAGACCGGCTATGTGGGCATCAAGCGCGTATTTGAGCGTGAATATGGCGGGTTTTTGAAGCAGTTTAGCAGTGGAAATAGTATGGAGCCGCAGTACAAGACTGAAGAAATCGCCAAAGACCTTGGCCAAAAGTGGCTGATGCAAGGCGTTGCGATAAAGCCATACGCGAGCATGGCTGGGACACACAACACAGTGGACTGCTTAGCAGATCTTCGCAGCCTCTACCCCGAACTATTAAACGACACAGAAAGTATTGAGCGTATCTTAATCGAATTAAGCAAGCCTGCTTTTGAGCATGGAGGTTGGGAGGCAAAGCGGCCACTAACGGCAACCGGGGCTCAAATGAGCAATGCCTACGTTGCGGCCACATACATTGTTGATAATGCCGTCCTTCCGGCACAATTCTCTTCTCATATGATTGAGAGGGATGTGGTATGGGATCTAGTTGGCAAAACGACGTGCGAGTTGAACAAAGAGTTTAGCAAAATGCGTACTCGAGTGACTGTTTGGCTGAGGGGCACGGATCCTATTGTTGTAGATAGGGAGGTGGCTAAGAGTCTTTTGCCCCCAATGAGCAATCATGAGATACTTGAAAAGTGGAGGAATATTACGGCTAATGTGATTGATGATGAAAGGAGACGGAAGATTGAAGAAGTAGTTTTGAATCTTGAAGATTGCAGCGATCTCGGTGTATTGGGTGAGCTGTTGATGGGTATAACAAAGAATCCTATTAGCTGAGAGAGTGTACATGTTCTCAACAAAGGCCGATAGTGTAATATACTTGCTACATTTGCGGAACTACAGTCTTATGTAGGTGTGTTATAGGGCCTGAATAACCCAAGTCTTCGACAACAAGCTAAGAAGATTGGAGATTCTCTAACTACATCAACGTCAGATATGCTACCATTTCGGATTATCTTAAAATATCCCCAGTAGGAAAAGGATTTTGGGACGCAATGGCCAGCAATATTTCGCCAAAGCATCAACTTCAACTATACGATAATGACTTCCTCCCCCATCACCATTTTAATCGGAAAACATTGTTTCGAAGAGTTCACAGAAGAACTCAAACGTGATCCTAAACTTCACGTCAAAAAAGTTATGCTCAAACTTCCCTTTAAAATCTTTCGCCAAGCGCCGTCATTTTACGCTGTATACAATAAGAGTACATTAGTAATTAAGCATATTGTTTTTTATATACTTCGCGGCAGCCGGTTTCTATATGGAGCCCCGTCATATGAGGCAGCCCACGCAGGTCTTACCTGGAACGTTGCAGCGGCTATGGCATCCGTGCCAATAAAGAACACAGCGTATTTCTAAAATTCGCTCATCATTTTACTTATACTTACGCTAGCTATAGGGCTAGAGTCTTCTGCTTCTTCTGCTTCTTCTGCTTCTTCTGCTTCTTCTGCTTCTTCTGCTTCTTCTGCTTCTTCTGCTTCTTCTGCTTCTTCTGCTTCTTAACTATTATATACCTCTTATGTATTTTCATATATCGACTGATAGCCTTATTACAACACGGCTCAGACGCTGGATAATAAAAGTGAGGCATTGAATTATAATCTCTTATATTAAATTAGACTTTTCTCATAGTCTCTTCATACTAGTCTTTGATTTATAGCCAAAATTAATTCATCCATACTATCGACGTACTTCATATCACAAAGGCCATTCATTCAAATTAAGACCCATATCCCAGTCAAAGTCAACAAATGGCTCATCAGCAAGCGTAGCTGTCTGTAGAACATCTAGAGCAGCGTTAGCGTCGCCAGCAGCCTCATCCGCTGTTCGCTGCTCTAAGGAAATGCCATTGTTATTTCCCATCAAAGATGTAACTTGGGCTGTATAAAGAATTGGTCGTTAGTGAAGTATTTCAAACTGGAGGATCAAATGAGTGAGAGCGAGAATGCAAGCTTACTTTGTCGCTTATTCTCATAGGGATTTCCGGATCCACCAAACTCTTGTCGCCACCACCAGAGGCAGTCGAAGACAATGCTCGTAGACAGTCTACTCGAAATTCGGCTGCTCAAGCTATCTATTCTGCCATCTTTACCCTTGAAAATATTTTGACTATTCCATAGCTGGCTGAATATGGTGGCACCCCTCGCACTTAGGTCGTTGTTTTGTATTGATCCTTCGCGCGCAAAGACTATAGAAGCAAAATAGGCCCGCTCCCCTGCCTCAAGGTCTAAATGGGGTGCAAGGTCGCTGCGATGAATCTTCAAGATTGTGCAGGCTGCTAGCACAATGGTCTTTTGAACGAAAGCAGGAGCAATTTTTGCAATGCTTTCTTCTTCTTCCGATCGCTGACAGACCATGTTAACGAGATTGCAGGCAACAGCGTAGAGAGAAATGAAGCCTTCGGGTTTGCGAAATGCCGCGTCTACAAGGAAGTGGTATGCGAGCAGATATAAGCGATAGCATTGGTAATAAATGGAGTCTGGTTTTCTCGGAGGTCAGAGTATGGACTCCATAATCAAAATGAACAATAATTCTCACCAATAGTTGTCTGCAATTGTAATGCAGCTTTTGTTAACTGTGTATCGAATAGACTAATGCAGGAGAGCAATGATGAGGAACTTTTGGAGTCGGTTCCACTGTGTGCTCTTTTCAAGGCCTCAGTTGCACAAATCATGATTTCGCACAATTTGAGATAACCTTTTGCTTCCTGTGGAGAATCAAGCTCACAGCCGCTGCTTCCATCATCTCCTTCAGACTGGACTGGTAGAGTGAGTGCGTCATTCAAGCCTAGAGGCATAATTCCTTCGCTAAGCCCGATTCTAAGGATGGTAAAGAGTGAGCCAATGACTTGTGTTTGTGTAGAGTATGGGGGAATCACATATAGCTAGTTGTACAACATTGTCTCCATAACATGCGTCGATTGTCTCTGTCACACCTATTACGGTTGAGTATCGTCCTCGCAAAATCTTGTCCGACGCCTGTAACGTGTAGCCCAACTACCATGGCGAGGTGGAGGGCCGCGCCTGCGAGCACAAGACTGATGCCTCTGTGCATGGTGTCAATAGGAGTTGGCCACTGGCATAATAGCAGTATGCCTTGTATTGTTTGAATAGGATTGTTCCGTTTTTCAAGCGCTGCGAATGCCATTGAGTTTATCCTTGGGGCAAGTCGCTCCAACAAAGTTGGATCTCCAGCATAGTGTCTGCTTCCTATATAGACAATCATCCATGACAAGAAAGGTGACTGCACAAAGCACTGGTTTGGACTAATTATGGCATTATTAAAAATGGGTAAGAATGGAGCATAAAGGCTGAAGAAGCTGCGGATAGTTAGCATTGGATTCCTGCATCGGATGAGCATCCAAGAGCTGGAGCTAGAGAGTCGTACAGGTTGAAACAGTCTTGAATTTTACGGCCGGCGACATCTTGTCCGTCAAATACTTGAGAACTAGTCGGAGATTCGATAGATTGACTTTGCGATATAGAAGATTGGCGATTGTTGCTCGTTTTAGATATCGAAGGAGATGTTTGGGGCTGTAAACTGGTCGCTATTTCCTCTGAAGCTGGGGTTAGAGCTGGAACAAGCAATGGGCCCGGAACCGGGTCTGCAACCAGAAAAGGAACAGAAGCCGAAGCTCCATCAACCTCGACCCCAGAGAGCCTTGTGGGGCTGTTCGACCTGCTGTCATTGTCTTCATCCGGATACAGGCGCTCGGCACGGCGTCTGAAATCTTCAAGCTCTCTTTGCAGCTGAGCTTTGGTTCGTCGAGATGCCGGAGTGGGTGCAATAACGCACTCAAGCTGCATACGGCGACATCGTGTACAGGGATTGGGGGCCTCGGTATCGCATTTGACCTGATGATAGGTGGTTTATGTCGGCTATTGGAGCGTGATGGAACGGTCGTGGTGATTCTGCTTACCTTTTGCACTCTACACTCTCGGCATGCTGGACGACGACGTACTCTGTCTGGAGGCATCTCTATCAGACAACTTAACTTGGAGCAATGAGAGAGACGATGCAATAACATCGGTAGCCGAGATTGACCGATTGAGGTGAGAGCTGAGGTCACGTGCAGTCTATGGCTTATACTAATGTTTGTCTAACGCGGCAGTCATTCGCGAGCAGTAAATTGATTGAATACAAGGTGTAAATGAAAATGTATAGAAAATAGTTGAATGTGTCTTCACTCCAATCTACCATTGCATATTGGCTGCTTGACCACTAACTTCCACTGCTCTCCTGGCATCTTTGGTGCTGCCGCAGATCATGTCAAAGAGCTGTTTGCCAAACTTCTTGAAGGCAGGAGTAATACCGCCTGCTTCCACCAACTCCCTCTCCATTGCAGATAAACTAAAAGAAAATTTTTGTTCTCCAACAGTAAGGCTATTGGTTTCCAGATCAATGCTGATTTCTTCGCCGTCTGCAGCAGCTTTGTAAAAAGCCGGGTCGTCCATGGTAAAGCCTAGAAGACCGAGGCTGGGCTGATTGCGGCCATAGATAAAGGCGAAGGACTCTGCAATGACACATTTGATACCGCATCCTGTGTGAGAAGAGAAGAACGTCAGTACCTAGACCTATGAAAGGGAGAGAAAAAAAATATAATAGGTACGACATACCAAGTAGGGCAGATACGGCCTGCTCTCGTGAAGAGCCACAGCCAAATGCTTTCCCCGCCACTACGACGTTAAAGCCTTCTTTGGCTCGAGATCGGAAGGCAGGATTTGTAAATTCAAGACAGTGAGCTCCCATTTCTTCATTGGTCCGAGACGAGATGAGGAATTGGGCCGGTGCCAGCTGTTATTGTTAGTCTTGTTGCACGCATCATTGTTGAAGGGGATTGACGTACGGCATCTGTGTCGACAAAATCTCCAAGCCTCTGAACTTTCCCGCGAATTATTGTATCTGCATTTCCATCGTTTTTTACACTCTCATTTGTTTCTGTCTTGTTGATATCACTTGCTTGCGATATGGATGTAGCCAACAGATTGGCATCCACTCCACCCTCGTTCGTGGCCCCTTCTCCTGGACTTGCTGGTTCGACCCAATTTGGCTCTTGTCCTGATGATATTCCTTTCAATGACCCACGGCCAGTCATCATTTCCCACCTTTCTGCTGGGATTTGGTCAATGAAATGTTGTGGATTTGTCACTGCCATCAAAAATGAAGATGCTGCTACTGTAGCAGCGGAAGCGAGATTTCCAATGGAACCTTGCGTTTGTTATTGTCAACATCTGTTTTTTGCATGTTTATGCCAATAATTCACTCACCTTGGCCCATACGGTTCTCAAAGTTTCTATTTTGAGACGATAGCCATACTTCGCCCTCTAAAGCTCGATCCGCAGATATGCCCACGCAGTAGCTGCATCCTGGAACGCCGATTTCAAAGCCGGCGTCTTCATATATTTGCGCGAGCCCCAAGTTCCGCAACCTATCGAGAATAGGAAGGGATCCGGGTACCACTTTTCGCTTCTTGCCATCTTTCAGCGGAGAGAGCCCCATCTGTAGCCCCTGTTCTAAGACCAATGCGCCGAGAATAATATCTTCCTCTGCCGTGGTACAAGCTCCAATAAAACATCCGTCCAGCTTCATGCCCAGAACATCCGTCATTGGAACAACGTCATCAGGATTCGGATATTTAGCCACGAATGACTCAACCTTGGACAGATCGATAATATGTGATTCAGCATATACCGCACCCTTGTCCGGGCGAAAGTAATGCGATGCATTCTTATGCCGCGCCAGCTTTCTTCCATCGATAAATCCTTTAGTTATGTGATCAGGAGTGAAGATTCCTGTAATGCCTCCAAGTTCCTGCATACAAAACATCTTCTGTTAGACATGACTCACAAAAATATTCACAGGTTCCATCAACGTACAGTTGTCATATTGGCAATGGCAAAACGCGCATCTGGGGAGAGGTAGTTGAGGCCGGTTCCTGTATACTCCACGATGCGATCTGATGCGACTGTGTTTCGCTTGAGTTGCTGCAGTACATATAAAATGACATCTTTGCCGCCGATACCACGACTCGGCTCTCCAATGAACTCGATCTTTACGACCTCAGGCACCTTGAACCATGTTTCTCCAGTAATGAGACCCATTGTGACATCTGCGGCTCCAAGTCCAATGGCAAGGCAGCCAACCGCACCGGAGGAGCATGTGTGGGAATCTGAGCCAATGATGAGCATACCTGGCTGAGCGCGCTCTCTAAAAAATTCGGTATGCATAATAGTATACTGAATTCGTCATCCGAATTAGCGAGGCCTTTGTAGCGAGAGCCGTTCGGCTTACATTCATTCCTTGATATTCTGTCATTTTGAAGACTTTACGGGCTTTTTCAGACGACTCGATGAGCTTCTGAACAGCTGGAACGCCTTTGACTCTCGGCTCCACGACGTGGTCTCCGGCAAGCCAGAAACGGTCGTTGCGGAAAATTCCTGGACTTCCCAAGCGGTTATATGTGCCTTCCATACCCTAAATAGTGCTTCAGCTCGCATTTATTCGCATGTTTGAGCTACTGAGCTGTCAGATTGGGGATTATCTTACCGCCCAAGATGCTTCCGAAGCCATGATCCAGTCTAAGGATACTCGTATCGTCTCACCGGTTCTGACGTAGCCTTTGGAATCGACGGCATGCATGGCAAAAATCTTTTCTGTGACAGTCATTGGTGGTCTATCTTTTGCGGCTGTTTGCTGGACACTCTGTCCTAGGGATTTCTTTCGATCATCCGAGTTCAGCGCTTCTAGCCCTACAATGTAGCGTATAAGTGGTTGTACTAGTAGAAACCATAGATATCATCTAGAATTGGATCTAAAGCTCACTTACAAGCGGAAATAAGAAAGGTGATCTCATGTATATCGTCTCCAGTCGCTTGCTCGTCTTGCTTCAGTCCAAGCCCTCCATAATTGGGTGACGTTGAGCATATCTCAGATATTTGGGAGAATACTTGGCTTTCTCTGAGAGCAGCCTGTTCTAAGAGAACGAGGCTGATGTTTCCAAGCAGAGTGATGGGGTGTGTAGCATGTTGGGTTACTTTTTCTTCGTCAAGTTTGACATTCCGAGACTTGAAGAGCAGACTGGACCATTGGGATAATAGCCCGCTAGGATTAAACATATCAGCCATCTTGACCAGAGCAAGCACACTAAATAAATGGTATGGAATAGTTTAGTATAGGATTCAACCAAGGATTGGTATTTCTTCTACTTATATAATATATAATCTGGACAACTTTAATGACGTATTATGCCTTAGGCTTTATCATCATGATACAGATAATAAAGGCATTGCCGGCAACGGACCAACGGACATCCCTGCTCGGTGAATCTCGCCAAAAATACATGCCGCCGAAACGGCACCGAACTGCCCGAGAATTGGACAGTATGAAGATCAACGACGTCTTAGGAAACCTCGGGAAGTATAAGATATCAGTGAGGAAGATATATATGGAGGCGTGCCATTTTGAGATGTTAGAGTACCAGATTTCGCAACATTACCATGACGAATCAAGCTGAACAACAAACGGCCGTGGCTGCGCTTCGCGCCCAATTGGCTGACCCCGAGAAAATCATTGTATGTCCAGGTGTATATGATGGATTTACAGCTCGTATGGCACTTAAAGCTGGCTTTGACTGCTTATATATGGTCAGTTATTGATCCATCACGTCGCGACATTGTGCATTCTGTACGCTTTTAACGTAAACATGCACTCACATGTTTCCAGACTGGAGCCGGCACAACTATATCAAGGCTGGGAATGCCAGATCTTGGTATTGCCACTCTAAATGATATGAGAGATACAGCTTCTATGATTGCTTCCTTGGACCAAAGCGTGCCTCTCATCGCAGATGCGGATACTGGCTACGGTGGTAAGTACTATCCTTGAACTGTGGTGCCAAAGCAGCGTCGCCTTGCATAATTTCTATCTTTATTTAACATGATATTAATTGATATAACTAATAATTCACGTTTAATTATATCATTAAGGCCCTGTAATGGTTGGACGCACTGTTGCGCAGTACATGCAAGCCGGAGTGGCCGCGCTGCATCTGGAAGACCAAGTTCAGTCCAAGCGCTGCGGCCATCTCTTGAATAAGCAAATTGTTTCAGAAGACGAATTTTTGTCTCGAATCCGAGCTGCAGTTCTGGTGAGAAAACAGCGTGTGGGTGACATTCTTATCATAGCTCGCACAGACGCTTTACAGTCTGAGGGGTACGAAGTAGCAAGAGATCGGCTCAAGGCTGCCATTGCTGCTGGAGCGGATATTGCTTTTCTTGAGGGTATAAAATCTAAAGAGCAAGCAAAACAGATTTGTTTGGACCTAGCGCCTACTCCTGTCATGTATAATAACGTGCCTGGAGGAGTGTCCCCCGACTTATCTGTCCAAGAAGCTAAACAGCTTGGCTTTAAGCTGATTATATATCCTGGATTGTGCCTTGAGCCTGTTTATGAGGCCGTGACGAAGGCTATGCAAACGCTGAAAGAGGTTGAAGCACCTCCAAGATCTGACTTCAATAGCAGTGGTTCTCCCAAAGCTCTATTTGAAGTGGTGGGATTACACGAATGTATTAGGCTTGACAAGGCAGCAGGAGGTGCATCATACAACGGTGGAGTGTAAAGCCCGTTTCTATTGGGTTTCGTCTATAAATTCAGTAGAAAGTAAATAATTCAGTCGTTATTTGATGTTATAGTATCACTATCGTTCGCTGGTAGATGCACTCTCTCCACTCGGCGACCGCTGATTGATTTCCTCTCGCTCTCTGGACTTTACCTAGATCCGTCCGACACTTTTCTCTAAGTCACCGAAGATACTTAAATCCGTTTATACTTCTTTAGCTTATCGGCCATATATTTAATTGATTTAAAATATATTTCTATCAGTTCCGGAAACACTAGAGTTTATGTCCGATGTAATCGACCTCTCATGGTGGCCACTGCGGATATCTAGAATTTAAATTTTCGGCCGAAGATGTTTCGGCCGAAGCTCGTGCGACAGCGGTTGAAGAGAAGTTAAATCTAATCCATTATCACCACATCTCATTGCTTTATATAAACATATCTTCGCCAAGTAAACTTAACATCCACCGTGTCTGAAATCTCGAATAAGAAAGGCCCCATTAGTCTCGCAGGCCCTCTTTTCAAGCCCCGATGAACAATCCGGCAAATCGCTAGGCCTCGTAATTGTCTACCCTGGTGGTGGTGTCAAAGGGCAGACTGCAGGAACATATGCAAAGAGGCTCTCAGATGCAGGCTTCACGACCCTTGTGTATGATGCGGCCTTCCAGGGCGCCAGCGGAGGAGAACTTCATTTCCTTGAAGATCCAAACGGCGTGTTAGCGACGTTTGTGCCGCCGTGGATTATCTCCAGAACCTGGATTCTGTAGACTCAAGAAAGATTGACGTGGTAGGGATCCGCGCTGGAGGTGGCTACGCAATTGCTGCAGCCAAGGGGGACCATGGATTAAAGGCTGTGGCAACTGTCAGCATGGTGAATATTGGAGACTCTGCCAGACTTGGACGGGATGCCGATGAGGGCCCGTCAAGAAGGTGGAAGCTCTGCATGCAGCAGCGGCTCATATCACAGCTGAGGTGAAAGGTGCAGAACGTGCCAGTGCGCCTTGTGTGCCTCCACAGCCTGATGACAAGACTCCTCGAGACATGAAGGAGGCCAGCGACTACTATCTTACACTGCGAGCACAGCATCCTCGTGCTGCAGAGAAGATGCTATATCTCATCTTCCCACGCCTTCTCACTTTTGACGCATTCCACCTTGTAGATATTTTCCTGACGCAGCCTGTTTTGCTAATCGCTGGTGCAGAAGCTGGATCACCGTGGCATACCGAGAAATTAGACAAGCTCTTTGGGGGCGCTACTAGGAAGTTGATTGTTCCCAAAGCAGCTCACATGGACTTTTTATGATAATGAAGCTTATGTCGGGCCCGCCGTGGTAAATGTTCCCGAGTTTATGAAGAAGCACTTGGCTTGAACGCATAATAGGCCGTAGGTGCTGGCATTAGAATTAAATAGGGAAACCAAATGCCTTTGTGTAGCTCTAGTATTAATGTATAAACATAATAATTATAAATTCTTATATATTCCAGTATAATAAAATAGAAGGAAATTTCAACTTAAGCACTACATAAGGTATAAATACAAGGGCCAGTTTGAATTGGATTTGTAGTACATATAAATAATAGTTGTGGTAGCAGTGATTTGCATAAACACCTTCAGGCCTATACTCCAGATCCCCGGGCTTTTACGCCAAAGCCAACCAAGAGCTTCCCCTTGTTACCCTTTACACAGCGCATTGAATCAGCTGTAGTAAATTGATAGTCTATGCTCAGTATTAATTTAAATGGCTGCTCCGTAATAACACTACAATACTACACTCAGAGTAGCAACTGTAGATAATATTCAAGTCGACTTTGATGAGGCTTGGTTTCAGTGGATGCTTTTGTATTTGTGCATGCTAGTCCAGAGGTGCGTTACTTTTGTCAACAAAGGACTGTTCATTAGAAGATGCAGCAAGCCGGATAAACCATAACCCCGTCGAATAGACAGATTCCGCTAAACGGATAATTTAATGCTGAAGTTTCATATATTTGTTCCTATACTTTTACAACAAGGGTACAAAATATTGTTCAGTTATACATACGAAGAGCTGAATAATGACGAAATATTCCCTTAAATATGTCAGAGTCGTTTCAAATAATTTTGACAACCAAACAAATCAACTTTAACAACCACTCTTCCACACTTACATTCGCTTTTTATCAATTTCTTTTTTGTGGGAGTGAATCAGTGACATCTATTTATATCGTCATAAACCTACTCAGTATGATTTTTTGAAGAGACGCTATAACCGAACGAGAATATAGTCCGCTGATGACGGCAGCAGCGACCATCACGATGATGCCAAGGCGAAGGTCGTCCATAATATGAATAGATATACATTGTGCTTTCCCGAAATGACAGGAACTAATCTCATCTAACTTTTATTACTCGAAAATAGCGGTCGGCCTTACCGAGATGACTCGAATAGCAGTAATAAGATCTTCAGTTGGACGATGAAAGCCTCCATTAGGATGCTTGCCGTTGGTCATTTGTGGGTACGCGGGCCGGTGGGATAGCTTGCTCCAGGAAAAGCATGTCAGAGAGCCACTAAACTATTACTATAGCACATCTTTATGCGAAAGGGGAATGAGATCTTTAGTTTCAGTCTGACAGCATTATTGGAGATTTCAATGGCTGTGCAGCAGCCGATCAGTTTAAGCTTCTTGGCTATCAAGGAGAGATGGGCTGTGTAAGCCGCCTGAATACATGTATACATAAACGTCACGCAACCTTAGATGTGGCGCCCATTTTAGTGTACCAAGGCATTGGAAGCAGCAGAAAGCTGGGGCAGATCGATCCCTCTAGCTATAGTTTGACAGCGGTTAACCGGCATCGGATTTTGTCGTCCTTCGCCCAACGGCAGCTGGATTCCAAACGAGGCTGCGGTGGCTGACGACTCAGCCAATGGCGAGCTCCACGAAGCACCATCGGTCTGGAAAGTGGCCTCAGTATTCCGATGCTAGTGACCGAGCTAACCAGGCCAAAATGTTAGACAAGTCCAGAACAGTCATGGCCGTCAAGAACAATGTTTAGAGGTCGAGAGCTGAGGCATCAGATGTGTTGATGGCGCAAAGTTTATCGCATTCGCCGATATTGAGCAGCAAAGTCCTCTGCCCGTAATAGCCGCACGGGCCGAATATGCAATAGAAGAAAAAGAAAGTTCCAGGTCGTTGCGCAGCTCTTTTCTGCGTCTCTTTTGTCTTTCATTCATAAAAAATATTTCTTCGCTCGATTGACACAAAGTACCTGCGGAAAGCCGCGCAATATCTAATTCCAATCATCAGCGAAACCAACGAGACTAGCGATAGGGGGCTTCGTCCTAGTCCCGGCAATTGTCTATGCAATAGCGACCATGAGCTTCAAAATAATAGCCGTTCACTTTCAAATGATTGGAGATGATTGATTGACTCTTTTGAACGCACCATGGCCTTTCCGGGACCTCCGCCACCTGGAATTGATCTCAATCAGGACAGGTCGGCCGATCTTATTGGAGCATGGACCTCGACTTGGAGTATGGCTGTAATTATGGTAATCCTACGTATCGTTTGTCGAAAATTGGTAAAAGTCCGATTATGGTTGGATGATTGGCTTATTATCATCTCTTTGGTATGAACTGTCCCCCTCTCCTAGACTTGCTAAAATCTCCCATGTTTTGCCAAAGACAGCTGTACTAACAGGATTGCTATAGCTATTTTCCGGCGGATTCATGTTTACAGTTAGCATATATAGTAAGTTAATCGCACATATTTGTGTGTCTCATGGCTAACAATCTCTTAGTGGTGGGCAATGGCTTCTGCAGGCATGTATGGGCTGGCCCTCCAGAAGCTGGTAGAGACTGGGCGTTGGGGTTGTTCACCACCGAATTCACTTATACAATCGGACTCTGCTTGATCAAGTTGTCAATTATTGCTTTTTACTGGCGAATATTCACCACTCGGCTTCTTGATAAAGTACTCCTTGGAATTTTAGCCGGCATGGTTATCTGCTGGGGAGTTGGTTCTGTATGCTCAAGCCCTTTGCTCCCCCTTTGCTCCCGATCATTATGATGGTTGTTCTTGGCCTTTTACGATTAAAAAGCTAACATATGGGCAGATGTTAACAACGGTATTTCAATGCATTCCCATATCTGCTCTCTGGAACCAATACGACCCGGTAAACCCGCCGGATCCATCTACATTCGAATGCAGTGTCAAGATCCACCCCCTTTTTATTGGAAAGTCTGTTCCACATATCGCGACAGATATACTTATTTTGATCTTCCCAATACCTTACATTTGGAATCTTCAATTAAGATTGTCACAAAAGATTGCAATGTCTGTCATATTCGGCTTGGGAACTTTGTAAGGCTTTTTACCTCCAGCAAACGTACTAAGCCAATTCTAATAATGCCCTAGTGTCACGGCAGTTTCAGTTGTTAGACTCGTCTTCGTCCTTGAGCTAGACCTTAATTCCGCTGATGTTACATGGGAAGAGTGCAGAGAAATGATATGGACTGGAGTTGAAGTGTATGTTGGCACTGTCTGTGGTATGTTTCGCCTCTCTCGTATTTCTTCTTGTCTCTCTCTATGAATATGCTGCTAATAGAAGCCAACCAGCTTGCCTACCATCTCTTAAGCCGCTATTAAATCTCATCCTCTACCGCAGCGTTTATCCGAAGTCGTATTATGGATCCGCTGAATCTGATGCACAAACAATTCATGAGATAGCTGAAGCGGCCAAGCGGCGGCGTCAACAGGAACGTCGCGACGCAAGCATCCCAAGCGCATATTTATTTGATTCAATGAGAAGCGCCATGGATCCACATCCGTTTGAGCAGCTTTCCGAAGTCGAAATCGGTAGCGTACACGGTGATATTGAGATGGAGAGGTATGGGGAGAGTTCGAAAGGATCTCACCCGGACCAGACGTAATGCCAAAACGGCGCATGATTACTATATACACCATGAGGCCGTAGTCGTAACAAACTGGGAACACAAACAACAAGTGGGCTGACACGTCTCTTACTCTGTGGGTTTGTTGCAAAACAGGATTTAGCCATACATTAGACATAGAAACATAGAGAATATGCTTGCTTACCTGTAAATTTTGAAGAAGCTCAGTGGAGAAGCAAGGATTAGACAGTGGTACATCGATGGTCAGCTGTGGCTAGCAGCAAAGAGCGCTACACCACGCGAAGCATTGAGCCTCAGATCTCACCACCTAATTACTTCCTGAGCGGGGCTTTTCTTCAATGCTTTGTTATTTATGCAGATATAAGCTCTCAATTCGAAAAGCATTTCCACAAGGCCGCGGCCATCATGAGCATTCCTACAGAGCCTCATTCATGCGACCTCTGCCAATCACGACTAACTCTCACGTTCGGCAACTATTACTCGGACCAGGGCTGGTTTGAGCTCATTGAAGAAAACTACCACGCCACGGGAGAAGCTTACGTCTTTAATATCGCATATGACGAGGCGCTGTCATTGGCCAATCAAGGCTGCGAACTATTAAAATGGTTTGTGACTCTGAGTCGAGATGATACTCACTCTGAGAGTTACCTGCGTGCCTACTTTGCGCACAACTCCAGAGAGCAGATGGTGCTCGACTGGGTAGATGAGCTGGACGATCACATCGACGGCGGGACATTGGAGCGGAAATTAATGGTTTGTGCAGAAAAGAGGTGAGATTTTCAGCTTTTATAATTCTGAGTGTAACTTTTTTTGGTATATACACATTTTCTGGAAACTGATGATGGGTAATAGTGAATTGGCTGCGAAAGAGATTGCTTGCAGGCCGCCCAGCTTATTTCCATCGTCCAGAGAGACAATCACGACGATCAAAAACTGGCTTCAGGAATGCTCTGAAACACATTCGGAGTGCCAGCAACTTCATCAGAAAACAAAATCTCCGGGAAAGTTGGCTTCGGGACCGCGCCGTCTGCTGTGTCTTTCAGGAAGCACTTCACATCCCCAACTACGGCTTCAAGAAAATGATCCTGGCAGCGAAGTGCCTCAGTACATTGCTTTGAGTTATTGCTGGGGCGGAGATCAGGCCTTTAAGCTCCTTAACCATCTCGTACAGGTATGGGTAAAGGATATGCCTTACACTCAGTTGCCGCAGACAATTAAAGATGCTATTCAAGTAACCATGGACCTGGGCTTACGGTATCTCTGGATCGACGCGCTGTGCATCATACAAGATTCAGATCAGGATAAAGCAGAGCAAATATCGCGCATGGCAGACATCTACGAGCAAGCGTACGTCACCATCTCTGCTGCTAGAGCCACTGCCGTTCCGGAAGGTTTTCTCCATAGTCGATATATTGCCGGAGAACAAGGGTTTCGGATGCCATTTACATGTGAAGATGGACAACCAAGTGCGGTGATACTTTGGCAAGGCAGAGAGCCAGATGCGTGGGAGCCCATTGACAAACGATCTTGGTGCCTCCAAGAATCCATTTTGTCACCGCGAGTGCTTGAATATGGCACACATAATATTAGATTCCATTGCGCTCGAAGTCGTGCAGATGAATCCCATTTACAATCCGATGGCTGGATTGGACACTCCAAAACATTCGCCCAGCTAAACATGTCCCATCCGCTTACATCCAGCGTCGATTGGACGAGCTTAGGAGACCCTTATAAATTCATCCAAGTCTGGCAGACACTTGTATCACATTATACGCGCCGCGGTCTAGGCTGGTACCAGGACAAACTGCTTGCCATCTCGGCCATAGCCAGGAAGATGAGCCGCAGTGCCAGCAAGACTTACATCGCAGGGCTATGGGCGGAATATCTAGGGGAGCTACTATTATGGCATCCGAACCACGGCCCAGATGCGAAAGAAACGCCGCGTCGACACGCCACTTATGTTGCGCCGTCGTGGTCATGGGGCTCATTCAGTGGCGAGATTGACTTTACGTTTGGATCGACGATGCATTTGCTAGAGCTTGTGAGTTACGAGGTGGTTACGACAATGGCAAATGACGAGTTCAGTGCGGTGACGGATGCGAGGCTCGAGATTAAGACGCTATTGTTTCGAGCGAGGATCCGAAAAGGGCTGTATGGGTGGTCTTTGTGGGATGAGCAGACCAAGGATGAGGTGGACGGGGCTATAAAGTTTGATGTAGTTGAAGGTGAAGTTGACGGTGAAATTGCGGAAAACGAGGAAATATTGCTCGCATTGGTTATGACTCAAGATGCGCTGCTTCTAAAGAAGAGGATGCAAAATCCAGGTGTCGATTTATATACGCGAATCGGGGTATATACAGAGGGACAGCGCATGACGAACAGGCCGCAGTGGGAGATGGGCCAAGTAGTCATCATATAAGCAGCATCAATAGATGTCAATAGCTAGAATAGACGATTATTACGCCTTCACAGCTGCAAATGGTACAATGGCCACTTCCCCAATCTCCATTCTGATCCTTCTCCTCCCCCACACGGACCCTGACAAAAATAGCGTCGCACGTGAAATGGTGTGCGAGGCCGAGAATCCGCCGCCCCACGCCGATGGCCCGGCTCTTATAGCAATTACAAAGCGAACGCTTGTCAGTCAACATCTCGTCGAAATTAAAATAAACCTCAAGTGAGTGAGAGGTCAATGCTCTCATTGAAATTTGCTTAAATTTTTGCTTGTCTGATAGTCAATTGGTATTGCGGTTGCTGCTGCTGCTACTTTCCACAATGAGGTCGCATCAGTCCCTCCGATTGGCCGGCCGGCGACTGCAGCGGCCATTTCTGGCATATACACCAACATCACCACTAACCTCATCACCAGCTCATGCAACACATTCTCGCCCCTTCTCTTCGTCGTCTTCCCTCTTCTCAGGCTCTCCCGCGCCCTCAAATCCAGCCCTCAACTTCCCCTGCCTCGACAAGATCGAATCTCGCTCCGCACAGCTCAGCGCCAACCCAAACTCCCGCACATCATCATCCTCCTCATCATCATCAACCGCCGGCCCTGAGCCCTCATACACTTCCGGCGTCACGCTCAACTACCACTGCAAAGATCCTCTACTACTCGACTGGGGCGGCATCCTCCCTTCCTTCAACATCGCCTACGAATCATGGGGCCAGCTCAACGCCGACCGCTCCAACGTCATCCTCCTGCACACCGGCCTCTCCGCCTCATCCCATGCTCATTCCACAGACGCCAACCCAGCTCCCGGCTGGTGGGAAAAGTTCATCGGCCCGGGAGCCCCCCTCGACACTGACCGCTTCCACATCATCTGCACAAACGTCATCGGTGGCTGCTACGGCTCGACGGGCCCCAGCAGCGTCGACCCGGCCAACGGCGAGATGTACGCCACGCGCTTCCCCATCCTGACCATGCAGGACATGGTGCGCGCGCAGTTCCGCCTGCTGGACCACCTCGGCATCTACCGCCTCTACGCCAGCGTCGGCTCTAGCATGGGCGGCATGCAGTCCCTCGCCGCGGCGGTGCTCTTCCCCGAGCGCGTCTCACGCGTGGCCACCATCAGCGGCTGCGCCAGAAGCCACCCCTACAGCATCGCCATGCGGCACACGCAGCGCCAGGTGCTGATGATGGACCCCAACTGGAACCGCGGCTTCTACTACGGCCGGGTGCCGCCTCACGCGGGCATGAAGCTGGCCCGCGAGATTGCCACCGTGACGTACCGATCCGGACCCGAGTGGGAGCAGCGCTTCGGCCGGCGGAGGGCCGATCCAAGCAAACCCCCGGCATTGTGTCCGGACTTCCTCATCGAGACGTATCTCGACCACGCCGGCGAAAAGTGGTGCCTTACCTATGACCCCAACAGCTTGCTGTACGTCAGCAAGGCCATGGACCTCTTCGACCTCGGTTACGAGAACCAGATCAGCACTCAGGCCCGTCGAGCCGCTCGAAAGGATGCTCTCGCTGCCGGCGAGTACTCTGAACCCGCTGATCCTCAGTGCAGCCTCACTCTGCCCAGCGAGCCCTACCAAGAGCAGCCCGATTCATTTCCTCAGAGCAGCACCGAGTTTGACGGAAATTCAGACTCTCCCTCATCACCAGCAAACCCAGCATCATCGCGACCTCCCGAAGACTTGATCCACGGCCTCTCTCCCCTCCGCGACATCCCCACGCTCGTCATGGGCGTTGCAAGCGACATCCTCTTCCCGGCATGGCAGCAGCGTGAGATCGCCGAGTCTCTGCGCTTGGGCGGAAACCGCAGCGTCACACACGTGGAGCTGAGCGAAGAGACGAGCTTGTTCGGCCACGACACATTTTTGCTAGATTTGAAAAATGTAGGAGGGAACTTGAGGCTCTTTTTGAACTAGACGGTGGAAAAAAGGGGGCCGGGCGTAGGGTGCAAGGAATCGAAGTTTGTCTAGAGCATTGTATATTTTTCTTCTTTACACAAATTCTTCTTCCAAAAGTATAGTATTTCTGGAATCTGCTTTTTGGCACATGTGGCGTTGTTGGATCCAATATTGAACATCATCCTTTTTTTGCAACATCCTATGCATAGACACACACACATATATATATCCTGTGCCAAAAATTCTTTCGGTATACTAATACATTCCTCCTCTTACAAACAGAAAACAGTACCCCTTTCCCTCAAGTAGCCAAGCAATTTCTCCGATAGTCGACTCAAATACTAGCCCAGCTGGTAATTATGGAATGTACGTTCAGTACAGATAGTAACGAATGACGTGAATGAAAATAATCTTTGGAAAAAAAAAGCCAACGCTTGCAAAAAGCATCAAAAACAAACCCTGCTCCGTCATCCCATGTCAACACGGTCGTTAAGTACAACAAGAAAAAGCTAGGGAAAAAAAAACAAAGAGAAAGGAAATATGATTGGGCGAAAGGAAATTTTTTTTAGATAAATGTCGATCCTGAAGGAGAATACAGGTTACCTGGCGTTAACGGGCCGTTCTCTCTCATAAGCGGTGGCAAGTTGATAGGCGAAGGAGTAGGTCGAGGAGGTGCCTTTTTAGCTTCAACGCGTATCACGGGGCTTGATTTTGCGCTAGGGATAGCCACATCATGGATGGAGAATTCGTTCGCAAGAGGAGACGGCTGGGGAGCATCATAAGACATCTCAAACGACTTGGCCAGATCTTCGCTCGTTGCTGATATAGCCTTTTCAAGAGATGGGAATGTCGGGCTGGGAATTCGCGGCGCAATATCGGATGTAGGGGTAGTGATGGACCAGCTTGGTGAGGCCGGGGGTTGACCCTTGGGAGTGCGTGGTGGTTTTGGCAGTGGAGAATTTCGTGAGTCTGACCGGTCAAATCCAAAGCCTCCCCATCTAGAAAATGGGCGAGGGCTTCTTTCCTCAGTCCGTCTCTCTGGGGAATCTTCAAAAGGAATCTGTGGTCGAGGAGGCTGTCGCCCTCGAGGAAGGCCCTTCATAACTGGAAACTCGCCCTCCATAGGGGTTCTGGCAGCAAAAGGGCTCAGGGGCACTCGGTCCAGGGGCGGTCGTGGCGCCTCCTCCGTCCGCATATAGTTGCCTTCATCCGCAGCAGGTCCATATGGTGATCGGGGACTCTGCGATGGGGTCTCCATTCTGGCGGCAAGACTTGGAAATGCGGCCTGCTGTAGGGGCTGTGGAGGGCCGCGAGCACGAGATTCCGTCGTCATCCGTGAATTGAACCCCTGAGGCGGAGTGGATCCAAACGAATGCAAAACTGATACCAGTGTGTTTGGAGCTTCCATTGTAACCTGGGAGGGTCTTCGAATGTTGGGTCGAGGGCTTTCGACGCCAGCGGAAACAGCAGAAGGCGATGGCAGTGGCTGCTGTGCCGATGTGGACGGCAAAGGATCATCTGGTATTGCCACTTGGAGTCGCTGAGGGCTGAAAGGCCGATCGCGCTGATAGGGCTGAAATTGCCTTAGTGGTGCCATGGGTGATGTTATAGGCGATGCAATAAACGAATCAATTGGGGATTCAATCGGGGATGCAATTGGCGACGCCAAAGATGCCGTATCGCTCAGCTCGCTTTGCTCATCCTGTTCACTTAACACATCGCCAACAGCACCTTCATCTGCAACACTCACGCTGTTCTCGTTTGTCACGGCACTTTTAACATCTTCAACAGGCTCGAGATCCTTGAACGGATGAGGTCGCTCCATTTCGATTGGGCTCTCCATCAGCTCTATTCCAAGCGTTCCAACAGCAACAGTCTGCTGCTTCGCCACCCCATCACCAAAGTCGAAATCGGAAAAGTTACCTGCGAGGCCTTCTACACGACGCTGCTGTTGTTGCCGGTGCTTTTCCAGCTCTTCTTCCTCGACGACCATTGTAAAGCTTCTTCTCCGAGAGGATATAAATGTCAGGGTATCCCGTTTTGCATGAACGTTTTGCACAACTGGCGATCCTCGCGTATCTTCGCTTTTGCGCGATGTCGACGAGGATGGGCTAGGAAGCATAGCAGGGCCAGGTCCGTTGGCGAATCCCGGGACGATGAAATGATGCTGGGTCTGGTTTGTGCCTGCGTCCTTGTTTCCCTCCACATCCGCTTTTGCGCTTACCTCTCCATCAGTTGGGGACATTGGAGGCCATTGCTCTTCGGTTTCGACCGACTGAGGAGGTGATGGATATCCAGCGTATCCAGAACCTCGAACTCCAACGTCGGGCCCAGGTTCACCAAATTCATCAAAGTCCTCCAATCCAACCAGGCTATCAGAATCCTTTGAGACTGGTTCCGGCTCTGGCTCCAACTCTGGCTTCGGCTCTGGCTCGGTTCTCAGATCAGACTGACCCAATGGGCTCTTGCTACCCGTTGCATGTATACTGCCGCCTCCATTCTGACTTGTGGATTTTGAAGTACTACTTCCAGACTTCTTGTTAAAACGAACGTCGAGAGGATCTACCAAAGCAGACTGTCTTGAGCCTGCAGGCAGTGGCGGCACCTTATCTACACCAAAAGGATTCGGTACAGCAAGGTTGGTCATACTCGCATTCGGCTTCATCCAAGGTTTAAAGCCCCCGCCGTCAAGGCCATGCCGCAGGCTGCCCATGCTGGGTTTCCGGGGCGCTGTGAGATCGACCATGGATAACGCTGCCGGCACACCTTTGAGGGTGGCGCGCCAGCCCAAGTTTCGTGCAGTCGATGTCGAGGAGCCCGACCGGGAGGAGGTCTGCTGGGGCGGTGGGAATTTAAAGCTGTCATTGGGGCTGTTTTTGCCATATCGCTGATTTGACTGCTGGGCCACTTGCTTTTTGTCGGGTTGCTTGCTCCTGTTGCAGATAAAGTGGTTAGTTGCGATGGAAGTCCCTTGAAGCACATGACAAGAAGAACAAGTCGTAGGGCATCTTACTGAGACTTCTTTTTGTCGCCACCGAATCTGAGGCCGAAAAACGACACCATCTTGAAGCGACTGCGGTCCAAGCCAACACCGTCAACACTTCCCCAAAGCAAAAATTCACCCGCTTATTCTGCAGTCTCGAAGTCGTCGTCTCTGCCTTGGCTACCCAAAGGTGCCATCAACAGACGGGAAGGCTCCCCTCTCCCGAGGACACAATACGACTGCGATTTGCCCTTCCGATGTAATGAATGTATAACGTAGTATAGCCTGGTTTGGCACAAGAGTAGGGCGTATGTCCTGCCCCGTTGGAGCGTCGTATGCGCTAATCGGCGCGCTATCTGCGATTGATCGTATGTTTCTCGTCGTAGGCCTGTCTGCCTGTCTATAGCATCTCTAGGATTGAAAACTCGGTGGGAAAAGAGCGAAAGAAGGAACGGACGTGCCCAGTCTGACACAGCGGGGACTGCGACGGCAACAATAGAAAAACGAGGGAGAGGCTACCGCGCGACCAGCCGCAGAATGAATCAACAAAAATAGAGGCCGAAAACAACGAAGTCTCAGAGGGCCGGCGACTCGTCGATAGCAGACTGAGGTCAAACAGAAAAGAGCGGGAGACGCCTGAGGCAGCAGGCAATCCGCAGCCTGAGACGCTACCGCAGCGCTGTGCTGTATTCCGCCGGGCACATGCAAGGTACTGCTACCTGTTGCTAGCACCAGTCCGTCGCTGGGCTCGCATCAACTCCCAATAATAACTGTCTGGCCAGGGCCGCTGTCCCTCTCCACGAGGCGGCCACGGGGAAGCGAGGATACGAATTGACGTGTGCCGCCCAGCCGGCCAAGGGCAGCAAAGTCCCAGTACCGGCAGCAGCCTGATTCGCAGTGCCTGTGTGTGCCTGGGCCTGTGCTCGAGCTACACACAAGCTCTCGTCCACGGCCCCCGTCTGGGTGGATCGAGGGCATCGCGTCTCGCAATTTGCTGGTGTTCACAGCTAATTGAAGGTGTGCAACGGCGCTATTGGCAGGCCCAGGACCTTGCTCAGGGCCCCTGGCAGGGCCTCCGGGGCTCCTCCGCGCGCTAGACAGCGCTATGCCGTTTGGGACGATGGCGACGCGCAGGGCACCCATCCCTGGAAAGAGGGATCTGCTGCGAGCGATTTGAATGTAGGTACCAGTACGACCTTGGAGAGCGCAGAGGTTGCATCGAAATTAAAGTGTGCTGGGCACTACCTACATAGTAGTAGTAGTAGTAGTAGTAGTAGTAGTACGTAATCACCTATATAATATGCAAGACATACCGTACACACGATCAAAAATTATTTGCCTGCATAATGATGATGGCACACTACTAGGTAGGTAATCCTCTAGAAGGCTGCATGTAGAGACAGAGAGCTTGCCTACCTAGGCACCTGCCCAATGGCCCCAGTCCCATTTGCTCGCATAAACTGGCGCTTACCAGTCATGCTCGTACTGGTACCTGGCGATGACAGCGGCCCAAACGAGCGACTCTCACCGCTAGCGTCCACTGAAAAAACGTTGTCCGCTGTCTTCTAGCGCCAAGGGCCCCTTGCAGCAGCCCTCAATTGGCGGCGCCCTTGCCCTGGCGCCCTCCCGGTTGGTTGGCCAGTGCCCAGTTGCCCCTGAAGCTAATGCACGTCTTTGGGCGGTTCGGCCGTTTATGCACATGTTTTTTTTTTCTCACTGCTTGCATGGATGGCTGAGAACAAAAGAGGGGGATTCAATGAAAAGACTAACATCAAGAGAGGAAAGAAATGGAAGAGAGAGAGAATTGCGTGAGGGGAACATTCCCCGATTCGATTAGCACGCAGCGGGTATCAGATGCTAGCAAGAATATGGGAGTGAAGCACCGCTCGAGATACTATTAGAAGTACATGCAGCCAAGGTCATCTACCAACGATGAAACTCTCTTGTTGCAGTTTGTTTTCCGAGCAAACTTCGCTACAGGTAGTGCCACAGAGCTTGTAGCCGCAGATACGACTCAAACCGTCCATATCAGGTATGAGTGGGCTGGACCTCTATTGCGACTGAACACACGAGTCGCCTTGACAGCGATCGCTGCATAATAATAATAGCATAAGAGCATTCTCCACTATTAGGTCATCCCAATAAATCGCTTCCATGCTCATTTCTCCATCTGCGGTAGCCAAGACTTGCCCCAGCAAAAGCAGCCGTCCGCGTAATCCAGATAATAGAGGTACATGATGCTAGCAACTTGCTGCTTACAAGAACTTACAAGCGTTGCCCCCACCGCGTGTTCACAAGAGAGTAAGCCGATTTCGTGGTGTAAGCAAATGACTATCTTCTCTATTTCAGGCCAATGAATCAAAGGTATGTTTGCTCTTTTACGCTAATCAATTTACAGAGGAAACAAATTCGCATCAAAACACCAAACAAGAACACATCAAATCCGGTTTCCTGAAACGCCATCAAGATCATACCCAAATCCTTGTCCACTGACGTAGAAGAGCAGTCGCGCTTTATAGCAAAAGCACATGGACAACATCGGGCCCTTCCTCTTGTCTAATCCACAGCATCACGGCTAGTGTCAGCATTTAAGCCTGCAGCTCCGTATCAATTACAATCTTTCCCATCTCTGAAATCCTTGCCGGGATAGCCAGCCAGCGAAATACCCACAGGCATGGGCGCATTCAAGCGATACAATAGTTGCTCGCCATGTTCTCAGCAACATCCTATGGCATCCTATGCGAGCTGGATCAATGCGGGCGTATTGTTATGGGTGAATGCTCGTACTCCGTAGAAGCATAGAGCACAAAAGCAGGAGTCCAAAAGCAGCCAATATAGAGCTGCTAATGTCTTGTATCCCAGGCTACGGCCAAGTCGAACGGTAGCCCTGCATTCAATCTTGCATCCCTGAGATCGACTGATGCGCGGTGACTATATCGCTGCCAACCGGACTGAGTGCTGTTAGGTTGCGGACGTAAGTATCGGCTTAAAGCTGGTCAAGTAGCTTCCGTCTTCTCCTCTCAAGGAGTTCCATCTGAACATCCTCCAGCGTTGGTAGCGCCCAGCCATGGCCATCGCCACTGTCTCCAGGTAACGGTTCCCAGCCGTCGGGAGCTCGCTGCGGCCCTGTTGCTAGGAGATTTGCCAATGCCTCTCTTTCCTTCTCGGCTTCGTATTGTAGCAGCGCGTCGTCCTCTTCATTTGGAGCATAGCCGTAATATGCTGCATCCACATTTTTCCTCAAATCTTTACTTGTTTCCAGTGGCTTGTCCTCTTTCCTCTTGGATTGAGCGGCTTCAAAAAGCTCCTTGACTCCTGGCAGCTCTCTCGCTCGCCCAAAGTATTTGTACCCTTTTCCTCCTCCCGGTATTTCTCTGCCCTGCTCGTCGTACATCTTCGCTCCTCCTCTCATATAGTTGGGCCCGCCTAAATTCCGTATCTGCACCTCCCACATGTGCTTCTCGCGCATCAATTTGTTGATTTCATCGTTGAGATCGCGGATCTGGTAGTCGCTCAACACAGGGTCCTGGATCCGAGACACCTTGCGCGAGATCTCTTTGAGGACTTGACCACGCCATTTCTCGCACGAGGGGATCGAGTCGACTTCGGTGATGACCTTGGGGCGGCGTGTTCGTCCGGCGTCAATGATGCCCAAGTCTGCTGCTTGCGCTTCACGGAAGCGAAAGAGCATAGACTGAGCTTTTTCCGAATTTCGAGCCTATCAAAAGTGTCAGCACAATCCACGCAAAGAAGGTAAAATGTGTCTCGAAACTTGCAACTGCTTACCATTGTGACAGCTTGCTTGGAAGACGAGGGCCAAGGCGTCGCAAAAGTCGATGGCTGCTTGGTGGCGGAAGCGCACTCGGGAACATTGTTCAACGTGCACTCGCAGCCTTGTGCAGACGCTGTGGCTGTTGTGCACTAGCCACACAAGTATCCACTAAATATGTTCTCAGCCTCGCACAAAACCGTCCCAGCTCTGACGGTTGTCTAATGGAGCTTACCCTATCTTGCTTCCAACTCGTCATTGAAATGTAGATCAATTCGCCGCTTAAACGCCATTTTGATACCCAAATTTACCATCTCACAAGATTTTACAGATATGTTTCATTATATCAACTGATAATGTTTTGAATCGGATTATTTTTTGGAGCCGAAAACCTAATACTCCTTCAGCGTTCCGCTACGCATAGTCAGCAAGTTTTTATTAATAGAATTGTAGTGCGAATAATAGTTTAGGCCACATATGCGGCTCTCTCTTGGGAGTATATGTAAATTAGTTCCAGCTATTAGAACGATTATATAGCAATCTATATAATATATCAGGCATCTCCACATTAACATCAGAAGTCCTGATTATGTTGCCGATCTATAAACGGGATAAATGGCCCGCTATACCTGTCTATAGATGTTTCTTGAGAAGAAACCTCAAAAGGTGCCCGAAATCAGGTGGTAGCCAACCTCTTGAGCCAGGCGCCCGCATTGATCGCTGTTGAGTCTGACTTCCCGTTCCAGTCTAATCTCGTATAGGAGAACAAAGAAATAAACGTTTCTAGCTATTTATTTTCCACAAATGTTGATGGCATCCACTTGAGAAATTGTCTTATGGGTGGAAGCAGACTCGTTATTTAGCTAAAAAGCTAAACAACGGTATATGAAGAGCTCAGAAAGAGGTTTTAACAAATATAAGTACGTTGATTTTAGCTAGAGTAGTAGATTCTGTGTTTTACTATTGCTCTTTTGAGATAACCATTTGCAAATATCCAGTTGTACACACGAAATTTCCTAAAACTTACTAAGGGAAAATGTGTAATCAGATGAAAGCAAGACACCTCAAAACATTCTTCAAACTGGCCAATGTGTTGTAAACCTCCCGGATGATAGCATGACTCATCACTTGTTAGCCAATGCAACTGGCACTGAACACCCTTCCGCATCAAAGTTAGATAGGGGATACCGCTACGTTAAAGACAAATGGGCCTGTGCGCAACTCAACCCTCAAAAGTCTGATCTTGTTCGCCCGAGCCGCATCTTGGAGTGTCCTGTTCAGATGGAGTGTGAGTTAGCAGAGGCTCATGAAACTATGAAGGATTACCCTGATTTGAAGGGTGCCATTGTTGCCATTGAGCTCAAAGTTCTTCGAACTCACGTCGTGGATGAAATTCGGATGCCTGGGTATCCAAATCGAATCGACCCCGACCACTGGAGGCCCCTCATCTCGTCTTTCCAGGAAATTTATGGTCTAAGCGGCAGTAAACTATCAAAGAGCAGACTGGGAAAGATTGAAGAGGAAAAGTATCGCAATTTTACGCGAAGCAAACTTGTTAAATTTCTAGGTGACAGAGATAAGGAAGATGTTGAAGATCGTTATTCGCAGACAAACGGAAAGCTTGAAAATTAAAACTAGAGGAGCTGGTAAGGGGATCTCACTTTGGAGATCTCATTTGTGTATTGCTATAAATGCAGAAAATTAGACATTAGACAAGATTAATGTCGAATATACTATATACCTGAAGCTCGTATAATTTACATCTTCTGTGTAGCTTAGCCGCATCTCAACCATCACAATGAGTGATGCTGTCAATCTGGAATAAAGTAACATATAGTTGCTCCCAGAATAGGTACATCGGAGAAAATGGTATGTGCACGTTGCACTTTATTATCTTGAATAATAAATTTGGCTCATACATTTAGCGAGTTTATTTCAGAAGAGTGTTACAACCTGGACCTTGTAACATATTAAAACCCTAATACGCAGCTGGTTCCGTTACAGTAATTGCTCTAATGGCAATTATTGGCCTAATATCTGCCCTGTATGGCTTAAAGGTATCCCAAATCGTTACAAAGAGAATCGCTCATTCTATTATGAGTAGAGATGGCACTAGATCTCAATGATGCAAATGAAATATATAATACATATTTTTCTAGTCTCCGATTGCTCTAGTTGCGAATTTGGCCAACCAAATCTGGCTCCTCATACGCTACATTTCCCACGCTTACATCAGGGTAAACATCGAATCTGCGTTGCGTCTCCAAAGGAATATTTCTGCGTGTCTCTAGAATCTTTTCCTCGTTCAGCTCGCTCTCAATAATAGCCTCATCCTCTTGCGCCTCAGCTGACACGGTAGCCATTGGATCAAGAATCATGCTGTGGCCCCAGGCGGGATATGAAGAATCTAATACGCGGGCAGGGCTGCACATGCCAACGTAAATCTGGTTGTCAACAGCTCGGGCTTGCGCCAGCAGTTTCCAGTGAAGAGCGCCCGTTACCAGGTTGAATGCGCCAGGATAGATCAGAGCAAAAGCCCCCTTTCGAGCGGCAATGGTAGCAAGCTCTGGAAACCGGATATCGTAGCAAATGGCAATGGCAATCTTTCCATATTCGGGAAGGTCAACTAATGTGACTTTGTTGCCAGGGCTAAGAACTTCTGACTCCCGAAACGTGACTTTGCCTGGGATGTCAATATCAAATAGATGCGTCTTGCGATGCATTGACAATAAGGCTCCATCTGGTCCAAATATGAGACATGTGTTGTAGTGCTGTTTGGTGGATGGGTTGAGCTCAGGGATCGAGCCTCCAACGAGATACACCTTATTTTCTGCTGCCATTGCCGACAAAGCATAATAAGAGGGAGCCTCCTCTTTGACCGGTGGTAAAGGCAACAATGGCTCTGCATATTTTGGAAAATGTTCGGTTCCGTATGGTGAGTTGAAGCATTCTGGAAGAACGACAATCTTGGAGCCTCCCGAGGCCGCCTTCGCTACTTGTGAAGCCGCATGCTTCAGATTCGCAGCCTTGTCGGTGCCAGAAAGAAGCTGTATGAGTGAAATCTTAACAGGCTTCTTGAGAATACTGCGAACGACTGATGCCATCTTGGATGAGGGAGGATATCTGATTAGAAGCTCGTAGCGAACCCAGGACTGGGATACTAATCAAGATCCAGGTTGTCAATGCTGAGTTAGTCGAATAGCTGACCAGCTGATATTGCTTGATCGACCCTTTGGATTATGTAAATGACGGCTTTATCTTTCTAAAATATCTATCCTCGTGATGTTTAGAATGCCAAAATCGTACGCAACCTCGAAGCCTATCGGCTTTTTCGGCTTTTTCACAGATCGCTGTTATCTTCCACTACTAATATCAGCTAACAGGCCGTATAGCGACTTTTAGTGCTGAAGGTTGCTCCCCAGCTCTTTGATAAAGCTTCAGTGGCGCCGTCACCGCCGACTAAACCACCAGCATTTGCCGATGGCGGCCATTCTGCTCCACTTCCCCTCTAATCGCCAGTATTAACAAAGCCTCCCCTATGAATCGATAGATTGAAAAGCTATCTAATACGCAACTCTGTTCCATCTGCCATTCATTGTCCGAAAAAAAGTCGTAGCAGCTCAATTGCTCCCCTAAGAAATCACCACTGCTTCCAAGCTCTAATCCACGCCACCACACATTTTCCCTATCCAATATTTGCTGCTGCAGCCCCAAGGATGGAGCAGTTCGAATTCCACGATCCAACTACACGCTCCACCTGGCGCCTCTGCTCACCCGGCATCGAGGAAATGACATTAAACGAAGACACATTAACGGGCCGCAAGTCATTACTACAGCGATGGCAGCCGGGGGCTACCAATCCAACCTCGACTCCTGCAGTGCACACCTACATTGAGGAGGTCTACATCGTCGAAGGCGATCTTACGGATAAGAGGCTGGATCAGACCTTCTACAAGGGCATGTATGCATACCGCAATGCTGGCATGGAGCATGGGCCCTGGGCCTCGGAGCGCGGGTGCCTCATGTTTGTCACTTGCACGCCGGTGGACAGTGGTAAGCAATAGGGGAGGCGATATACCTATACATAGATAGACAGCAGATCATATCTTTAGGGCCAGGGTTCAAGGTTGGCGAATGGATGGAATCTAGATCTTAGAGGTTGGTAACGGTTGGTAATCTGACAGGGATCCGTTAGCGGCAATAACATTGTGAAATAATATTCCACGTATGATCAAGCTTGACGCCATGGCGCAAAGGCCAAATGATGCTACTTGGTTTTGATCATTTTGTCCCGCCGATGCTTTGTGTTTGTAGCAATGGATGCCCATCATCTTCGTCGGCGGCTGCAGCTCGAATCATTGATAGCAAACAACTGTTGTCAACCCGAGTCAGTCAAAAGGCCAAAGAGACAGCGGGCGCTCCATGCAGCCACACTTGCGGCTACTTCTCCATAAAGCCTGCTACTAATACAAGCTCGCAGTAATTCGGGCAATGGTGTGAAAACCCCAGTGATTTGGCGACTCTTCCCAAGCTATTTCTAAGAAATTGGGGCTTCCCCAGACGCCCCAGACGCCCCAGACGATCCAGAAAAGCCCAGGCTGGGCGAGCCACCGCTATTACCACCATCACTAAATATATCGGCAAATTTCCCTTCCATTGACGACTCTCATCTTCGTTTTATTCCTTCTCGAGTCTATTATTTGCCGACACCGACACGCTTCGCACCATCATCTGGTGAGGGTGAATGTGGAGAAATTCCGAAATGTCGGACTCTGTAATGGTGGCTCCGCCGAGAAAACCGGCGGGCAGAGGCAGCAGACGAGGCCGGAAGCCCACGTCGTGTACGCAATGCCATTTGAGGAAGCAAAAGTGCGATAGGAATCAGCCTTGTAACCGCTGCTTACAGCGGGGGGTTGCCCATCTGTGCGGCGATTCTACTAACAATGGTGTCTTCAAGATTTCAGAGTCTCCCCAGGTGGTTACAATCGCTCCGCCCAGCCCTTCTCCCAGGCCGAGAAGAGTGACACAGCCGCCAATGAGTCCTAGTTTGGGGTCGTTGTTTGCTAACAGGGGTGCCAGAGCCTTTTACGGCTCCTCATACTTTGGCCACCAGGTGGCTTCCAGAATACTTAGCGAAGAGGGCCAAGATCTCCCGGCAGGGATATCGCGAGGTCGAGACACACTGCAGTCTTTTCGGGATGAGTCCAGCTCTTTCGCTCAGGTCTGGGATCTACTTGGTCTCCTGCCTCGCCAGAAGTCAACAGTTGATCGCTTGGTGAATATATTTCTCACAGAGGTGAACTGGTCGCTGGATGCTGTTCATGAGGCGACTTTCAGAAGCAGCTATGATGAGTTTTGGGGGAGACGATTTGGTTTTGATGATTTAGCCAACGTCGACCTTCGATGGCTAGGGTTGCTATTCATAATATTGGCCTTTGGAGTCCTGCTTGATTCTCCGCCACATCCGACGCTGGATGTGCAGCGAGAACGAGAAGAAGCATCTCTCCGATTTTATGTATGTATTAACCTTTACGTATAATAGCATCCAATGTATGGAAAAAAGGCTGATAAGAGATGTTATAGTGGGCCGCAAGAAGAGCAATTGTCATTGCTCCGTCGTTTTATGGAGAAAGTACAGACATTGTACGAGCTGGGCTGCTCGTAACTCGTTATCTTCTGTACACTCGGCGCGTTTCAGAGTCTTGGTTGACAATCGGCTTCGCATCGAGGATGGCCCAAGCACAAGGCATGCATGTAAGAATTTCACCATCTCGATATACTGGTTCAGGGATAATACTTATATTCTGCAGGTTGACGGTGAGAGATGGCGCATGACACGCAAAGCCACAGAACAACGGAGACGACTCTGGAGCCATATATACGCAATCGATCGTATGATATCGCTTGCACTGGGCCGGCCTTATGCAATCAACAATCAATTTTGCCTAACGCAAGAGCCTGAAAATGTGTGGCTGGATGATATGGAGGACGAAGAGGCCAGCCGCGCAGTACCACAGCCTCTTAGCCTTCCAACCCCAAGCGTTCTGTCATCCCTGCTTTATCGACTTGCACAAGTGGTAGGGAAGATACAAGAAAAATGCTTCGGAATGGAAAGGGCAAGCTATGAGGCTGTCCTTCAGCTCGATGCAAACCTGGTCAGATGGAGCGAACAGCTACCACCATACTTTTGCTTAGATAACCCAGACACGGCAGCGGACGATGCTCTTCCATTTCTCCCATGGCATCGATTATACCTGCATACGTCGTTTCACTTTGCCAGAATCGTCTTACATCGACCATTCTTACTTCGGGAATCAATTACGGATCGATTTCGAACTAGTCACGAGGCGTGTATGTCGTCAGCGCTTGCAGATTTGAAAATACGGCTTCGTACAATGAATAGCACAAACGCGGACAGTTTGCGGTGGGCTTTTGGGGCCCACAATCTGTTCAACAGTGCCATGATTCTAGGCATTATTGCTGTTAAGAACCCTCATTCAGTTCAAGCTGGTGCCATCATAGAGGACTTGGAAGCGTATTGCGAGAATCTGCACCAGGATCCCTGGCTAAATGAATTTGGCATGGCTGAGTTGAAGGTAGTTGAGCTGTGCATTTCAAAGGCCAAGGACTCAAGGTATACTTCAATGGCTGCTTATCCATCAAGCACTCTACCTGAGCCACCTGGCGCTAGGATTCAGACTGTAGATAGTTCAGGGCGAATGCGTCCATCAGACTTGGAGTCCCCAGCCATGTCTTCCGACATGAGCTCTATATACTGGCCAACTGTATGGGAAGATGGCCAATTCACGTTCCCCGGTGCAGCAGACTTTAGTTCATGGGAGCAAATGATCACAGGTATTGCGGAAGACAATTATGGCGGACAGTAATTCTTGAATAAATAGCCATGGAATTTGTCAAAAAAGATTCAACCAAGTACATATGAATACACGCAAAACGCCTCCGCTCTCAAAGTTCGTGCTATGAGATACGCTTTTCGCATGATGAAACCCATCCTAACCGTTCCTAACCCATTTCCTTACATCTTCGCCTCAATGAGCTGTGCATGCGTAGACTTCAAATGCGCAGATGGCTTGAATGCAATTGGATTGGTCAGCGACCCAAGACCATGGCTGATGGTCACGAATAGCTCATCTCCCTCAACGAGCCGAACAGGTGGATTCCGGCTGACACCAATTCCACAAGGGGTTCCAGTCAAGATGATGGTCCCCTTTTGCAGCGTGCAACCCTGTATTTTCCGCATCGTCAGCCAAGCAGTGACCAAGTGGTCGGATTTGGCATCCTCTGACTCAGCTGTTAACTTACCTGGGAGAGAAACGAGACAATTTTGGGTACGGTGAAGATCATATCACTAGCCTCGCCCTGCTGCATTACTTGGCCGTTGAGGATAGTCTGTAGCTTCAGAACTGATGGGTCAGGTATTATCTTGGAGGAGACTAGTGCCGGTCCGATTGGAGCAAACCCATCGAAACCCTTGCCGCGATCCCACTGTGAGACTTCGTTCTGGTGAGTCCGTGCAGTAACATCGTTGGCGGTCATGTAACCCAAAACGTACTCCATGGCCTGGTCCTCGGAGACGTCTTTGCAGGTCTTGCCGATAACGACTGCGAGTTCCACCTCATAGTCTAGGTGGCAGTCGTGTAGGTCTGCGCAATGGGGAGCAATGATATGGCCAGAAGGGTGGTTGATGGTTTCGGTTGCCTTTAGAAACATTGTAGGGGTTTCAGGAATTGACAACTTCATTTCTGCCTATCAAAAAGATTCAGAAACTTATTCTTTAAGTTCACAAGTAGTTATAGTTTTTGCAACGTTGCGGTAACGTTTGCGGATTATTGCGGCATTACTTACAGCGTGCTCTCGGTAGTTGAGTCCAATGCATCGTATCGTACCCGCTTCTTCTGGTTTAAGTGGTGCTAACAGCTTATTATTCCGTTAACAAAGCTGACCTATGCGCCCCCCAAGAATATTTTGTTTTTCTATTGACTAACCTTTTTGACTTGAGTTATGTCTGCCGAGAGGACGGCTGATAGGTCCAGGGCGGACTCGGTTCGAACAATCCTGGCATATACATCTTCACCACGGTGTAAAGCGATTCCAACTAACAAGATTCCCTGTCAATGCTGCGGAAAGATGCTGGTACGATCCCATGCTTTGGGATCATTCTTGGTACAGTGCATCATACCATCTAGGTCATCGTCTATAGGTTCACCGTATCTCTCTTTGCCGTTGATGTCTTCGAATCGAATCAACCTATTCCAGGCCTGGATGTAAACAGTTAGCCCAGAGCGTCGAAAATTTAAGGACTCAGAGAGATAGACGACGACAAATATTTGGAAAGTTACAGATACTCACAGGCTGGCCGTCATCCAATAGTGCTGGTGTCATTATTTCTTGTCTTAGATCTAAGACAAAACAACTTGCTATCAGGACTCCAAGCCACAAAACTAGGGCGACACCGTGGCGGCGTTCCTTATCTGTATATAAAAACTTCCCTTTTCTTTTTTCCCACTACTTTCCTTTCGTATATGCGCTGGAATCATCGTGTCGGCGATTAGGCATCCTGGGCTGTCGGTAAATAGATTTCATAGGGCTTGCTTCAGCGTGGGTCTGCCATCGGCATATTGGAAAGCGTCTGTCGGCGAAATCGGGAAATAGATCTCAGCTCAGCTCATGATAACGACTGTTATCATAACGATCAAGAGTACTCAAAAGGGACCTTGTAAGTCCTCTTGAATACTACAAATACGAATGGAGACGTTCAGGGAAAAAAAATTAATCACAAATCAAATAGTCTCTCAACTACAGCCCTTACAATGGACGAGAAGAAAATTGTGACCCCAACAGCTGAACTCTCTGAACATGCCTCTATTTCTATCAACAATGCTTCCCATTATGAAGCGACCCCTGTTGAAAGAGAGACGGTAAAGAGGAAGCTTAAGTCACGTCATATGCAGTTTTATGCTATTGGAGGCACAATTGGAACGGGTCTATTCGTGGGTATTGGTGGTGGTCTTGCCCAAGCGGGTCCGCTGTCTCTCCTATTGGGCTATAGCATTACTAGTATCTTCATATTTGCTATGGTGAGTTGCGCCTCCGACCTGATCAGCATTTATTAGTTTGAGATCATGAGGAAACACCCTGTTGGGTTACATCAGCATCAACTAACAGATAGTATAGATGCGATGTCTTGGAGAAATGACAACATGGATACCACTACCTGGAGCTACGCCTAGATTCTGCTCGCGTTTCGTTGACGAGGCGTTGGGATTTGCTGTTGGCTGGAATCAGTGGTATAATTGTGCAATCACAGTCTGTGCAGAGATATCCGCTGCTGCTGCGGTTATTCAGTACTGGAACGATACTATTTCGGTAAGTCCTAAGGCGCCACATTCTCTCATTCAGTTCTCACAACTATCGGGAAATTCAATTTCTAACAGGTACTGTCGATAGCCTGCTGTTTGGATCTCCATTATTCTAGTTTTAATTTTTATCTTCAATCTCATCGATGTGGGAATCTTTGGAGAAGTTGAATTCGTATTTTCTTGCGTCAAAATCGTGGCCTTGGTCGGCCTCCTCATCCTATCTCTAGTCATAGATCTAGGAGGTGGCCCCACCCATGATAGACTTGGATTTCGGTGAGTCTGATACGCCAACAGCAGACGACTATAAAAATAAGCTTAAAATGGCTGACGTGGGCTTTGGTATAGATACTGGCACAACCCTGGCGCTATGGTAGAGTACATTGCCAGCGGCGACACAGGACGTTTTCTTGGCCTTTTTAACGCCATTGTCAATGCAGGATTCGCCTTTGCCGGCATAGAAATGGTTGCCGTTGCAGCAGGAGAGACAGAAAACCCCCGATACAACATTCCTAAGGCTATCAACCGTCTCTTCTGGCGTATCATCTTCTTTTATATCCTCGGCACGTTGGCTATCGGAGTGATGGTTCCATACACTGATGATCGACTCCTGAACGGTGGTGCTGGTGTTGCCAGCTCACCTTGGGTCATTGGAATCTCGCGTGCCGGCATCAAGGTGCTGCCGTCCATTATCAACGCTGTTGTCCTCATTTCTGCTGCTTCGTCTGGCAATGCACTGCTATACAGTGGTAGCCGATATCTGCTTGCTCTGGCTGAAGGCGGCCAGGCCCCAAAATTTCTCCTAAAGTGCACCAAGAGGGGAGTTCCTATTTATTGTGTCCTCTGCACCGGTGCTCTTGCACCTCTCACCTACATGGCCGTTAGCTCTGATAGTGCCCGTGTGTTCTCGTGGTTCGCCAATCTTGTTACAACTGCCGCTCTATTCACGTGGTGCAGCATTTGCATCGCTTATATTGGTTTTGATCGTGCACTCCGTGCGCAAGGAATAAACCAGAATGAAGAGCTGGCTTTCAAGGGTTTCTTGCAGCCATACATATCTTACATCAGTCTTGCATTCTTCATACTTGTCATCATCTTCAATGGCTTTAGCGTCTTTATTCATGGCCACTGGGATACACAGAAGTTTGTGGTGTCCTACGTCGGCATTCCGTATGTTTTTCTTCCTCATCTCACTCCTCGAATCCTGTACTGACTATGCGGTTTTAGTATTTTCTTCACCCTATTCCTTGGATGGAAGTTTATTAAGAAGACCAAGCTCCATTCCGCTGAAGAAATTGACCTTCACACAGGACGCCAGCTGGACGAATCTACGGAGTACGCAGAAAAGCCAAAGGGTATGCTTGATCGGCTCTGGAAATGGGCTGCATGAGGTATAATGATTACACATGACATGATTGAATATATTTGCGACAGTTTAGTTTGGATAGTTTCTTAATAAAGATTGGTTACGTCTTTACTATGTCTACTTCTCACATCTCCCAAACTGAATATGACGGAAGAATTCACTTGTGAAACGAGGTAGGCCTAGATCGTCGACCACCGCAGTAACACCGCAGCAGCGATGACGGGCAACACGCTTACCAGTTCTCCAAGCCCCGCAAATTCCGGAGGAATCCTAGCATTGACAAAAGCACCTGCAGCGAGAAGGACCGCAAAGGCGTTGTAAATGAAGCTCCAAACAAAATTGAACTTGATGCGGTTGACGGATTTCCGACTGACGTTCATCATAGTGAGGATTCCACCCAAAGAAGGGCGCATGAGAACTACATCCGCAGCAGATTGCGCGACATCCGTGCCTTCGTTCATATGGACGCCGATTGTCGCCTGCGCAAGAGCAACAGCATCGTTCGTGCCGTCACCACAGAAAACTATAACCGGTTGTTTACGATCTGTAGTCGTACCAAGGAGCTTCTGGATGTATTCCTTCTTGTCGGCGGGTGAGCTTCGAGAACGCACAAGGTCGCTAGGAATGCCAAGCTTGGACGCCAAAGTCTGCACAGCTCCATCATCGTCGCCAGAAACTACATGGGCCGAGATACCACGCCTTTGCAAGATTCTAATCGTCTCTACCGCGTCAGGTCGGAGCTCGTCTTCAAGACCGTAGACCGCCTCTAACGTATTGTCGATAGTGAAGCAGAAGACTGTGTATCCTTGAGCAAGCATTGGTTGAACAAGTTCATGCTCCGTTACATTGACCCAGCGGGAATTGCCTGCTCGAAGACTCTGGCCGCCCAAGATGGCTACAACACCTTTACCAGTAATGCTCTTGGGCTCAGCAACAGCCGAGGCCATGATTCCAGCTTCCTTAAGATGAGTAGCCACAGCGAGCGACACTGGGTGTCGGCTATTTTCGATGAGGCCAAGAAGAAGCGGGAGCTTGCTCTTGTCGGCATGATTCTGAGCGACAACAGAAAGCCTTCCTCTAGTCAAGGTCCCTGTCTTATCAAAAACAACGTGTGATGTCTTGTGAGCAATTTCAATAGCATCTGCAGACTTAAAGACGATACCCTTCTCCGCCGCGATTCCGCTTGCAATCACAATAACCATAGGAACAGCCAATCCAATGGCACAGGGGCAAGAGACGATGAGGACAGTAATGGTGTAAGTGATAGCCTGAATGGTAGCTTCGGATCCATCATACCCACGGATAGTTATACCTACTGCAATCCAGATGATGAATGTGATCGTCGCTAATGCCACCACAATCGGGACAAAGTAGGATGCTACTCGGTCCGCCAGATCCTGTAGCTTAGGTTTCAAGAGTTTAGCTTCATCGACCATCGCAGCAATAGCACAGATAGTATTGTCGCTAGGCAAACGGTTCAGCCTAACAGTCATAACGCCAGATCCATTGATAGAACCAGCAATCACCACGGACTTGGAATATTTTTCCACTGGTCTGGATTCGCCAGTAAGCATAGACTCGTCAACTTCAGATGATCCCTTGATGACAGTGCCGTCAGTCGGAATCCTGGTATCAGGGAGGACTTTGAATGTGTCGCCGTATTGTAACAGCCGCGCGTCAATCTCGCGTTCCGTTCCGCTCTCTTGGTCTACAAGGATAGCTGTCGATGCCTGAAGTGACCGGATAGAAATGGATTCAACGGCTCTTTGACGAGCGAGAGCGGCAACCCATCGACCTACCATAATCAAGGTTACCAAGAGAGTGCTTGTTTCAAAAAACTGGCCAGTCGAAAGAGGTTTCCCTATAATGAGGTATGCAAAAGAGACCACCGAGAACACATATGCAGCACTCGTGCTTAGGACGATCAAGAGGTCCATCTCGACAACCCTCGAGAAAACAAGAGCCTTTAGAGCCTTAGGATAGAAAGGGCCTGCTATGATAAATTGAACAATTGTAG
The DNA here is from genome assembly GCF_020647865.1 of Trichoderma asperellum. Taxonomy (NCBI): domain Eukaryota; kingdom Fungi; phylum Ascomycota; class Sordariomycetes; order Hypocreales; family Hypocreaceae; genus Trichoderma; species Trichoderma asperellum. The sequence continues at coordinate 3,329,332 of NC_089420.1, read as the reverse complement.
CCAAGGCGAGTGAAGCCGAGGAATATGCTACCTCCCTCTTAGGTAGTGGCGCCCAAGCCATAACTAGCACCGGAATCGTCAAGATAGCAGAGAGAAGCATCATGTACCCGACATGGCGAACATGCTTGCTACTAGCCTCTAGCGAAGGGTCACCGCGTGGAGGAGCAAGCTCGATTGGCGGGCCCCAAATTTTCTCAACCAGGTCTCGAGCTCCGACTATCTTCGGGTCAAATGCGACTCGCACAGTCTGGTCGTCTACGAGTGCCATGTCGATAACGCCGTCTGGCCACGTCTGACTGAGGAACTTTGAGGGCTCAGTGGGGACGATAAGATCTAGGCCAGATCCTTTGTTCTGGACTCTTTCGCATTTAAACTCGGTCGTTCGCTCTAGATGTTTCATTACTTCCTCTACTGATCCTAGTCGAAGATCAATGTTGAACTCAGCTCGTGAGAGAACCAGACTGGTCTTCAAGTCCTTGACAGCGGGGACAGTAGCGAGAGTTCTATTGAGCTTTGTCTCGCAACCAGTACAGGTCATACCAGAAATGCTAAGCACTACATGTTCTTTGCCGGCGCCCTGATTTTCTATGTCTGTGTTGGCTTGAATTGGGGCTTTTTCGATGTCCAGCACAGGATCAGGTGCGGGAGAGGAGCAGCAATCATCGCTGCAAGACCTCTGAGGGCTGATCGGCCGATCCTTTGTGCAGCATAAGTCCACACATCCAGTCTTTGGAGTCTTCGCGATATCCCGCTTTGGTGGCTTGAGGCAAGAGCTGGAAGAAGCGGCACTGGCTGGCTCTATGGTAGTCTCATTCTTGGCTATTCCGCAACAAATTCCTGCAGATTTGTCCTTGATATGTAGAGCTTCAGGGTTTTCGTCAGAGCAACAAGAACCAGGACAGTTATCCGTCGGCATTTCTTTCCTAGCTTCATCGTCGCCAGCTTGACAAGGCCCGGAAGGCTTGATTTTGATCTTGACGTCCGCAATTGGCGCCTTTGGGCAGCAAGTATCGACAAACTTGTCCTGCAGCAGTGGTTCCTCGGCCGGTTCACCCTCTAAGCAACATGACTTTGAGCACTTGCTTTTGAAGAGAGGCTTCGTGGCGGGCTTGCTGTTTGAACAACAAGAGCTAGCGCAATCGTCTGTAGAAGGCTGCCTAGCGGGCTTAGTGGACGTGACGTTTTCACCAGCACCCTTTCGCAGGCGAAGACGGTTCCTCGCGGCCTGGTCCTTGGTGATAGATTCGCTACTGCGACCGTAATCAGGAGAAGTTTGAAGAGGGGAGCGACCCGACGAGTCCTTGAAACACTTCTTCCCATCGAGAGAGCGGCGCTCGCGGACGTCGCAGCAAGTTTCCTGGCCAATAGCAATGAGAGCGCGGCAAATGCATCCCAAGGTTCGCAGAGTAGCGCCATAGCGGTCGAGGACAGACAGACTATGCTGGCTACATGCCTGGCCATCAGTCGCTCCACCGCATGCTGAGATGCGTTAGTAATATGAATGCCCCCCAAAAGAGCGGTTACTCACCGTTTGGCTGAGTGTCAAGGCCGAGGACAGTCGCAGCATTCATCTCACACTCTCGCATTGCCAAGCGATCAAGGCAAGACGTGTCGCAGCACGGGCTGACTTTGCCGCGGCAGCAATCAGGCGCGTCAGTGTCATGCTCGGTTTTGTCATCCACGCATTTGCCAGAAGAGCAACAATCATCCGATGTGCCCTGAGTGCGCTCTCCTTGACCGGGGCTCTTGGTGTCGAGAGTCTCAGGGCAGTGGTCATCGGAGCGGGATTGCTGGTAGCCGTTGGTCTGCTCAACCGGAGCCTCAATTGACTCGGCCAATATTTCCGGGGCTGGCGCCTGTTGGCCGCAACAGTCGTATCCCATATTGAAAGTGGTTTTGCCTTCAGTCAAATTTTAAGTCGATGTGTCGAAATTGATTGTTTGGAAAGTGCCTGCATCTCACGAGCATAATACGTAACTACCCCCCAGCACGTGAACTGACCCCATGGTGCATCAAATGTGAGGAAATCAAAACAGGCTAATGTCCTTCTGCCAAGCACGTGCGCGGAACTAAACCGCAGTTTAATCTTATCCATCATGGAGGAATGTAGAGGGGAATGAAGAATATCGAGGGGATTCTGAAGGTGAGTGGGAATGCGCCAAAAAAAAAAAAAAAAAAAAAAATAGGTGCACAGAGATCATGGATGAACGAGCATACAGGACTTGTTTGTTTTAAGAGCTTGCGGAGCAACTCAATTAACAACGGCCGTTAGCGTTCATGTATTATATCGATGTAATAGTACATGTAGTAATCATATTACAGCTCTTGCACTTATATCTTTTAATCATTGGCTACAGCTATGTACTTATACTGAGCCTTGACTTTTTGACATTTGCTTTATTAGTGTTACGAAGAGACATGTGGATTCATCCAGCACAAGCGGGGAGCACAGAATAAGCCTCAGGCGTTTGCGTTTCTTTATCCGAAACAACAGCAAGGTAGCAATAAAAGACTATATTTATTCCCAATCTCCCTTCAACCCTTTTAAAAGAGGAGGATTCAGATTCTTCACACTGAAAAAAGCTTTGGGCTGTTTGACCAAACAGCGGCTTCACTTCTTGTCGTCTGGCAATCAATACCTCCTTTCTGTTACGTTCAAGCGTTCTACTTTTTCGATTCCTTGGAATCCTGTATGAAAAAGTATTTTTCTTTTGTAGTAACGTGGGGTACTACTACCTAATAATTCACTGATCCAATGTCTCAGTAGCATAAGCTTAGACCGCCGTTAAATGAATGTTCGGTGGCCTTGACTTGACTATCTATGCATCCAAATCTCATCTTGGATATCTAACGCCTGTTCCCGACCTCTCTTCTTTCACTCTCTAACCTCCATTTAGTGTGCGATTCTTTTTGATGGAGTCAATGTTACCCCCGCCAACATCAGCACCAGCGTCTTTGGCAGATATTACTGCCCCCCACGACCACGACTGCATTATTCATCAATCAACTAGTTCGCATGCATTGGTGTTAAAAATTGATAGTGAGCCAACCCCGTGAAATAGATAAATCGTAATCTTGAGCTGCTACAATGCACATTTGGGATACAATCCTTGGCGTTTGTACTAGAATGTCCGAACGACCTAGCAAAAGCATAGAGAGAGAACCAGAAGCCGAGCTCGTCCAACAGTTCAGTGAAAGCAGCATTGGTCGCTGGACCAAATTTAGAATAATTATTATTTTCAATGGGTTCCCATTCGATCACCATCAGTAAGTCTTCGACTTCCCTCGTCCAACGCCTGCAATTGTGGCTCGATATTGTAGAAATGCCTCCTTTTGATTTATTATTAAATCCTACTGCATTATTATTGTCGATGGATTTTGTCTTTAGAAGCATTTATTGACCCTACGCATATTGACACCTGTCGGCAGAATATGGAGCCCTACTTGGGGGGACAACTGAATGCACCTCGTAGAGCAAGATTTAACCTCCGCCTAGAAAAGATCACTCCTTTATATCAACATCATGACCCGTACCATTTTACACTCCTCTTGGCCATCGCATCCGAGCAGCGATAGAAGTTAAACGGACTAGAAAAACCGGGTTAATCTTTTCGGGTGTGATCCTCTGCTTCTTCAGTTCAATCGCTAATACATGCATAATATTTTCAATCTCAAATTTTAATGACCAACTACGAAGTTTAACTTGTTAATCTTTCCACTTCTCAAATTTTATCGGGTTTACTGAATATATTCAAAGAGCCCAGGACACCGCCTACCTCGTCAGAGCAAGGACCTATATTAATTCGGCACAGTCGCGTGCCATTTGGGCCATAGGAGACCTTTCGTCTCCGCATGCTATCTCTGCTACTTGGCGCGTATACTACTTACATACAATCTATCCAACCGTATCAAAAGTATGCCAGCGAGACAAGACCTTTTTGTTAATAGGTATACTACTTTAGCTTGAAGATCAGCCTTTTTTGCAGACTGCCGCTAGAAGTCAACATAAACATTTAAGGTGCAGTGTGTGAACGACGGATCTGATTACTGATCAAGTTACTGAGAGCCAAGCCAACTGCCTTATGTGCTACTGGCACGACTAGTAAACGGAGAATGCATTACAGCAGCTTGGGGTAATGGGGGACAATTGAGCTACTTCGGAAAATTTTGTTTTGCCTAAAAATGTCTTAGAAAGGGTGTGTCTCATAGTGGTAACGCGCAGCCAAGTTCAAGCTAGTGTTGTTCAAACCAACCTTGAGATGCCTGTATATGTATGTTTAATAATCACTGATGCAGGTACCGAAGATCGCCAGATTGAACCAAAATGACAAGAAAGTGTGGGGGTTTGTTACGTACTCATTGAAGATAGTCTGGATGAATAAGCAAAGCGAATAGAGGTTGCAGTCTGAAAAGGGTTTACTATAGTTGATTGCGCAGAGAGTTCTTGGGCATCAGCATCTTGTAGGTAGTGACACCAGGAACGGCGACATGTGCTTCTATTTGAAGTAAGCATTACTATATAGTTGAGATTTCACAATTTTCGTATGTCAATGGTTACTTCGTCCGCTAAACATGAAACAAAGTAGATATTCAAATATGTTATTCATTTATTATCTGCAAGGCAGGCCTCTTTTCAACCGCCTAAGATTACTTAATGTTTGTCTTCAAAGCCCTCTACAGTAGTAGTCCTAGTAATGTGTCTCGCCAATGCCTCATCCCCATCTTCATGGACAGCATGACCACTTTGAATCACAGATACGCTGTCTCGGAAGACAAACTCGTAGAAAGCGCTGGATACCAATGTGGCAGGTATGCTGGCGAGGATAGCGATAGGAGAATAATTCATATAAGTAAAGGCTTCCTTGCCGAAGAAGATCGCGGCAACGATTCTGGGACCAAGGTCTCGAGCCATGTTCATAGTGAGAGTGACGTCTCCAAAGCTCCAAGCCATGACAGCGTATCCCATGCCGATCATGAGAGGAGCGAGGGCCGGAGAGATGAAAGGGTTGGCCGGGTCGATGGCAGCCCAGATGATGAAACCGACGAAGCAATCGCAGATGAACTCTGTGAGGAATACGTATCCCATTGATTGTCCGGGGTTGGGAAATGAGCACAGAATACTTGCTGGAGCGCCATTGGCGACGAGAGGCTTGCCAGCGGCGAGGAGAAGTTCCTTCATCTCACCGATTTGCTGGTGGTATATTCCCATGAGTACCAGAGCAGCAATAAATCCACCAAAGATTTGACTCAATATGTAATGAGGCACTTTCTTGAGGGGGAAACCTTGCCAAATACAGAGGCAAATTGTAACAGCTGGACTGAAGTGGCCGCCCGAGGTTGGGGCACAAGTGATGATGGCAAACGCAATGCCCAGGGCAAAAGCAAAACCGATCGCAAAGAGACTTCCATAGGCTGAGGCACCGATAGGCGATGTGGCGTTCAAAGTGAAGGTGGCAATGGCTCCGATTCCAGGCAGCACGTACATAAACACACCAGTCGCCTCTGCTATACACTCCCGCAGCCAGCGTGGCCGCGAGTGCTCGAAGTCGAGTCGGCGCTGCGAGACGCGTCTAGGAGGGACAACATTGCGCGGGATGTGTTTCTGAGTGGCTTCAGTTGTGCCCAACTCCACTTCATTTCATAATAAGTTAGTTGATGACTGCATATATACCGACAAAGATACTGTATCCACCAAGAAGAAGGGATAAACTTACAGTCATGGGTGTGTAGACGATCCAAGTCCTGAGCCACCATGTTGCTGTCTTGTGTAACCTGACGTTTCACTTATATTGTATGTTCAAGTTCTTGAAGTGTGAAGAGAGGAGGGACGGGGGGCGAGAAATGCTTGACACTGCAGGAGAAGGCAAGAGACTAAATAGTTGTATGCTACCTGAACACCGACACCATCACCAGGAGTGCATACCATCATCATACGGTCAAGCCGTGCCAGCCTCTTGCAAACTCCGCACCCTGGTTTGCAGCCCCCCCGTGAACGTACATTCAAGCCAGGCCCCCCATGAACGCATATTGAAGCCCTGACTTTGGATCTGGCTTGCGTGGCGTTGGATCGATGTTTTTCGATAGTTGACAGCAGTTGGTTGGACTATCTGCTCCTAACATCAGGTGGCTTACATGAAACGGCCTATTAGCCGTCCTGCGGTTGGGGTAGCTTTCGCAACTGAGCCCACTTTGGTCTCTGTTTTTTTTTCCCTTCTTTACCCCGGACAAGAGCCCACATTCGCCCCCGCCTCCATACTCCCCCCGCAGTCTAACGATCTTTCAGGCTATCCCTCCGGGTTGGTTGCATGGCGGACAACCATTAGCCCAGTTCTGTTGGTAGCCGCAGGCAGGGCAAGTTACGGATTAGCTACTCCTTTGTAGGGGAGAATCTATGCGACGTTGTACGGCGGACACCTCGTCAAGTCCGTAGCATCGTCGCTAACAGGCGGCCCCATTAATTTGCCCGACTAGACTGGCTGGACAAGCATTCAGTGGCTTTGAAAGCCTTCTGTCATCAAGTGGATATAGGATACGCATGGTTTTTGTTTTTATTGGCCTCATGATGCATAAAGGGCGTATACTATAGGTTTGTTTTACCATTACCATTATCATTTTTTTTTATATTGCGGAATTATCCTTTCCGGACCCAGTCGCTAGCAAAGTCTAGACAATGCTCGCTGCTGGAGACGGCTCGTCCGGCGTACAAATGCTGGCGGCAGTTGAAGTCTTGCGGTACGGAATAGACTCTCGGAAATAGGATACAAAATAAAGATGAGAGTTGATAAGTACATGTACCTAGTACTAGTATAGCCGCAGACTAAAAAAAGCGCCTTTGTTGTTAGCCCCCCAACATTGCCACCTGCATTTTCGCGGCGGGAACCCGAAAACAGATTACAGACGTGATCTTGATTACTGTGCTCTATTGCAAGCTGAATTGGATGCAAATCAGCTTTGGAATTACCCCGTACTGGGGGAACTGGGCTGTGTGGGGAGATCCCTGCTGAACCTCACCTCATCTGATTCCCCCACACGAAGCCTGAGATTTCACCCACAACCGTTGAGCTGAGAATCAACTTTGATGCAGCTGTTTATCTCGTAGTTTAGATCGTAGTCGTTCCAACGGGCTTGACCGCTCCAGCTAGAGGATATTGGCCCACACCCCGCGTTTTTCGTGAGCCAAGGGGCGGCTGCTTGATTCTTGATTGGATCGAGGGCATTGCCAACCCATGACTCATGAGGAAGCTGTCTGCATCCATGAAGCCATTCAGCAAGTTGAGCCGAGGCATGGATCCATCGAAAATGAGGAGAAGCAGGCTAGCCTTTCCTTTCCGGGCATTATCCTAGCCGGCCCTCAGTTTTAAAGTCGCCGGGCGCTTTTTGGCAACCTCCTTCTTTCTGTTTTACCCCAAACAAAACGCCCAAATTTAGATCGAAAGCTGAACGTGGCGTTTGGCGGCCATGCTACAAAGGAAAAAAAAAGGAAAAAAAAAGGAAAAAAACAAATTTACCAAGGTAAGACAATCCGCCAAGCAGCCTTGCCGAGTCGGAACGGCTCCGAGCGTGCCACGTTTAGAGGGTTGTAGGATCAGCCACCACTTTCCTAGCTTCTATACGATTTACGAGCTGCGCGAACGTATGATGAGAGCGTGCACGGCCAATCAACTTCACCCGGATCACCCTCGGATCAGCTTCCGTCGGATTGCTCTCGGACATAAGATCTGTTGTGTAAGGTAGACTTTTTACATCCCGGCTTTCTCCTTGAACGAGCTACACTAGTTCGTCTACAGCGTGTAATGGCGCCTAGGTAGTCGTTCGGATCCGACACGGAGAAGTCTAGTCCTTGAAGAAAGGAACAAAGTTTACACAGCAAAATAGGCAACGAGACTACGATAACTAAGCGGAAGCTGTCGTCGAAACCGCGGTTGTTTGTGCTTCAAAGAGGGGAACCGTCCTACGTCTAGCATTATTGAGGTAGTACGTGGCTGAACATCCAATCAAAGGTAAATACACTAATATAGAGGAACTCCCGGTTGAAGAGAATATTACACTGCATTTCCTTGTATTATCAGACTAAATGATTCAACAACCAACAAGCTATTGTCTTTTGGTCCGAAATATCGCGATATGCGACTTAAACGGCCGTAGTGGAATCCTGGACACGCCATGTATGCATATCTCGTCAATAGACTTTCTCTAGGATGTGTGAGACTCTTTGAATTTGTATTTCTGGGCTGATAGATCGGTAGATAGTATTGCCGTTGTAGAGACTGAAGCAATTAAACCGTGACGCTAATCTGCGTAAGCCACAATGCCTAGAAAAAACAAATAGCTGGTATTTCTTGTACAGGTTGTGGAGAGATAAGGATTGATTCGCTAAAATTATTAATTGTTTGATGTCAAGAGCTTGAAGCGAGAAGCATGCCATCGTGGAAACTACATGTAGTGAAGAGTCACTAGAGCACCATTGTAGACTTTATTCAAACTAGTCTGCAAGAATGATTAACATCTCAATAACATTCTGAATATCCGTATGTGCCATATTTTTAACATATCAAACAATGATCCATATCTATGACTATTTTTAAAAAACGTGTTTTACAGATAGCATATAATATAGGTCTATCAGATGTATGTATGTTATGTTTCATTGAAGTGCTGCATCACATCTATAGGCGTATCCATTGTAAACTTTGCTCTAACTTGATAAAGATCTGACTGAGTATCAACACATCTAATCTGCGTACGCAGCCTTCTTTATTTCATCCAGGATCCTATGAGTATTTGCTGCTGACTCAAATGTTGCGTATTTGGTTGTATCTCCCTTGGCGAATGCATTATACATCGAGTGTACATTTGCAGCCATTGGCGAGAGTGTTTCAGCAGCAGGGAGTCGATAGCTCTGAAAATCAACCACCTCAAATGGTCCGTCTCCATTCTTGATTCGAATTTCAGCGTCCTTATCAACTATTGACCATGTTGAGGGGCCGGTGACCATGATTTCCCCCTCGGTGCCGGAGATATACCATCGTAGGTCGTGTTCGTCACCGTTATACCTTGGCTTTCGGAAAGATAGCGAAGCTACTGCCCCACTACTGGTAATTCCTTGCACTAGAATTTGGTCGGGCGAAGTTTTCACATATGCTGGATCAACGATGTTGTTATCGGGTCCTGTAAGCTGTACGGTCTTGTATCCCGTTTTGAAAATCGACTGGATGTGCGAAAGATCTCCCAACACGTGGACAAATGAATCGAGAACTGTCTATATTAACAATTTGTTGCACAGATTGGATGAATTGTTTGTGGCTTACAGTGACCAAAGATTATAGTGAATTCATTACCACCACTCTCCATGTCGAGGTAAGATTTCAAGCTTTCGGGCCAGACATCCACAGAGCGACTTAAAGAGCACGCAACCACTGAAGAACTAAGGACTCGGCCAATCTTATTGCTGGAAATTATTTCTTTTAGTTTCTGCATCATCGGAGATGCTCTGCCTTGGGCCCCGATAAATGTTTGAACATTGTTCTTCTTTGCGAGCGCCGCCAATTCTTCAACTTCGGCCGTATTAGCCGCCATTGGCCATTCCACAAAAACGTTTTTGTTCTTGAGTAGGGCTGATTTAGCAAGTTCGTAGTGGTTCTCTACCCGAACTGATACGACAATCAGATCGACATCGGGGTCGTCGGCGAGGTCATCAACACTTCCATATGCCTTGGTCGATTCTGGAAGGCCTTGTGCCGCAATGGATCGCTTTGCAGATTCGACGCTAGAGTTTGCAAGAGCGACAATCTCGTATTCTGGCGATTGAAGAAGAGCCGGAAGATGGGAAACTGCAGTCCAGCAACCACGTCCGGTGAAGGTTTTCGCGGTCGAAAGGCCAATAAGGCCAACTCGGATTCGTGCCATGATATGATAATAAGGTTTGGTGAATTCTCAACTAATCCCGAGTGGTCGATATTATTGGAAAGATTGAAGCCTTTTATAATTATCTAGATGCTCAACACCGGGTTTCGGTGTAGGCAAGCATATCGGCGCAGTTAAGCATCTCGGCATTGGCCATGTAGATCGTTTCGGAACTTCCAAGGCGCTGATTCGACAAGACTAGCAACATCCACTCCATGTTCGTAGATTCATATCCATGCAACTACGACGAGAGTCAACTATTGGCCAATATAAAATATTTATTCAGACGTTTAATCCACAACACACAATTCTGGACTTCCCTAATAGGAGTGCCGGTATAGCGCCGGCATTGTGGATTAGAAAGCATCGGCGCTTCCGCGTCTGTGATTCGACGAGACAGATGAGGCCCACAGCAACTCCGACGCTATTCCCAGACGAGTTGATAACTGTGCCATGAGGAACGCGATTGCTGCGCGGGCCTCTGGTTGAATCATGCTACTTACATATTTTTCACTCAACGCAATGCCTTTCCCACGAAGAAAACGGAAGGCATGTAATGAGTGCCACAAATCAAAGACACGGTGCTCCCAATCTAGCCCTTGTAGTAGATGCCGTGCCCGGAATTTGACATGCGAATACGTCCATGACTTCTTGAACCCATATGGCAGTAACCCGCAAGGTCAAGATAATTGGGGCTCAATACTGCCAACTATTGGAAACTTTGGCGATGATCCAACCATAAACCCCAGTAACGCGCTTGAGCCAACTTTTGATGAGATAGTCAATGGCGCTATAAGCAGCTCGACTGGGCCTCAGCCTGGCTTAACGTTTCCGCCCGCCTTGGGAGAGATGGCAACGCAAGGGTCGGAAAACTTGTCACAGCAAATACTAGTTCCGCCGAATTTAATATCAAAACACATACCTATTAATATTTACTTTCAGCCTACTGTCGATCCAGCAGAAGACGCAAGCGAACTGTCTTGGTTGCAAGTTGGAAATAGCCATTGCCTTGACCCCGAAGGACATAAGCCAAAGACTTCGGTGACACAAAAAAAGGAAACAATCGAATCAAAATTGACCAAAAAATTGTTAATTGGGCAGCTTCTCAACTACTCCAAGATGATGAATAGTAATCGTCTTCCACCTTTTATCTTTGCCCCGTGCAAACAAGACGATGGCTGTGGATTAAATGGAAGCCACCAATGTCTATTACGGCCCCTGGAAAATTGCCGTGCCATTACAACAATAGCAGAGAATATAGAGGCATCAAACAAGGGCTTTTTTTGGACGATTGTTGAAAATGAGGTGCTGCGATTGTACAAGGAGGTGAGCAGAGTGCCTTTTATTACCTTACTACTACTAGGGATAGTCATGCTAATATGATGTAGTTGTCGCGCATGAATTGTTATGAGGTCCAGGCATCATTACAGGCATGTACAATTTATGCCCTATTATATACACGATATATAAAGCCGATTCAAGCTGGAAGCGTACTCCCAGTTATTAAAGCAATTATTGTATGTGTAGTTTCTTCAGTAATGACTTGGCTAATACAGAGCATACAGGATTTTGGCCGACACCTCCATAGCCTATATAACTTTCGAGCTCCGCTAAGTACAGACGAAAGCGTTATCAGACAAGAATGGATACTGAGAGAGAGCACTCGCCGGTCAGTAAATAGCAAAGTTTATTTGCCCTTTGCGCGTACTGACTCCAATCACAGGACAATATGTGTGCTTTACGGTATAGAACTACTCCTGGATGTGTTCAGTGAAGATCCAGACCATGTGAAATGCCGGGGACTTGAAAATGTGCCACTTCCATGCACTCGAGATCTCTGGGAGCCAGTCCCGGACTCTATATGGATAAGACGGTATCAAAATTCCATGTCGCTACACCACGGATATGAGACTATGTGTCTTGGGACGATACAATCTTCAATCTTCCTGTTGAGGGGCCGAACTACTGAGACTGGATCGAAACAATCTGACTCTCATGAAGCGATTTCTCATTGGTGCGAAGAGGCTGATGAGCTTGGAACCCTTGTATGGATGACGATTATGGTGGAAACGAGATGAGTTGAGGAGAGGTTTGAACATTTGGCTTGGCAAGGTATTTCACGCCGAGCCCGAATAACATTTAATGTCAATATCCGAAATTAAGTATATATCGCCTGCCTTTAATGCAGCTTATATCTCACTAAAAACCCTCTCGTGGTATAAAAAAAAAGAAAAGCAATTCCATCGTCTGCCAAAAATTACCTCGCCATCACAACCTTGTGTCCAAACGTCCGTTTCAGCCACTTCAACTGCGCTCCATTTCCTCTATGGTACCCTAATCGAGTCAAGTCCCCCTCTACCTTCAATCCCTGCCATGTCCTTGCTCTCGATAAAGCTGCGTACATCAGACCTTCCCTTGAAGTCTTCACTACATCTACCACAATGCTGTCCAAAGCCATTCCTTGAGCGTCATAAACGGTCAGAGCCCAACCAGCAGTTAGTGGGACCTGGATTCTCCCGAGGAGCGAATATGGTTGCGTACCTCCTAAAGGTAGAGCCCGACAAGTAGGATAGATGGTTCTGGTTATTCCATTATGGAATTTGACAATCGGCCAGCCTTTGTTGCTGCTACATTCTCGTAAAAACCTTCGAAGCGCGTCTTCAAGAGCGTCGATTCGTAGCCAATGTGCAGGCAAATGTTCATAATACTCAGTAACAAGCTGTAAAAGGTTTCCAAACGGCTCGTATCCAATAATAATTCCTTGGGCGCCGTTGCATAATCCGCTGCCGGGATCGATATTTTGCAGCAGCACTACTGGCATTCCTTCTTTCAGCTGAACTTTAGCTCCAAGATTGTAATCTCTCAATATCCCGAAAGAACCACGAGTATCTCTCTCTTGATTGTATGCTAGGTATTCGTGCTCTCCTTCATTCCATCCATAAACATCCACACTTTGATATACCTGCAGAGGAGCCCTCAGACGGAGGAATTTTGCATCGTTAAGTTCTCGCACGTCTGCTCGCGTTGTCAAAAGTTTCACCGCATGGTTGCTCGTCTTATTCTTCCGCTTCCTCAAAAGCCCCATGCTGTCGTCGGAAACCTTTAAATTAAGTCGAATCTCGCGAGGCAACCTGACAAGAGCAGGATCTTCTTGTCTGAAGACGGCAGCGAGGTGTACGTTATGAAAATTGCATTGTTGCCACGAACGGCTTTGGAAGGCCCATTTGTCTTCCTCATAATAGAGATTGATGTTGCAATCCTCATTCAAACATGTATAAGTACCTTTTTGTTTGTTGTGCTTAAGATAGCTGCCGCAATGGAAGCAGTTTTGGAATGGCATCACGGGTGGCAGCCCACAAAAGTCTCCAGTTACGATAACCTGAATACCTCCAAAGGGAAGAGAAGAAGATTTTACAGCCTTCATAACCTCGTTCAATCGTTCAAAGTGGAAGTTCTCGACCATGTTTATCTCCGAAATGATAATTAATTCAACGTTTGCCATTCGTTCGAACAATTGTGGGTTGCGCTCAGGATTCGTTATCTGAGATAGGCTCATTGTATGTGAGTTAGACATGCAGCTGGCGAAAGACCATGTGTTTCTGCCCCCATTTGCTAGTGCTATATCGTCCGTTGGGGTCAAGACAAGGACATTGTTGCCCATTCCTTCAAGGCGATCTCGAATGACTCTTAGCACTGTAGACTTGCCACAGCCTGCTGGGCCAGTATAAAAAATGTTGTGGCCTTCGACTGCGAGTGAAACCAAGTTTTCTTGCTCAACTGATAAGATCGGACTCTGCCCTTTTGTTAGATTTCTTGAGCGAGTTTTGACTGGAGCGAGCTCGTCGTCATTCGGTCTTTTTGAAGTTATATTCAATGCAACTGGTGTTTTCGATGACGACGCTTGTTCAGGATCTGCCGCTGTCAATTTATCTTTCTCTTTTTCTCCAATTCCCGGGCATTCTTTACGATTTCGGTGTAGCTTGGGAATGAACATCACCGGTGTCGGAAACGGCTGCTGTAGACTCTGTCGACCGAGACCGCTGGATGAAATAGCAGAGGCTACTGACCGCCTCCATAGTCTAGCGAATAGCATAGCGATGGCTCCAGCCTGAGAACGGGAATATACTTTACAATGAAACTTTGTAAAGTCAATAATTAACAGTGAAGAAGGTCACTCGCGAAGAAAGAGAACATCGCTGAGTGGTATAGCAAGTATCGACTATGGCAATGTTGCCAGCTGGTGATGTCGGAAGAAGTATGCCCCTTCTATGAAAAGTGACACAATACTGATAGAGACGGGAATCACTTGTCACTGAGCTTGAGCCAGCTACATTATCGTCAGAGGGGACTGACTTGATGGATGAAAGCTGGGCACTGAAGCATACACTGGACCATATAGTAGATGACAGGCGTAAGTGAATTAAAGGCTAGGTGCTGAAGTAGATTAGATACCAGACGCAAGTGAATTGCAAAGAAGGGAAATTCTGTCACTCCAACACATAGCTATTAATAGCCCTGACGCATTCAAGAAAGCAGTATGATATCACAGTCGTATTGGTGATGGTAGATAAGATGTTCATGTTTTTATTTCATTTTTGCTGCTCTTGCCCTCCCTATCTTGGACCCTCATCTCCATTTACAGCACAACCAACTCACTCACGCCTTAAACGAAAAGCCACATGAGAAGCATATATCCAAAAACAAGGCTTTCGTGTCTATATGAAATGTTATATACCCAGCGCCGCCATTCTAAGTATTAAAATGATGTGCTTCTGTAACCTGGTGACAAAGGGTATCGCCCAGAACCAAAAAAATAATAATATGCCAATTGTATTGACCGCTTCTTATCCTCGCTCATCATTCCATTATCAATATCTTCTCCCCTTTTAATGTCGAAGCTTGTGCATCTCTTTTCTCCAGTGTTGTTCAAAAAACCACTCTTTCAAAATAATAGTACCGTACGCCCAACTCCGTGTCCGCCGAAGAAAAACAAGAAGACGTTGCTCCGAAATATGCGTACAGGATGTACATAATACAGGTGTCGTCGAATAAGAAAACGGGAAAAATGCAAGACATTCAAAGTCTTGGCATTAATCTGAGTGCTTATTCATGATGGGGTCCCACAGCATGGGGTCTTTGCAAATCATGTCTTCGGCGTAGACTCGGTAGCGCTCGAGAATGTCTGTCTGTTCGATTCGTTCTTCGCCAGCTTGGGCACCAAAGCTGAAGTGGGCAACGACACCACCGCCATCAGCAACAGCGTCTGTGATTACATAGTCAGCATCCATCTCATAGCAACATTTCTTCTTTTCTAGGAAAATAGCTTACGTCTTCCAGTCCTCTCAGGCATGGTGACGGCAAAATGCTGCTCGTCGTCGGCGTCAATTGGCTTGGCCTGATTGATATCCTTGCCCATCATGACAGTAAACTGAATTCCCATGCGCCTCAGCTGGAAATCCCAAGTCTTGAAACGATACTGGTCCAGGCTATCGTTCTCGATATTGTCAAACAGGCTGTAGTGCTCTTGAGCGGCAATCTGCCACTTCTTCCAGCCCTTTCCAAAAGCGTCGTATTCCGTCTCGGCAATGGGAGTGCGGTCAAGGATGTGGTCGTTGCGGCCCTTCATGGGTAGCCATCGGTGCTTCTGGTGGTCGGGAGGATTCCAGTCAATGACATTGAAATCGTCGGGCCCATCCCAGGAGGGCAACGCAGATGGTCGCCAGTCCAACTTGCTGCCGGGCTTGGGCGCAGGGTAGGCCTTGTTAATCTCGGGCATGTAGGGCTTAATGGCGCCAAGGTTCCAGTGAATCCAGCTAATAAGCGGTTGGTTGATGACATTGGCGGAAACGACGTAGTATTCGGGGTGTTCAGCTCGGGTGGTGACAATGGAGGGGATGACGGAGTCTTCGATGTAGACCTGGCAATGCATGTTAGCTCAAGGATTCCAATCCACCCTCACGCTGCCTTATTCTTATTCTGGGGTCATTCATACTATATCGTCGTCCATCTTGACATACAAGACGTCATCTTGGATGAGATCGTAGGAGGAGGCATAGCCGCCCTCGCTCATGTCAATGTCCCATTTTTCGTAATCGGGCTCGCTCGCTAGCAGTTTTTCGAGGAACTTGATGTCTTTCTCTTTCTTAGTCCGCTGAAGGAAGATGACACCGTCGAGGAGGCCGCCGTTCTTGGCCAAATTGCGCTGTTATTTCCGCCATCTCGGGTTAGCAGGCTGCTTCTGACTGTTGGGTTGGTGTACGCTGTACCTTTAGATAACAATCCAGAATCGAAACGGTGGAGCGACGGCCGTAGAAGATGAGGCCCATGATCTTCTTCGCCTCGGCCGGACGCTTCCAGGTGACGCCGCCAATCTCGGTGGGAACGCAGTATGTCGAGTTTCCGTGCCGCAGCGTGCCCTTGGGACACTTGTCATCCACGGGTTTCTTTGGCGGTCTCGCTTTGTCGCCCCCCGGCCCATGTGGCCGTCCTGGCCCTCCCGGCGGTGGAGGAGGTGGAGGAGGAGGAGGATGAGGAGGATGTGGTGGTGGTGGCCCTCCTGGTCCTCTATGGCCGCGGAGATCGCCTGGCCCGGGAAGCAGATGGAAGTTCCAGACGTAGATCAGCAGCGAGATGAAGAGGATGGAGCCGCCGAGCAGCGAGTGCACGGCGTACTTGTTGTTGCCGAAATTCAGCAGCATCGTGTCTGCGTCGGCGTCGGCGTCGACTGTGTGTCCAAGATGTTGTCGCGCTCGCGTCGCCGGGCGGATGTCGTCGACGGCCTGCGAGGGGGGAGAGGAGGAGAGGAAATGCAGACGCCGCTTCGTCGCACAGAGAGGCAAAGGGAGGCAATTCCAGGTCCAGATGCGCGCCGCGACCGCGCTAGTAGGGGGCCGAGTTAGTGCGAAATGCAGCGTTTTTGGTGCGCCCAATCCCGTGGATGCTAACTTTCCCACAATTTCGAGACGACCCGCCTGGAGCGCTGGAAAGGGACCCTAATCGGAGATATTCCGGGGGCGCAGCATGTAAATGGATAGGTGGGAGGAGAAAAAAAGAGGCGGATGGGTGCGCAGAAAAGGGGTGCAGCAGTGAGGGCAGGTGAAGGACCAAGCGATGAGGCCTGGTGGAGGAGAAGGTGAGGGTCGAGTCGCAAACCATCGACTCGATTCTTGCGAATTATTGATACTGGCTGTCGCTAGTCTGATCGCAAGAGATTGCCGCCACGCAGCGCTAGGATTGGCCTCTCCGCAGCCCGTGGCATCCGTTCCTGGACGCTGGTGATGCCAAGAGCTTTCCATCTGTCAGAGGCCCGCCCGCCTGTATTTCCCATTGTGTGGCGCTATTGTTAATAGACTGGCATTTTTTGGGGGGCCCAATACAGCCGCCCACTGTGTCATATCTACCTACTAACAGTATCCGTACAGAGTATGTACGAAGGTACTTGAAGTATTAGCGAGAGGCTAGCCCGGCATTTGCCGCTGAAAGGATACAGAGCATCCATCTAATAATAACCATCTTGGTAATATGTTCCAGGCTCAGACTGGACATTATTACTATTACGGAATTGCAAAATGATCTTTATCTTTTTTTTTTTTTTTTTTTTTCCTTTACTATCTACGAGACTAGGCAGCGCCCAAGTCAGCAATGTCTCCGCCAGAGATGCTAGCCACGGTCAATCATTGCCCGCATTGCGCAAGCTCAAGCTCCCGAGACATGTACCCGAGACAGTTACGTACTCAAAAACACATGCAGCCTGGAGGTATATCGGCTCCGACGGTACTTCGCATCATAACATTTATTGAGGCTATGCAAAAGCAACCAACGGCGTGGCTGGAATGATTCGTCGACGATGGCTGGCAGTCTCGCGTTTCTACAGTCTACGTCATCATCATTCAATTTGACACCTTCAGAGTTTGCTTCTGCCACATTCCGCTGCATGCAGTCGTAAGATGAGGAGCCCAGAGCAAAAGGACCGCCCATGCCGCCTCATCAACATGTCATCGACATGTGGCCGCCCACCAACAGCCACACAATCGACAGCACCTCGTTCTTGGTATCAGCGCCAATGCCAGAAATGGATGCGAAACGGCTTTGCCTGTTCCATTCAAGCGAGCGCAGCAAAATTGCAGATTCATCCCTTGCTTCGCCCTTTGGTTCTGGAACCTCGTGCGCTGCCGTTGACAATAGAGTTGGCTGTCGATCCATGTTTCTCCCCGAGATCCCCTTTCTTGGCAATTCAATGTTCTTTCTAGGAGCGGCACTAAGAAAAGCTTGTTTTGCAGGCTATTTCTGCCATGTGAGAATGTCACTCTTAGACTGGAGAATTCGATCCTAACGCAAGGTTGGGGTACACGACTTACAGAGACTTTTTTTTTTTTTCTTTTTTTTTTCTTCTTGCCTTTCCTCTTCTTTTACAATGAGAAAAAACCACAAACCTAATGAAGCTTCTATGCTGTCCGGCCAGTCACGGGAAAATCACCAATATCCGGCCGGTGACATGCTCCCTTCCCCATCTCCTCTTTCTAACCCAAATCAACAGGTAGGTTACATGCATCAACTGCTACTCCACACAGCCACCGACTCTTTGACCGCCATCACGCTCAGGAGGTTACATCTGCCTCATCAACAAAAGCAGCACTGCCACAGAATGCCGCTTCTGCTCTCCTTTTTGGCCTCAAACAAACAGCGTATCATCAAGCCAAGACCGCGTTGAGTTCTGCGGCAGTCACACAGCCTAATTTCCAAACAAATTAAATCCTCAAACGCTTGCTTACAACTTTGCGAGTTAATTTAATACGAGCCGCTCTCCTACACGATGCTTGTCAACTTTGCAAAACGACGTGGCCACCACGTCTGGGTCCGACTCCGACGTAGCCGTCAACTTGACAACACCAACAGCATCCTTCGCATCAACATCCGCGACCACCGCTACGTAAGCCTTTGCTGCTTGCCCGTATTTCAACGGAATCACAGCCTTTGGCAGCACCGCCTTCCAACCAGCACCCTTGATATCAGCTTCCAGTCGGAAAATGTCCCACTCAACATGATCTGATAGAACTTGAGCATGACCTTTATGGGAACCATGATACGTGCCGTTGTTTGTGAGCTCAAACTCGCAAAAGATACCCCTGGTGACAGAACTGCTCTTGTCACGCACAAGCGGCACGCCGGAAGTCATCCGAACCCCGTATTCGCTTGAGCTAGCGTCGGCGAGAGATCTTGCCCCTACGATATAGGAGAGCACGCCGCTTTCATCCCTGTGGACGTCCAAGATGTAGAAGTGAAGGCTATTGGCCTCATCCACAAACTCGTATTTGCTGCCAGATCTAGTGCCGGCGTGGAATAATGCATCGGCTAGTTGGCGATAGTCACCCATTGTAATCATAGCGGCTGTCCCATTGGGCCGCATAAAGTCGACGAGCTTGATATCTTGTGGATTCGCATCGATAGTCCACTGGAATGGCTGGGAATTGCTATTTCTTGTCTTGCTAATCATAACGCCACTGTCGGGCTGGAATGAATCGGCCCCCATCCTATCAATAACTTCTATATCATAAGTGTTGTAGCCACCTCCATCGCAAAGCACGTCGGTAGAAATATTGCATGCTGGCGATAGATCTCGACTAATGTCGACCCTCAGGCCAATGAGTTCGGACACGACAGATCGGGCAGTGATTTGTGCCACAACAGGGCCCGATTGTGCCAAGGCATCTCTCGATATACGAACAATGGTATCATTGGAGATGAGTCCCAGAACAAGCTTGTCTCTAACCGTATGCAAGGAACCCATTGACCCTCCCTGTAGCGCCGGTATTTGATACCGTGTGTGTGGACCGCCGGGGCCATTGAACGATCCTCGAGACATCATTGAGTACGGCCCGGTATAACTTCGCCGCAGAGGGATACCGTACGGATTATTATAATTGTCGCCGATATTCAACAGGTGACTGAGCTCATGGGCATAGGTTCCCATTCCCGAGCTTTCACACTGAGTCGATGAACCGCCACCCGCGTTTGGCCAAATGGTAGATGCCGATGCCCACGAAGTCCAGGGAACATATCTAGTCGATGCATAATTGGGCAGCGACGAAGAGCCGTTGGCGTTCTTCGGCGGTCCAAATTCGTCAGGGACATCCTCCGGTGATGAGAACTTCATCTCGCCAAACTCTTGCCAGGTTGACGACTCATCTTGTCCAGCGGAAAGTATGAATACGAGCTCGAACGAATTACTCGTACTATTTCCCACCTCTGCTCGCCAAGCTGCGTAAGCATCGGTTCGAATATCGCGGTTGCAAGCGCTGCTGTTCCCAGGGCACGCTCCAGGATTGAAGCCGTCGTCTACACCGTACTGGTACGATAAAGCAGGCATGCGGTACGGCCCAAATGCCGTCAAGTCGACACCATATCTTCCATGAGAATCTTCCATCCAATACTCATGCATTGTGTGCCCGCGGTTCAGGTCGGTAGGCTTGTTCAGTAAATCGCGATAGTACGCGGGTACATCTTCTCTCGCGATACCAGATACTATCGGCAAGGGGTTACCAAAGACAGTCGAATTGGGCGCCCTAGTGACAACAAAAGTCTCATCGCTGTAGTCGACTGCTATCAAAGCGATGTTGAAGTTGCGACTCGAACCTTTTTTTGTCGCATCGTTCCATTGAGTACCGGGCGGCGCCTTGAAGTCGTCCCAAGTCATGTCATCGGGGTTTACCCAGACTTGGGGATCGATAGGCACAAATGGATCTCTCCATGAGGGTTTCGACAACGCCTCGACTGGGAGACTAAGAAGCTCAAGACACAGCACTGCTGCAAAAGCAGAAGCCACTGCCGTGAGGCGGCGCGGCCCGTAGATAGACATTGCCGCTGTCTTCCAGCACTATGCGCCCAGATGTAGGTATAAAAGGCTCCCTCTATCACCTCAAGAGCTCTGAGCTAGGACTGCCCAGTGTTATATAGAAGGTTTCATCTTGTAGCGTTTGTCTAACAAGTATCATACATGTAGCCGATATAGACGTGAAATAACCCCGCTCCCAAGACGGCCGAACGTTCAAATATTCCCTGTACACTTTGAAAACCCACGGATAGACGTAATCCAGTTCTTTACTATTATGCTTATTGCGTTTGTCCGGTTTAAGTCCCACCTGCTGCATCTGGACTGTAGACCGGTAGTATTGATACAATGATCCAATCAAAATCTGGCTTGGCAACCGATAATGTGCGCGGAGTTGACGGCCATGATGAGGAACGATGCTACTTGGAAAATGATCACATAATAGCATCCTCTTTGGAAACAAAAGTTCTTCTTATCGAGGTATACGGACGCCTAACTCATACCCTTTTTATGGAGATGCTTATCGGCAGTTTCTTGGCAAATGCGCAGGGATCTTTCGGTGGAGTTACGTTACGCGATGAATTGTATGAGAGCCATAGAATTGAAGTTTGTTGAACTTCATTTCGACGGCGTATGTGAAGCCGACGCGTCGAGGATGAATTGAGAAAGGTGAATTTAGCATGCCAAAATATTTATAGAGGTACAACTAAGTCTCCGAATCAGAGATTGACTACATAATTCATGTTCTCTAAAAATAGAGGAGCCGCCGAGACTAGTACATGCGTACTACTTCATGGGACTTGGGAGTTTCGCTTTGGTGCCAAGAACTAGCCTACGGGAACATCTTGGCTATGAGGCACTATATAGCTATATATACATGTATCAAGCATATTCTAGAAATCGAATAATTATGTTTCATACAATACTTCTGCCATAAACATAGTCGGTCTAACTGTAAAATCAAATTTTACTGGTGCTTTGTCTTTTGCCAAGCCATGACCATCCCGAAATGGGGCATAACCGAGCCGTGTTGTTATGACTAGTAATTGGAACAGGTGGCACAGACAGATTTTCACTGCTTGATAACTTGATCCTACGCATAGTCGGGCATAGGCAGCAATTGAAACCCATGACACCGTGGTTGAAGTGTGGAAGATACACAGACGCACGTGTATGCCCGGTGACGCTGTTAAACGGGCCACCATCCGCATCTTGTCTCACTCTCTGACCAAAGATGCGCGGCACCGTGTCCCACCCGGTGGCGCTAATGTAAGCATAAAAATAGAGCTGAAAGTCTTCATATTTGGAAGGACACTGCGGCACATTCCAATTGCACTCATATCGCGTACTGACGCCTTATACAAGATGCCTCTCTTTATCCGCGTATCTCCTGTCTGCAAGATATTATACCAGTGCTTCTTTTGGTATGTAACGCACTTCTCCCAATCCTGGTTCAAGGGGGAAACAGCGGATCTAACTGGATGCTAGAACGTCCTATCCACTTCTCAGTTATCGCTCTTCTGCTCACTGGGATATCTTTGCTGGCCTCTACATATTATTGGAGTCGTCAAGGTGATTACCAATCTCTCACCATCGTGGCAAATCACAAGAGTACGACAGATGTTATTCAACCAACAAGCACGGCTGTCAAGTATGTAAGAATCGGGCTAGAGCATGTTCTACATCTTCATCCGTCCTTTCCTTTCCTTCTATTCTGTATAGGATTGCGGACATGGCTCT
This sequence comes from Trichoderma asperellum, assembly GCF_020647865.1. NCBI lineage: Eukaryota > Fungi > Ascomycota > Sordariomycetes > Hypocreales > Hypocreaceae > Trichoderma > Trichoderma asperellum. The sequence continues at coordinate 3,306,861 of NC_089420.1, read as the reverse complement.
ATTGGGCAGTTATTAGAACTACGCAATGTTCACGCACTGGTATAGAGGTATGGCTTGGTTACCATACAACGAGACAACTAGCTTTCATCTAAACTTAATACTTCATGCAGGCATTTCTACCTCTTTTCACCTTTATCATAGATGCAGTAAGACCTCTATACACTCCATCGAGGTCACAATATGGCAGCCTCAATAGACCGCAGACACAGTGGTCTATACCGTCAAAATCGCAAATCATATTCACCTTTCTCGCCATAGTATGGCCTCTATTTGTATTGTCCTCGGAAGAAAGCTCCATCACTGCCACCGGCACTATTTGCCCCATTGGATGGCGATGGGAACGCTTCGTTCCTCTCATTCAGCTGTTCAATAGCGTACTCGATGCCGCCATTATAAGCTGTACATCTCATCTGGCTCGTGCCGCGATGGAGGACGGTGTCGATATAGCTGCCTTCATGAGTAAACTCTCGCTTATCGCGGCAGGAAGTATTTTACTTCTCTCTTTTCCTTCCTGGCTTTCTGACTCGGAATTTGTCATGGCATTCCGCTTTCGAGCCCTTGATAACCGAGATTTTGCAATTGATGGGTTCTTGGCAGCTATTGGAATACTGTGCGGCATATCACTGCTGTCTTCTTTACATCCAGCATGTCTTGCCCTTCTCGTGACAACTGCCACATTTATGGGCTTACAGATACCGCTTCGGAGAGTTATTTCGGTTCTACCATCCTCATCTTATGACGAGCTTACAAAACACACGGCTCTTGCGATTCTTGTAGCGGTGCCCTTATGGTATCTTGCTATTCGTGTTCACCATGCTGAAGATTCTGCTACGTCGCGGGAATTATTCAAGTGGCTTATCATCTGCAGTAGTGGATTTGCACTCCTTGCCTTGGAAACAGTAACGCGGCTGCTCTTCTTTAAGCACTCGTCTATGGTTTCAGTTGATGTAGCCATTAATTCACTTGTTTCAGAAGCGTCAGCACAAGCTTTCTCATGGGAATTGCAAGCAGCAGTTAGTCTATCATTGGCCGACGCTGCGAGTGAATACACGAAGAGATATGGCATCCCACCCCCACCACATTTTGACAAATGGTATGAGTTCGCCAGCGGACATAATTCTGCCGTTGTCGATGACTTTGATCAGATTAACAACGATTTGCTCCCATTCTGGGGACTAGATCCTGGACGTATACGTGAGCAGACCACCAGGGTCTTCAAATATGGAAGCTCTGAAATGGGCGGCATGCGCATTAGGAATGGATCCGTGGAGCAGTCGCCGTATATACCAGGATCGCATCGCTGGATGACGGACTCTTTCCAAAAGATGATTGAACCTTTCGCTCAATGGCTGCCTGATATGGATATAGCCATCAATCTCGCGGACGAGTGTCGTATGGCAGTTCCATTCGACCAAATGAAACAACTAAAAGCCAACGCCCGAAAGAATAGAGATAAAGTGAAAGGCCAAAAGAAACAGAAGGGTTGGCCAAGCAGTCAATTTTCACATTCTGCATGGCCCAAGGATTTCCCAGAGCCATTACCTCGAGCAACAAATGGCAGAAAAGATGCTATCGATCCCAAATTCACGAACAATATTCGAAGACCAATCTTTTACGATTTTGTTGCCCCCTCATGCTCACTAGATTCTGCCGTGAATTCTGGGCGGTGGTGGGATTGGAGTAAACTCTGTGTTAACTGTATAAGTCCACATTCTGTATTGACGAGCAGCGGTGTATTGCTGGCAAACACATCACTTGCTCACGATCTTTGCCACCAGCCAGATGCCGCATATTTGGATGGGTTTCTCAACTCGCCATCTGCTATGATAGGCACGAAAGTCTTCTTCCCCATATTTAGCCAAGCACGTGTTGGTGGCTTCTCAGACATTTTGATTCCATCACCATGGAATTTCGACGAGAAAAGTGCATTCAAAGAGGACAGAGGCGTGGCGTGGGAGGAGAAAGAAAATGGCCTTTTCTGGCGTGGATCGCGGTCTGATGGCTTCTCGGCTCATGGACGATGGCCAGGATTCTTACGGCCAAGGTTTGTGCATGAAGCTTACGATAAAACGATATCATTGCAATCTTCTGGTACAAAGTCTTCAATGAGTGTCAATGTTTCTTTTATTGGACAAGTATCTAAATGCGACGGAAGAGACTGTGCCGCTGAATCAGAGCTTTATGAGAAATGGGGTCTAGCGACAATGAGCAAGGTTCCAGTCACCACAGAAGCTAAACAGCTCCCTCCCAGCGTTCCATTTGAGGAACATTGGCGATACCGTCATTTGATGGACATGGACGGCGCAGGTTTTAGCGGCCGCTTTCTTCCCTTCTTGGAGAGCCGCAGCTTGCCCTATCGCGCAGCCGTCTTTCGCACTTGGTACGACGAACGACTCCAAGCTTGGCATCATTACGTCCCTGCAGATCTGAGGCTCGGCTCGGGATTTTGGTCCGTTTTCGAGTTTTTCAGTGGAGGTCCTAATGACAAGAACGGTCAAGGACCTGACATGGCTAAGAAGATTGCTGAGCAAGGTAGAGAATGGACGCGCAAAGCGCTGAGAAAGGAAGATATGCAGATTTACATGTTTCGCTTGCTATTAGAATGGGGGAGAATCACACATGATGAAAGAGAGGATCTGGGTTTTACAATATAGACAATTAAACCGAATATTATATAGCGAGAGAACTGATCCTTGATTTTCAACGCAACACCTATACTCCCATGCCATCGTACCATCATAGAGCAAAATTCCCCATTGAGAAAAAGCACAGCGAAATCGCGCTCAGATAATTCCACAATAACTATCAAACCAAATGTATAATAATATTGCACCAGGCCAAATATCTAAAGAATATCTAATGTTGGAATCGGAAGTCAAGCCTCTTATTTCCTTCGTCAGTCGTCGTAGCGAGATAATCCAGTCGCTCACTCTCCGACATGGCCGCCCATTTCTTCTCACGGTAGCGGTTGCGAGCCATGAAATATACCTTGGTAAGGAGATAAATGACGATATTCATACAGTTAATTCCAAGAAGCGCACGATTGCCACGGACATAGCGAGGGGCATCGTCTATTAAAAATTTAGTAAGCCAAAAGTAAGAGCGAGAGGTGATGTGAGAGTAAATTACCTGCTTGATAGATGTTGGCGGAAATAATTCCCCCAGCTTGCACGAACATGTTATAGCACGCGGCTGAAACAGTTCGAAGCCGGACAGCATTGGAATTGCGGGAGTTCCAGGCGACTTGAATTGGATGCGCTGCGTTTGGGCGTTAGAAGGCATGGCTAACATGGTGTGCTTGTACCTGAGCTGGGATGAACTTACCATTTGGGTATGCTAAAAGCAGTGAAACTACTACCCAGAATACCCATTTGTTGACTTCCTGGCTATTTGTGACGTTGAGGTAGATCAAGAAAGGAAGCACCCATATTTGACCGAATAAGGCAGTCAGAGTAAGCTCGTTGACAGCTTCAGCGAAGTATGTGAGGCCCAACATTGTGAATACTAAGGGAAATTAGTAAGAGAACTTTTATCCCGACATTCAAAGGAATCTTACCATGCAATACCGTCGAGGGAATGGTAAGTAAGTTGGTTTGGAAAGTGTCGAAGCCGAGTCCCTTAAGCGCAAGAGTAAGATAATTCGCGGGCGGCGTGGCGGGGATTTGGAATACAAGTCCAAGTATGTAAATCGGCCTATTGAATTCGGTTATTAGCCAAACCAATCTCTGGCTTTGCTTGGAAAAGCTTAAACGAACCAAAGATCATAATCTTTAAGACTTTGCCATAGTAATCTCGGCGTGACCGGCTCGCGATTATGCATGGAACTCTTGCCAGGATCCTCGCGGATTACTCGATTGACGATGATTTTCTCTTCTCTCTCGTTAAACCACCCATTCTTGCCTCTAAACCAACTGGGTGTCTGACAAGGGCCGGGGGGCATGAGGACCCAAGAGAGGAGTCCAACAACGAGAGTCAGAAGGCCCTAAACTTGTTCGTTAGTACACGTATCAAAGAGAATATTGGGGGATATTGCCTAAGGGGGCCTTACTTCAATAAGGAATAGCCATCGCCATCCAGCCTTTCCTGAAATACCTCGCATGTGTAACAGCCCATACGCAAGCAAGGCCGACATGATATCTGCCAAGCTGAGAGCAGTCCAGAAAAAGCCAAGTCGAATTGATAATTCGGCATGTTTGTAGAAGTATGAAAGATATAAAATGATCTGTTTTATGATTAGCAGCCATAATATCCGATGGTACTTAGTATATGAAACTCACATCTGGAATAAATCCACCCTGAATAATTCCAAGCAAGGCACGTGTGGCAAGGAATGATGATCTACCGGATAGCCAAAACTGTGCACCCGCAATAATGCTCCAGATGCACATTTGCATCGGAATCCATCGATCGGGGCCCATCCATTTCGAAACCAATTGTGACGGAAGTTCTGCAATGAGGAAAGACAGTTTGAACACGGTATTACCAAGGTTGTAGTCTTGAAGATGGGACGCGTCAGCATCACTACTAGATGTATATGATGGGAATCGAGCATACCATTGGTAGTCATATGGAGATCAGTAAGAAAGTTGTCCGTAAGAGCTTGTGAAAGGTTGGAACGATCAAGCTCGAGAGCCATGAACATAATGCATGCCCAGAACGTGATATACCAGTCAATCTTCCGAATAAGCCTCAGCTCCTCACGCCAAGTCCATCTGAAACTGGGATCGAATCGGTGGATATTTTCCCTGAGAAACTTCAGATTAGCAGCTAAGAGCCAAGTCGTACAAAATGAATTTGTATTGTCTTACCAGTCTGCTCTTGGCTGGTACTTTTCTGCTGTATCAGCACCATCAAAAACACTGAGCTGCCACCCTCTCAGTCAGTACAGCTGCAGCAAAGTACCAATTGAACAGTCACAAACCTGGGTTGCAATGGCATCTTTGTCAATTGGTGACCCTCCTTTGAACCATGACTTTCTTTCAGTTATGGGAGCTCCAAGAGGCGGAGAAATGCTGTCTAGTGAGACTGTCGAGACAGACGATGGGTCTTTCAAGCCTCTAGCAAGTACAGTCGCCATTGTGCCGGCTGTGAAGGTTGAAAGAGCTAGAGGGAAGGTGAAAGTAACTTTGACGAGTATTTAGACATTATGGAGTATCTGTTCTAGATTGATTATATAGCAATGCAACCATAAAACCCGCCTTGGTGTCTGAATGTGGCGATCGCACGCAACGAGCCAAGAAACGACATCGAGTGCGCGGTAGGTCCGGATGGGTATGATGAGAACAACCCAAGCGATTACGACGAGAGGGCTAGACTCGATAAAATCTAGGATGTCTACTACCAAGATATGCTCTCTGGGGTATCAATAAGCGGCTGGCGGTTAGGACGAGCAATATCTGAAATGACCTGTGACCCGGCCCTGGCCACTGGTCTTTCTAGATCGTTACTCTGGGGAATGAGATTATGCATGTGCGCTTGCGTATTCAGATACAGGTTTTGGCAGCATAATTTTTGTCATTTGGGGTTTAAGCCCGAGTTGGCTACATAGTACATTTTCTAAATTGAACGATTGTCCCTTTCTTGCGGAGTTTTGGTGTTTTGAGCGATGACTTCGACGCGATGAACTAACTACTTATAAATTGGAACAACTAACTATTCGCATCAATTGCTTCCCCCCATTATCTCCAGCGTTTTGTATAAAATCCCTTATTGTTCTTTTTTTTTTTTTTTGAAGCTGACATATCCTAGCATTGTGTAGTATAGCGCACCTTATCTATGATGTTTCATTATGCGAGTGGCGGCCACAATCACGCAATCACCACCATGATCCTTTCAACAAGCGGCAACACGCACATCCTCAACCCCCCAAAACGTGTCCGAAGCACGCAATTCGAGTGAATTGTACGGGCAGCCTAGATAGGGATACCGGGAAGATTTTATCCCTCTGAAGGCGACATGCCGCGTGCGACTTCCATAACAGAGACCCTTGCTCCATGTAGACGGCCTAATGCTAACAATTGGCCGTGCTTGCTGTCGTGCTTCCATGAGATGTTGATGTGATTTCACAAGCTGAGGGGCTCTCTCTGCAGCACCCCCGCGTTCAAAGAGCGCAGCTGATTATGCTTGAATTCGTCACGTCCAGAAAAAAAAAGTCTATTTGTGATTATTGGATGGTGCGATATCTCCTAGTCTTGAGACGTCCGCGCCGTCGCGTTGGAGACGTGGCTAGTCTGCGAGGTTCCGGCACTTGGCCTTGGAGATGCAGCAGTTCTAACCCAAAGAGACGCTTTTACTCCGACTGGAACCAGATGCCATGCAATGTAACTGAACACGCTGCTCGTGAACGGCCTGCTTGCACCGAGGACCCGACCGAATCCTCCAATCGCATGCTTTACAAGTCTGATGTTGTAATGGCCGAGATCCCCAAGTCTGCGACTCTATATGTCGTGAGGACTGTTGGTGAGGGTTCTCTCCCCTCACTGACGCAATTTGGCAGCCGATGTCGTATAATAACGCGTCACTTTATAGCTTGTTGGGTGAATACGGCTAAAAGATGGCTCAGAAAGGTGATCAATTCAGCAAGGATAATGGTGCTGATATCAAAGGGCGTTGGTTTCGGCGTGACTCAAATGTAGCAGCAGCTGAAAAAGATATTGAGGTGCGAAGACTAGTATATAACTGTTCGTCGTGTCCCAAAGCAAAATTGTGTGATTCGAATTAATCCATCGAAATAGGAGACCGATATCGAGCCTTTACTGCCTTTTACCGTTATCCAAGCACAGCAGCAATAATGGCTCCCGCAGCAGTTGAAGCACCTGCTATTATTCACGACTTACCCATAAAGACCAAGGCTCAGCAGCCTGTACCCCTTGCTGGCACCTTGGATCAATATGAGTCCTTTGACATCACTCCAGTAATCGGCCGTGAATTCCCCAAGGCCAATCTTGTAGAGTGGCTGAATGCTCCCAACTCCGATGAGCTTATCCGGGACCTCGCTGTCACTAGTAAGTCATCTTTGAAAGAAGCCTTGAACATTTCATCTAACTCTTTATAGTTTCACAGCGTGGCGTCGTCTTTTTCCGTGCCCAAGACAACCTCACCAACGACCTCCAGAAGGAGCTGATTCTAAGACTGGGCAGGTTAACCGGACGTCCTGCTACATCTAGCTTGCACATCCACCCTGTTTTGAACAATGAACGCGAGCTTGGTGGCAGTGATCCCGAGATCAGCACTATCAGCTCAGTTCAATTCGACAAGTTCTACAAGCAGACTGGCCCAGGAGAGCTCAGCCCCAAGAAGCAGAAGGCTGCCAGCTGGCACAGCGATATTGCTTTTGAGCCTGCTCCAGCCGACTACACATCTCTTCGCCTTACTAAACTTCCACCGACTGGAGGCGGTAAGTAAGCTCGCTTTTATTCGCTCAACAGTGATTCTAATCATGATATAGATACCCTCTGGGCTTCTGGCTACGAAATCTACGACCGTATTAGCGAGCCTTATCAGAAATTCCTTGAATCTCTGACAGCTACCTTCCAAACACCCTCATTCAACGAAATCGCTGCTCGTGGTGGCTTTGAGCTTTACAGCAAGCCTCGTGGCGCCCCCGAAAACATTGGCACTGAACTCAAGGCTATTCACCCCGTTGTGCGAACCAACCCCGTCACTGGCTGGAAGAGTATCTTCCCTGTTGGCGGTCACGTCAAGCACATCAACGGAGTGACCGAAGATGAGAGCAACAGACTGCGACAGTGGTTCTTGGACCTTGTCCATGATGGCCATGATTTGCAAGTGCGATTCCGCTGGCAGAACCCCAACGATATTGGTATGTATCGTCCTTTATGACTTACTTAAGAGATGAAAGCTAACGTAATTTGTCAGCTATCTGGGATAACCGAAGTGTGTTCCACACTGCGACCTACGATTATACAGGCTTGGGTGAGCGCTTTGGCAACCGAGCTGTTGGCGTGGGCGAGAGACCCTACTTTGACCCCAACAGCACTTCTCGCCGGGAGGCATTGAGCAAACAAGCGTAAATAGAGTCTAAATATGTAGCGATTGATTTAATAAATCGCTGTCAACCAATTGAGCGAAAGTAATACACTGAGTTAATAATCCAGGGGGCTTCATCTACTTGCACCTGGGTACCTCTGGTAGTCTTATAAACGTTTATAGGTGATTTCCACCAATTAGTGTCAGCAGCTGTAAGCTTCACACCTCTTAAGTTACGTAGCTTACACGACCGGGTATTGATAACTCAAGTTGGTGTATCTTAAGTATACTTAAAGGGGCCCGAAAATTGAAAACTTCTCCACTTTCTCAATCTGGGAACCCATTGGGTATCTCTCAAAATTGATGTTCGATAGCTAAGTAGCTTAAATGTTGTGTGAGTACATACATACTATGAGTGTTAAGAGCAATGGTAAATCGGTAATTTGAAAGTCAAAGCATCAGATAAACAAGTTATGAAAGAGTTTGCTATTCCTAGACAAAGAATGCTGGGCTAAATACCGAAACAACATGCGAGGTAGCGCTAGCTGCCCAGAAAGCATACGCTGAATAGCTCTCATAGTTAAAAGACTTAGGCATATGCTCCACTACTATATGTTTTGCAGGCGATGTACGAGCATCAAACTCGGTTCAGCTTCTTGCCCAAATCCTCGCGAATATAGACCTCGTTAAATTCTCTAAGGTACAGCGAAGCCCCCATCTTTGCAAATACCTCCTTAATCTTTCCATCTTCATCTTTGTCTAAATGGACAATACGCCAAACATTGAGCGGCTCGTCTTCAGTTCCAGTGGCAGAGTGCTCGACGTGGAAAAGCACCTGAGGTCCAGTGACAATCCTCTTGCCCTCCGGATCTTCGACTTCTGGGATACCAATAAAAAATTCTCGCTGCGATTCGTTGTCTATAAAGACTTGCTCGATAATTGTGCTGTACTTGGAAGGATCCACCCATGTTGCTTGGTCTGAAACCCGGACAAATATCTCTCTCGGGCCATCCTTGCGCACATTGAAGACGCGAACACTTCCTGGCCGCAAGATGTGCCGCAAGTATTTTCCTGGGTTGTGTGCCTTGTTGTACTCCATGTCCCACAGTTGGGTTTTCGTGTAATACAAATCCGGATCAGCATCATAGGCCCCGCTCTTGATGACCTTGTTTACATTGGAGGGCTCTAGGCTGATGGCGGTGTTTTGGGGGTCGCGAAAAGCGGCTTCCAGAATTCGTCGTGATTCTTAAAGGCAGCCATGTTGTTTTCCTGAAAGAGTAATTCCTGTGTAAGAGACCTTGAATTGAATATCTGCTGTCGAATACAGATTGTTGGATGGGATCTTGAGACCATTATATACACGGCATGTAGTGTAGCCTCATGTGGCTGCATGAGAGACATGGTGTCCAGCGGCAGTTGTCGCCCGACGCCTATTCGCCTATGGATACGACATGCCAAGTTAAGCTTAGATATTGATTTCACGAAGTAAGCAAATATCCATATTAGCTACGATCTTCGCGAGCCGTAAGCCGATGGGCCGAAAGGTCGCTCCAATTCGCCCTCGCTCTCAAGTTCGTGCTTCTTTATTTGCGGAGTGGCCGATTACTCATCCTCGCCTCGCCTCCAGCTCGCACTATCCCACTTAGACCGATGTTTATTTGCTAATTGCTAATCAGCCGCATAAATAGCTCTAATATTAACAGTTGAGAAGGACTCAAGCTTAAGATCTTATTAGGAAGTCAAATTATGGAATAGGATATAAAGAACTTCGGCGAATGTGGATATCCGAATTCGCGTTTAGTTTCTCAACCGCGAAGTATAAGGCCAAAGACTTTCTTTATTTGTTCTCCATGTCTCCGGATTGATCAGCCGTTAGTAGGCAATTTCACGACCGCAATGTTCAAAAATATTGATTCTGCTATGCCAATGTTCGCTCATACTTTATGCCAATGTTCGCTCATACTTTATGCCAATGTTCGCTCATACTTTATGCCAATGTTCGCTCATACTTGGTACTGATCCCAGTGAAAAACAAAGTTGCGACAAGAAACGATTATCAAGCGAAGAGTCCGGTAGAAATGAAAGTAGTAATTCAAGCTATCAGAAAATAACGTAATGAGGTCAAGAGCTACATTTGCCACAATATCCGCATTCCTCATTGCATTCAGTGAAATCACCGCTGCCACTATCACTATCATCATCAATCTCTTCAGTGTCTTCTTCGGTGTCTTCAAGCCACTTCAACCACTTTTCTTTCACCTCTGTTGAAAATGCTACACCTGCCTCTGGGAGGCGTTCTCGAATCTCTAAGACACCTTCTTGTACCCTAACAATTTCCAGCAAGGTGCCTTCTTTCTCCAATGCCATAGAAATTATGCGGTGCAGGAGAGCGCTTAAACGGCGCAAGTCTGCCTGATGAGATTTTTCCCAGTTTTCAATGTCATCTCGGATATTAGAAACTTCAATGTTGCAGAAAGTCCCATATTTGTGGTGCGCAAGTATAAAATTGGGGATTTGCATAACCCACAAGCGCGGCAGTTCCTCTCCAAGAGTGTCTCTATCGATGGCTTTTATTGAGCGAGTCTTTAGATCAAAGGCAGATGACTGTGGCGTTAGCTGACCGCCATCGACTACTTCAAGCTGTCCAATTTTAGTCGACTTAGTAGGCGATGGCTCTATAGTGAGATCTCCAAGGAGATTGGCTATGTCTTCATCGATAGCTGGAGATGGCATAGCAGTCGATGGGCTCTTATCATTATCTTCTTCAATGTAGCCATCTGAGCTCTGCCGCATCAGCAAATCAAGCTTTCCAAATCGGCATCTAATAATTCTGTGATGCGATTTAGACGGCTGGACATCATGCGCCCATGTGGTATAAGCGTCTGGGAAAGCATGTCCATAGCCTCTGACTCCTATCATCTGCTCTTTTGGCGAATTTTCTCTTCGCACTAGATGCACAGTTTTGCCTACAACTTCAACAAGCATACGGAAAGTGCTCTCAACGCCTCGAACAAAACGCAAAAGGTTTCCAAAAGTACTATTACAGCCGACAATATCAATGTCAAATGAATCTGGGTGCATCTTCATGACGGAAACGATCGCGGGTTCAAGAGGGTGCTTTGAGAAGAAGGCTGAATTCTGATCGCGATAATATACGCCGTTATCTTCTTGAAGCTTTCGATGATCGGTCAGTGGTTTCCAAAGAGCCGGACGACCTATGAGAAGTTGGATTCAGACATTTTGCGCCTACCATGGAACATAATAATGTATGCATACCAGGAACAATTATTTTTGGAGCCTTTTGATCAACCCAGTTATATGATGCTATAGGCTTAACATCTTTGATTCCAAAATGCGTGCATTCATCGCCGTCAATATCTTCTAGGGCTTTTGCATCAATAGCTTCTATCAAACGTCCGAGAGGCGGAAATGGTGATTCTTTCAACTGAACTAGAGGATTTATAGGTCTGGTATCCCAAAAGTTTCCTCGACCACGTCGCGCTTTATTGTAGGACATACTTCAGATATTAGCGTATGAAATGAATGCAAATCTTTCAGCTCTCGTAGTTCACACTACCATAGTGAACAATAAAAATTGAGTACACCAGGAAGATTTATATTGCTCTCCATCACCTCTCCAAGACTTGGATGGAAATTGGGAGGCCTACCACGGAAAACTGATTCATGCGAATGCAACCTTGGGACAGCCCATGGCTTATCTACAGGTCTCAAACGCGCTGGGGCGAAATGGGCCGCACTATTGGGCCAACACTTGATATTCACTGTATTGGCATGGAATCGGCTGTTCACAGCATAAGTACCCCAATATATTCGGCCTCTGAAAGGCCGCTACGGCCTAACGAGGGGTCAAAGGTCTATGTCGTGGCCGAATCAGATGGTCAGGCTGTGACGCGGCTGCGGGAGGCCTATGAGATTCATCCAACAAGAAGAGACTTCCCCCCACCACTCATGTAACACGAGATGCAGCAAGGCCGCCTACAGGCATCAAGGCTGCCTTGCGATATTCACTAGAATTGGGTTGACGTATAAACCAAATGTCTTTATTTGCTGATAGCGTGTGCACCTTGTTGACTTGATATACAGGCCCGCACGAATATATATATATCACAGATTCCAATTCATAAAACTCCTAACGATTAAACATTCTTGGCAACTTACTTGTTCAACTGATTTAGCTAACACAATGGCTACCAAAACTGCTCTCTCCGGCCGTGCTGCCAGGCTCGAGAATATTTTTTATTCTTTCATTAAAGGCGATCGCGCTATACAATCCTCACACGACGCCAAGCTCTTCTTTGAGGCAGTTGACGTTATATGCGAACACAAATCTGCAGCAGTTTGCATGGAATGCATACTTGCAAGAAAAGATGGCCCGCAAACAGTAAGAGATGCCGTTCGCAGCAATCTCTCAATTGCATTCATCACGTCTTCAACAGCTACCTTCATAAATCAAGTATGCCAGGCTCAGGTAAAAATATTGAATGATGGCAACTTTCTTGAGAGATTATTGAAGGAAATACTCTCCCCTCCCACATTTTGGACTGCATTCCTCGACCTCTATACATCCAATCAGCTTAGCGATAGTGGCTTGATTGCTTTTGCGTCTCTCTGTTTGGAAATCGTGTCTTCTTCATCGCCTGAGATATTGGCACTTTCTCACGATGTGGAGTCACTTACTGGAAAGCTGTCGTTATCACGTTCACCATCCGAGGCAGTCCGGGCGCTTGGTTACCGCATTGACAAAATTATCCAAGTCCGAAAAGGCTCTGCAACCGCGTCAATTCGGATGGACTACAGCCCTGGTGGCAGGCACGACAATGACTTTGCAGATTTTCGCCAAATTTCCATTTTCCCCACCGCAGATGAAGTTAGTTCAAAAGAGGATCCCTTTTTGCAACGGTTGGATGATGTATTTGAAGTTTCCAGGGATGAGCGTGCGATCAACCATCTTGGCTGGCTTTTCCGTCTTTTACGAGAAGATATGATTGCAGATCTAAAAGAAGATCTACAAATAGCATGGGGCCAAAAAAAGGCTAGACGTAAACCGTTGGCCTTTGGTGCCCTGAATCTGGTGGATTATGATATTGGAGCTGATCGATCAGCGAAACCATTCACGCTACTGCTTCAGTGTCAAGAGGGTATCAGCTTTCCTCAAAATATACGCACTAAAGAAGCCAAGAAGAGATATCTCGAAGACTCCAGACACATTGTGAAGCACAATTCTGTCGGCGCTCTTTGCTTGGATAAAAGCATCATCGCCTTTGGCTCCATCGTACGGAATGAAGACTGGCTTATCCAAAATCCGCCAAAGATCGGGATACAATTCACCGATAATCCTGGGTTAAAGGGAGCGGTTCAGGCACTCATGGGTCCAAATTGCCATCAACTCAAGTTTTACGTCGTTGATACCGCAACATTTGCTTATGAGCCAATATTACAACGATTAAAAGAAATAACAGAGATTCCGATCGAGAATGTCATCCTCGACCCGACAGGGCCTCCGTCTCGGTATGACGCTCCCCCAAGGCTATACGAGTTCGTCCTAAGCCTGAAATCTGCACTGCTACGTCAAGAATCATTCAGTTTAGAGAGTAAACTGGGTATCAAAGTGCAGATTCGAGATGCGCAACTCATGTCATTAATCAACGGCCTGGAAAGTCCTGTAGGCCAGATTCAGGGCCCACCAGGAACGGGCAAATCGTTTATCGGAGCTATCATTGCCCAAGCCCTTATGAAATTGACCGACTTTCGAATCTTGGTCCTAAGTTATACAAACCATGCCTTGGACCAATTTCTTGAAGATTTGATGAATGTTGGCATTCCACAAAGTGACATGGTTCGTATTGGATCGAAAGCTTCTGCGAGAACAGAAGCGTTACGAATCGATGGCCTCGCGAGAGAGCCTCAATTTCGTTTCAGCCTTGAGACTAAAGCAATGCTCAATGCTACTAGAGTGGATCAAGAGGATACAAGGATAAAGCTAGATCGTCTTAGAGATCAGCTAACTAATCCACATGTCCAACCACACGAAATATTGGATATGTTGGAGTTCTTCGATTCTGAACTGAGGTTCTGGGACGCTTTTCAAGTCCCTAGTGGCGAGCAAATTGCAGGAAAAAAGAACAGGATACTGCGACCTGTCGACGTCTACGATTATTGGGTTCAGGGAAAACCGCTGCGATCTCTGGGCATGCTCGCGGCAAATATGAGTGCTGAACATTGGGCAGTTTGGAAGATTCCACCAAAAACTCGACTGGCGCTTCATAATATGTGGAAGAGCCAAATTCAACAGGAAAAGATCAACGAGTTTGCACAGCTAGCAGAGACAGCAAATAACCACTATCGGAAGATAGACAGTCTCCTCAAGGAAAACAAGAGAAACATAGTCAAGAGCAAGAGAATCATTGGATGTACTACCACAGGTGCGGCAATGTATCAATCTATCATACGAGCGGCTGAACCAGATATTGTTCTTGTCGAAGAAGCTGGAGAAATTCTAGAGGCGCATATTATTACATCTCTCGGCCCATCTGTCAAGCAACTGATACTGATTGGTGACCATAAGCAGCTTCGTCCCAAGATCAACAGTTACAAACTTTCTGTGGAAAAAGGCGAAGGCTTTGATCTCAACGTTTCTCTTTTTGAACGTCTTATTAGACAAGGCCACCAATTTACCACTCTCCAGGAGCAACATCGTAGCCATCCGGACATTTCTCAATTTTCACGACTTTTAGCTTATGAGGAGCTCAAGGATATGCCAAAAACACTCGATCGGGAAAAGTTACGTGGATTACGAGAGAGAGTCATCTTTGTACACCACGAACATCCGGAGGAGCAGCTAGATAACGTTGTTGATCGCCGGGATCCAAGTTCAAAAGCCAGCAAGAAGAACACATTTGAAGCTGACATGGTCTTGAAAACGGTCAAGTATCTAAGTCTACAAGGCTACCGTTCCGAGGATATAGTTGTCTTGACTCCATATATGGGTCAGCTTTCACTTTTAAGACAAAAACTCAGCGAGATAAATGATCCCTACTTGAATGACTTGGACACTCACGAACTAGTGCGAGCTGGGCTAATGACACAGGCGGCTGCTAAAACTGCAAAAGGACGACTACGCTTGTCGACTATTGGTAAGAAAATTGCATGTACAGGCGCTTGAGTATACTTGCTGACAATTACAGACAACTACCAAGGAGAAGAAAGTGATATTGTCATAATATCCTTAGCCAGAAGCAACAAGAAAGGTGACATCGGTTTCCTCGTAGCTCGTGAGCGACTAGTCGTGCTCTTGTCACGAGCAAGAAATGGAATTATCCTGTTTGGTAATATGAATACTTTCTTGGCTAGTAAAAAGGGCAATGAAATCTGGAAAGTCTACTTCGATGCGATGAAAGAAAAAGGATTCCTGTTCGACGGACTTCCCGTCCATTGTGAGAAACATCCTGATCGATCTACTCTACTCCAGAAGCCTGAAGATTTTGATCAGCACTGTCCCGATGGAGGATGCGCTCAGCTATGGTATGTCTAAAGTTCCAAAACTTTCATCCGACATCTACTAATTATTTAGTGGTGCTATTCTTAGCTGTGGGAAACATTCGTGCGAACGCCGATGCCATCGCGTGTCCAACCATTCACAAGTTCCATGCATTAAAATGGTTCAGAAAATTTGCGAACGTGGCCACAAGGTGAAGCACTTGTGCGGAAAAGAAAACGAAGGTTGCAAGTCTTGTGCAAAAGAAGATGAAGAGACTCGACGGAGAGTGAAACGAGACCTAGAGATGGAGAAGAAGAGGCAAGAACAGCAAGAAAAATATCGTCGTGAGCTAAAGGAGATAGAGGACGAGCTGGATCACCATCGACGCCAGATGAAATATAATCAAGAAGAGGAAGATCAAGCGAAAGAGCTTGCGCAGAAGAAAGTCCAGCTGAAAAGTCTGAAGGAAACAAAGGCAAGGCTAGCTGCGGCCAAGTCAGCAGAAGCCAAATCAGAAATACCCAGCGAAAAGCTTCAAAATCAGAAACCTGCAAGCTCTGATAGCTTTGGCCCTTCAGCGCAGGAATGGGAAGATATGAAGCGCGATACTGGGGCATGCAATGATGCTCTAGATGAACTAATGGACCTCATTGGTTTAGAGTCAGTTAAGGAAGAATTTCTCGAAAGAAAAACTGAAATAGACCTTGCTATCCGTCAGGGAACGTCTCTTTCTAACTCGAGATTTAGCTGCTCCCTTCTTGGAAATCCAGGGACTGGTAAAACGACTGTGGCCCGTATATGGGGTAGATTTCTCACTACTCTTGGAGCTATCTCCGGTGACTGCTTTGAGGAGACAACAGGGTCCAAGCTGGCGAACATGGGCGTCAAAGGATGTGAAGATCTCCTTGAAAAGATTAAAGACAACGGCGGAGGTGTTTTCTTCATTGATGAAGCCTATCAGCTCTCGTCTGGAAACAGTCCTGGTGGTAAGGCTGTCTTGGATTTCCTGCTTGCCGAAGTGGAAAACCTTAGGGGAAAGGTTTCTTTTGTTCTTGCTGGATACTCTAAACAGATGGAGTCTTTCTTTGCACATAATCCAGGATTCCCCAGCCGATTTCCTATTACAATGAACTTTGAAGACTACACCAATGACGAGCTGCAACAAATTCTCAAGCGTCAGATAAATCGCACATATGCCAACAGGATGGAGGTCGAAGATGGGTTGGACGGCCTCTATGTTCGTATTGCTTCCCGCAGAGTCGGGCGGGCAAGGGGCAAGGAAGGGTTTGGGAATGCCCGCGCTATTGAAAACGCTTTAGCAAATATCAAAAAGAGGCAAGCAACTAGGATTCGACGTGAAATCGGATCTGGCAAAAAGCCAAACGTTTTCTTTTTTACTAAAGAGGACATTATTGGTCCAGAGCCATCGTTGTCCCTTCAAAATTGCAATGCATGGCAAAAATTAAACAAGATGGTTGGACTGAGGGAAGTCAAAGAACAGGTGAAGATACTACTTGACTCTATCAAAACCAACTATCAGCGAGAGCTTGATGAAGAGCCTCCTATACAGTTTACGCTCAATCGAGTGTTTTTAGGGTCGCCAGGAACAGGCAAAACAACAGTTGCTAAGCTTTACGGAGAAATTCTTGCCAATCTTGGTCTCTTATCCAATGGAGAGGTAGTACTCAAAACTTACGCAGACTTCATCGGTGCTCATTTAGGACAATCAGAATCTCAGACGAAGGGTATTCTGGCTGCAACTATAGGGAAAGTGCTTGTGATCGACGAAGCATATGGCTTATACGGCGGAAAAGGCTCCACTTCCGACCCTTACAAGACGGCAGCTATAGACACTATTGTCGCCGATGTACAGAATGTGCCTGGTGATGACCGCTGCGTAATTTTAATCGGCTATCAGGAGCAGATGGAAGAGATGTTCCAAAATGTTAATCCAGGTCTCAGCCGTCGATTCTCAGTGGACACGCCATTTAATTTTGAAGACTTTGATGACGATGCCCTCAGAGAGGTACTGGACTATAAATTGAAGGCTTCTGGCTTTACCACTACCGGAGAGGGCAAAACCGCTGCACTCGAGGTTCTTATCCGAGAGCGCAACAGGGCTAATTTTGGGAACGGTGGTGCGGTTGAGAATCTGCTAAGCAAAGCCAAGGCCTCTTATCAAAAGCGACTCTCAGCTGGAAAGATGAAAAAGAAGAATCAGATAGAAGCAGAAGATTTTGATGAGGACTTCGACAGAAGCACGCGAAAGGATACGAATGTGCGACAGTTATTCCAAGATGATATCGGACGCGAAGATATCATCGAAAAGCTCGAACATATCCAACAACAGGTGCGGCAGTTGAAAGATCTCGGTCTAGACGTCAAGGAAGAAATCCCATTCAACTTTCTATTCCGAGGTCCACCAGGAACAGGAAAGACAACCACAGCGCGAAAAATGGGCAAAGTGTACTACGACATGGGCTTCCTTGACAAAGCCAAGGTAGAAGAATGCTCGGCTACGGACTTGATAGGCGAATATGTTGGCCAAACCGGACCCAAAGTCCAAAAAGTTCTTGAAAAGTCTCTCGGAAGAGTACTATTGATCGATGAGGCATACCGATTCGCCGACGGCAAATTTGCAAAAGAAGCTATTGATGAGATTGTGGACTGTGTCACCAAGCCCAAATATCAAGGCAAACTCATCATTATTCTGGCGGGTTACGAGCACGATATAAATCGCCTCCTGTCCGTGAACCCTGGACTGACCAGCCGCTTCCCCGAGACTATCGACTTCAAGCCGCTCAAGCCAGATGCTTGCTTCGGGCTGCTTGCTGATCTTTTGCGAAAGAGAAAAGTAGAGCTCGAAAGTAAAGGCAAAGACTTGTACATCAGCTGCTTGGAACGCCCGTCTGCATTATTTCTCTCCAGATGTACAGCTACTATCAAGTCCTTGACTGCTGTAGAAGGCTGGGCTAGCGCAAGAGATGTCAAACAGCTAGCCAGAAATGTATTTCACGCCATAGATTTGAAAGCAGAGGCTCTTAAAGTGGAGGAGAAACACGTCCTTCAAGCGCTCAATCAGATGCTGAAAGACCGGCAGTCTAAGATGGTGAAATCCGCTCCGCCGGTATTTCATGATTGTGAGGCAGATTTCTCGCCCACACCATCAGCTCCTTCTGTGCCAGCTCTATCAATTCGCACAAATACAAACATAGAGACTCAGCAGAACACAAATGAGGGCGATCTGACTGATGAAGATGGATCGTCTCAATGGACACCTGTATCGCCTGAGTCGCCAGAGAGTAGCTGCAGTCGCAAAGTTGTACGAGACGCCGGTGTAAGCGACGAAATCTGGGAGCAGCTTCAGAAAGATCAAGCAGAAGAAGAACGAAGAGATGCGGAGTATCGTAAGCTCAAGGAAGCTCAGAAGCATGCGACAGATGAAGCTCGAGAAAAAATTGTTCGCGAGCTGATTGAGGAAGAAGAACGGCGAAAAAGGGAAGCGGAGAAACAGGCAAAACTGATGGCCCTAGGAACCTGCCCTGTGGGATACCATTGGATTAAGCAGGCTGATGGATATCGTTGTGCTGGAGGGTCACATTGGCTATCGAATGAAGAGATTGAAAAGCATATGCAGTAGTTTGAGATTTTTTTTTATCAAATTGAATACCTTTGCCTCCCATAACGACGTCTAAAGCGTCGCATAATGACCAGGATCCCGGCTAAATGAATGATCTTTATCCAACTGGTCACCACCCGATCTGATCAGTCAACTATTCCAGTTAAAGTCATCCATCCGGCTAGATCAAGCTTTACCATTAGTATGTAGATTGAAACAAGAATTGTGTTAACGTATTTGTTGACATTCCATGGCTACAGCTGTAGGTATCTACATTCTCTTGCTGCAAATATCTTGCTCATATGAACGGCTCCCTTGTGTATGGTTGCCTCAGATTAATAATGAAGAGCTACAGTCACAACATGGCCTTGAAAGCTCCAAGTTACCACGGAATAAGATGTGCCAGAATGAATCCGTCGATGCATAACTCTCTCAGGTAGTTGCGTATTGTTTTCTAGTATTCAAATGCTACCTAAGCCTGGCACCAGTGTCTAATGCTCCAAAGAAGTCCCTGTACCTGCGCCGAAATATGCGTTTCGAAAGAAAAGTAGAACAAAGATTAAAAAAAAAGTATTGTTGGCGAATCGCTCGCTCGCTTTCAATGCATGATATTTCTAAGCCCAAAACAAATATATCCGTTCCATGTTATATTTTCCATCACCGTCTAGGTTTCTCAGATTGAGATCCGGTCCTCTCTCTTCGTTTCGCTTCTTGCCGCGAAATGGCAAGGTATGTACCAAGCAGTTCAGCCGCATATCGCTCTCGATATTGGAAGTGTTTCGGCCCGGTCTTTCGAACCGTGTCCTGAGCAACCTGGATAATTGCCGGGTGACACTCTTTGGGGAGATTCAGCAGAGAAGCGGCTTGGATTTCAATTGCTGCGGGATTATTGGGATAACCGATAGTCGTCCGTAAGCCTGCATCTTCAACAAGCCGCATGCAAAAGGGTTCGAGCAATTCCTGTTCTTGGATAAATGTAAGTATAGACCGCAGAGACGACGGGTCCGAAACAAATGGGTTGATCGGTGTCTTCTTCTGCTCTTTGATCTTAACCTGTGCTCTGGCAGCAAACTCCAAGGCTGTAGACAGTTCATCGACGCTCATTATCGACAATCCAAAGGGAACCAAATCTCTGCGTGAATAACCAGCCCTGGTACGCCACCAGTGATTGCAGAACACCGAGGCCAAGATGACAGGTATTAATATGACGTAGCCCCACCACCGTGTTGCGGTGATCATGGAGCCGACTCCTCCTAAAGTCGTGGCAGTGCCATTGATGGAAGCGTAAATCTGCACGTTCCTGCTGCGCCTCTTTATGAGAGCCAGGGATTGGGTGCCGGGAATGGCCCTAGCAGCTGCGTTGATATGCCCCTGAGCCTTACAGAAGATGTAGAATGCCCAGCAAGAGTTGATGGCGCCAAAGATGGCGATGGGCGCATTACCGATGTATCCAGAGAGGAGGTTACTGGCTAAGAAGATGCCTGGGTTGGCTCCAGCAATGGCAAGATACGTGCCTACACAGATGAGCACAGCACCGACGCCCATAAACATGTTGAGCATCCAGCGGTTGACACCCTCTGTACCAAGTTCGCGAAAGATGACAGACAAAAGGACATCTAAATCCCTTGTGGGCTGTGATTTTGCCGCTCTGCGAGCTCGCGTCTCCTTCAACTCGCGTCGCTGCTTGCGGAGAAAATTCACATTTCGCCAGGCACGCCGCGAGTCCAGAAGCGCAAAGACAGACATGATGCCAGCAAATGTTGCTCCAACCGCCATAAAGACGGTTGCATAGACCGGGACTGGGTATGAGTTCCACACATTGGCAGCGAAGTCGCCTGCATTAGCTAGTTCCAGGTAACCAACGGCAGGGTAAAGGTCGTTCTTCAACTTGTTGCTCTGGGGCACATAGCCATCTCCCTTCTCGGCCTTAACTAGGGTGACGCGATCTGGTGGCGTCGATTCAGGAATGTCGCATGCAGGAACAGGCGAAAGGAGGCCAAAGGTGGAAGATGAGGTGGTGAATGTGGTGAATGTAGATCCGAATGTGGTGGCACGCGGCAAGACGGCTGTCTTGGGTGTTGCAATGGAGGCGTCGCACTTTTCGTTTAACACGGGCGTGGAAACTCCCTCGCGATGATAACTCTGCTGCTGCTGTATTTCTGGATGCTGCCGCTGTTCATCGTCCTGGGGAAGCTGTTGCTGCACTCCATCCGGATCACCACCATTCTTGGTAGTACCAGAAGCATCGTCGGCACAAACGGCATTACCATCGCCGCCAGTGCCAATAGGCGCTGTCTGGGTTGGTCGCTCTCCTGCAGCCGCAGCAGTAGGTTCTGACGGAGCGCGCCGTAGTTCCTCTATTGAGGCTGTGTCGCTGTGGGTTGGCGCCATGGGAGGCAGAGAGCGCGTCGATTAGTCGAGAGGTTGAGTGAGGCTGTGTTAAACGTCTTAAGAGGCCAGGCAGTCGACTTGCAAATAGAAATGGAGATGAGTGGTCAATAATCGAAGACGTAGCAAGAATTAGACTGGGAGCGATGAGCGAGAGCTGCACCGAAGATCCGCTCGGCGAGGGAGATCAGCAAATGGCTCCTCATCACCAAGCTTATTACTCCTGATTTCTCGCAGGCAAGCGATAGAATCAGTTTTTCATCCCACTCTCTCTCTCCCTCTCTTTCTCTCTCTGCTTTGAGGCTCAAAGCAGAAACCAGTCTTTAAAAAGGGGCCAGGCAAGGAGCAAGAGACCACAAGATAAAGAAAAGCCAGGGGATTAGCCTCGCTTTCGTATGCAATGCATTTCCTGCCGTCCAGCCGTTCGGTTTATGGAGTACGAGCTATTTCTGGGCCATCCGCGTCTAATACGTATTTTCACTCAACTGGCTCTTGTCTGCTTACAGCGCTCGCCCTACTTAAAAGTCTTTGCCGCCGGCTTGCGAGGCCAAGCGAACCGGAGATGCCGTCCGTGCTCCATTGCCCCAGCCATGGCGTCCAATGGCCAGTTGGTGGCTGTCGGATTCTCGACGCCCCATTCCAAGACTCGGCCATTCAGGGAGTTGCTTTTGCTGGTTAATTTTTTCTTAGCAGATCAGCTTTAAGCCTGGTTTCGGCTCTTTTGATGCGCCGCTCCAGCCCATTGGCAGGCGCGTTTAATGAGTGACACGATAATGCCTGTCACATCAATTACAACTAACTCTTCTTCATGTGGCAACTACTAACAGCAACCAACCACTATACATTTTGAACATCAAATGAAGCCGAGGCCATATTTTTTACAACTTGCCATTGAGCTTTGGCATCAAATATCCAGTCAACTCTATGTTCATTATGCTTCGTATTTAGCTGTCAATTAGCAGCTGTCAACTTGTCGCAGACGCGCGTCCGTCCAATTGGCTTCGGATGTTGGTTTGGCCACGCCAAAGGGACCGGCGCAGAGCTCCTCGCCATCGGACAAACTTTGGCCACAGGGCGCTGAAAGCTGTATACCTAAAAGCGCCATGAGGACTTCAGCTCTGTTATTGAGGTGTTAATCTCTTCTTAGTGCCGGGGAAACACAATTCTAGACTCCGATGGTTTGCTTACTCCACAACGCCTTCATTGAGTTATAATTCCTAGAAATATTTCGAACCTCAGCAGAAATACTGTACGTGTTCATGCTCATAGTCAATCGGCGAATTATCACGCCTAATCATCAGCCCTATTGACGGCCAAAATTTGTGCATCATCGCCATCAGCTGCCGGCGCTGCAACGTCACGCTGCGACGTCACATCATCTAATATCTATTGCCACAGAAACAACAATCTCGGGATCAGCGTCCCGTTAGTCTATGAAGCGTCTAGCTAACCAATCCGATGTCTACAAAAACGTATCTACTGCGATTCATCTCTGCATTCGCTTAGTCCTTTCTTCTGCTTTCCATTCTCATCAAAGTTCGACTCCTCCAGCCATGCCTCGAATCCCTTCCGAGCAGCAGGCCATTCGTCATCTAATATGCTCAACCAGGCCGAATCTCGGTGTCTGCCCTTTATAATCATGTGCTTCCTGAGTCACCGCCAAGCAATTAGCATATCTACCATTTCGTAATGAATGGGCCATTTGCAGTAAATCGTCATCTCAAGACTCACCTGAAAACCCCCTCAAACGAAAATCCCAGTCGCCGAGCTGCTGCCAAGCTTGCTGCATTGAGATTATTGGCCTTCCACTCGACACGTAGATATCCCAGATCCACAAACGCATGCTTCATGAAGAGAAAAAATGCTTCCGTCCCTTCTCTAGAGTGTTTTAGGACGTCCCCAAATATCACCCATCCAATTTCAATTCTTCGGTGGTTTGGAACAATTGCCTGGTACGACACGATGCCAGCCGGCTCCGAAGTGGGCTCGGAAGCAGGGCCCGAAAGTACCGCATAGTACATGGGATCTTTTGTTGCAGACCATGCCGTGATCGTCGCCTCGCATATCTCCTCGGTGAGGAAGCCTTCAAGGGGCATATATTTCCATCGCCAGGCATTTTCCTCTCCTCCGAGATGTCTATAAATCGCTCGCCAATGCTGAGGGTGGAGCGGAACCACAGACGTGTAGCGGCCGTGTAGAGGCGTCCTTGGCGGGAGAAGGGCCGGCTCGACCGATGCGGCGAGTGGTCCCAGCGATGTGTCCATTGGGATGCTTTGCGTGCCAAGAAACAAAGTTTCAATTAGGGCTGGCCCGAAGGATTCAACTTGTATTCGGCGCTTTTTCTTCCCGGCATTGCTTGATTCAGCAGTTATCTTGCACGGGATATATAGTCTACATACTAATAAGGCTGATGACTCATATAGAAAGCCACCCAGACTAAGCAGCGCCATTGCTCCATCGATAACTTGTAAAGAGAATATTCCAGTCTTCACAAGCTAGTAAGTAGAGTAGTTAACTAATTTTCACGAATATAATAGATATAGCTATCGTTTCGAGATGATTTGTATAACCTTATTATGAGCATGATATTTGGTAGGGAAACGTATAACTATTGTTATAGAACTACGCACAGTGGCAACGGAGTCTAG
Source organism: Trichoderma asperellum (assembly GCF_020647865.1). Lineage (NCBI taxonomy): Eukaryota > Fungi > Ascomycota > Sordariomycetes > Hypocreales > Hypocreaceae > Trichoderma > Trichoderma asperellum. The sequence goes on along the minus strand of NC_089420.1, from coordinate 3,282,719 downwards.
AAATCGACTCCGAGGCGGGTCAAAAGCCCACATCCATATCTCGCTTTGCTCGCTTTGGCGGGCCAAACTGCTTGGCAGATGAACAAGTAGGGGCGATTTCTCAAACCCTGCAGAGAAATTCGCATTCAAGGCCCAAGCCGAGTAATGGAGAGCTGTCCGCAGTCAATGTACCTCTTCATAGAACTGCCGGAGTACAATAAGCTGCCAAGGCTGCTAAGTGGTAGTCCTAAGCAGAATTACAGGTTAGCAAGAAGACACTGCCGGGAAGAATTAATTTCATAAGGGAATCCGTCTCGATGTGCTTTTCCATGTTACTTGTATCTAATGCTGCCTTTCTCGTTTAATAGCTATGGGTACTATGAGCTCCTTTCTCCATCATCTTTTGCTTGTATAATGCTGCGACATAGTTGATGTCTATTTTAGCATTCTGTATATTGAATCATGACATAAATTTTCACAGCAAATTCATGATATCGTACCTTTGCTTGGGTTTAATTTCAATGGGTCTAGTAAACCTGCTCCGTGGGTGCATTCCTGTTAATCCTCTTTTGACTATGTACAATAATAGGCAAGGCTGGTTGGCATATTGGCTCCCTCTTTTGAACTTGTTTACAATGGCAACGTCAGCATACCAACGTACCCTCTTCTTATGTGGTAGCTCACATACACACTGTGTATATTATCATGATATAATAACCATGTGCTATAGTTGGCCTATATCTGGTGTACTAGCTCATCGTTTCGGTATTCAAAACATTATAGCACCTATATAGGATCACATACAGACTTACATTTCTGTATTCGTGAAAAAAGGCACAACTGCGACGATCTTCGGCGTAAATGCTCCGAGTTTAATCTCCTAGTGCAAACTAGCCGCCTCCGTCTATTCCTGGAATGCCTTTCCCACGTGAACTTGATACATGTCTTAAGAGTCAGTCCAATCACTGTGATCATCGAATAGTCGGACTGAAACAAACAGTACCTCACATGATGTAAAAGGATTCTTGTAGTATACAGAACAGCCCTATTGGGATATGCATAGTCTCACAATGATAGTATGAAATGATACCAGAGGTTATAATGCTACAAGACAGAAGCACTCTATCTGTGCGAGCTTGGCAAGTTACATTATAACATATATCGTAAATAATCAAACCTTATTTCGACTGATATACGAGAGTAATGGTATTCTTTTAGGAATTCTGTCCGATTGAACGCCGCATACCTCTAATGATGCCGAAATTCACAAATTTCTGTTTGCTGAATGACTGTTAATTTTCGAGTATATATTGAGTGCTTTCTTCCCAGTATTGCCAATGAATTCACCAAGCTTCTCTGATCTTTCAGTTTCAGTCTTACTTCACAGAATCATCCATCAAGCTCAAGTTCACATTTAAAATGCGTTCTGCTACCTTCGCCACTATCCTCGGGTAAGCACACCTCTGATGTCAATTTAAACTATGTACTAAGCCTAACACCTCTCTAGCTGTGCCGTCTACGGTTCGTCGCTACTGGAAAGCCAAATAACCTCACTTGATATATACTAATCCCATTGTAGGATCCCAGGCCATCATCCTTCCCCAGTGGCCCGGCAACTGGCCCGTTAACTGGTTCGACAACTGGTTCGGAAGACTCGACCACTTTCCCGAGAACCCCTGTGAGTGGATTGGAGGAACTTGCGACCCAATTATCGCGGGCACGTCTTTCTGCACTGGCGTCAACGAGGCTCCCATTACCGGCGTGCCTTGTGCCCCCTCAAGCCTTCTTAGTGTTGGCTGCTGCTGGCACGCACCTGTAATCAAGAAGGACTAAATGGTAGTTAAGTGCGCATAGCCTTGGCTCTACACGAAAGTTATCTACCCAGATAGTCTTGAACGTATAACCAGGGCGGCACACGAAACTCATTTACCCAGATAGTCTTCACTTCGATCTAGATAGTCTTCAAATTGATATTTGAATTATATTTGAATAAAGGATAACGAGTGAAACCTTGTTACCAATCTCATATTCTGCGCTGTAGCAATCTACAGTAATTTGAAACTGGTGTATCCGAACTGCTTGATATAAATAGAACAACTCGATGTACGTCTTTCTCCCAAACAAGAATGAGACGGTGAATTTTTTTTACATATATCTTACGAGCATAAAACGGCATACCACAATGTATCATAGGCGTTTCGAAGACCAGATCAATATAAATAGCTTCTATAATGTATGTGAAAAGCTATTTTGACATGAATATTAAAATATGCACAATTTGGTCAATAGAGGCTAAGAGTCGAGCCAAGTTCCTCCTTGGTGAATTAATGCTATAGCGAGAAATCAAATTTTGGCTCTCAGTGGCTTTATAAACTAGAAATTGATAGGCTAATGACTTATATGGAACTGAGGTTTGTAGTGTTTTATAGGGCAGTCGGCGCTACTCCAACGCCTCCATGCTTGTGATTCGTTATTCTCTACACATAAAATTGAAAATACCATAATAGTTTGCATATGATCTGCAGAACCATGCCAAAACTGTGACGCCTAATGAAAAAAGAAAAAAAAAATATTATTCGTCTCACCCCCGAACCCCCCCGGTGGCAACGGGGCCAAAAAAAACCGGCTCCAAGAGCACAATGTAAATAACACCTGATCAAGAAATCTGGGCATTGGATTATAGAATAAATGTTAATCGCATAATAATAATAATAACAATAACAATAACAATAATAGTAATAATATTCATTCCAGTTGTGCTGAAAATGCGGCAAACTAGTATAGTCTTAGTGGCATGTTGGCTAGACAATAGGTGAAACAACACTTTTGCACGTTATCAGCGCATAGCGATGCGTACCACATCTAGCTTATATCATTTGGTTCTTCACGCATAATACTTACACAGTAGGGAAGCCTCACCGCGCCAATGTAAGAATACATAGACGCTCCTCACATATGTCAAGCCTTGGAAGCCAATGTAATGTGACGACGGTCTTAACTATAAGGGCCGTAAGTCCGATCAGCCGATCAAATTCAGCCGACTTCCGTCTACCCATTGAAATATCTTCCCTGCATAGGCTGTATATCTTGGCGGTTAGTCTAAATACTATAGCCGTTGAGGAATAGTGCTGAATCAAATATGTCTTACCTGATGTATCCCATTAGGGTATACAGGGTCTCACCATGATAGAAAATAGTAGTAACGCTACATTGCTACAATCCAGAACTACTCAACCCATACGAACTCTAGATATTATATGATATGATTAAATAATACGAGACAAATTAAGTTTTATACTCCGCAGCCGTATCCCATTTGCTCTGATTCAAATTTACGGAGTGCTTTAAGCAGTAGATAGTAAGCCAGCAGATATTATTCTCACCGAGTCGTGTGAGCAAAGTAATATCTGAGTAATTCTGTCTGGATCAACGTCATATGTCTCTTGTGATGCCTCCGTCAATAGTTACTGGTTTATGTCTATAAATTGCGTGATTCCTGCTCTACAAACTGCGAGGGAAGAGGGCATCAAATTTCCAAATTCCCTAGTTCATACTGAGCCAAATTAACAACATTTCACCAACCGTCTGTTTTATATTCATAATGCGCTCTTTAGCCTTTATTACCGCCCTGGGGTAAGCACACACCTGGCTCCTTGTTTGTCAATTGAAGATGCTAATATCACTAGTCTTTCGCTCTTCGGTTTGTGACTTTCAGAATGCCGTTTTAAACTCATTGCTAGATGCTAATCGCATTGCACTAGGCATGGCAAAATCTGATGGCTGGCCAGGAAATCTATGTGAACGGGCTGGTGGTAGTTGCGACCCAGTCACCGCGGACTTTTGCCAAGGCGAGTATGACACCACGGTTGGATTGCCATGTGTCCCCCGAGGAGTTGTTGGCGTTGGCTGTTGCTGGCATGCGCCTCCTCCAAATTAAAACCTGATTGCAGGCAGATAAATGTGTACGGCAGTGGCTGCATATACGTGTTTGTAGAATTCTATCTAGCGACGGGCAAAAAGAATCAACAAAGCATTATCAGCATTGCCGTAGTAATATTGTTCCATCTAATTGAGAGCTCGCTGTATCTTAAGCCTAGTTACGCAAATACAATAAATAACTTGGGCACAATCTGTTAAGAGATAATAATAGAATGGCATCTGTTTGTCTTTCGCTGTATATGTAATGTGCATGTAATTGATCATAACTTTACTGGAAATCATGCATGCTCGCTGCTGTAGTCAGAATGCGATTCTTACAGACAGGAATTACGCGAAGCCAATTGGCTGTTCTCCGCAAAAGAGCCTACGACATGCAAAAAGAAGAAAAAAGCAGTATTAAAAAAATTGCGTCCTGTGCCATTACGAGGAGTCGAACCTCGGTCTTCAGTGGTTTGTAGAAACTCCACAAACTGATGTCTTAACCGTTGGACCATAATAGCTAGCACTGGAGGTGGTGATATGCACGCCACAAATTCGTTTAATACACATACGACCCACCTATCTAACCACTACAGTAAGATCCAGGACCTCGCCTACGTAAATTGCATTGTGTGACACAATAACTGTATATACTGAAAGAACTTATAAAGCATAGTATGAAAGCTATCCACGAGGAAAATCAATTGCCTTTTCATCTCTTTAACCGTAAGCAATGGCATTGAAAGCAATAGCGTAAATGATGTCTAGATGGGACAGTAGAAAGGCAGCCATGTTCAGAAATCTCCTATTGCCAACCCAAGTACATATATCATCTTGGCCGGGTGCAAAAATGATCAACACAGTGCTGTACTTAGATAAGTAAGCTCTGACATCAGTAGAGTTGGTTCCCTCAACGGTGCAACCGGTGGGCACAGAGATAAGGGAGACATGAGCAGCACCTACACCACTGTTACCAGCCGCACCAGACAAGAATATACCGGAAGAGACCAAAGCAGCAGCGTCTTAGTTACTGGAACTGGAAAAGGCAATTAGTGCTAAAAGACATGCTGGCAACTGTGCTATTAGGACAGTTGCGGGTCTAAGAGCTGCTGGCAATATATTCCATGCCTAGTGGAATCAGAAACTACGCCACACTACGTCGTCGCAAAGAGCCTTGACGCCGAAGATCAGTTTTTTTTTTCTTTTTTTTTTTTTTTCGCAATACTTGTGAAAACTGCCAATAGTGCATGATATATGGGTACCGTGACCGTTGCCGTTGGTGTTCCCGCCGGGAACAAAACTGTTAAGAAGTGTGGCGCAGCCGTCAAATTCTTACGAGGAGCATCGTTGTTAGCTGCTTCCGATAGTTTTCTTCCATCTCGAATATGCTTACGTGCTTGGTAGCATCAGCACCAGCACCAGAGACTTAGGAGCCAGTGCCTGCACCAGCGCTATCGTGGGTGGCACTGCCAGGAGCGTTGTGAGAAATGCACCGGTCGATGAGACGACAAGTGTAACGCTCGAACCTGACGCTGGTCTACCAGTACGAGCCAACGGACAAGGTTTTTTTTAGACATTTTTGTAGCCTATCTGCTGGATATGTTTCTTTACACCCACGGAGCTGAGCAAAGGTGATTTCGGCATATGTTTTCCGTAGAAAGGTAGCAATACACGATGTTATCTCACTCAAATACGATAATGGTGATGGTATGCTTTAAAGGTATATCGTAAACTCTGATATATCAAGGAACTAACAGATAAGAATAAATGATAGTAGAGAGTAGAGCTTTGCCATCGTCAATTTTAGCATTCGCCCTTGCTCCAAAAAAAAGGCAGCTCTAAAATGGACAGGATAAAGCCACAATGCAATTATGCCCTTGTCTATCAGCTACCCATTCGGGGTATTTTATACATGTAAAAATTCCTCGTATAGGCGTCATCAAATATATGTGTATTACTCATGAGGAATGTTAGAATTGCGCGGATAGCCTGAGGCAGTAAAGGTGTGGTGAGAAACACACGGGGGCTAGTTGGCAGCCCATAGCATAATGCTCATACAAGCAGTGCCACATCTTCAGTAGAAGTACGCCACGCCTAAAGGCAACACCACAAGGCAATGATAGAACGGCAATATTGCATTGATAAATCTAGGGCCGCAGAACCCGTTACAAACCGACCAATAGTCTCATGAGCAGCTGCAGGTTTGGAATTCGGCATGTCCAGCAGGCTAGTGTACTGGTAGCCAGACACTAATGCTTCCTTGTTGTCGGTTAAGCGGGCGATATCCGCCAAGAGCCCCAGACTTTTTAGTTCACGACTAAACATACTAGAGGGCTAAATGGAGCAGACCCTCGCATACGAGTTGGAGTTGGGTCGACATAGGATTTCTACATCATACGACAGGCCTGCCGTTTTCGAAAGTTAAGTCTTCCATTTATATTCTCTAGTTCTATTTCTCCTCAATAATCCAAAATCGAAACAACCAGAGGCATCTAACCAGCCTTGGCTAAGGCTGTATCGCACTCCCTTGCTACCTAACCATTCATTGGCCAACAATGGAATGAGAATTTTGCATAAGAAGGCAGTTCAACATATAGTATAGTAATGAGACTCAATGCCTCGAGCACTGAATAATGCGGGTGAGTTTATAATCTTTCCTAGGAATCCACATTGAGCTTTTATATTCTCGAGCCCTTTTGCTTTTAAGTGTGTGCACAGCGCATGCTACATCGGAGCGTGTGCGGCCATGTTACTTTTCATTTGGTCCCCAGCTCCCATACCTCTTACTGATGTTTTGATACGATAGCCTGGTATGTGCCATCTCTAGCATTAAAAGGAATGCGATTCTTCCGTCAGTGACTAATTATAACGGCCGTTGGCCCCATATTACACAGCGACACATGCCGGCGTCGCAAGGTTAAATGTGAGTGGCACAGAGTCATTTTCATGGATCACACAGCCACCTATTCACTACTAGCTTTCAATGTCATCCTCTCTCGGGATATGACAAGCTAATATATGCTCTTGTCTAACAGGTGATGAGGCCACCCCCGTCTGTGGCCAATGCAGAAAGTCTGGAAGATACTGCGCGCGTCTTCTGAAGTCGTTTAGGTTTTCAGCCTACTCTTATCAATCAGGGACGGGAAGTCTTTCTAAAGGTACGTGGGAGCCTTGTTTCAGCCTTTATGGCTGCTCCTATATGTTCTCCCCCCTAATTCTCAAGCATCTCATCTCTGGAGCCAGCTAAACCAACGACTTTGATAGAGGCCGCTGAAAAGAGAAAACTCCCCTCCCCCGAAAATCCGCGAGATGCACTTCAGTCACCAGATGTGGCCTGGTATTTTCACAACTACATTGCGGAGCCTGCAAAGTGGTATGACCTCGGCGATGCCTCACGTCTATTTGCCACATGGGTCCCTGAGCTTGCTCTGGATGAACCGCTCCTTTTCAGTGCCATAGTTGCTTTGTCTGCGGAGCATGTGAGCCAAACAACGAAATCTAAGCCTGCAAAGGCAGTAGCTGAATTCTATCATGGACACTGCGTCCATCGCCTGATCCTATTGGACGAAAAGACCGAATTGCTGAGAAACGGGGTTGCCCTAGCGGCCGTATGTTTATTACGATCATACGAGATTTTAAATGGTTAGCTATTGGGAGATCCTTCCATGATGCTGATTGAAAGCCGAGCTGACGTCCAGAAGAGGACATTGACCCCAACAGACACCTTCAAGGCGCGTATTCATTAGCATCGTGTGAAGACTCTATTGCAGCGAGCCCCCCGGGAAGTCTCCTAGCTGCTGGATTCTGGAACTACCTCCGTGAGGATATTACTTTTAGCTTATTTGAAAGCTGCCCATTAAAAATGGAAGTGACAATGGCTGCCGCTCCAAGTTTGACTGGTGATCAAGACCAGCTCCACTCCATGACGCTCATACTTGGTCAAGTTATCAACAAGGCCTTCGGCTATCAAATCTCAGAACCTGAGTGGGAGAGATTAGTTTCCATGGTTCAAACTTGGCTCGACAAGCTCCCATCAAACGTCAAACCATTCTCAAGAAGTCAGAGTGTGACTCCATCGGCGGTTGGTGAATTGCCATGCTTCTGGTTCCTACAAGACTTTCATGGTGAGTTTCGCAATAATTCTTGCTATTATCAGCAGTTACTACTACTGACATTGGAACCACAATTAGCTTCTGCAAGGCAGTATGCCCTCATCGCGCTCACTATACTTGCCGCATTTGCACCTTTGAATCAGCTCTCAATGTTGCCCAGCGTATGTGATGACGCCGAACTCATTACCGCCGATGTGAGTAAGGGGGATTTACTGGAAACCTACGCTATCGAAATCTGCGGAATTGCATTCACAACGAATATTCCATCCGTCCTTGTAAACTCTTTCGGCCCTATTGCGTATTGTAAGCCCCTTCTCCTAACTATTCATTCTCCGCCTCCCACATTGTCTCCATTCTAACCATGTAAATCTCCCCAGGCGGCAAATTCATACGGTCCGAAGCCACCAGGCAAGAAGTCATTCGCCGCCTGTCCGCGTGTAAACGGTCTGTGGGATGGCCTGTTGAACGTTTAATTTCCAGCCTAAAGGACTCATGGACTGCGGAGCTGGAATCTCCCAGTTTTTCTGGGGAAGCGGGTCCTGGGTCTGGATCTTAGCCGTCCGTCCCCCGCTTCTTCTTAGTGAACGCACCAAGTTGGAAGGGAATTCCGAGCTCGGGTTTCTGTATAGCATCATCAACGGAGCTTGCCCCACGGCTAGTATAAGTAGGCGGAGACGGAGGCGTATATAAGTAAATTTTTGCATCACTGATAATTCCCTTATTGTTTTCCTATTTTATTATCACATCTATCTATACCCGAAATATCAATCTAACAAAAATTATACAACAACAACCGCAATGCTTGCAATGCGTTTTCGAGCCCCTCGACTGCTGAGTCGGGGTATGGCCACAGTTTCTTCAGCAACAAAAGCTGCTTCATCTCCTGGCCTTCACTGGCCGGCTGTGGTTCGCCCCAGTGCCAGTGAGATCAAGAATTCTAGACTCGACGAGCGTAGTCTGGAAAAGGCAGTGCGGCACATCCATCAAGATGGTCTTGTAGTGATTGAAGATGTCGTGCCTCACGAAGACATTGATCAGCTCAACACCAAGATGGTAGAAGATGCCCGCGTGCTCCAAAATATGGGAGACAAAGGACCATTTAACTACAACCAAGGAAATTTACAGCAAGATGCGCCTCCTGTTGCGGAGTTTTTCTACCCATCAATATTCACAAGTAAGATATATTCTTTGCAGAATTTTGGATCGCATAACAACGCGTTCTAACCACACACTTCTACATAGACCCTATTGCGACACAGATTACTTCAGCCGTCCTTGGGCCTCGGCCAAAGTGGACATTCTGCTCTGCCAACGCAGCCATGCCTCCTCTCCCGGGCGCATCTCCTCAGCGCCAACCAGTGCACTCAGATGCTGACTTTGCGCATCCTTCGCATCCTTTCGCCCTTGTCGTCAATGTCCCACTAGTAACTATGACCCCGGAAAACGGTTCAACTGAGCTCTGGCTCGGAACACACCAGACTGACATTACCTTTCAAGAAGGCGCACATGGAGAGCGAGCAAGTGGTCGCATTAAGGAGAATCACCTGCGTGATCGAGAGGCGATTCGCCCGCCGGTCCAACCCATCGTGAAGAAGGGTTCAATCGTGTTGCGAGACCTTAGGTTATGGCATGCTGGTATGCCGAACCCCTCTGACCAAGTCCGGATTATGCTGGCCATGATCCATTTTGCTCCATGGTACAGGAATACTATGAGACTGGAATTTGGAGACAATTTGAAACCCGTTCTGGAGAAGCTTGACCAACAGGGCCAGCTAGGACTGGATATTCCAGTGGATTGGGTTAGTCGTGAAGACGCCTTGCAAGGCTATCTGAATCGCGGCTTCGGGAATAGTTATGACTTTAATCAGACCCCTTGAGCACGTTGATTATTATTCCGTGGCACCTGCAATAGCTGTAAAAATACTGTATTATCGTGTTCCTGGAATATAATCCATATTGATAACACTTGGCTACAAGTATCCATTGGCTAAAGCTGCACTCATTATACGTATTTTAGACTAGCTCCATTGTAACTTTGCAAAAGATGCAGTTAAGGAAACTAACTATTGCGTATATCTTGCTTTATAATAGGCAAGATATCGCGAGGCATTTCAATATTATGGCAAATAACAACGGGGGCGCTCTTGTCTCAATTCACCCCAACTTAGGCAATCCAGAACCAGATCCTCTCTAAGAAATTTCTTGGTACGGGCTTTACCCACGTTGACTCCAATCTATCAATCTCAGCCTTGCCTGACCAGAGATCCATCTCAGCCAATCCAACGAATTTTGTCTTCTTGACGAGTTTATAGCCGAAAAATAAGGATAAGAAAATGGGAATATCAATATATGGCGGGATAAATGACTTGGCGCTAAATCGGCCAGGGAAGAAGCAGTCAAATCCATTGAACAGAGCAACCACGAGGCAGAAGATGAGTGCAAAATATCCCAAAAATGGCTGGAATGGGGATTTGTAAGGTAGAGTATCACGGTCGATGCCGTTGTACCTCAGGGCGTAGTAAAAACGGAGATACATGAAAGATACGCTGGCCCAAACAATAAGAGTACTGACAGCACTCAGGTTGCTGATCCAGAAGAAGACCTCCGAAGACTGGTTGTTAACGTTAAGATAGACCAAGCAGCTAAGGGCGGTTGTCAAGGCTACACAGGCATACGGCACGCCAAACTTTTCATACTTGAGGATTGCGGGCGCTTTGCCGTCCAAAGCAGCTGAATAGAGCACTCGCGTGGACGCGTAGAAGAAAGAGTTTCCGGCAGACCAGGCAGATGATAAGACAACTGCGTTAATGATATGAGGAAGAACTTTGATGCCTGCGTTCTTAATAGCGATAACAAAGGGGCTCGCACCGACACCGGGAGCAGAGCTGTTGATAGCATTGAGCAGATTCGGATCTTCAGATGAGACGCAAAGCCCAACAAGGAAGATGGAAAGAACGTAGAATAGTAAGATGCGCCAGAATACTCGTCTGACAGAGCGCTTGATATTTCGCCGCGGGTCTTTCGTCTCGCCTGATGCGACTACCACAATCTCACTGCCGCCATAGGCAAAAGTAGCTGAGATGAAGACCTTGAAAAAAGCCAGAAAGCGGCCCAACGCACCGTCTTCCAGATAAGCGTTCATCGGGCCCGGATGGTGCCAATATCGGAAGCCGATTTGGTCCCCAGATGGAGATCCGCCCACTGTAATGATGAACATGAGGAGGATCAAACCAATGATTGTAGTCAACTTGATAGCTCCAAACGCAAACTCGGCTTCTCCATATATCCGTACGGGAAGGCAATTAACAATGACCATGGCAGCAAAGAATACGGTTATAAGTGCAGCTTTGGGCACATCGTTTGGCCAAAAGTCAACAATAATGGCACAAGCCGACACCTCGATCGGCACACCAATAGCAAACTGATACCAGTAATTCCATCCCAGAGTGAATCCCAGCGCTGGGTCAACAAACCGCGAAGCAAAAACCGGTACTGCACCGGGAATCGGCAGCCAAGCTGCCATTTCACCCAAGCTATTGATTACACAATACAAGTTGAAGCCCGTGATGATGTAGCATAAAAATGCAGAGAGGGGCCCTGCTAAAGAGAGAACCTGGCCGCTGCCGACGAAGAGACCTGTGCCGATAGCTCCAGAAAGAGCAAGGAATTGAACGTGACGAGCTTTGAGGCGACGATCCAGCGTGCCGATATGTTGCTGCTCATTTTCTACCTTTTGAGCATCGTAGCTGTCGAATGCGCTGACGGGGGCAGCAGCAACAGAGATGGCATCTTGAGCTTCGACATCGCCATAAGGCGATGGCTCTTCCGTTTTGCCCATAATATTGGGTAGGGCCCAGAGAATGATGATAGAAGATTCTCAATGCCGAATAAGAGATGATCCTGAGCTAATCGGGCTGTCGATCGCAGGAATGCAGTAGCATACACGTATATATACATGAAAAAAAAAAACAGCCCTGACGAAGACGAGTTAGATCATGTTGCATCTACAACTGACCGATGAACGGAGGCATTTATCAACTCTAGTTCTGAATCTCGCCTATCTGTCTACGAGATCATCACATCGGCCAACTCATGTAACCTCAAAATGCGGGCAGTTTCTCGCTTCCCCGCAATCAATATAGCGAACATTGTCACAAGCTCACGAGATAAGCAACGCAACATCTGAGTCTAGGTGGAGAGCTCAGCGCCTAAACGCTTCGTATCAGACGATAGCGTCCTTTGCTACCACGCTCGTCTCCCCCGCGGAAAAACTTTTTGTTTATCAATTTCTCCCCGAGTTCATTCTGTTATGCGGTTTAGAGCAGCAATTATGCATACTAGAGCTTAGCGAAGTAAGCGGCGAACGAGATAGCTGCAGTAGCTAATGGATTATCTGGGGTAAGAAGTAACATAGGGCAGCCTACGTGGGGGAATAGCCAAGGTTTTTATGGACCAGCAGCGAGAGAAGAGCTAGCACTTGGCCGACGTAGTTGAGGGCCATGCTCGCACTTATACGCACGCTGATCAGTTGAAGTTCGGGTTTCGGTCTAGTTCAGCCGAGTTGCTATTTGCTAGGTTGTTTGCGTGTACCTAATCACGCGCCCTATTATCCAAGCCGATACGGTATCGTTGTATACATGTATTCAGACAGCATCGGATGGTTAAGTATGTGCCGGCCCGGATGGAATTCCGGTAATCGGCCTGTTTCAAATAGGAAAGCATACCAGCTATCTGGTTAGAAGCGACGGCATTTGTACTTTACATAGGCACGATGTACTACTGTGTTTCGACTACCGTATGGATTACCCAGAGAGGCTTTAGTGGAACACAGAGCCATCGCAGATTAATTCTGCAGGTATATAATGAGAGCGAGACTATTGCTGATGAATCATATCAGGTTTGCAGGGTCTTTGTTTGAATTGCTGAGCGACTGCGCTGTTCTTCTGGCTGCAGCATGGCCGTATGTTCCCTCGTCTGCTCAATCAACGTATGTTTACTAAAGCCTGTGGATATTTTCTTCTAACAGCTACAATCGTTGATGAAAATCGCCTGAAAATCTCCCAGGTCTTCATCCATCTTTATTCGTTGTCGTTCAAATCGCGCATATTTCACTATGATCATTCCAAAACTACATAACTGTAGCTATCGCTAGTCAGTATCATCAAGGCATGCCGCTCCTTAATAAAGAAAATTTCCACATGTTATGCTTGTATAAGCGCCAGGGACCGATCCAACGGCTCCAAGCTCCGAATGAGGCCCTTGCATCTCACTATGCGCGCCAATCGAGATCGTAGCACGTTGCCGCCTTAGCCTCATTGCATGGCAATTTCTTGATGGAAGTCACATCGTAATTCTTTAGCACTTACTACATTCTAACAGCTATGTGTTGCACATAAAGCATGAACGCGCTGTATAGCCTAAATCAGGTTATATAGCCTAGGAAAATAATTTTAAGCATCTAAGAAATTAGCCTCAATTTCGCTACCTTTTTAAATTGAAGTTGCGCCGGTGTGGTCGTACTGTAATGTCCTGGCTATTGCATGGGTAATGTGATCGTCGCTCTCCTAGACGAATAGGCCCGTTTGCGGATAAGCAATGAATAGCAGCATCATCATCTATCAGACGTTGGGACAAAAAGCGAGGACGCGTAGATGGACTAAAAGTGGAATAAATCATTTATACCACATGCTGCCATCTATATACGAAAGAGCTGTAGCTGTATCTGTTACTATCGTAACAAAACGATAGGGCATGTGAAATTGTCTATACTACTAATTAATTCCTATACAAACTACATGCGTCCTATATGTCGCTTTGTAGTATCCATACCAGATTTAGTGTCGTTTCGGAAGGACATGATTTCATGTCAAGCTTCCTTCTTTGTCAAATTGCTTACTTCAAAGTGACTACAAGGAAAATAAGTGTAGTATTCGGCAGAATAAATAGACTTATAAGATAAAGCGGGTTTCTGCCATCTAATTAGCACCCACAACGGCGCCTCCAGCGTATATGTCGAAAGTAGTATCGGCTTTAGGATCACGCAATATTTGGTTACATTTGTAGGGTGCATTCATCCGGTCAACACCGACCTCTCGCTCAAATACAAATAAGTGTCATCGTATTCATTTGCTGATGAAGCTCATACTGGTATTACATTTCTTGAAGGCAATTGTTTCGACGATTGCACGATAGAGATTTAGCTTGCAACGACATGATTATCTATCATCCATTTTTTCACTTGCATACTTGCCGCGAATTCTAGGTACAGAAAGCTTTCCCGACAAGACTCAATTCCCTCTTTCATAGGAGGCTTGGCTCCGCGCCAAATAGATTACACGCGGGGTATAATGCTCCCTGACAGCTGCTTAGCACAGGGGGTCAATATGCATCCCGGCCGGGATGATCTAAGATGCTAGCTAAAAGGCTGAATAAAGGCTTAATCGAGCATGAAGACACTGTTAGTTGCACGGTAATATACGAAAATAACCTCATCAATTAGCATGTTTCAGCCTAATACGATTACCTTCCATTTCTAGTTATCCTGAAGAATTTCGAATTCGGAGCTAACCCCCTTGTTCAGATAAAGTAATTGTATTGATGAGGCCAAAGAGATATAAGATAGCTTATATCAGTTTCTAAATCATAGAGACTTGCGCAACTCCCTATTTGAAGACATCTGCACTACCTCACGCAATCTTATACTACGCATATTACCATTCTTACGATGAAGCTTCTTCAGATTGCGCCCACTCTATTGCCAGTGGCTGTTGCCGCCCAAAGCTCTTGCAGCCAATATGCACAGTTCTCTGGCGGCAACTATGCACTGAGCAACAATCTTTGGGGACAATCCGCCGGTAGTGGCTCTGGCTGTATCACTGAGATATCCTTAGGCTCTTCCGCTGTGTGGTCGACGAACTGGAACTGGTCTGGAGGACAGAGCAACGTCAAGGGATACCCCAATACTGCTCTTAATATTCCAAACAAGCGACTTGTCAGCAGCATCTCAAGCATGCCCACTACTGCCCAATGGAGCTACACTGGCAGCAGCATCCGCGCCGATGTGGCCTATGATCTTTTTACTGCGTCAAATCCCAACCATGTCACGTATTCTGGAGACTACGAACTCATGATTTGGTAAGTCAGCGAGATGACTGCTTTTAGTTTATCTACTGAACAGCAATTCTACCTGTAGGCTCGGAAAATACGGAGATATTGGCCCCATTGGATCCTCTCAAGGGACAGTCAATGTCGGTGGCTCAAGCTGGACACTCTACTACGGCTACAATGGCGCCATGCAAGTGTATAGTTTCGTAGCTCCCGGCAACCTCACCAATTGGAATGGCGATGTCAAAAACTTTTACAACTATCTTCAGAATAACAAGGGATACCCTGCGTCAAGTCAATATGTCCTCAGTATGTCACTCTAATCTTTATCACACGAACTAACTATACATTATAACTAACCGACTACTCTTTAAGGCTACCAATTTGGCACCGAGGCTTTCACGGGAAGCGGAACCTTGAATGCCACATGGTCAGCGTCTATCAATTAAAGAGGCGTAGTATAAGCGTGGTTTAGAATATCATTGGGCTGAGTTAATTGTTAGCGTTAGCGTATGAGGCAGAAATGAAAAGGTTCTATTCATATTAACTATATCCAGACTGTATCTAGTACGTGACACTTAATTGGGCCATTGCTGAGCCAAAGACATCCTGTGATTGTCTGTTTTGGGGCGACGCACTACGAAGTGGTCGTTGAGTTTGGTCTATCAGCTGCTAGAGGCAGTATTAGAGCTGCTTGGAGACGGAGCTGTCACTGCTGTTACAGTATCATATGATATATTAGGTCAAGTACATTGTATTATAGGAATAAGTGAAACTCTAGATTTAAATATGGATCCAACAATAATTGTATCATCATCCAAGCTTCACTGAGAGCCGCCCTTGCGGCCCGCCTCGCGAGCTTTCTCACTGCCAGGTTCAAAAGATCCTCCCGAGGCTTTTCCTCCTTGAGAAGCTATGTTGCGCTATTTTTGTAGATGTTAGGACATGTAGAATTTTATAGTTCTAGCATTTAGAAACCGACCTGCTTATCAGGGTCCATAGAAGCGAAGCCGCCGCTGTGGCTGGCTTGTCCACCCTTGGAAGCAATGTTCTGAACCTCTTCTTTGGGTCTTTTGATGGTCAGCTGCGAGAAATTACTAGAATTACTGTAGGAGACCGTACCGGTTAGCGAAATTGCCGGGGTTATCGTTATCTGCCATGATGAAGTATCGAGCTTGGTCTGCTACTGGAGAATGTATTGCAGGTACAGAAGAAATCTGCAGAAGATGTGTTTGTAGGATGCGAAATTGTCGGAACCAATGTAGGTATTTATAATGCAGTCTCTTCTTGATATTTTCTCTTGTGTCATGTTTATTTCCGGTCATTCATTCACAACCAAGTAGTTGTCGTCATTAAACTGCTCTTCGTAGCCTCTGAGGTCACTCTCTAGCGTACTACCAGTCGACGCTCATCTCACTTCTGATCATCCTTATTCTATGACGGTCAGATGTCCGACATTATGACGTGGAATTCGGGTATGTTGTCGTGGTTTCTCGATGGTGTAAGAATGAGGGGCGGTCATAGTTCTTATGTCTAGGTACGTGGGATCAGTCAACACGTTAATTGCTCCATCTGTACCAGAACAATTTATTTGCAATATATTACTGCTTTATTAACGCAGCCTCCATCAAGGTGCATGCAGATACATGTACCTAATATTGCGCTCTAGTCTGAACTTTAAGACCGATAAAATTAACCACAGACTCAAATTGTTTGTATGAATGACGCCAGTCAAAGCAGTAGTGTTTTTGTATGACATATAATACTCAAATTTGCGCATTACACACGACTGAGGTCAGTTTCTAGAATAATTAAGCCGATTTACATAGCGGAGCCCCGCCACAGAGACCTAAAGAGCAAATATCATATGCTCCCGCTGCTCGCTCGATTGCTTATTTCTACACTCCATTCTAGAAAACGTAGAGAAGTACAGTCCAACAATGCTGAATTGAGTTGCAGGGTAATGAGGCGAGCCTAACATTGCTTGCCAGGTAGTGCAGCATACTCGAGGTGAAGATGGATCTGCCGTCTCCTATAATTGAGACATGATAAATCTAGTAGAACTATAGCAGGATATGAATTTTACCTACTTGTGAATACCATCATGCTCTTGCAACTGCTCCTGGATTCATACTGGGATGCGATGACACAAATGTGGATAAACGCTGACTAATACTGATACCGTAATGCATTAGCACAGTTCCTCATGACGGCCCTTTTCTTCTTAATCGCCGAAGCAATTCTTGGATATAAGGACTGGGGCGATGAATAGGCCTCGCAACCGCCAGCCTCGACCCTCGGGGCAAAATGAGTCTCGGGGAAGAGGGAGAGGGAGAGGAGGAGGAAGAGGAAGAGGAAGAGGAGGAGGAGGAGGAGGAGGAGGAGGAAGAGGAGGATCGTCCAACTTGGGACGTCGAGCACCTGGAACGCCGCAACAAGCTGCCGGCACCGTCCCGACCTCTAAGCAGGTTGTAGCTGGTACTGCTGTTTTCATCATCTTAAAGCAAGATCAGCCAACGGGCCAGGAAACTCGGGGGATCGTGCAGGATGTTCTCACATCAGGAGACCATCCTCGCGGGATCAAAGTTAGGCTGCGCGATGGTCAAGTCGGCAGAGTGCAGAGACTTGATGACGGGTCTTCTCAGCCATCAGCCGGAACAGCACCGGCTTCCAATGCCTCGAGCTCGCGATTCAGCAGCCGATACACAGATATCAGGAATGACGAGGACTTTGA
The DNA here is from genome assembly GCF_020647865.1 of Trichoderma asperellum. Classification (NCBI taxonomy): domain Eukaryota; kingdom Fungi; phylum Ascomycota; class Sordariomycetes; order Hypocreales; family Hypocreaceae; genus Trichoderma; species Trichoderma asperellum. Next base: position 3,264,872 of record NC_089420.1, on the reverse strand, counting down.
TTATCTGGAGGGACCGCCGCCGAGGAGTTTAGCAGATTTCATGCCGGGCTTGGATGAGCCTGCGGCCGATGTATCTTCCAGCGAAGCTGGCGGTGCTCGCATTGTCGAGGACGTGGTTGTCTGTCCAATTTGCGAGGCATTTGAGGGGGATGAGGCTGCTGTTACGCATCATCTCGATCGAGAGCACCTGAGTTGAGGGGGGCGCATCTCGAAATGGCGTCTTCACCTTTCTGAAATGGCTAGGATATACCTCCAGCACGCTGGGCATATTTGTACAGACACCTACATACTGGAAAGCTACGGTGTTTTACGGCGTTGAGCGGCCGATGATTTTGTTTCCTTCTTCATAGTGCAGCTATTTTTGGCCATGCACGAGCACAGCGATCTAAATCTAAACGAACCAGGATTGTGGCTGACTTGATTCACATTCACACTTACCCTTGATCCCGCGCAGGTGATTGCATGCATGTTCGGTTCGCATTGAACCAGGTATCCGCAGCCTTGCATGCATGATCTCAATCTCAGGCTCCAGGGCGTCCCGAAAAAGCCGGCGGAACGGGGGCCGGGGTGCCCGTAATTTTAGCAGGCTGGACAAGCAAGTGAAACCAGCCCAGCTCCAGTTCGTTGCTTGCTGGGCAGTCGTGAATCGCGGTGCAGTATTGAACCAAGCAACTATGAGCCCCTGGAGAGGAATGCGCAGGAATGTGAGCTTGCTGCTAGTATTTGCGTCTAGAAGGACATGGGACTGGAAAAGGCAGTCATCAGTTCTTAGGGTACATGTACATGCACATAGGGAGTCAATTTTGCTGATAAAGGAAGCTGTGCGCCCTACAGTGAAATTGCATCCGCAAGCTGCTGACTGGACTATTGATGTTTTAGCCTTGCCGCAGAAGAAATTGGGGAGCTGGGCAGCCAGCACTACAAAGTACCTACGTGTATGTACCAAGGTTAGCAGTACCTGCTTAGTAGGCAATACGGGCCAAGTACGAATTTGGGAGCAGCGCGTGGCCACGTCAACAACGGCAAAAGATCAAAAATAAAGCTGCTGGGTACGATAACGTCGACAAAACAAAGCATGGGATGCCGTTATTTTGCCTCGCTTCGCCCGCACGGCGGCGCAATTGCATGCATCGTCTCAGCGTCTCTTGTTTCTCTTTGTTCCTTTGTTTGTTCATCCACGCGTGGCTTGGCGCCGTCTGGGACCGGATTTTCCGTAAATCCGCGCCCCGCGATTGGCCGCGCCGGCTCCTCGCTCTCCACGTAATCAGTCCGGCCACCTTGTTCTAGTGGGCTGCTGCTCCCAGCAGTCAATGCCGCTCACACAGCCTGGCCTGCAAGGTGACCTGCCACTTCTCCTTAACTCTCCAACCAGATCTCCTCTTTCGCCAATCAACCCTCCCAGCATCTCCTCATCGGCAAGGCCCTCATCGCGACTCGCCTGCCGCCGCGTTTCTTTTCTTCCTTTCGATCCTTTTTCTCGTTTCTCTTAGTCCTTCGTCTCGTGCCGCTTTGGCGCATGGAAGCTGTTGACGGCCTCGTCCTCCGCCCCTCGAGCCTGAAGCTAGCTCTACCTAATCTCAACACCGACACTGTGAGCCGCGGCAATTTCGATAGGCGGCTGCCCTAGGAGTATCGAGTCGACGACGGCCCATATTATCTCATTGTTGGCTACTCTGGCGCAATGGCGCCTCTCCCCATCAAGTTCCAGGAGCTGGTCCAGCTCAGCAGCCTGGGCGTGGACACGCAATCCATTGGCTTCAACTCCTGCGTAAGTCGCTCTTCCCGCTCCATCAGACAATGAAAATGCAGCAACATTGCCCGTGCTGACCTATGCGCGCGTTCGGAAACACAGACACTAGAGTCAGACTCGTTCGTTTGCATTCGGGAAAAGAAGAACGAAGCCGCTCAGCCCGAAGTGGTCATTGTCGAGCTCAAGAATGGCAACCACGTAACACGCAGGCCTATCAAGGCCGACAGTGCTGTCATGCACTGGAACAAGCAAATCATTGCTCTCAAGGCCCAGTCCAGGACTCTTCAGATCTTCGATCTCGAGCAGAAGAAGAAGCTCAAGTCCTGCACAATGAACGAGGATGTTCAGTTCTGGAAGTGGATCAGCGAATCCACTCTGGGCCTCATCACAACTGGCAGTGTCTACCACTGGGATGTCTACGACGCTTCTCAGGATGCGCCTGTCAAGGTCTTCGAGCGCAATGCTAACCTCAACGTGCGTCAATTTACTCCATGTGCCTCATTACTCCCCGCCCCCCGCTAACTCACTACTACAACAGGGCTGCCAAATCATCAACTACCGAGTTAACAGCGATGGAAAGTGGATGGTTGTGGTCGGCATCTCGTCTCAGCAGGGCCGTGTGGTTGGTGCCATGCAGCTGTACTCCAAGGACCGGGGTATCAGCCAGGCCATTGAGGGTCATGCTGCTGGCTTTGGCACCTTGAGACTGGATGGTGCCCCTCAGGACACCAAGATCTTCAGTTTCGCCGTGCGAACCGCCACTGGTGCCAAGCTGCACATTGTCGAGGTCGATCACCCAGATTCGAACCCAGTCTTCCAGAAGAAGGCTGTCGATATCTTCTTCCCGCCCGAGGCAACCAATGACTTCCCCGTCGCCCTGCAAGTCTCGCAAAAGTATGGCGTCATCTTCATGGTTACCAAGTACGGTTTCATCCACTTGTACGATCTCGAGACGGGCTCGTCCATCTTCATCAACCGTATCTCTAGCGAGACCATCTTCACGAGCTGCGCTGACGATGACTCCTCGGGCCTTGTCGGTATCAACCGCAAGGGCCAGGTCCTCTTCGTCACCATCGATGATTCAACGATTATCCCCTACCTGCTTGAGAATCCCGCTAACACAGAGATTGCCATCAAGCTGGCATCAAGAGCTGGCCTCCCCGGTGCGGATAATCTTTACGCAAAACAGTTTGACCAGCTCTTCAACAGCGGAAACTACCTCGAAGCTGCCAAGGTCGCCGCAGGCTCGCCCCGTGGCTTTTTACGTACGACCGAGACGATCGAGAAATTCAAGCGCCTGCCTGCCCAGCCTGGTCAGATGGCCGTTACACTGCAGTACTTCGGAATGTTGCTTGACAAGGGTGCTCTGAATCGATACGAAACTCTTGAGCTCGCTCAGCCTGTCCTGCAGCAGAACCGAAAGCACCTTTTGGAGAAGTGGTTCAAGGAGGGCAAGCTGGACTGCTCTGAGTCGCTTGGTGACATGGTGCGGCCGTACGACGTTAACCTGGCGCTAAGCATCTACCTTCAGGCCAACGTCCCCAACAAGGTTATTGCTGGATTTGCCGAGACTGGCCAGTTTGAAAAGATTCTGCCATATGCCGCTCAAACCGGACACCAGCCCGACTACATCCAGCTTCTCCAGCACATCATTCGTACCAACCCTGACAAGGGAACTGAGTTTGCCACTGCTCTCGCGAACAATGAACAGGGCCCTCTGATTGATCTGGAGCGCGTTTGCGACATCTTCCAGTCCCAGGGTATGGTTCAACAGGCCACTGCCTTCTTGCTTGATGCCCTCAAGGAGAACAAGCCTGAGCACGCTCGTCTCCAGACTCGACTCCTGGAGATGAACCTGATGCACGCCCCTCAAGTTGCCGAGGCCATCCTCGGTAACGACATGTTCACACACTTCGATAAAGCCCGAATTGCTCAGCTTTGCGAACAGGCTGGCCTGGCTCAGAAGGCGCTGGAGCTGTACGAAGATCCTGAAGCTGTCAAGCGCGTCATCGTCAACATCGCCGGCGCCCCCAACTTCAACCCCGAGTGGCTGTCCAACTTCTTCGGCAAGCTCTCTGTCGAGCAGTCTCTTGACTGCCTCGATGCTATGATGAAACACAACATTCGCCAAAACTTGCAGTCGGTTGTCAACATCGCCACCAAATACTCGGAGCTTCTCGGAGCTGTCCGCTTGATCGATTTATTCGAAAAGTACAAGACATTTGAGGGTCTTTTCTATTATCTCGGCAGCATTGTCAATCTTTCCGAGGATCCTGATGTGCACTTCAAGTACATCGAAGCTGCTACCAAAATGGGCCAGTTTAACGAAGTTGAGCGTATCTGCCGTGACAGCACCCACTACAACCCTGAGAAGGTGAAGAACTTTTTGAAGGAAGCTAAGCTGCCTGAGCAGCTGCCTCTCATCATTGTGTGCGATCGCTTCAACTTTGTACATGATTTGATCCTGTTCCTCTACCAGAACCAGCAATTCCAGGCTATCGAAGCCTATGTTCAGCGTGTCAACCCATCTCGAACCCCTATCGTTATTGGTGGCTTGCTCGACGTTGACTGCGAAGAGAGCATCATCAAGCAGCTTCTCACGACCGTTGATGCTCAGCAGATTAGTATTGACCAGCTTGTGTCTGAGGTCGAGACTCGAAACCGCTTGAAGCTTCTGCTGCCCTTCCTCGAGGCCACTCTCCAGGCCGGTAACCAGCAGCAAGCTGTCTACAATGCTCTGGCAAAGATCTACATCGACTCGAACAACAACCCTGAGAAATTCCTCAAGGAGAACGATCAATATGACACCCTTGTCGTCGGTAAATACTGCGAGAAGCGAGATCCTAACCTGGCGTACATTGCCTACTCCAAGGGCCAGAATGATCTGGAGCTTGTCAACATCACCAACGAAAACTCCATGTACAGGGCTCAGGCTCGATACCTTTTGGAGCGAGAAGACACTGAGCTCTGGCGCTTTGTTCTCAGCGAGAACAACATTCACAGACGATCTGTTGTTGACCAGGTCACTGCAACTGCTGTCCCCGAATCCACCGACCCTGCCAAGGTCTCTGTTGCCGTTTCTTGCTTTTTGGAGAATGACCTGCCCCTGGAACTTATTGAGCTCTTGGAGAAGATTGTTCTTGAGCCTTCTCCTTTCAGCGATAACCAAAACTTGCAAAACTTGCTCATGTTCACCGCTGCCAAGGCAGACAAGGCCCGCGTGATGGACTATATCCACAAGCTGAACGAGTACAACGCTGATGAAATCGCTTCCGCCTGTATCGACGTCGGTCTCTTTGAGGAAGCCTTTGAGATTTACAAGAAGGCTGACAACAAGTCTGCTGCTGTCAATGTTCTCGTTGAGCATGTTGTCAGCATTGACCGGGCTCAGGCGTATGCTGAGGAGGTTGACCTTGCCGAGGTTTGGAGCAGGGTTGCCAAGGCTCAGTTGGATGGTCTCCGCATCTCTGATGGTATCGAGTCATACATCAAGGCTGAGGATCCTTCCAACTATACTGAGGTGATTGAGATTGCCACTCATGCCGGAAAGAACGAGGACCTTGTCAAGTATCTCCGCATGGCCCGCAAGACCCTTCGCGAACCTGTTATCGACACGGCTCTCGCCTTCTGCTATGCTAGACTCGAACAGCTCTCGGAATTGGAAGACTTCCTGCGTGCCACCAACGTGGCTAACATTGAAGAGTCCGGTGACAAGGCTTATGAAGAGGGACTCTACGAGGCATCCAAGATCTTTTACAGCAGTATCTCCAACTGGGCTAAATTGGCCACCACCCTTGTGCATCTCAGCGACTACCAAGCCGCCGTCGAGTGTGCCCGCAAGGCAAACAACATCAAGGTGTGGAAGCAGGTCCACGAAGCCTGCGTCGACAAGAAGGAATTTAGGCTTGCTCAGATCTGCGGTCTCAACCTGATTGTTGATGCCGAGCAACTCCAAGAACTTGTAAAGGACTATGAGCGCAACGGATACTTCGATGAGCTCATCAGCCTGCTCGAGCAGGGCCTGGGTCTCGAGCGCGCTCACATGGGCATGTTCACCGAGTTGGGTATCGCCTTGTCCAAATACCATCCTGAGCGTCTCATGGAGCATATCAAGATCTTCTGGTCCAGGGTGAACATGCCCAAGATGATTCGCGCATGCGAGGAGGCGAATCTGTGGCCTGAATTGGTGTTTTGTTACTACCACTATGATGAGTTCGATAACGCTGCGCTGACTGTTATCGAGCGACCCGAGAACTCGTGGGATCACCAGCAATTCAAGGAGATTGTGGTCAAGGTTGCCAACTTGGAGATCTACTACCGTGCGATCAAATTCTACGTTGAGCAGCACCCATCACTGCTCACTGACCTGCTAGCTGCTCTTACATCTCGTGTCGACGTCAACCGTGTTGTCAAGATGTTCCAGAAGAACGACAGCCTGCCACTTATCAAGCCCTTCCTTCTGAATGTCCAAACTCAGAACAAGCGCATTGTCAACGAGGCAGTCAACGACCTGCTGATTGAAGAGGAGGATTACAAGACCCTGCGTGACTCCGTGCAGAACTATGACAACTACGATGCCATGGAGCTGGCTGGTCGTCTGGAGAAGCATGACCTGATCTTCTTCCGCCAAATTGCTGCCAGTATCTACCGCAAGAACAAGCGTTGGGAGAAGTCAATTGCCCTTTCAAAGCAAGACAAGCTTTACAAGGATGCTATCGAAACAGCTGCCATCTCCACCAAGAACGACATTGTTAACGATCTTCTTCGATACGTATGTTACACTCCCGATACCCATTTTATCCCGTAATGATGCTAACTTCAAGTCTTAGTTTGTTGACATTGGCCACCGCGAATGCTACACGGGCATGCTGTATGCCTGCAATGATCTCATCCGACCTGATCTTGTCCTGGAGCTCTCTTGGCGCAATGGCCTCAACGACTTCACTATGCCGTATATGATCAACATGCTCGCCCAGCAGACCAAGGAGCTCGCACTGCTCAAGGCCGATAACGAGTCACGCAAGTCCAAGGAAAAGGAGCAAGAGAAGACTGAGGATAACACACCCATCTTGGGCGGTGCTAGACTCATGATCACCGCTGGACCTGGCGGAAACGCTGCTCCAGCGCCATATGGCCAAGCTAACGGCTTTGCGCCCCAACCCACTGGTTTTGCGCCCCAGCCCACTGGCTACAACTACTAGATGCAATTGCCAGTGTGGGTCAACGCACCATACTTAGTACCAACATATAATGCGTAATTCTTTTCGCTGTGGCATAGCTAGCTGCAACGCAGCCTAGCCAGGTTCGAGCGAAGCATGGTGGGGAAGCTAGACGGGCAATATGGGACTGATGATGACGACGCGTGAGCTTTTTGTTTTTAGGGGGCTCCTTCATCGAGCTATATAATGATGGATTAGAGATACAAAAAAAGAGTTGATCGTCTAGAATGAGACGACGAACCTCGGGCTCGGAGTCTCGCAAGTCACGGATTCTTTTTTCTTCTTTTTCCTTTGCAGTTAGAGTGGCGGAGGAGAAAAAAAAATCTTTTTCTTTTCTGAATTTTGGCGGAAGTGACGCGGAATGGAAATCTGCTAGGCTGCGAATGTGTATGATAGGCAATTTAAATTTGTTATTTCTCATTCCAGGTTCTGTGCGATTTATTGTGATGTTATGGCGTATACTTTGTTAAACCAGAAGCTCTGTACGAAGTGGAAATGTAGTTAGGGGGTGAAGTTGGAACCAGGTCTTGTGTGAGTGAGTGACAGCACCTACGCCCATTCACGCAGTCCTGGCTCTCACAGCTAGACCATGTACAGTTGGCAACACGTATATTTACAATATAAATAGCACTCATGCAAGAGTAGTCCCAACCATTGATAAATCAGGGCACATCTACACCTGCTCAGAAGTAAATACTTCAAGTATCACTCAATTGCATTAGGAAACAAAAAACCAAGTCTACAATGCCATGTCCAAGCTATGGCTCCTATGCTATTGTACAAAAAAGGTTTTACGTCCCATATCCAAACTCTCCAAAAAGGAAAATTAATAAAACAAAAAAAAAAAAAAAACGCATAGAATAGGATAGGCTATATCATATATTCTATACTTTATTGCTGTTTGGCTTGGGGTGAGCTGTCTTGAGCCACTCGCCGTTGAAGGCATTAATGAGCCAATTGTTTAGTTCTAAAAAGCCACATATTAGAAAAAGCCCTCTGTTAAATGGGAATGTATAAGGAGAGAAGAGGTTTAGGAAAAAAAAAAAAAAACTTACTGTCGTATACAATGCGATTTGCGCCATGGAAGTAAATGCCATGGTCGCTGTCGGGGAACACATGGACATCGTAGTTTTCCACACCTGCCAAGTCCAAGCTATCCAGCAGAGTGAGGGAATTCTGGAAGTGCACATTGTCATCGGCAACGCCGTGCATGAGCAAGAAGCGTTTGTTCTCGCCCAGGGCCGTGGCATTGGATATCTTGGACGTGGCGTAGCCCTTGTCGTTTTCCTGGGGAGTGCGCATATAACGTTCGGTATAGATACTGTCATAGAAGCGCCAATCGGTAACGGGCGCCACGGCCATACCGTAGGAGAATGTGCGGCCGGCGTCCTGCTCCAGCGTCTTGAGGGTGGTGAAGCCGCCGTAGGACCAGCCCCAGATGGCGAGTCGGGTCTCGTCGACGTAGTCGAGGGAGGCAAAGTGACGAGCGGCTGCGATGTGATCCTGCGCCTCGAGAAGACCGAGCTGAGAGCGGACTGGCACGCGGTGCTTGCGGCCGAGGAAGCCTGTGCCTCTGGGGTCTACGGTGATGACCACGTAGCCGAGGTTGGAGGCGACATAGGACTGGAAGTTGACCGCGAATCTCTTGGTGACTTCCTGCGAGCCGGGCCCGGAGTACTGCTGGAAGAGGATGGGATACTTCTTCTTGGGGTCAAAATGAGGCGGACGACGTTCGAGGTAGTTTACGGTGACGTTGTCACTGAGATTGAGCGTGCCGTATTTGAGAATAGGAAGTTCATGCTTCTTGGCACGGTCGGCAAGCTCAGCATTATCTTCAACAATAACTTCATACGAGATGTTGCTGGAAGGGGTTGAGATGACCTTTTGGTACGGGATTTTGGGTCCGCGATAGGAGAGGAGGGCAAAGCCTGCCCCAGACGAGAAAGAGGCGGAATAGTAGGCCTCAGCAGAAATGTTTGTGAGGGGCTTTAGATCCGAGCCGTCCAGTTTCACGGAGTACACATGGCGCTGAATAGAAGATTCCTTGGTACCGACAAAGTAGACAAGGTTGTTGGCGAGATCGACGGCCGAAGGAGCATTATCAACTTCCCATTCCCCAGAGGTGAGCATGATGGGCTTGGAGTTGCTCAGAGGAGTGAAGTATCCAATGTGTTCATAGCCGTCGTAAATCACTGTGTCGACATAGCCATCCTCTGGTCGACCATTGTCCGGGTCTGCAGGAACATACGTCATTGAATGTGAGATCTCGAACCAGCCGCCGTCAAGCTTGTCGACATCGATATTGTTGATCGTCTTGCCCTGGCGCTCATTAACATCGACGAGAATGACTTTCAGGTTATCGCTGACGCGATTGGTCTGCTTGACAAGGACATTGTCGCCAGCCCAGATGAGGCTGTTGATGATGCGATCATCGTCAGGAAACTCGTCGCCGGTGCTAACCGAAAAGACGTCGCCTTTGGTGACATCGTAGAACTGGAGGTCAACAACGGGGTTGTGCGCGCCAGCTTTAGGATACTTGATTTGCTGGACCTCGGGGTAGGACTCCTCGCCACTCTGCGGTGTTTGGCCGCTGGGTCGCGAGATGAAGAACTGAACAGGATACTCCGGGACTCCGGTTTCGTTGGTCCGAAGGAAAGCCAGAAACTTTCCGTCGTCGGACCACCAAGTAGCGCTATTTCCAGAGAAAACCTCTTCTTCATACACCCAATCAGGAATGCCGTAAAAATACTCCGGGCCACCATCCTTTGTAATCTGCACGATATCGTTGTCGCCGGTGAGGCGGCGGATGAAGAGATTGTTGTCTTTGGTAAACGATATCGCGTTGCTGCGAGGGCTCCAGCTTGCGAGCTGAACACGAGCTTGCGTATCCAACGGGATGAGGGGCTCTGCAGTCTGCGTCTCCACGTCGAAGACGAAGTAGACGGCCGTGAACGAATGCCTCCAGACACTCTCTTTTGCGACGCCAATGAGGACCTTTTTCTGATCTGGACTGGGTCGAAGCCAGTGGGGAGTGTACGGTTTGCCTGCGTACTCGAATTGCGCCTTCTTCATGAGAGTCCGAGACTTGGCCAGCTGAGTATCCGCATCGCTTGCGTCCCCTACCACTGACCGAACGTCCTCCACGACGAGATAATCCTTGCCTGATGCTCCTTGTTCGAGCAAGAGGCCATCTTCGCCGTCGGGGCCTGCAATCCAGCTAAGCGATTTGCTCTCGGCAGACCAGTAGCGATCAAAGATCTGGTCCAAGGTGACAGGCTTGCCGGAGCCGCGAGAGTCGGCGTCGGGATCATGGTCCACATCGCTGGCGTGCTTGTACGATCCCTTGGAGACAAACACGGCGAGAGATGCGACCCAGGCAGCAACGAAGACGGCGGCGCAGATGAGCAGGATGCGACGCAGCTTCCTGTCCATAGGCCTGCGCTGAAGGCCTGCGCCGGTCGAGCCAAGAAAGGCGGCGCTCTCGGTGTCATCGGCAGCTTCATCCTTGAGGGGATCCTCATCGTACACGTCGGTGTAGGCAGGCCTACCGCGGGCCTTGCGCGGCACGGTGCCTTTCTCCATCTCCTCTTGTATCCGGTCGAAGACGATGCTGGTGGTCGAGACGGAAGAGAGAGAATCGGTCGATGGGGATCTCTTGGGCCCGTCAGCGGATGACATGATGGAGACGCGGCACGAGCAAGTCGCAGGGGTTGCGTGGAAGGGGTTTTGTCGAGTGTATCGGTCAGCCGGATCGCGTTCAGAGGCAGACACGCAGCATCGTCCCGCAGCGGATGGCAGCAGCGTTGCCTCGAGATCACGATGCGGACACCAGCAATTCGGAAAGCTGTCGACGAGAGAGAGGCGGTCAATTGCCGGTGTTACCGTCCTGAGCTCTCTGTATTGAGGGTTGAGAGGAGCTTATTGTCGCTTCTGTCGCGGGTGACGTGATTGGCGCAGGCTGCTGTTAGTGCTGGTCCTACAGGGGCCTATGGTCGGCTATGGGGCGACAAGTACCGCATTAGCACCTGTAGTCAGCAAGGCGAATGAACAAGGTTATCGCGAATTGGCCAATGGGAGTGCGCATGTCCTCCAGCCTTGCCATAAGTCGCGGCAACCGTGGCAATCAAGCATATCAGCTCACAGGCTGATACAACTGCCTACATGTAGTCTTTCTTACCTACCAGATACAAGTGCCATTGGTGCATGCAGCATGTAAGTGGTCTTACGGTTGAGACTCCACTGCCGGCCAATAGGCTTAGCATATGCCGAGGCGAGGCCTACCAATCAAGGGCAGCCAGATGCATAGTGCCTTATGCTCTACATTGCCAGATCACCCAAAGCACCACGCAACAACACAGCACACAAAACAAGGCGTCCGCATATCCTCTGCATGATGCAGCCATCCACACTTTGTGCCGTATAATTCGCCGGTCAAGCTCTTAGTGGGCTCCGCAGCGGGATCAGCACGGCTGTGGAACCGCCCGGCCGCCACACCATTCCAGCGTCTCCAGTGGATAGACGACAGACGATGGGAGCAGCTGAGTACAGGCGAGATGCCGAGCGGTGAAACGGCGAGGGAACACGGCGGATGCTGAACGGGGGGGTGTATATTATGTTATACTTGGTAGTACTACTACTAGGTAGGAAGCAATAGCCTACCTGCATGTATATGGGACAGCAGCACGGACTGGCATGGATATTACCGAAAAAAGATGCTATCGTGATAAGTCTCGCCGCTACACGCAGAGCAAAAGGACAAGCCAAGGCTGTGGCGCAGACATATACATACACAAGAGGCAACCATCGCCAAATCAGCTTGGCCGCAGCTCCCCCAGACTGGCCTATACATAGAACGGTTTGCCACATCTTTGTCTCTCATCAGCTCCAGCCACGTTGGTTTGCCGCAGCCTTATGACAGCCGACAGCTCGCATTGCCAACCCCAGACAGATTCTCCGGCCTCTCTCCCAAGCTAAGCGCCAGGCTCTACTCGTGTCTAGCCCCCTGCAGCTGCGGTGGCGCGTGGGTGCTCTCATCAATCTTGACAACCCGGCACGCTGTCCCATACGCCGCCGTCTGAGCGAAGCCCCCCATGTCTCCCGCATCGAATCTCAGACAGATGATGGCGTTGCCACCCCGCCGCTTGCACTCGTCGACGACTCTGCTGATGGAGTCGTTCCGGCACGCATACAGCATGGACGTGAACCACTGCAGCTCGCCGCCGGCCATGCTCTTGAAGACCATGCCCAGGCTGGCGCCGATGTTGCGCGACCGCACCGTGATGCCGTAGACTGTGCCGAGGACCTGCTCGATGCGGTAGCCGGGGAGATCGTTCATGGCTACCACAGGGTGGAGATGCGTCATTAGCTGTCTGCTCTGTACGCACCCATATGTCTTTGCATAGATTGTTTTACAAGCAGACGCAGTGGCGACTTGTAGCCGCGCCTGCGCCTGCGCTTATGTTTATGTGCTCCGTATCTGCAGTCGACTGACTTACTGGTTGTCACGACGCCCTCTGTTTCGGTGAAGCAGTGCAGGTCGGTCAGATGCGAAGGGATATCCGCAGCCTCTTGAGGCCGCTGCTGCTCTTTGTCCTTGCCGAAAACCATGGTGAAGTGCTGTTGATGGCGGGAATTACTGACGAGGGGAATTGAAAATCAACTGAGGATGGTAGAATGGACTAATGCTGCTGCTCGCTCTCCTGCGCTTCTGGCGAATGCAGCTCCTATTTATACCATTTGCATCTCAACGTATATAAACTCTATTCTGGACGAACCATTCCTAATTCCCATCTAGATCAACATCGCTCACCCTGATCCCAATCCATCAATGAACCCCAATTACCCGTACATACATGGCACTTGTTTCCCCTCAGAGGTGATGGAATGGCTTGGAGCAAAAAGCCTCCAAAGCGGCCGCTAATCTCGCCAAGCGCTACATATGGCCCATCCCAGGGTCTGGCGCGCCGCTTCCGCCTACTATGGGACTAGCCGGACAGCTCCTGATGCAGGGATCGGAGCCAGCCGTATTGCTCGCGTTTTGGTCCGGTGGCCGGCTAGCCCAGGAGTCATGGCAGCGCTGTCTCGGTGGTAGCGCATTGTATGAGCGCTATATTCGGGGGTTATGCACGATGTCGTCGTCGGTATCATGTCACACTGCGCCATCGCCTGACCCGAGAGAGGTAGTAGTGCGAGTCGGTTGTTGGAGAGTGTGAACACTCGAGTGATACCTGCTCTGCTCTATACTTCATTCAGCGTCATGCTACATACAGCAGAGAAGATGCCAATTGTAGGTCGTAAGATATCGATTCGTAGCATTATTAAGCGCATGCACCAAGCGCAATCTGTACCTGACAGGTTATGAGCTACTGAAGTTGGCCATCCAACTCGAAAGCGCTACAGCATGTGCTCCATGCCTTAGGTTAGTAGGTAGGTAGGTACCTATGACTGCCCGACTTACACGTTAAGCACCTAAACGCGCTGTTAGTCGATCCTGTACCTGCACTGCCAGTTGCCCCTTTCAGGCGGTGGACACGATCCGATACAGCGGCTGCTCGTCCTAATCGAGTCGCTTCGCTGTCAATGACTCAGGCACCGTCTCGGCAGAACTAGAGTCTGCCTCTTCCTCTTTGCTTCCTCCACCGCCAGAACAAACCGCTTCGAACCACACACCCTTAGTCTCACTCGAGGCATTGCGTCAAGGCGCGGCATTTCTTTGCTCGTTTCTCTCTGGTTCTTCGCTTCTTTTTGCCCTCTGATATTTCGCCTTGGGTTGCATGTGCGGCGCTGAACGCGGCGCAGCAGCGCCTATGCAGACCCCTGCCGACCATACGTGGCGCCAGCACATGGTCGAGCAGCCATGAACTGTCCGCGCCACAAGGCTCTGTGTCCTCTGCTCTTGATGGGAGGACACAGTGCCTTGACAAGAGTATCAACGAACGTTTTGGCTCAATTGGATTGGGCAATTCCATGCTGCGATCGATCATTGGGTACTACTTCTCAAAGAGATAACCACCCAATAGATCCATTCGGAGTTGGCTAGGTACGTATACGCACCTTTGAGGGCCAGAGATGTTGTAGTTCTGAAGTGAATGCAATGGCAGCGCATGTGCTAAGTCAAGATAGCTACCAAGTCGGCGGAATACCCAAAGAGCGTCGAGATCATATTTCCAGATTGGGTATCAACATAGGTTGAGTCACATCAACCCCTCTCGCTCAACCAATTTCCCTTCCATTGAGGATACAAATTCTCTGTAACAAAAACCAAAACCGTTGGTATTTGATGCGGAACTGCCTCTGCCGTCCACCACAAGCGATGCGTCTCATCCACTAAGATACTATTTGGAATATACCGGCGCCGGCGACTCGTTGTCCGTCTAGAAAGGATGCTATAAATGGTCAAAACTGGTCCCGGTGTGGTCACAAAGGCCCGATCAGGCATTACCATCCTCTCGGAAAAGTCCCACGGCTGTCTCGAGATATTCAATACCCCAGCCTGATCTTTTGAGCGGGCATGGAAGTTAAGAGCTCCCTCGCAATCCCTGGCCAGCTGAGAAAGGCTGATCCTCAATCCACTCCACTGCTACACCTGCTTGTACATTCTATTATACGGCAGTTTTTACCGGCACTCTCTGCGTTGCTCGGCGAGTATCTCTCAGCTCTCTCGGTTACGGATCCTACAAGTCCCGGTTACAACATAGCTCCATGCCTCTCCGGCCCTACGCCAACCCCAAAACTGATACCAGAAACTAGTTTCAATACTCCGAAAAGATGACATAGCATGGAGAAAGCAAAGACGAGAGCAAAATGGTGTGTATGTCTCTCGGTTACATTTCGATGAACTAGCAACCTTGCCGTAGAGCTGACTCATGCTCAACCACGAGGCATTTTACGGAAGCTCACGGACAAGCCGATGATAGTATTGAGTCTATGACAAACCAAAACATTCAATTCTCAACTCGTTCTGAATGAACCGGCGGGGCTGTTCAAAATTGACTCTCTATACACTCACAAGGCCCTTGATCCAGGAACAAAAGAGCCTTTTGGGAGGGAGGGTTGTTGCATTCACATTTCCCCCTCGCGTCGCCAGCGCCACGCGGCCGTGGCATGAACTGTGCAGCATCTAGTAACTCTATGTGTGTGGGCGTGTGCGTATGTGTATGTAGCAGACAGGCGCTTCCGGCCGAATGCCAGGAGTACATTCGCACGTTGGTGGCGAATTAAGCTGTTGCTGTAAAGCGGGCCGCCCTGCCAGCCTCGTGTCAATGGTGATCGAACTACGCCAGCATCGACGATGGAAGTATAGCCTTTCTGGCTTGCAAACCGCCGTTTCGTAACGGGCGCTTCTCAGTTCAGCTCAAGGACTTTCGCCGCAACTCCCTGCCAGCACATCTTACCTTGACAAGGCGCTGAGTATCACCATGCATCCAGTATCTAATACGGAGCACTCAAGGCTTTCCTATATCCACCGCTACTTCATCGACCATCAACTATCCATCTTATCGTTGTGGCTCAGCGTCCTGCTACCAATAGCAACTCCATGTAGCGACACCTCACCAGTACCAGCAACAGTATTTTGTCTCCCTGCAGAGGCTGCACACATAGTATTTACACCCCGCCATACTAGGTATGTGGGATAAAAAAAAGGCGGCTACAAAGTACATTGCACGCATAAGGCAACCCACCAATACCAAAAAAAAGATTTGATTGGAAGTCTAGATCCTACCACAATGCAGCGCACAAAACACACCCAGGGGGTCTTCTCCAATAATCTCGTCAAGTAACAGAGGTGTAAAAGGGGTTGCGCAAGTTAATATCGCCCTAGATGGGGTGAAAGGCGAATTGGCGGCTTGTGCAGCTTGCCAAGGTGCGTTGGGCACAATTTACCAATCAGAGCTCGGGATCCGCAGAGCCGCACGCTTGCTCCCAGCGACGAAAGAGAGATTGACAACAATAACGGACAGCGCCGAAGGACAGTAATATGCATATTCTTAGATATGCTTTATCCGCTGGAAGCGTCCAAGTGCAATGCTGATGGGGCCGTCAAAATGGACCCGCATTGCCCTGGGTCTGATCCATGCCACCCGCAGAGCCTCTTGGGGCCGGCCAGCATCGTGGTGTACTTCATGGGGTGTCTAGAATGTGTGAGTTCCGCCGCTGGCAGAGATGCGGAATAAGGCGTTTATACACAAGGTACTAGTATTTACCGAACCGACCACCCAGCAGCATGTGTGGTCCGGTGGTGCCCAGTTGCCTAATACACGCGAGGCTCTATGAGCATGGGTTGTATTCAGCACCCACCACACCACCTCCAGCGCTCGTCCTGGTTTTCAGCCAAAGCCAGCCATAAAAGAATCTTTTAATCTCTCTTCTTTTCCACTTCTTTTTTTCTGTCTCTTAATCCAAAGGCAAAGACCTCGGCTTGTGTTGACAATGTTGTATCAACAACCACCTCACCAAGCTGGACCATTTCTTCAACTACAACTGACTTCCTTTATGGGCGGAAACAACATGCTTGAAGCGGCTCCAAACGACGCTTCTTTTGGGTACGCACTGACTAGCTAGTGGCGATTTTAATATTGCTGGCATACATTTTAATATTACCATGACTAACTCACGATCGAATTAGGTGTTTTGCGGCCGAGCTTGATGACGCTATCGGGACACCGACACAATCAAACCGCAGGAGCTCGCCCCAAATTATGCATTCTGGCTTCTGTGCTACGTTTCAAGATTCCCTTATGATCAACAATGAACAGAGTTCTCAGCCCTCGCCAGAACCCTCGTTTACTCCCGGCCTTGGCCGAAGTGATTCTTCTTCTGATTGGCCTCAGCAGCAGGCCAGTGCGGCCAATAATGACAGCCTGATTTTCAGCTCCCCCATTCAAAGATACAACCCTGGCCAGGACCGCCGCCCGCACTCTACCGTGCAAACACAGATGACGGTATACGATGCACCTCAGTTGTCATACGAACACGGAGATGACAAGCGTCAGCATGGCTTCCAGTACTCAGATAGGAGACATGATCGTTTATACGCTGAGGATCCATTGCCGGCGCAGCTATTTATAAATGGCTTCCCAAACATCCCAGCCACTCTACCCTACAATCCTTTAAGCCAACTACAGACTTCTAGCCTCGGCCAATCTGGCTCAGAAGCCTGTTCTGGACCCTCCTCGAATGGTAGCACTCCCACACTCACTTGCTCTGGCGTCAAGGAGGTGGTCCCTGGTATATTGAACAGTCCCAACGATGCTCACAACGTTCTGTTTAGCGTTGGAAGCTCTGGATTCTATCTCCCCAGTGACATACAACAGTCTTCAAGTTTCGAGGCAAGTAGTGGCTATCACTCGCCAGAAACAGACTCTAGCAGCTTCACACGCTCCTCCTTCGAACCAACAGACAATCGTCATCGGCTTCCGAACAAAAGCGCTTCTCGCAACCGCCGCCTTGCAACCCCTCATCACGGCGCCTTCGAAAATACCATACTACAACGGCCATCCGATAGACGCTCGTCCATTGGGAAACCCCCTTTACAGCCAAAACTTCAGAAAAATGCCGCTGAAGGATCACAAAGGAATAATTTTACCGGACACGAAGTGAAGATGCCGAGAAAAAGTCGCGGGAGGCGTACAAAACCTCTAGAAGACGGAAAGCGGAAGGCTGCGACGAAAAGAAGAAATGAGCGTACCGTGTGCATTGGCTGCAAAATGGCTAAAGTCATTGTAAGTCTAGTTTGAATACTCTTGCTTTATCTGTCCACTTACATTCCTCCCCGTTCTTTTTCTTTTCCCCAATAATTTCCTTATCTTTTCTTTTGTTCTTTTGAGCTCCCTACACTTTACACAACTGCACACACTCTCTCCTACCCGCACAACAACATAGCATATATAACATCACGACTAACCTACGATGTCTAGTGTGAGGGCCGAGAACAGGGAGGAGACTGTGACCGTTGCACCAATAGCCATAACAACGCCCCGAAGCCATTCGTATGTGTTCCTGCGAGCTTTATCGAACTCATTCAGCAAGGTAGCACTATGTTGCTAGGTAAGAGATGAATATATGTTTAAGCATTGGGCCATTTACTGATACTATGTCTAAACTCTAGCCCTTCATACCGTTTATTCCAGTCCATCAGACGGCTTTCGCCAAGCAATTAGCTTACCTTCTAACATTGATGTAAGGCAGCTCCTTAGATCCATCAACGCCTTGCAACAATCCTATGGCGTCATTCGAGCATACGAGGGGCACGATGTGCTTTTCGAGCTCGACCTTCAGGCTTGCTGGACTTTCGTCAACGCCAACTACTCTCCTATATCTCATCCTTTCCGCCAATTCATCGATGGCCTTAAGACCCAGCGGCAAGGTAACTGGAAGTCATGCTTTAGAAACGGCACCGACCCGCTAGCAAACCTGTGTAAAACGCTTTTTACGTGGGACGATGCAGCCCCCTACGTCACGTACGCTATGGTATACAAGATTGATCCTGATGTCGAAGATCGTCTCAACCCAAACAACGAACAGCATGAGAAATTCATCATTGTCGCGGCTCAGCTATATCGAATTATCGGACGCCAATTAGAGCTCCAGTTTTATGACTATCTAAAAAAAGCTCTTGGTAGTCCTAGTATTTGCCGCGAGGTTGTTCTTGAAGTCGGCCACGCTATCATCTCTCTTCGCCGCCGCTTAGCCTCATGGACTCGTCACTGGGACAAGACTCAACACTGGGACAAGACTCAACACTGGGACAAGACTCAACACTGGGACAAGACTCAACACTGGGACAATACGTCGTGTGCCCTGATGCCCGAGATTGATTCATACAGCGATAGAAATAACGCCAATAATTATAGCTTTTGGGATGGCTCTATCGTTGCCGAGCGTGTCAAAAACCTCTGTTTGATTCTCTACGTTTATTTTTGCTATATGAGACGGCGGCTTCCCGCAGAGGAACAAATAGGTCTGCATATAATGAAAATGTGGGATCCAGACAATCAACAAATGGTGGAAGAACATCTTCCACAGTACGAGAGTAAAACGGGATTTGAGGACTGGCTGGAGTTTAATAGCGATCAGCCGATATTGGAATTCGGCAGAAAGATTTAAGCGTTTTTGAGATTTATTAATTTGAAAAAAAAAAAAGGAAGAAAAAAGGAAGAAAAGGAAGAAAAAGGAAGAAAAAAAAAAGAAAAGAAAAAGAAACCCCCTTTTTTAATGAGTTATGAATTTTTATGTGATGGACCCAGGAACAGAAATTTGTTGAGGGTATTATATGCTGGTGAGATGATGGATTTAATGAAGCAAGGACATGAGCGCCGGGACATATGGATTCTTTGAACAGTGGATCTATAGGTATGGGGTAAGCGCAACGCGCATGATATGTTGATTTCATTTTCGTACTCCAAAAATTTATTGTTGTTTTGTTTTCCATTGGCTCGTTCATTTCGCTACTACTTATGTTTTTGATTTACTAGCACAGATGGTTCTTGACTATAGGAATTATCACATCACCTTTTTATTCTTTCTCAAAACAGGAACGGCCGTTTAACTCTCCCCTCTGTCCTCTTGCCAAACTTCTTCACCCTCCTCGCATCCCACGCATCCAACTGAACTGCACTTCTCTTTGAAGATGAAGATGACGGTGCCGGATGACCCGCCGTGATATTTCCGCACTGCGGCCTTTTGAGCTTATTTCCAAAAGTATCTGCCGTCCACAGCAGCACGCCATTTGTCCAGCCAAAGCCCTCGACGACTTCATACTCTCCTCCCCCGCCGGCGGCGTTGGTCGAGTTATCATCGTACTTTTCAAACATGATGCCGACGTCTTGGTCCGACAAGCCATGCAGCTTCGGTGTCTCAGAGGTCGATCCTCCAGTGGCGAGCCACGTACAAAACGTAAAGTCGAGATATCGCTGTCCCAGCCGCAGAGAGAGATTCTGAATGTCCTGGTACGAGGGATCCTGGGCCGTAAAAGTCGCGGGCACGTTGTTAAGCCCTTGCATGAGGATGTGCATGTGCGGCGGCCAGACGTTTGGCTGGTCCCACTGCTGGCCGGTCTGGACGTTGCTGGCTGGAATTCCGCCAGGCTGGGCGTCGAGATATCCCGCCACGCGGTCGTAGGCGCGAGTCACGGCATACGGGTTGTTCTTGATGTAGTCTGGCGCGGCGCCCGTCCAGAAGGGATAGAACTGGCCGACGTGGAAGAAGACTTGCTTGCCAGAAGGAGCGGTTTGTCTGTCGAGCGAGATTGTGTCTTTGTCTGCGGGGACGTACACGTACTGCGAGGACGAGGTCAGGTTGTAGTCGAAGTAGCTGAAGAGGGTTTCGTTCCAGAAGACGGCCTGGATGGCGGTGCTGCGGTTTGCGGCTCGTTCGGCCCAGGCGCGGGCGGCGGTGGCGTCGCCGGTTCGGTTGTAGAATTGCGAGATTGTGAGCTCGTTGCCGTACAGGATGGAGTTGAGGTCGACAGGGACGATTTCCTTGTTGTTGAGCGAGCGGAGGGGGAAGTAGACGTCGTTGATGGCGTCGGAAGGGTTAGCGAGCCAGCGGGAGGTGTAGTCGTTGCCGCTCTCGGCGCCGGTGGCGAGGTTTGCGTAGAGGTCTGCCATTTCAGTCGAGTTGAGGTGCTTGTTCTCGGGGTAGATGATGCCCGAAGTGGCGTAATAGGAGCGATTGTTGGCGGTGACATAGTCCTCCAGGAAGGATTCCGGCCGTGGCTGGGTGTTTTGCACGGCATACTGCTGCAGCGTGTACGTCTTGTTGGCAATGTCCACGCTGACGGTCCTGTTCCGGATCCAAAAGTCATGCTCTTTCACCAGCAGCGGCAGCGCCCTCTTCAAGATGCTCGTGTCATTCGTATGCTCAATGTAAATCCTCACCATCTGCGACAGCAGCGGTGGCTGCGACCTATTCAAGTAGTACAGCCGCGCGCCGTTGGGAATAAAGCCAAACCGATCAATAAAGTCGAGAAAGTTCTCAATCGTGTTCTTCGCAATGCCTACAAACGCACCACCCGTACGCAGCAGGCCCTCGATGATCCAGTACGAGTCCCAGTAATACGGCTCGCGGAAGCGGCCGCCCGCCACGACAAAGGTGCGGTTCACGGGGATGAAGCTGTTGGGGCAGGTGGAGCAGTTGCCCACGGCGCCGGAGTAGCGGCGCGTGAGGTCGGGCCAGATGTCGATGACTTTGGTGACGAACTGCTTGATGACGGTGTCGTTGATTTTGCCGAGGAAGGCCGGGTTGGTGGTGAGGCTGGACCGGGGCACTTCGACGAGTTCGCCGCCCGCGTCTGCAAAGTAGGTTTCGAGGAAGACCTGGAGGGAGGAGTCGTTTGTGAGGGGCTTGGAGAGGTTGTTGAAGGCGGCTTGGATTTCGCGGAGGGGTCTCTTGGCTGGCCTGGTGGTAATGGTGCGTGAGCCTTTTTTTTATATATATGCATGTGCGTTTTGATTTGAGATTTGGCTTACATGTCTACAAAGGTCTTGGAGTCGGAAAAGGGGTGTGCCAGCTGGATGTCCTGAAGAATATCTCCATGGCAGTAGATTGGCGAGTCGCAAGGTGCAATTACTGATCCATTGGTGTAAAGCGCGAGAGTTGCTGGCATTATAGCTGCCAAAGAGGCTGCTATGAACAATTGTAGCAAAGCCATCTTTTAAGGCTACGTTGAAGTATGAGAACTCTCAAGTACTTTACTCTTTCTGTTATGGATATGGTGGCTATATGGTGGCTATTTATAAATATAGGCATCCATGATACTCCCACATTATAGATACAATGTTAAATCTTATTTAATAACTGAGGAAAAAATCAAGGCACATCAACCTTGGCAGTAAGCTTGGCATGCATCACGAAGACTGGCTTCGAACGCGTCTCAACCCGCCACACCACTCAAACTTTTCCCCACTTTGCTGTTGATCGACTTTTGAGCCGTGGATTTCAGCAAGTCGGAGCATAAGCGGGCGGCACTATTGGGAGGTGATGTAGATGTTGTGGCTTGGTATGTCGTATGAGGCTTTTGGAGTTTTGTGTAGACGAGGCATCGCATATGAATGAGTGATGAATAAGTCGTCGTGGGGATTTGGAGTCTGTTTGTGAGCCTCATAATGTTATAGGAATCAAACTCATTGGCATTACTCATTTCTCATAGCAATTGGGTTGATTGCTGTGCATATTTCCTCCTGAACCTACATTTGACACAAAGGCTAAGCACCACAAGTGGCTGTCAAACATGCAGATTGTTTCAACCCGGGAGCTTGTCATCTTGAAAGATTCCCCACAGCTGCTTCTCCACAGATCTCCAAGTTGTTCTAGCGCTGGTTCAACGGCGTGGCGTCCCCTCGTCCCCGCACGGCACGAATCACAAGTATCGAAGTCCATCACCAGTGCATCATTCGGGATTGTTATCACGTCCTCAGGTTTATGTTCCTAGAGCGTTCCTTTTCTTCAAATCATGATACACTCTTTAAAATTTGCATAGTTTAAAGATTTCCTTTCAAAAGGCCAACTCATAAAGAACAATATACTCATGAGACTCATGGCTCTGTTGACATGGCGCGTCAGCTCTCTTATGGCTTCCGTTCGTTAGAACATCGCTTTGACGTCAAAGGCGCCAACTAACAAAACCCGCCCAGCTAAAGAGGGCAACTCATCGATAACTCAATGATAACCCTCATGTTTAGCGAAAAACTCAATCAGTCCTAAACTGTCACTCGCCGGAATCTCCGTCTCGGGGTAAGCCGTCTGAAGTTTTCACGTGGCCCGAATATGCTTCTTTCCGTGAAATGAGGCGTTTTGACGCGAATCAACTGCTTGGAACCAGAAATGTGAGGCTACTTGACGATCAGTGACATGCGCCGCGCAATTCGCCGAAGCTAATCAAGGTTGGTGACATGATGAGCTGATCATCAATCCGTTGCGAAGAGTTCAGCAATGCCACAACTGAGAGACTTGTGCAGTACCAAATACTCACGGGGGGCTGCGAGGATGGAACCAACTTTGCTTAATTGTACAATCTACTACCCCCTTTCATTCTATCGAGTCGTCTATGCAAACACCTTCTTAAACACCCTCTCCAGTCGGGCCAACACCTCCTCGCCATTCTGTGCAATCTGGTAGTGTGTAACAAGTCGGCCTCCGCCAACCTTCAATCCCTCGGCCTCGCTCAACTCAGTAAACTTCTCCGCGCTGCAGCTGGCCGCCTCGATATCCAGCCAAGCCATGTTCGTGTGAACCGGATGCACCAGCTTGCCGCCCATGCCCGTCCACAGCGCCTCGACCTTCTTGGCCATCTCGTGAGTCTGCTTCAGCAAGCCATCGCTGCCATCATCCTTTGTTCCAAACGTCTCATCCACCGCAACCCTCGCGCAAGCGGTGATGAAGCCCGGCTGCCTCATGCCTCCTCCAAGAGCCTTCCGCGTCCACCTCGCGTGCTGCAGAGTCTTGTTGTCCCCAACGATGATGCTTCCCACCGGAGCGCCCAGGCCCTTGGAGAAGCACAAACTGATGGTGTCAAACTGCGCGCAAAACTCCTTCAGGGTGCCTGCGCCGGCAACGACGGCCTCCCACAGACGCGCGCCGTCGCAGTGCATCTTGATGCTGTTCTCGCGGGCAAACTGAGAGATGCGCTTGACCTCGCTGAGGGGCATGATCATGCCGTTGAGGGTGTTTTCAAGACTGATGACCCGTGTAGGACAGTCGTGGACGTTGTCGCTGATGACGACGTTGGCCTTGACGTCCTCGAGCGTAAGATAGATGCCATTCTTGGGGACGACAGGCTTGACAGTGGCGCCGGTCAAGGAAGACACACTATAACATGCCAATTCGTAAGTCATCGGTGCTAGATACAAAGAGAGGGAGAAAGGAAAGGGTAAAGGTTAAAATTACGAACCCTCCGGCCTCGTAGCAAATGATGTGAGACCGATGGTCAGCCAGAACGGCGTGAGGAGGCTGAACCAAGAGACTCCTCAGAGAGACCTGGTTGCCCATTGTGCCCGAGAGAACAAACAGACCAGCCTCCTTGCCGGTCAGGCTGGCTACATGAGCCTCCAAGTCCTGCGTCGTTGGGTCCTCGTTGAAGACGTCGTCTCGAAGGGTGCACCTTGAGATGGCAGCCAGCATGGACGGCGTGGGGGTTGTCATGACATCGCCTATATTGTGAGCATGAAGACGTTAGTAAAAAGAGTGTTTTTTCCTCTTCTCTTTGTCCTTCTTTTTTATCTTTCCTCATAAAGGTTATTTTATAAAAAAAATAAAAGCAAGGCGGCAAATCTCACTTCGCAAATCCAGTGAACCAGCGCCCTTGACGCCCACCCAGGCATTGGATCCCTCAGCGCTTCCCATAATTGCTGCGTTGTTTCTGGCACTGCAACTCGAAAGATGCCGCTGTCTCGTTACTTGCTGTCCGAGCGTCCGCACAGTCTGCCGGCGTAGCAGAGATGCAGTATTCGAGGTCGAGATGACGGCAGAAAAGAACGAGCCCCTCATATTCAACATCAACGAGACGGAGCAAGTTGAGCCGAGTCGCTCGATTCATTGGAGGGGTTAAAAGATTTGGAGGCTAAACTGCCGGCCCCGCCGCCCGAAGGCTTGTCCGAGAACCGGCCCGTGATGCTGGAGACGAAACATCTAGGCGGAAGCGGTTGACGGCAATAGTATGGATATGCTATTGCTAGGTATTGTTATTGCTATACTATTTGTAAGGTCAATATGATTGGTGCGTGGTTTGGTTGGTTACTTTCAGGTTTACAACTTACTGCAATATGTAGAAACGTCAAGAGTAGGGTTGAAATCACCTTCTCCATCGACGATTAGGGATGCCAAGATGCCAAATCTACATTCAATGCAGTATTGATACATGCTCCGTAGCCTCGTCTCACAAATTTGACATTAGGAAACCTTTCACAACGGCAAGTAGTTGATTGCAGAACGCAACACGACCGTCCTGCTGGCCCCGTAACCCTGCCACCAATTGCGCTTAATCAATTACCCACCGCAGCCATCTGCTTACAGTGTCAACATCAAAGCCAGGGTGGCTAAAAATAAGCATGAAGGAAATCATGATGTTATCTGAACCCCCGTTCTACATTGCATCCCTGGAATCAACAGCTCGTAAGTACTCTCGAAACACTAGACACTGCTACGGCCTGTACTTTGAATTTGCACTTGTGCAACTCCACAAGTATTAGTCTATACCCTTGTAGAACAAGAGCCTCGCTAACAAAAACGCATGTCGCACAGACATCAATCGACAGCAAGCAGATCTCTTGGCACACGGGTCCGATCCGATTTACTCACCAGCTTCATCTTCCCCTGGTCAGCCTATCCTATATACCTATACCACCACTACTACATACTGCTATTCACTTGCGTTTCAACCTTGCTTTGGATAAAAAGAAGCTTTGCCTCAAACATCTCACTTCTGGGAACCTTACACGGCATTAGCGCCCATTTCTAGATTATCACAATTAAGAGATGGGCCGCCGCTATTCCGGGAATGGAGGGTGCCGAGTGACACCCATGTTCCAGGCACCATGACCTTATAACAAAAACAACGAGAATCCCAACTATTAGCGTGGATATGAGAAGGATTCGTCGGGAACAATGGGGGGCTCAGCTTATTCGTATTTAACTAGCGTGTGTTGGCTCGGGCAGAGAACACAGTCGTGTGAGTACGAGCGATGGGAATACAAATCAGCAGTAATACGAACAAGGAAACAGTATATTAACGAGAGAGGAAAGGTCCTTGTTTTTAGCTCGGAGGCTGACGAAAGCGTCGAGCAGTGATAACAAATACGATTTCGGGGGGGTCCCAACAAAGTGTGGCGTTACTTTCGTACTTTAAATAGAGAAGAGGAGAAGGGGAAAGTTTATATTTTACTCTCTTCTCCACGCCAAAAGAGGAAGCATGTTTTCATGTTTCTTCATATAAAGGAAAAGATATAGGGAAGAGAGAGAGAGAGAGAGAGAGAAATAGAGGGAGACAGAGAGGGGATAAGAAACCTCTCTACAAATTGCGCGTACTAGAATGGGAAGAAAGGAAATGTTCAGGCATGAGAGATAACATCACGACGGCTCCGCTACAATGATTTCGCGGCCATTTCCACTCGTTTTCCTTGCCGGGCTGTTCAGTCTCATCTGGTGGCTGTCGAATCAACCGCTGTTCGCCTTGCATCAGGAGCGGCAGCGCATCTCCAACCTCGACCTGGTGCTGGGCGAGAAGCTGCCGTCGCATCTCAACTTCTCCACCAGCAACTCTTCTGGCAATCACGACTTTTATTCTTCAAACCAGGCGCGAGCCTTTTGCCAGGCTCATGGCTACAATGTCTTTACGCCCCAGGCACCATCAGGCGAGCGCAAGATCTACGACCTGGTCATGGTCAACACAGAGCTGGATTGGCTGGAGATTCGGCTGGAGACCATGTACGATCACGTCGACTACTTTATCATTGTAGAGTCGCCCAAGACTTTCCAGGGCGGCAACAAGGCCCTCATCGTGCTCAACAACTGGGATCGTTTCCAGCGCTACCACGACAAGATGATCTACCACCAGCTGACCTTTCCGGAGTGGTTCGACCCCAAACGTCCCTGGGATTATGAGGACCTACAGCGCGATGCCGGCTACGACCAGGTCTTCCCACAGTTGACCGGCCGCTCAGCGCCAGTCCTCGGCGACGTGATACTCGTGGCCGACGTGGACGAGATCCCGCGACCCGAGACGCTCTTCCTGCTGCGCACATGCAGCTTCCCAGCCCGTCTCACGCTGGCCTCACGCTTCTACTACTACTCGTTCCAGTTCCTCCATACCGGCCCCGAATGGCCTTTCCCACAGGCCACCTTCTACCGCGGCCAGCGCACCATCCGACCGACCAACCTGCGCGCCGGCATTGGCGGCATCCCGCTGCTTCGGGACCTGGACAAGGGCCACGTCTCCAACGCTGCGTGGCACTGCAGCAGCTGCTTCGCCACGATAGAGCAGTTCCTCAACAAGATGGCCAGCTTCTCGCACGTGTGGATGAACCACGAGTACTATCGCGACAGGGACATCATTGCCGACGCGGTCCGAGAGGGGAGGGATGTCTGGGAGCGCAAGATTGACACGTTTGAGAAGATTGAGAGGAATCAGGACGTGCCGGCCGTGTTGTTGAGAGAGAGGAAGAAGTACAAGTATATGTTGGATAGGAGTGGAAAGTCTGCTGGCTTTATTGATTACCCATAATTTTGGACCCAAGGATAGAAGTACGGAATAATTGGATTAAGAGCGGGCGTTGTGATTGCATATATGCCGGGATTTAATACTACGCATGACGTTTTGTATGATAGCGACCAGAGCAAACAGATTCAGAGCTGAGATGAGATGAGTCAATATTATCGGTAGGAATACTACCGCCGCCTATCTAGGCATCATATCTATATTAATTAAAGAGAATGACTTCCAAGCACGCCATGCCGGTATTTAATTCATCCTTGGAAAAAAACTCCATGAAACCCCCTCCTATAGCATATCCCTTACGGTCCCGTTCCCAGAAAAGAACGCCAGAACCACCAACGCCCTTTGGAAAGTCCCCTAGCAGACTCTCAGCCCCCTACAGCGATCACATCACAGTGCGCCGTATTATCGCCGTGGTCGCTGGATGAGACAGACAGTCTGCTACAGCACCAGCTAAAAGCAATTTGGTTGTGCTGGGCCACTTTCCATCTCAACCTGTTCTTTGGCTACATGTATCAGCCAAGTAGCCAGGTGGCCATATCAAATTGTGTAAAATCCCGTGCTGCAGGCCAAGGTGTTAGTTAGTATGCTTATTTATGCATATGATTTAGAAAGCAGATGAAGCCACCTACCGTTGTAAGAGCGGGATAAGCTCGTATCAAGACTCCATAATTTGTGTGCGGGAGTTGTCTGAAAAGAAACGGGGCTTGTCTATTAATCAATCAATTACTTGGTCGAGAGATTTTCAGCATATTTCAGCGCCACTTAATATCTTACTTACAATCAACCCCCAGGCCAAAAAAAAAAAAACCGTTTTGAACTGCCCCCACCCTCTCAAGATCTTTGAAAAGAACCTTGGAGAGAGAGAGAGAGACAATCGAGAGGGAATCAAGGCTTGAAATACCTACCAAATGCCATTGCTGCTTGCATCTCCAGACACAAAAAGTGGGGTTGGCGATTCTCTGGTTGTGTTTACGTGTTTACTTGGATTCGCCCACACGTCTCTGCAGCTGCAATACATGTAACCAGTCTTACGCTGTATTGTCTATCACATGTAAATCATCGTTCTAGGCGGCTGATGCCCAGAATCTGTGCTGCAAAGCCACTGACGGCAACTCGTAGAACGTCCTCACAGCCAAGCCCATCTTGTCAATTGAGAGAGACCTAACCAACTCCTTCCTATCCCCAGTCTAAACAGCCATATTCCAGCATGACCATCTCGTCAATTTCCCTTCCGCTTATTCTTTCTTTCGCCTCCCTTCTTCAGACTCTTCAGACTCTTGCTATTCAATCTTCCGCTCTGCTCTTCTTTCTCAACAACAAGAACAGCATCGTCATCGTCCCCTCTCATCCCTTTTTACCCCTCATCATCACCACACTTTCCCCTCCCGCGCGAGCAAATCCCCTTCAACCACGCTCACTTACATGGCATTGCAAGCACAGCGCTGCATGCAGCACATGGTGTAATCCATCCACGCACATGTGCATTCAATAAACACATTCCTGCAAGAGAGAGAGAGAGAGAGAGAAACAAAAAAGTAATTTGCGGCTCTTGGATATCTGCCCAACATTCTCTTTTGCTTCTCATTCGCCCGAATATCCATTCTTGCCCAAACAACCATGGCCAGATAAATCACTGGGAAGCCTCCCAAAAGCCTCGAACGTCTTTCTCTTCATGCCGGCGTCCCACCAGGACCAGCACCGGCATATGATTGAGTAATTGCCAGCCTATCTAGCAGGCATTGCCTTTGCTTTTCTCACTTGTAGCATCCCGCATGGTGCGTATTTTGCGTCATTGCGCCTTTGCCTCACATTACATTACATTACATTGCATTCGGTGAGACAGATAAGCAGCGGCGCACAAGCACCAGCGCAAGCAGTAACAACAAACACTTGCATATTCTCTCAGCCTCCTATTTTAAAATTGCAGAAGAAAACAAAAAAAGAGGAAGAAAAAGGGAAATGTGAGAATAAGATGGAAAAATTTTCATCACCGTCTCTCCAGATTGGTCCAGTTCAGGCAGCTGCCGCAGAAGCCATCACCTGATTCTTTGCTTGGCCAATGCCAAATTGCGAGCGCCTATCCGATCCGATGTTTACTGCAGCGGCTGCTGCTATTAAGTACTGTAATAATACCTCAGATATACCTACTATACCTAATAGCAGCACTCAAGCACTCTGTACTAGGATATTTACATACAAGCAACACACCTATGTTCCACTCTATAGCATCCATATCAATCAACGCTACAGCTAATAATACACCAGCTACAGTAGGCATGTAATTATCTTACACAACCATCTCATCCCGCATCGCGCGCTCAATCCATATACCTACTACCTACATGTATGTATGTACGTACGTGCCTTAGCAGACATGAAAGAAAAGGGTAGAAAATACCCACCCCTACTTGATGCGCTGGCAGTCTTCCACCACCACCACTAAACAGGCGACACCCCGGCACACTCTGCAAACATGCAGCGCTACACACACCAAAAGAGCAAAGGCATCACATCATATAGCACATCAACAAGGATTTGGTTTCATGCACTTTCCAAAAGCACTCGAAGCAAATGTACATACACAATAAAAATCAAATGCAAATAAGTCTTCTTTGATCTTTTTTGTCCTCTCTCTGTCTTTTTTACAGAAACATGATAATTAGTAGTACTGTACTCACTTTATACCAATACATGTAAAATCCCAGAAAGGAAAGAAAAAAGAAAAAGAAGAGGTAACAAAACAAATCCCCCCCAACCACCCGTTCTCTTCTCTTCTCTTCTCTTTACAGTCCCATTATATTTTTCCTCTCACAGCAGCACGCACCGCACCGCTTGCTCCGTATATGCCTCCCACCCCCAACCCCCAGCTCCAAGCCCGCAAAGCACCAATCCAAATCCAAATCACCAGACAGGGAATGCGGCGCTTGTCAACTGCACTGATGAGTTGGCCAACGCATCAAAGTGGTCCGTGTGTAGCCTCGAGATCCGTTCAACCCACACACGCCTTTCTTTCTTTCTGCTGCGCTCGCTCGCCATTCTTCTCCTTCGCTCTTCGTCCAGACAGCAATTTCTCCTTTATACTTATGCCCGCTCTCTCACACTCGTCCTCCCTTCTTCCTCTTCTTTTTTCCCTTTTTTTCTCCCGTCAAGCAGCAGCCTGGCTGATCTGACCCGCGTGGCTGGTGGTGCTCTCCCCCCACACTGGCACACGCTATTGCAGCATGCGCTGGCGGAGGTACTTCCCCAGCCCCGCGCATACTTTACTCAAGGCTTGTACCCTTCCCACACTGGCTTTTCCAAGGACCAAACCGCCGGGACTCTTCGCTCCATGGATCTCGCCTCTATTTCTATGTCTCCAGGCCGTTTCACCTTTACGCCATCTATTCGCTAGGTTATGCTTGAGAGGCTTGCTCATGGGACTTCCATAGACAACGCCACCAAGCCGTGACCGATCTTCTATCACTGGTTCCACTTGGGAGAAAGATATCTTTTTTTTTCTTTTTTCTCTTACTCTTACTCTTGCAGAAAATGCTATAAATCATCATTCATATCTCATCGCCCGGATCGCTTGCTATACATAGGCGCGCCTTGGAGTTGATCTTGTCCATGGAAAAGAAAAAAAAAAGAATCGAAAAGTCGCAACTTATCCAACCAAAGAAACAGGAGAAAAGGGTGACAAAAAGACACGGGCAAGTGCCCACCATGCTCCACGCCCCAGTTCCGTTTTCTATATCTCACACGATGCCTCCGGATGCTGTCTTTCTTTTACTTCCATCCATACCTGGAGCCAAAACGGAGGATTATCTCAAAGGTTAACCCCGGTCGAGAGCCAAAAACAAAACAAAAAAAATTGCCATGGTCGCCATCATCTTTCATGAGAGTTCGTGAGAGAGGAAATTTATATACCGTCTGCCGTCCGTCCGGAAAATATCTCGCCTTCCTGTCGCATAGGTGGCGGGTTGTGCTTCGCTCAACAAGGTGCCAGGTCTAGTCGACCTCTTTGCACTGGGGGTTTGGGGGGGTTGGGGCATTAAAGGCATTAATGGCCAGCGCTGTTCCAGTCCTGTCTGTTTTGAAGTTCCTGGGCACAAAGGTCTTCTGCTATGTCATTAGACGACTAGGCAAACTTTCCTAGTTGTTGTGTACTTAGCAAGAGAAGGCCTTCACCGACCGGCCCACTTCATCAGGAACTGCACCACGGCATCGAGATTTGTCTCGTGTTTAGCACTGATGCCGTAGCAGCAAACCTCACGGTGCTGGATGCTTTTCAAGTCCAGTTCATCAATCAGTTCATCCACGGACAGCTTCTCAGGGAGGTCAGACTTGTTTCCGAGGACAAGCAAGGGGATCCCGCCCAGAGACGGGTGGGCCATGAGGGAGTGAAGCTCCTCCTTGGCCTGAGGGATGAGTTCTACATCCGCAATGTCTACGATGAAGACGATGGCGTTCACGCCACGGCAATACCGCTCCCACATGGTGCGAAAACGCGGCTGCCCACCGATATCCCAGCACTTGAGTGTAACATGACCCCGTTGCACACGCTTCATATTAAACCCGACGGTCGGAATCGAGCTACACAAGAAGCACAGTCAGTAATCGGGCTTGCATTTCGAACACATCCTTTCAAAGACGGATGACATGGAGACGATCCGACAACTGCCGGCCACCCCATGGCGCGAAGACGAACAAGAGGACGATGAGAGAGAGGGGAATGAATGCGCTTACTCAAGTGTGAACTCTCCACCCTGAAAGATCGTACGAGCAACCATCAGTCAGCCTAACCCAGCAGAGGAATATCATGTCGCAAAGAATGGGAAACCTACAGCTAGTACTCGCAACAACGACGTCTTTCCAGCATTTTGCAACCCAACCATGGTCACCTCCATTTCCATCGCCCTAGCATCACCAGTCAGAATCCAAGCACAGGGCTCAAAGAGAGGCAAGCGGGCAAGCCCAGGTCCATCAGCGCTGCGACGCACCATGCAGCCAAGCAGCGGTATCGTGGGCCCCGCCTCAGCAACTGCGAAATATTTACTACTCACCAGAAAGTCCGCAGCAGCCAGTCATACACCTTCCTAAATAGCCCAGCCATATTTGTTTTTCTTAATCGTTACACAAGACAGCGATCGAATATCGGTACAAGAGAAGCGAGAGAGAAGGAAGGAGGCGAGACAGGGGAAAAGAGATCGTATCAGTAGATGGTATCGCAAGGGTTCAAGTCGACGGTACGACCGGCGGTCAAATGCTGTCTCAGGAAGTCGCGCAATAGGGACAGTCGTCGTGAACGATACACTGCGAACAGCGCAGTCAAAGAATGTCGTGCGGAAGCTCGTGAACAAATCTATCAATTTACCGACAACGGCGCAAAGCTCGTGCGGATGCAAAGCTTGCCGCCTGGCATGCGGATGGATGAAGCAGCAATGGCGAAGATCGACACCTCTGTACGAAGTAGCTGCGAAAGGATAGGTAAGCTGGGTGCTAAGCTCGTCGGCTGTGTTTGGCGATGCGCCGTGTCTGTGCAGGGAGAAAAAAATGTTCAAGGGCAAGAAAAAAAAAGAGATGGGGCAAGATAGGGATGCGGAGGGCAAGATTCAAGGTTGTTGCGCAACGGTTGGTCCAAGTGACATGAGGGCTTGAGGTGATGGCGGAGGAAGCACCAGAGGGAACCCCACCTGGAGCAAGATGGATGGTGGTCGAGACAGACGAGCAGTGCGGGCTGGCGGGCGTCCAAGCACGAGCTTTTGCTGGGGGGAAACTGGGTGGTTTGGGAGAGGCTGACCTTGTGTGATGCGCTCGTCTGGAATGCGAGGGAGGCTGTAAAGAGATGCAGCAGCAGAATTCGATTGTAGAGAAGGGCGTGCGTCGTAGAGTCAAGCGTAGGCGGCGTATCGTAATCGCAGCTAAGCACCTGTTGACGTAGGTCCGAAGCTGGCAAATTCGCAGCTTCAAGACGGCAAGCTACGCCGCTATCTGGACTGCTAGTGGACGGGGGGTATGCTCGCCCGCAGCACAAAGATGGGCAAAAAGAGAATGGGAAAAAACTGGCTACTCGTGGACCTCAGCCAACCAAAATGCAAGAGGCAGCCTAGGCGGCGGTAGCTCTGCTTCGTCGCAGCGGTACCCCAAAGAACCTGCGTGCTAGCACCGTGCGTGCGCAACTTCGGGACGTCGTATGGAAGCGGGTATGCTGTGTTTGTCGAGTCACCAGACCTACGCTGCCAGTAGAGGTTAACCGCTGCCCTGTGCAAATTCTGCTGTTCCATTCATTTGTGCAGACTGGGCCGATCATGGGCCGGGGGGGTATCAGAATGCATAAGAGCAGGCAGTACCTACCTTGTTGTGCCCTGCTGGAGCAGCTCAGGATTTTGTGCAGAAAGTGAAGTCTTTATCCCAGCGTCTCGGATGGAGGTGGTGCCTGTGCTTAGCTTGCCACGGACGGCGGCTAATGCGAGTGCGCACCTCGCCTGGTGATGGGAATTGCCTTGGGGGAGACGTCTGGTCTTGTGCCGGTGATCTCAATGACAGGCTGCAGGCGTACTAGGCCATTTCCAGCGCTTCTAACGAGACGGGCGTGCAGTAGACTATGGAGTACAGCGCCTAGCAGCAGCGTGGTGTTGATGACTGTCGTGTTTCGTCTCTCTGCTGTGGTGTTTCTGTGTGCGGCGCGTTCCTTTCGGTATTTGCTAACGGAATAAAGCCGTACAGTACACGCTCGGGGATTGTAAACAGCGGATGATGGAATCCACGCCGATGGGTCGATTATAAATGACGACGAGGGTGATGATGGCGATTCAGACGAGGATGAAGAGGGTTAAGATGAAGGCGATAAGGTGGGGTTGGTTCGATGGAAAGAGGGTCGGGTTGGACCACCTGCCTGCTGCTACTGGCCGGTTACTGACTTCCAGCGTAACGAACAATAAGGTTGGCAGGCAGCGACTTCATGCTTTCTTGGGGAGCTCTCATGCCCCGCCATTGAGCCCACGACCTAGCGATAGCACCTGAAGGAGCTATTACGCCTGTAGAAGCACTGTAGTCTCGTGCTTTCTACGAAGACTACACCAGCTTTACTTCGTGTATCGGTAGAACAACTGCATTCGCTCCATATTGCATGAATTATTCCATGCATCTCAAATCACACCCGGCCTGTTTCTGCCCTGTGCTGTGTCCACGAGGCACTGCTAGCTCTCTTCTGCCTCCTCTGAGGGCTGCTTGCTGGACCCCGTCGCTCATCCTGATCTAGCCGATCGGGACGAGTTTTAGAACAAGAAGGATGCGTGGACGTTCCAATTTAGAGCCCCTGCTCCAACGCCGGGCACCTTTTTGTAATTATGGGCAGCTTCTTTAAAAGAGTTTTGTGGAAGAGGAGGTTCCAGGCAAAAAGCCCTTTGCGCCAAAGATTACGGGGGTTTTCTACGCGCCCTTTAAGTAGTAGAAGGCTTCGCCAAACGTGCTCTGAATCAAATCAATATTCATAGCAAACGCAGAATTTTCATCATATTTCAGCCGCCGGGTGCTGAAAAAATTGTCACTGATACTGCGCAATATACAGGGGTCGGAATGTCTTGACTGTGGATCGCCGCTACATAAAGCTCCATGTATGAGACAAGATACGGAAATATCATGACCAGGGGGTGCCGCTTTTGGGAGGAGGCCAGGCATAATTACGTCGAGAACCGCTTCCATGACACCTTAATATCTGCCAAATAAAGTACTTGGCACACCAATTCAGCGGTCGTGGTCATCCGTCACTTTGCTGGATGTTGGCGGGTGTCGGACTGCGACCCATGCGGCAACATATGGGACGAAGCTCGCTAAAGCTGCTCGCCCCATTTTCTAATAATACTTGAGATCGGTGGCTCTGTTTCTCTCTATCGTACCGTACGCCTTAATACCTACTCATGTCACTTACTGCTGGCGGCTAGTAAAGAGGAGGCTGTGGGAGACCCAGCTTTACCTCGATATCACATGCTCCAGAATCAAGTACATACAGTCGAATGCTTATATCATCAGCAATGTATGCCTGTCTAAAAAACCTTTAATTTCGAATTAGAGAGATGGTTCAGAGGCCATGCGGTATGTTTTCTTGCTTTTTGTCACAATACCTTCGGGAGTGGAGAGGCATCGGATATCCAGGCTTGACCCTACTTTTTGAGTAATATTTTCAACGAGGCTATACTGGTTACTATGCTGCGAGGCAACATATTGAAGAGGTCTTCAAATTAAGTCCATTTGTTCATATTTCAAGATTTAGAAAGACATTTATAATGATACTCTGAGCGTGATAAGCATGAAGCCTATATACCTGATTTATTAGCATGGCTTTGAGCGAAGTACCGGAATCTTTCCCTTCACTACTATTCTAACCTGCATCAACAGTTGTTCACTTGTGTATGCATGTGTACTGCTAAATTTCCGTCTATTATAGACACAGGTAATTGGAATTTTGGGTGAAAGATGAGTAATACGGCATTTGTGGTGAATAATCGAACGATCTGTGTTCTCTCGATTCAATGCTGCGATGCGATTCGGTTGTTATTTCTGAGATCCATTTCCGATACCGCAATCATCAGCAATGCTAAGTTGGACGCCGTAGAGACTAGATCCTTATGCCGAGAAGATTCACCAGAATGAATTCATGATGTATATCGTAAAGAACAACACATTGGCACTCTTTCCAACAAGTCTCTTTATTTACTCCATCTGATTCCTAGTTAACAGCCACAAGCTATGACAGCCACAAACCAGCCATACGCCGCCTGGATGCATGCCATCGACTGCTTATGTCACTGCTGGCTAGCACTATCGATAGCACTATCTCATGTGACCCACTATCCTTATCAGTCAACTTTTTTTTTCTTCTATGGGGACCGCAAGCTATCTGCGAGAAGTGTTTGCCGAATTGCCTCCAATTGCAATTGACCTGGGGCAGGCGCTTCATTAATTTCTAAAACGCTCGAGAAGAAGCTGCCTGTCTCGATGCATTAATTCTCAGGCATTGTGCTTTATAATTGATCTCTAATTCCGAAACCCACCTGCGCAGTCGCGATTCAGCTTTCTAGCGATCATCTATTCGACATCAGGCATCATGGCACCATCAGCCACCAGCACAGAATGGGACCACCAGTTCCATACTTTGCGTCGCCAGGATCTATTCCGCAATCCTCCAACCGACCATTCCGCCTATCCTGCTCTCCAGTTAGCAGTCAATCCTCACATTGAGTCGTTCAACGCCATTTTCCGCGGTGATGGAAAGCCCGGCCTTCTTGCGCATGGCCTGGCGGATATTGGGACAAAAGTTTTCCTCGACGGCAACGACCGCGCTGGCCCAGAAGGCAAAAACCGCCTGAATATTCGAATCAAGGAGGTGACCCTGCAGAAGCCGCAGGTGCCGCCATCCAATAAGCTAGCCTTGAACAGAGAAATTTTCCCTGCTGAATGCAGAGAGAGACATGCTACCTACAGAGGAAAGCTCTCCGCAACATTCGAGTATAGCATTAATGGCGGCGACGCCGTCGAATTCACCCGAGAGCTTGGTCAGGTTCCTATCATGATCAAGGTAGGAAGCTCCCCTACACATTTTCATCATGAGCTACCGAGCTTTGCTTACAAAGCGTAAACAGTCAAACAGGTGCCATCTCGAGAATAATTCGCCAGCTTTGCTGGTCCAACGCAAAGAAGAATCCGAAGAACTTGGTGGATACTTTATTGTCAACGGTAATGAGAAGATTATCCGTCTGCTGCAAGTGAATAAACGAAATTTCCCCATGGCTATCAACCGTCCGAGTTTCACAAACCGAGGTGCCGGATACACCACGTACGGTATCATTCTTCGATCAGTCAGACCCGATGAAACCTCTCAAACGAATGTGCTGCATTATTTGAAGGATGGAAATGTGACATTCAGGTTTTCATGGCGCAAGAACGAGTACCTCATTCCCGTCATCATGATATTGAAGGCTTTGGTGGAGACCAATGACAGGGAAATCTTCGAGGGTCTTATTGGACCCATGGGCTCTAAAGCAGCCAGTAACACTTTCCTCACAGACAGAGTAGAACTCCTGTTGAGAACATACAAAGCCTACCGCCTCTACAGCAAGTCAGAGACTCGCGCCTACTTGGGTCAAAAGTTCAGGGTTGTCTTGGGAGTGCCGGAAACAATGTCAGATTATGAG
The DNA here is from genome assembly GCF_020647865.1 of Trichoderma asperellum. Classification (NCBI taxonomy): domain Eukaryota; kingdom Fungi; phylum Ascomycota; class Sordariomycetes; order Hypocreales; family Hypocreaceae; genus Trichoderma; species Trichoderma asperellum. Next base: position 3,227,522 of record NC_089420.1, on the reverse strand, counting down.
GTGGGAACTGAGTTCCTGCGCAGAATTGTTTGTGTCCACCTGGGTAATGTCGATGTCACGGAGAAGCAAGATCTGGACAAGTTCCACATGGTTCTGTTCATGATTCGAAAGCTCTACGCTTTGGCTGCAGGTGAATGCGCCGTCGACAATCCCGATGCTATTCAGAACCAGGAAATTTTGCTCGGTGGATTCCTCTACGCACAGATTTTGAAGGAGAGGCTTGATGAATTTCTCGGAACGAGCGTCCGCAGCGCTATTCGAGACTATCTGAGAAGGCACCCGGCCGTAAACTTCACCTCTGAAGAGTTCAAAAAGGAATTTCCGGGTGGCATCTTCAGAAAGTCGAATGAGAACATTGCCAATGGCCTCGAATACTTCCTGTCCACTGGTAATCTAGTCAGTCCTTCTGGTCTTGATTTGCAACAAACGGCCGGCTTCACGGTAGTGGCAGAAAAGCTTAACTTTTTGCGTTTCATCAGTCACTTCAGAATGGTTCACCGTGGTGCTTTCTTCGCCCAGCTGAAGACAACTGCCGTGCGTAAGTTGCTGCCGGAATCTTGGGGCTTCATGTGCCCTGTCCATACGCCCGATGGTTCTCCTTGTGGTTTGCTCAATCACATGACACACAAGTGTAAGATTATGACTGACCATGTCGACGTGTCCAACATTCCCGCGCTTGTTGCCGAGCTGGGTGCTGTGGAAACATCATCTGCCTCCACTGATGAGAGCGTTGTTGTTATGATGGATGGCAAGGTTATCGGATGGTCCACTCCGAAGGAGTCCCTCCGAATCGCAGATTGCTTGAGATACTGGAAAGTTGAGGGCACGCACAGAGTGCCTCTGCAGCTTGAGATTGGCTACGTACCTCCATCAAACGGTGGATCATATCCCGGTCTCTACCTGTCATCAACTCCAGCCAGAATGGTGCGCCCCGTCAAATATCTGCCTTTACAGAAGGAAGACTTTGTGGGTCCCCACGAACAGCCCTACATGTCAATCGCCGTCGTTCCGCAGGAGATTGAATCTGGAGTATCGACACACGTTGAATATGATCCGACCAATATGCTTTCTATTCTTGCCAACATGACCCCGTTCTCAGACTTTAACCAATCCCCACGAAACATGTATCAGTGTCAGATGGGTAAGCAAACTATGGGAACGCCTGGCACGGCTATTCGCCACCGAACAGACAACAAGTCATATAGGATACAGACGGGTCAGACGCCCATCGTTCGTGCACCTCTTCACAATACGTATGGCTTCGATAACTTCCCCAACGGTATGAACGCCGTTGTAGCGGTCATTTCCTATACCGGTTACGACATGGACGATGCTATGATCATCAACAAGTCCGCTCATGAGAGAGGCTTTGGCCATGGTACAGTGTACAAGACCAAGAAGATATCGCTAAAGGACGACTCCAGAACGAGAGCCGCTAAGAGCGTTGTCAAGATGTTCGGTTTTGCCCCTCACAGCTACGTTAGCGCCGCGTATCAGGGCATGCTGGATGACGATGGCCTGCCTCACGTCGGCCGAATGGTGAAGGAGGATGATGTTTTGTGCGCATGGCACACAGTCACGCCGGATTACAACGGAAACTTGGTCAACCTTGATGGAATTACCCACTATGAGAAATACAAGGACTCCGAAATGGGCTTTATCGAGGAAGTCCGACTAATCGGTGCCGAGTCCGGCTCTGAGCCCCTGCAGACCATTTCAATCAAGATTCGAATCCCTCGCTCTCCCATCATTGGTGACAAATTCTCGTCCAGACACGGACAGAAGGGTGTCTTGTCGCAGAAATGGCCGGCTGTGGATATGCCCTTTTCAGAAACGGGTATCCAGCCTGATGTCATTATCAACCCCCACGCCTTCCCATCTCGAATGACAATTGGTATGTTCGTGGAGTCGCTTGCCGGAAAAGCTGGTGCTCTGCATGGACTGGCGCAAGATTCTACTCCATTCAGATTTGACGAGCAGAACACGGCAGCCGACTACTTTGGACACCAGCTGATGAAGGCTGGATTCAACTATCATGGAAACGAGCCAATGTACTCTGGTATTACTGGAGAGGAGCTCGGCGCCGACATCTACATCGGCGTGGTCTACTACCAGCGTCTGCGTCACATGGTCAACGACAAGTATCAAGTCCGAACCACCGGTCCAGTCGTGCCCACGACAGGCCAGCCCATCAAGGGCAGAAAGAGAGGTGGTGGTATCCGTGTGGGAGAAATGGAGCGTGATGCCTTGTTGGCTCACGGCACAGCCTTCTTGCTGCAAGACAGACTGCTCAACTGCTCAGATTACACCAAATCGTGGATTTGCCGTCGCTGTGGATCATTCTTGTCTGTGCAACCAACTGTCTCTCAATTTGCGCCGGGAAAGAAGAAGGCCCCAAGCATGGTCCGTTGCCGAAACTGTGCCATCAAGTTGGACGACAGCGAGGGCATCGACCTCACAGAGATCCAGGGCGAGATTTGGGAAGATGGCCAGGGCAACTGCTGGGTTGGCGGCGATCAAACGACGCAGGTCGTGGTCCCGGGTGCGCTCAAGTTTTTGGATGTCGAGCTGGCAGCCATGGGTGTCAAGCTAAAATACAGGATAGATCGGTCAGACGAGCCTCGCAAGGGGCCAATGAAGCCGCTAAAGCAGATTTCCATTGGAGCTTAGTTGGATGTTTTGAGACAAAAAGGATTGAGATTTGGATGAGACACAAAATGGGGTTGTATATAATTTGGCTGGTTGGTGTTGACTGCATTAGTAAGATATTAGATGCATATTTGAGCAATTTGATAAGAATATATTGGGTATCTAAATCCTAATCCCTTACCTCTTACCTTTCTCATTGTGACGAGGTCTCGGCCGCGCATAGGAGCACAAGCAAAGTCTCAAGCTGATGATATCAGAGTGCAGCACGCATCTTTGTGTGTTACGAAACACAACCCTCGCAGTCGAGATCTGGGCTTGCCGCTTGCAACGCTGGGACGGATAATGCGGCAGCATATACGTAGACGTTAAAGAGAGTCTAGATGAAGGGCATGTGTGACCAAGATATAATAAGGAGAGGCTCTCCCGTACTTGCCGCCTCCCAATCCAGACCCTGGGTCCTGAAACTTGCCAGAAGCACAGCTCGTGATCCAGATCCAGAACCTCATATTTCCCGTTTCAGCTCCCGCCTCGTTCTATTCTGATTGGAGCCAAGACATGCTACGCCACTCGCTAGAGATAGACTCGCCTCATGATCAGCTCCGGCTTGGCCACAACGCCGAAAGGGACAAGAGCAAAGGCAAGGGATATTACAGGCTTGAAGCCTCCACAAGGATACGAATCTAATTTTCAGGAACCACGTGGTCCTGGTTCCGCTGAAATCGCGCCCAGACAGCTGGGAATCCAGGTATCTGTGACAGAGGCGGTACCTTGGCCTTGGCACCGCTGCACTTGGGGGCCTTCTTTCCGTTTGTGCCAGCTGCTTATCAAGACTTTTTCTTCCACTTCGTCTCGCTTCCTGAATTCTTCTTGTCTTCCATTTCTTCATCCTGATGGTATCCGAGAGACCACTGCTGTGTATTCGGTCGCGCGCTTGGGCTGATGCTTGCTTGTGTCTTCTTTCTTCCTCTCCTTTAATCTCGGCGCCCATTTGCATCCTCTTCATTCTTGCCTCCCGTTTCTTTTGGTGAAAGACAGCATACACTCTTTTTTTCCATACCATTGGATGCTCCTACGCTCTCTTAATCTGCGCTTTGATAAACTTTGGACGATTGGTGTGCTCGAGGCGGTCTACGCGCTGGGACATTGAAGTTGCCTAATCGCTCTTTACAGCCGGGTCTGTTGGGAGAAAGAGGCCAGTGCAAACCATGCGCCTCTTTCTGCTCCTTGTTTGGGTTTTATGCTCCGTTATATCTGGAGTTTTCGGCCAAGATTATGATTTCGGCGTTGATTTGGTATCTCTCACACGACGACAGGACCCCAATGCGCCCATCGTCGTCAGTCGCCTGCCACTGGCTGCCAATGGGAGTATGCCCCTGAGACTTGAGATTCGTAATGTACAGGCAGATAAATACAAGTGGGATCTGTACGTGTTGGCGCTGAGTATGCTTCAGTCAGTCAGCCAGGACGACCCCATGTCGTATTACCAAATTGCCGGTTAGTGAGACTCTGGACCGACTTGGCTCTAGTTACGAGGCTCTGATGAATCTCTCTCCATCTAGGGATACACGGTGTACCCTTTGTGACATGGAACGGCGTTGGGCCAGCAGAGGGCGCGAGCCTGTCGGGCTACTGTCCGCATAGTTCTGTGCTATTTCCAACTTGGCACCGGCCATATCTAGCCTTATACGAGGTCAGCTCTCTTCAAGTCCCAATCGTCGATACTGCTGCAGTCTGAATGTCATTTGTAAGACGCGATACTGACTTATCGCAGCAAGAGTTACATAAGCTAGCCAATGCCATTGCTCGCATGTTCAGCAATGTGACGGAACGTCTGCTCTACCAGCAGGCTGCCTCCGAATTTCGGATACCGTACTGGGATTGGGCTTCCCCTGCACCAGCTGGCCAAAGCCACTTTCCTGATGTATTTTGGAATTCCACAATGATTCAATACGGCCCCAATGGTGTTCAGGTAATTCGAAATCCATTGTATTCTTATTCATTTCATCCCCTTGACGAGGACGCATTCATCTGGCCACCGGTAAGTATGGGCGTATAGATGATGCTAAGAGCTTCCCATCTGCTGACTATTCGTAGTTGAAAAGCTGGAATGAGACGAAGAGAGCTCCAAACACACAAGTCAGTGAAACAGAGCCGCCGTCGATGAATGACCAGGTAAATTCCGCTTTGCTAGCAAAACTGCCTGAGATCCAGCAGAGGCTTTATATACTATTCTCGAGTTATCACGAATTCGATTCATTTAGCAACAAAAACTATGCCATATCTCAAAATCTTAGCCATCTGGACTCCATCGAGGCTATCCACGACATTATTCACATATACGGCGGATCTAGAGGTCATATGACCTACGTTCCTCTATCCTCTTTCGATCCTCTTTTCTTCTTGCACCATACAATGACGGACAGGTTAATATCAATGTGGCAGCTCCTCAATCCTACGGCATGGATGACACCCCAAACCTCGGGAGAGACGACTTATACGGCGCTGAAAGGGACCATGCAAAACTCTAGCACCCCACTTACACCTTTCATGTCTTCAGCCAGCGGCACTTTCTGGGATTCAGACATGTCTCGAACGACTGAGGTGTTTGGTTATGCGTATGGAGATACATCAGCTCTGTATGGCGATACTAAGATCCCGCGAGACAAGCTGATTAGGAAGATTAATAACTGGCTTGGGAGAAACAGCCCAGCCATGATTCGGTTCAAGAGCCAATCGCAATGGAGGCCCAGCGGGATATGGAAAGGCAATTCAGAAACCAAAAGCTTTCAACCAAGTCTAAAGTTTGGTATGAAAGATGCTGTTGCGGCAGATGGCTATTACACCGAATGGATTGCAAATGTCCATGTGAATCACGGTGCTCTGGACGGATCATTCACTATTTATTTCTTTACTAGAGAGCCACCAGACGATGTTCTCACCTGGGGCTTGGCCTCAAATCTCATAGGATCAGTTAGCATCTTTATGATGAACGGAATGGGCAGCTCTCAGTCCAAGATGTCTGGAACAGCGCCGTTGACTATGGCACTGATGAAGCACGTCGACCAAAGAGCTATACAAAATCTTGAGCCGGAGTCGGTGGTGCCATTTCTACAACACACTCTACACTTTCGCGTTGTTGATATTGATAACAAGGAGGTTGACCCGGCCCTGGTGACTGGGCTCTACGTCGCAATCAGCAGCACCAGGGTTAGATTGCCTGAGAGCGAGTTTGAATTCCCGGAATGGGGCCAGCCAACACTGAGACTAGCAATATGGGAGTAGCTGGTGGACGTCAGTGAGCTTATCTATTGCTAAGTATTGTAAGTATACGGATATCGTGATGGGATCAAGGTGTGATTTGTTCTCTGGTAATGTCAATAGTAGTTTTGGAGGTCTATCGGCGACGCGGGTTTGCTTTGCCATGCTCATATCATCACCTACCGTACGTAATGTCTTTTCAACTCATTGAATTCACAATCATCTAGCAATAACATGTGATGTTTTTGTATTAGTATAGCCTTTCAAAGCATTCTAAAACCTCATCTCTCCTCCAGGAAGACTCCCGCATAGGACTCAAGATTTGCGCGTTTGCCACTTCATCTTCATTGAACCGAATTCAACCTGAGACTCATGGTGGCAAGGTCATCAGCCGGCCGGGGATATGCGGGGTGCTGATCGGGAGGATCCCGGCGAAAAGGAGCGGGTCATTCACACGGAGTACGCATGGCGAAGTGGAAACGATGATGCATTACAGTAGGCGTGGGATGAGCAATTGTTAGTCTGCCTTTGTAGAAGAAGAAGAAGAAGAAGAGAGAGAGATGTAGGTCTATACATTTGTACAGAGTACTTTATGTAAAAATGGAAGCCTAAAAGAATTTGGGTGGTGGTGACCGGAATGTGTTCGGCAGCTTAATTTTTTCTTCCAACGTCTTGAACGTGGGCGAGTCAGTTATCATGGGCTAGTGCGATGGAATGTTGTTTTTTACGTGGAAGGATGACGGATGAGGCAGAGATTTGCGCGGTGCTTGCGTGTGGGAAGGGGTCTTTTGAGTTTGTTTTGAGTCAGACATGAGTGGATTTTGAGATTTGAGACTTGTTTCTGTTATTTTTGACAATTTACTCGTGGCGAAGGGAGGGTGAAAAGGATGGTTGTGTTAGGTGATGGCAGGTTGGCATAAGTTGAAGATGGGTGTATAAGTCATACTGTATGTGTGTCATTGGCCCGAGGTGCTTTTACTGCTTTTTGACGTGCAGAATTTCACGCGTGGTTTTTTGAAAAGTGTGTGGGAGGCGCGTGTCGAACCATGTTAGGGGGCGTCATGCATGCATACAGACAGCCATTCCGGTTCGCGAGTGCGTTGCAGTATGCACGATGCACGAATGCAGGCGAGTAGCGAGTAGCGAGAGGCACTTTTGCGACTTGTTCTGCTATTACATACTAGGTGTTTTTTTACTCAATCGTATGAGCGAATACTTGGAGAAGGAGGAGATATGAGGGGTCGAGGACCAACGGAATTCTAGACTCTGGCTTTATTGATTTCGATTTCTCTGATTCGTGGGTGTATGAATTTTCGAGCTTTGAGGGGGGGGCTATGCAAAGCTGTGTCTGGGTGAGGCTGCCAAGCTGCCAAGCTGCTTGTCTCGCTAGCACTGCATTGCCTGTGCGTTGCATGTAAGAGTGCAGCCAACAGCAAGCAACATTGAAAACTACATGGGGGCGTATTACTCCGTATTCCGAATAGCAGTGCGAGAGGGGATGGTTCTGGGACGGGAGGGCGGATGAATTTAGGTCATGGACGTCCGTTAAAGTGCGCAAGGTCGGGTCACGATAATATAGACGGAGAGCTTTTTGGACAGTGATGAATGGACAAGACAATGGTAGAGTAGCAGTAGATGGCCAGGGCACTCTGCGGTATTTCGGAGCTGTCAGTTGGTAAGAGAGAGAGAGAGAGAGAGAGACGTCCACGGACTCTCCGTATTATCGTCAGGCCATTGTCCTGGATTCAGAGGCCAGCATTGGGCAGGTACTGTTGGAGTGAAATGCTGCTGAGACAGATGTACGTAGACAGCCAGCAACACACCGACACTTTGCAAGCGACGGGGACATGGAGGGGATGCGACGCTATCCGGAACATGGCCGGTCTTGCTATGGATGAGGATGAGATGGTTTTGATTTTCGATATGCTGTACTATCTACTATACTACTACTAGTACTATGTGGAAGTGTGTAGTGACGAGACGCCATATAGGTACAGTATTACTAGAGGGAACCTGTCAAAACTCGCTGCTAGTGCTGTGCTTTGTTTTAGGCTTGCTTCTTGGCTCTTGCTGAGCGTTTCGGGGGGTCCGGGCCGCAGGATTACTATACGCTTTGTATAATAACGTCGCTGGCATTTATTACTCCGTAGTGCGTGATCAAAACGCACGCTCGGAGGCAGCTCCGTCGTCCGTGTATGGAGAGCTTTTTTGCTGTATAGACGACCCTAGCTGTAGCGACTAGGGTGCTGGAGTAATAATGTTCAGCCTAAGAAAGAAAGTGAGAGCTGGATGAAACGATGTGATCGGACCAGCGGTCCGGGATGCGGTGGCCACAAACTACATGTGACTAGTAGTAGTAGGTAGCACAAAAGGTGCCATCGCAAATAAAGCTGAAGCTGAGCTGAGTACATGGAGGTAGTAGTTAGTAATATCATACTATTGCTTGCATCTGGGTGCTGGGGCGTTGTATCACATATGCTGCTGTACAGAGCCGGGCCTCTTCCGAAAGGGGGGGCCGGGCCGAGCCCTGCTGCCTTTTTTTTTTTTTTTTTTTTTTTTTTTTTTTTTTTTTTGGCGTTGCACGGCAGGATTTTTTCAGGTTGTGGCCGGGACGAATCGATCAGAAATCGATCGAATCCGTCCGTTGGGCGCTGCGTTACGAGAAGAAACGAGTTGATCTGTGCTACCGTTGTTGAAAGCGTACATCCCCATTTGAGCTTCGGCGTGTTATACCTTGATGGTTTAGTGTGGTGACTCCTCTCCCCGCAGACTTACCAATAGAGAAATAAAGAAATACGTAAAGGATGAATTACTAGATACCGTATACTGTATGGCCGCATCCCAGGGGCTCCTTCAACTGCATCCATCGCGTGTCGGCGTGCCATGGCGGCAACCCTCCCCTCTCCACGTTGTCTATTTCATCTTCCTTCTTTTAATTCCCTACGCAATGTAACATGATGCAACCGGCGCCGATGACACGCGGTCGGCGGGCACTCCATACATGGGCTGCCCACTGTAAAAGTGGCAGTAATATACTGTAGTATAAGCATTTCCAGAGTGGATTCGGAGCGCGCTGATCCCTTTTCCCTTAGCATCAGGGCCCGGGCTCGATCTTAATTTTCTTTTCCACCAAGCAGCTGCTCCATCGTCTGCGCCTGAACCATTCCGCCCTCCGTAGCGCCGTCCGCGTCTCCAGCTAGCTCTTTCGCCTATTCCCTTTTCCTCCCTTGCCTCCTTGTTTAGCGGGATTGGAAAACTCCCATTATGAATTTTGCTTGTACTATCTGATGCTACGGATGCTTCTGTACGGGGTCCGTCCCCATTTTACAGGGACCAGGGCAGAGGGCGGCCGATTTGGTGAAACTTTTGTGCCGAGGTCCCGCCCTCTCGTGAATGGAAAAAAAAGAAGAAGAGAGAGAGAGAGAGAGAGGTGCCCACATACACACGTATTCGTTGTGGTGGATTTTTTAGGTGCTGACGTCGAAACATGGCTTTTTTTTTTTTTTTTGCCGTTCGGCACTGACGTGGGAAAAGCAGTAGCACTTACAAGTAGTAGCATTAGTCAAGGAGAAGAAAAGAAGCGGAGCTTGAATGGAAGCAGCATCGAACACACACAGAAGCTGGGCAAGAGAAAATGCTCAGGGGCATGGCAAAAGAGGCCAGCGGTGGATGCCTGGCGGACCCGGACGGGAAGATATGGATGGGGGCCCAGTGGAAAGTCCACGGAACCCATTAGTTGTTTCATGTCTTGCTGTGTCTCTCGTTGCTCGTTGCTCGTTGTCTTGCTTGCTCGCTTGTTTTCTGGCTAGCAGTTTGTAGTTCCGGATCTTCCATCCGCTATTGCTTGGTAATCCATCATGATAAGCAACTGCTACGTGTACTAATGCATTTTGTTGGAGTACAGTACCAGCTGGTCGAGAGATGCAGGAGCACGGAGTTGATGGCCCTTTGGATGCCCGACCATTTTCGATTACTACGACTACTTGCTTGTGCCTTTGCGTGGGGGGGAGGTGTTTTTGTCTCCTTGTTTCCAGTTCCCCTTTTGTACTGTACTACATACATACTTGCCTTGTTGGTAACTGCTTGCATTTTGCGGAACATGACAAGTGAGGCAGCAGTATGCAATCAAAAAGTCTTATTAAGCTTGTCCTAGCATTGCAATCCAATAGCAACACACTGACTGTAATAAGCTACAACACACAGCCTCGTCTATCCGCCGCCGAATTGGTCATATGCCCAGCCAGCAACGCCGAACCCCTGTTCCTTGCCCAGGTGGAAAAGAGCACGCTACATGCTAATAGTTCTAGTACCTGAGACCGGTGATTGGCTTTATCTTGGTGGCTGCAGCTGGTGCCACAGCCACGAGTGAGTCCTCTCTGGCCTCTCTCTCCCTTTGGGACTTGTCAGTTCACGCTAAACAGCTACGCAATAACCGCAGATACATACATAGTATATACAAGTGCAACATGCATGAAATAGAGGGTTATTTGGCGATGTTTGATTTAGGCACACGTACTGCATCCCCATATACTGTACAAAACGGCCTGCCTGGTTGAATTTAATTAATAGCGCCTCACTTGCCCTTCAGCCCCGATGGACACCCTCTCGGCCATGCCATGCGGCTACCCATTGATTCGCTTCGTTTCTGCTTTTAGCCCATGGCTCTCTTGTCCCCGTTCAGTTTAGCAGCAGCTACTTTCACGAACCCATGCCCACCTGATTGCAGTGCTACTGTGCCGTACTTTGTTGGCTCGAGTTTGTCCTCTTTTGTCTCTCAACTTGGCCTTTGGACACGGCCCAGCTAGAGCAGCGCTAAACAAAGGCGCCGTTACTAGCGGGTCCTTTTCTCTTCTAATTTTTCCTCTTGGCCTATACTTGTATTCCTTTTTTTAAACGCACGGCATGTGGTGTGGCGGCGTCCCTCTTGTCAAGGGTGTCCTGTCTGTTGGCTTTTTCTGAGCTTTCTTGGCTTTTGAAGGGGGCCCTCTATACCAGAGCCGGACCCTGACAATTGCTCGAGCAGGTTAGTCAACGGGATACGGGAAATAAACAGCGTCCGTGAGCGAAGGGCTGGTTGTGCTTTCTTGGCATTCTGTTCCTTTGTCTTTTTTTTTCTTTTTTTAAATTGTTTTTGCTCGGCTACTGTACAGAGAACAAGAGGCATATAGAGCAAGTAAAACGTAAGCGGTGATGTTGGATCCGGATACTCCACGGCGGCTGCCGCGTTTCCAAGGTGCGTAAGTCAGATCTGGAGAACCAGAGAAGATTACTAGGTAGTACTACCTGTTTATCAGTTGGCACGGGTCAGCAATGGGCACGTCCGTCACTTTGTTAATTCTACTGCCTTACACAACCCTACAATACTCGTATGTACCGCAGCAGCTATGAGGTATTAGTAGTAGTAGTAGTAGTGCTACTGCTCAGGTTCGGCATCAAGGTCGTATTTGCTCAAAGTAACTCTGCAATATGTTCGAGAGAGCCTGCATTTCCACGTGCTGACTTGCACACTCGTATGTACTTGTTCCAGGCCGGCCCTTCCTGCAAGTCAAACGGGCGTCCTGCGCCTATGCGGGTACAACGCACTACTTTGAGATACACATGGTTTTTATATTTGTATGCTCAGTTGCTCTACTGTAGATGTGAAGAGAGAGCTGGGAGGTCGTCTCCACTAGTGGATATAGAACGTACAGTATGCAGTATATACAATTACTATTCTAGCAACATAGTTCATAAGCAAGTTCCACGCTCGACGGATAGCATCAAATCTGCGGATCAGCACGCTCTCTTCTCCGCAGCCGTGTCATCTTCATGCGGCCGCTAACATGCAAACACACACACCAAAGCACACGTTTTGCCTCATGCATGTAATGTCATGCCATCGGCGGATGTAACTCGCGGTACCCGAGCTGTACCCCTTAGAGGCAGGTACCAAAATTGTCTTTCCCAGGACCCCTGTCGTGCCTATTACAGGGCATACGCATCGCCGGTCCCTTGGAAACGGGACCCCCGTCACTCACTCAGCAGCCCATGGATGGCATCCTTCTTGTCATTTTGGCCTCTCTCCCTAGCTTCCAGCTCTGAGACTTTGTCTCTCGGTGTTTCCCTGCCTCGCCTCTCGCACCGCGGCGTCATGCCTTGTCATGCCTTGCCGTGTTGTCTCAGTTCCAAAGCTTGTCACAGCCACCCAGAGCGTGTAAGTCGTGCATAGCAGTAGTACTAGGTACCATGAGCTCGCTCGCATGTCCACATGGCAGCATCATATTACAATAGTAGTGTCCATATCCACACCCTTCCTCATGCCAATGTCCATAGCATAACCCGTAGCGCAACCCAGGCTTCGATCGTCAAGCCATGCCAACTTTACTTTTCCCGATGGGGCTCTCGCACTCCTCTAGCATTCCGGCAGCCTGTCTCTCTTCCTTCTCCCTCCTCCACCCTCTTCTTTTCTTCGTCCTTGACACGCTCTTTTGTCAGCACCGGTTCGTTATCCCTCCTGCTATCATACACTCCCTTCCCTCTCTCTCTTTTATTCTTTTTTAAGCTTCCAAGCCGAGATCCAAGACGATCGTCCCCTCCCCCCCTCTCCACCTACCAATTGAATTCCAAGCCCAGTGCGGAGATCCTGCATGTCGCATGCTGCGGTATACATGCGAGCTTGATGCAAGGCTGCTTGCGTTCTGGAACACACGTAGAACCGAGCTGACCTCTTTGCTCCCTCCTGCTGAGGGAAAAAACTGGGGGAGGGAGGGCCGTTTTTCCCGTTCAGCTCAGTTGATTGGGTTTGTGTGCGTCCCAAGCCTGTGGGCGTCTTGTCTCTTTTCGGGAGCCGGGATCCCCCCTTCACGCTCACGCCGCATGCAGCTGGAGATTTACAAGACAGTACTTTTGTCCTTCTTCTCTCTTCTCTCAGTGCTACGCTTTATTGGATGCTTGCATTCACACTACCTCGGCCGTTGCTTGGGTTTTTGTCTCTCGCAGTTTCAACTCTCTCATTGACTTTTTCACCACCACGTTTTCTTTCCCAATCATTTATACTTGCCTATATCCATTCTTAATCCACCTCAGCTGCACCCTGTTGCAATCTCGCTCCCTTTGCTTCCACGAAGCTAACAACCCCCTTAGCCTCGCTCTCAGCTTCATCCTCATAGCTGAATACTCCCACATCCATCGTCACCAGCTTTCACATTACCGCTACTTGCCCGAATCCATCAACACGCCACGTGCAATTCGCTCCGCAGACTAATCACTGCGCTGAACTTGCTCCATCCAAAGGCCCAAAACTAAACAAGCAAGCTAAAAAGACCGAGCACTCGGACATCAAAAGCCCTATTGCCGCGGCGAGATCGAGTCCGGCGGCGACAGCCTCCACTTGGCTCCCGAGGCCTCTTTTGGCACTAGTTTTTTGCTTAATGAGACAAGTAGAAGCTTGGCTTGGGTACCCAGCGGAATTGCTACAAGTACAACTCCGTGTGTGAATCTTTCACAAGTCCTTCCATTACCCACCCCCCCCCTTCCCGCTCATTCTCATCCGACTCACACACCACTCATTCGTTCTATGCCTTCAAGAGACAAAGCTCTCGTTTATCTTTCTCGCTCTCTTTTCTTTCATTCCTTGCTATAGGCTTCAGACCTTTTTTTTTTTTTCTTTCCTACTCCATCTTCAGTCTACAACCACCATCAACGCTGTTGTACAACTCTTGCAACTACTCAATTGCCCTTCACTTCTCGACTATCCCCTTGTTAAATAGCCGGTCTCAACTTCACCCACGCCTGCAAGCCAGGTAATCCTAAACTCACCTTACTCTCCATCCTTGCTTCTGATGTAACCCAATTTCAACCCATCACCACTAAAAAAAAAAAAAACATCACCATGTCGTATAATACCACCACCACTCCGCAAACTCCTCCTCTACGGCCTATCCACTTTCCCGACGCCAAATCAAAACCCCAGCTTCGCATTGTTGATACCTCTATCAACCCGGATGAGGCTCATTGCCTTGACGAAGACGACATCGACAACCAGCCATGCTCACCACCCCAGTCACCGGTATCATCGTCCCCTTGGGAAGACGCCTCCGCCGCCTCAACATCCGCCAGCATTCCGTCCACCCCCACAACTCAAGTCAGCATTCACGAACCTCTACTCTCCCAACATGCCTCCAGCAAATCTCAAACTGTATTATCCGAACCCATCACCAAAGAGATCAAGATCCCTTCTGAATCTTTCGGCGGTCCCATCACTCCCTTACCGCCGCAATGGAACCTCCGTGGAGACATTTACACCTTTTCCTTCTGGACCTCGCCTAAAGCTGCCCGCTCTCTTCCCGAACACGCTTACTCTCCCCTCGAGGGAGTCACCTCCTTCGCCGATGAAGCCTACAGCCGTCCTGCTGGCGGGCTGAGCATGATCCAGATCCTGAGCTACAGGGATTCGCCTATAGGCCCTTACGACGAGATGTTGGTTGCGCCGGGTAGTTTTGACTGGGAGAGGACCGAAGCAGATGGCAAGAAGACGAGGGGATGCAACCCAAAGATTACGAGGATATACGTGTCAACGCCAAACAGCTGCTTCAACGGGAGGACCAGTAAGTTTTAACTTTTGATTTTTTTTTCTCATGATCAATACAAGGAAACCCCGGTTCTTGCTCGGTTATCATGAGACCATCTCCTTTCTCATACATCATATCATGTTACAAGACAAGTCAAAAAAAAAACTAACATGCCCTTCTCTTCTCCAGACTGGAACGTCCCCAAACACCTCGCCAAATTCGTCTGGGACCACCACGCCGACGGCACCACCACCATCAAAATCTACCCCCACGACGACCCGTCCAACCCAGACGAGTCCCAGCCCAGCTCCAGGCCGCTATTCCAAACGACCTTCAAGCCAATGTCCCTCGTCCCGCGCTTCCCCTTCGCCACCAGCTGGGCCGACCGCCTCGGCTTCAACACCACGCTCGTCATGCCCCCCCTGCCCGCGGGCAACGGCACCTACGGCGAGCTCCCCAGCACCAACCGCTGGATCAAGCTCGAGACGAAGCAGTACTGCAGCCGCAGCACCGCGGGCTGGTACGACATTGCGCAGCCGGACGGCGGCGCCGGCTGTGGCGGGATTGAGAATTTCCTGCCGTGGCTGGGGAGGTGGCAGGTTGGCGTCAAGATGGAGGATGCCTTCCTGTCGTTTGATGTCCCCCAGGAGGCGTGGGAGAAGGGGGATAAGCTGGATGACGCGACGACAACATCTGACGACAAGAACGAAGACGATGACGGAAAAGAAGAAGAATTACGCAATAAGCCGGAGGCAGGGAAATGGAATACCTCCTTCTTGCACGACTACTTTACATAAAAAACTTGCTCTCTATTCGACGCATCATCAAGCACGTAAATCTCTCTCTCTCTCTCTCTCTCTCTCTCTCATCACAGATCCATCCACATTCAAGGCAAAGAGGTCATCAGGGATAAAAAGGAGGTGGTATTCATTCAAACAGAGACACACAAAGGACGGAAAGGGGTGGGGGAACAAACTCGGTGTCTCTTGTTTTTTTTTTTTTTTTTTCATCATCAAAAAACATAACATGCACGACGGCGTTTTTTCAATATGGGGGGGTTGGGGGAGGGAAGGGGAGGATGTATATATATCGAGCAAAACGGGTTTTCACGGTCGTTTAACGGATCATACACTTTACACTCACACATACTGACATACATGCAACCACGCTTCTCTCTTTTTTTCCTTTGTCATTCCTTTTTTTTTTCTCTCTCCCTTCTGCTTCTGTCGTTACTTGCATGTTATTACTATACACACACGTACCCACGCATACACTCAAAACACCATCTCGTTACAAATTACAGCTAACAAGTACATTACATTACCAGCACAGCACAGCACAGCACAGTACATTAATTCCAGTCCTTTCTTTTTTTCTTTTCTTTTTTTCTTTTTGGCCCCCTTACAACAGCGATGAGTTGATTGATTGATTGCTTGATCATGGCTTCTCTTTTCCCTCTTAATACTATATATATATACACACTGTACATCGATAGATAGAGCCTTCGTTATACACAGACCATGGGTGCGTTCATGTTATATATCCATACAGTTCTCAGATTGCAAAATCTCCATAGTCTATATCAAAGTATAAGAAAAAAAAAACTGAATATTCACAAGACGGAATTTCGTAATCAGAACGTAGGTAGCACAGCATATTGTGCCATCGTAAAAGGTCTGTTTGGAATATGTAAATATCATTGTCGTCGGGTGCGTTCATGCAATGTACCCGTTGGTTGGTATGACTTTCAGTAACCAGCTTTTTGCCTCAAAGTTGGTTACTGAAAGTTTGAAGGTCATACCAATGGGTATACATACAGTTCTCAGATCACAAAACCTACCTCTAGAAAACATTGATCAGAGAAAAAACAAACAGATTGTTCAAGAGACAATACTTCGTGATCAGAGCATAGTATATCATATTGTGCTATCATAAAAAATCTATCTAGCATGTTTAAATCTTCTTGTCGTCGCAACCTCCGTCACAACCCCCCCCCCATTTAAATTCTTTCAAACGAATAACAAGAGAAGAGAGAAAAACACAAAAAAAAAAAAAAAAAACCAAGACCAAGGCCCATCAAACCCCGCCTGCGCCATTGCAATGAATTCGCCAATCCCATCAGAGCTCTCATAAAGAACCGTCCTCTCCTTGCTGTCCCTGCCTTGCGCAGTTGTGCCATCCCCCTGGTCTAGCCAACATCGTTTGCCAACATATGTGCGCACACTTACACATACACGGCTCCCGCTCTTCCTCTCTTACAATCAGAAACCACCTAGAGTCTTGCCGCACGATCCAAGACCCAACCTGACATGCCCATTTACCTCCTCTTTCAACTCGCTGATGCGTAGTCCAAAATTTGCAAGTTTCAAATCGTATAAAAGGTGACCTCATACCCATTAGCTCGCTTTTGACAGCCTTCCCGTCGCTCCTAATGTGGTGTACGTAAGATCCGCCAGGGATCGCGAGGCAATTTCGTCTTCTCTGTCTCAATCGGCCACGGCCAATCTTTGATAAGAGCTTATTTCCAACAAGTGTTTTGCAAGATATCGCTGTCGTGATCGAGGCTTCGAGATGGGAGCACCGCTGCACCAACCAAGATCCAAAACACGGCTTGCTCATGTTACCGAGGTCGCCGCAAAGAATATATCGACTGTTGCGATGCTCTCTCCCACTTTTGTTCTGTTTAAATTCGCGGATTTTGCCGTGCCTCGCGACTACGTGTGGCGGCTCCGAGGAGCCACGACTTCTCGGGCGTAAAATTCAACAAGCATCGTGGCGTATGCCTCCAGCTCTTCCACTGGAATAGCAAGTCGGAAGTCGTTGAGCACCAAGAATTGGAGTTCCAAGTGGTTCAACTCCGGCAGGGGGAGTCCACCAACCTATCGACAATTAATATCAAAGCCAAGGAGAAGAAGAACCAAGGTCTCGCTTACCTTTGCATATCGCGAGTTTGTATAAAAGACATCAGAGAAGAATTTGCTGGAGCAAGTTACCCCGGCGATGATTAGTCGGTGGATATTGAAGCTGTCAACCACGAAATATGCCGCCGAGGCCGGCAGGCCAAGGGAGCGCTCAGCAGCGGGTGTCGCGCCTCTGCCTGCTGAGCGAGCGTATCTAGATGATGGGTCAGCCATGACCTCATCGTCGTCGCTTTCGTCGTCATCGTCGGCAAGATCTTCATCGCTCTCGTCAGGGCTCCTCGAGGCATCGCCCATCGGGGTATCGTGGGATGCGACTGATAACGGCCCTCGCGGTCGCGATGCTGATGACCGTCTGCTGCCCTCGGTCCGAGACACCATGTCGTTGACCTTCTCTGTCATGCGGTCAAAGTAGACTAACAGACTCAAGAAGACTTCGTACGTAGTCGGGCAGTACTTGTCGATGCGCGAGAGGTAGCTCAAGATTGTGATGGCGGGAACGTTTTTACCGTGGAACGCAAGCACGGAGTGGCTAAGCGGACTCATCTGGGAACCGCCGTGGGCGTCTGCGTTCAGGTTGGCCTGCTGCTGGTGGGCAACATTGCGCTGCATGGCATCGTGCTGCAGATCGTTTGTGGTTGTGATCTTGGTCAACAGAGCGGCGACCATTTCGATGACATCGGCAATAGGCATTGCGCTGATCTCATACTTGGTCTGATGCAACGGCGGATCGTGCAGGATGCCGGACTGGTCCGCATCGCCGGCCAGGTCAGCTTCCGCAAGCTTTTCTATGTGAGCGAGATCCCGGATGTGGATCACATTCTGCTCGGGAATGGACGAAGCGGACGTGGACGAAACCAGGTACGAGTCGGAGCCGGCGGCCTGTTCAGATTTCAGGGGATAATCATCCGATGTGGGCGAGGGCTGTTGGTTCTGAGGCGCTGGCGGGTGCTGCAGGCCGGCTGCGGAGACGCTGTCTCCAGTCTGAGATGCCATAGACGCTCGATTCTCATCGTCGGCGGCAACAGGGCCGGGAACAGCTGCTGGGGACGAGGACGGCGGCGGCGAGGGGAAGCGCGACGCTCCGCCAGAGGACGCCGAGCGCGAAGCCGACTGCGCTGCCAGCGCCTGGCCCTGCTGCGCCGACTGGACGGCGGTGCTTCTGTTGACGCTGGCCTGGGTATCCGGTGCCGACGCCGAAGTCGACGCTGATGGTGCTGATGTCTGAGACCGCGGCACGGAGCCAGACAACCGGTGCCGGCTGGACGAGCGGTAGGGGGCGGCGGGATCGTGGGTCTGGCTTTCCTGGCGCTGCGGGATGGCGGATGTCGAGGAGCCGGAGATCATGCTGTGGAAGCGCGAGAGGTCAGGAACAAAGTCGCCGATTACGGCTGCCATTGCATCGTATGCGGGAACGGGGACGCGCGCGCTGGGTTAGAAGCTGTGGATTTGGAAACGGAGATGCAGATGGCGATGCAGCCTCTGTCTGGGAGGATGCGGCTGCGACGGGTCCGGCAGGGAAGGAAAGGCAGGGAAGAAAGAAAAAGAAGTATTAAAACAGGTGACCGGCAACTAAAGGCGCAGGATAAATCATTAAAAATTAGCACAAAGGAAAACAGAGACGTGGGCAGTCGTTAACGAAGGATGCAAACAAGTACAGCTGCGACAAGCGCAGTTGGGCTGGGGAGAAAGGAAGAAGAGGAAGAAGAGGAAAAAAAAATGGAAGAGGCAAGTTTGGGTTCGGGGCCGCATGGGGAGAAGTCGGAAAGAGTAGGTTGGCGGTTTAGGGGAGCTGTGCGGCGAGCGAACCACTGGGCCGTAGTGAAGGCGTGCGCTGCAGGGGAAACGCTTTAGGGGTGGCCACAGTGGGTGGCAGCGGCAGTGGGGGTTCCGGTGTTGGTGGACGGCAACAGCCTGCTCGCAGTGAGGGGGAGAGAACCTGTCGAACGATTCGAGCACATGCAAAACCCGTCGACTTCAACGACAATATTGCGGGAGAAAGATGTCGCTTGGCATCTTTACGTGGGAGGGAGGAACTTTGTTTGCCGGGAAATGAGAAGATCAAAAAAGAGTATCATTCTTTCTTTCTCTCTTTTTTAACCCTCTTGCTGATGTCTCCTTATTCTCTCCTTGATTTTCTTATAATGCCCTTGATTCAAAACATCTCACACCACAGCCATGCAGGGACGCGAGAGCAAAGAGGAGAGCCCCGACACCGCTCTCTCGCTCTCTATTCCAGTATCTTCCAACGCTTCTGCGTCGTCCCAAGCCGTGCTACATCTGGCGCTGGTGATTTGACATGAATCAAGCCCCCTCAGCCCCTCAGCGCCAGCCGCTCCATCTCTCCATTGAACCCTCAAGGAGATCCCCGGTGGCACTCGACCGGGCCACTGTGGCGCCGCCGCTGAACGTCACCCACGCTGTGGGTGGCGAAGGGGAGCACACTGAGGGGTCCTTGGGTCCATACATAAGAGAGTTTGAGCCTCTCATGGCAGCGGTGCTAGGCGGAGATAGGCAGGTATTGGCAGTGGCATATGTAGGGAGCTTCTAAGCATGTGGTGCCTGGAGCTTCGGGACAAAACCCTGCAGAGAAGGCATCGATGGTTCGTGAAAGCGGGGACCTGCAATGCGCGACAAGAGGAGGGGCAGAAGCAAGACATGGAGAGAAGGGGAAAAAAGAGGGAGGGGAAAGAGACAAAATGAAAATTGTTCCAGACTCACAGCCAAACGGACGGCAAGGAGAAGAGGAGGCTCACTCAAATACTGTGATGTGATATGACTAGACGATAGGATGGTATAAATTCGCGTGTGCCCATGTGTATGGAGGAGGGGTTGGGCTCCGACACGGCCAGTGACGATTTTATCAGAGGCTGGAGCTGGATCAAGACGCCAGCAAAGATGGGGTTGTTTGCCACGGGCAGCAAGGCCCAATCCGCCTCACGATCGGATCGATCTCGCAAAGGCGCGCAGGATAATAATAAACGGCCAGGGTCGTCTTCTCGGAACGCAGTACAGCGTAGGGGGAGGGAAGCCCACGAGGCAAGGCAGACCAGCTACAGAAGCAGAGAAACCACCACCGCAGCCAGGCAGGGCTACCGCCAACTAGCAGCGTGTATGTGCGTGTGTCCAAGAATGTCCAGCGGGTGTTTGGGGTCGTTTGGGTAGGTCAGAAGCTAGCCATGTATAGACAGAAGCCGCTATTAAGCTTTTGCTTCGATATAGTGTAGAGAAGATGCCGTTTGGGCCACGGCAAAAAAGAGGGGGGAATGGGAGAGAGGAAGATGGGAGAGGGGGATGGAATGCACCAATGTGTGTGCAGCTGTATATGTACCTCTATCTGGATGTAAGTCGCCGTGCGTAATCTGCGTGCGACGAGCGGATTGGCGGTGGAGATGCAGACGCAATGCAGCTATTAAAGCAGAGAGCAAAGGAGCATGAGAGTATGTATAGAACAAGAGCCAGAGCAGAGCAGAGCCAGTCTTGGTGGCGGTGCAAAACTCAAAAGCAACCGCAACGTTTCTCTTCTTCCTCTTGGTCCTCTTCTTGGCGATGGAGAAACAAAGCGGGATGCGGCTGATAACAGGAATGACGATGAAGTATTAGAAAAAGATAAAATAAAAAATAAAAACAGGTTGCTGCGAGCGAAATGGAAACGGGGCCACCCGCGATCAGGGCACAAGCAGGAGGGTGTGTCCACTGCTCGGGCACTATAAGCAGGTGCTCTGGTAAACTGCTGGGCCGGGTTGATATTGGTAACTGAGTGTATCTGACGTCTAATCCATGTCCTGCTTCTATAGGTTGCTTTTTCTCTCACAGTTCAGCTCAAGCTCAGCTCAGCCCAGCCCAGCTCGCTTACTCCCTTCGTCTCGAAACACCATCCCGTCATAAACCATTACGAGCATAACTTGACTAACAGGGAGATGCCTGCATCCAGCAACAGCGGTAAGATCGAAAACAAATAGGTGCGTACAAAGAACAAAAAGGCAGAAACCACCCTCTGTCCAACCCTCGTCCAACGTGCCCAAGCTCCGATGCTGTACAAGCCAGTGGACTGCCAACCCGCCCACCCATCCTCCCCAATTTTAGCATCTCACAGCTTCGCTTCTCAGCCAAGACATGCCGCACGTGGGCTGCTCAGAGCCCAGACTTGCAAGGGTAGCTGTGGCTGTCCTTGCTTCTGCCTTAATAAGCAGCTGTGATGCTTGTGATTGGCGGCTAGCACGATGCAAGCAGAAAATTAGCGGCGGCGACTTCCTTTTAGCAGCAACGAACATTTAAATCGTAGCTCATGGGCTGTTAATGTGCTGCGCAGCTTCAAATCTCCAGTTGCAGTACCACTCCAGAACCGCCACTAGCACTACAGACCACCATATCGATTGAGCTTCGACGAGTACCAAAAATCACATACAAGAGGCGATGTCTCGTTTCCAAGTCGTACATACATACAACGACCCCCTATTTCTTCTTTCTCTCCTTGATGTCATCGTGTCTGTGCCCATCAACCACCCACCACTAACAGATCTTTTACCTCTTTGCCCCATCGCTCAATACGTCAGCTCCCCTGTAGTGGCGGGGACACGGACAGGATCAGAGTCGCTCCCAGGCTTGGCTCCGGCGTCACCAAAATGCTTATTTTCGCCGATCAGCTGGCCCCTCAGTGACTTGCAACAAACCATCAAGATACCGGTGTGTTCATTACTAGAATTAATAGCCATATTATACCGTGCATCGCCAGTAGGAGGGGGGCGCAAGTCTGCAGATCAGCGCCTCTTGCACTCGCTAGGAGCTTGACATGCATACCCTATCATCATGGTATCAATGGTGCATCCATCCATTATTCATATCTCTGCATTTGAGCCGCAGTTACACATCATTCATCGAGATCATTTGCCTTGTCCAGACTCGTGCACCACCAGCCCTTTCCCCCGCGATACCAAAGATGGAGATTGTTCGTATGACCTGTGGTTGTAGATATCATTTGCCGCAACTCCTAGTGCCTACCCTACGTCACATGCCGAAATAGGCACGCATGAACACGACAACACAAGGTCAGTAAAATGCTTCGGTAAAATACTTTTCGTACCAAATTAGCCTTACTGCCTCGTCTAACTCAGTAGACGCCAGTCGTATTTGCCAGATGCCTCTTCAGCCAATCACCCAATGTATAGAGGAGAACAGAGGGGAAGAGAGAGATGCATATTCTCTTTGCCTCATGTCTACATGTCCACATATACCTACCTATCGGGTAGTGAGATCCAGAGTACTTCAACCGCATTACTTTAGATATATTGCACAGATTCCTTACAAAGAGTTACCGATATCGTCATAACTCGTCCCATTTTCCGTTTTCGACTTGTTATATTTCTCCTCGGCTTCTTTCGGGCCGCCTCTATCCCCGTCAACCTTATTTGCAGGACCACACTCTTGTGTATAAACCAAGTAGTGCATGTGGCCATCACAAAGAACAGGGCTCAACTCGATCATTTTTCTCTCCTCTTCTTTTCCTTTCCAAGCTTCATAAACCATTCCATACTATTACTGGATTGTTCTCTAGATCATAGCCTTCCCTCGCATCACGCCATCGTCTCTTGGGTCGATACCTAGTATCTAGCTCACAGTCACTGGCATCTCATTGTCTCTAACAAGTATGGATCTAGCCGATCTGTCTATTGTCGACTTCCACCTCAGCTGTAAAGCAAATGCTCATGGACTGTACACACGACCATGCTTGTTCTGCCATCATCCATCCATCTAGTCATGTCGCACCTTGTAGTCTGAATCCGGTAGGTACAGGTGTCGGTCGGCTCCCTTCTTCGTCAATACAACCATACGAATAACACCACCAGAGCTTCCATCCCACTTGATAGCTTCTCTTAGAGCGCCCTTGACAAAGGCGACTGCTTCTGCTTCTTCCATGCCCTCCTTCCAATTGGCGTCACAGTATCCGTAAATGTATGTCGATCCTGAACCGCCGATTGCATATGCCTGTTTGTGCAATGAACCTCCTAGGGGAATAGAGTAAACCTGGCCGCCGAATCGCTCGTCCCAGCCTGCAATAATCAGACCAGCTCTATGTTAAGTCAGCAACCATTCATTCATTGCATAGCTCATGTGGGAGCAAAGTGTACTCACGATAATCTGTCTTTGTTGGCGTAGCAAATCTCCTGGAAGATGGAGGCTGCAGTCTGTGTCATCGGGGGCTTTCCGCTCTGCATGGCAAAGAGGCCCAGCTGGTATTGTACAATGTCGGCAACGGCTTGCGTGTCGGCAGCAGAACCAGATCGGCAGCACCAGATGGTATCGTGTACCCGGGTCAGCTTGTCTGTTACTCGATTGGCGATGTAAGCGCCGGTGGTCGTTCTCGAATCGGCTCCTGCAGGCCCAGTAGTTAGCATCTATGCCTCAATGTGCGCCTCTTCCGATGCTGCCATACCCAGAATAACTCCATCCTTGAATGTCACAGCCATGCTATCATCTCGTTAGTTCGCTATTCGATTTGGCGGGGCGGAGGAGCATACATAGAAGTACCCAAGCTAGCAATCAGTCAGTAAAACAGACTCCACGGCATAACATCTGACGACATATCAACTCACTTGACTTCTCCCTTCTTCAACCGATCCATATCGACATGAATGCCATCTGTTTGTCCATCAAGTCAACGAGGGGTCATCAACAGAATGCCGGGCGGCAGCCCGCAAGTCATACCTTCATTCAGCACGCCAGCATGGCCAAACTCCATTGTGATATGAGAATTGCAATGTGAAATCGTAAAATTCTTGGTATATTCGAGGATATCGCGGGGATGGCAGGTCGTCGTGTGCTGTTTGGGCGGTTGCGTAGTTGCGCTGATGTCTGGAAGGCTGGAGCTCACTATCCGCACTACCGCCACATCAAAGCTCAGGCAGCTCTGAGAACGCGCAGCCGCGCCGTCGCCCCACATATTGCGCTTACACATGATGTAGCACGTGATGTTGAATTGATCAGCGCTCTTGTCCGAACGAGCACGGCATTCGAGGATAAATACAGAGCTGAATTAAATAGATATATAGCTGTGCGGAAATAAGATATATTCGAGTTCTCTGAGAGCTTATTCGTTGATTAAAACCCCAACTGCAGCTGAAACGCCATGTGAGCGTTGGAGAGCAGAGAGCAGGATTGTAGTCCAAGAACGAGCTGTTGGACCTGTCCAAAAGTGCTATATCGACAGAGAAACGACATGTTCCCTGCTGCTTTTGCAACAGATTATTAGAGCTCGCTGAGGACAATTCGCTATTCTATCTCTAGTCTTCATTATTACCATTAAACCAAGTCTATTCCTTTGTCAACTCCGCATCAACCTTTGACCCTTCTTTCTTCTTCTTATCTTCATCTCCACAGCCACAGTCATAAAAGTCACCAATGTTGTTGCAGTCAAAGATGGGCTTCTTCAGCCTCTCATTGACCAGGTTGTGTACGTAACACAGCCATCCAGCGGCCGCGTTGCGACTGCTCGTCTGGGGAGGGTATTTCTCTAGGATCCCCCGGAAGTGCTTTGCGCAATCACCACAAGGATAGAGACGGCTGAAGAGGTAGACAAACGTCTCGAGAGTCTTGCGCTCCTCGTCTGTAGGCTTTTCTGGGAATCGAGCGACCATTGTATGCATGAATTTCCATGTTGCGCGGCCCAGTTCGGCCCTATAACGATATGCCAAACAGGACGTTAGACCAGCTGCTTACCAAACAAGACAACAGCATCATGGACAAAAGGGAGAGGGAGAGAGACATACTTGAGCGTTGCATTCTCCAGCTTGGGTGCTATTGACTCCCCTTCAAGCAGACTAGCCGGCACATCGCCCAGGTCCACTTTGAACTGCGACCTGGATTCTGCCGGAGACTCGCCCATCGGCGCCGGGATTCGATCCACACCGTGGCTGGACGAGCCCGAGAAGAAGTACGTGATGCTGAAGAACAGGCACACGCCCAGCAAAATGGACAATGTGAGGTGCTGACGGCGCGCCATTGTTGGAATATCTGGAGCGCAGCCTCTCTCTCTCCCTCGTGCTATCGGACAGGCTGCCGCTTCATATAGGAGAAGAAGGGAAAAAGAAGCCACGGTTTAGGGGATTTGTCGCATGATGGGCTCGAGCCACAGCCGCGCTGCGCAACGCCACAAGGGAGATGATGGGCCCACGTTTCGCGGAGAGGTGGGGTCAGAAGTTTGAGTGCTTGATCTGGCGCGCCACGGGCTTTAGATGCCGGGCGATGCCCGAGATCCGATCCGTGCGGTTCAAGCTGGAGATTTTTTGCCCGCCATCATTGAGCTGTGATTAATATGCATGTGAGCAGATTGGCGACCAGATCCCAAGCGGCCAATTCCTTTGGTGTTGCATTCGTATGGATGCCATAGGTGTCGTCTGATGATTGCGGCTTGCTTGCCATGGAGAATTGACGGCGGAGGATTTGCGTTTAGCGCCCATTTAGCCGAGCTACCCTGTACCCAAATAGGTCAGTAGAGAGGGATTTAACATTCTACCCGTCTACTCTATACCGAAAGTATGATAGCAATGTTCCCTTGCACACCGTGTTTTCAATGCGTATGTGTAGAGAATGGCTGTGTGATTCAATGTGTCACACTTGCTGACTTGTACTAGGCTGTAGCATGTATGGCGGCATATTGTATCCCCATTTGTGCATTGCCACTACTAGTCAAGGCGTTAATATTGTAACCGCGAGACTCACGATCAGCAGAGAGTTACACGTTTAGGCACCACCGGCTAGCCCTTGCCGTTGACGATTCGTCTCTTTGATCGCCTCCACACTCGGTCAAAATACCTTTTTTTTTTTTTTTTTTTTTTTTTTTTTTTTCAATGAGCGGCATACAAACATAGCTGGGCGATCTGATCTGGCGGGATAAATCTCAATCCAGCACTAGCAATGACATGTCAAAATCTGAATGGCGGAGCCTTCATTCTGCTATCCGCCATCTCAACATGAAGAAATTGCAGCGATGGCAATCTGATCTGACTTTCGTCATCACGACGGTCCCATTGCGGGTAGACCCTGGAATCTGTAGGCATACGCACGTCAATCTTATCGACATGAAGGATTCGGTGGGACGCAGAGAGTGTCGCCCCCCTGTTGGGCCACCACAGTAAGCAGCGTTTACATACATAAGCCCGACAGGGCCTCACACTGCCAGGCCGCCGCTCTTCTCTTGAAGCTCTCCAAGAAGAATCTTTCCTTGCTTCCTTTCAGACGACAAGAAACAATGGTCCGTGGCAAAGAGTTATCGCCGCAACAGCGATCGCAGATCTGCGAACTGCACAGTCTCGGCTATGGCTATAGGCGGATATTTAAGCTGCTGGCAGAAGTGCCGCTTTCAACCATCAAATACACTTGTCAGCAAGAGGCTAAGCGCAAGGAAAACCAGAGCAGGCCACGGTCCGGGGCACCACGGAAGTTGCAAGTACCCAGCAGAGGGTCACGCCGGCGGAAAGACTCTTCGCCAGTTCCTGTTGACGATATAATAACACAGAATTTCACCGGGTTGGATGATGCCACTTATCAGAACGTCACTTACCATGACCTGCTGGCCATGGTTGACTGGTCGATATTTCCTACAGAGCAGCTCCATCCGATTGATGGCATGGGCCTGGTGGACGATGCGGCAGTAGCTCAAATTGATGCAGCAGTAACTCAGATGGATAATTCAATGACTCAGATCGGCGATGCAGCACCCCGAATGAACGATATAACAACACATATGGATCATCAACTGCACCAATTGGGAGATCCAGTAACACATATGGATGATAGGATGCCTCTCATCCATGATATAGCACCTCATATCCAAGATATAACATCTCACGTCAACAACGTGACACCTCAGATCAACGACATGACACCTCGGATCAACGACATAATACCTCAGATCAATGACATAATACCCCAGATCGAAAACACCCACATCAACGACACAATAACCCAAATAAACAACATGGCAGCGGATACAGACTTGAATCTGGTATTCCAGGATCCCACCTACCAAGATGTCTCTTATCATGACCTCCTCGCCCTGGTCGACTGGTCAATTGTATGGTGAAACAAGGGCGCATCGTGACATAACATTTTCTTACGAGAAGTAGATGAAAGAAAACGCCGAGAATTACGGCGGCACCAACTTACACCTCGCCAAGTTGCCCTTAGCTGGTCTTGGGATGAACCGAGCGATGACCCCCACTGCTTGGAATAGGCTATGGTCTGCTACGGCCTTGAAAGGTGCTTCGTGATACCCGCTGGAGCAGGTAAACTGCTCAATGCAATATGATGTGGAAAAGATGTTGGACGAAAGGGGAGCCGACAATCATAAATGGATAGAGGATATGCTCGGGTTGGTCGCCCTTGGTGGCGGGTCATAACCCAACTTACGAGCCTCATCTCTACTTGGATTTTTTCTACTTAGCGCTTTCTTTGTATATGATATGGCGCTCTACATATAGAAATGACGTTGGAAAAAAAAAGAATTCTTTATGGAGTTATGGACTGGGACTAAGATCCGGCTGCTGTTCTCTCCTGACTGGGACTCAGCAGAGAACCTTGAAGCGCCGAAGAAAGAAGAAAACACTGTAGATTTAGAGATACATCGAGCTTATAGATGCTTGGATTCAATTGAGACTTTGATCTTGTTTTGCTACCAAATAGGCCAAGTTTCTCTTTAGTGTTGTTTTTTTACCACCTTTTGGTCATATAACGGATCATTGGAGTCAAACCGGCTTTACATCTTATATGTAAGAGTAGCAATGAAATGTCCATATACATAACTTCTGTAGGGCCATTTGATGCAAAACTAAGTATTTGAAAAATACATGTTTCTTCTATCTATACCCATCATTTTACTTGGAGGAATACCAAGGCATCTACCTTTAATCAGTGCCACGCCAGGCAAGATATAGAGAATTGCAGGCATAGTGTAAGAAAAAAAGGTAAACTGTCTTTGTTAATCATAACGTGTATCGCTTAAGAGTTTACTTACCTATATACTAATGACGTCAATTTGAGGAATTGATTCAGGCTGTTTTACATTGCTGGTGGCTAATACACCACAAAGGAGACATCAGAGAGTATCAGAATGAAACCTGACACTAGCTCTCCATCAACTGCCTGCATTATTTACATACGAATGCATGATTGACTGTTGATGGCATCATTAGCATTCTTACTTTGCTGCTATTAGGCTGGTCTGATATTTTCGGTCGCCCGTTTCTTATAGCCGATAACAAAGCCGTCTGCCAAGTGTTCAAGAATCTGCTAAACATTTAGCCCAAAACTACGGAATACCCCAAGCGACGATGAACAATTTGAGCTAGGACCGACTCGTATTCTTGGCAGCGGCGGCTGTTGATAGCCTCCCCCTTTTCTTTGCTCGATGATGGCACTTCGGAGGAGCAGTACGAGCCGTATTGCATGATCGAGTCGAAAATGAGCATATGCCGCGCCGTAAATGGAGGCATTCCGGTGGGTTTCACTCTACGGTATACAGATGGGCTCGTGATAATGACGGGCGTGTTTTTCACCATTGAGCAAGACAGCCGAGTCACAAGGCTGAGGCTGGGTTCACCCAAATGCCAACCTGATACCGCCGTGGCGTGTCGCAATAGGTTGCTAGCACGTTTACATACGGAGTACATGTTGGATAGTCTGTGCTCGTATTGAGAGCACTACGCCGATACTGGTCGATTACGGCAGACTAGAGTAGCATCGCATGCTTAAAAAAGAAACAAAAAAGGAGGCCCATCCTTGTCTTGTCCCAGTTCGGTTCGAGGAGAGAGAGGCCTCTCAGCTTCTGCTGAAACAAAGGGCAAAAAAAGAAGAAGAAAAGAGAAGCAGAACATCGGAGCATTCTTCCACACACACCACTTTTTGGCGATCCTGGGAATTTCCACATTCCTCAAGCTTCAAACACAAGAAGGTGTTCGTTACAGAGTGAGCACGCATTCCAGCTCAGCTGGCGAGCGTGGATGCACCGTGGAAATGAGGGTCTGCGGTGTAAACGGTGATGCCAAACCAATAGCGGCTGCTTGGCCAAGCCCCGTAATCTTACTAACACGAGCAAGAGATTGATCCGTTGGAGCTGGCAGATCCCCGTGGACGCGTCCCAAGATACGGCTATTGCCGCTTCAGTGCACCGGGTGAGCCAGACAATCGGGCGACGTGAGGGCTGCACGTGTACGGCATCCCGAAGGTTGGATGTTGGTCCCAGCAGTCGCTGCTTGGTACCTGCAGCGGATGATAACAAGGGCCAGGCACGCGTTGAGATCCTACTTGTGCAGCATGCATCAGCTCTCTGTACATGCGTGCTGCCCTGCTTCATGCACGGGAGATTGACTTGGATTCATCAATTACTAGTAAATCGCAGCTTGGTCGAATAGCAGCGCGCCTTGCCATTGCCTGTTATACACACCGAAATGCAAGTAAAATGAGCATTTCAACGTGGTGGTTACCTTACTGTGCATAGTGGTACTGCCAAGCAAGAAGCAGCTGCTTTGCCATACTGGTACTAGGTACTACTACATACATACAGCACTATCACTTGTGCGCACGCAATGCGCGCATGCACTAGGTCTAGCATCTTACAGTAAATGAGCTGATTATTGCTTTGGCTATTCGCTGGCCTGGAAGGTTCCGGATCTGAGTCGATTTGCGTTGCATGAATTTGGACGGCACGCGGCTACCTCGTAGCAGTAATTGATCTGCACGCCGTGCCAAGTCAATGTACACGCTACCAGAAGGCTGCGCTGTAATTACGGCAATCAAACGCTTCACCACGTCTTGCG
Organism: Trichoderma asperellum; assembly: GCF_020647865.1. Lineage (NCBI taxonomy): Eukaryota > Fungi > Ascomycota > Sordariomycetes > Hypocreales > Hypocreaceae > Trichoderma > Trichoderma asperellum. The sequence continues at coordinate 3,197,336 of NC_089420.1, read as the reverse complement.
CGTGTACTAGCTACTCGGAAATAGGCCCTTTTCCAGGCCTCTCCTCCTCACACACACTGCGGCTAATATGACTAGCACGGGTGCTATGTACGGATACATGCACTGACACTATCGAACAACTGCAGTCAATGGCGATGGCGCCGCAGCCTTGCCTGCTGGACTTGGCGCCAGGGACCAGTCCATTACAACCGTCGACGCTAAGCCCACTGACAAGCAGGGTCCCTAACTACGATAGGCAGCGATAGCTGCTGCTGCTACAGAAGGAGGGGGAAAACCGCGCAGGCGAGGGAGCTCGGATTCGATGCTAACGGCCAGCCTGAAGCAGCCGCGACAGTGCACTGTACTGTACGGAGCAGCGCTCAACGTTGGACAAGAGAGAAAACGGATGGACGGAATGGAGGAGAAGCCCAGAGTAAACAAGAAAAACAAACGATCTTATAAAAAAGGAAAAAAAAAAAAAAAAAAAAAAAAAAAAAAAAAAAAAGAGCTTGCGGTGAAGAAAATGTACTCTGCAGCACAATGTCCAGTGCAGAGTGACCTTGGGACTGCCAAAAAGCTGGCTTCTCTCTCGGCCGTTAATATTAAAGGCACGACGCCAACCCCTGCGCCGAGACGGGCTAAGACGCCTAGCGCTCTCGCTATTGGCCAAGCAGCCCTCCCGGCGCCAGGGGCTTGCGCGGGTGCTCGGGCAGGCGATGCACAGGTTCCTCGCAAGTCACTTTCTTGGTGCGCCGTATGACTGCTAGCACACTGTCAAGTTGACCAAGCGAAAAAAAAAAAAAAAAAAAAAAAAAAAAAAAAAACCACAGCCCCTTGTCACCGACCAGCCAGAGCCGGGCTTTTGCCAGTGATTGTAAGCCCATGGGACCCCAAGCCGGGCAGCTCCAGCAGCTGGAGCTCGACAGCCTCTCTTTTGCGGGTTCCGCAGCCTGGCGAGGGATTTTTTTTTTTTTTTTTTTTGGGTGACAGTCAGGCCATGCATGAGCTATTCCGTGCTCGTACAGAGAGAGTGTGTCTGCGCGCAAAGAATGATGCATTAGCCGCATGTCGTGAGCTTTACTGCTTACGCCGACTTATTGGTTAGCAGGCAAGTGGGAGCGGTATGCTGTAGTTCTCCCTGGCACTGCAGTTGTGCTACCTGACTATTCGAGATGCGTATTACTGTCCTGCACAGCAATTGAACCATGGTACACGGCCGGTACTTGGCCGAACGACAGCGAAGCCATCGTGAAAATGGCGATATCTTTCTTGTCTTGCCCTTCACCGCGCACAGGCATGTGGCGGACCTGTACGAGCGTCGTGGGCTCCGGAACCCTGTGCTGCTGAGTAAAGCAACATTGAAAATCTCCAGGCGTCTACTTGTGGCAGGTGAGTCTCTGTTGCACGGGCATGCCTCCGCCACCTTCGGCAGCGAGCTGGAGCTTGTTTTTCCACGGCAATCTGAATCACTGGCGATTGATCGACAGGTCCAGAAGGGGGAGGGAAAAGAAGCCACTAATACATACCACCGGAAAGTGAGAACAGCTACTGTACTTGCGAGGTACCTGTCGAGGCGTTTCGCCGCACCACCAGCTTTCTAAAAAAAATCGCCCGTAGCGTGGGCTCGTGGGCCGCCAGCCAATGGGGCGGCAGGCCACTGTTTTACCCCTGGCCCGCTGTCCTCAGGCGCGATGGACCGGTACCTGATGCGCGTTTAAGCCATGCCGCCTGAGCCCACCAGAAGCCGTAACGCTAGGCCGTCCACCGCAAAGTACCGCACTATTTTTTTGGCCCTTCTATGTGTGTGTGCCCCGTCCGGCCATGGCGCAACCCACGCGCTCGCCCACCGAAAAAACGCGGCCCACCATGTGCTGCTGCTGCCAGTCCCGTTTTGGCGGGTGCAATTTCCAACCCTCGCCGCCTAGACGGCACGGTGGCGGTGCTTTTCCTCGCTCTTTGAGGTCGCATGAATCAAAAGTTTCTTTCACCAGACGGGGGGATCCCTCGTTAAAATCCTTGGGCTTGGCTGGGTACAGGGGTAGGGGATCCCTGGCAGGAAAAAAAAATAATACTTGGAGGCTCTCTCTCGCTTGCACTGTACAATAGGTCCAAGTAGATGCCTTTTTACCGCCAGGAGCAACCTCTGGCTGGAGCTGGCGGTACCTGGTTTGCCGCCGGTTCACGCATGTTGGCGCTGTGTATCGCATCCCCGGGCGACGTTGTACCTGGTTTGAGCCAATGCGCCGCAGCGTTGGTGCGTGGGTGGTCTCTCCTCTTGCCCGCCCTCCATTCCAAGGCATCGCCCCCAGCCGCGGTGTGACATCGGGAGAGGAGAATGGAGGGAGGCAGAAGAACGAGGGCGAGAGCGCCACTCGTACAGTATGACCGTTGCAGCATTGTTGCTATTGCCAGCGCGCATCAGACAGAGCACTGTATTCTCGCCTTGTAGAAGCCCCAGCGGCGTTGTTTTCTGCGTTCTCTTTAGCAGACAGACCTGCCGGTCCACTGGCATGTGCTCCATTGCCTAGTCGTAGCATCATCCATCTGTAATACTCTAGTTGGGCGAGAGAGAAGAAAAAAGGACGAAAAAGGCATGTCCCGGCCTTGCCTTGAAACTCTGCGGAGAGCTCCCGTGGCATGGCATCCCCTGTCAGCGCAGCGCAACGTGTACAGGTACACGCGCGCCGGTATGGAGCCCCGTACTCTGCAGGCCTGCCGCCGCAGCAGCTGCCCGCAAGAGGCCCCGGCTGGGTACCTGCAACAGTACCTGGCCATGCACCCGCTTGGCGGTATCGCGACCCGTCGTCGCGCAGCGCTAGAGCCCATCCGCCTTGAACAATTTCTCTGCGCTCTGTCGTCTCCTCGTTTCCTTTCCCCTGCCAAAAGCCATCCCACACCCCCCTGTTTTGTGTTTCCCATCCACTGTCTCTCGTTCCTCTTTCGCTTGCGGCGCAATCTCCAAGTCTTATTTCCTCCCTCCGTCCCTCGTCCTTTTCCCTCTTCCCCCCCAATCCATCGCCATCCCGCTCATTCGACAAACTGCCCGCCAGGCGACGTGGTTCCCCCCTTCGACTTCTCGACCCAGCGCTCGCTCGCGCGTCAACGCCTCTCTGTCGAGAATCCGGTGTTTTCATGACTGAATGACCCCAGGGGCCTCGGGAGGTTCTCGCCACGCTTTACCTTCGTTCGAACTGCCTTTGCGAAACCAGGCTCCCCGCAATCCGCTTCCACGGTGACGGACGCTACATGACGATTTATTCAACAACCCGACGCTCATTTTATTGATTTTTATTTTTATCGCACATACGTATTGGCACACGCAGCTCAAAAATGTGAGTCTTTATTTCGGACATGGCTTGTGGGTGGAGGGAGGGATTGATTATTGGTTACGAGGCGTCTAAGAGCGAGGACAAGAGGAGGGAGGAGAGCAAAGGAGGCGAGATGTGCGCTCGAGGCTTTGAACCGCCCATTGGGAGTTTTGCCTGCCTCTTCTTGATCAATGCAATCTAGATTTGCTTGGTCTAGTTGCAGAATGCCGAAGGTGATTGGCTTTGCTGTGATGACGCATGCCTCGTATTGGGAAAAGAAGACCACATCGTGAAAGCGCTGAAGAAGGCCTCTGCTGACTTGACTTACGCAGATTAACACACTCTTTGACAATTGTCAATTACATTCGTTGAAACTGTTCCTGACAGTGAGGCGCTCCGCTCTGCCCGTAAAAAAAAGGGGTGTTGATAGTTCTTTTCCTCATCACTAATCATTATAATAGTAATACTTGCCTTGCAACATAAAACTCCACGCTCCTTTAAACCAGGGAGGATTATACAAAAACACATTCATTACTCTACGCGACGACCCGGAACCGATTCGCAACCATGCAGACCAAGGTTTTCGCCTTGGCGGCCACCTTCGCCTTGTCCGTGGCCGCCTCCCATGCCGAGCGTCCCAAGATCTACTACCCTCACAAGATCAAGCGTGAGCTTGGCGTTTTCAACTCAACAACCTCCCACACAACCAGCTCCACTGCTAGCACTTCTAGCAGCAGCACGAGCAGCTCGACGACTCACAGCCAGGACTTGGCCGACTACATCTCCAGCCTTCTGGCGGGAGCGGGAGCGGGTGATCACTCAAGCACCTCAAGCACCTCCTCCACTTCGGCTACCAGCTCGTCAGCCACCAGCTCGTCGGCCGCTAGCTCAACGGCCAGCAGCTCAGCCGCGAGCAGCTCTTCGGCGGCCAGCGCTTCGCCATCAGGCAGTGTGACGACCATCGTTCGACAGAAGACAATCATTGTCACGCCGACGCCCGAGGGAGCTTCCCCGACTCCTTCTCCTTCTGGATCGTCCAGCTCAGACTCTGCTTCTCAGTCGTCCTCTTCAGCAGATTCCAGCTCGGCTTCCGCTAGCTCGGCCTCCTCTAGCGCAGCCACTTCTTCTGGAGCCGCCTCTAGTGCTTCTTCTTCTGCGGCTCCAACCAGCTCTGACGGACCTGGTCTCAGCCTCGGCCTGGGAATTACACTCGGAGGAAGCTCGACCACCTCTTCGACGGCAACCACCAGCGCTTCGATCCCTACCGGAACCGGCTCTTCCTCTGTGACCTCTGCTACCCCTACTAGCTCTGCTGATTCGGGCATCAACCTCGGTCTCACCCTTGGAGACAAATCGACCTCTTCTACGGCATCCTCTTCGGCCACCGCTTCCGCGACTTCGTCCAAGGCTACTGACACTGGAATTGTCATTGCTCCCACTGGCGTGCTCTTCCCCTCCTCCACGAGCGCTACTGCTTCGGAGTCTGCCAGCGCCAGCGCCAGCAGCACTCTTGATAGCAGCGTCTCGGGCAACTCTACCATTGCAGAAGTCTCCGTGTCTCAGTCTCAGACTTCATCTGGCCTACCGGTTCAGACGTCACTTTCCGGCACTGGTGCTTCTTCATCCACTACTTCAAAGGGCCTCCTCCCTAGCTTGAGCCTGTCTCTGCCTTTGTCTCTGCCAACCACTCTGCCACCCTTGATTCCCACTTCGACGCCTACGACATCTGCATCAGATGTTGGCAACGCAACTTCCTCGGAGGCTCCCTCCTCGACCTCGAGCACCGGCCTGAGCCTCTCCATCCCTATTTCGCTCCCGCCGATCCCCACAAGCACAAGCTCCGAAGTCCCAGTCGGCAACTCTACCAGCAGCGAGCCTCCCGTCACCACTAGTCCTCCCACGAGCATTCCCACCAGCGTTCCGGCCAGCACTACCAGCGCTCCCACCGGCTCTGTCACGAGTGTTCCTGTTAACACTACTAGCTCCGACGAGCCGACGGGCCCGATTACTTCGCCTTCTGTCTCGGTTACCGGCTCGTCTTCTTCTGCTGTTGAGACCAGCTCAGTTGCCAACTCTACCGCTGTTACCTCTGCTCCTGCGACTGAATCATCGGCCCCCACCAGCGTTGAACCAGCTACATCGACCCCTGTCTCTACCTTGGTAACTGTCTCGAAAACTTCAGCCCCAGTGGTCACCTCAGCTCCAGTCCAGACGTCATCCTCGAGCGCTGCGCCCGTCACTAGCATTAAGCCTACCGCTACGCTGACCAATACCGCTGACTGGCTGCCGACATCCATTGTGATTGAGCCTACCACAAATGCATGGACATCACCAGCCTCCACTCAATCTGTGTCCACCGCCACCGCGCTGCCAACCAATGTTCCCAAGATCATCTACCCTGACGATCCCAACACTCCTGTTCCCGAAGGCACAGAACCCATCCAGGTTGGATTCTTGTATCCCCTCAACTACATGTTTGTTGCCAGCAACACCGTTGCTGCTGCCCAGATCTTCAAGTACTTGCCTCAAGCTCTTGCAAACGCAGCTGGTCTCGATGTTGAAAAGGTTCAGGTTGCTAAGCTCATCCCTTACGACACCCGCGCTCAGTGGGGCTATGTCACTGCTCTGGCCGTCATCAACTACCCCCAGAACCTCATTGATAAGCTTCAGCTGGATATGTCGGTTGCCAACTCTGCCATCTACAACAACCCCGACCCCATTGTTCGCAGCTTGACTGCTCAGATCAACCCCAAGATTAGCATCTTTGGTCAAATCGACGATGCCGGTTCCGCGGGTGGCAGCTCTGGCTCCTCCGGCAACAATGGTGGTGCTCCTCCTGCTGCTGGCTCTGGCAACGATGCCTTTGGCACTACCAGCACGGATAACCAGACCTCGTCTCAAAAGGCCAAGACCGCTGGTATTGCCATTGGTTCCATCAGTCTTGCTTCTCTCTATGGTGGTGCCATGTTCATCATTGCCCGCCGCTACAAGCGCAAGAAGCAGTCTCACCGCCGCTCCAGCTCCATGAGCAGCGACCAGCGTTCGTCTGGCATGCAGTACACTGGCAACGGAAGCCCTGCTCTCATGGGTGGTGCCCTGATGAGCCGTGATATGAGCACCTATGGCGGCACCGGAATTCGCAACAGCCACAATAGCGGAACGAGCTCTGCTCGAACTGCCAACATCTCCGCCCCTGTTGCGGCCGAGAATTCCCTTGGCTGGAACTGATGATGTACACGCTTTTATATCGGCCCTTTTTCTTACCTTTTAAATTTATTTCGTCCTATTTTTACCATTTACTTTTTTTTCCCTTTTGGATATCCGTGCATCATATTTCCTTATTTAAACTTCGATACCCTGGGGGGGCTTTTGCTCATGAGGATGCAGGACGATGTCTTAACGAATTTCTTGATGTCTTTGCCAAGATGACTGGGGCTTTTTGACTGCAATTGGCTCCAGGCCAACTTGACTCTCCTCCCTCTTGGGTAGTTTTAGTTCCAGCGCATAGTGAAATTTATTTCTTCTCTTATTTTTTTTCACCCCGCTGACTATCTCTTCCCTCCCAATTTACACTTTACGCCGACCACCACACACACCTCTTTTACACCAAAGTAAAAAGAGAGGATGGCGCCGACCTAGTGATATTTTTTATTCTTCTTCCGGCTCTCTCCCCATCCTGGTGACCTTGGCATTTGTTTTTTTAATATTCTTAGCCTTTGTTCTGGAGTTGGAATGAGATAGATGGTCTTGTGACGGGAATCGTGCCTTCAGGGCCAGCGTTGTCGTGCAACCTCCTTGGAGCGAATACACTTTTTTCCTTTTTCCTTTTTTTGGTGGAGAGAGAGAAGAAAAAAAGAAAAGAAAGAGGTGGACTATTTTGGGGCGGTGTCCTCGAGAAATTTTCAGGTCGTGTTGTGTTCGGATTTTGAACAGAGTTTGGGGGGTGTAGTTGTGAATGGAGAGAGGGAGAGGGAGGTCAAAGATAGTGGAAGTTTTTTTTTTTTTTCTTTTTTTTAGAAAAACACAAAACTATATTGACACAAATTAAAACGTGGACTCTGAATCTGAATGGGGGATGAGGGAGTGAGTGAGAGTGTGTCATGTTTTCACATAGACGACAGACAATAAATCGATTTAATTAATTCATATACGATGCCGGGTAATGGGATTTTTTCTTTTTTGGTCTGCCAATTGGTGAAATGAAGTGAAGTGAAGTGAAAATAAAATACTACTTCATGAACATCTCCGCATGGGTGGGCCATTTTACAGTCGTAGGACTTTGAGTTGATACATCATCGCTTTATTTGCCGGAAATAGGCAGCGTTAATTCCTCTGACTGCCGAGCCACGTATTTGACTGGAAATCCTCCTGAAATCCTCCTGTTCACACCGCTTATAGATGCTGTGGGCTGCCTATGCCTATGCCGTAGGATCCTTGGTTTACGCTTCTTTGTAAGTATTATTAATAAGATGGTAGTGGGGGTGAGTTTGAATAACTATCGTCATTGAAGGTGATAGATCAGTATAGGACTGAGTTGATTGACTGCTTCCACCTTTTTGGTCGGCTTATTCGGCTTATTAGTCCTATCTGCAAAGGGATTCCATTTTATAATAGGTCCTACTTTGATTTGTTGTACGTGACTTTTGTTTTTTAGCATTTTTCCTTTCTTTGCATGATTGTTTTGAGTTTCCAATGGTACGGCAGTGTAGCAGAGCGTGTGTAAATTGCAGGTCTCGTCGAATTAAAGTATGCTCTGGTAACGTTTGCCTTTCCTGTGTGTCAATTCTGTTCATAAATAGGAACGAACGCAGATGAAATGAAGAGATAGATCTTTTTTTTCTTGCTAACTTTTCAAGTAGTGCAATGAATCGAAGCCGCGATGTGCGCAGTGCGCGAGAGCGGGCTTGTTTTGCTGGGGATACAGGAGCGAGATGGAGATGAGGTTTATTGACGTGACGGAGAGGACGACGCAGGGGGCGAGACAGGGAAAGAGGAAGAGCTCGAAGAATAATTCAGACCGTAAAAACTCGTCCTTATTTTCATCATCGTCATCATCCTCGTCCTCGTCGTCACAATCATCCATCACCAAGGCTGTAGTGCGGCGAAGACAACAACAACAGCAGCACGAACTACTACCCTCACCAACTTTCAACTTCCCCATCCCCATAGAGTCGGTCGCGCAGGTCTTCTTCTTCCGGCACTACTCCGTCGCAGGATCGATCCGCCTTTACGAATCGCAACGGGCGTCTAGGATGTCAACGCTGAAGATGATGGGCATTGTGGCCGTGGGCATGGCAGGGCTGGCGATATCCAAGCGAGATCATGGCGTGATGGCGCTGGCGAGGGCAAAGTACGGATCGACGCTGCTTTCCATCAACGATGCGATCAAGGTTCGGGAGGAGGTGGCCAAAGAGAGCACGTTGGCGGCGGTGACGATGATGGCCAGGTTCGAGGTACGTTGTTGGCGGATTGCTGGGACTTTTGTGCTTTCTCCGAAACTAACGGTCTTAGATTATTGCTTGCCAGGATTGTTCTACGCAAGAGGCTTGGATCTGTCATTTGCAAGGTGCTGCGGTCATGCTGCGGCATTGGACAAAGGAGGAGTGGGACAAGGTGACGAATCCACGAACCTTTCTTCACTTTTTCTATATGCTGGTATGAGCTCCTATAAAGCGTCACGGGGTGTGGACATCATCTAAATAGTTCTTTACAGGTAATGGGCTGCATCATTAAACGGACGTCTGTTTCTGCTCACATTCGCAAGATTGTACAGTCATATCCTCTTTTCAAGCTTGATGCCCAAGTAGAACCAGCGACTCGCCTTTTCGACATAGTATGTAAACTGGCAGATCTACATTCTTGTCAGGTCACCCAAGTCACCGAGAGAGTCTCGACAGCCATGAGCATCGAAAAAGAGCTGCTCGCATGGAAATCAGACCTCCCCGAGAATTGGAAATATTCCCTCGACGAGAACAAGCTTAACAAAGCCTATGGGCCCTCTTGTCACGTCTACGCATCCCCTTGGCAGTCTCACATCTGGACTCATTATCGCATCTGCCGACATGTTGCACACTCTGTGCTCTTACAATATCTAGATACTCTCGCCTTGCCCATCGCGAAAGCGCATCCCGCGCTCATTGAGGCGTGTGCGTCGCAGCGAGAAGCTTCACGCGAGATTCAATCGATTATGATGCGTGACCTTTGCGCCAGTATGCCCTACATCTTGGGTTTTTATGATAAGACAAAGGGGGATAACATGCTGTTTCCTCAGCACTGGGGGGTGTTTGGTCTTCTTGGTTCCATTCAGGCCATGGTAGGGGTAGCGGGTATCTTTGAACAAGATGTTGGTTGGTTGTGTGTGATGCTCAAGTATATAGGGAGTCGGTTGGGGATTGGACAGGCTTTGGTGATGGAGAGATGTCTCAAGGCGCAAAGAGCTGACATGATTTAGCAATGATTGTATCTTTATTCTTTTGTTACATATAATACACGTCTAACAATTGGCTAGAATAGATCACGCATGTATACACTCCTAGTCCTTTTTTTATCTCACCGGATTTCCACTTCCACTCGGTATAAGCCGATTTGCCATTCACAATGCTGAGGACTAACTAGCCGGAAGCAATAGGTGTGCGATGGCCTCTCCAGTGCTTTGGAATTCATCGTTACTGAGTTTGGGGTTCTTGTATTGCATGAGGATTATGCAGAGAACTTGGTCGTTTTTTATGATATTGATAGATGGAATTAAATCAAGTGACTAAATGAATGATCTTATATATATACACTATATATGTTGGGACAATTCATGTGTGAATGTGTGAATGTGTGCAAGAAGTAGAAGGGCAGACAGTCTGTAGTACCTGATACCACGACCCTAATGTAGTTGAGCATATCACTGCCATAAAACAAACAAATTAAAAGATCAAACTAGAGTAAGGGTTAGCATTTCTAATCAATCCGTATTTTCCTGTTTCTGTTTCTCCCAGCCTAGATTGCGACTGATATTCCCATTCGAACAAATGCGCAGACATTCTTACGGTACTCTATGAGCTGTCAACCTATTTCCGAGTTCTTCTTTTCTTACGATTTATGCTGGAGGGATATAGGAGACGCTAAAAGACTATGAATGTGCTGCTGTTTTGGGAACAGTAGGCACTCTAAGATGGATAGATCAAATTTGAGCGAGCTTCGTCTGAGAGAAGGCCAAACATAAGATACGTAGGAAGGCCGGTCTTCATGACCTTCTTATTGGGTAGCTCGTGTGGGTTAAAGTTTATTGTCTCTTTGATTTGATCATCATCTTATTTGAAGAGATTACACCCCGCCCTATTCTTTATTGTCTAGTCTCTGTTTAAGTGACATGTCTGCATTAGAAAAAAAGTGATCTTCTCTTTCAACTCAGAGACGCCGCTCTGGGACTAAGAAATATTCTACATACTCAGTCGATAAAAATAACATATTGATGAATGTCAATTCTTTTCATAGCCGACTAGTGGTTCACTTCACCCTAGCACTTTACAGAGTGGTGTCGTGCAACAAATGAGGATGGGAATTTGCGATTATTTATGCTTTCTCACTTTTGCTTCCTCCAGCATTTAATGTACTCCAAAATCGTATCATTGGCGGATTCTTTTGTATACATTTCCTCTCCTTGGCCTTTTCGTATCTTAACAACTCCTCTAGTCTATAGTTTATGACTAATACGCCACGATCTGACAAAGCGCCAGTCGTAGCTATACCTAACGCTATTTGTAGAGCCTTACCGAAGGCTATACTACAAAACTCATAGGAGTAGCACGATGAACTGAAACACTAGGACAGACAAGAGAAAGAAAGGAAGAATATGCGAGTCGGTTGCCAGGATGTCAAAATGCAGATGCAATAAGATGTAAGAGTTTCATCTAGACTCTGGTAATGACACCTTCCAGATTAGAATGCAAAGGTTAGGTAACACTCTATCTTCTTACACACCATAGAGTGGTTGAATAAATCCGGCGCTTTGTAATGATGTTCTATCCTTACAGCCGGTAAACTGATACTTACATAGTAGCACCCACACAGAGATACAAAATATGCGGACAGTTATGAAGACCGATATGCAGGATTCCCTAATGATCCTCCCAATACAGCACATTAGGTAGTAGTTCCTAGAGGCGACTGCATTGTAGACGAATAGGCTTTGCTGAATCATATGCACATAAAAAGAAAATTGTAACTGCACTACTGACTGCTTTGGGTAGACTGACGAATTTGGAATGAAACCAATCAACAAAGAGTACACAGAGATTTTATCCCTCATTAGACTACGTCTTTACTCCGAGTTTACAGCCCTACCAACTGACGAATTGTTGTGTGGCATCATTAAGCCGCACCGTTTACTATGAGGATGAGCATAACCGCGCACGGCAATTGCGGCTTCAAAATGGGCCATATAAAAAGCCTCGGTTTGTTGTCAAAGGATGTCCAAGTATTCGTACAGGCAGCGTCAGTTGCCACGGTGGGCATTGGTATGGATAGTCTCCATACGCTTTCGCCGAGTTCTCCATAGCCGGTCCCTGGCCATGTTAGTTTTTTCCCCTTCTTTTTAGCAGTTGACACTATGACACTAAGTACTTAGATACGTCACTTAGAGCATCTTCTTTATGATCCTATTATCTCGGCCGTAAATCTTTAGCCCAAGAACTAGTGTATGCACTCCATACAAAGTGCCAGTAATGGTTGTATAAATGAACGTTTTATAGTGTTAGAGGGCTGATCTCCAGGGTCCATGTTCCGTACCGCGCCAGCATCGGCGATCCCGGCTGGTTCGGTTTCTCACCGACTAACGTTAGCAATTTGCAATGGCCAATGCTAGGGATCTCAGTGGCCAATGGCAGATCCAAAATTGGGCCTAGAAGTAGGGGAAATCTGTCAAAAGACGACGGTTTAGGCTGTTGGATCGGGTCTCGGGGTTGACCCTCCACAATTTAGCACCGAGTTGACAGGGAAGTTTCAGTTCATGCATCTCTTTTTGCCAGGGCGTACGTCAAGTTCTGGCCCTTATGAGGCTGCCTGCATCTTAAATCCACTCCCCCCCTGTCCTATTTGCAGTCGTAATCGAGCCATTGCTGTCAAGACGAAAACTTTCAAGGCAAAAAAAAGGGCTCTTTTGGTTCGTGGTTGGGTGCCACTGAAATGGTGTCATTCAGGCCATGCGTGGCGTTGCGCGCTAATAGGTGTTCCGCTGTCGTCCAGGGATGACGACCGTAGTGTAGCGCGGGGCAAAATCTCGGATCCTGGCACGAATAATAGTAAAAGTCTATTGGATGAGTAAGATTCTCGGAGTGTTGATGCAAAATCTTTTGAAGTGTTCACCCGAGGAGAGACCAAGGACATAAGAGAAAAAAGTCTAATTCAGGGCGGTTTAAGTCCATGGAGAACCTTCGGGGATGCAATTGGCCACTCCATTGCATATTGTGCGAGTCGTACAAGGTGAAACGTTTCCTTTCGTAGATCTAGTATTGCGAAATTTCAACCACGGGCCACCTCATCAGTGCCAGTGCTAGTCACGCAATCGATCTTGGCCCCTGAATAGAGAAGGTACGCGAATGTCTCTGGGCCCCATACCCCACGGCCTGTGGCATAAGGTGGCATCATCGGGTAAGATATCTCGTGATTGCTGCGGCTCATCCGTAGTGTATTAGCCTTTCCTCGGATCTGCGATGGATTGACGTGCGAGGACCGGACGGTGTACGGGAGTAAAGGCGGCTCGACTTGTGTCACCTCCAGCCAGCCACCACCAATAAATACTGTTTTGAGCTCCCACAGATCCGCAGCTTTCCCTTTTCCCTTTTCCCTCCTTCATTCATTCATCTTTCGCAAAACGGCCAATTGAGTTGATAGACGAACTGGGCACCATCAAATAGCCACGCCCTTGTTTGCAAAACACATTTCAACAAAATAAGCCTCCCCTGATCGACATGGCTGCCCAAATAGAATTGGTGCAACCTATTGATGTGCCTCCATTGACGAAGGAGGTGACACCGATTATCAGCGAGCTGGACGCACTGGACGAAGAGCGGTTCGTCCTCAAGTCGCCGTACTCAGAGAGACCTCATCTGCTTGACTTGGAGACTGTTTCTCACGAGGCTGGCTTGGTGGCAAAAGCTTTGCGAACCCTGAAGCCAATTCGAGAGGATTATGCCACTGCGCCGTATGAAGAATCCTTTAACTGGCCCGAAGTAATCGAAGAAGTGAGGCGCCTGTCTCAAAAATCCGGCAAAGAATTCAAGGAAACATCATTCTACATTGTCGCCTTCCGCTCGAAAATTTTGACGTACACCGATTATGATTATCTTTGCGAGCTTGATAAGGCCGCTCATGCCGAAGCCGTAGCCAGTGGAGGCTTCTTGAAGTAAGAGGCGCTCCTTATGCCCGTTTTATTGTGATGCTAACCAATGAAACAGATACTGGTTTGGTGAGCCAGACGCAGAGCTCCAAAATCTGTCAACATGCGTGTGGTGCTCCAGGGAACAGGCAATGATTGGCGGTAGAGGGCCAGCGCATCGCAAGGCGGTGAGCGTTACTCGGCATCAATATGCCTATTATAACATCGACCAACACCGACTCACCATCCGAGACAACGTGGATGATTGGTCGATTTCGTGGTGGAAATGAAGATGATCGGCATTCGCCATCTTCCCCTAGCAACTTTGCTTGGTTGATGAGTTCTGACCAGAGACGACGACAATTATTCGGGAAAAACACAGGTGCTGGGAGCAAAAGGGTTTGATTGGATTTGAAAACATCATGGGAATTTTTTATGATATCATGCGGCAAGCGAGCATTATGTTGGCATTTGAAAAACAGGTAAATGAACTGTAAAATAGAGGAATAAAGCTATACTTGCATACTGAGACAAAAAGAAACGATCGCAGTGAAGCGCGAAAGATGATGGTAGCACAGCCGTGACACTAGACTCCTGAATGCCCGGCGAGTTCATGTTGGTTTGAGACGCTGTGAGAGTTTGTGATGAAATGTGAGTGTATTCGGCTACTTAGTACTATATAGGTCGCCGGGAATAATCGCAGAGATTGTTGTTATGAAATCGAGCAAAGCTTCTGGAGATGTAGCTGGTAAGGTTCATAGCCGGGCGTTGGTAGTTGGAGGTTAATTTTGACCCTGCTTCGAGTTCTGCCGTCGCTCACCGCCCTGAACCCACAACGCCCACAAATCTGGTAGGCGAAAAGTTCGATATTCACAACAACAGCGCGAGCGCTCCTGAAGCTGCCATCATTTAGCCTTGAACCCGGCATCAACCTCGGCTCGACTCTCGCCATATCTCCCAAGTCTCTCAAATTCCGGCCAAGATGAGCGAAGCTCCCAAAGATGCGCCTTTCCAGGCGGTGCAGGTCGATGCTCTGGTGAGTTCGAGCTCGAATTGCCCCACCCTCCCCTCCTGATGATGATGGAGAGAAGAGAGATCCAGACTGACACTCGGGCAAGGTGATTATGAAAATTGCCAGACACTGCTCCTCACTCTTCCCTACCGTGGCGACTGGTTCCCTCGTGGGAATGGACCAGAACGGAACGCTGGAGATCACCAACACCTTCGCCTTCCCCACCGTCGACAACTCCTCCGCCGACACCCACCAGAGCGACGCGGCCAATGCTGCTGCTGCCGCCCCTCGCGCAAAGAGCAACATTACCTACCAGAACGAAATGATCCGACACCTGAAGGAGGTCAATGTGGATGCTAACAACGTTGGATGGTACACAAGCGCAACCATGGGCAACTTTGTCACCCTGGCTTTCATCGAGAACCAATACCACTACCAGAAGGACAACGACAAGACTGTGGCCCTGGTCTATGATACCAGCCGCAGCTCACAGGGAACCCTGGCCCTGAAGGCCTACCGACTGACAAACATTTTCATGAACGTCTACAAGGAGGGCAAGTTCACTACTGAGAGGTAAGTAGCATACCCGCGGGAGAGTTTTCAACCGTCAGATATGAGCCTTGTGCTGACAAGTTCGGACAGCCTGCAAAAGTCCAAGCTTTCATTCCGTGATATCCTCCAGGAGTACCCCATCACGGTCCAGAACTCACACCTCCTTACCTCTTTCCTCCACCAGCTGCCCTCCCCTCCTGTCCGCGACATCAAGGAGCCCAGCACCCTCAGCGACCTCAACAGCGACCGTATCAAGGCGCCTCTGTACCCTTCCATCGACAACCTGGATCTGTCAGTTGATCCCTTCCTTGAGAAGACTTGCGACCTGCTGCTAGAGAGCATTGAGTCCCACTACGTCGACCTGAACAACTTCCAGTTCTACCAACGCCAACTGGCGCGTGAGCAGACCAAGATTACACAGTGGCAGGCCAAGCGAAAGGCCGAGAACGCCCAGCGCACCCTTGCCAAGCAGCCCCTGCTGCCGGAGGATGAGTGGCAGAGACTGTTCAAGCTTCCCCAGGAGCCAAGCCGACTGGAGGGCATGCTCAACGCTAAGCAGGTTGAGCAGTACAGCAAGCAGGTTGATGGCTTCACGGCCAACATTAGCGCTAAGATGTTTGCCGTGCGGGAGAACCTGCTGCCGCAGTAAATGCAATATCTGCTAAAAGCTGAAAATGAATAAAAAAAATCTTGAACTGATCTTTGGTGGTTGAGACTATTGGCGGCAGGGTGCATTGGCGGCGTTCCGGTTTGGGTGGACTATAATAAAGTACTTCTGGTCTAGATCTGCAGCGACAAGAGAGTCTTAAAAAAGAGTGTTTGAAACTACTAGTAGTATGGATTTCTACGCCTAGACTTGTATTTCCTGTTAGATACCACTATGATTTCTTTCTCTCTTTGCCCTATTTTTCTGTGCTGTGCTTTCTGTTTCTGTGAGATGGGAGTGATGTGAAGCAAAATATCGCACAAGGGGGGGCGAACCTGTAGCTTTTTAAAGCTGTATCTCTTCCTTTTAGTACGAGTCCAAATTGAGTCTCTAGCACCTTGATGGCTAAGTAGCACCGCACGGCTACCATATATATACGCCTATAGATACATATATATATATACGATATATTACCAGTATTGGGCATCTTGCACAGCTTCAATTGAGGCCGTAATACCGCGCATCTCGTCTCGGGCTGCTGACTTCCCCCCCCCGCCCCGCATTATATGAGACGTGGCCAAGTCTGTATTGTTTGGCATGTGCATGTGCATGGGCAGAATACGAATACTAATACTAATACTAACAGCACTAGTCGCAAGGAATTGGTGCTATAGGGGAAAAAACTGCAAGCTGAGGATTGAGGATTCTGCCCCGGAGCCCTGGACGTGCAATCCAGCAGCGCTTCTTATTCGTCCAAGCTGGAAAAATCCCATCCAAATCTAATCTGCCCCGCTTGGTGAGAAAATTTACCCCTCTAGGCTCACCGCCCGCTTTTCAACGGATTTGTTCCCCTCTCTGTACCGCAACCATCGGAGCTTTTTTTTTTTTTTAACTGTCGGCATCCCCATCGATTTTTTCTTTCTTCCTCCTTCTCTCCTCCATCTCTCCCTCAAATCCTCCTCCTCAAGCATCTCTTTCTCTATCCAGTCTTCGGATTTTTTTCAACTCCCCTCCTTCACAATGTCTGCTCCCGCCCACAAGTTCAAGGTCGCCGACCTGTCCCTGGCCGCCTTTGGCCGCAGGGAGATTGAACTCGCCGAGAACGAGATGCCCGGTCTGATGGCCATCCGCCAGAAGTATGCCGCCGACCAGCCTCTCGCCGGTGCCCGCATTGCTGGCTGCCTGCACATGACCATCCAGACTGCCGTCCTCATTGAGACCCTCGTTGCCCTGGGCGCCGAGGTCACCTGGACCAGCTGCAACATCTTCAGCACCCAGGACCACGCCGCTGCCGCCATTGCTGCCGCCGGCGTCCCCGTCTTCGCCTGGAAGGGCGAGACCGAGGAGGAGTACAACTGGTGTCTCGAGCAGCAGCTCAGCGCCTTCAAGGACGGCAAGAAGCTGAACCTGATCCTCGACGACGGCGGTGACCTGACCTCTCTCGTCCACTCCAAGTACCCCGAGCAGCTCAAGGACTGCTTCGGTGTCTCTGAGGAGACCACCACCGGTGTCCACCACCTGTACCGCATGCTCAAGGAGGGCAAGCTGCTGGTCCCTGCCATCAACGTCAACGACAGCGTCACCAAGTCCAAGTTCGACAACCTGTACGGCTGCCGTGAGTCCCTGATTGATGGTATCAAGCGTGCCACCGATGTTATGATTGCCGGCAAGGTTGCTGTCGTTGCTGGATTCGGTGATGTCGGCAAGGGCTGTGCCCAGGCTCTCCACGGCATGGGTGCTCGTGTCCTCGTTACCGAGATTGATCCCATCAACGCTCTCCAGGCTGCCATGGCCGGCTACCAGGTCACCACCATGGAGAAGGCTGCCTCCATTGGTCAGATCTTCGTCACCACCACCGGTTGCCGTGACATTCTGACTGGTGCTCACTTCGAGGCCATGCCCAACGATGCCATTGTCTGCAACATTGGCCACTTCGACATTGAGATTGACGTTGCCTGGCTCAAGGCCAACGCCAAGTCTGTCCAGAACATCAAGCCCCAGGTCGACCGATTCACCATGGCCAACGGCCGCCACATCATCCTCCTGGCTGAGGGCCGTCTGGTCAACCTTGGCTGTGCTACCGGCCACTCTTCCTTCGTCATGTCCTGCTCTTTCTCCAACCAGGTCCTTGCTCAGATTGCTCTGTACAAGGCCGCCGACAAGGCCTGGGCTGAGAAGTACGTTGAGTTCGGCAAGACTGGCAAGCTCGACGTCGGTGTCTTCGTTCTCCCCAAGGTCCTGGATGAGGAGGTCGCCAAGCTCCACCTGGCTCACGTCCAGGCTGAGCTGACTACCCTTACCCCCGTTCAGGCTGAGTACCTCGGTCTTACTGTCGAGGGTCCTTACAAGGCCGAGATGTAAGCACTATCCCCCTAACCCATGAATATTTATTGTATGACGAGACATTTACTAACATATCCTTTTACAGCTACCGCTACTAAGCATCTTTCATGTATTCATACCCAAAGGATCCTTCAACTGGACTCCTACGTGTAACGACATCCCTTCCGGATTTATGACCCGGATAATGGGAAAAACTTGTGATTTCAACAGCATCATGAAACCGGCAAGGGGCATATATGGGCAAGGATAAAATAAAAGCCCACGGGATTTTATTGGTTTTTTTCTTTTTTTTTTTCGTTTGATATTTTTCTTCCCTTTCATCATGGACTTTTTTTTGAGGTTCTCGCTGGGCGGATGGTGGGCAGAAAAGAAATGGCCTTTTCAACAAAAACGGCGTCGGGTAAATTTACTTTTGCTAATGATGATTCCCCCATGGCGAGACATATGCGATAAGACACAGCGCATGATACAGATGGGCTCAGCTCGGAAAGGCGAGATGGGCACATTTGGAGGAGCCCGTCAACCGCGGCTGAAGGAGAAATTACTAGCTATAGAAGATGTGAAATACATACGCGGGCAATTTTAGCCCTGGCTGAGTAAAAGGATGTTTTGTCTTTAAATGTGAATCGACGGGACTATGCCTGAGATTATTTGTACTAATCAATCTGCCACGCTCCTATTGATTCTGCTTGTGGTGGAAAGATGATGTGATACTTGAAGTTGTAAGGGGTATACGTGGATATTTTACCTGGTTTCATGATATTTTCTGGGTTTGGTGATATAACAGCGGTCACTCTTTATAATCACTATGGTGTATTCTATCTTTAATAGAATCTATAACACAAACCGGCCCCCGACGCATGTAAACCGAGTATAGTCGAAGAAAACAAGGCCATCCCAGCACCATCTATCAACACGCTTTTTTTTCTTTTTGTCTTGTCCGTCCCTCTTCCCTTCACAACCTCGCTCTCAGCAGAGTCTCACGCCAAGTCCTTCTGCTCCGGCACAATGCTCTTCAGCTTCCCCTCCGTCACGGCCAGCCGCACATTGTCAATGGCCCACTCCTCCATCTTCTGCTGCGTCTCCTGCGTCCAGGTGCCCATGTGGGGGACGAGCAGGACGCTCGGGTTGGCCAGCAGGCCTGGGTGGATCTCGGGCTCGTTCTCGTAGACGTCGAGGCCGACGGAGGAGACCTTGCCGGAGGCGAGGGCGTCGACGAGGGCGGCCTCGTCCATGACGGCGCCGCGGGCGGTGTTTACGATGACGATGCCGTGCTTCATGAGGGCGAATTCGGGGGCGGCGACGGAGTGGCGGGTGCTGGGCTGGAAGCGTGTGTCAGTTATATATAGAAGCAAGGTGTATATATATATATATATATATATATAGAGAGAGAGGGAGAGAGAGGTAGTTGCTTACATTCAGAGGCAGATTCAGGCTCAGCACGTCGCTCTCCTTGTACAGCGTCTCCAGGTCAACATACTCGGCGCCGTCCTCCAGCTCCGGGCTCAGCCTGTGGCGGTTGTGGTATCGGATGCGCATGCCAAAGGCGCGGGCCTTTGCGGCGACGTTGCGGCCGATGCCGCCCATGCCCAGGATGCCGAGGATCTTGCCCTGCGGGTCGTGGCCCAGCGCGGGGAGAGGCGAGCCGCGCCACTGGCCCTCGCGCAGGGCCTTGATGCCGATGGGCAGGTTGCGCAGGGCGCCGATGAGCAGCCAGATGGTGATGTCGGCCGTGGCGTCGTCGACGGCCGTGGGGGTGTTTGAGACGCGGACGTTGTGGGCGGTGCAGGCGGGGATGTCGATTTGGTCGTAGCCGGCGCCTGGTGCGAGACTTGATGGTTAGTATATAGATTCTTTCTCTCTCTGTACATAATATATAGGTCTATATATATATATATATCGTGTGTAAGTGTTTTGTGGGTTTCTTACCGTTGTGGCACAGAAACTTGAGGCTCCTGGGCAGCGCGTCCAGCAGCTCGCCGTCGATCCTGCCGGTGACGCTCGCAGAATCAAACGTCCGGTACGCTACGGAGACGCCATCCAGGGCGCCAGACTTGGCTTCGGCGATGAATTCTGCTCTGGTGGTGGCCTTGGGCTGGACGATTTCCGCAATGTCGGAGATGGTGGACCATGCGACGTGGGCACTGGGAAGTGATTGATGGTTAGGCTCTGGCTTCATGACACACACGAACATGAAAGAAACTTCTCGTTCACTTGAGACAATTGTTGAGGGAGGCAACGTACTGGTCAATCTTGCCCAGGAGGAGGACCTTGGTGCGGCTCATTGTGGGAGAGCAATATGCGACTGGTAAAAGTTGGAGATGATGCAATTGTCAGAGTGAAGCGGGTATCTAGAAGGAGAAATAGTGAGAAAGAGAAAATGAGATTCTATCAAAGAATAAGATACAAAAAAAAAAAAAAAAAAAAGAATATGAAAAGAAGAATAAGAAGGGAGAGGAAAAGAAAGAACTAGGAAAAGAAAGAACTAGGAAAAGATAACCGTCGTCTCCATATCCATTGCATGGATGTGGTTCCTCACAGTAAAGCTCCAAAGCACCCTGAAGAAGCCCGGCCTCGGCGGGGTAAATTTCACTCAATCAAGCGCTTCATAGCGCGGGGGATTGTTTTTCGGAGTCGAGTCGACGTGGGGTTCAAATGCGCCCTCTCTGTTTTTTTTTCTTTTTTTTTTTTTTTCTCGCTGATAAATCGTCAGCCTACCTATGTAGCTGAGAATTTTATTTCTTACGAGGTATTTGAAGTAAATGAGGAAACAGTACACTGCTGGTTCTTTGTTACACTTAATCATGTACATGAATACTTATACTGATAGGGTTGAAAAAAAAAAGCGTAGATACAGTATCTCTCAAGTGGAAGCAGGCAATTCTCCGTATTGGGCAGATTGAGACCCATAACAAGAGACACCCAGTGGGGGATCTCCAGAATGCGGCTATTTGAATGGCCGTCACATCTTGTTTATGATACGGAGAAACTTCTTTTACCGGTCAAGGTCGTAATGTGAACTCGTGAAACATTGAATTGCCATAATTGGGAGATTTCACTTGACAGAAAATTATCCCGCAGGTTTGCACGTCGGTCAGAGTCTAGTATAAAAAGACACCAGGCATATCATTTTGCGATGTTTGACTCTTGGATGCTGCTCATCGGCAATAACAGTTATAGCGCTGATGGCCTTCTAAATAAAATGTTTGGGGTTGGCGAAATCGGAGAGGCTAATAGATGGAGTGATTTGCCATAAGAAACGTGGGAAACATTAAAGTGGATTGATCATCTCTCATCTAGAGTCCATAGGACGATTGACGCCTGCGTTCACGCTCGAAATGAAGTCTGTATATAGGCCTAATGTATTTGTGAATGGAGACTTTTATTCATACAAACATCCAACTTCAAAGCTTAGAGCTATTATATATGTCGTCAATCTGTCGCTCTAAGCTGAGAATGCATTAACAAGCGTCCAACTATCAGACCGATATTAATCTAGATTAAACGCCAACCAATGTAATGCCTCTCAAACCCCTAAGAAAGCACGCTAGCATAACTCCAAAGAAATCTCCCCTAATTAAATCAACCGCTTGCTTTTAGAGACCCTCCTCTTGGTAATCTTCATCCATCCAGCCATTAAAAAGTTAAGCATAAAGAACCGTATATGTGCATCTCCCACAAATGGCAAAGTGTGCAGGATATCTCTGTGAATATGTACGCAGACTACCATCATATAAATAGCCTTTGGTGTCTTGATATGAGAATCCGTGCTCTAGGAAATGTATATCTCAATGTTTCAGTATCGGAGTTCGTCTTCTGGCGGCGGAGTCTTGAATCCCGCCACACTACTCCCCGCACGGTTAGTTGTATATATAATACGACATTGCATAGCATGTTGTCGTACGGGTGATACCGAAAGCCATCCCCTTCGTTCAACCCGTTAAAAAGAACATTGTTAACACGCCTCAGAAATCCCAGGGCCCAAACACTTGTGTCATCCAGTTGATGTCACCAAAGTCTGGAGGCAACTCAGGATCTGGCATCATAGAGTGGTCGACCAACAAAGTATGCTGCGGCGCAGCGCCTGGAACAACTTGGCTGCTTGGCGTTGGGAGTCCTCCTAGGTTCTGCGATATGGCCGGCTCCCAGTTTGAGCGCACATTGCGAAGGACCTTTGTGCACTTCCCAAATATTGATACATCCTCAGGTCCGCCTCTCAGGGGATAAAGCGCGTCCGCCTTGGTAAAAAGGTCGATGGTTCTATCTAGATACGTGCCAAGGTCTGCCGTATTGCGCATAATCTCCTTGTCCCAAGCAGGGTCATCTATAGTCGTGAGCCTGTACAGCAGAGCGTGGATCTGCGCAAGCTCTATATACAAGGAGAATGGCATGCCCACAAAATCTGTAAGTGGCACGAGAAACAAGGTATCATACCAGGCCCGAGCAGCGAGGAGACCCGCGTACATAGAATCGATACGCGGCGAATCTGGGATTTTGGTCCCGCCAAAGAGGCCAATTGAGTGGATTTGAGTTTCGGTGCTGTAAATGTGCAGTTGTATCACCGCTGTTTGAACCAAAGTAAGCACAACTGTCTCGCCGGAGGCATGAAGTGTTGATTGACTTACCCTTGGACATTACCCCAGCCGGCAAAGTTTCGCGGATCTTCTGAAGCTGGCAGAGAAGATTTCTCTTGAAGACGTACGTGGGAGCTTTATCGGGGTCGAGTCTGCCGAAGTCACGCCCGACAAAATCGCTTACTATGAGCTTTCTTGCTTCTTCTCCAACAAGCTGGAGTTTAACCAGTGCGACTAGCGTTTCATCTGCTGGATATTCCTTTTCATTCTCCAGTAACTCCAGCGACTCTTGCATGTGTAGCGTCCAAGTGAGTGGCTCCATTTTACCAAGAAAAGCCGCACACCTGATGAATGACGGTTAGGTATTTTCTAGTAATGCAAAGAGGGGATATAGCAGTTACTGGCGCCACTTACACTGACGTGATGAACCAAAACCCAAGAACGATCCTCCGTTCTTCCATTGTACGGTTCTTAGTCTGGCAGTTTGATGTTTTGCTTCCCCACGCCTTGAAACAGACCGTCGAATACTGCTCTTCGTTGGGAAATCTGCTGAGGCCCAATTCGTAAATGATACAACTACATATATGCGAATACAACGTAAGAAAGGGCTTGTTGGCAGCACCGGCATTCATTGCCGCCCTAAGAAGTCCGTCAATTAGTATTACTCAACTAGCCACACCACTTATACCACTAAGCTAAGAGGTAAATCTTACCATGATACTAGAGTTATCAAGCCTTGAAGTATCTCTATGCTGCGCTCGTGATTGAGGATCATCCGCTGCGCAATTTCTTGGCGCAGCCTGTCTCTCATCATAGCCTGTTGCGGCATGGACATGCTCGTGACGTTCATGATGCAGAGCCAGAGGAAAGGAGATTCCCTCTGCAAAGCTTCGGCCGTGAGATCGGGTCTTAGATGCATAAAGGGGAAGAATTCGAGCCACTGGCGGAACTTGACAAGGTACACTTCGGCCTCGCTGGGAGCTGGTTCCGGAAGCCTGTCCAACAGACGCGGAGGTGGCGTGAGGTTGGAAGGGTGCGAGTGTGACTGTGATGTTGTTGCCGCGTCGGCTAATGAATCGAGTCGGCTTATAAAGGGTTGGCATGTTGACGTGGACGACGCTGATGAAGGAATTTCGCAGTGCGATGCGCCGTTCATGGGAGGCGGTACAACAGGCGACTGCTGCTGCTGCTTCTGGAGGTGAACATGATGCTGCTGTTGTGACGGCGGCGGCGGCGGCGGCGGCGGTTGAGGTTGCGGTTGATGGGATTCATGATGCTGCTGATGATGCTGGTGCTGCTGTTGCTGCGTCGCCCGCAGTATCGACACCAGGTCATCAAGCTTCTCCTCCAACTGCGCGGTTCTCGAGGCCGTCGTCCTCTTGGCCACTCGTTTGCGCGACGTCACCATCTGCTGGCACTCTTTGCCTAGGCGGTGGCAGCGGTCGCATTTGCCTCCTTCTGGCCTCAAGATGCACCGACACTTGGCGCGCGAGCAGTTGGTGCACGAGCGGCCATAGCCTGCTGGGATGCCGCCGACGGAGACAGAGTCTGGCGGAGGCGGCGCCGGGGCCATTGTCGTGTAGGAGGCGGCGCGAAGCGAGTGTCTGCCGAAGCTGATGGTCCAAATCCGATCGACGCAGGTTTCCTGCAGTGCTGGGTTGGAGTCGCGCAGCCGGGATTGGGGCTCCCTACTCCGGAGAGGTTGGCGGATGAAACTCTCGCGCTGGTTGATCAATCAGGGACTCCAGGCAACGGGGTTCAATGAAGCTATTGCTGCTGCTAGAGTGGCTGAATCAGCAGATTGATCGGGGTGCCGGGTATCGCGGACAATCCGAATTCCGAGACTGTGATGGTGTGATTGGACAGTTGCTGAATGCCGAACAGAGCATGGCCAGGCACGATATCGATGGATAGAACAGCATAGGGCCATGCCGTAGAAATGAGGTGAGATTAACCGGCCGAAGCGCTTCATTGACAAGACTTTGAAGGAATCGATGCGATATGAAGCTCTCATTGGCTGTGTATTGCGACTAAAAAAATCTTGAGGCTGTGTTTCGTTGCTTCGTACAACAGCTCAGCTGCTATTGAGACCGCTGGTGGAGCCTGACAAGGAGACGCGCGCGGTGATGGTTTCGCTCAACTCAACTCAGTTTCACTCGGGATCAACTACGCAATTATCTGTGAGGGATACCGCTGCTGGGTCGACTTCTGCTCAGGAGCTTGCAATATATTCCTCGCGCGTAACACCTTGTAGGCATCAGATTTGTAGCGGTTACGAATGACGTTGGCCACCTATAACCAGGTTCTTTTTTATTCCTGCAGGGGCACTTCTAAGCGTTGGAATTGTTCTGGCGTTTGCTATTTTGGTTATTTGAGCGCCCTGCAAGTGTGGAATATATATATTTCTTTTTAGTTGGAATATAGTTTTCTAGGATGGTTCTAAAATTCGAGGCATATTCAGGTAGGGTCGGAATATTAGAGTCGCCATTTGATTCAAGGATGGATAGATTATCTTGAGTAACGTAAGCCCACGAAGGCGTACAGCGTGCTCCTACAGCTTCTAGGAAGTCTATTTTGCCGATCGTTCCCTCTATCTCCGGGATTCTATGCTGGAAGGCTTGGGAATAGGCTTCAGACCATCGGGCGAACCACTTTCTCGGGTTCACTCCTGAATTATAGGCCTCCAAGAGGACTGCCTTATAGGCGCGCCAAGCTGACATCGCGATGCTCGTATCGCTCGGAGCAAGCTTATCTTTCAGCTCCTTGAGCAGCTGCCTGGTCGTAAAGACCTTGTATTCGTCCTCAGGGTTGGCCTTTAGTGCCTGGATGCACACAACCCAGTCAGCTTGAGTTGCTAGCTTTGCGGTGCTCTGCAGCGTGGCTGAGGACTCATCGTAAGCTTCCATTGAGAAAACACCGCTCGCAACGGCTAAGGCAGTGAATGGCCTTAAGGGCCGGCTCAAATAGATAACATTGTTTACAAGAAAGGTCTCCCTTTTAAAATAGCGCTCGGTTGGGCAATGTAACTAGGCTACAATGAGCCTAACAGCATTCCTACATCGTCACAGTTTCCTTGATAGACGACTGCGATGAGATAATCTGGAAATTTCTAGTCGTCGGCTCATACAGTCGGCCAGGCTGTTTTATGCCATAGCTGGATTAAGTATGCTTCAAGATAGCTTCACATCAACCAGAGGGGCTAGCCAAGACCATGCTGGCTGGCGGGAGACATCCCGCATTTGAACAAGGATGCGCTGCACACTCCATTGCAGTCAGTTCTGGCAGCGTGACGAAAAAGAAGAAAAGGCTGAAATAGCCAGAAGCCATCGATAAATTTAGACGATTCTACCCATTCCGCAGCCAATTCATTTCTATGCTCAAGCCCGGTGGAACTGAGGCTGCTGCTCTCCCATAGCTCGCATCGGCAAATCGTTTTCGCCGCCGACAACCGGCACGTCAAACTATTATCCGAAGCTAGCCATTGCGACGAGCCCGAAGCCATAACCCAAACCCCATACTATTGTACATGCATTGGCAATCCGCCTTCTCGATTGCCAGCTCAACAGCCAAATCATCGCCACCAAAAATGTCTGTCACCGGCCTCGTCGCAGTCGAGACGCTGCCTCGATTTCTGCTCCCGCGGATCAGCTGGACTGCGCCGCTCTCAGCATCTCGACCTGCTGCAGCCCAATCCTTTGCCGCGCTGCAAGCGAATCAGCGAAAGTCAATCCACAGCTCAGTGCCCGCCTTCAACACAGGTTTCTCGGCGAGACGGTGCAATGGCAGCCAAGTGCCGGCTCTAAGGAGAGGGTTCCATGCGACTCCTAGGCAATGCCGCGAACATCACTTTGATACGCTCAAGTTCGTCAAGCGGCTAAAGGATGAGGGCTTTACGGAGGAGCAGTCAGTCGCCATGATGAAGGTGCTCAACGATGTCATCCAAGAGAGGTTCGTAGCTACGACCAAGACTCGAATACACCAATTCTCCACCAACCGTCATTCTAACCTTGATACCTGACGCAGTATCCAAAACCTGACACGAACCATGGTGCTCCGCGAAGACGCCGCCAGAACCACCTACACCCAAAAGGTCGACTTCGCTAAGCTGCGCTCCGAACTCGCATCCGCAGACAGCACCGAGTCCAACGCAACGCGCAATGCGCACGAGCGCCTCACCAACGACATTGCCAAACTCAGCAGCCGGCTGCGCGACGAGATTGGCCGGACACAGGCGAGCGTGCGGCTTGACCTTAACTTGGAAAAGGGGCGCATTCGAGAAGAGGCTGTCGGGCAGGAGCTCAAGATTAAGGAGACAGAGACCAAGATTGAGCAGGAGGTGGCGGCTTTGAGAGAGAAGCTGGAGCAGGTCAAGTTCCAGACGCTGCAGTGGCTGATGGGTGTGTGCACCGGTTTTGCGGCACTGCTGCTTGGTGCTTGGAGATTGCTCATGTGAAGGGACTATTTGCCTTGGATGGGGGGAAGTGTTATGATATAGAGATTTCACGTATATATTATAAACACCTGCACGTCATTCAGCTGATGATCCAACTTGGAACTCACACAGATGGTATTATTATCATTCTCGTTCGCTATTGATATGCTGCATCACTGTCAATCTCTTTCTGCTCCTCGTGTCTCCATCCTACCATTATTTCATACTCATTTGTCATATTGATCCCTAGAACCAGTCAGCCACATACGGCAATCAGCACTTACGCTTGGTTTACATGCCTTTCGCAAGCTCGCTGCCCCATTCTCTCTCCCAATCCAGCCCCTGTGCCGGCGTCGCCTTGGAAGTTGCCTTGCTTTGCGCCTTCAAGACCAGATTGTTTCACTGCGCTATGGGAAACATTGGAGAAGGCCGTGTCTTGACCGGCTGGATCCGTATCTTCCTTCAAGATGGCATGGCCTCCTTGAAGGACGTGGTCGCCATGCATATCCGCAGCATGTGCGGCAGCGGCAGCTCTGTTCATGTTCATGATGGCGGAGGATGCAAATAAGAAGACTTATGGGTGATTTCTTTACGAAAATGTCGATGTGTTGCCCTTTGGAGATGATGGTGCTATTGACAGATGATGGTCAGCAACAGCATGCGATATGCAGTGGCCCGTGCCGCTTTTTATACCAATTGGGCAATTTAGCTTCGCCCATGACAGCACGGTGACGATTTTGTTGAATTGTGTCTGGGCGTGGAGGGATACTGTGCTTGTTTAGAGTTTGGTGGCCATGCTGACCGTGTGAAGTCCTTCTCTCGAAGCATGAGCCGGAGACTGTGTGCCGAAATGGCTGCTTGGAAGCCAAAAATAGAAGAGGAATAGCATGAGGCTCAACTGCTAGGGCGTCTAGATGTAAGTTGGGGGCTCATGGACTCATGTACTGGTGGAGGAATATAGTACCTACATGTACCTTTACTGTTGGAGGTTGAAAGGAAGCAGCAGACTGCATTTGAATTTCCATATCTGCTTCTCTTGAAGAGGGATGTACAGATTGTTTTGGCCAAGCCCGATATCCCAGATAATTTCTTCCATATTCAAGAACTCGGCTTAAATATCAGCATTCTCATCTGTCAGGCATAATACGTTACCAGAAGTCGATAATCGAAAAATAGAGAGAGTGTATGTGCGGTAGAGGTAAAAAAATGGACAGCCAACATTTACCGTGGAATTATGGCCAAGTTTCCAATGCCTCTGTCGAGAGTTCCGAGTCGATACTGCAGTTTGATGCATCATTTTCCGGCTCTAGAGATAATCCCAGGACTCCTGAGCATGATTTTAGTGGCTTGTCATCACTAGATTTAAGTGGCAGAGTCATATCTGTCACATTTACCATTCCGTATAAACTGCGAGCTCTGAAAAGACGCCATGATTGGGTATTCATTCTTCAATTTTTTCTTCTCATTGTTTAAGAGCTAGATTCTTCATAGCCCGTTCAATATTTCCAAGGCTGACCCGAATAGGAAGTAGAAGTCAGCAACCGCCATGATCATTCCGTCCAATTCGATGCTTTAGCTCATCTCTCATCCCCAGATTCTCCCTGGGATCACACCATCGTTGGCTGGACTGGAGAAGTGGCTTTTCCTAAAACAGCCAGCATTGGTGAAGAGATGCTCGGTTGGGGGAGTATCCGAGATATCTCCCTCCCACAGAACAAATTTAAAACCAAAGCATTCATCGATTACTGCAGCATACAAAGTCTGGAACGGCAGCTGTATGATGTTGAGCTGAAAACAGTGCCAGTCTAGTTAGCGGCCACATCAGAGTTTTCGGTAGATAGAATCACGTTGAGAAAGCAAATGAGATGGAGGCGGCTTGTCGATACCGTCCTTTGTCCGTATTTCCACGGTTATAAATTTTCGCCAGAAGCTCTCCGTGCAGAAGAAGGATGGGTTGACTATTACTTCATGATGGAGTGCTTTGCTAACAAAATCTGCGATATATACAAGCCGGGCGATATAATAATGGTTCATGATTATCATCTGATTATGTTGCCTCGTCTTCTTCGACAACGTTTGCCAGGCGCATATCTCGCGTTTTCTTTTCACACTCCCTGCCGCACATTTGCAATGCCATGGCCGCTCAGAGGAATTTTTGAAGGTGTCCTTGGGTCGAATATCATCACCTTTCAGGCGTTTGAAGACGTGATGGATTTTGTAGGCTGGTGTGCAAGGAGGCCCCCAGATCATTCATCATATTGGGTAACTCGAGCTATGGATGTATGTGCCGTTCTTCCAATGGGGATCGATGTATCCAGCGTTATATCAGCTGCACAAAGTCAAGCAGCCAGAAAACAGTGCGAGTCTCTAAGAAGAGCTTTTAAAGACAGGAAGATTGTCGTCTCATACAACACGCTCGACACTAGAGCGGAGATGGCAGATGTAGCGATGGGGTTTGATCGAATGTTGACGCAGATGCCCCAGTGGAAAGACCGGGTAGTCTTGTTACAAGTAATATGCACATCTAGGGCTGGAGGTATCCTTGGGGAGTACTCCACCAGTCTCCTTGACGAGTTCACTGGCACGGTTGGCGTTGGATATGATTCAAGTCAGTTTCAGCATGTGCTACCCTATAAAGGGCAAGTTTCAGAGCTCGAGTTTCATGCTCTGCTGCGAGCCAGCGACGCAGTCATTTTCCCCTCAACTCCTGGCGGTCCCATGACAGCAGCCCTGGAGTACTCTGTTTGCCGGTCCAGAGACAATAAACGCCCCATCATCTCTGATATGAACCCAGTTACTCGCCAGATTCCTGAATTCATCACATACCGCCGGGGGATATTGACAGCATCGCGAGGGCAATCAACTATGCCTTGGTGCTACCTGACAGGTCGCCGATGGAGAAATTTCACCTCGAAGAGTACAATTTTGGTATTATGAATACTGCTGAGCGCTGGACGAACAGTATCTTGCATTATCTCACGGAGAAGTTGCTGCCTAGCCGTACGCCGGCGGGCACTTTCGATGGTAGCTCGTACGGCTCGTGCTCACCTGAAGAGCTCACTGAAGCATAGGATGCTGATGATGAGCTAAGCGGTGGGAATAGGAACATTGCAACCGGAGACGATGGAAGATACTGTGGTCAAGAAGACTATGAAGACTACGATAAAAAAGATTATGATGATGAAGACTATGATGGTGAGAAAGGACAGAAAGGCGGGAACGACAGAGGTGGCGATGGTAGAGGAGAAGACAGCTTGGAAGGGGACACAGAACTAGAGGATCCTGAAGAGAGTGAAGAGACGGCAGTTGAGGAGGAAGAGGAGCCGGTTGAGAGGCTCGTGACGCGCTCAGTGGAGCTTGAAAGAATGGGATATCTAAGAGAATCATGGGCTAGAAAGGTGCCATCAACAGTGTGATTATTCGTATCGTTATGTAGTTGGTTGATACGTTACAATATCCGTACTGCGTGGAAGTGCGAGATCCGTATCCCGGGGAATTGAGAAGAAGGAAATGACAAAAAATAACATTAATAATAAACATGCTTCAATCACCATTTCTAATTGATTGCCATGTAACCTCCAAGTTTCCGACAAAGTCTAGGTTAGCATCGACGAATCCCCGCGATCCGAAACCCTTGTAAACCCGTGCAGCCAATGTCACAAGATCTCGCAACCACACGAGCCAAAAAGCCTATACCCTTTCAAAAGCTCTCATAGGCCACCCTATCAGCCGACTGCCTTTGACTACGATCATCAGCGACAAAAAGTTTCCCTGGTCCCGTGAGGATCGGCCGCGTGGGGTTACATCATGGCGGGAGCAAAGGATTTTTGTTTGGGCCAGGTGAGCCCTTGTTATACGCAGGATTGCACGCATTTAAACGGGCGCTCTTTTGGAGCTTGCAGTGTGATGTCGATGATTAGAGGGTTCGTTTTTTTTTTGTTTGACTCACTGGGTTGATTATATATTTTGTGTTGTATTGATCTTGTAATAGTAGTTGGTTATATATATATATATATATATATATATAATTATGATGGATTTCTCGTTTGCGACTTACACGGGTGGATTATGACATTTGACCCTGTAATTGACATCAACTCGTTTCGATCAAGACACTCGTTTCAAGTTCGTTTTTTCTTCTCCTTTTCCCTTCTTCATAACCTATCCGTACTTCCATGGACCCAAATCCCCCCTTTATCGCCTCTTGGACCGCCACGCCCATACCCAATCTCTCCCTCTCGGCAGGCGGCCTCCTCGCCCTCGCGGACCTCAACACCATCGCCCAGCGCACAGCCATAGCGGGCGGCTCCTCCTGGCTAGACGCCTTTGTGCTCGCGCCGGGCCTGCACTACCAGCAGGCGGCCGACCTGCTGACGCCCGAATATGGCGCCGGCAGGCCGGTGCTGTCGATGGCGCTGGACGGCGGGGCGGCGCGCTACGTCGTGAACAATGTGGCCATGGTCAAGTATCTGCGGCGGCTGTGGGAGCGGGAGGGCAAGTACGGCGTTGTGACGCTGTGTGTCAAGATGGATGAGGGTGAAGGGCTTGGGAGCGTTTTGACGTTTGCGTCGTCGCTGTCGTTGCTGCTGGGCCATGAGGCTTCTGCTTCTTCTGGGAAGAAAGATCACCATAATACTAGTAGTAATAGGCGGAGGTGGCAGAGGAGGCAGCAGCGCGGGCTGGAGAGGTTGCGGGGGATTGATCACGAGAGCCACGTCAAGGAGGCGCTGGAGATGGACTGGGTGAGCCATGCGCTGTATCTGCTGAGCCCGCTGCTCACGGTGTCGGCGATTGTGTTCATGGTGTTGTTGCAGGACTGGTGGGGGCTGGGCTTCATCATTGCGCTCATGGCGTCGAGGCTGGCGAATATCTGGGCCATCAAGGAGCGTTCGCGGCCTGCCGCTGCGCCGCCAAAGCCCCTTGCCCCTCCTGCAAAGGACGACGCTGCGACGTCGCCCGAGCCGACGGCGGTGGCTGCTTCGATCGAAGCTTCTCTGCCGCTGCCTGTATCGCTGAAGAGAGAAGACACGGGCATGACGGAATATACCATCGACTGGGGTCAGAACCGACGGGTCATCCTCAAGGGACTGGATGCTGATTTGCGAGCCGTGACGACGGAGGCGTGGTTGCGCGCGAAGACCACGTTGGAGGGATATCTGGAGGCAATGTCCAAGCTCATTGTTTACATGGTTGCCTCACTGAGCGGCAATCTCTCTGAGGCCGGCGCCATCGTCCTCATGTCCCTGCTGCTCATCAGCGCCGGTCTACTGGGATTGAGCAACGCTCACGCAACCAGCATGCAGATGCACGGCCGCAGAGTTGGAAGGTTGAAGGTGGAAAAGGTGCAGATTGCGCCGTTGGATCCGAGACTGGCTGTGGAGGGCCAGATAGACGCGGCGCCGGAGGGTATCCCCGTTCACATTGTACCAGTAGTCAGCAATTAAAGTCGGAGCAAGTTTCTTTCTTTCTTTCTTGTTTTTTTCTAGAAGGGCGTTATTGTACTAGGTTAGATATATCAATATGTATATGAAAGAAGACGTGCAATTTTCTTGTCTTCTCTCCTGCCCCAGCTATACCGTGTCCCTTATTTTTATAAACGCTCATACTAGGATGGGTGTAACTCAGACACTCTATCGTAACAGAAAAAAAAAACATTTCGAAGAAAGCATAGCGCGTGAAGAGGAAAAAAAAAGATTGAAACACATCCCAATAAAACCACCGCAAATATATCTCCTGACTGCTCTTCGCGTCCGTAAGGTAGGCTTAACTGGTGCGCCAATGTCACTGATAGACAGATCTAAAGAACCCGGTGAATAGAAAAACCATTATATATATGTATATAAGTACATCCTTCTTCGCGTATAAATGGTGTCGTGT
Source organism: Trichoderma asperellum (assembly GCF_020647865.1). Lineage (NCBI taxonomy): Eukaryota > Fungi > Ascomycota > Sordariomycetes > Hypocreales > Hypocreaceae > Trichoderma > Trichoderma asperellum. Next base: position 3,164,247 of record NC_089420.1, on the reverse strand, counting down.
CCAGTGGTATAAAGCCGTTAAGACAGCCTATGCGTCGGCTGGCGGGTCTGCTTTCTCTCCTTCTCCTTCTTCAGCCGGAGGTTCTGATTTCACTGGCGGAGTCACATCTGCCATGGTCTGATCTTCTGGCGCAGTTTCAGGCTCCAGTTCAGGCGCTGGCTCTGGTTCTGGTTTCAACTCTGGCTCTGGTTCTGGCTTTGACTCTACTTCTGGTTCTGGCTTTGACTCTGGGACCGGGTTTGACTCTGGCACCAAGTTTGACTCCGGCACCGGGTTTGACTCTTCCTCTGGTTTTGATATCTGCTCTGGCTCGGGTAGCGTCTCCGGCTGCGGGATATCGTGTGTGGCCTCCTCTTCAGTGATGGTTGGTGCGGTCTCAGCTTCAGGCTCAACTTCAGGCTCGGGCTCAGGCTTGGGCTTAGGCTCAGGGTCAGCTTCAACTTCAGGTTCAGGAACATCAGGTAGCGTTGTATCAACAGGACTCTCAGCTTTAGCCTCAGCGGCGGATGTGGTGTCGGGCTTAACAACTTCTTCTAACAGCTGTGACGCAGCTGCCTGGCGATCAAGCTCTCCCATCAAACCTCCAAGTAGATCAGGCTCATCCTCCTTGGCTGCAGGAGCATCATCGCCTGCTTCAGAAGCAGCCAACTGCGGCTCAGTTGACTCAGCCTCTGTGCTCGCAGGGAGAGCTTCTTCCTTTCCATCTTCTACTGATGCGTTTCCAGTTTCTGAAGGTGCCTCTGATTCAGGCATAGGAGCTGTTACCGAGACTGAGTCCTCCGGCTTGATTGTATCCTCGGTCATTGTAGACAGTTGATGCATTAATATCGGCTTCTGGGGTCTGTCATCTGGCTGGACACTGGTTTGGCCCTTGGAGGCTTCATCAAATTCTCGGGAGCTTTCATACTCAGCCTTTGGGCTTGAGATATTGCCTACTTGGTCAGGAGGAGGCAGGGCCGTTTCTTCAACGACTTCCCCAACAGCTCCTTCAACAGCTCCTTCAACATGCGGAATATCTCGCTCAATAGCCTCCCGAGGAGCTTCTCCAACGATTGTTGACGGCGGCTCAGCGATAGTAGAGTCGGCTGTGTTATCAGCTGGCGTATCCAGAACTGGCTGAGCAATTGCCGCCTCGGATTCAGTGTTCACTGACGGCGCAGATGGGGAGGGCACAATGACAGCGTTCCTAGGAGGGGTGTCTTCATGCTTGATTGGCAGAGAAAGAGGGTTTTCTGGGGGGAGTTCGAGCGTAGGATTTGCTGGCTTAGGAGGCGAGGACTCTCTTGGCGCTGGCTCCTCTGGTGCTGGTTGTTCATCCTGCATCTCAGTATCCGGGTTGTCAATTATGTGAGACGCATCGACCATCTCTTCATCGTGATCCTTGGAAGCATCTAGGACGGATTCGTCCTGTGGTTTGACATCGTCAGTTTCGTCGCCTTCGCCTTCGCCTTCGCCTTCGCCTTCGCCTTCTTCTCCATCTTCGCCTTCGTCACCGTCGTCACCGTCGTCGCCCTCTTCATCATCCTCCTCCTCTTCGTCGCCATCTCCTTCACCATCGCCCATTTCGCTATCCGGATTTGGAGGCACGTTCTCGTTTTGCACGAGTGTCTATGTTCCAGATAATTAGTTTCAATTCAACACAGTAACTGTTTAGCAAAATACTTACGACTCCTCCATTGCTCTCTGTCTTGACCGCTGCTGCGACTCCAGCCGCTGCAGGCACACTTCTAGCAGCCTGCGCATCTGCAGATGGCTGCTGTTTGGACTTCTTCTTGCCTCTTCCAGGCCCAGCCTTTGCTTTTCTCTTGGGTGGCGGCGGCCGTCTTCTGGCTGCTGCCTGTGGTACGGCCGCATAGGTATCAGGCTGCGCCGCGGGCATGGACTCAACCCTGGTTGATATGACTTCGCCATCCACCCGTTGGCCTTCAGATAGAGTGACTTCCTCCGTGTATGGATTTCCAGCTGCATCCATCCGTCGAACTGTGGCCCTAGTCACCGTCGGTCCCTGGACTTTCTCTTCTATTGTTCGGCTAGCCGTGGTGACGGTGTTCTTCCTACGCTTAGCAAGGTGCGAAATCACCGGTGCCTCGACATTCTTAGGCAGCTGCTTCCAAACCCTGATCTGATAACCCTGCGCGCTTGTATCCTCCTCTTTCTTCTCGAGTTTGTCTTGCATGTTGGCCTCGTTGTCCGCTTCCTCGTCCTCGTTCGGGAGTGGACGCTTGTAGAGTCGGCCGGAACGCGCAGCGCGGAGGAGCTCTTGCGTGTGTGGGGGCAACAGAGTCGCATCTTTGGGCATGCCATGGATGAGTTCGATGGCCCAGATGTCGTTTTGCTGCTGCTGCTCCTGCTGCACCGGAGGCGCGACGTTGACCCATTCGTGCCGCCATTGACGGACTGGAAGACCTGCGATAATCAGCTGCTGTCGCGTGAGAATTCGATGCGCAATATCGGCAAACCTTCAAAATCGTCGTGTTCGGCATAGCCGCTACGGCCAGCGCGTCTTGTCTACGAGGCAATGTCAGCTCAGAGTGTCGCGCAGCCTTGATCGCGATGAAAACGTACTCCTGGCGCCATTGCGCCTACGCGGATTGTTGCAGAAAGCGGCTTCGCTTGTAAAGAGCAGCGCGGATTTCGGCGCGATTGCAGGCTTAATGTTCAATTCGTGCTATTCTGCGATGCACTCAAAACGACGTACATCCGATACACTCCAGTGTCTAGGACGAATCAATTGATGACTGGGACACGATCCTAATGTCGACTGGTGAAAACGATATGCATGCAGCCAATTAGAGATGTTAGAGAATGATGACATAAGCGTGCCTGTCAAGGTGCGCTTACTGCAGATTTCAGTGCATGGAAAGTATCATTCAAATATGCGCACACTTAAGAATGACTCTGCTTTGGTAGAATTACTGTAGTGTCGGTGTTGCAGATATTTTTGCTATTGAGGCATCTAGACATAGCAGATCCATACATACTGTCTCGAATTGAGCGAGCAAGGCGGACGAATAGGTAACTTATTTAGCCTTTTGAAAGCGCTTATACTGTTCGCACAGTATTGGGTAAGTGCCATCACTAGCACTCTACGTCCCCTGTGACTGCTGTAGCAATAGCTGGCAAGTGCCTAACAGAATGGTGGGGTACAGCATGCAAGATGCAATTCCAGCGCATTTCGACCTCAACAGATCTCCTCAATTGACGTCCCGCAGGACCAAGATATCGACCTCGTAGACACGAGATAAATCAGAGCTTCGTCCCATTAGATTGGACTTGGACGCCAGAGAGTTGTCGCAACCAGAATTGAGATTTTGTTGTGGTGTAGTAGTCTAATTTTGATTCATAACGATCCCGCAATACTCCCAAACCAAGCCGAAAAGTCGTCTCTCGACATTCCTGTGGTATATGTATGATGTACAAGCCCATTGCCATCCTACTGTACAGCTATCATCCCATCCGTGATTAATATTGTCGTTAACGCACACTTTCTCCGCGTAATCAGTCATGTCTAGATATATATCTGTTAGCGATTTCGGCGGTCTCTAATGGTCAAGGTGTGTAGACCCACCCTGTGTCTTTCTGCCTTAATATCTCTCCTGATCGACCGGTTTCTCTGCCCTGTATCACTGAAATCAGAGTTTGAAGCATTGCAAGACTCAGGTGGGAAACAATATACCGATTGTCCTCCCTCCACTACCAATCGATCCAACTTATAGAACTGTCCAATAACGGTTTGTCGCTATCATGCGCCGTTAGCACCTTACTCGCTGGGAGGAACGTGAGCGAGCAGCTTTATCTCATACCTTCATCGTCTGGAGTTCCTTCAGCCCCTTCTGGATCAGCTCTTGGATCTTGCGCGGGTCTTCTACCGCAATGTTTTCTCGGAAAGCATCTCGGGTCCGTCGCATCGCATATTCACGGAAATTGTAGGAGCTGAATTCTTTGCTCTGGCGCAATAACTGGCGATACTAAAAAAACGATCCTCGTTAGCTTGAGCATATAGCAAGGTTGAAGACATGTTGAAAGCTTGAAAGCACCCATATTGCTATTTTTCATGCATCCCCCACCACCATAGCAATACGTAGGCTTGCCAAGGCAACATGCCTTCTCCTTCTCGCGCTTTCGCATCGGGATAGAACAACTCACCAGTGATCGCGTCTGCTGTGGTAAATCACCCCGTAAGGTGCCGACTAAAGACATTGTGTGGCGGTGATATAGCGATGTGTTGTTGCCGCTTGCAAGTATGGGCGTTCATTCCTCATACCAAACATTGTTAATGACGGCGGGCGGTTCGGTGTTAGTCGGGCCGGAGAAATCCCTGCTCCGAACGGGAGCCCCGTCCGAGCTTTGCCCGGCGAATTTCATTTTGATAGCCACCCACTTATTGCTTTGGACCGAGTCGATGCTGTTTGTTGTCTCCGAACAGCCGAAGGGATCCGGTATATTCAACTTGGCCGTCTCATCCAGGGATCTAGACGGCTTTGTGCTACTTGGAGAGAGGTTCGTTGCTAGTGTTGATCCAGCATGCCTGTATTACGTTTAGCATAGACCTGAGCACCTGTAATCCGTACACAGCAGGCAAATAAACTACGAGGTTTGCCCCCATGTATAGGCAAGTAGCACTTTTTCCTAAATGGATGAGGTTATTTAGCTACAGTAATTGTTATATTTACGCCAAAAAAATTGCTTATCCCTAATTCTCGCGCTGATGGCATTTTATTTTGTGCATTTTGAGTCAGAACTGCCGTCTGACGCTCTATACAAACTTGGATGTAATGCAAGCATGCTCGCCTCCCTGATAAAAACATTGAAACGGCGTCGGGGTATGTCCTCCAATGATACATATTAGCTTCTAGTAATCCCTCCAAATCATTTCTCTTCAAATGTAGGTCATGAGCTAGATCCTCCAGAGGCAGCAAACGATGCCAAGGCTTGTGCGATGGTTTCAGATGGAAAGCCGTTGGTACGAAGCATCTGGTTAAATCTCGTATCCTGATTCAAGTCTCCCTCTAACTGAGTCGTTAGAGTGTACTGTCTCTGAGATTGATTTGGTTTTACGACAGTGACCGTTTGACTGTGCTTCTTTTCTGAAAGCAAAGGGGCGAAAGCCACATTGGTGACTGATGCATTGAGATTTGCCAATTCTGTGGGATGGCTGTTGTCAACGAGATTCCACTTGAGAATCTTGCCCTTGGCATGGCCTGTAATGATGGAAGAGCCGTCATGGCTGACTACCATGCAAGAGGCAGGTCCTACGCCTTCATCGGCCACTCCCAGTGGAGAGTTGATCTGCATAACGATAGACGCTAGCTCGACACTGCGGGATCCCAGAAGAGGCTTGTCGCCAAACAGTTCAACGAGATAGAGGCTGGCATCTTCGGAAGAAACGAAAAGGGCTCGAGCACAAGGATCCAAAGAGATGCAGAGAGGAGCCGTAGGGAACAACAGCGTCCGCAGGACCTGGCCTGAGTGATAGTTCCATAGAATGCAGGTCTTGTCCTTGCTTGCAGATACGCAGAGATTCGTCTCCGGGTTGGAGCCCGGGCCCAGCACAAGGTCGGTGACGGCAGCCCGGTGGTTGGACAAGTTCCTATCAGGCTCATGGCCAATATCCTGTCCGGGCTCCAGAAGACGTGACAGGGACCACACGTTGATGTTAGAATCATCCGAGGCAGATAACACGTGGTTGGGGGACACGGCAATGCAGCTAACGGCCTGCACATGGCATGGAGGCGTTGCGATTTGCCGCCCTGTACAGGTCTAGGCATCCATGTTAGCATATCTGACTTAGACGAGCAAGCCCCCCAGGATTCCCCTGTGTGAAAAATGACTAAAATATTGAAGAATAAAAGGAAAGAGAGAGCAGAAAAGGAAGAGACTAAACATACTTCCCAAAGAATTAACCGGCCTTCCGCTGTTCCCAGAACAAGAACGTCACCAGCGAGAGCGAGACATCTTATCCTTTCCTGAAAAGGAACAAGAGCCTCTTGGTTCCCCCGGGCTCGAGAATAGACATGAACATGGGCTTTCTGATCTTGGGCAGCAAATACATGAGAATCACTCAGGGCCAAGCAGTGAACTGGTGCTGAGCTCTTCTTGAAGGATGACTTGACAGCCCACGTGGGCGTTAGTGTGTGTGCGTAGATGCCAACGTCTTTTGATATCGCCGTGTTGGCAGCTATCGGTGGCCCGCACACCGAAGAAAAGAGCTCGTCTGATAGCATGGCGGTTTTAGCTTGAAGATGGCTAGACCTTGTGAAAGTGGCGTTTTTAGACAATTATGACCTAGATTGATTGTTTTCTCTGTGGTCCTTGGCTGCCTGGCCCAGACTGATACCAATGCTGCGCTGGCAATGAGAACAGGATCCGGTAATCGATTCACCGACAGCAGCTCAATTGCGCCAAGGTGATGCTAATGCCAATGGTCTGCTCACTAGTAGTTCAGCTGTAGATGCGAATTCAGGTATTGTATGTCCTCAGCAGCTTGCGTCTGGTCCCGTGGTTGTCGTATGAGTTCTCGCAGTCAAGCATCAAAAGCAAAGAAAAAACTAGCTGTTGGAAAAAACGAAATTTGACGTCTAGATGGGCTGCACGGTGACCCGCTATCTGGGGCGCCTAACTCCAGCTGCAGCCCATCGGATCCAGGCCTTTCAGCGCCTCTGGGTCTTCTGCTGCCGCCTGCTAGCGCCCCTTAGCGGCCTCTAGCCACCAGCGCCTCGATCATCTGCAGGCGACTAATCTGATGATCAGGGCCCATCCTGGCCGCACGTCTCTCGCCTACCACAAACTATTGCGTTCTCAACCTCATCTGCGCCTTTGCCTCTCTCTCCGCAATGGCTGGACTGGCAGAATCAGCGTCTCACCGACCTATCCCAGGTGCATATGCGAGTACGATGGCATGTACGAGCACCGCTGCTCCTGGCCGCGCCCTGCATATCGCCATAGCGACTATCTGCTGCCAGCTCATCATCTGCGTCCCTTGCGTCGAGATGCTTCGTCCCTAATGGCCTGTCTCGCCCTTGGCCCATAATCTCCTTCTGAGCCGCAGCATCTACCTAATCTAACTGCCAGTTGGATCTGCGGGGTCTCCAGATATGACATGTCTGCCTCCCGCACAGCTCGCTGTCGCTGTCCGGAGCGCGGCCATGTGGCGGTGGATGCCCCGAGTCTCCACAGCACTGCAGCTACTCTGCGCTGGTTCAAGGACCTGATGATACTGGCGTGATGGCTGACATGATGGTTTGCATATGCTCATACTCGGGCCTTTGGCATGTCCACAGCAAGAGGCCAATGGGTCTCCATTGCAAGGTCTTCGGGGACACGGGATGCGATGCGGACCCTGTCACTCGCCTGTCGAGACCCGTGGCTCTAATTAATTACCTGTTCTTCCTTTTTCTTGTCTGCAGCCAACAACAGACCAGAGTACAGGGGCAGCGTCCTCAGCCCCTCAGATGGTATGGAATAGAGCTCTGTACCACATACCACCCTGGCAAGAAACAGAGTGAAAGCTGACTTTGGCGTAGGATTGCCTAATACTGCGAATTAGACCCGTAGTGTTATGTGCCACACGGACCTGGTGTTGTGCACGAAGCAATTGAGAAGACAAAGGGGGTGCACTAGTTGCTACTTCGTGCTTTCGAAAGCTCCGCTCCTCACGCCACTCTCTGGCAGCCAAGAGGAAAAAAAAAAACGGAAAGAGAGAGAAAAGAGCAGGGGAGCAGGGGAGCAGAAAAAGAAAAGAATACAGCCACTCGCAAGGATCCATGTGCTAACTAGCCGGGTGACAGCCTATTTGCACTGCGAATACTACTAGTAGTGCAAGTAATCTCTATTTGTCGCCGCTGAGCTGGAGTCACACAAAACTGTTTTGCTCTAGCTCTCCAATAAATAGCATCGCTTCCTGGCTTCCGGGAGGTGACTGTCGCTCTGTAGACGGAGCCTCACTGAGCCGGAATGATTCTGATTCGTGATCTTCATCTGGGTACGACATGGCAAGCATTATTGGCACGGATCGAGACGAGGCACATCTTCCGAAGGTGCTGGCTGTCTAAGAATCTTCCAACTATAACCAAAAGAGACAGCTAGCTATTAGTTGCAGCCGCTCGCATAATCTCCCTTGCAGGAACCTACTGAGGAGATTAAAAAAGTGACCATGATAGAGAGAGCATGGCTCAGCGTCTCGACAGCGATGACACGCCCTCTTACTCCAACAATAAAGCACAAGAGATGATAAAGAAGACGGCACAAGCGGATATTCTCGACCTGAGCTTGGCACTATATCGAAACAGTGGTCAGATTTCGGAGCTTCCCTTGGCCAGATAGGGGCCTGGGCTTTGACCTTGAGGAGTTGGAGCTTTTTTGCTCTCAACACGTCGTCCGCCCCTCCCTTTCACCGTCAATAATTCATAGGCTAACAATGGCCTACACTAAACTGGAGCTGCATCTTTCTTCTGGTCCGCGCCAACCCCTGAATATGGCTTTTGCTTGTGCCACTAACCAGGATGTAGTCACCCTTCTCAAAAGTCTCCATACTTTGGCCATCGCAATGAGGCTCCCTGCAGCACCATTTATTATACTACACAGTCGAGATCTGAGATATCACTTTCTTGTACATATGCATGTGCCAGATCGGCCCCTCACCCGGGTGGATAGCCCACCAAACATCGGCTTCTGAGCAGGTTGACTTATCCAAATAGCATCTGAAGCTATTTTCCCATCACAAACCATTCGTTCTGCCCATCATCCTTTCTACCAAGCTCCTTCAAACGCAAGATAATATACTTACTACGACTACTTTTACTAGTAGTTGGACTGCCAACATCTCATCCCTTGTGTTTGACTCTGCCTGTGTCTTGTTTTTTTTTCCGCCAGCCGTCTCATACAACAACCTAGCCCTGAATTTCAACTACCACTGCTCACCAGCCGGAATCCGAACCTAGATATTCTGATAGATGTACTAGCTCAGTCTATCCCTCCCATGGTATAAATCTGCCATCCCCAGGCTGAGTCGGGACAGACGTAGCCTAGATGTCGGTTGCTAGTTTACAAACTGCCACCTCGCCAACCTGTTTTCTAGAACAGCCTGCCAACAGCTCTAGCAGCGCACCGACCAAGATCACCCTGGCCAGGGCCACGCGGAGAAGAGTGTCAAGTATGAAAGGACTGCTACCACTTACATTGTCATCGGCATCGTCTTGTTCGAGCCTCAATAGCCAGCTACCTGACGGAGCTCTGGAACAACGAGTAGATGACTATTTTCCAGAAGTTCTTGCCCGAGATCTGGAAATATCTAAGCCAATTTTCGAAGCTATAAGCATGACAGCCGGACCGCCAATGCCGCCTTCTTCTTCGTCATTCAATGGCTATGTGGACAAGCCAAAGACCACTACGACTTCTTATCGGCCTACTCTTTCGCCATATCAGTCTGCCCATCTACGCGTCCAGGCTCTTGGAGCTATCCAAGAGCGAAATTCGATGGTATCATTTCTTGACCAGCGAGAAAACGACAGATTAAACGATACGACATCTGATTCGTGCTCTGCAACTGAAACTGACACATCGTCGATATATTCTGCAGAGCCTCCATCTTTTCTGATACCGCATCTTTCTATAGATAAGAAAGTATCGAAGCTGCAGTTGGCAAACGCGAAGCCACTCTCGTCACACTTGTCGACAATACCGCAATCTGAGGGCTCTCGACATGATAGTAGTTGGATCGAAGCTGATTCAGACGCTGAAGACGAGTACAGAGAGGATGTTGGAATTTATAGCACTGCACCTCACCTTTCTCCAAGGCCACCAACGCCGCCAGAATTCGAAGCCAGTATTGGCTCTATTTCTTCCGGCGGAAGCATGCATAAGCTTCTGCATCGAAAATCGCATTCAGTCACGGGGTCCTCAGGTTTCGCGCCACCGCCGGGGCAACACTTGAGCAACTCGACAGCACAGATGTGGCGACCCAGCTCGACGCAGTACCCTGGGCAGATGCGGTATCCCGATAGTCCAGAGAGCCTTTATCTGCCTTTGCCACAATACACGCCTTCCATACCGCCGTTACAGAGCCCACAATATCTACCCGAAAGTGGCCTCTCTCGGCGTACAAGCAATACGTCAATCAAGAGACGGGCTGGCAGTCACGCGACTGAGGTCGCGTCAATGAATTACGAGCGTGCTACGCAAGAGTACAACCATTTTGTGTCTTCCATTGATTCAAAAAATGCGCCCAGATACGACGGTGTCTACATCCGCCCCTCACCCCCTCCGTCACCTCTCCCCAGTGTGCAGATGTGGCTCAACGGGAGCGCGCAGCTTTTTTCATTACCTTTTCAGAGCGATGAACTGGCTCGAGTGGTTCCTCTACCACCCGATGTCATGGAGACGCTGAGGGTTTCCACCGCGTGCTTTCCTGAGACGATGCTCCTCTCGTCCAGCTTGACTATTGAGACAATCCGAGCCTACTCTAGGAAGGCCAGACATCCCGGGTCAGATACTTCTCCTCTTCCCAGCCCACAATTGTCCGCTACTTTTTCGAAACAGTCATTGTGGAGGAGAGTGGTAAAGAGAGGATCACAGATGTCCCATAAGACGCGCGATCCGCATGTCGCTGGTAGTGGTGCAAGTGTCCTACAATCACCCAGCTCAAGTTCGCTGGAATCTCCTAAGCCATGGGCATCAATCAAGAATGTATTTGGAAACTGCTCTGATTACATCTGTGACGCGCTATATTCCCACATTGTCGCTTACAATTACATCTCTGCCCTTGTTGCTCGGTTTCCGCCATCAATGGGGCCCGGACGTTCATGCTCGCCCATAGAATTACAGGGCGATGATATTCCTAAGAAGGCAGCCTCTTTGCTTGGTCTTAATGAAGCATCAATTGTGACTTCAGCAGCAGCATCCGTTCGCTCTGCAAAAAGAAACAGTTATACGCATTGGGGTAGAGATGATGCGAGGACTGCTAGCCCAGTTGGTACTTCCGCAAGCCAGGACATGGCGGTTAGAAACATTCAGACGGAGCTGCTGCGGTGCATACGACGCCTCATTGCGACCGCTAGACTCATGTCTGAAAGCACAGCTGCGGGAGAGAAAATGGTGGAAATGGACATGGAGGATGCAGATGTGCTTCTAATGCGCAGTCTCTGCGAAATTGTCAGAGTAAATGAAGAGGTGGCATATATACTCTAATGGCAAGGTGGGTGTATGGGTATTGAATAAGTTGACTGAGATATTCTTCTCATACGGTGTGCTTTTCAGAGTTTAGCGGCGGGATAACGGCATGGAGAATATAGGGTTATTATTAATGTGACAGATGGAAGTATATTAAGGGCTGGGGTGGCTGGGAAAAGGATATTTATGCTTTTTGGATATGCAGCGGAATACAAACAGAGGATTCTACTTTCCATCATTCGGAAATAGGCGATAGCATGCATGTTATAAATGGCCATAAAATGTGAGCTGCTTCATAGATCGAACTGTGCTAAATCTCAAAGGATATTATCAGGTTTGGTAGAAGGAGAAGTGAAATAAACCAATAGTATTGCTTCGTTCTATGCTGCCTTCGCTTTCTATGCTCTAAATAGGAATGTTCTTCTCTAGCTGCTCAATCTGTAGTGGTCCGTTATCGTCGCCAAAAATTTCTTCGTACCATGGCGTGCGTCCTTTCTGGCACACGCCGTCCCAGTCTATCGGCGTCAACTTGGCCGGCTTCTCAGCTGTCGCCGGCTCAAACACAGTCACTTGCTTGATGTGGCGCTGCATGCCCGGTGGCCAATACGTTACGTCTGTTTTCCCATCTCGCCGGAGGGGTATATTCAGAAGTGGCCTTACTCTCTCGAGGCTCTGCAGGTGCGCGGTTACTAGTTCCCGAAGCAGAGGATAGAACCACATCATGTTCCACCACTGTTTTAAACGTTTTGGTTTGAGGCCATTGATGTATGCGTTGTGGTGGATGCCCACTGGAGTGACACCGAAGAAGAGGTCCGTATAAAGAGGTACGTTGCCCCAGAGGATGTTAGAGAGAGGGCCCTTATCGACGATGCCTGCTTCTTGGTTTTGATTCTGTAGTTCCTCGGGGAGAGTGATTATGCGCGGGCCGTTGGGCACGCCGGCCTTGAGTGATGCTTCTCGCATGGCGTTCTCATCGCCGAATTTGATGAAACTGCCGTCCTCTTCGGAGGAGCAAGTCGCCGGGATGGTAGTAAAGTTATAATCGAGTCCAATACCGAACTCGAATTGTTCGCCTGTAAGCGCCTTTGCGGCTATGGTGCGCATTTCTGGGCTGAGAGTTGAAAAGTCGTATTTCGATACGGTGCCGTCCCAGGTGGTTTCTAGTTCTCTCATCCACTCACGCCACATCTCCTGCTCGCCAACGACTTCCGCAAGGAGTGCCTGGTCGCTCCAAAGCTGTCGTCCGCTGCGGGCAACGGTCTCGATTTTGCGTTTGCAGCGCTTGAGGGCCTGCCGGAGTGCACCCATGGTGCCCATGATCATGCCGCTATTGATACAGCGAGGGCGGATTTTCTTATACTTGCGCGCTGGATCGAACCAGAGTGGCAATAGTTGGTCGGTGCCGTCGCCATACAAGTCTTCTGGCATGGGCGATTGGGGCCAGTGAGAATAATGGGGGTCGGAGCCGGATTCCCAATCTGGTTGGCAATCCTTGGCGGTCGTAACGATGATTGATTGCTCTGGAGGAGACATTGGGAAACTAGAAGTTGAGTTTTGCTGCGCCGCTTGCCATTCTCGCCGTATTCTCTCATTGGCTTCGTGATTAAGACGATGATACCGCTCAATCAGCACTGAGGGGGGGAGTTGAAACCAAATATCATATGCGTCAACAAGAACAGCCAGATCATGTTCGTCTGCACCCCCATCCAAGTCGGCCTGTGTTAACAGTTCTTCAATGACGGCAAGCAAGCTCTCAAGTTTTGCGATGTGGCTTCCTGCAAAGTGCCATTCAGGGTGGTTGAACTCGCCGCTCCAGTTTAGCAAGGTCGGCAGGGGATAGCCCAGAGCGACTGCTGACATGACGCTTTTGCAGAGGTGAATATGAGGCGAGTCGGCTGGCATGAAGATTCGTAGCCGCCGCTCACCGCCGGGATCCCTGGAAGTGACTGGGCCGAGGGCTTCAATGACTTCTCGCCCAATGACGCCAGAAGCTGGTGCTCTGAATTCAGGAGAGGGACCATATCGCATATGCTCAGATGCAGACTAATACGTATTCATTAGTTTGGATTCGAAGCAGTGGAAAGCAGAGAGCGGAATCATTCTTATATACCAGAGCTGAGAAGAACAGGCTAATAGTTAAAGCTATCAAGAATAGGATCTGCCATATTATGCTCTGGCATATTAGCTGCGAGCATCGCCGGAAGCCGGTGGCTTTGGTGGCCATTGTCTGATGTCCATGATTTGGTAGGGCGCGATAATCTGTTTCGGAATCCGATTGGCCAAAGACGCTGGCAAAGGATCCTGGAGACACGCGTCGCATGTTTTCTTATACTGCAGCTGTGGTGAAAAGAAGCCTGCTGTATGAAGCGAGGGGCGTGTAGCGATTATCACCGAGTATCTCTACAAAACTAAAGTCACCGCGACTTGATGCATCTCTTTGGCGATGGCTTTTTTTTTTTTCGAGAACGCGTGAAGAAAAGGAGATCAAGCGGATTGATTCATTTTCTCTCATTTTTTTTTCTCGCACCCTGTCCTACCGAAGATCCGGAGAGCATTTACCGCTGATCGCAGGCGTGAGTCTCATAAATCGTAGCAAACGTGGGTCTTTGAGCTCCAGTAAAACCGCCAAATCAAGAAGCGATTGGCATCTCCATCGAGTGGATGAGAAGAGGCAAGGAAAAAAAGACTACGCGTCACCATGGCTTCTCCTTTTTTTTTTCTTTAAATTCGTTTCAAAAGTGATTTCTTATTTCTCCAATTCAAAATCTCTCAATATTTGGTTGTTTCCTCATTCTTCGCTTCTGCAGCATTGAGTCAGGCGGACTTGGACATACCTGGGCGTCACCACGTGGGCGAGACACAACTTCTAAGGGGCCGGCCTCAAACCACGCGACGTCATTCTTCTCTAGTTTGTATGTGCCTCGCACAGTCCCAAAAGCTATTGCGTTTCAGTGCCGCTTAGTCACCTAGGTATGTAAGATGATCGAGTGATAAAAGGTGGCTCTTGATTTCAACCGCATTCACCGTCTAAGACTGAGGGCTTATTCTTTGTTCTAATAGCGACTATTGATCTTGAATTGTTATACTATTGATAAAGAATTGGGAAAAGCAACTTGAGGGGGAAAAGGCCAAAACATATCTAGACATGAGATGACCTTGGCTAGCTGCAGCCCCAACGCCAAATTTGTTAATACGACTCATTTCGACTTTGCACCTACAGTATCCAGTATGTCTACAGCGGAGCCTTTCTATCATAAGCCTCTGCCCCTCTCCGCTGTTAGGTATAATCTACGGGCTATTTCTGCTTTCGGAATTTTTGGTGAGTGTTTCGCTGACGGGGCACCGACTCGTGCAAGCGTCACATCAAGCGCTGTGTCCATAAGCTAATATCCACTACTTGATAGGCTTTGCAAATACCGTTCTGCCTCATATCATTTTCTCTGGTCTTTATCTCATTATCCCATTTCCTCGGCCTATTGTATTGGTTATAGAACTTCTTCCGGCTCTCGCCATCGAGCTCCTCTTCCCGCATGCCTTGCATTATGTACCGCACTGGGCTTGTCCAGTTTTTGTTGCAAGTTGTTGGATCTTGGCTACAATTACCACCAATGCCTCGCCTCCGAATGTTGTAGCACCTATCCGCATCCTAATTGCGATACTTGCATCAGCAAGCACCGCAGCTGGAAAAGTTTTCTTCTCGAGCCAGTTATCTCTTTATGGCAAGACGGCTTTGGCGGGATGGGGAACAGGAATCGCAGCTGGGAGTGCACTACGCGACATACTTCCAACACTATTAACGCTTTATACAAATATGGTGTTGCGAGACTGCATAAAATATACCTACTGCTTGCTTTTGGCTACAGTAGCGGCGTACTTTCTGATATTGCCTTCACCTCTAATACAATACGAATTAGAGAACTTGGCAGCTGAAGGTGAATTAACGCCTGAGATTGAAGAGCAGAAGCTCTCACTTCTCTCTGAAGAAATACCTTCCTCAGATATGAGCTTTGGGGTACGCTTCAATCGGAATATGCATCTCCTGGGCAGCAAGCTCTTTCGACTCTGTATAAACCCTCTTCTCCTTGTTACCGCAGTACAGGTCCTTGTGTCTCCTGGCACAACTCGCGCTAGCGCTATACTACCGATATTTCCACGATATTCAGCATTTTCAGCTGCACATGACTTTGCGTTCCAGTATGGGAATCTATTAGCTCGCTCAACAGCTCTTCTATTTCGCACCAGGAGATTAAGACTCATCTTTGCCTTATTGGTATTTTGCACTACCGCTGCAATTCTCAATACAGCATTCCTTTTGACTTCAAATGTATATTTCTTGTTTGGTGTTCTATTTACCATCGGTTGGCTGGGCGGAATGATGTATATGGGCATATTTGGAGCAGC
The DNA here is from genome assembly GCF_020647865.1 of Trichoderma asperellum. NCBI lineage: Eukaryota > Fungi > Ascomycota > Sordariomycetes > Hypocreales > Hypocreaceae > Trichoderma > Trichoderma asperellum. The sequence continues at coordinate 3,148,680 of NC_089420.1, read as the reverse complement.
TATGGATTATCTGGGTCGGAATCCGGAGGCTGATGCCGAATTCGCTCTCGGGAGCATTGGAATCGGAGAGACAGCGGGAATTTTGATAGGATCTCTCGCTGGTGTCACCTTTGATACACAGCTTTGTGGGCTGGCGAAACGAAGTGGCCGATGGTGTTCCACCCTTCCGTAAATTTTATTTTGTATTATATCATCAAACTTTTGTACTTTGCTTATCTGATTTGGGTATATCATGTCGAGCTGGGCTCATATGAAAACCCAAAATAAAATCATGCTACTCGTCGATTCAGCACCCCCTACAGCTTTCGGATTTGTCACTGAAGCTACTCAATTGTATGGTAAGCATCTCTTAAGGGTCGGCACTATTGTAAGTACTAACTTCTAAGAGGATTTTCTTACGTTATAAAAAAACAAGAATATATAGATGAAGCCATCTTCAACTTCAAATACTTAGACATCACTGGCGAGAGCGGTCTATGATTAGATGATATCATCGCTTTGATGCAAAGATCTTGAACTGTCATTTCATAACTTTCGAAAAAGAATAGTAATAATTACATTTAATCCTATGAAAAAAAGCAAATTAAAATATGTAGGACTCGGAAAATAGAACAAGTTGTTGTCTTATAAGCTTTTGGCTCCGATGAAGCCAATATCCGGAAGACGCGCAGACCGAGAACATGCCTGGGACTAGGCTAATCTACTACTATAAATAACGATAGGCAAGTTTTCATTCTAACCAACTGTTTTATATGCAAGTACTGGCTTTATATGTACCGTATTTTGTGGGACATTTGCGTGCCATTATAGCGAAGACTGGGCATTGCAGTTTCCCATCTTTGGTCGCTGAATGATTAGGCCCCACTACGCGCACTACCATTGGCCTACCTGTCAAGCTGATTTCCTAATTCAGTAATCTCTCATTTGGGCAACCAATATCCAATATCGCAGGCTTTGTTGTACTTTTGCCTATACTATTAGCGATAGTCAGCATTCAAGCCCAATGGTAGTATAAGTACGACTGAACGCCATATTTACCTGGTTTCTCTATAAATAGTCCCTCTCTATAAAAAGGGACCAGTAAGCTCTAACTCCTCCAGTCTTAGTACTCGCCAAGCCTCATCCCAGCTCGGCCATGAGAACCAGTCTCGAATCACGCCGTCTTCAGCCAGCCCAATCCACTATTCTGATGGATGCTCAGCTTTCCTACATTTAACCCAGAGCCAGCAGATGCACCCATTACTAGCAGCTCGTTTGACTTTTCTGAGAAGGTCTTGCCCAAGCCTCGCTCATTCGCTGGTATAAGATATTTCCTCAAGCTCGCGTCATACTATATCCAACTACGTGCTAGGAGTCATACCCAAGAGAGACCACTAGGCCTATGTCGCCTGATAATTGTGCCCCAACATGATTCTACTCCATCCGCACTAAAATAACTTTTCAATGCTGGCATACCGACGTTGAGAAGAGACATATCGCAGCAAATATTCTCTCATCTTTCACCAACTATTCTCATATTTACTAATCTCAGAACTGCAGCTAGATATGAGTACCTTTCTTCGGTAAAGGCAATAAAGTACGTGGCATATATTGAACAGAGGGTGAAAGTTTCAGTGGGGCATACCTTTTCCGTATGCTGGAGGTATGCCAAGTGCTGGGTTGAGAGCAGACCTTGCTCCTGACAAACTACCGTTTGATCAGATTTATATCCTAGCGGAAAAATATGAGTCAAAGGATTTGATCCCTCCCTCATGATAGTACAGTCATAATAGGGTACAGGTATATTGGCAACACGCTTCACAACTTCGCATAGAGTGTCTGTTGAAGGATTAATGAGGAATCTGCAGTTCAAAATGTAAGGTATTCCATGCAAATATACTGAATATCCATTTTAATATGACAGTTTCCTATGGTCGATATGTAGAATTAGAAAGTTCGAAAAGTCTATATATTTGCCTCGCCGAAATACTTGGCTGTTGAACAGCCAAACAAATGTTGAAATCAGTGTTGGGGAAAAGAGAGCTAAAAAGACAAAGTCTACCCAAAGTAAAATAGCAAAAGTAATAAACCAGAGCAACACATTACGAGCCAACACTGTCGTTCTTACTTCTGGACACCTCACACATATGCCACGTGCACAGTTATCGAGCAAGACTTTGCGCCGCAGGGGGCAAAGCATCTTGCCATGCAGTTGAGCTTAGCCTTGCATGTACAAATCACTCCCCAGCTTCCGAGCCATGCTCATAGTCATCTTCATACACATCTGAATCTTCCACCGGCGGTGTCCCCGCGCCAGACCTCTCGCGCATTGCGCTCAGCTCCGCGCGGATGTCCAAAAGGATTTCGTTTTGTCTCCGTATCAGTCCAGCTAGAGCATCCGTGCTCACGACAGAGGCGGGGGCTGAGGCAGTGGTAGAGGCAGATGACTGCGGAGCTCTTCGTTTGGCTTCTCGGCGAGCAAGTAAATTGTATCTGGCTGCCAAGTCTTCATATTCAGGAACCTGGAAGTGAGCAACGCGAGGATTGTTAGCCATCAAAAAAAAGTAAAAGAGTAGAAAATCAAACGCTATTGTTATAAAAGATTCCGTAGATGCCGGCTCAACAAGCAACTGACTTTCCAATGAGCACACCCATGCTGGTTATGGAAAGGGAAACGTCGTTGAGCAACCGATTCTGTAAGTGAAACACTGACCTCCTCGCCCCGGGACACTTTGAGGGATGCAGCAGCAACAGCGCGCGCTGCAGGCTTGATTTTGCCATCTCTGTCTACAAGCAGCTATGTACAAGATGTGTTCAGCAGGAGTTTTGTAAGCAATCGTATGTTGCTGACGGGGGGCAATCTGATGGTGAGAATACCAAATGCAGACAATGGTAACAATGATGAGAGGGACCACATACGTCCTCGCACCTGTGGTGGCCAGCGACGCAGTGAGAACATTTTGCACTATTCTCTACAATGCGCCAGCCCGATAATGGTTTATGTCAGCTATATTATCTCTTTACCGCAAGGTGCATGTGGAAGATACGTAGCAAAACACCGCCAGGGTAAACGGGACGTCTCGGTAGAGCATGGGGAAGAGAAAAGAACGGACCACCTTGTCCGCGGCATACGTGGCCGGGATTCTTTATCATACGTCCAGCGCATGGCCGACAAGGGGTAGCCCATATCGGACCTTTCTTCTTCAAGAGTTTTCAAATTAGTGATTATATGCCCAAACAGACAAAATCGTTTCTCAACGAAAACAAATAGTCAGAAACAGAACAAAAAATAAAAAGAATCTCACAGCAGGGGGTTCAGGCGATGGGTTGGAAGTTTTCCGGCGCGGCATCTATTGGAGCATAATCAGCTACCAGTTGCCCGGACGCTACCCTAAATGCTAAAACACTCCTTGTCAGACAGAGGATAGCTACGCAACTCACAACTAGCGGCGATCAGTGGCGAGGGTTTTCGCCGTTAGTAATAACTGGGTGTCGCACTTCTTGTGCATGCACGCCCTCGGGGCTCGCTTTGTTCGGGCTTGTAATCAAATTGGTGTAGTCGAAGCAGCAACTAGTTAACTGAGAAGATCAATGACAGTAGATATGTACCCCTGCCAGTAGATGCTGATGATGAGACGAGACGTGGTAACGTGCGCCTACAGACAGCAATTTTACTTCCCCAGTTCTTTGCCGGCTACCGAAGCCTGTAAATGAACTTTTAAAGATATATGTGCTTCAATGGCTTTTTAAGATGGCACACAAACGAGGATATCTCCAAAACGTAGGGGAGACCAGGGATTATGTAGATGTTGGATGAACGCGGATGAAACGTGAGCCGTTAATTTGAGATAAGCAGTTAGATCAAGAGTTGGAGATTATCTGGCATCTTATATTCGGTATTGGTATTTATTGTGTCTCTGGAGAAGAAAAAGGCATCAGTTCGTCGAAAAGCGCTTATACGCGAGCCTGCGACTCTATATCGCGTGGCGAATTTCCAATGTCAACGATACAGCCACTGCTGATACCAATATGGGCGCTGTCAGTATCTTTTCGGCTTAGAACCAACCAGCGATGCCGTCTTAGTCGTTTCGGGTGCGCAGCGGATGACGAGAAAGAGGGGCTAGAAGACAGTAAGTGTGAATACCCGTAGCACCCCAGATGCATCTCGTTACAGGGGAGGTATATAAGATGTCTCCTTCAAAACTCCAATAGGCCGTCTGAGCAGGACACCACTTTCTAAAAAGGATGTTGTAAGAGTCAGTATGGGGCACTCCAGTCTAATGAAATCAGCCAACCAGAATCTGGGCATGAACGAACCGCAGTTGGTAGAGCGTAAAATCGAGTCTTAGCTGGACACTGGGCTTGGTGCAGCTTTATTTGCTATCGAATCGCAGGAAAAAAGTGAGTGATTGAAGATTAAGTATAGCTTGAAATGGAAGTATGCTTAACAAAGAAGTGGTAGGGCGATCTAAATAAGGTAAGGGGGGAAGTAAACCGCTATTAACGGACAAGGCTGGCTTGGTATCGGCGTTAGCCAGGTGAGCATCCTTACCGTGGCCAGATTTCATGGCGAAAGCTCCAATAAAAGCTTGGCTTAGTAGTGACTATCGACTTAGATGAGACCATTGCAAGGCCAGTGATAAGAGGAGGGACACACGGGCCGACATCGCAAAGCGAGAATAGAGCTAGAATGCCAGCTACACCAGACATATATTACGTATTAGTACATACGTATAGCTCCCTTAAAGCTTCGCCTGATTAAACAAAAGGTAACCGGCTTCTTTTGTCTCAATGTTTTATTCTTTCCTAACCTGCTTTCCCAAGACTGATTTTATGCGAAATTTATTCATTAGTATGCCATTCCTTCAAATGCATGGTTGGGTTTGAAGAAGCAAATTTGTATTTATCGAATGAATTAACTATATAAGAATCGAGAAACGATAGAGGATTCATTCTAATGTAGTTGCTTTTTCGGCTTGAATGACAGTAACCTATTTCTCGCTATGCCTCCCTTTGGAAGGCGTCTTATATGACGTAGTGCTAGGCAGCCAAGAAGCTTCTAATATATTTTTCAGCTTGACTAACCACAAGTTAACAGCGTTTATGGCTTCCTCTCTTCTCGTTTGGCAGTTGTTCTGTAGTGAAAGTGTTAATTGGCTCCGACTAGATGCTGGGCAGGGAGTTGGTTTCCTAGATGGCGACGTGCAGATTACAGCATCACGGCACCTATAGACAATCCTGCAATATTACTGAAGATACGATTTCAGCTTGGAACCTATTCCAAAAGCCAAGAGCTGTCGTCAGAATCGGTCTAGCCATATCTTCCCTGTCTTGTATGACTATCGGAGATTTTTTGCGGTAAGAAAAATACAGGATTACGCCACCCGCTTAAGCCCCCACTTGCTGTAGTAAGACAAAAAAGTAGTTTTTGGATTTTTGTTGGTAGATCAATATCACAGAGTAATAAAGCTGACTAGTTGGATCGTGAGATAACCTGGCAGTATTATTTTGCGATTTTAGTAATGGATTTGTTTGGATTTAGTCGAAAAACATCGGTAGCACATCATTTTATCTTGCAGTTGTTAACGCAGCTCTGATCAATACTCTCTTCGAATTACAGTAAGGGCAAGTTTTGGGTTGTAGGCATCGTAGAGTGTTCATAGGCTCAATGTATTAATTGGAGGTAGCCTTGTCAAAGGATCCAAATAGGAAAGAAAAGAGTTTGCTACTGCAGTTAGTAATTTTCAAAGGCAATTGAAAATGGCTAGCCAGCCCCATATCGACCATTTCTGGTAAGATCTGCTCCTGATTGTTATATACCTCCGAAGCAGGCAGCTTCACTGCTCGCCCGGATGACGGAGTACAAACCCTAGTTGCTGCACTGATGCTATTCGGAAATGAGAAACACGTGATAGAAATCCAGTAGAGAGATGCAAGGAGGTTGGCGGCCAAGGTGCTCCTTGCAGAATTAGGCACCAAGTGAGTCCCACGCGTAAATCACGCGAAGTATCTTTAACTTCTCAGCGCAGGCACCACTCGAGGGAGAAATATCACTGCTGATTTGAAGTCCAGCATTACTGTATTACCAGTAAGCCTTGGTCACTCGGCTTACCCGCTTCCTCAAGAGCGGGTGATTGTATACAGGTAATAGTTGCCCGACCCCTTGAACTTTCAGCCAATTTTGTTGCCGCTTGAGAAAATAAGGAAAAGGTACAGGCAGCGATAGACTGTAGGCCTTCTCTGGCAATGCAATGGCCCATTCTTTAGGGGTTGAGCGAGTACCGAAACGGCAGGTTACCTACCTGACAGCGGCTATAGATTATTTTTCACTCGTGGCTATGATATGTGTAGTAGCGTCAGGTAGTATTCGCTGATCTGAGTCAAGGTGAGTAGAGTTGCGGTGAGGATCATCCATTCAATCTTCAAATTCTGACAAAAGAGAGTTCCATATATAGTATAGTACAGACTACACTCTGAATCACAGCATGTATGAAGTGGTGTGCAGGATCTAGGAAAGGAGATGGTTCTACAAGTTAGACCTATAGCCCAGTGCAACGAGGTGCACTCTTGCTACCTCTAAATACTAGGATTATGCTTGATATGTGACGACAGCTAGGATTGGGTGAGCAGAAGTGCCCACAGGGACATCACAGAGTTGGCACCCCTCTGATAGCGGGGTGGGTAGGACACACTTGGGGACTGCTGGTGTTGGTGACGGTGAATACTTGATTTATACTAACACAGAAGCTGAGTTACCGCTCTGTACGAAGTAGGTGAGCTGTACTTGGCTCAAAGTAGGCATCACAAATGCTGGCTTTTGCTTGGCAGCTATCTTTTGCCTCAGGCGGGGAAGCCGTGTCTTTTCGCCACATAACTTCCATGGGAAACAAGGAAAGAATGGAACGAAGAGAAGAAATGATTCTGAAATTTGGGCTCCTTTTGGCTCATGCACGAGTTTAGTTCTACTAAACGGCCGCCATTGGTTGAGGATACGGGCCAGCTTTAGACATCGGCGATCATAAAAGTTGATTAAAAGAAAATAATAATAAATAGCCCGAGACTTGATTACGTCATTTTTGATATGTGATATAGCTAGAATCTGGTGGGTCAGGATTTTTATGAACTCCAGATCGGCTTGAATCTGTAATGCTCTGCTGGTTGATCTTTTTGGCCCTTTTACGGGATCGAGTACTGCGTTGGACTCGAGAGAGTCACGGCTATAATGTAGGAAACCTTTTTACCGTGTGGAATACAGGGTATAAGTAAGTACCTAGTATGGTTCTCCATATACCGCGTGCCAACATAATCAAGGGCTTTGTATTTTCCTTCACCGTTTCCATGTGGTCTGTTGTGGCTGGAAATGGTGATTGACAACGCTGTTCGTCTTGATTTTTGTGCAATTTCGCTTGCTCAGTTTAAATTTTAGATCGAGACTGACTTTGGTATTGGGTGCCATGTGTCTCTGTTGCCTTGGTGTTTGAAGAGTGTATACCTCCTTTTGTTTCTCTCCATACGCAAAACGTGTTTATTAGAAAGATTATCAGATCAACGTCGCAGATTGCTCGCAGGTGGAATAGCTCAATGACTTGAGTCATCTCGGTGCTACTAATGCATGCAGCGAGCAAGATCAACAGCGGATATCCTTGTACAGCTATGTGAGCACAGCAATTCTCTGCTTGCGTAGCACAACAAACTTAGGATATGCCACACTGAGCAGCTTGGGTGTTCAAGTTTTTCGAGGATCGGGTGAGTGCTGTGATGCGCCACCTCGTATGGGTTACAGGCGGCAAATTAGCGTTGTGCTACCGGGACCAACCATTAAAGCCCGTTGAGGACCGCGGTTAGCTGCAAGCGACCATTGACACATGAGGTACATGCAAGTTGATATATGTCCACATAAGAGATATCTCCTTAAGAATTCTTTTTGTGAGAATTTAATATCTCTTTCGTGAGCAATAGCTATAATTGATTTACGTATGGAGTCATGCATCCATTTATTTAGCTGCGTAAGTCATGAGCAGTGCTCAGTTTATGAACATCCTTAGTGCCACAACAAGAAGCATACAAGGCTTCACCCACGAATAGCCTCCCATCCTGTGGGAGAAGCAGTTGTCTACGCTGCAGGAACGTGAGATCCCTGTCCCCATTCTCAGCGAATGAAAAAGTTCTCATGTCGCGAATCAGCTAAAACACGACTCCTCCCTCGTGTACAGGTTGGGTATCTCGCAAGCAGAAAGAGGGAGCAGAAGCCTCGATACACGGGTATAATTTTCTATCGTTGCTGTTCCCTATTTCAATATACGTTTGATAGGATCGGCCCAATGGAAAGCTGCTTATGCATATAGGTAAAAATACAAGATCTGCTCATAGCATTATCACAATTAACCATTGCCACTCGCTCAGCCAGTTGGAAAAGGCGTCTCTACATACTGGATTTTTCATCTCAGCTCTTCTTAATTCTCTCTACTGGTCTATTTATATTTTTAATAGGTATTGTATGAATGTATTCTATTTGTGAGCCTCTACGCGCATTGGATACGCGCATCCTTTTTCCCCCACATATCACATCTTACTATTGTGGTATTCGAGGAATGTTGGGGTCTCCTAAGCAGATATGCGTTGAATAATCTTTCAATATCTGTTTCAAAACTTCAAAAACGACTTGTTTGTTAATTCTATTCTTCCAGTTTAGCTGGAAAGAGCCCCCAAAATATGAAGAGAGGATGAAATTCTGGTCTTGGCCTATCCGAGTATGAACTGTACAGATACAGCACTCCATCATCAATAATGAATTATCACACTTAAAGATTAAAATAGGATGTAGAAAAATTTAGACTTTGTTATATCAACCCCTCCCTCCCTACAAGTGGCCCTTTCATCCCATCAAGCTCCGTCTCTGCAGCTAGAACATGCATATGGCGCCTACGATGATGATAATGGCCTGTACAAGTCTCTAATAGTCCTATATATTGGAGTTTTGCACATACAAGTGATATTTACTAGCAAATTCACTATTTCTGGTGTTACTAGCTGAGATGTACGTGACTGAGCTATGTACCACCTAGTGGTGGTGGTGGTGGCAGCAATAATATTAATAGCAGCAGCTTGTCTTTGATCGAGCGCCTATCTCGTCTCCCTTGCAGAATTACCAGTGTGTCGGGAAAAGAAGAGGCAGTTAAAATTCTAAGCTGTTCCAACAACCCTTAACATACAGTGGCTGCTAGTAGGATGCATCTCCCTCTCACTACTCATTGTCTCATATCAAGAAGAAGGAGAGGAGAGAACGCAACTGCCAAGCGCCCCCCCCCCCCCTCTTCCGCCCCTTTTTTGAAGCTTCAGGTAGAGTGATGCCTCCACAATGCAAGCCAGACTATTTTTATAAATTGCCACATTTTACACAGCAGCCCGACTTCTTACGATAAGTGTAACCTCGGAATGCTCCCCGCGGAGCTACAAATAGCTGTAAATAGCCCGCTCTGAATGTCACGGTGTAGCTCAGGATTTCCACTTGCTTTATACATGTACGTTCTTAATGTATGCATGTTTCTCCAAAATCACCTAGCATCAGCTCGGACATCTCATTCACTCGGGGCCTTGTTTCTTTGAGCGAACTGCAAGAATCTCTAGGGATGGCATCATCCTCGATCAAAGCGTTCTTCATATTTTTGTATTCTAGGATTGCTAGGTTTTTTCTCCGGGGTAATACTAGGAGCGGGACTGTTGTTGTACGGCGATGGCATCACGACATAGGCCAAGTCTTGCCCCCCCCCCGCCCCGTCCCGTTTTGAAGGTGGCAAATTGCCATCTGAGTCAAGAAGTATAGGCAGAAAACTTCGAAGGACCTAATCCTTTCAAGCTGCAATAGCAGGCTTGGATGACGGAAGGTCCAACTGTAAAGGATTTAGCTGCTCGTTGAATTTCCTGGCATGGAGGCTCAATTGAACCTGAAGACAATCATCAAACAACTTATGTACTCCATTATATCTAATCAGAAAACTCTCAGCAGAAATTTACTCGAAATTATAGATTTTATGTAAGGGATGTCATTTATTCACCGTGATGGTGAAGACAATAACAAGCCGGTGCCCAGTTTATATGGCAAGACTTACCCTAGCGGGCTTTCTCTTCTCTCTAAATACCAAGAATAAAAATCATGCATTATACCCGGGTTAGATTTTTGTAGTTGCTTCGATGTACACGCTATACAGCGTGAATATCGGCCACTGGGTTACCCAATTCCATAATGTGGTAAATTAAAACCCTTGTAAAATAGAGACATGAGCAAATCAAGAGCTACTATGTACTTAGCTGATTGCATCTAATCTAGAGGCCCGGTTGTTCATCTGATGTTTTTATGTACTAATTAACAGGCTTTGTCGGCGGACTTTAGGGACGGATGGCGTGAGGAGCAAGGAAAAATGAGGCGCTTAGGATTCTTTTCGTCAGCGATCCACACATTCCCGCCCGTTGTTGTTGTCTCTGTCTCTCGCTGAAAGCCGCGGCGTATAACTTAGCTAGACTGAGCGATGAGTCTTCCCCCGCTACTGGGTGGCTGTTTTCGTGCTTGCTCAGCTGTACAGGGATGAGAAAACGACGGTATAAGCACATAGTTCAATGGTGTCGCTAGCGTGCTAGTTTTCGACTGGGTAATAATCATCTAACGTTGTGATTGTACCAAATCTGTGTGACAGAGATGTTTTGGTAGGAAAGTGAATCTAAGGGCTGACAAGCTAACTTTCTCTGTGGTTTACTATGTGGATTAGGAAAGAATGTGTTACAAATGAGACATTTGGATACTACTATATGCTACTACCTATGTAGTAGTAAAAAAAAATCTTGATAATAACCTGCAGCCCTAGGTAAGAATCGCATTTCTCACTCACCAGTCTATAAGGTGGTCACGTAAGTGTGAGTTCGTGCATGTAGTTTGAGGAAGCGCCGATGGTACCCCAAATACGGCTGCGATTTCTCTTGTCCATCCAATACAAGGGTACTAGGAACCGTCCCGCGGCCTCAGGGGTGTCGTCTAAGATTGTCTTTGCATGAGTCGATGGCTAGCTGAGGCTGGCTGAGCTGCATTTGCTGTCACAGCCGATCACCTTAAAGTGCTTAGCTGCTTGCTTGTGGATTCGGTGTTACTGTTACAGCGGCGCCAAGATAAATAGAGAAGCGGCTGGTGCCGTAGCGGCTTATTAGCGGGAATAAAAAGTATCCCTTTCCATTGGGCGACATCATAGTGCGCGCTCATCTCTCTTGCCTCGCAGCATCCATGGGTTACGGATGTGGGTTCGAACGCTAGCGTCCCAAATACAGGCCCATATTCAGTCTATAAAGGCGGTAATAGGAGTATTGTGCGAAGTGATACTGCTGCTATGTGGTAGTAGCAAGCACTGGGAAAAGAGCAATGGATAAAGTAGCATTAGGGGAGCACGAGCAGCCTTCTGGCTCGTCAGTGGCTCCTTCACAAGCAGACTTTTTGCCTTTATTTCCACCACGTTGCATCCTCGGGCCACTCGCTTCACGAGGGGATTATTTGAGTACATAAAAGCTGAATGAAGCAATATATTTACTACTATCGTCATTCTTGATGAAAGAAAGACATTTAGACCAAGTCCGCACAGGAGCAAGCAAAGTGGAGAGCCAGGTCATCCTGGTCTAGCAACCGGCGCGAGAGTGGATGGCTTGGCCGCATCTAAGCGATCTCGATTGCTAAGGAGAGATCCACCGAGTCTGGTGGGCCTCGTCTGGCATGCCTTGGTGATTCTATCCAGATCATCCTTATTGGGCTACGAGCAGCGCACCCGATGCTCATAAAGTGCGGGTGCGCATCGGAGCCTGGCAATGCATATTCTCGGTGAGGCTGGGGGTGGTAACACTTCACTTGGTGGCTTAATTCTCTTTCAACTCTCCCAAGCAGTTGTTTTGCTTGCCGTAGGACTTCCTTTCTTCCCCCACCCTCTTCTTCCTTCTTCCTACTTTTCTCCCTTTCTTCTTTCTCTTCTTCCCCCTTTCTTTTCTTTTTTTTTAGGCAATGAGACTGAATACATAAGCCTTTTCTGTCTAGCATGTCAGCCATAACCGGAATCTAAACATCGACATCACCTTGGCTGGTCATATGCACAATAGAGAGTTGGCGGTAATCCATTGATGTTTGTTCCAAGACCGCTTTTCTTGGGTGTCTTACTTTTCTTAGACACTTTTCATACTCCTCACCTAGCTTGATGCAGCCACAAAATCCAACTGGGGAACCTAACGCACCAGTAGGACGGACACTGATGCCTCCCGCGCTCCATGCCAGATACTAGTCCCAGCTCTCGGAACTTCTCATGTCGTAACCCTATCCCTAGTATTAATCAGGAATCGCCTGCTTCAGATGAGGAGCTGTGCTGGAACTTTTTACTCGTACTTGTGGTACCACCGTAAAGTCACTAAGCACCATCTACTGGATCAAGGCAAGGATATGCCTGTAAATGGTGGGAGGGAGACTGAAGACGTATAGAGGAAAATGGACATGAGTGTTCCAGGGACTGAGATGTGAACGCTTTCCCTTTCACTGCTTCCCTCTGTTCCGGTTTTTCTCGGTAATGATTTACTTCGTCTGTTTCAAGGTGGCATGCTTGCTCCGGAAGCCATCAACCTGGTGAAAACTGACCGAAAGCCGTCATGGCCGATCTGGCCCATGGCGGGTAGTACAAAAGTTCCCACATCGTTCACGCCTTGCATTCTCCGTCGTGGCTTCGGAGACGGAATATATTGGGTAAAAAGCCGACCCCTAGCCGTCTCTAGATGCCCATCCTTCGTCTCCTGTCATGTAACCCGAGAGGCCCGGACATCAGTGCGCTGACAGCGGCACTACCTGAGGTTGCACATTATCTGAACAAAAGCAGCCTAAGCTGGGGGTCGGGGTCGGGGGTCGAGTGCCGAATTGGCAGATTAAGTGGTAATACAGCTGGCGCTTGTGTGATTTGCGCGATGGGCATCCATTTCTGGAATGGCATAGCGAAAAAGAAATGAAGGCTGCGGTTGTGATCTCATATTAGCTACGCCACAGGCTTGGGGATGTACGATGAGCTCTGGATATGAATCGCCATCTCACACATAGAGTCCGCTAGTGCTGCGGCGACATGCAGTTGGCAAAATATCATGCCGGGCAAATACCAGCTCGCTGCTTGGATACCGACAACAGCGTTTCTAAGTGGCTGCGACGTCACCCCATTACTATAAGACATCAAGGGATAATAGGAGGATAGCATGGTTGAGTCGGAAGAATCTCCGGGATGGGCAAATTAAAAACCTCGGAAGCGAGTCGATATGAGACCATGTAAGTGGAAATTGAGTGGCTAGCTGGACCAGAACACGCTTATTCTTTCGGTGTGAGTTGATCCAATGACCCGGCAAACGGGATGGCCTACAAAACAGGTTGGATGATGTCCAATAAATAGCTGGACACACAAAAATGGATGTATATATTTCCAAAAGATAGAGAAAGAGGTTGCAGAGGAGAGGAGAGTGGGAATGAAAGTTCGGTTGAGAACAAATTCCTATTCTGTGTTGATTTATTTTGCTTTGCTCTATATTGTTGGCGTCCTAGTATTGTCGTACCTAAAGATAGCAGGGGCTATATGCGATCCGTAAATGACGCGTCTTCCTGAATAGTGCATCCTAATCAAAGCATGTTATTTAACAATTAAATGACAATCAATATCTATTATCGACGTTAATCTACATTGCTCTCAGATGTTTCCGACATTCTATTCTTCCTGATATATTCTGGCCTTGTAGTGCTGCTTGATGCAGGGCGGCATATCTGGTATACCTACTTGTAAGTTGCTGGCGCCGATGCACAGGACTGGATGCAAGTGGGTTTACAGCACCGACAGTTACATACAAACCAGTGCCCTGCTCAACCTGGTAGGCCGCTTTGTTCGCTATATCCACATGCCCTGCCGGCCTAATTCTGTGCTTGCGCTCATGCCTGTCTGCCGCTCTATGGCCAACAACGATGGCTGCCCAACGTCGTCTTTGGAGCAAGAAGCGAGAAAAGATGCTCTCTTGTTCCGCTGCATGAATAGTATACCCTTAGTTTGGAGCTAAAGCAGGTGCTAAGGTAGGTACTACCAACCTATGACAAGGAATACCTGATTGCATATACACTGCGTACAGCAAGAATGACACCCATTCGCCCCATTCGTGATGGTTGGGAAACAAGGCTCCCACTGGACCAGGATATGTTGTGCCTGTTTGGCCATTTGAGAAGAAGAGGGTGTGGATACATGCTTCTAGTAGATCTACTACTAGTATCGGGGGTAGTACTAGCAGACTTACAGGTAATTCTCTCCGTGTGGATACATCAATGAACACGCCGTTTTTGAGTGCATGTATGTAGGGAGGAGGGAGGAGAGATCATTTCGTTACATGCACACCCCTGAATTTCCCCTGGCCACAAGTAACTATGTACGTAGGTCCACGGGCTGAGAATCATGGGGTGCGTATCTATACCTGGTGCTTGCGTTGCCGCTGTTGGCTTAGGCAAAGAGCAGCACCAGAACCTTGTCCTTGTACTGCGTACAGGGAGTTTGGATACATGTGCCCGCGTGGTGCTGATAGGCTAGAAAGCTTGAGACGTTTGGCGGAGGCGCTATGGAAGCTTCGACCTGTTTGGTGGGATGAACTGCTGCTAATACTATAGCCCCCGTTTACGTGGTATAAGATGCATCACAGCTCTAAATCACAGCTTGAAGAACTCATACTTATATCAGCCGCGGCCGCTATTGACTTGTAATCTAATTTTATTGGCATCAATCTTCTAGGCTTTCTCGGAATATTCCATCTTATCTGGTCTCAACCTACGACTTGCTTAATATTACTCGCCAAATAGCTCCACGGCAGATAATATGTCCTTCTCAACGCTCGTTTGGGAGTATCCCTCATCTTCCTCATCCTCCCCTCTAGTCGCTTCAGCTTCAGTTTCAGCTCCCTCTACCTCAGTAACATCTCCTTCAACTTCACCGCATGACTCAGGCTACCAATTACAACCGGACGTTATGCCTTTAGAAGTCACGCCAAAATACTCTACACCTCCAGATACAGTTGATCCTGCAGATATCACGACCACTCCCATTCACACTCCATCAGCCAAGAAGAAAAAGCAGGTAGTATTGCCAAACTACCCGGTATACATGCGGGAGGAAGACGACTGGACGAAAGTAGAAGACCCCAAGGAGAAGAAAAAGATACAGAACCGTGTTGCTCAAAGAACATACCGTATGTTTGCCCCGCCCTCAATGCTTCTCGCTCTTGCTCTTAGAGCCACTTCCTGCTATTTATCGAGGTCGAGAGAAGAGATTAGCTTGGACATAAAATATGTTTGCTGACTATCAATGGCTTAAAATCACAGGTCACCGTATGAAGGCACGTCTTGGTGAGCTGCAAGCCCGTCTAGAAGGCCGGGAGCAGGATAAAGCCCAACAGCCACTCCCAAAAAGCAGTGATTCATCTACTTCCGCAGCAGCGGTTCGCGGCTTTACAGCCATCAATCAAATGCCAGGCATCGAGTCTCCTCTGTCTCCTATGTCTCAGAACAAAAGCTCTCCTAGCCAAGTGCTTTCTTCGATGCAGCCGGCCGTGTACGAAGAGCCCACTGCTGATGGGACAGAGCCCATATTCCCACCAATACCTCGAAATGACCTAAACAGTCCACCGCAAGCACAGACTCACCTAGAGGCTGGGGGCCTACTATCTCCACCAAACCAACCTATGGTTGATCAAAGCTCCAGGCTGCCTCACGAATTCGTACTCGACTGCTTGCGTTTTCAGACTCACTTGTTGAACCGCCTGAATAGCCTTCAGCAGCAACTCAACTTCGTCCCTTCGTATCCTTCCGGTAGTGGCGTACCATCGCAAGGTGAGTTTCAGCCTGAAGCCTCTAGCCCTCTGTTGGTGAAAAGGGCCACGAGGGCTGACTTGGATATAGCCTTGGAAAGCATCATCCAGGCTGAGCAAGTTCCCTGCGTCAGCGCCTTCTCGCCCACCCATGCAGAGGCTATGGAATATTCTTTGAATACCAACGTGGAAGTATGGAAAACAGGTACCATGTCGAAAATTGAGTCGCCGTCGCCACCATCTCATAATGACAACAACCATAACAACAACAATAATATGCTTCCCTTCTCAGCACCCACCACTCCTAATGCAGTGCTAGACTGCCATGAAATTACTGGCTCCGGCTCCAGTATTATATCTCCAATGCCTCAACTAGCTCAGGAAACCATCTCTCTAGACGAGCGAATGGAGGGCATCATGGAGAAAGTTCGAGCAGCTGGCTTTGATAGCTTTGATGCCCTTGTATCTGCGTATTACTGTGGCAACTTTGGAGAGGCCTCCTTTCTAGCTAATGAGCAGCGACTGAGCCGTAATAGGCGCTTGCCTAAAGTCATTGACGATGTATTTCAAGCAACCAAGCATTGGAGCGCGTGGGAGCGCCGTGGTTTCCAAGAGGAAATACTCAAAACAGCCGAGTCTATGCTGAAATCTGAGGCTGCCAGTGCCCACAATCCTCTAATGGCCAAGATTACCCCTCTTCTCGACTTACACGAGATCACTAACCAGGTTTCTACCGCTGAAGCCCTTGTTGATTTGAAGCGATCTATTCAAGACCAGGTGAGTAATTGTGGAATGGCTGTGTCATACTTTATGAATACAATCTAACGCTCATCAAGTTACCCAACTCATGGGCGCTAGGGATGGCCTTATCATTTGACAGCCGCAATTCATGGCAGAGAGACCGCTCGAATACGGCACTCGCAACAACTCTCCTCACGAACTTCTCAGGACGAATACCCAACGACCAATTGTTGCAGATTATTGGCGCATGCCTCTGAGATAATAATACGCACCGTTGGCTTTATTATCTTAAAGGCTCATTTTACTCATCGTGGCTGGGTTATTGCGCTGTTCTTGCACGAATTCTATGCGTCTGCTCTATACGCAACGATCTCAGCTTACGGCTGCAACCAGCCCCTGGATCTACTTTAGAGATCACTCCCAGGCACAAAGTATTCGATGATAACATTTCATTGAATCTTTTTATTCATGTCTGAAGAAAGGTTCCCCCCCTTTTTTATGTCATCATTCGTATGACGGTGCGCATGTATACAGAGGCAAGATGTCATGGAGATATCGCATTTACGACAAAGGTTAATGGTCGTGCGATATTAACATAGGTTTTGATTTGTTCCCTATCTTATTCAGTTCATACATTGAAATATTTATTGCTGTGACTGAAAATAAAAAACTGGCATCCCAGATGGGTTGTTGGTGACCTTGGCGCATGGCGCTCAGTTGGGCAGTTGCGGCGCCATTGGGTTTTTGATTATTAGCATCGAGCGGTAACGAGAAAAAGTGAAATTAAACATTTTAGCAAATAATTAATTTATATATACATATTCAATTCAAGTAGCCTTGATCAGAAATCTAAAAATATGAGTACCATTTCGTGGTTCGGCTCCATCACTGCTTATTTCCTCAAGAAGTACCTACTGCAAGACTATATTGAGCGTACTAAGGTCTATATGTCCTCAATGATGAGTGAAATAGCCCACTGACGGGCAATTTACCTAAGCTCCCTTATTTACAAATGATTGTCATTGGAATCTTGGCCTTAATAGTCTAAAATTCTATACATAGACCTTATGAGTGTTTGATCCTCATTTCGACTGATCCGTTTGTGCCAATCGATGAACCTCTTGCTTCTTAAAACAGCTTACATATAGTATAGGTTAGTATATTATGGGGATATATAAAGAAAGTAGTGCAATATTCGCGATTCGATATATAGGCCTTGACCCTTATGGCAACTACCTCTGGCTTATCTATTTAATAATTCCACGTTATGAGAGACAAATAAAGTGCCACCCGGAACATCCTGAACAATACTTGGTAGTCGATGAGATTAATGCAGAGCAGTATAAACGGTACGGTATCGTAATAAAGCCGACATACTTGAGCATTCTTAACGTAGTTTATCATGAGAAATGCCGAGGCTATATGTAAAATCACTTCAATTAGATCGAGTTTCCAGTAATAGCCTTATAATACTGTACTGCACAATGTTATCTTTCGTTTAATAAGTAGAGTAACCGACGAGTTTCACAGGCCATAATGTTTTACCTTTATATGGTATATAATATAGCTTTTACTGTGTTGACTATTAACATTTTGTAAATATATCGACATACTTAGTGCATAAGAAACTATAACTATCCACATATACTTGAGAACGTTTCAGAGTAATGTAAAAAAAGTCCGCATAATAAAGAAATATACAAGCTCGAACATAACTGAGATGCCGTTCCCCGAATATGGGATATTTATATAAACATCGTTGACCTAGAGCTTAATACTAAGCTCTTAAATAAGTCGATATTTATATGGAAGAAGAATAAATTCTTAAGAGAAGAGCTCATGCTTTCTATCGACATTACTTCCCGGTCAACATTTTGGGAAAATTACCATCCAAGGTATATCAACTTCCAAGACCATAGATATATATGATAAATAAAGAAAGAACCATGAATGCTGTTACCATAATAGTCCAATTCTAAGCTTAATAGATCTTAATATAGGAGAGCTAACACTAACGTCAGTATAAATTACACACTGGTATTAGAGAACAGAGATATGAAAGGGTGCATTATGCGACATCCGATACCGTGGGCAAGCGTCCAAGCGATATGATTGCGTATAGGTAACCTAGGTTCAGAATTACTTGTAACAACCTGTAAGTATTTTCGCTGCTGACTACCGGTAATTAATTCGTTTTGTCTACTTTTTAAGCGATTAATTTAAACTCATAGATGTTCGATATATTGCAGACAGCGAGGTATCTGGGGATATAAAGGCACTATATATTCAGATAGAATTAGAATTAGACCATACTGACATGTAGGTATTTGACATTATAATTTCGTTGGTTCTCTTTCCTCCTTTGCATTACCAGTTTAACCTGAAGCTCAAACTCAATCCTTTGCTCCCTTCGACACTTGCTCGCAGACCTAAAGAGGTAGGTATCATATTACTCAGATGGGAGCAATCTGAGTAATCTCCAGTAAATACAGTTTAGGGCGAAAAATGAAAAGTGATGAGGTGGCTTGCCATTGCCCCTTGTCTCTGCCCCTGCTCTCCTTAGCCCTAGCTAATGCAGCGATCGCGGCGGGAAAAAAGATCTGGTCAATACTCTATTCTCTATTCCTTGTTACTACTCCTGCATAGTGCCACGGAGCACAGCATATTCACTCGTGCTATGGCATATTTCATATCGGTATGATAGTAATTATGACTTGCTCCATATTTTTGTCCTGCTTCCGATTGTATACTTTAACTTTTCTCGGAAGCCTTTCAAAATTAAATGCGATGCAACCTCGTATATGCACTAGAAGCGTGGCGACGGCATTTGCGTGTGCTCGTGCCTTTTCTCCCTGCATATACACTAAGAACGTGGCAAAAGCGTAGGTAATTTCGCTCATTGCTAGGTACGTGTAGGTAGCGGACGTGGAACAAGCGAGAGGGCGCAAATGCAAGGTATTACTCGTACGAGGCACCCACTTCTTAGGTAGGGAGAGAAAGCCTCAAATTTGAAGTTCCTGTTGGTAACACAGAGCCGCCCCGATCCAAAGGCGTGCCTTAACACCGTTCTGAGACAAGACCACAGCAAGGGAGAGTCGTTAGCCTGCTCACAGCCCATATTATCACAGCAGGATAACGGTAACAATTGTCAAAATATGGATCCTAGGGCGAAGTGCTTACCTGTCAAGCTGTCAACCCGCCAGAATTGCCGATCACGATTGGGGCCGGTTAGCCTACGGGTGGCTGGCGATGGCGGAAACTTGAAGTATTAGCTACTGCTGGGCAACTTGATATGTTGGCGATGGGATACTATTCAACTGGCATGAGAAAAGCAGCTACGTTTTCTTAATATTATTATTCTGCCTCATTTTGATACCAATGCGGGGATACTTGTTCACTTCTTACTCTCAGAATTGCGCTCGTAGCAGCAGTGACAACTAAATCGCGATTAGACCCAAAATAGAGCGTCTCCCCTGTGGATGCCCCAATCTCGATTCCAGCCCATTTATAGCGGAGCTCCCATCTAACTGATCACCACAACCGCTTCGTCAGGGCATCAAACTGCTACTAGTATTGGTGGTATATTATGAGCGGTTGGTGTGTTAACATCGCGGATCCGCAGCGCACCCGCAATAATATCCCTGTGTTTGATCATGGACTCTGGAATTTTGAGAGCACGGGCTTACATAACTTCCATTGCTATACTAAGACGACTGTTCCTTCGTAGAAAAAGAACATTGAATCTACCGGGATGGAATAGCTTTCGTCCGGCTAGCAATGTGGAACGTAAGACAGACGCACTTTGGGCTGCGGTTGCGGAGAGCCTGATAGAGTGCTGACATACGTCTTTTTAGAGCGTACGCATTGTTTGCGCCATTGTTTAATTTTCTCAATTCTGTTATTATTAAATATTCATACACAGTAGCATCTATTCAAAATGTACGAAGGCGGACCCAATCCCATCAAAGTCCAAATCTCGCCGGCTTATAAGCGGGCAAATCCGTCACCACCGTTAGTTTTAATCCACGATGGAGGTGGCACAACATTTGGTTATTTTATGCTGGGGAATCTTTATCGCGATGTATGGGCAATTCATAATCCTCATTTCTTCGATGGAGGTGCCTTTGAAGGCGGCTTAGATGAGATGGCGCGGCTGTACATCGGATATATGAATGATGCGGGCATCAAGGGCGATATCTTGCTGGGCGGTAGGTGCAGAATGAGCAGCGCGTGCTATTCCATACCTGTGCTCGTTATCCTGTAGGATTTCTGCTAGGTGACTGGCTCTGATGCGCGTTGCAACCCGCAACTCTAGTTTCTGTCAGACTAACGTCTCTATGTCGTCCTGTGTCACAGGCTGGTCTCTTGGTGGATATCTGTCCCTGACTGTTGCGCGCTTCTTGGCTGAGGACCCTGAAGCTAAGATCAGGATTTTGGGTATCGTGATGATGGACACGCCATATCACACTCCATACAACCAAGAAGAGGGGCCCACCGACGATCCTGTCATTGAAAATATCCCAGAAGCTGTGCAGAAATGTTTCGACCGCTGCGATGAGATGCTTGAGAACTGGGAGGTGCCTAAATGGGACGGTCCTGCGTGCGATGGCAAATTTATCTTCTTTGGTGTTGATGGAAGACGCTATTCTGTTCCACCTGGGAAAGTGCTGTATAAGCCCTTCAATGGAATATGGTCACCGATTGAAGTGCCACAGTATAAGCCGCTGGAGGAATCGCAGCCTGAAAAAGCATTACTAATTACGCCGCCTACAGTCTTGCTTCGGTGCACTGAGCCTATGCCTCTCCCTGAAGGCAGGACTCAGCCGTTCATAATAGACAAGTATCGCAACGATCGTACCCTAGGCTGGGCAGGTAATACACCAGAGTTTATCAAAGCAGTACTTGATGTAGACTCAAACCACTATGAAATGTTTGATAAGACAAACGACACGCGGGTAAGGATATTGACTCTTTGAAGAACAAAGCGGTTTGCGTATGGCTAATGCCGTATATAGATCAAAGATGTTACAACGCGGCTTAACCTGGCTCTAGAGATTTTAGACAGTATTGGCGGCTCTACAAAGCCGGCTTCCGGAGGCAAACCCTCGTTGGACTATTTTTAAACAGATACTCAACGTGTAGTGGCCGCATCGTGAATCATAAAATCTGAGTCCAGTTTAATGATAGACCTATAGAGGCGTGAGCAGGGAAAAGTAGCGGAGATCATTGGTTATTTAAGATAAAGTTCTTTCAAGAAAGTCATTCCATACTGAATAGATTGAATAGAATATTAAATATGGCATATAATTTGCTTTGCCAACTTAGGTTGTATCATTGCCTACTAGGGAACGGCCACTACTAATGGCTTTTGATAGGTGATGGCTGAGTTGAAATACGGTCCGGCCCCGAATCTTATATGTAATAGCATTCATCACTGTAACTTATCAGCTTGATTAGAAAGCGGGATTTTGTGCGCTTCGAAACTGCAAGATTTGCCGAGCTATTGGGTAAAGGTTCCGGCTATAGCTTCGATCGAGAGACGGCATCCCTGACTATGGCACTTTTATGAGAGACTGCTGCTGGGCTACCTTTTCTATCTTTCTGACTCATAGATTTAGTCCATATTCTATGCGACTGAAGCTTCTTATTATTGGAGCATCATAGTTCGTTGAGATGTCCAGGCGCACATACGTAGCAGTTTGTTCATGCTGCCATATCGAATAGATACCAATAATATACTAGGGCCGACATCAATAAATATGATTGCATGCCTGTGAATCTCCTCCTCTGGCACAAGTTTTATCCAACTCGAAAATTGTAAGCAAGGAAAAGCTTACATAGTTTTGGCTGACCTTGCCACCTCATGGCCTTGGAAATCACATGTTACTTGCCTTAATCTTTACATCTCAAGTTGCAATTAGGCAGATAATGCTATGGAGTATAATCTCTGATTGCTATAGGGGCTATAGAAGATTTTCAGAACGAGAAATGGCAATCCGATATGTGGTGGCCGCTGTTTTGGCGAATTCTGAGCGCCACGGTGGATGATGTAATACGACTTCCCGATTAGGAATTACCGTTTACAGCCGCCCCGGTAGTAGCTACATTACGTGAGGTAAAATACTCAGTGTGATTATGGGAATGCGGCCAGAGAACGCCTTGCAGCAGCGTCTTATGGAGTTGCCCCGCGCTGAAGACCCCGCGTCGTTCATATCTTCTATAGTGGTAATTGGAGGGGTATTGCACGGCCCAAGTTTCATGCTTTCATGCGATTACCTATCAGTGGGGATAAATAGCATCCGCGAGTTTGACACGCTGTTGGGCTAATTGAGCAAAGGCAGTGGTTTCGTATCCTGTATCAACCGAATCGATAACCAAAAAGAGAAGAAACGAAATTAAGAAGAAAGAAAGACAGAAAACATGACAACGACAAGAGCAATCAACACTTTCAAGGCTCTCACTTTCGACTGCTACGGCACCCTTGTGGACTGGGAGTCTGGCATTTACAACAACCTTCGGCCTCTGTACCAGCAGCTTGATGACTCGCATCCTCTCAAGAATGACCGTCTCGGATTGCTTCGTGCTATAGTTCGGCACGAGGGCCTCGTTCAGACTGCCAATCCGACCTACCTCTATCATACCGTTCTAGCTGAAGCTTATGGCAATCTCGCCGCTGAGCTAGGTGTCGCCGCCGACCAAGAGGCCAAGGCCGAGTTTGGATACAGTGTTGGCAGCTGGCCCATTTACCCAGACACTCTTGATGCCCTGACTCGGCTGCACAAGCACTTCAAGCTGGTCATCATCTCCAATGTAGATCTTGATTCGTTCAAGCGCACGCTTGAAAAGCAGTTTCTGGGCTTTCCCTTTGACGCTATATACACGGCGCAGGAAATTGGCTCGTACAAACCCGACTTGAGAAACTTCCAATATCTCATTGGGCACTGCGACGAGGACCTAGGCGTGAAGAAGGAAGATATCTTGCATACAGCACAAAGCTTGCATCACGATCATGTGCCTGCGAAGCAGATTGGCATAGCGAGCGCGTGGATTGAACGGGGGGAGGAAGTTGAGAGTGTGATGGGTGGAGATCCGAAAGAGTATGAAGAGAGAGTGGCCTATTCGTGGAAGTTCAAGAACATGAAGGAGATGGCGGATGCAGTTGATGCTGCTGCTGCAAAGAGCGCCTAAAACCATCTTAAGTTTAGATCCTGCCATAGCAAAGATGGAAGTGTCGGATAGATTTATTCTAGCTATTTTTGTTTATTTCCTTCACTGTCAACTACTGCAAATGTGATCTCGAGTAGGAATCAGGCCATTTCATGGGTTATGCGCCGCAATTATCCCGGCTGCGGCAGTGCTCATTAAACCTTGGCAAAAGCAAATGGAAATCAATCAAAATCAATCATTCGATAGCATATAAGCTTACGGGTGATTCTACTCACTACGCGTAACCTTAATTTTTTATAGAACCCATGAGCTTCTCTTGAAAAGAAGCTAGGCCTAGGTCGAGCACGTTGGCTATGCAATGTGGCTGTGCGGAGTGATCCTGCTTCCTAATGAGCCTTGATGTGGCCCAACGCCTTGCCAGCGCTGCGTATTACCGCATTTGGAAATCATGACGGAGCCCAGGAGAAATTGAGGGTTTTCTTGCCAGCGAGGATGGAGAAAATTAACAATTATATATAGCAGCGAGTGTGGAGAGAATTTCATGAAAATTACTTGCATTGAAACTACATCTCCTCTCAATACCAGCATAAAAAGACTGCGAATTGAGTGTATTTCTCATTTTACAATAATAGCACAATCTACTACTACACCTAATACTCCTCTATTACTACTAGCAATCATGGGTGGCGCCGAGTCAAAAGAAGCCCACCAGAAAATCCACAACGCGACCCTTGCTGGAGTTACATTCCCCAGTACTTTTGAGCTTTACTACGATCCCTCATGGAAGAAGTTCAAAATGATCCTCGGCCACGCTCCTTCCGAGCCACTTTATGTCTTCAACCTACCGGAAGGCTGGTGGGGGGATCTAATCATGTACAACGGCCCTACTCTGGAACACCCGCCGCTGGCCGCTGTGCGCAACACTGGTAAGTCGGGGATGGGAGATGCAGTCACGCTGCCCCCTCTTGGGCCGGGCCAAGAAGTCATTGATGAGAAAATGTCTCGCCGAAGAAAGGGCTTGACGGACGTCTTTTCATTTGCCGCGGTTGTGGACACCAGAGAGGGGGAGAAAACAACGCGACGCGTTCAGAGATTTGAGTGGGTGGGCTCAGGACGCAAGGAGGTGAAGGATTTGAACGAATGGACTCACGGGTGGAAATTAAGGCGCGTAATTGCGAGTGACGCGGAGGACGAAGACGAATCTGAGAATGAGCTCCCAGCTGGGGAGATATTGGCTGTCTGGGCGGATTCATCCATGAGCCTGAGAAAGGCTGCCAAGTTCCAGTTCCTTAACAGTGGGGCAACCGGTGAGCTGGGGGAGGCGTGGGCCCTTATGGCGGTGATTACGTTTGTGAGGGTTTGGCAGAGATACATGCAGGTGGTGGCGACGTAGTGGTGAGAGTTGGAGGGATGAATACCTGAGGGCGCGAATCCTGAATGGCTTGATGGAGGGCTGCGGGAGCGGATGGTGACCCGGCTAGGTACCTAATAGATGAACGAATGTATGATTACTTGGCATCACGGTACAAAGGGCATTTGCATATGTAATACTATAATATGGCTTTCAGATGACTACACTACGCTTGTGCCCCGAGGCGTTTTGTAATGTAGCTTTGTTGTGCAGGATGCCGCATATCCTAAAGCAGTAAGTAATAGAGACCAAACTTGAAATAGTACTTGTGCCCGCGTGAAAACAACTTCTCGGCATGCCTCGGTTGCAAAGGTACAATTCGCAGCATCGCCGTAGCCCTGTAATATATGCTGCCAATCATGCCGCAGCACCCAGTCCAGTATATCAAGGCTACATGTATACCGGTTAATTAGCCTAGGGAAAGAAGGAATAAACAAGTTCGTTTGTTTTCGCCCCAGCCACCAAATTACAAGCCCTCTGTGCTGCTTGGAACTGTGGAATGCATGCGTTCGGTTGCATCACACTGATGAATAAAAACGACATCTTCACTCAAACACGCACAGCGAATCGCTTCTCCTCAGCACCAATGTTGCACCGCCCTTACATCATCCGCCGAGTCTGACGTATCAGGTTCTACATGGTATAGTGAAAACGCTGTAGCAGAATGATTCTCCCGTTCACTATGTCTCGGGCCATTTTTTCAGTCGGTGAAATATTCGCTACATGCCGCCGGGCTACTGCAGTATGTGCTCAAGGTCATACAGCAGTGCGCTGTGTAACTCGGAAAGAAAAGTTGAAAATTACCCGCGGCTCATCTCCATTTGGAAACAGCATATTCTGCGTATGCAGCTTGCTGATCGGGCTTGGCCACTAGCCTAGTGATGTACCCGCGGGAATCAGAGGATTTCAGCTTCAGACGCACTGTTATCTCCTTTGAGAACTGCATAGAAGCTAATGCACGCAGCAGTTTAGCAACGTTCACCGGCTGCCTGTCCACCGGCTGAGGCACCGGCAAGGAAATCCATTGGTCTGCCCTCAAAGCCATAGTAAGACGGCCCTGCATGCACCCTCGCGTTGATATCGCTATACCGGTGTGAGTGATACAGTATAATATGAAGTGTATGATGTATTTACATCTTAGTATCACATTCACTTTCGTCTGAGCCCGTCATACCAGCAACATACGTGGATGTTGAAAGCAATTGATTTGTTGGAGTTACTTCATATACATGCGGGGCACGTCTTGTTGTCTCGTTCTAGGTGGCACCCATGAGAGAGACTGTCTCGGGAAATTTTTAACATGGTCAACGTAAGATAAACCATAGCTTATGGAATCCATCGTCTTGCTTCGAGAACTGTAATATTATGCCCTTCAATTATAACCAGATTAAGATATTATAGTAGAGACTATACAGTAGCTAGTAATACCACGCTAAAGCTGTCCAACTCTTTCCCCTTGTTTGTGCTTGTAGTAAGCTGTGGTGTTAGCAAACTAAAAGTGTGTACGATGTCTCGCGTAGACAAGAAGGCCCCTCTTGAATCAATGCTGGTTGACATAGGAATACGACGCTAGTGTGTCCTGAGGCTGGCTGAAAGACGCAGTTATTCGTGGTGTGTCTCGTTCAGGAACCTATGAAGCGATGCTACTACGGTACCACTAGTACTATGTGTAGGACTACTCCTCCCAAGGATTCAAGTCGAAGGTCATGGTACTCAATGGGATTGATCGACACCATCCCTCCCCTGCTTTCACCTTCCCACCATGAGCCGTTTGTCTCACAACATCCTTGGCGCTGGGAGTGTCCCTTCGAGAATAAGAGGGAGGTGTTTCCCACCTTCTCATACTCATTTCATCTTCTAAGATCTCATTGAAAAGACAGGCAAGGCAACTTTACACGTCTGTGTTCCAAACATCATCATCCTCCTCCTCCTCCTCTTCTTTTTCTTCTTATTTTTCTCCGTCTATCAACTTTCAACGTCCTAAAGAGGGAACTATCCTAGATTCCTTTTCGTTGTCGTTTTTCTTGAGGAAGAACTTTTGACAGAGCAGATAAACAGTTTTCTTTTCTTTGCTTTTTATATCTACTATTGAGGGCTATCCTGAGCCATACCAAACTCAAAAAATCCTGATTTCCTTTTGTTACAGAGAGCTATCCTGAGCTACTCTTCAACTCCTGACAGAGAGCTATCCTGAGCTACTCTTACAAATCCTGATAGGGGGCTATCCTGAGCCACTCCTGAACTGACTCCTGATCATTAAAGATTTTTGAAATCAAAATTGAAGATCTATTTTCTTTTAAGAATTTAAAGAAGAAAAAACAAACTCTCCACAAGCCTTTTATTGGTTGTTATCTATCACACTTGACTCATCAACATCATGTCTACATTCAGGTATGCGCAACGCACAGTCCGTGCTTCGGCACCTCTGCTTCGTTTTTCGCCTACCATCACCAATCGCGGTAGCCAGCGGTTGTTTCATGAGTCTAGCAAGGCAAAAGCCGTCGAGGCCATAGTCACGCAGACGCCTCTGAATAATGGCCCGCCTCCTCCCCCCAATGTGGCCCAGCAGTTACAGCAGCATCAGCAATTCCTCGCAGAGCCTTTCCCCCAGCCGGAAGGTTATACTCAGCTTAACGTCAGGGAGCAGGCATATAATCCAAAGTTTTACGAGACCATCGGCAAGATCATGAAGCTCCGTGAGAAATACCTCCGTGATCGCTGCATCTTCGTCGAGTCTGCTGATATGATCGATATTGTGTTGGGCCTCGGCGCCAAGGAGGCCGACCTCCCTAAGATGGAGAAGGTCTCAGACACCTTGTATCACGACCCTACTCTGCCCTTCCGCCTCTCTCGCAACAGTCGCTTCTGCCTTGATTTTGACACTCACTCTATTCGCCGTCTAGAGTTTCAGCCCTTTGTCCTAACTGTCGAGGAAGATTTCAATCGCTACGACTCTGGAGCCATTCGCCGCTTTGACGAGGTCCAAAACAACCTACAGCTCAACTCAGTCTTCCAAGCGCTGTTCGCGTTCAAGGCTATGATTATCCACGGCATGCAAATTGCCCACCGCCCCAAGCTGGAGTATGGCATCAACAAGTGGGTGTGTACTCTGTTTAACCTCCGTACTGTCACTACTCCCCACATTTTGGGAGAGCCTGCGCTGGAGGGTGTGCACTCCGATGGTGTCGACCACACCATGACCACTTTTCTGGGGAGCTACAACATGTCGGACAATAGTGCTGCCACCTTTATGCACGACATGGATGAGAAGACAGGCATTCCCTTGGAAGAGATTGAGCCGAAGCACCTGCTAGCGCGAGTTCAGCACAAGAGACTTCTTGATACGCTCATGATTGTCGACCATGAGCGTAAACACAGCTTGTCCGCAGTTTACCCTGTGGACAAGACCAAAGAGGCTCACCGCGACATGCTTGTATTCTTCACTCGCAAGCCTGTTGAGAGTACTCATGTGTCTGGGTCCATCGACTCGCTCAAGCCTCACAAAGAACTTCCCATGGAGGTTCCTCTTTATCTCCCTGGTTCCAACTAGTAAACACAAATATCATATGCATCTAGGGTTGGCCAAAAGATCATACGCACTAGGGGGGTATGCTTGAACAAGAAAGCGGATGATCGCCTTCGATCTCATTAGTGGCATCGGCCGACAGGTCTTAGGGCGATGTGGGGGCTCTGCAGCGCTTACCGGCCCCTCCTTTTCTCCCTTGTTTCTGCCTACTTACTGCCTCCCCGAAGCAAGATCTTTGAGGAGACATGTGGGAAAGGCACGAACAGGGGATTTCTCATCTTCGTTGTTGGTGCTGGTGTTAGCTCACTGGTGAGAGCGCGATAGGGTTGATGAAGTTGGATCGTTGAGATTGGACTGTTTCTAACTCGCTTTCCTTGGAGGCATACATTCATGTTTGATAAACTGATATATTTTCTTTCCCCATCGAGCTATAGCGGTTGGCTAGAGTAGTTAAAAGAGTACTTTTTTTTTTTTTTTTTGGATCTATTCGTTTCTTCTATATATATATATATATATGGTGTCTAAAGATTCCCTGTACTCACCAAAGCTGACAGATGCGATGACATGATTATTTGCAGCATCCAAGTACAGTCAGGCACCCTACCACGACTCATGAAATCAGTAAGCATGGCAGCAGTAGGTTCTACGAAAAGGAATGAGAATGGGATTAACATATTTTGCTCCGATTGTATGTATATAAAACACTAGTTTTACTGAAATGCTCCTTTTGTTACAGAAAAGAGAGAGAAGGCTTTGAGAGGGCTTCACGGCTGGGGCATCGCAAAAACCCTGAACGATTAGATAAGATTGGCGACAACCCCACTACCCCATATCATCGCTTTAATTGTTCGTCTTGGCTACGTTCAAAGCAGCATATGTGCTCATTAATGTGCATGAGCTTTGCAGTGCTTTGCATGTTTTGCAGCACTTGTATGCAAGTAATATGTAGCACGGTTTACAGGCATGGACATTCTATTATAAGCATAATCATGTTAGCTAAATACGTGTATGTACTCTGTAGTAGGTAGGACGAGCGCAGTGTCTCTTGTTTTGCATTGCATTGCATCCATGTAAATGAAACCGGGATTCTGCCTCAACGTCACCTAAGCTAGACGACGTGGCAGAGAGGCTTGCTGCACGCTGAGCGCGGCTTCAGCTTGCTATTTGTCCACGCAATTGATGTGGCGTATTGTGAGGAATGCAAGTCATGATACAGAGAAAGCGACGGCTTCACCGCTTATTTCGACACTGGTTTACGGCTGTATAGATTTGTATCGGCTGCAAGCAGCGCAAGGAAGGTAGTGACTTGTCCAACTGGATATGGCCATGAGATAACTGGATTTAAATTATGCCTAGGAAATAATGCTAGAATAATAGTACTGGCTGAAATGCTTCGTATACAGCATATTATGATAATAGATGTAAGAAAAGCTGCATAATGCAAAGAGCAAATTTTCGATTTAACCTTCATTTCACATTTCTTTCGAAACAAAATTACAAGAAAAAGAAATGAACGAATGAATGAAAGTTGCTGAAACCAGATAGCTTGTAACAGTATCATCAATATCCCCCAACCGAGCTCAATCTAGGGAGCTCTTCCGGAAATCCCTCAAGGACCGGCCCGATCCGACGTAGACGAGGGACATCGAGAGCCTCCAAAACGACCCGTGTCATGGGAACCTTTAAGCAGCTTCGTGAGCCTCCTTTATGGCCTTGGCAGCCAACTTGCCCAGGTTGGTAATGCTTCCAGCACCCATGAACTCAAGCGTGCTGATGCTAACGCCCAGCGTGCGGCGCCACCAGTTGCGAATCTCAATAGAGACGAGCGAATCAACACCCAGCTGGATGAGGCTAAGACTCAAGTCCAAATCCTTCACATCTCGTGACATGAGGTTGTAAATGCATAAGCCAATTTGACCTGTCAAAAAGTCAACATTCCTCGGCATCTCGAGCAGCGAAGGAGTGGTGTGGACACTCTTTATGAATTGGCCAAAGTCTTCGGGGAGTCCATTGCTGCAAGAAGTGCCAGCGTCGTGAAGATGTGCTTGGGCCATGCGTCGGTCACGCTTCCAAATACAGCGATTAGTAGGATCAGAGAGTGACTTCGTGCTTTTGAGGCCAATAGCAAGCTCAGATGGGTTGTAGAAGCCAACATCCGAAGAGGAGGCTGCAGGATGCTGATGAGATAACGTATACGTAAGGGCGTCAAGTAGCTCAGTTTCTCCAAGAGTGTAGAAGTTGAGGGCGCGAAATTGTTCAAGCAGAGCTGGGTTCTCAACAACATATCCTACGTCATCTACAACTCCGACGTTCAGCACACCAGCTGGTAGTCCCTGCTCGTGGCGGAATTGAGTAAATGCCGTCAGGTACGCGTTGGCTGCTGAGTAGTTTGCTTGGCCCACCTGTCCTACAATGTAAGATATGGAGCTAAACAAGGTGAAGAAGTCCAAATCGCAATATTCTAGAGCTTGGTGAAGATTGATCGCGCCATCAACTTTGGGCCCAGCCGTTGTGAACCAGTCCTCGTGAGAGAGTTGTAAAATACCACGATCCTATACATATATGTTAATAAATGAAACGGTATGCGAGAGCCGTATGTATATGACTTACCCTTAGAATCATCGTCATTAGGAAAACACCGGCAATCGGCTTCGCTGCTTGCTTCACTGCCCGATAAACATCTTGCAAATTCGTAACGCTTCCCTTGATAGCCTGTACATCACACCCTTGCGCTTCAATTTCTTCAATAAATCTCTTATCTTGCTCAGAATCTCCAGCAGATCGAGACAAGTACATGATATGTTGGGCACCATTTTGTACCATCCAGTTAGAGACAGATTTGCCTATACCCCCGAGGCCACCAACCAAGAGGTACGTCCTGTCGTTTTTGAACTTTGCTGTATGAGGTTTTGCCGCAACTTGTAATTTGGACGCGTCAGCTGGCATGGACACCACAATCTTGCCAATATGCTGCCCCTTTTGCATATATCGGAAAGCCTCCATAACATCAGTAACGTCAAAGCGCTTCAAGGGTGAGATAGGCTTGATGGCGCCCTGCTTGTAGTATTTGTTAAACTGCTCTAGAATTGTTTTGCACATATCCGGCCTCTCCACGGCCATTTGGGACATATCGATGCCGTGGAACGACCGGTTCGACTCAAATATTTCCATACCAAGCTGTCCTCGGCCGATGAAATCGCGTTTACCAATCTCCAGCATTTTGCCGAAGGGGGCAACGCACTTCCATGACGTATGAAGCAGTTCTCCTGACAGAGAATTAAGCACTAGGTCTGCACCTCTACCATTTGTAGCCGCCATTAGATCCTTGTAGAACAAAGAATCGCGGGAGTTGAAGATGTTCTCGCGTGAGATGCCAAAGTTATCTACCAGATATTGAACCTTTTCGGCATTTCCAACAGTGGCGTAGACCTTAGCCCCCATCATTGTGCAGACATTAAGTGCTGCTATTCCAACGCCACCACAGGCGGAATGAACGAGAACTGACATGCCTTCACGTAATCCACCGATGTTAATAAGGGCATGAATTGCAGTAGCATAAACACACGGAACTGTAGCTGCTTCTTCAAAGCTTAGATTTTTGGGTATTTTGACCACAAGCCTTGCGTCTGAAATGTAGTTTGTTGTAAAACATCCGTGACCGATCGCCATAACTCGATCTCCAGGGAACAAGTCTTTGACGCTACTACCGACTTTGCGGATGATACCAGAGCACTCAATACCAAGACCTGGTTTGTAACCTTCAACAATACCCATAGCAACAAGAATATCTTTGAAGTTCATGCCGACGGAACGGGGCTTAATCTCTACTTGATTATCTTGTAACGGGATAGTTTCATCCTCTGTCCATTGTAAAGTCTGCAGTTGGCCAATGCGTGCCATCTCGAGCTTCTTTGGGGAGCTGGACTTAATATTTGCTTCTCCTCCGCTATGTTCCGCGATATCTATCCACTGATATCTCGGGACCATGACTCTACCGTTGACAAGAGCATACTCCCAATCAGGATCAAACTCATCGTCTTTGGTCCTATTGCAGAATTTTTCGAAGACGTGTAGAACGCCTTCTGCATCAAAATCCTTCAAATCTAGCTCAAGTGTCGCAAAATCCAATGAAAGTTCGGATCTAATATTGCGGGTTGCCCCAATTGTAGTGGCGTATCGAGGATCTTGTGATCCAACTTGGGCGTGACCGGTCACCCATAATAGTCCTTTTTCCGCGGGGAACTTGCCAATGTATCGTTGCCATGCATTGAATGTGCTTTCCGACATCTGAAAGAACATTGTATCATGCAGATCTAACAGAGAGATAACATCTGCGTTTGGATCCGGCTCTTGGGTAAGTGTACGAAACGCAACCTCATAGCCTTGTGAACTAAGCAGTTCAGAAAGAGATTGCGTATGATCTTCAAACTCGTGATGACCAAGAAGAGTGATCTTCCCATATTCTCGTAGTGGATTAGCTGCCGTAGTAAGAATATTCAGCGTGATATTGTCTTTGTCCATAGTCAACCCTTCGCTCCCAGAAAATCCGGCTTCCATTAAGAGATTATCCCACTGGTGTATATCGAATAAGTACTCATCGTCACGACAGTCTTCCTTTACCTCCCATCGTTCAGGAGAGAAGCCCATTATGAATTTATAAAAGTTCGCACTAGGCGATACCTCCTGAACAAGTAGTCGGCCATTTGGCTTCATGAGTTCGCGAACGTTTCGGAGGGCACTCCGAACATCAGAACAGCGGTGAAAAGCCTTGGTGGAAATGATGAGATCGAAAGATTCAAGCTCAAAATCTTGCGACTTGGGATCCTTGGTGAGATCAAGAGTTTTGAACTCTACATTCTCACATTCTTCTAGCTTCTGCCGAGCAAGATCGAGAGATCCCTCATCGCGAGCTGTGTAAACATACTTGCTGTAGCAATGCTTTCCAGCTGAATTAATGAGGGCTTTCAAGGCCTTTATGGAAATACCAGCAGCTCCAATGCCAAGTTCTAGCACTCTCATTGTGGGAATGGTATGAGCGAGCGTGCTTAACAAAGATGAGAAGTCACATCGACTATCAATAAAGCTGTATAAGCTAGAAAATCCGCCATCGTCTTTGAGTACATCGTCTATGTTCTGCTCGCCCCTAAAGATAGCCTCTGCGCCTGTAGCAAGCAGGTTAATGATAGTAGCAATCCCGGCACAGCTTGTTCGCAGAAGATGTTCCTTGGTACGTTCAATTTCTGTTTTAGCCTTCTTTGGGCTTAGTTGAACGAGATGCGCGCTGTCTGGCACATTTTCATATTTGCCTTTAAGAGCTTTTGTTCGTTGCTTATTGAGCCATTTGCTGAAGTATATATAGGGTTTAGGGATTTGAATTCGCTCAATGTGCTGAAGGATAGACAATTGGTATAAAAGAGCCAGCTTTTCGATGTTCACTACCTCATCTACATCTGGCAAGGGACGGACTGGACAGATGAGATTATTTGGCGAAATAAAGTCGATATGAGGCTTCCAATGCAAATGAGCAGCTGGTGTGGGACCGGCTTTATCCGCATCACCGCTCTCTAGTGGACTGAATTCGCCATTTCTTAAGCTCAAAATTACCTTATTGTTGGCCATAATAGTGGCTGAGCCACGAATTGCCCCAGTTGCACTTGATACAGCAGCAGTGCCAAGCCGCATCTCAGGCTGGCCGTTGCTGATGTATAGCTCATCAATATATGTTGGCACACAGAGCTGTCTGAGTTGTCGAGTTAACCCGTCAGCAATGGCAACTGTGAACGCCTGGAGCACAAGATCTATGATGCTAGGATGTAGAGAGTAATAAGGACCAAGCGTTGGATCGCGGTTTTTTATGGTGGCAGCAGTAGTATGGCGTCCAGGATAGACTGAAATGTCGGATAAGCCTTGAAAATCAGGTCCATAATTCAGCCCTACTTTCTTCATGATACGATACCACCCGGTGGTGGAAACTTGACGAGGCTGTTGTCCGACATCTTCACTACCAGCACTAATTTCTTTACCCGACCTCACCTTGCCCACGCAGTGCTTCGTCCAAGAGGCACCATTGAATGATGAAATGGCAAATTCGTACCATGTGGAATTTAGTTTAGAGGTTAGGCGTACAGGGCGAACGTGTGTTACAATTTCGTGCGCTTGCTGCTCTTTTAGAATCAGGGCATTTTGGATCTCCACTTGCTTTAGAGATGCATCGGTCTCGCCGCCTCCATTGAGTTGTCTAAGGGCCTCAATAGCCATATCGATATAAGCTGCAGCTGGTAGAACAATGTCATCTTGAATTTTATGGTCGCGAGCCCAAGGAACGTCGTCCAAACGGAACATGTTCCTCCAAGTAGGTTCCAAGTCGTCAGACTCCAGAATAAGGTTTCCAAGGAGCTCATGAGGAGGGAATTTGCGAAGGCGCCAATCGCGCGAAACTCGACTCTCATACCAGTATGCAGTGTCATGTTGCCATGCATAATTAGGAAGATCTGTTAATACGGTGCGACCTGCTGTTGTGGCAGCAATATTGACAGGAAAAGCCTCTTGGTACAGTTGTCCAAGGGAGCTGAGGATTGATTTGGGACCGCTATCATTTCGAACGAGAGTGGGAATATAAATGGATGCAGTCGAAATTTGCACGGACTTGAAGATATCCCTTAGAGGTCCGCGCAGAGCAGTGTGAGGGCCAATCTCAAGGTATACCGTATCTTCTACTGCCGAGTGCATCATGAGCTGCACTGCCGGTGAAAATAGCACTGGATTTTCCAAATTTCGCCTCCAATATGATGGTCCAAGTTGACCAGGTCTCTTGATTTGTTTTGCGGTAACGCTGGAAAAGAAAGGAACGGAAGGCTTTTTATCTTTCACGAAACCATCCAGTAGCTTCTCATATATACCGCCAATTTCACACATGTGGTGTGAATGATAGGCTCTTTCAACTCTCAGCTTGCGAGCGAAGATGTCAGGCAAATCTTTCTTTATATTAGCAATAACCTCATCCAGACGTTCAACGTCTCCTGACAATGTGATGCTCTTGGGGCTATTTTCACACGCAATGACAACGCCTTCTTGGAGGTAAGCGGCGGCATCTTCCCGGCCAAGGCCAACAGCTGCCATAGCACCAATTCGTCCGTGATTCTGAGTAACTTGTCCGCGATAGTAACCAACAATGATAGCTTCCTCAAGAGTCAAAGCTCCAGCTGCATACGCAGCCGCCATCTCGCCACTAGAGTGACCGACCACAGCCGCGGGAGTGATACCCCACCCCTCTAGTAGGTTCACAAGACCTATCTGGAGTGCAGTGCATATCGGTTGTGAGAATTTCGGTTGCTGAATCTTGCTTTCTTCCACAGAGCGCATGAGCTCCTCTTTTATTGTCCACTTAGGAGGACGGGGCAGTTTCGTAAGAGCAGCATCCATCTGATGTATAGCATCACGAAATTTGGGATATTGAGAGCAAAGGTCAGCCCCCATTCTTGCCCATTGCGCGCCCTGCCCAGTAAAGACAAAATTAACCCGAGGAGAAGTTTTATGTTTGACAACAGGGGAGAGCTCGGGAGTGTTTACACCATCGTAGATGGCAAAAGCACGCTGAGCTAAGTTTTCTCTTCTACATCCTAGAGTATATGCGACGTTGGGTAGTTGATCAGGATGCTGTTTAGCGTAGTTAAATATCGTGGCGGCTCTCTCTTTCAAAGAGGCGCCTTGGTGGGCAGAGAACACAAGCAACTGAGGATTAGGGTCGAGCACCGTCTGTTTTTGTGAGATGTAAAGCTTAGCCGAATCAATAATTACCTGTTCTATTGTTAGTGAGAACACCTTAAGAAAATGTGTGAGACTTGCATGAGCATTGGCACCTCCCACGCCGAAGCAGTTCACTGACACACGCTGTAGGCGGTCCGTTGGCCATGGTGTGGGTTTCGTTGGAACTCTCAAATTGTATTGGGCCCATTTAACTATACGGATCATTAGCATTATTGAAATTTGGGATCGACTTCTGTGTATGCTTACTTTTTGGATTAGGGACGCAGAACTTAACTTGTGGTGGAATAGTCTCATGTTCCAGAGACAATACAGCCTTGATCAAACTACTCAAGCCGGAAGCACCCTCTCCATGACCAATATTTGGTTTCACCTAAAAAGCCTCTGTATTAGTCTGTCTGTTATAAACATGGTGTATTAGTGAATTCATAGCTTGCAAAATCACTTACAGATCCAATATATATGCCTCGATTACCAAAAACTCGCCCCACAGCTCCGGCCTCCATGGGATCACCAACTTGTGTTCCTGTCCCATGGCATTCAACAAACGCTGTATCACTAATATTGGATATTTTGGCCACTTCATAGGCTCGTCGCATGAGAGCTACATGAGCCTCTTGATTGGGATTCGTGATTCCAATGGTCTTGCCATCAAAATTGGTTGCTGTGCCCCTGATAACACCGCGGATCGGATCCCCATCGCGAATAGCATCTTTCAGCTTTTTAATAAAGACGGCATTGATTGCCTCACCGCGAGCATAGCCGTCTGCTTTGGCATCAAACGTCTTGCATGATCCCGTTGGTGAGAGGACTCCCTGTTCGGACAAGGCGATAGTCATAGTCGGCGAAAGAAAAAGGCTAGTTCCAGCAACAATGGCAGATTCACACTCTCCAATATAGATAGCTTGGCAGGCCTCATGAAGTGCGATAAGTGAAGACGAGCATGCAGTACGGATAGTCATGCTATTTTCGTGTCAACTTTTGAAGTGTAGGGACGTCGTATTCTACACATACCTGGGACCTTTCAAATCATATTCATAAGATGCCCGGTTTGACAAGGCAAAATCCCCTCCGGTCAAGATTCGATGCGTTCCCAAATGTTGGGGGTCTTTTGCATATAGATCTAGCCAATCTTCACCAAATACGCCAACGTAGCAACCTATGTTGCGACCACGCCAATTCTTCTGTCCACCAGCCTCCATGCATTCCCATATAACCTCAAGCAATAGTCTGTGCTGGGGATCAAGCTTCTCAACTTCGGCTTTACTCATAGAAAAAAATGATGCATCCCATTTCTCCAGATCGCCTTCCAAATAGTGCCCGTATGTGCTCTTCAGCGTACCCGGCGTCCCTAATTTGCTTTCAAAGGCGTGCGCGCCAAATCGGTTATTCGGAACCTGTGTTTGTGTACTCTTTTTGTTTATGAGAAGATCCCAGTATTCATCTGTTGTTGTGATACCTCCAGGGAGCTTCAACCCTATTCCGACAATGGCGATTGGCGGCGGTGCGCCGTCGAGAGGCTCCATTGCGAGCATCTCTGTTTTCCTGTATTCATTCGACTTCTTCCTGTATGCATTCGACTTCTGCTGTTGCTGTTGATATGCTTAAGCTCTTCCAGAGCTAACCAAACAATGGTAACCACTATTTTTCCATTCAGTTCTTTCTTTTTCCTCTTCTTGTTCTCCTTTGAATCTCGTGAATTCCCGTAAAATATACGATGCGTTGGGAAGATTTTCTGCCGTTGAAGAGGATGAAGCTGACTCAATACGGAGCAAACAAATACGAATGAGGGAGAATATGCTCTTTTGAGAGTAAGATACAATTTTTTTTTTCTAGGATAATTATGCGAGGAGTAATTTGAACAATGAAAGGAATGTACCAGTACGAAAAGTGTTATTCGTTGTCGTACATCCCTTTTTATTTTCTTGTTGGAGATGCTCTCTCCGCTTCCATACTACTAGCACCACAATTACTGCTTCGTTCAATTGAGTAGCAGACCAATTCGCTGAGACACGTTGTTTTCCGGTCTCACTTATCCCTAGCTAACACAGTCCTTTCGCTGTGTGTAACCTCGGATGGCCTCCCTAGTATACAAACGTAACAGTGTCTACTCAAAGACCCCCATTCTCCCTGAACTTTATAACCCCTATAATTTGGTGTTTTTAGTGAGTCTCAGTTATATTTTTAAGCAATTTTCTTAACTTGGTTTACTTGGGTTTAAATGCGTGAAAACTCCACGGTAGTCTAAAGCGCTTCCTCCACCACTAACGATTCGAGCCTGGCCTCATAACCCGTCAAATTTAGTTATCACATGCATTAATCAAAATATGTCCGAAGCAAGAGAGGGCGAAGCCAGGCATGAAGCAAATTCATGGACGACGATGTTGATTCGCGTAACAAATGTCGCATTCCATCATTCTGTCTGAGAGGGCAACCAGAAAAATGCGCCATCAGCGCCACAATGCTTCTCATCCAAGTATATCAGATTGCGGGAAAAGCCTTTAATCCTCTCATAAAAGGTATCTGCCAATAGAGGGATATATTTATAAGACGCTGTGGGTGGTAGTGCTGAGGGGGTCAGCTGGTCACTTGAAGTGCCCGCACGCTTATATCTGCAAGGGAGAAAGGTACATATGCTTCAGCTACCTACCTTGGTTTTCATAAAACGAAACGGAAAAGAAATTTGATCATAAGTCATAATTGTTATATACTAATGAGCGTATTCCTCATCTTGTGACACTAGGATACATAACACTACTCTTCAGAGGAAACTGGGCTCTCTTTTTTTTTCCCCTCTTTTTAGCACGAATAGAGCCAAGAATATCATCATCTATGGTGCCAATTTTACGTATTATAGTAGCAATACCATATCCAAATATTAGCAACATGAGAGTCAATGATAATGCGACTGGCAAATGAAGTGCTCTCTATGCTGCAGACTCTATAGATCTTAATAGGTGATGGACTGTACTCAGCATTAATAACTTCTAGTTAAATTTTCGAAACATTGGCCATGTGAGAGATCCTCGGCGGCCTCGCTTGGCATATGCCTTGAGGCAATAGTGGTCTGGGACCCCTCCTACAAATGTCTCGGGAAGTATCATGTTTAGAGCACACAATCCATTTGGAAGTGCTAATACACGCGACGCCGTTGAAAATGTCTTATGTGTCAAGAAAAAGAAAATGGAGTGAGAATAGTGCGTGAATATCATCGTCCTTCTCCACGTATGAGATCATGTGAGCATCAAAATGAAGAACTTCCGTATGAGCGACATCCCAGGTGAAGGATTGTGTTACTATTGGCCTTTAGATAGGGAAAATAATATGTTATCACTACTGCTTAGGACAAAATAGCGAGGCAGAGTAATAGAGTCTTGACACGTAAACAATTTCACCAAAGTGAGACAAAGTAAACCACGAGGAAGTATTATCCACTACACCTCCTATTTTCAGTCCGTCGTATAGTAAAATAAGAATCGCCAGATGCTCATTCGCCATCTTCACTATCTTCGTCAGAAGTCTCATATACATACACCTGCAGCACTTTTGGTGTGTTCTTCGCCTTGCTCGAATCAGCCATCTTTTTGGCTAGTTCCTTCATGTCTCCCCTCTTCGTCTTTCCACTCGCCGACTTGGGAAGTGCTTCAAGGAATTCAATACCCCCAGCTAAGTGCTTATAATCTGCCAACTCTTGATTAACAAATTCGTGGACTTCCTGCTTTAGTGCTCGCTCATCTGCGTCCTTGCCGGCTGGTGTCCGCACGATAAATGCGAGCGGCAATTCACCGGCGATGTCATGAGGAAGTGGAACGACACAGACATCTGCGACACAAGAATGTCTAGAGAGGAGAGCTTCGATTTCGGTCGGAGAAACTTGCATGCCCTTAACACAGATTAGTGCCCAGACCAAAAGTAAATACTGTCGACGACCAATGTTAGTAGCAGTAGTTAACTCACCCGAACTTTGATCAACTCTTTCACTCGATCGACAATGAAGAGGTGTTCGTTGCCATTATTACTTTTACGAATTTCCATCAAGTCACCGGTTCGTAGCCACTTGTCGACCGTAAACGCTTGTTTCGTCTCTTTCTCATTGTCCAGATATCCCAGCATTACCGTCGGTGATCTCAAAAGAAGCTCTCCAGGCGTGTCTAGCTCAGTCACCTCCTTGCCATCTCGGTCCACTAGTCGACCCTCATAGCCAGGAATAAAGTGGCCGCAAGAGCCAAACATGATGTCTGCTCTATTCTGCATAGAAACCACTACTGAAGTTTCGGTGAGGCCATACCCCTGGATAAGCTGGCAATTGGGGAAAAGCCGAGTAAACTGCTCATTAACCTCTTTCGTGAGATTTGAGGCGCCAACCACAGTACTTTTAACATGTGTAAGATTGTACTTCTCAGCAGTATCTAGGTTTTTGATCAAGGCTACTACCATGGGAGGAACCTAATAGCTCACGTTTTAGTCCAGGTTATGGCATACTTCTGTCCCTAAGTGGGCGATGACAGAGATGGGCCTATTCTTACCATCCAGAGCGTTTCTATATGCTGCTTCTGTACTGCTTCAAGCACATCAATAAGGTCAAACCCAGGCAATACAACTGCAGTGTAGCCTCTATACACTCCGGCATGCCCTGTGATAACCAGGGCGTAACTGTGGCTCATGGGAAGTACAGCAAGCAAAGCCTCTGGCTTTCCACTTTTGTAATTCGATTCGTATGTGCTGATTTGTAGGGTATTGGCGATAATATTTCTATGTGAGATCATGACATTTTTCTAGTTGACTTAGGTAAGATTCAATAAATTCCAATTTAAAATAACGCCAACCGTAGGAAACGAAAACTTACTGGGAGCCCAGACGTTCCACTAGAAGAGCACAAGAAGGCAGTCTGGCGAGCACCTTGACCCTGAGACCATTTAAGCTGTGGCAGAGGAGCCAGCTCCTTTCCTTCAGCAACAAGCTGATCAAGCGACTTGATATCAATGGGCACCTTGGCGCCTTTCAGCGCTTTCTCGGGGATTTCTAGTAGATACACGTGCGCTTTGGGAATGCCCGCTGCAAGAGCCGCTTCAAGGGCCGTGGGAAAGAGTGTTGCACATGTGAAAAGCGCTCTGCATTTGACTGCTTTAAGCTGTCTAGTGAGCTCGGCTATCGAATATGAGGGGCTGATTGGCGATGAAATTCCTGAGAAGCGATGTGCTGCCCATGAGACGAGCATGGTATCGATCTGTTTGATGTGAATCACGTCAGCCAGAGAATGATTTATTCGAACTCGTAATGCATACCGTGTTGAAGCTAAACAGTCCTATTACTTTGTCGAACTCGCTCCCATTATTAACATCAAAGCCCAAATCTGATGCGAGAGCAGCCGAAAGCCACTCTATGCGATCCTTCACATCAGCGGCAGAATGAGATTTTCCAGTGATGCCGCAAGTAAATGGGGGTAAAGAATCCGCAATCGGATATCGACCGTACTTATCTCCATTGCTGAAGAGAAATTCATGGATCGGTATGGAGTCTGGGGGGTCAAAAGGAAGCTTGGAGATGTACGACGGAGTTGTGAACGGCATGTTAGTGAAGACAGAAGACAATGGTCTTGATGGACAATACTAGCGAGAACGATATTCTACAACGAAAATAAGAGGTAAAATCAGCAATGCGCAAACAAGGGTGCAGATGCCAAAGAAAACCATGGTATGGCACCATTCATGGTCGCTCCCTTCGCACTACTCTTTCGTCTACCTACTTCATATCAGTACGAGTACTTCAGCACAGGTAGCTAGCAAATCCACGTTGTTTCTGCGACTCACAGCACTCCTAAATCTCAGACATATTACGAAATTTGTACTTTAAAAAGTTCCAAGAAGCTTCTGAAAGATACCTAAGCGACATGAGAGTGAGTCCCATAAAAACGCTGGTCTGGGGCGCGCCACCTAATTTCGCACCTCTCCCTGCTTCAACTTTGATTCATGCGTTGTAATACCAAGGGGGTGTTGGCAAATACAGCACGTTTGAACAACAGCCAATCGCTCTTTAAATACAAAATCGTGGCCAGAAAAGGCCCATTTGTTGGGCGAGGGCTTC
This sequence comes from Trichoderma asperellum, assembly GCF_020647865.1. Classification (NCBI taxonomy): domain Eukaryota; kingdom Fungi; phylum Ascomycota; class Sordariomycetes; order Hypocreales; family Hypocreaceae; genus Trichoderma; species Trichoderma asperellum. The sequence goes on along the minus strand of NC_089420.1, from coordinate 3,106,126 downwards.
TAGCCAACGCGTAAGAGAAGGCCTCTGTATGAAGCACACTTGCTATAGTGACCAAAAAGCGCATCTAAATTGTATGTGGTATTCTGATCAATACCTAAATATGTATTCATGAGCTTTATAACATAGATATAAAGAAACCCCATATCCAAATCACATGTAGGCAAGATGTTCCGTCTTATCTCTCTGCCAAGTTTATTGGGTATCAATTTTCACATCATCCAAACCCCTCGAAATGACCTCTCCCGCTAGCTCAATCTCAAGCTGGATATCGGGTTGAGCTTCCTCGTAAAGCCAGTGCTTTTCGCCTGCCATCTTAAAGTTGTTCATTGCGAGCTCATGTGGGATGATACTCTTTTTTAAGTTAGGATTGCCGGCACAAGCAGCTTCAACCTTGAGCTGGATCTCACAGCTGCGCTCCACTAAGCCCAGCAAAAAGGAAGCTTCGTCAACAGTCTGTCCCACAGTGATGATACCGTGGTTGATCAGCAGGGCAGCTTTGCCCTTGGGCCCGAGAGCCTTGGCAATTTGCCTGCCCTCTTGCTCAGCAGTAACTATTCCTGCATATTCGGTATCCACAGCGAGCACTCCGTAGAGATCGCAAATGTCTTGAGTAATCATTTCAAGTGGCTTGCCGAAGGCACACCAAGCACGTCCGGCGATGGTGTGGGCATGGCAGATAGCGTGGATGTTATGGCGTGCTTTGTGCACCTCAGAGTGAATATAGAAGCCTGGGTTATTAACAGGGCGGGACTGAAAGCACCAAATTAGCCCCAATACTTCAAGCCAAGGACATGGATACTGTCCCGATCAAAGACATACTCTATTACCGCCAACAATTTCTCCATCGCTGATTCTTAGGCAGAGCATATCACTGCCATTCATGAGAGCAAAATGTTTGCCAATAGGATTCATCCAGATAAGACCGGGAAATTCTGGATCACGAACAGAAATATGACCGGAAATACCCTCTGTGTAGCCATTGCGAGCCCAGTTGCGGAAAACGGCGGCCATATGCAACACTATATGCTTACGATGCTCATGAAAGGAGGGGAAAGTAGGGATGCCTGGCACAACAGCGATTAGCAGAGCTCTCTGTCTCGTACCTTAATGCCAGGTTAAGCAACGGAGAGTAGATGGAGCTTTGAACCGCAAGGCTGATGGTAATCACATTATATCTGATATGGGGAGGAAGATAGATAACAATGGGATACAAATAGGGACATGGTAGACTTTTCAACAAATGGGAAAAGATGTCGTAAATTTAGAAAATAGTACCTTGTAGAGGATTAGGGCCACGGCTCAGGTTAGATAGCTGGGATTCCATTTCTTCCTCTTCTTGGGCAGCAGCGGCACTGTTCATCTTGATAACAGTCTGCTGCTGGTTCTGTTCTTCTTCCAAAGTAGTGGTGGCAGTGGGAGGCGCCATTGTAATGGATTACGCAAATAGAATAACAAAGAAACAATAATGCTCTAGGGCCTTGTGGCGATTGTAATAATAGCGACTGAGGCAACTAGACTCTTGATATTCGCAGTGTAAGTGATGGAAGCTTTTCGATTTCACAAATTTCGGATCTCGTTTCCAATGGGCTTTTATACCGCTTACGGTCAGGCACTGACGCCAGACACATCTGATTCGAAGCCATTCGTGCTACCAGAGGGCGTTGGCAAAGAGTGGGGAGACTTCCGATGACGGCCAATGATGATGGCGTCGGTGTGAAGCCGCGCCTGACGAGAGGCACTGACGTAAGTTGGGTAGTCAGCCAGATTCGTCGTGGACTGCCTCTATAGATCTCCTCACATTCGATGCCGCAGCGCTTCTATGCACTAATCAAGGCGCTAAAACCCCGCAGCGGGCGTACCGCTATACCCGTGTTCAAGTTGCTCTTTTAGTCTTTTGAGCCCAAAAAGGAAAGTATAACAGAACACTGTTGATCTTTTATCATCGGTGTTCTTTCATGGCTGGAAAAATTTTCCGGTTTGTTCATGGCATACAGAGCCATCCGTCTCGTAGGATAAGACCTTTAGATTCAAACTAAAGTCAGTGGAGGACTGCTTCGTTGCGGCAGTTGCATACATAATGAGGTCAAATGCCCCCTTAATTCGGTCACTGCTTCCAAAGAAAAGAACAACAGCCGCACTATTTTTGTGTGACAATAATGCAGCAATACATTATGTTCACGGCAATACAACGAGTCAAACGGTGTATCATGGAATGTTCATTTGAAACTATCACCTGGGTGAAGTAGAGGCATTTTCTCTTATTCATACAATACTCCGTGCTCCTAATGGGAATACCGGGATACTACAGCAGCTGAAAGATTATCCGGCATGGCGCCATAGTTTGCAGGTAAATAAGCGTCAGTCTGGTCTTGTGCTGCAAGAACGGTGGGATACTCATTTCATAGATGTGATTTTGAATCCTTTCCATACCCCCGATTGAAATCTGGATATCGATTATCGCTTTCCATTTCGCCTGGCGCGGCTGCGGTTAGTTACAGATATTTTGAATAATGACGGATACCATGTCCTGTGATATCACCCGCGGCGTCTTACTATGTATGCGTCCCCGATTCGTTCTGTAAAGAGGCTTCTCATCAGAGGCAACCACAACCTGCATTGCATCACTCGTTGCATGATTCTCTATAACGCCTGCCTCGCTCTCGAAATGAGAATTTTGCTTTCGATAAGATATCAATCGACTCGAAGGTTAACTTCCATTCATCCCCCAATCTTGCAACATCTTCAACGTTTTTTGGAGGATGCCGTTGAACTCAAGGGAGGAGAGATCATTGTTAGTCATAGCCGAGGCTATTTCGACTAGGGAACCCAGTACGCCACTAAGTGCATTTGTCTCTTCTGCAAGGTCACTCACTCGCTGTTAGTGATGCTGGTAGCCACCGATTGCCTGGTAAAGCGCAACACTGGATTGGAAGGCAAATTGGCCCAAGGCCAAAAGCCACTGGAGGTGATATATAAGCAATATATATGTTGACTATAGCACAAAGTATGAAAATGACCAATAATCAATTCGCTAGCGGCACGGTATAAGCCCATGGGGCCCACAGCGACTACAACGGCTGAGCCACGTAAAGGGCTTCAACTCTAACTTCACATTTAGCTCCCCAGCTCACACGATTCACATCCAATATACACCCCCATCCAAGAACAAATGGCACAGCCGTATAACCAAGAAGCCCTTCGGCTTTGCGTCAGTCTCGCTCGCGAAGCCCTTGAGGCGGGGGACTCTCCCTTTGGATCCGTCCTAGTAGATCGAAACGACAAGATTATACACCAAGATCGCAATCGCACCGTCACAGGCGAGAAGGGAGATCTGAAGGCCGATGCGACGCTGCACCCTGAGCTTACTATCGCGCGGTGGGCACAGCAAAACTTGACTCCAGAGGATCGAGCATCTGCCACCGTGTACACATCAGGGGAGCACTGCGCCATGTGTGCGGCCGCGCATGGGTACGTCGGCTTGGGCCGCATTGTGTACATTGCTTCTACAAAACAGCTCGAGCGCTGGATGGACGAGGCAAACGTCAAGCGGGGCGCCGTTGCAGGCCTTCCAATAAACACCGTGACTCCACATGTACCAGTTGAAGGGCCAATTCCCGAGTTGGATATGGAGGTTCGTGCCCTGCATCAGGAGAGGTGGCAGCGACAAAAGCGTTGATAGTCTCGTCACAATGGAATCTCTATTTCAAGTATTAAGAGCTTGTTGACCCCATATAGCTACAACCTTAGCACATATATAATAACTACACGCTGTGAACATTTTTTTAGGAGTGAGCATTAGATGATGTGCGTATCCTGCTCCCGCTATCAATGCCATGGTGGCACAGGTGTATCCTTTCCAATGGAATAATCTGGCAATCTCCAATAGCATAAGCCCGCGCCTGCCCATACACAGGCCACGATGCATGAATAGCTGTAAGCGCAAGGGATATCGGAATGTTCATCAAAGTTCGCGGCAAAATCCTCCAACCTGGGGCAATACTTGAAGAGAAAATAATATTCCTTTTCATACATACGCCTGACTTAATACCTAGACTATCAAACACTAGGCTAAGTCAAGCGAGTGTCATTTACTCAACTAGTGGAATCTACCCCAGTATTCAGCTTTCAGCTAGGAAGGGCATACTATGCTCAGCCGTGGGGTTTTACCATTTAGAGCAAAGATCTAGTGGTAGCTATGCGGAATGTGGAATTACGCTGTTCGATATGGGAGAGTATCAGCCAGCCACGAAAGCATTCAGCAAGTCCTACATCACTTATCTGAGCTAGCAATGAACAAGGAAATGACCCGACCAGTATCATTTAGAAACATGATTGTCAATTCATATCACTCTGCGTGAAGTATTTAAACTCTATGCTGCTGTGACTTCTTTAAACCAATTTTCTTTACTTCATTATCTATTACTTTACACTGGAAACGCGGCAATCTCTCGCTCACACGTATTAAATTAACTACTACCATCATACCAAGATGCTTTGGAACAAGGTAATTACAAGATATGCTTTCTTCTTAAAAAAAAAAATTGAACCAGGTGCTAATATTCATAAGGTCAAATTTGCCTTGGTGGTTGCCGCTGTTGTGACACCAGGCTTGGCTAGGACCGTGAAAGTTTTCGCTGAAATTATCGACAATGAAGTCAGCCAATCTACCACTTCTACCGAAGATCAGAATACATTCAAAGATATAGAACAGTTATTGGATAATCAAAACGCCCTAACTCATGCTGTGGAGCCAGCAACCCTCCAGTGCGCTGCTCAATCGACGATGAATCACTGCCTGAGTGCTGGCTGCTACTGTACATCCGATGGCAGCCGGTATACCTTTAACTGCAGGACGAGTGATGCCCACAAAACCGCTTGCAAGACAGCGTACGATGTCGGCCAGTGTTGGTGCAGGAATCATTAAAAGGTTATAATGGAACTGCTAGGATGTGTTCATATCATATGTTGAATCATTTGAACTCGATCCGTTGGTTGATGAGATTATTTGATCAGTCCATTACCCTACTGTAGTCAGGCATTTAATAGAAGAACTTTGAGAAATACTATTTTCCTTGCCTTTCTTCTAAGCTGACGCCGCGATAGCCTACGCTTTTCAGCCGTCTAGCCGAAGTATCAAAAATGCCTTTTCATCTCTTCTTAATATTTCATTATCCTACAAATCTTGAGCCTTCTGATTAACCCCATTAATCTCCTATCTCGTAGTAAGGGAATAGAACGAGATTATTACAGCAAAACAACACATAGAACTCATTTTATTCACCTTTGATCAATCTATATCCTTGCCAATACCGGTACGATCAGCTGCCTATAACGTCGAAATCTTTGTCAATAAACCTCAATCAATACGGAACTGGGATAATTCAAGACTTGGGCATAAGTAGCAGGTAATCAGAGTACAGGCACTACCTTCATTTCACTATAGAACATGTTTCGTGAAGGAACTTAATAATGTAAAATTCTGGCATCTAGGAAGTTTGGGTGATATAAAAGGTAATCTGCCGAACTCGTGTCTGCTATAATGATACGGCGAACGGCAAACGGCAAAAGAGCTTGGCTCTGTTACAGTCGAACATAAACTGCGAGATATGTAATGCAATCCATAGAATACGTGGGTAAAATCTCGAAAGAGAAAGCGTACCCATAGGCTGCGAATGGTGCATCCATCAAGGCTACCAGCATTTGCTTCAGAGAAAAGCTGCGAGCACATACGTTCTCCCTCCATAGTACAATGCCTCCAGGGTCTCGTCAACTCAGACCAATCCGTTAGTTCATCAAACAGATATCCTCCAAACGAGAGCCATGGGTGCGTTGGTCACGGCACCCAGGCGTATAGAAATAAATGCACGGACTTCCGTGTGTGGCGAAATTCGGTCAGCTGTTCCGCCTAAAACTTGAAACTTGAACAATGACCGACAATAGCTCCTTGATGGGGGTGGATGCGGGAAATCAGGTACAAGGAGCAAACCCGAGCAAGGCTTTATCACCAAATGTACACTACCCGTTTGGCTGAGAATAACTATAGTCAAAACATAGATCATTTATCTCATGTCATTTAGAGTAATCCCATCAAGTTAAGAGATTGCAGCTAGAAAAATGGAGGCAGTATACATTAGGCAGCCGAGATGTGGCGAATATTATACTTATCCGCTTTCCACTGTCTGTTCCACCTTAATCGCATATAGCTATTGTGTTTAGTCATTTGGTTGGCACAGAGCAACCATAGGTAGCAAGGCGGTTTATAAGTGCATATCCCAGGGTCCGCGTAGCTAAGACCCAGAACTATTCCGATGCCGAATTATTGAATGCCCCGAATTTCATGTATGTGCGCGCTGTTGGGCATTCTAATATACATAAATTACTATGTATAATTGCAGTGGATTGTCGACTCCCAAGTTAACACGGCACTGAATTTAGTATCCGACGGAGGAATGATAAATCTGATCTGATGTGCCGAAAATCCAGAGCCCTGGTGCTACTCAAACGAACGTAGAGCATATCACTTTCTAAGAGATCTAAAATCTACATTCACTAACGTTTGTTACTTGTACATGTATTGCGTTTTAACCACTTCTGATAATTTAACATATGTGCTTAATCTAGGAACTCATAGTGCGTGGGTGTTGTTGTACCATGAACGAATTAGCAGAACCGGATACGTGGAACAGGGGTGGACTGTAGGTATCCGGTATCTATTGTAATTTACAAGATACTTATGCCACTACATGAAATATAATTGCTATTATCGTCGTTTGTAGTCTTGTCAAAGCAAAGATTTTAATTCACTTGTATCACTACCGCTCCTTCTTGACTGTAGCGCGAAAATGCAAACGGGTACCACCGATATGTTTATATATATATTATAATATTAGGCCAATATCCTTCACATAACGAAGCTCAATTCTATCATTTACTAAGGGAATCAGCTATTACCTTCGCCAGCACCTAAATGGAGGGCCCGAGCCGCTCCTCAGCTACGCTCAGAAGTGAGGCGGGGCCAACACGCGAAACCTTTTCTGGGGATCAAGACCCAGGTTTCTCAGCCGAAATTCCTGATACGCAATGGCAGTGGATAGAATTGCTTCTGGAGACACGCGATACTCCGATCAGTGATGAAGACCGACGGCGCCTGGAACTAGAACTGACGGCCGACACTTGCAAGAACTATATCGATATTCTCGAAACAAAATACGGGAAGAAGGGGGGTAATAAGTTTATAAAAGCATTTGAGCCAGTCATTGAAGGGCTCAAAGCATACACAGATGGCCTTAATACTCTCACCAAGAATTCAGCGGGTCTTTCGATAACCTGGGGTGTAATCCAACTGCTTTTAGAAGTAAGTTTTGAACTGAGCCCTTTTCTGTATTGGCGATTTTCTACCTGGCTGACATTTCCGAAGTGCGCTATGCATTCTTACAAGATTCTGGGGCATATTACAAAGCTCCTTGAGAGCTACACGTACAGCTTGAAGCTGTACATGGAATATGCCAAGGATTTCATAGGACATCCTCGGCTCGATGAGGCACTCATCAGTATGTACATGACCTACTTGGACACATGTATTCGCTCAGCAAATTTTCTCAAAAAGTGTCCATCTGGTATGATAAATTTGACGCACAAGCAGCAAGCACTCTTTTACTAATTCCATCTAGTTAATTTTTTCCGTGGTCTCTTTTGGGGTGGAAAAGATTCTCGCGACGTGGAAAAAGTCATGGAAGATCTGAAGCAATGCTTCAAAATTGTTAAGAAAGAGGTTAGCTACGCAAAACATCAGAGAGACCATGCAATGCATCGCGACATTCAGGCAATGGCGGCCATCCAAGGGCCGTCGAAATGGTACATGATGCAAGAGCATAAGGGCTGGCCTGAAGCTAAGATGCTACCAACGGATCGACCACTCGAGTACCACTCCAGAGGTGGTGAGGTCAAGCAAGTGGAACATCATTTGAACGCCGAAAAAGCGATGTCAGATTGTGACGTCCGAGTCTGCATCATACATGGGATGCCGGGGGTAGGGAAGACACAGCTCGCCCTCCATATCGCCTGCCGATGGGAGGGGCCAGTATTTTGGCTCAATGCAGAAACACGTGTCAATTTAAAAGAGTCACTTGGCGAGATTGCGACGATATTGAGGCTAGATGTCGAGCCTGGGACGCATGGCCAGGAACCTAGTAATTTGGCTAAGCAGTGGCTGGCCACTCGTGAGTGCATTTAAACTCCTTTCTCTCAATTGGTAACGGCTAAAATGCATAGACAATGGATGGCTACTTGTATACGACAATGCAGATAACTTTGAAGCCATGGCAGAGCTGTATTGGCCAACTCTGTCTCAAGGTTCGGTCCTCGTCACTACGCGGAACAAGGGCCTGTCGATTCCGCTGCATGTACCAGATCACAGTATCTCGCTGAGCTTGCTACCAATGTCGACAAATAGCAGACAACATCCCACGTCGTGCCTCGAGCCCCTATGAGGCAGTGATCCTAAGATAGGTCTCGACTCTGCTAGAGGGGCTACCACTCGCTCTTGCCCACGTGGCAGAGTGTGTAAAAGCGCCAGAGAGCCATGTAAGAGACGTGAAACATGTTCTGGAGGTCCTACAAGGTCAGGGCACCTCTATTCATATGGTCTATAGACCATAGGCAAGATCCTAAGAATCTCCAATCTTGGCCATACGAGAGGTTACCGCGCGAAGTTCTAGATGTAGTGTCATATCCGGGGGGGGGGGGGGGGGGGGGGGGGCATTGTATCGTCTCAAGCAGACTCGGTGTCTATGGGTGAGGTTCCGGCGCCCCTTACAAATCGGTTAAAAGGGGAACAAAGAGAATCATATCCGTACGTCTATACATGCCTGCTTTCTTGAGTGAAAGGCGGTATAATGATGACACCAACGGCAAGTTGAGCTAACGGCTTTTAGATCATTTGAAATTCCTTCGAAGTAACTCACGATCGATGATAAGGAGCTTGCAGATGTTCATCCGATCGCAAAGCTAGACATACTCGACCAATCCCACGGCGGTGATGAAGTTAAAACAAGCGGCTTTAGAGCAGACCGAGCAGATACTGGCGAATCATCTTAACGCGAATAGTCTGCAGGGAGAACGTCCAGCCAGCTCTTAATCACATTGTTCCAACTCTGCGTCACCCTAGGAATTTTTGGGCCTAGTAAGCAGGTCAGAAGAGTGAGGTATCTGTCCTGAGGTAATCGCGCAGAGATTGCGCGTATAAGGCTTATTGATTCCTTTTATTTTGTGATGCAAAGCAATAATATTTTGCAAAAAAGAGGTGGTTTGGAATCGGCGAGTTAACGGTTAATGTTTACTGTGGGGAAGGATTCAAGGGCTGTATTTCTTTTGGTTCTGTATCACTTGCTATTTTCTTTGTTGTATTGTTGTATTGTTGTATGACGCTATCTGTTACTTTGGCTCTCGTTCGATAGATCATGGTATTCTGTTTGTAGCACCAGCGGTGGTTTTGGAATAGAACGAACAAGGAAGGTTGAAGCCTCCCTTTGAGCTTTCAACCGTCCGAAAGGTCAAAATTTCATCAGCAGTCATTCCGCCGATATTGTTAGGCAGATTTAGATATAAGCGACCCAACTGCACTCTTTGTTCACATATCGATATTTATCTGACATCAAGTTTCTTTGATGTTTATATATAAATGGAAGACACTTATAAAATCTTCTTCTTGAACCGCTTGAAGGGATTCTTTTGACATGATTGAAGTACAAATTCTAAAATCTCTTACACACTTAGGTACACTAAAATCAAGGAAAAGGTTTTCAAAGTGTTCGCCGAAAGCGTTGTTGCACTCTCGCCAGTCTCGTATCGACTATTAATAATAATCTCTATCCTTTGTTGCGCCGTTCCCTTCCTTCAATCGTCGCACTTTGTACATGAAACGATCAAGTGTAAGACCTTGCTGAACAATATATATATTTTCATAGTATATATATGCCACCAATTTATGGGCGCAGGTTTTAAGTTACAAGTCAAAACTATCCTCATCGTCCAATATTAACATTCCAGAAATACAGTGAATTAGCAAAAATGTCAGTCGTCCGTCTATTTACTCTATCAAATGTTGGAAGCTGAATTTAAATAGGTCGGCCGAAAGTAAGAAGTCTCAGGACGAGATACCCATAGGTTTCAGCTCAATAACAAGCAAGGCCAGCATAACAAACAAAGTCAAGGAAATATGTAACCTCACTGGCATCGTTGGCATGTCTGCTGCTGTCATTCATGAAGGCGAGGTGGTGTGGAAAGAAAGCATTGGCTACAGCAACCGTGACAAGGGAACAGCAGTCACTCCAGATACTGTATTCCCTCTTGGAGCTTTAAGCCAGAGCTTTACAGCAGTTGTCGTAGCTCAGATGAGGCATAGAAACATCTTACACTACAATGACAAGGTTTCAGACCATCTCGGAAGCCTCATACAACCATGGGAGAAAGACAACGCTGAAAGAAACACAACAATTGGAGATCTTCTCGGCCATCGCACAGGGTATCAAGCGGCTGAGTCTCTCTTGACTGCATACGGGGGTCGTGTCTCTCTACGCCAAGACAATATAATCCATGCCTATTACCATCTCAGGTGCCAAGCAAATCGAGGCTCTAAATTTATTCACAGCGCGATTAACTACACTGTACTCGGAGAAGTTGTTGGTCAATACTGCCCTGAAGGGTATGGGAAATACCTTGAAACGAATATCTTGCAGCCTTTGGGCATGTCTCATACCACCAATGTATACATTGAAAGGCCTGAAGACGACAGATCACAGCTGTATTATGTTGGGCGACAGGGCGAGCAGCTGCAATCACACTTCGTTGATAGCCTTGACAGTGTTTTAGCTCCTGATTATCCCAAGTTTTTCAGAGATGCAGACATTCCCCTTCACGACTTCGAGTCACTGGATACCTATTGCTGGCGGCAGTTGGATGAGTGCATTTTCACACTCTGTCCAAAATTTGATAACGCCGACAATGCAACAACCCTTGCTGAAAAGAAACTCATGAGGCTCCGTATTCTGCAGGCAACATCGGAACTGTTTGGCTGTCTTCAAAGGGCCACAATGCCGGATTCTGCTAGGGGGATGTCAAGTACCGTTAACGATCTGATCAAATACTGCATAGGTCTCAATATGGCCGCTGATAAAAGTCAGGATCCTGCGCCCGAACATCGTGGCTGTAAACGAGCATTTCCGGACGTGGATTTGCTCCTTAGTCCCCTTCAGGACATGGACGGAACATCGAACGATGAAATGATCAAAAATAAATGCAGCTATGCTGCAGGCTGGGCGACTTGTACGCTACCTGGCAGACTTGAAGGCCTTGGAATTAATTCCAAGCTGGTCTCGATGCCCATCATCGGAATGGGCCAAACTAAAGCAAGCAAAGTATACTGGAACCAAGGGGTGCACTGCGGAGCAAACAGTTTTGTTGCGCTTCTACCTGAAACGAAATCTGCAGTTATAGTATTGACAAACACGAGGACAGCCAACGATGCCGCAGATTGGATCGGGCAGCTGCTGCTTCACACGCTCTTGGGCGGCAGCCTAAGTCTCTTCCCAGTGCGAGTGAGCATTGATAGTGCATACAAGCAGCACGAAGACGTTTTAAGCAGGCTCGTCAAGGCAAATGAGCCCGGGATCCCTCGCAGTCCTTCTTTTAATAAGTATGCGGGGATATATGCCACCTCTAATAATATACCGGTTCTCATCATATGGCCCGAGGTCTATCGAGGAACAAAAGCTCTTCATGACTACGACCCCAAGAAAGGAAAAAACGTTCGAGCCGAAATGTCGGTCCAGTTTCTAAATAACAAGAAAACGTTTCTACTGTGGCAGCTCTCTGGCGATAGCTTTACCTGGTGTTTGGACTGGGACGGGATGATGATGGGACATCAACCTACTGGCTTACCCCTCGAGCATTATATTCTACACTTCGACGTCAAGGGAGACTCTTTGGGCGCCGCGTCAGTAACGTGGTGGCATGACCCGGGCTTGCACAAGGCAGAAACATTTCATCGCGTTAACTACGTTAACTAGTTCGATACTGACGGGCTGCAAGAATTTGGGGTCGTAAAAGCTGAATACATGGATTTTCGTGCGTTTTCTTTAGCTATCATTTTTTGTGCGCAAGTAAGAAGGTGGTTCAATAGATTGATTTAGGTTTGTCTTGTCATAATCTGTCTTTGATGAATAAAAATAAGTTTCTTGCTACATTATAGCAATTCTCACCCCTTTTCTCAGCCATCGGCCTAGACTCCCTCTTCACCTCCAAGCCATAATTTCGCAGCATCATACATGCCTAGATACAAACCGCTGCCAACTGCCGTCCAAGCACAGCGAAACGCTCCCCCGCGGAAGAATCCCCGGATGCCCTTTCCACGCCAGATGTCTTCCATCACCGAGATTGCGCCCTTGCGATGTCGCTGAGCGTTGTTTCTGTCATCCCCGGTGCCGGCTTTCACCATCATTCGTGTCTTAATCACATCGCTCGGTGTTGTCACAAACGCAGCCAGGGCCCCGGCCGTCACCGCACTCGATCCAGCTATCAGGCCCGTCTCCATGACGCCTTTCGTCTGGTCCTTTCGAGAACGCAACCGCTTGTCCCACAAACGCCCTCTTGCGTATTCAAACATGGGAAATTGAAGGGCCGTAAAGGGCAAGTTTCGTGCTACCAGCGCTGTGTAGCCCGAAAATAGACTCCTTGTTGCATTACCTGCTCCAATTAGGCGACGGAATGCCGCCAACGACGTGGATTTGCGCAAACTTGATCCCGTAAATTCGGCGCGTATCATTTGAGCATTTTGCTTTATGACCTCTCCTGGAGTGAGGACGAGACAGGATGCCATCTCGGCGACAGATGAGGCACACGAATGAACCATTGGCTCGGGCACAGACAAATGCCGCCCGAATATGCCCTTTGCGCTTTCATACGTGGCGAAGAATACTCCAGCTAAGAGAATAAAAATTAGCTCATCCTTTTTCATGGGTTGGCTATATGCAGTAAATTCACAGCACAAATAAGAACAAAGATCGATATCATGCTATACCTGCTGGGAGAGTAGCCAGTATCACGCTCCCTATGCCTTGGTACAGGCCACGCAAGGCCAGAGGCTTTGAATTGGGCGCTGTTGCAGTCTTGGGCACGAAATCTTGGCTCTGATAGCGCGTCTTCAGCGTATCGAGAGGATATATGAGCATATCGACTGTGAATGCCGCTGCGGCACCGGCCTGTTCCATATCGTGTAAATGCCAAAAAAGATCGTAACGCTTTCCCTTAAGCGCGCGCGAAGAACAGCCTTACCAGGTATATTTCCTTCATTGTAACCCTTTCAAGAATATTGAATGCTCACATGGCTCTTTGCTGTGAAAGAATGCAGCGCTATGGCGGTGGACGAGATGCAAATACATGTATTCAATACATCATCGGGTCGATGACATCATAAACGTCAACCAGCCTCCGTCCTTTTATCATTTTGTTGTTCACGCTGCAGCAAACTATTTGCCAAGTTGAAGAGTTTACAAATGATTTAGCTCTCACTCTATTTGATTTTTTTTCTTCTCGTTTCTACTGGTTTAATAATATGTTTAATCTTGTTGTATAATGTACACAAATGGACAACCGCATCAACTCAATGCGAACGAATTGCTAGCAAAATAACCCAGTCTTCATCCCATTTATAAGTCCAATCCAAGCTCCCTCTAACCATATAGTCCATATGCTTGCCTTGGGCATGTCTAAATTCTATTCATTCAATATTGCGAATTGGTTTGCTCTAATCTTCTAGAGCTTGCTTTTGATGCCAGCTGCATCTTCCGAAACAACGGCGATGACAACGCAGATATCGTCCACTTTACCCCCATGCCAGTTTTCGTGGGGATAGTATTTCTTTACTTCCTTGGCGAATGGTCCATCTCTCTTTGTGTTTACACTCGCCTGCTTCGCAGCCAGGACTAGCTCGGTCGCGAGTAAACTTTGCAATGTCACGGCTTTCTTCGTCTTCCCATCTGCTGCATTATTTTCATATGGAGATCCCGTAAGGCTGTCCAGAGAATCAGCCACGGTGACCGCCTCATTGGCAGCCATATTCCATGCGCCACTCGTCGCCATGACTCGGCTAGCGATCCGAAGAATATCCTGGTTAAACAGGTTGTCTAGCACACCGTCGGTAGCAAAGACCAGCACATCTCCATGGCGCAAGTGGTGGTGTGTTACATCAGCATCCCGCGGCAAATCACAGAGCTGCGATCCGCCAAAGGCTGCCATCCGAGCGGCAACACTAGGCGGGACGACTGAAAGCTGGAATGGAGTGTTGAACGCGTGGGTTTGTGGTTCAGAGTATGTATGTACCGCGTTAAGTCGCAGCTGTAGAAAGCCCGAATCGCCGAGGTTTGCCACGTCCAAGACGCCCTCGGGTCTCGCAATCGCAACACAAGCCGTGCTGCCGCCAGCGGGCACATTTGGATCCTCGCATACCGCCTCGTACCCTTTTTGCATGAGTTTTCTTGCTGTGAGAGGCGCATCGTTGCCCGAGGGGTATTCGTATGCCACGGCGGCCATGTAGTCGCACAATCCGTGTGAGAAGTCAGCCGGGTCGACTCCAGAATCCACCCAGCCGCCCACTCCATCTGCGACGCCAAAGGCCACAGAGCCCGACTCATTAACTCGGCTCACGAAGAAAGCATCGTGGCCAGATTCGGGTCGCGAGGACTTTCGGCGATGTCGGGGAGGCTGGATTCGATTGTACGGGTTGAAATGGAAGACGTGAGTGGATGGGTCATATGGGCGATCCTTTGCGATAAAAGACGCGGCGATGTGATACGAAAATTTTGGAGACGAGGATAGAGGTGCGCTAGAATAAGAGCGCAGCGCCTGTGACATCGATTTATAGCATAAAGTCGGCGAGGCCTGACGAGGTCTGGACGCGCAACTGGAGGCTATCAGGTCGTTAGCAAACGGGGGGGCGCCGAGCAGCAATGGCGAGTCAATCAGAGCTACGAACCGTGGTACAGCGTTCGCAATAGCGGCGAGGCAGAAAATCTGCTAGGGAGAAACATGGTCATCTGGTATATCTCGACTGCGATGAATTGTCGCAAAGCAAAAGGGCATTCCTTGACAGGCGACGCAGTCCGTGGCGGGCAGCGCAGCCGCCAATCAGTACTATACTTGAGACGGACTATCTCTTCGCCATTATTCAGCAGAAAGTCTCAGGGCAAGAGAAATCCGCCTGCGCCGAAAACAACAGCCGGGTGAAGCGTGCGGATGGCAATGGAGGCTTTGTTGGCGTTGTTTGTTCAATCGAGTTTGCTCGCCCCCACCAAGAATCCCCAAAAGTCCCAAAAGTCCATGGAAAAAAGCCCGTTGATAAACAACGTAATGATTAGCTAACTACGGCTTGGCGCGTGGCCATCTTTCCGAGCATCTACCGGCCTGCGTAGCCGAGTTATCACCACCCACACACCTATCGTTATAGTGCCATCTACGCTGTAACGGCGCCATTTGCACTGTATGTCTGGCAGCTAGGCTCCCTGGAGCTCCACTGCAGTTTCCCAATATGGAGATGCCCTGACTGACGCCGAAGCTCCAAGTGTCCATCTCCATCTGCGAGCATCACAAGCAAGAAGCAGCATTGCGAGCCACAGCCCTCATCCCATGCGGTGACAATGTCGTCCTCAAGCCCAGCGCCGCACAAGCCTCGGCGGAAGCCCAAGAAATCCGACAATGACATCGACAAGCCTGTGCGGGTGCGATCCGAAGCCCTCGTGCGCACGCCGTCGTTCCCCTTGGCGGCCTTTCTGTGGCCGGCGCGCACGTCCTTGTCCCAATGGGAGGTGCTGCCGCTGGTATTGATGGTGGTTGGGCTGTTTCGATGGGCTGCCGGGCTCTGGGGATACTCTGGTGAGGCCTGCGAAAATGGCGATGCGAATGTTTGCTTTCCTCTGATCAGCGGCTGACAAGAAGACGGCTTGTTCTTATAGGATTCCAACGACCGCCCTTGTTTGGCGACTACGAGGCCCAGCGCCATTGGATGGAGATCACCGCGCATCTGCCCATTTCTCAGTGGTATTTCCATGACTTGGAATGGTGGGGGCTCGACTATCCTCCTCTCACGGCGTACCATAGCTGGGCTCTGGGCAAGATTGGAAGCTTGATCAACCCCGAGTGGTTCGCCCTGGTGTCCTCGCGCGGCTCCCACGATCCAACACTAAAAATCTTCATGAGAGCGACTGTCATCATCTCCGAGTTCCTCATTTTTGTTCCCGCCACGACTGTCTTTGTGCGGCGATTCAGCCGGCTCAATGGGGTGAATACTTGGACGAGCAATCTGGCCCTCGTAGCTATTCTCATGCAGCCAGCTACGATTCTCATCGACCACGTTCACTTCCAGTATAACACCGTTATGCTTGGCTTCGTCGTGGCCAGCATGTCGAGCATGCTTGCCGAGAGGTACATGTGGGCAGCTGTCTTCTTTGTAGCCGCCCTTGGATTTAAACAGATGGCGCTCTACTATGCCTTTAGTGTCTTCTCGTATCTTCTGGGAAGATGCATCACCACGGGTATCAATCCCAGTAGGCTGTTCGGTATCGCACTAGTCACCATCATTTCTTTCGGTGTGCTGGTTCTGCCTCTGGCTCTTGGTGTGCTCTACGACAAGCACCGCGGCATTGACGCTATGCCCGAGCTTAAAGGGTCTGCGGCACCACTTCCCATTTTCTCATTCATCACCAATTACATTGATACTCAGCATTTCTACTATCCAATTGTTGAGCAGCTGGTCCAGATGGTTCACCGGGTCTTCCCCTTTTCTCGTGGCCTCTTCGAAGACAAAGTTGCAAACTTCTGGTGTGCGCTCAATACCGTCATCAAGCTGCGCAATTTCCCCGTGGAACTCCTCCAGAAAGCCGCTCTCGGGATGACCCTTCTTTCCATAATCCCTCCCAATATCATCCTGTTCTTACGCCCGCGAAAGTCGGCTCTTCCGCTAGCGTTTGCGGCCACCGCATGGGGATTTTTCCTCTTCAGCTGGCAGGTCCACGAGAAGAGCGTCCTTCTACCCCTGATGCCGATGACGCTGCTGCTAGCCGGAAAACAAGGAATGAGCGGCGAAGTCCGTGCTTGGGTGGGCTTTGCCAATCTTCTCGGAGCTTGGACATTGTTCCCTTTGTTACACAGAGTCGACCTGAGGGTGCCATATACAGCCCTCACTCTCCTCTGGGCATACCTTTTAGGCCTCCCTCCAACCTCTTGGAGTGCACCGTTCCAAGAAGGACAATCTGCTCTTGTCCAGTGGGGCACAGCTCTGCTACAAAGCACCTTTTACGTCACCATGGCGGCGTGGCATGTCCTGGAGGCTTCTGTCATACCGCCACCTGGCAAGCCAGATTTATGGGTTGTCGCCAACGTCGGCGTAGGTGCGGCAGGTTTCTCCATCTGCTATCTTTGGTGTTTTTGGAGGTTGTTACGGGAAACCGACTTCTTGCCAAGTGGCGGCAAGGTGAAGGCGAAAACACAGTGAATACGGCTACAGCCGTAGCGTTATTGTTAGACTAAGAAAGAGAGCTGGAGAAAGATAAAGCTGGCCCATATAAACAGGCTGCATAGAGGAACTGTCCGTCGAATTCTTTATGCGAGAGAGATTCTTGTCACCAGAGATTGTAAACAAACGAGACCCCTTGTTTGCCAAATCTCCAACTGCCGAGCCAGGTAGTAACGAAAGCGGCAAACCAACGGCGTAGAAGAAGGCAGGGGTGGTGGCAGACTATCTAATACTCAGAAATCCCCATAGATAATCATCAACCCATAATCAGATTCTACAGTTACTACCTTAACCTTCGGCATTTGCTATGTATAGACTTGTTTAACTGAGATATCCGAAGCAGATTCAGAATGTCAGATCAGATAGAACCAAGCTTTGGCAACAAAGGTGCCCAATGCTCTTAATCTTACTCTCCGATGTTTGACAATATTGTAGTATTCCAAATCCGGCATCTTGCCTCGCATTTCCCCTTGACTTCAAGATCACGCAAGGCCATCAAGTGGTCTATCCGTGGCTACAGGTATTCTCCATTCTCTCCGATGAGGCGAAACAGGGCATTCGGGGGACAAGCTTGCTGCTCTCTTGCATCCGGTTAACGCCATGACCCTTCGGAAATCTTTCTTTAACGTTGAGATCGGAATCAAGTCCGAAAATGACTCCTCTTCTTCACCTCTCCCCTCTTCATTTAACCAGGGCTCGCCAACATGGTTTTCGATAGCATCGTTTTTCAGGAGTACTGAGAATCGAACCGCTTTGCTTTCATACTGCTTACGCGCGATGTGGTGTTTTCGAATAACGGCGTTTGCGGCCGTGATGTTTGGTGAGAAGGTTCTGTGTCGAGCGGTGCATGATGGAGCATCAACGTCTATTGGTATGTAGCAATATTGAGGGGTGGCGTGGAGAACTGTAATAACAAAGCAATCTTAAGCAGTCTCGACCAAATCACCATCTTCTACCAACTCCATTCATACAGTATCATTTACAACAACATCAATATCACCGTCATCATCATCATCATCATCATCATCATCATCATCATCATCTACGCCATCTTCCATCTCTTCTTCACCATCGACATTTATAACCTCCCCTATTTCGCCATCATCATCGTCGTCATCATCATTATCATTATCATATTCTCCTACTACTCAAGCTCAGCCACAAGTAACGGCCTCTAATTCATCATCTCCTATTCCTACAACGCTTTCAGACACTAAAGGAGAAGAAACGACTACACATCCACCTACAACACAGCCCACCTCAGTAAATACTACAGCGCAAATCGTGGCCATCGCCATAGGAAGCTCCGCCATCGTCGGCGTCGTCGCCGCCTTCTTCTTCTTCGCCGGCCGCCGCAGCAATCGCCGCTCCTCCATGCACAATGTTGCCCCGAACCTTGGATCCTTCAGGACAAAGCTCGACAAACGCTGGAGGAAGAATTCAAGTCAGAATGTGCATTCGGGACATGCTACAGCAGCGCCCGCGGAGTTTGGGACTGTGGCAGAGGTGCGAGAGGTTTCTTTGCCTCCTGAGCGGCCAATCAACAATGAGCCTTACTTTTATCACCCCGTGACGGTGGCGAGCTCTCTTGCCAGAGAGTTGGACGGTAGCAGCATCATATCATACAAGTAAGTCGTAAAGATGATTTCTCTGTCTCACTTTGGTCGCCTGTTACCTTGACATTTAGAGTGTCCATTTCTAACTAACAGTTTAGCAGTCCGCCACCTGCAGCTCGGTTGCAACCTCAACGAAATACAGTTCTTCCTATTGAGTTGCCTGCCTCGTATGACCCAGGAAACTCGCCGCTACCAGAATACGAGGAGCTCGATGCTGCGAGGCGGCGTCAGATATTTTCTTGGGCAGCAGCGCCGGAGGCGACATATCATCCGGATAAGTTTGCACCGAGTAATATGATTTGATGGATGAAAAGTTCAAATTGCTCATACATGTATTTTTATGATTGGAATGGGACGATTTATGCATGTGTTATAGAACAAAATGGAGCAGAGGTTATGATGATGGCCTAGATTTTGATGATGATGAATATTTGTTGTGGTTTCGTTTGACAAACCAGCCTGATCAGTGTAGTTTTTAGGACTATATCAAAATACAAACAAATAATAGCATCTTAATTCCGCATCCTCTCCTAAAAGAATGCTAAATCAAGTGTTCTGTTGCTTTTCGTTCAGAAAAATCTTTCATGTAGGGTAGTCCAAACAGCTTACTTGGACAGAGTACACTCCACAAGTTGAGACTAACAAAACCACTTGGTGCCTCGAGAGACGGAGCCCTTTAATTCACGTAAGCCAAATTTCCTACGCAGGAGAAAAGCTTAGCATGGCTTTCACCTCAACTACAGAGCAAAATCACATTCGAACCAGTCACACAGTTTGAGCAGAACGGGTATTCGAAAAAAAAAACGGCAAGTCGTCAATTTCATGATTGGACCTATCAGTTCAGCCTATAAGAGCCACCGTGCCATCCATGAGCAGTCAATCCTCCCACGCCACCAGAGCCATGAAAGGCTAACCGCACAACATGCTCGTAACTTTTCCGAAATTCGTAGAGGGTCGTAACTTTGCGGATCCTGTTTAGAAATAGGTCGCTTAGTCGAAAAGGCCGAAACCCATATCCTCGTCGGACTCCTCCTTCTCCTCCTCCTTCTCCTCAACAGCCTCAGCGGCGGCAGCGCCACCGGCAGCAGCGCCACCAGCGGGAGCAGCACCGCCAGCACCGCCAGAGGGAACGGAAGCGAGCTTCTCAGAGCCAGCGGCGATCAGCTAGAAGAGAGAGACTGTTAGATTATGCCAGTGTGAAAATTTTCATTGGGGTCAAAATCATACCTCGTTGACGTCCTTGCCAGAGAGCTCAGAGATGAGCTTCTCGAGACGCTCATCCTCGGCCTCAATGCCGACGGAGCTGAGGACAGCCTTGACGTCCTCAGCAGAGGGGGAGGCGTTGCCGCCGAGGGTGAGCAGGAGGTAAGCTGCGAGGTGCTTCATTTTGAAAGTTTCTGGAAAGAAAGAATTGTTAGAAATCTTCGATTTTTTTTTTTTTTTTTTTTTTTGGTTTTCCAAAGGCGGCGGGGATGTGGAAAGCAGCGGATTCTGCAAACTCGATGGAACAGACAGTGATATCCGATATCAAGTTTGATTCAATCGACGCAGCGATGAAGAGAGAGGCAACTCACTTTAGGAGGTTCAAGAGGAACACGAGAAATCAATCACTTTAACCGCAAGTTGGGCGGAGACTGAAGCCTTCGAGTTCTGGTGGTGGTTGATGGCTTGTTGTCGAAACAAAAGTTTGGAAAAAAAGTTCCCACAAATAGAAAGTTGCAGGGCATTTTACATTGTGGGCGCTAAAATTGCTGCTAGCCGAAAACGATCGTCGTTAGGGCGTGGGGTCCAGCCACATCTCCTTATCGCACCGCCACAGATAATCAGGGTATCACGTGGACATTTGCCTTGTTCCAAAGCCGTGTGGCGTCAGCCTGTTTTCTAGCCGTAGCTCTGCCGGCATGAGCCAGCCTTTCTTTCTGAACGCTTTTTCTCTTGATGGTAGTAGTTTGTTATAGATACCCGTTTTATTCCCTTCATCTTCGCTGGCCAAATATCGCTATATTCGATTATCTTTCATTTCCCCCTTTGAGGACATCTCCTCCATAACCGCACGGTACGCATCCAGATCCGAAAGCGCCACTCGAAAGGCTTTTGCCTGTTGGTTTGAGGGGAGCGTGCTTCGCGCCGATTCGCTTCCTCTGTGCTGGATGAGCCGAGGAGCGACGTTATCTATGCATCGCCGCGTGTAATCGATTTGGGAGGGCTACGTGAGAAATTTAGCTGGAATAATCTCGATTTTGAAGGACTAGAAGTCTCGCGATAGACACGATGCCGGTGGGTTGCCTTATCCTTTCCTCTCCTCCCCTCTGGCCACCTTTGGGCATCAACAGGTACAGTGGCTAATCTAGATGACCAGATCGGAGATCTTCTAGCCCAAATCAGCGGCGGGAAGTCCTCGGACAACCCTGCGCCGGCCGTTCAACGACCGCAGAGCGCTTCTATCAAACGAAAGGCCGATGATGATCTTACAAGGAATGACTCGAAGACACCGCGTCTATTCGCACAGCCTGCAAAACTACCACAGCGACCCGCGGCCTCTACTCTGCCAAAACCGCTGCCGATCCCTTCAAAGCCTAACAATGTTGCGAATCGACCGGCTAGGCCAGTAGTTGCCAGTAGGCCGCCAGCACCACCCCCCGTTGATCCAAGCAAGCCTAAAGCTCCTCCGAAGAAGGGCTCGTATGCGGAGATTCTTGCTCGAGCCCAACGGGCACAAGCCGTCATGGGCCAGGTTGGGAAAATTCAGCATAAAAAGGTGGAGGGGGGAGCTATCAAGAAGGACAAAGAGAGGGGTGATGTCAAGGCCGCACCTTTGGGTGCCCAAGGCAGGAAAGCCCCTACTGGCTACAAGGGATCATCGAAGCCGGGACAGCGCAACGGTACCAACGGGAATGCATCTTCAAAGACTGATCGGAATGGCGCTGCTTCTCGACAGCCTTCGAAGGTCGCGGCACCTTCTAGGAAGGCTTCTGTGCCAGAGCCAGAGAAGAAAGTTAAGAAGGCAGCGTTGGCGACTACCGGTTACACCGGAACGGCACGTCCCAAGCCGGGCGCTGCGCTGAAGAAGGGCAACGCCCCACGAGGCGGAGCCCTTCTCAATGCCCCTCCTCCCCGATCCAACTCATCTAGACGATCACGGTATGAAGACGATTATGACGAGGACATGGATGACTTCATCGATTATGATGACGAAGAAGACGACGGTCAACGCTATGATTATGCATCGGATGGATCATCTGACATGGAAGCCGGCATGGACGACATCGACGATGAGGAGCGAATGGCAGAGCGAATTGCTCGGCGTGAAGATGAGCGAGAGCAGCAGCTCGAAAAGTCACTCAAAATGGCAAAGGAGGAGAAAAAGCGCAAAGCTCTCGAATCTCTGCGCGCAAATCGACGCTGAGAGCAAGAATAGGATGGCTTTGAATATATGAGAGGAGAGGGCGACTTTCTTCCACTCTCTCGGCGGTATACCCTTGTTTTCGATGCGCGATTCTCTTTCTCTACAACATATTCTCCGGCTATTGACTTTTGATTTAAATTTTTGGAGCGAAAATAACAATTTTCGTTTCTTGACGATTCGAAACGCAGATACTGAGCGGAATTAATGAAGAATGGAAGAGAGTAGGCGTTGGGGAAAACAATATGAAAGGAGGAGAAGGAGAAGGAGAAGAAGCGTTGGGCAGCGTTGCAACAGAAACAAATGGCAGACCATTTGTCCAAGTCATTAGCGACGGAGTTTTATCATTAGAGAAAGAAAAGTTTTGTGGTATTCCGCAGGCTTTTGGTGGATTGTTTCTGGTAGTATTTCTTCTTCCTTTTTTTTTTTTTGTTCTTTTCTTGTTCTTTTCTTCTTCTTTTCATGATTTGCTATTTTGTGCTGTTCTTTTTCTTCTTTTCTTTTCGGCTTTGATTTTCTGTTAGCGGTGTTTCTTGGAGGACTGGATTTGCATTACAAGGCGCAAAAACAAGGACCTGACTACAATGTCTGGAATTGGACAAGAGCTAGCTTTTTTATTAGTATTATTATTTTGACAAGGAAAGCCAACCAATGTGTATAATTGTCAAATCGTGCTTCTGATATATATTTATAAGCAAAATCTTTATTGGAAAACGAAAATATCGTATTGGCTACCGTGAACCTATGAACCATATCTTCGAGCAAAAAAGTATAGAAAACAACAGTTACACCGGCCTTTATATAAACGAATAGTAAATAACAGATTTATCCTTGGCTTTTTTTTCACGCTCCTTTTTTTCGACCCAATCAACTGAATCCTATAAATTGTTAATGAGAAAGAGAGAACCGTTAGTCATTGTGAAGGCAGACAACTTCTTGTCTCTCCTCGCACCCAAACGAGTTGAGCTCGAAAGAAAGACAAGCAAGCCTTTAAGGAATCACCAGACCAAATATGAAAAAAAGAAGAAGAAAAACATGAGTGGTGTCGATGAGAATAATGTGTGTGAATAGTCCCAGCTGGGGTTAGAACATTGCTTCTCAAGGCATCCAGCCGAGCTCATGTTCAAGATCCTAGCAGCCAGTTGGCGCCGCCTTTTTTCCCCCCCAGGTCGACATTGTCACACTTGCAAAACTGTCAAGCAAACTCCGCCCAATGAATAATTTTTTCATAAAACAAAACGGCAAGCACACATTGAAACAAGAACAGAATAAAACAGCAGGTGCATATGGGGTTTGTAGAAACGACATCTAACAACGTGTAGATGTGCATATAAACATCCGAGTTTGGCTTTTTCAGATGGTTTGAGGAGAAAGGAATGAAAATGGTTGTGTGCGAGCGCAACTAAAACAACCCAATCAAGGTAGATCGTCGCTCCGTGACTGCTTCCCACTTGAGCTTCCGTACGGTTTCAGGAGCCAGCCCTGATAATGCTTCAACCCCTGAGCGCTGATACTATTAGCGGTGGGAATGATAGAGGGAGGCGGATTGCTTCTACGAGGTGGCTCTCGCTTAGCGGGCTGTGGTGGGATAGCAGGGAGGCTGGACGTAGAAGGTGGCAGCGTAGAAACAGAAGCAGGCGCAGATGTCGACGTGAGCGTAGATGTGGGCATTGATGTGGATGTGGATGTGGATGTGGATGTTGAGTTCTTTTCCTCGTAACTGGGGGGAACCGCCGCCGAAGCTCCAGCAGTATTCATGAGGCCCTTCTCGCGAAGATATTGAATGGATTGGAGGATAGCCAAGTCTTCTTGCTCTTTGTCGTTCAAAATCAACCGCTGCTGGATAGTCAAACGACCATTGTTGGCCTCGCGTTCTTTGATCGCCGCTTCCCTAGCTTGGGGATCATGGACGAAGCGGCACTTGCCCTTCTTCCCGCAAGTTCCACCAGTAGAATAATATTTGCAATGTCTAGTAATATCAGCCTTCCTGGCCGAGGAAGAAGGAGGAGGTGCGGGTTGAGTGCGGCTGGACATTACTTCTGGCTCATCATCAGACGAGTCATCAGATGGCTCTCGCATCTCGTCACCCTCATCACCCTGCTCTCGCTTCCTCTTGATGGAAAACTCGACTCTTCGCAGTTGCTTTCTCAGTCTATCGGCTTCCTTCTCCAGAGAGGCAGCCTTGTCCTCTTCTTTTCGCGCCAACTCGGCGGCCTTTTTGGCTTCGATGCGCGCTCTGGTGGGAAACTTCTTCTTTCGTTCGGCGATAAAAGCCGCAACATCGCTAATACTAAACCAAGGAAACGTGGTTAATAAGAATATAGTTGGAAGTATAAAAGATGGTATGACTCACTTGAGAGTTTCTTGGCCAATTAGCTCGGTCAGGGTTTTCTCCTCTCCTTCATCATCTTCAGTTTCCGAGTCAACGCCAGGTGTTAGGCCCAACGTATTGGTCTTTCTCTTCTTCTTTTTACCGACTGAAGGAGACTCGGACTTGTCTGGCTTTGAAGAGTTATCCACATTGTTATTGGATGGTTTTGGTGGACGTGTTTTATCGTTAGCCCCATGATGATGGGAGTGATGACTACCCCGCCCCTTGCCATGGCCGTCTCTATGGCCACCCCGCCCTCGACGAGGATACTGGCCGTGTGAAGAGTCTTGGTGGCGAGCGGCAACAGGAGGAGGCGGAGGAGCTGCATAAGCATATTGTGGTGGAGGATAATGCATAACTCGAGGATCAGGGGGGTATGGTTGATGGAAGCCGCCAACTATCGGCGGAGGTGCCGCCTCATATTCATGGCTGTGGCGGGCGGGAGGCACGCCCTGGGATGGCTTGTGGCCTCCACGATCACTGTAGCCTCCTCCGCGACCTCTGCTATTCCCGTATGTCTGATGAGTTCCTTGACCGCTCCACTGCGCCTGGCTTGGTGGAGGAGGGGGAGCTTGATAGGGGTAGGGTTGAGGGGCGGCATAAGGGGCCTGCTGGGGGTATTGAGACGGAGTATAGGGTTGAGGAGCGTAATTTGGGTGATAGTTTGTTGCAGAGAGCGGTACAGGAGCATGCGGATGTGCGTGATGTGCGGAAGCATGGCTGTGGTCTGGAGCCCACTGCGGCTGAGCAGCTGGATAGCTATTCGCCGGCGGATGAGAGCTGCCGTAAGGGACTGCGTGCTGGGCTGGATATGGCTGCCCAGTGTACTCGTATCGCGGTTGCGAGCTGTGATAGTCGCCACGGCTTCCATGGTAGTGGCCGCCTCGACGACTGCCCGATCCGCCGCCGCGATTCTGGCCATAAGGAGTCGAACTCGACTGCCCGTAGCTGGCGCTGCCCGACGTAGGGGGCGGAGGGGGAGGTGGTGCGTAGTTGTACGTCGACATTGTTCATGAATTCATGTAGAAAAAATGGAGCGGATCTGGCTGTTTTGGAATCAAGTCAAACAGTGTCAGGCAGCATCGGCTGCTGGAATATTCGAGCAAGAGGCGGACGCAAAAGAAGGCGAAAGAGTGTGTCGGACTTCGAGACTTCTCGGATTCGACGGGCAGCTTGCAACGCAGGAGCAGGAATTGGACGACGATAAACAAGATAAGAATTCAAATTGAGAAACAGAAAATGTGAATTGACACGATGCGGCGAAATTCCAGGCGAGAAGTGATGTAGACCTGGATGTTGGTGGCAAAGACGCTGCTCAGGTGCGTCTGAGATGATGGTCGACGGCAAGATGCTCGACGATGTCTGACTTTCCCAGAAAACGAAGTGCCACCGGGCATAAGGGTGCGCTAGTCTGATAAAAGAAGGCGGTGGGATTCGGTCCAGAGCGAAGTGCCGCGCAGCTAGCCACATTGTGACTAGCTTGTTCTTACTCAGCAAGCATGTCGCCGAGAGCTCTTAACTTTTTTGTACGTATTTCCAGATTATGAGATGCACAATCGATTATTGGTGAGAGCTGCATACTCAAGGTACCGGAATGGAATGCATCTGAGGACGGCATCTCATCCGTGATGGTTTCTTATTCTCGTCGCCGCCTATGAATCACTGCTGAGAAGGCCATTGGACTTTTTGTGAAAATCTAGAAGAATGTTTATCCTGGTATGTAGCCAGAAGTCTTGATTTTATGAGTACGTATTTCGCATGGCATCACTGACCCTCAGAGTCATAGACCAAATTTTCCGATCTGGTGCAGATCTCTCCAGAGGATTTCTCCAAGCACAGCATCGTGGCAATAGAGGATAACATTAATGCGAAATACGCAAACAAGGTTAGCGTTTACGCCGCATGTTTTGGTGGTAGGGAAAGTGGCTAAGGCTCATCATTCGGCACAGGTGGTTCAAAAAATCGGACTATGTATTTCACTATACGACGTTTTATGGACATCGGAGGGTCTGATAGGCCATGGAACAGGCCTAGTCAATGTTAATGGTATGCTGCACTGACTGGATTTCCCTTCTCATGTCCTAAATATGCTTACACCAAAACCAGTCGAGTTTCGGATGATAGTCTTTAGACCTTTCAAGGGGGAGGTGATGCTTGGCAGAATACGCAGCTCGACTCCCTCTGGAATCCACCTAAGAACAGATTTCTTCGACGACATCTTCGTGCCCTATGAGGAGCTGCCCCAGGGAGCTGAATAGTGAGTCTCATTCTTATTCATATCTCCAAGGTCAACGTGCCACAAGCGCTAACAACGCCGAATAGTAATCATAGCGAGCAAATTTGGATATGGAACTTTGACGAAGAGCGTCTATTCTATGATAACCATGAAATGGTTCGTTTTCAGGTTATTGACGAAGAATGGCACGACCAAACCCCGGCCGGTCCTACTGCAGCTGAAGACACGCCGGCAAAGACTCCCTACAAGATCAAGGGCAGCATGGCCGCTGAAGGTCTTGGAGTATGCTTATGGTGGGATGGTGCTTAATGGTATGATTAGAGGCGTTATGGGGTACAATTTATTGATAATATCATGTTTGTCATTTTGATTTTAAAAAAAAATCTACAAACATTCTATACCCGGATCCTCTCCAGGAGTCGCTCCTCGACACCATCCAAGACAGAGTAATGCTCAATGACAGCCAGGTTTTCAGCCTCGGCCTTGAACATCTTGCTAGGGTCCTGGCCAGGGGCCATGGGACCAACGGGCATCTGCTGGGCCTGCATCTGCTGGGCGATTTGGCTAGCGGCTGGTTTAGGTTGTTAGTTAAATGTCTGCTTCAACGTCCTTTAATCAGGACCGGGTTGTGCATGCACATACCATTATCGCTACCAAGGAGGAACACATAAACAAATTGGAGTCCAAAGATGCACAAAAAGTACCAGCTGATACTGGACATCCAGCGAGGGTCCATATCTTTGGTCTGAACTCCAGCCTGCAGCATGCTCTTGAATTTGATGGTAATAGGGAACGGCAGTTTCACTGCGCGTGGTCAGCACAAAGAGTCATCTCTCCGGCAAGAATTTTGACGACATACTGATGACATATCCGCTGAAGAACGCATTGACCCAGCTCATGATCAATGTGTTGGGAATAATCATGGCCATGTTGTTCTTCATCATGCCCATCATACCCTCCATAGCATTCGGGTCCGACAGGGGGTTCGCCGGAGGCTGGCCTTTTTGCTGCGGGTTCTTCAGGTAGGCACCAGATTCAAACCCATCAATCAGGAAGTCTCGGCGAGTCTCGAAGGCTTTGCGTGACAGCACATGGTAATTGGTCTTCAGGTTGGCGCCATGGGCGAGGGCACGCTGCTCGCGGATGGTCTTGATGTCGGCCTTCTTCGGGGTGGTTGCCATGAGGACAGATGCATAGTGGCGGAGGACACCCGTCAGGACCATGACAATGGTGATGGGGATGAGGATCCAGTAGCTATGAGCAGAAGCATCACGTTAGCTGTGCCGGCTGGAGCCACGGCCGCGGGGACACGTACAAGAGCTGGGGATCCCTGTGCAGGGTCTGAGCTGGGATTTGCGCCATGATGGTGGTTTGCTTGGCTGCTCAGGCGCAGTCGAATCCAATGCGGCGCCGTCAGCGGTTGGCAATGGTGCTGCTATAGAGGGGTGAGATATTACGAGGCATGCAGTCAATGGATAGCTTAGCTGGGAATGATGAGGTGGAGGACAGCTATTACGGAGTATCCTACCGCCGGCAGCCGCAGAAAGCCCCATATTTCCGGCACAGCTGTCGCCTTGGAGCCAATTGCCACCTGAACACCCCACGATCAGCGCGCAGCACTAATTAAGCCACTACAAAGGTAAACTACAGGCCACCTCTGCCTCAACTTACACCAGCGCCAGCGCTTTGCGACACCTGCGATTCCGTCAACACAACCGAAACCATGGCTGCAGAAAAGATTTCCCTATATAACCTCGCCGGTAAGCCCAAGCTCGACTGATGGCTACATTTGTTGGCGTGCAATTGGTCGAGTCTCTCTTGTTCTGACACCGTGGCCACAGATCTCAAGAACACGGCCGACGATGCGATTCCCAACTACCTCAACTCTCTAAAATTCAAGCAGACACACTTCCTGAGCGACGTGCGGCTAGGGCTTGGATACACTGCATTCGTCATTTGCGCAGCATGTTTCGCATGGGACTACAAGCTGGGCTTTGAGGACACCAAAATCTACACAGCCATCGCGGTGGCCCTCTATACTCTTCTAAACGGTGCTCTGACATTCTGGATGATGTTTGTCGAGAAGGGCGTTGTATACCAGGGGACTTCACCATCTGGAGAGAAGGTAACTTGAAATCCAGGTCATAGGAGACCGCAGTGCACTAGCTGACAAGGGAACCCAACAGATCACAGTAGTCAGCACAACGAAGAAGCTGGATCCCACCTACAGACTCTCCATTACCGTCACAGACAAATCCGCAAAGTCACACATCATCGAGGTGGCCAAGCCATTCGCCTCCTTCTTCGACGAGAGCGGCTACTTTGTGGCCGTTCCATTCCAGGAGATTCTAGCTACAGCAGTCCCCGTCATCGGCAAGCTAGACCCCAGACGCATCAAATCAGAATCCCAGGACATGCTGAATGCGAACCCTGAACTTTTGGATGCGATTCTCGCGGCAAACAATGGTGCATCTACGGGAGTAGACGCATCAGAAGGTGGGAAGCGACAAAAGGCGTAAGCGAGGGGGCAGCATGGAAAGGGGCAATTGCTCGAAAATGTACTTGAAGAATTAAAAAAATGAAAGGAGCTAGCGCGTATCTAAATCATAAAGCTTGATGCCTTATTCATCTACTTGGCCAAAAATGCGATTTGTGCTGGAAAGATGCCATGTGTCTTGTAAGCAGCATTTCTGTTTGGTACGTGTAAGCTGAACTTGCCGACGGAGACACAAAACCAACCAAACAAAACATTGGAAGTGATGTGAGCTTCACTTTTTATCAATCATTTATAAAGACTTAATCATTTGTTTGTTTGATTGTTATAGGCAACAGTCTCAAGTTGATTGGCTCTCTTCATTTTCAGCACCAGTGTCTCTCTAGAATGCAATCATGACGCCAGCCCTCACCCTGGAGTAAAACCAAAAGCGCATATAAGCATCTGAATTTTATTAAAAAAAAATAAGAATCAAAGAAGATAATAAAAAATAAATCAAGTCTGAATGCTAATGATGGCTGGAACTAAGTTAGGCAAAAGAGAAAGACGTGAATATATGTATTGCATTCGCACGTCTCTTTACAAGCATTTCTGGAGCGCACCTCGCGCCTCGCTGTTCAGGCCATCGCCGTGGGGGCTGTGCGTAACTATAAGCCGCCTAGAAATCCTTCCTATACGAACGATGAAACGCTCACAAAAATAGAAATCATATAAATATCCTATTCCCCACCAATAATTGAACCCGATGCATACGAATTGAATGGCAATGGATACATGCAAACAGCCGGCTAACACAAATGGTAGTCGTAGGATCTGCCCGTCAGCAGCAAATGCTCGGCCCCGAGAAGATGCAAACACTACTAGGGTATTATTACCATCTTACGCCGGGCGATTGCATCCCGCAGGTTTCGGCTCATGGCGACGGGAACATTGTCACGATTGTTTCGCCGTTTGACTGCAGAAGGCATCTATCCCGATCGCAGTGGACCGCGGGTAGTGGCTTGAAGGAGATCGAGATATGCCCTGGCCGGAGACAACTGAATTAAACCCGACTTGCCTAAATGGGATCTTCTGTTATCAATAAATGCTCCCCTGTTTCGACAAGAATCAAGTGAAACTTTAAATTATTTCTCCCTTGTTTGACCATTCATTCGTGATATCTGCATCTCACCATCCTAATAAATACAATTCTCCAACAAATCGTCCCATCATGGCCAACACGCCAGATCGTCTCGTTCCCATGCGAGTCATCGTCTGCGGCGTCCAGCGAACAGGCACCCTGAGTAAGTTCACACTGATACCATCTCAACTCATACCATGTATATTATATTGCATCACCACCGCCAACACTTACACGCCAGGCATGCGAATCGCCCTCCAGCAGCTCGGCTTCGGCGACTGCTACCACATGCACAACATCCTCGAAAACCCGCAGCAAGAAGCCCCCAAATGGATCCGCCTCATCGAAGCCCACTTCGGCGGGCAAGGCACAATCTCAAAGGCCGACTTTGACGCCGTCCTCGGCAACTGCCAGTCCTGCGTCGATGTGCCCCCCGCACTCTTTGGCGTAGAGCTCGCAGCCATGTACCCAGAGGCAAAGGTCATCGTCCTGAACCGCGACCCGGAGGATTGGTACCGCAGCGTGTCCGAGTCCATCATGGCGTCGGTGAATCCGACCTCGCGACTGGCCAAGCTGGGCATGCTCTTCTGCTTCGTCTTCGACCCGGCGACGCGCGCCTTTGCAAAGTTCGGCAGGGCCATGTCCGGGCTTGCATTCCGGTACGATCATCGCAGGGAAAAGGACAAGGCCATTGCCTGGTACACGAGCACCTACCAGCGCTTTAGGGATGAGATTCCCGAACAGCGGCGCCTCGAGTATCGGATTGAGGAGGGTTGGGGCCCTCTCTGCGAGTATCTCCAAGTCCCGGTTCCGATGGTCCGGGATGAAGAGACGGGGGAGATGGTAGAGGCGCCGTTTCCGCGTGCCAATGACCGGGAGACATTCAAGAAGAACCAGGCCAAGGGCAGGGAAAAGGCTATGAGGCGGGCAAGGAAGAATTTACTGGTAGGAGTTGGGAGGATGGCGCTGATGGCGGCGGTGGCATATGCGGGATATGCCGTGTGGGAGAGGCGGCTTGGAGGGAGATAGTACGAAAGAGACGCTATTCTTTGTATATATATATATAATTTTTTTAGTATTGTATATGTGACAAGTGTAAAAAGGGCAACTTTGGCAGTTATAGTATATGGCATTTGCTTGACCTTCACTTATATCCTTTGACCTGCATTTGCAAGGCAAGACATGTACTTCGCATGCATAAACCCGCAGTGCATCTACTCTGCACCAGCAACTTGAAAAGAAGGCATCGGCAATATTAACTCTCCATCAAAACCATGATCATCATATTATCCACCACGGAACGTAACATAAAAACAGCGATCTTGCCAATTCGTCAACCAGGCTGATCAATCTCCAGCGCTCAACAGCCCAAATATCCGATAATGCACACTGACATCATCGCCCACTTATAACCCCCCATCAACATCATGTAAATCGGGCCCTGAACCAAACTCATAGGCCGCAGAAAACCATCCATTGTCGACATGTGGAAATAAAAAAAAAAAAGAACTCTCTTCTCGAGAAAATGTATGCAATTCGTAAATAAAACAAAAAGGTAGTCGATTGTGTAGTAAAATATCATCGCATCGTCCCCAGGAATCCCGACCCCGAATGCGACGGCCTCCGTCTCGACGCAGACTCATTGCTGCCCCTCCTCTCCAGCTCAAAGCCCGACTCCCTCTCCGGGCTGCTGCTCAGTTGATGCTGCTGCTGCTGCTGAGGAGCGCCCTGGTGCTGCCGGTGCTGCTGGTCGACGCAATGGATCTTCTTCTGACCAGCAGCATAAGCCGCGACGACGTCTGCGATGGCGGCCTGCGAAGACGGCGAAGCCTCGTCCATGCCGAGCGAGCGATCCATGTTGTGTTGCGGAACGATGTTTCGAGGTTGAGCCAGAGGTCGAATGCCAGATGGTCAAACATTCGGGGCGTTTAAAAAAGAGAAACCTCCCTTCTAAACGGTCAAAATAAGAGAGGAGAGCTCCAATAATTGTTATTAATCTTTACTCCAATTGTCCCAATACAGTATTGCCGGGCGGCCGGCTCTTCCTGTCCACGCCCTCCTTTATAGACCTATACAATCTCCCCCGCACGTTGGAATGCCGGGAACCGTCCACTCCCATAAATGATCAACGCCATGGCCTAAAACGCTGGGCTAGAACATGTTCCGTCTCTGATGGATTTACCGGCTTCTGCTGTTGGGCTTACTGGCACGTTTTGGCGCAACTCATTGGCTGTGTCCCCGCATCTTCATGGGCTCATGAATTGGATGAATGCGGCGCTAGAGAGGAGGACAATAGGATATTGATGGATGGGCGCTGGAGAAGGGCCAGAAACGCTTGGATCTTGCTATCCACCCGGGGGCTGAATAGTCTGCTAAAAAGAGTCAATTGCGACATATTCTCCATTTTGATGTGCGCCTCCCAAACAAGAAAGCTTGGATACCAAGATCGCCTATAATGGCTGTCCGTATGTACTATACCTACCTACCTGATTGGAATTCCATAAACTACAGTAGACACCCGAAATGAGTACAGCAGGGACCGAAATTAGTGTCTGCTTTTGGCAATGTAAAGTTTCTTTCCGCTTTGCGAGCCTGTGGCTGGTATAGTGCGAACTTCATCTTATCATCATGTACTGTTTTATAGCGGTCTTAAGAGTTCCGTCCTTTTTTGGATAAAGTGTCATTTCCAGCGCCTAGTTGCAGCTACTTATAGTACATGGCTGTATTTTCTTTAAATCCAGCATAGAATAGAGAGTGCTGAGATTGATCTTACAACGCGTGAAATATACGAGAATGCGGTAATAGCAAGCGGCAATATGCGGTGATAAGCGGTAATATATAGTGATGCGGTAATATAATGCCATCAAGCAGCGATGTCTCTCGGCTGTACTATCTTACATTTCCGTGCTTAAAGATTTAACATTTAATTACCAAACAATCGGGATGGACGTTATCTATAAAGACAGCGGGCCCTGACTGATTTTGCATCGTGGCCTGAGTTTTGTGTAAATCCTTGGCCATGAAGCCCGATAGGTGGTGATCTTACCAGCAACGGAGAGTTTCACCAAGAGAGCTGCCGGGGCAGAGGAACATTGATCTACTCCAGGATAGTCTAGGCTCATCTTACGCCACGTGCTGGAGCCATGGATCCTGACGGATTTCGAACTAGCCTTATTGCAGCCTTAACTGTGACCACACTTACCTTACGTTTTTTTACTTCTATAATTGGATATTGTTATGTACAATTGAAAAAGATCAAGAGCTTTTATATGCTTCTAGAGTAACGCGAACAGCTGACATCTATCAGATACATCACGAAGTACTGCCGTTTCTATTCTATATTGATGATAAGTACTTGTGTATAAAGGTAGCAATTGTATGTATAAAAGAAGAGTAAAAAGTAAACCCAGATGTTTATGCTTAACTATTGCTCAAGAGCTTACTATACTGCAACACACTTTAAAATATTATTAGAAGAACTTCACTTCCTTGCTGCCGTGTTATCGATAGCACTCCTTCAATTGTCATTTTTTTTTGCTACTGATTCTGAATCATCGCTAATAGTAGACCGATGGTTCCAGCACTACGATACTACAAATACATATTTCACAGACCAAATAACGCACCGCTTTCAATATTACTGCCCTGATTCTAAAAGTTCTGACACGCCATGATCAGACAACTGTTTACGTTAAAATACCAGTTACTAGTAATAGGCATAGAATATCTCCACAATAATTTGTACAATTCTTGCTATCTGTATTTACATATATGTACACATATATACTCTTAAAGTTATTAAACAGGCTTCATCTCGAAATGCCAGCTTTATGGTCGGCCGGCGGGCCAGGTGGTGCCGAAACGGCCGTTGGTGGCTGCAATGACGGGGCTGCCGTGCGAGTCATCGACATAAACGTACTGAGAGCCAACCTGCTGGAGCTCCCAGTCGCGAGGAGGCGTGTTGATGGCACCGCCAATGAATTCGGTGGCCGCGAGCACCGTCTGTCCATCATCCTTAGTGTCAAGAGCGTTGCTGGGCGCATTGCTCAAGATGTCCTGCGTGAATCCTTTCCAAGCTCCAGAGCCGTCTTGAGAGTTGACCAGAACAGGACCGTCACAGCCACGGATGAGAGAGACGTCGCTCCAGCCCCAGCCATTTGCGTCCCAGCTGAACTCAAACCATGTGCCGAGCCAGTGAGCCTGGCCATTGAGCATGGTTGCGTCAACTCCACGCTGGATGCGACCCTCCCAGCCATCAGGGAAGGACACAAATTGAGTCGCGCCGGCTGCGACCCAAATGTACTTGTAAGGAATCGTGTCGCAGTTGTTGTGGAACGCGTAGAAGCCCCGCCAGTCGTTGTCGGTGTTGGTGATGAAGATACCCTTGCCGCCATTGTCGCTGTCGCCCCAGGTCAGAGTTGGCGAAGTGCTGCAGGTCCAGTCGCGCTTGGACTTTGATCCCTTAGAATTGAGAGACTGGCGCACCAAGCCACCAGTCTGATAGCTCTTGAAGTGATCTTGTGGTACGGCTTTGATGGTGTTAACGTCAGGCGCGGTGATGTTGTTAGCGGGAGCTGCTCCAGGGGTTTCAGTTGGGAGCGCGATGGCAGCGCCAACAAACGGGAGAAGAGAGATGACGCGCATGATGATATCAGATGAATGGATAGCTGATCTTTGTTAAAACAATGCTTGTTGGATAGCTGGACTGAAAGACGAGATAAAGCAATGTCTTCATTTATATACTTTTCCCCTGTCTATTCTCATGTTCATGCGAGACTGGGATAGTCAACCTTGAAACAAGGCTATCTTGTCACCTTCACTCTTTGCTCGCAACTGCTGCCGCCTTGCCGTAAGATTTGAGTTGCCAAATAAGCTCATGGGCAGTGACAGGATCCGCAGGTCCCGCAGCTTCAATGGCGTGCTGTAGTAGAACCGAGCCTTTTGACGAGAGTTGTAGCCACATCCGGCTCTTGAGTAGCAGCAGCAGCCATGTCGCGTTAATAGCGAAGGGTAGCCTATGATGAATATAGAAGGAGATAAGTTGCAAAAGATGAGCGTATCATTATACCCAGCAATGGAAAGATTCAGTATCTTATGAGATGGTCTGCTGCGGCATTATATCGGCAAGATCCATTCGAGCATATTACAAATGAGTGTGCTTATTGGAAATGAAAAACATCTTTACCTTCCTTTTGTAGAAACAATGAATATGTATCCACACATGAAGGATTCAAGGCAGCAGTTTCCAGCGTGTCAGGATAGGCAATATAAGCACACGCTTCATATTACAATGAAAGCGTATCAACAAACAGGCTTGGTATGCTTACCGGTTAGTTCAAAAACAGAAAGTGAAAACAGAAGAGGAAGAGCAAAAAGTCCTTTGACAGATTGCAATCATCCTTCAAGATATTGCAATCAATCAAAAGAACAAGATAATTGAGTGCTTGGAAACTGTATATATAGCATATAGATTGCCGTTGTAATACAGGAGAAGAATTCA
Source organism: Trichoderma asperellum (assembly GCF_020647865.1). Taxonomy (NCBI): domain Eukaryota; kingdom Fungi; phylum Ascomycota; class Sordariomycetes; order Hypocreales; family Hypocreaceae; genus Trichoderma; species Trichoderma asperellum. The sequence continues at coordinate 3,069,823 of NC_089420.1, read as the reverse complement.
CCACCGCTCTCAAGTTTGTGGCACATCCAATCTCTTTGCTTACAGGTCAAAAAGACTTCGCTCCTATCTTCTTGTGCTATTCAAAACTTGTAAATTTGCTCTCGCAGTCTCACATACACTCAGCCAACATGGTTTTCTCGAGCAAGAAGTTAAGTGTTGCCGCTTCTCTTTTCACCTTAGCCCTTGCTGCAAAGCATGGCTTAGCTGCGAATAATAATATTCCTATCTCGCAGTTTAGCGGGTTATATAATAGCCATGGTTTGATGGTTAACTAGCAGCATAACTCGGAAAATATAACCTTTTAAAAATAAAACTAGGCTGAGTTTATATTTATGTTATAAGGTATACAGAGTTCTTTACTTACGTAGTAGTATTGCCGTAGCTTACAAGGAACACGCGTTCTATTTTTCAAAGTCCAGGAACTGCTTATAATTAAGTAGCTATGCATTATCTTTATACTTAGCGCCGGTTATCATTACCTACTAGGTAGTGCTATAATAAGCGACATTCCTTCCAGGCAGCACTGTTTACGCCGAACACAGCTGGGCTTTAACGACAATAGTAGTATGTCAACAGGTTATTAAATGCAGTAACTTGAGTCAGTTTTTTTTTTTTTTTTTTTTTTTCAACAACTCCATTAAGTAGAATTTGCTTTATTAAGTTCAAATGCTTCCTTTCAGCCGCTTGAAAACTACATGCCATTAATGGGAGCAATAGTTTGCGAAACGAAGACCAAATTATAACCCCTGGTAGTAATAGTATTGCCGGCTCAATCCTTCGGACAGGGGTCGGGCTGCCGGCACCTACCGGATTCCCTCGCGAATTTCGGCAGTGGGTACTACTTGTTTATATACTACCTAGTATCATGCTAACTGTCGCTGGTAACAATTTTGCGAGGCAACGGAAGTCGGTAGTAGTAGAAGATGGCAGCAAATTGATGTCACAAATAAAGGTTAGTTCCCGCTCGTAGTATGTTGAATCTCTTTCCGCATGGACCATGCTATGGGGCATGTGGCTTATAGAGTGTGAGGAACAAGATAGTATATCTTGTATTATTTCTAGTCCATATTTGGCAGATTTCCACTTGTAGCTCTAATCATGCTCAGCTAGGCACGTCATACTATGTATTAGATTAAAAGTATGAAAACTTGAGACCTATTCAACCCATCATTAGAAAAGATAACAAAATAAAGCGGCATTTTGTTCAGCGAAGCATTGATGAGAGGCGAGTTTGAATTTAGGAGGATGAGGCTTATGACTAAGACGCATGAGTGGTATCTCGAGAGCAACATCCAGGAGGACTCCAAAGTCCGAAAAAGTAAAGAAGGAGTGACGGCAGCCAGCATCACTTAGACCTTCTAACGCAGCAAACCGCAAGCCAGATTCTGGAGCAATTCATCTGAGACCCCTACTAAGCCTTCACAACATTTATAGACCGTAATCTTTTAGTCGAAGTTCCTCCGGAGAGTAACGGTTGTATGCATCACTGGCTGATATGTGAAGATACAGATGGACTTCCTTGGTAGAATTGTCCTCTTCTGCGCGAAATCCCCAAAGGGATCCCCAAAGGGCACCTTAATTCGCGGCTGTCTTCTTAGTAGGTGCACTTTAATACTCAATTGTAGAGATCCCTAACGAGGTAACTCACCTTTGGTGCTAGGCGTTTCAGGGTCTGACGCCGACACAGGACCTGGTGGAGGTGCCGGGGAACTAAATAAAGCTGCTCTAAATGGTAGCTTAACTTCTGGGGTTCCAACCTTGAAAGGTCTAAATATGTTCGCATCCCTTTTTGAACTTCCAGTCAGACCGGAAACGTCAACTTGCGGGTTGGCAGGGGGCAAATCGGAAGCATCGTTCTCTCTTGCGGTTTCCGTTGCAGTCTCAGAAGAGACGTTTTGCTTGTCTGGAACGGATATGCCCATCCTATCCTTGAGCCTCTGTATGAACTTCTTAGACTCGTCGTCACCAGACAGATCCTCCTTCAATCTGGCCAGAGCCGTTGCTTTCATTTTTTGGACCCCTCCTCCTACTTCTCCAAAATCACCGCAAAATCCTACTAAAACCTTCATCTGCTTACTGGTAAGGCGAGTGGCAGCTTCAGATTCAAGAAAGAATTCGCTGATATCCCTATTCCAAGCCTCCCTGTCAACTTCGTTATCCGGGAATATATTTTTGGCTTCTTCATATAATTTGCGCCAGTCAAAGGGAATAGGCTGTGCTGAGATAGTGTGTGTATGTGAACGTGCTTTGAAGGTAGAGTCGAAGAAGAGCTTGTGGAGGCCCAAGAGTTTAGGCCCCCCCGCCATCCTAACGGATACTTCCAGCTGAACTTTGAATCCTCCTTTAAGGCACCGAACAAGAGTGGCAAGCCTGAGAATTGCAGGTATCCCACTCTGACTTCCAGGTTCCTCGTAGAGTCTCCAGGACGCCGTATTATCTCCTTTTATTAGGTCAAGGAACTTTCTTCTTCCCTCAAAAGTCGTTTTGTCGTTGTGTATCTGCTTCGCACTCGCATTAATTTGCCCAGGTCCAGCTGACGCTCCAGCACCGGCGGTAAGCTCGGCGTTGTCTTGAACGTTGCGCTCGCCAACATCAACCGCGATTATGGAAGGGAAAATTTTTGTAATTGAAGGCTCCGAGTCCGAAGACTTGTCTCTCTGGAAAGTAATGTTGACGTCGGCGCCTCGGAACCTATACTGCGGGGAGAAAGATCTCATGAAGTTCAACTCAAAACTAAGGAGATATACGTCTTGTCCCTCATACAATACTCTCTCCGCTGTCGTCAATTTAGCTTGAAAATAAGTATCTTTCCTGTAGAGCAACCCCTTTCCGTCGAACGTGGCCATGATGATCCCGCCGCTGAAGGGGTCTTCTGGGAAATATCTCTCCAACGTAGGGGTGCTTGTAGGAGCACTGCTCCTAGCATAAGTGCTAGGATTTAACGCTGCTTCGACTAGGTTTCGGCTGGATTCCATGACGAAAGGAAGAGCCAAGCTCATGAAGTCAAACAAAGAAGAAGAAGAAGATTCGAGTAGGCGACAATATGTTTGCGCGAGATGAAGAGCTCTCTGGGATGGAATAATGTGTGAGGTTCTGCCGAATTTACTTGGTAAGGAGATTAGGAAACTACTCTCGGAAGCTCAGTCTAAGCCATCGTTCATATTGCCGCTCGAGGAGCGCTCGAGGTACGAGGCACAATGGAGTGGGAGACCAGTGCTGCCACTGATCGTTTGTTTATAGGGGAGCAGACGAGCCGTGTCTATCTTAGGTGTACTTCAACTATTGAAGGACCAGCCACGTTCAGCCAATCCTGCAATGCCAGCAAGACAGCGGAGCTCTGCCACGTCGGCAGGACCTCCCAGATCCCCGCATGTTAATTCGTTCGTTGTTACCACGCCACATACATGCAGGCAAGGTAGACTTGGGGAGGCGGGATTTGGACGGATGAGGTCCTGAAGGTCGGGGGGAGTTGTAAGGCGGCGTGTAGGCATGGTTCCAAACTTATTCCTTGGGGATATTTCGAGGTACGCAATAAGGCGGCCCAGCCAACGCTCAATTGGTCCGTTATGCTGTGGATGAAAGTAAAGTAAATTCAGGTTTAGCCGCCCTTCGCGGGGAGATATTTGGCTATTGGTGCCCGGCATGTTCTTGCTGTGTCGAAACAGTCGGTATTTAGTGATGTTTGCTGTCGCGGTTCCCTCTTAACCCGCCATTCCGTCCTAATTGGAACTTGACTCTGAATGGGAGCGCTCATTGGAAATATTTATTGGGGAGAGAAAAATCTGGCCGCTATTGCAAATTGCGCCAGATTGAATTACCATAATTGGATCGCCAATACTGGATGTTGGCCGCACTCACTGCTGCACCCTCATTTTCCCACTCTAGGTCCATGCCTGCATCCCCATTCAAAAGTAGAATATTTAGCTGTCACCGAAAGCCCGAGAGTGAAGTCGACCGCCGTATCTCGGGCTATGAGGCTTCACCAGATTCAGGTCCATAACCCAGCGCACCATGATGATTTCCCTTTCAAATCGCAGCCGCTTGTGTACCAATTCCGTGGCGAGTCACAGCCATAGTCAGCTTAATATTAGATGATTGGAAAGAAGCTCCCCGACGCGGTGGCACGAAGCCAGTTCCAGTGATGGCCCTTCTCCCAAGAGGTACAATCTGCTTGGAGCTGCGCACGGTATCAGCCACGGTGCGCCACAGAGAAGATCCGTGCGGACAGAAGCTTTCTATTGAGAGACGCTCATTTCGGTTTCTACTGTATTCTGAATGTGTATAAAAAAACAAACCAATCAGATGGCGTCACCTTCTATATACACGATGAGTATATCTGGTCTCCAAGAGCCAACACCAGTCAATGCCATCTAGGTACCTTGAAAAATCTCCTGTTTAGAACTTCTATAAACATCGTCCCTGCCCCTGCGCCATTATTTTGTGCATATGTATGTGTTTGCGTGCGTTTCACCATGTGTACCACCCTCAGTTGATTTCTGTCCACGCCTTACGAGCCACTCTTGCCAGTCTACGCACGTCCCGGACTGGATGGCCGCATGCTAGAGACAGCTCCCTCCGTACTTGTGGCACAAATGGCACCACGTAGCTCGATTCAAACAATCTTGGTAGCGCACCGACTATTTCCAGGGCCAATCTGCCGCATTCAGCCTCGATATCGGGGCGGATCTTTGCCGGGACGTAGCCGGATGGCAGCCAGTCTGGCAACTTCCGCTCTGCTGCGAGCTTGAGAGAAAAGCAAGGCAGCGAGATGTTAATCAAGCTCTTGATATAGTCTTGAGCTTTCTCAGATGACTCTGCCAATATGGTCTTGAGGATCTGTAGAGCAGGCAGAGTGTCAGGTCCCGCGCCCAAGGTTTGACACAATACCACCGATGCGCGTAGAATCTCGACGCTGTCATCTTCCCAAATGGAAAATGGCATGTGCTTGACCATTGACAAAACGCCAATCCTGTAATTCGTCTTGACGAGCTGGCTCTCAGCCTCGGAATCTTGGCTTGTCGCAATCTCTAGCATAGGCTTGACCAAGTCAAAATACAGCTTTTGCGTCCAAAGCGGCTTCACCACAGCAAAGCTGTCCTTTGACAAAAACTGTTGCGGCGCAACAACCATTTCCATTCTGCGAGCTAGAAGATGGCCGGTAGCTGCATTTCGGGGGGCTTCGCGCAGTTGTTGAATTAAACCTCGCGCTTGTTTACCGCCTGGCCGACGTACTATACCGCTGACAATTGCGTAGATGGACGAAACCTGCTCCAAGTAACGAGAGGCATCATCGCTGTCTGAAGAATTCTGGGCATTGTGCAGAGCAGATTCTAATCGGCCCTCCAGCCTGGCCATTACGTAGCTGAGATCTTCCACTTTGTATTTGTTGGCCAGAATTGTCAAGATTGACCTCGTTACCGGCCTTGTGACTGGGTTTTGGGTGATTGAGGCACTCAGTGTGCTGCTAATTAGAAGCTCTTGGGCAATTCCATAATCAAACTGTATAAAATGTTAGCCGAATATGGAAATAAAGAGAAAAAAAAAAGCAAGTATGGAGGAAAACTCACGAGCTTTGCAATAACGGACGGCCTCATAGCCTCCAAGAGCCCGTAATAAAGAGTATTGACCGTCTTTTCCGTCAACCAGCCCCATGCGGACCCCCCTTCATCCGTGTATTTGTCCAGACTGAGTCTTCTCCCCTCCTCTGGCAGGGTAATAGGAACCGGTATTAGCTCATCTTGGAACAAGTTCAAAAGGTAATGGTCAAGTTTGAGCGAGACTTGCTGGGTTTCGCCCATCTCGCGAAGAATGAAACTGGCAAAGTCAGAAACAAGCTGAAGATAGCGATACTCGGACGAGTCTTCCAAGCCCGACAAGCTATCGCAGAGCTGAAGTGCGGGCTTCGTAGACCCAGCAATAGGACCAACTGTAGTCGTTGCTCGGCGATAGAGGCCTCGAACAATAGCAAGACCAATGAGCAAAAAGTCATTGCGAAGTGCAGTAGCAGTTAGTTCCTTTGATGGTGCTGCGGTCTCGTAACTTGGTGTGATACCGTCTTGCTCTTCCTTTTCGTCTACAAATGCTTGCAGTTCAGGGAATTTGTAGGTAACTCGATACAGCCACATGGTACCATCGAATGCCTGGTCTTTCTCCGGGTTATGCTTCAAGCAAGCATCGTTAAAGTAGCGAGAAGCCGTCTGAATGCCGACAAGTAGCGCACACCAAACCTTTTTGCTGGCATTTGTTTTAATCGCTATTTCTAATTCCGCGGTCATGACATGAATTAGATGCAAGAAATGGCGTCTCATATCGATGGGTGATTTGGATAGCTCGGAACATCCGACATAGGCCAGCAAAGCGGCTACTTTCTGAATCTTTTCGCTGGCTTCGTCACTTTCATCTTGACGGCTGCCGTGGATGACCGTCACGAACCAGTCGATCAGAGGTCTGAAACCTGCTGGGTGAGCTTGGTTGATCCTAAACAGAGCCTTTGCTGTCTCGTTTAGAAGATCGTCTGAGCTTGAGCATGGATAACTGCTGTCAAACCCATGCAGGGCGATGTAAAAAACATAGAGGCCAATTTCTGAGCACAACGCTTTAGGAAGAAGCAGTGCAGCGTCGCTATCCGATCCAAGCTGTATAGCTTTTTGGGAGACTAGTGCACCGACTCCCTGAACAGCCTCAACTGCAATTTTGATATCGTCTTCGCTGGCACTCTGTTCGCTTGAAGCTGTAATGGGAGAGCTATACACGTCGCTATAAAGATTCTTGAAGACGCCATCAACAGCAGCAAAATCACTTTTCTGCTCATCTGTCATCTGAGTCTGCGACAGCAGCAATCGCGTCTCTAAAATGACATTGAGTATCTTTAACAGATCCTGCGTATGAGTCGCCGACTTTGGGCGCCGCAAGTTCTCCTTGAGGTGCGTAACAGTTGGCGCCACCATGAGCACAAACGCATTGGAATTTGCACTGAGAACACTGACGATAAGACGGCCAGCCTGAGTCGTGTACATCGGGTTCGATAAGTCGGTAACGCAGTCACGCGTCACATCTAGGGTGTAGTTGCGGAGATGGTCATCCTTTAGCTTCGTCGCAAGGGTTTTCAGCACTTCAAGGGTGGCCCAAATGGCATCTTCGATTTCTCCATTTCGGACTTCATATTTGAGGCTACCCCAGATCCGGCCAACGTATGGAATGATGGATTGTTCTGGGTTATCATATTCCTCAAGACACTCTCTAATAGTTTTCAAAACATCAACCTAAAATAGATGAGATTCAAGGATTCCAAGCAAGAAGCAGGGGTCAAAGTACCTTGACATTTACTGTAACGCCATCGCCTTGGTCAAGCTTGCCTACCAAGAAAGGTATAGAGTGAGAGGCAAGACGGTATGTTGATGAAAAGCACTTTCGAAGTTGAGACTTGAGATCCTCCGGAGTGATGCCACCTTGAGACAATCGCGGTAGGGTGATGGGGTAGTACGCCTTGAAAGCGGCAAAGACTTTCTCAACAACTTCATCTGAAGGGTCGTACTGCTGGAGGAAGCTTCTCAAGATGTCAAACCATACGATTAAGCAGTCCGGATCTCTCTCATTCCGGCATAGCTCTAGCAAATTAACCAGATACGAGCAAGAGGCACCGTCTCTTTGCTTCAGATTGCTTGCAACTTCAGGAGCGGTCAAGAGTGACCTCAGCAACTCATAAACCGCAAGACGAGTCTTGGGAGTTTGTCTCTGGAAGTCTTCTTTCATAGCGCATACTTTTTCGATGATTTCATAACCGCTGTTTGGCTGAAACCATTTCATAGCTATGATGCGAGACAAGGCTGAAGCGGAAGCTAAAACGCCTGCTTTGTGATCAATGTCGAGCATAGCGCCGAAAAAAGCAATGAGTAATTTCACTAGGGAGATAACGTAAGTAAAGGCGATAGCATGAGAATTCTAAAAAAGTTTAGCCTACCTTGACTTGCTTTGAAGAGATCCGGCTTCACAAAGTCTAGTGTATGAGACAGGAACTCCAAAGCTGAGTAACGCCACTTATTAGCACGGTATCAAAACCTTGTTGACGAGAGAAAAGCAATGAGTCCTCACCCTTGGCTCTTGACGTCCAATCTGGAGTTTCTTGTGAGTCTTCAGTCTCCTTGTTCCCCGGCATCCATGGCTGCACAGCCTCTACCCACCGAGCAACGGGGTTAGAACCGGCTGAGCTCTCGAGTTCTGCAGCAAGAAAAGGCGTTAGACAATTCACAATTCGCAGTCCAAAGCATATCTGTAGTCCACCACAACACACCTTTGGCCGCCCTCTGGGCCAGCGCTGTTAGTTTAGCCTCATCATCTTCGAGGACAAAGTCGAGGGCCAGCTGCCGAAAGTCGGCCATGGCTCTTCTTCCCGTAGTTGGTGCTTAAACAAGAACAAGAGAGTCTATTGAAAAACAAAAAAAAATGAGAATCCGTCTGTAGTTGATTCCCCCTTCGCCTGATGCCCCCCCCGAATGGTTTCCAATATGGCGGGGTACGTGAGCAACCACCAGACGCTGCTGCCAGGGAATTCACCGCCTCTTGCACTCCACGGACAAGGATTGAGCTTCCTGGTTCCAATTTTCCGTCCCAGCGGTGTCGTTTCAGGCGTTCTCGGTTAAGTCAAGCTTCAAGACAGAATGGAATTGGATTTGTAAACGCCGCACCAAACACAGGCGAAGCCAAAATTCCGGTCCCGCCAAAAGGAATATCGGCCATAGTGGGGTGTTTTTTGCTCTGTCGACGACGCAGGGCCCACTTTTTGGCGATGACGGAAGAATCCCGCATATCGATTTGAGACCTTGTTCGAGCTTCGTGCCAGAAAAAAAAACCTTGGCCTTCTCACGACCAATTGGTCTCCCGGCTGGTATCACGCACTCTCTAATCTAACCATGATCCGAATACCGACGCTGCGACACGTTGCGACCAGGTCGCTGCGCTGCGCTGCTCGTGGCGCCGTCCAGCAGCGTCGCTGGGCGCAAGTCCACGATGTCCGATTTCTCACGACGCAGCCCTCACAAGCGATTCTCGAAAAGTACAGGGAGAAGCTCAGCAAAAAGGCGTCTCAGGAAGGACACGGAAGCATCGACGACCTCAAAGCCGCATACTCAGAGAAGATACAGGAGCAGCGCAAGAAGGACTCCGTGAATGTCCCCCCATCGTCGAAGAATTAACAGGAACGGCGATTCCCCAGACCGAGGGCACACCAGTCTCACAGCCCAATGCGCCCTCCTCTTTCCCGCCCTCAAAGCCCGCTCCAAAGAAGGCCTCTTCCTCCGGCGAAAAGCCAGCCATCAAGCCTCTTGGCGATATCCTCGATCTCGAAAAAGTCGCCGAGCTGCCCGAGAAGGAGCTCACAGCCATCTGGCGCCTCCGCCATGCCTCCTCTCCACAGACCCTATGCGCCGTCATCCCCGCGCCGGCATACCAAGCAATGGAATCTCTCGCCCGCAGCAACCCTTACTTCGTCCTTCCAGTGCCGCACGAGAGCCAGGGCGCGGAGATGCACTTCATGCAGTGGACCTTTGACCCGGCGTCCAAGACCAGCACGGTGCTGTTCACGCAGCTGGCCGAGTACAAGGCCAGGGGGGAGTTTGCGCAGCCGCACACCACGGTGACGCATCACCTCGACTTGATTAAGGATAAAGGTCTAGTTTTGATGCAGGGACAAGTCATGGAGGGAAGGAATGTGCAGCCGGACCACGCGAAATGGCTGGTCATGTGTTTGCAGCGATTCTATGGCGGATGGGAACAGAAGGGCGATGAGCTGGACGGACAGAGGAAAGAAAGGGCTGAAGAAAGACAGAAGCTGTTGGAGTGGTTTACCAACGGCGACCCGAGATTTAGCGTTGAGAAGCTGCTGGAAGAGGCGGAGAGAATGGGATGATTTTGACATTCGAAAAATTAGAGAGACTGACAGCATTGAAGTCAGCTGTACACTCTCATGGGAAAATTTATTGCTATAAGCACCAGGATATATATATATACATAGATAGATGAGACGGGATCTCATTCATGTGGGCGTGTCGACAGGTAGACATTGGATGGGGCATCTACAGGGTCATACACGACCCAAACTGTACAATTAAATGTAAGATTTGAAGTAAACTAAAAATACACGATATATAGGTATACAATACAGCCCTTCCAACGCCCGCTTTTGCTCAACCCCCTACCCACTCACAGCTTCGCCTTTGGCGTCTCTGCCTCATCCTCCTTCTTGGCCTGCTCCTTCAGCACCCGTCGCAGAATCTTGCCCGCCTGCGACTTGGGAACCTCCTTGATGAAGCGCACGCCTCCGCGCAGCTTCTTGGGCGGCGCAACCTTGGCATTGAGCCACTCAATAATGTCTTTGGCCCTGGCCTCCGTCTCTGCGACGCCGGGCTTGAGCACGACATAGGCGCGCGGGATCTCGGTGTGCTGCACCTTGTCCCAGACGCCGATGACGCAGACGTCGGCGATGTCTTCGCGGCCGTGGAGCTTGGATTCGAGCTCTGCGGGTGGCACTTGGAAGCCCTCTGCAAGTGGTGAACACGATTAGTTTGACACAAGTTTTACACGCTGGTTGGATCAGGGTAGACGTACTGTACTTGATGAGCTCCTTCTTTCGATCTGTAATGTAGAATTGGCCTTGAGGACAGCAGTAGAAGATGTCTCCTGTTCTGTACCAGCCATCCTCGGTAAAGGTCTCTTTGTTGAGCTCAGGCTTGTTCCAGTAGCCTGAGAAGACGTTTGGTCCCTTGAGAAGAAGCTCGCCGGCCTAAAGTGACATTCATGTCATTAGTTTGCCGCAAGAAACAAAAAAAAAAAAAAAAAAAAAAAAAAAAAAAAAAAAAAAAAGAGAGAACGAGGAAGAAAAGGGACATTTTTCACTCACCTCGTTACGGCCCAGCTCCTTACCGTCCTCATCCACAATCTTAGCCTCCATACCCGGGAACAGCCTTCCCACAGAGCCCTGGAACTTCCACCACTCTTCCGACAGCTGTACCATAACTGCAGGGGACGTCTCAGAAAGGCCGTAGCCCTGCTTGACTCCGACTTTCAGGCGATCCCAGACCGCAACGGCCAGCTCCCTGCTCAGCGGCGCGGCGGCCGAGTTGATCCAACGCAGCGACGACAAGTCGTACTTTGACACGACGGGGTGCTTGCCCAGGGCGAGCACGATGGGCGGCGGTACGTACATGAAGGTGAGGCGGTGGTCTTGGATGAGTCTGCAGGCTTTTTCAATGTCGAACTTGGACATGACAACGCATTTGGCGCCGGTGCTCACGGATGTGCCCAGCACGACCATCAAACCCTGGATTTAGTAAGCAAAATATTCATTCAGCATGTGCGGCTCTGTGCCATGTTTTAATTCATCTTGGGCGCGCAGACTTACGTAGATGTGGAAAAAGGGAAGAACGCCCAGTTGAGAGTCAACATCATAACTCAAGCCTCTCTCATCGCGGCGCATCTGCATGGCTTGAGCAACCAAATTGTAATGGGTGAGCATCACGCCCTTGGGCAATCCAGTAGTTCCCTTGAAAGCTTCGTTAGTCTTTCCTTTACTGCGCTTCAGTCTGATAGAGCCACGCTTACCGAACTGTACACGAGATAGGCCAGATCCTTCTTAGGGTCGATGGCTGCTTTCTGAGGCTGAACACTGGCCCCTCTGGCAGTAATATCCGTCCAATGCCTGTGAACTCCAGTCTCGTCGCGTCCATCTCCCAGCAGCAAGATCCTGTCTACAGGCAAGCCTGCCAGCGCTGCCGCCTTGCGAGCCACCTCCAAGAAGGGCTTCTGCGTAATAAGCGCCTTTGCGCCAGAATCCTGGAGCTGGTTTGCCAGCTCCTCGGGAGTGTACGTGGGGTTGGCAGGGCTCGCAACGCCACCCGCCCAATGAACGGCGAAGTTGACTACCGGCACATCAATGTTGTTGGGCGTGAAGAGGCCCATGACATGGCCCTTTTTCCAATTCAAGACATGGCTGAGACCCTTGCCGAATTCGAGGGCCAGGCGCTTCACGTCATTGAGAGAGTACGATCTGCCAGAGTCACAATCGACAAAGAGGGCTGATACAATGAACACAAAATGTTAGCTAGCTGCGTGTTGAGACGAATGAGTTTGCAACTGATTATATACTGACGTTTATCGGTAGGATACTCCTTAGGCGTCTCCAAGTAGTGCGTCCATGTGTCGGCGTCCGGTACCGTAATTGGTGTAAATAGCGAGGGAATGGGCATTGCGGCAGTGGTGAGAATACTATCTCTGCTGTCCTCGTACAAAGTATGGATGAGTAAGCTCGCGGAGATGGGCAGCAGGAAAAAAGGAGATTAATAAAATGAGAAAGAAGAACAAAAAAAGATTAATAAACGTAAAAAGAAGAAGAGAACGGCGTGTCTACCGCTTTTTAAACCTTGATCGCGACACAAAAGAGACGGAACTAAAGAGGGGTGACGTTTTCTTATTCTCCTGGTTTGCGAATGAACAGACACTGTAAGCTGATCGCAATAGCAAGCCTGTGGATATCTCGCCACGGCGGGGGGGAGGTATTAATATTATTCCCTTATGCCAGCGGGACGAGCAAAACTCGCATACCCCAGCTCTCTCTCCGTTGCCTAGCCGTTGCTTGACACTTAGTTCCATCCCGCATTACAGACACACTAACACTGGGCAGAACACAAGCTACGCCGCTAAATTCTCGTCTTGCTGTTAGCCTCAGCGGAAGCTCGGAGACTGCCAGGGAGGTTGCGGTGGAGTCTGGTGTCCTTTGGACCTCGGCGCCGTGATGGAGCGTGTGGAGCACGTTTGCCGGTTGGGGTAGCGCTCTTTGGCTCTGCGGGGGAAGAGGGTTGAGATGCAGACTGTACAATGAATCAATCCGAGTGTATATGTATAGCAACAACACTCGGTTATACAATGTGGCATTATATACACACAATCACTGCAAGCAGAGGCATCACCACCACTGCGTGGGTATCATCCGGACTGGTGTGTTGCGTGTCAGTTATCAAGACATCCGTCCATCTGAAATCGTACCATGCAGCAGCAGCTTCTTGCGCTTAGGTGAGGTCCGTGGAAGCGTGAGAGTAAGAAATGGGACAGCTCTAGCGAATCAAGCGACAACCGTCTCAGCTGGGCACGACGCATAAGCCTCTAAGCAAATTACCAATCAGTCAGTCTTATTGCTAGCTTAGACAAGTGCAGTAAGCTGCACTATAGCCTGAGAGCCTATCCGTCAAAACACCAGCACTAGCAACTCCGAAAGCAATTCGACATATGACCGTCATAAAGATTCATCTGCCTCTGAATACGCATGTGCGGCCTTTCAGGGTGGAGGTTTTTGTGTTTTTTTTTTTTTGGTTTCCCACGCCTATCTATATCCGGAGTCCTTGCTTATGGTAAGCCCTCCGACGGCTGTTGGCGAAAAAGTCCGCGGATTTATACACTCGTGTCATGTTTTGGTAGACAGCTAAAGTTCGTCCTAGCTACATGTAACCTATGGCCTATGTACTATAAAGATCTGTGTGCCCTCAAAGTTGATATCATCTTGCATACATCTTCACACACTGGCTGGCACAACCTGCCGGTATTTGTCGCTACTACCTACTAGTACCACTACTGCTACTAATGATGATGCATGATGCAGGGGCTTACCATTCGGCATCTTGGTGTCACTCGGATTAGCTGATATTAAGACATTCAGATGTGGCTGCATGTAGCCGGAACAAGCAGTGCCAAAGCTTAGGCACCTATTAAGGTAAAAGGTTTTAAAGTATACACGGGCCACAGCTATTCGAATAGAAACACATGACTGTGTAAATAAGCTTGAATACCTACAATAAAACGTTGTATTTATGCTGACAAAGCTGACCCTATCGCTCCTTTTTTATACACCAAACTCCCCCCCCCCCCCCTATTCGTGTCACAACGAAAACGAAGAATAGTCCTAGTCAAGAATAGAACAGATCAACCCAAACCCCAGTCCATCTCATGAATCGCGGCAATCCCTCCAAGATATTATACCAAGGTACAGCAGATTTTCCCAAGGTAAAATCGCAATCGACGACTCCCTATTCGCCGCCGCTGCCGCTGCTCGACTCCATCAGCTCCATCGTCTCCACAGCCTCGGCTGGGACCCACTCGGCCACGGTATCGCAGCCCTCCGGGATCCTGCAAATATCCCGAGCGTCGCACGTCTTCCACAGCACCTCGCGGATTTCTCGAAATACCTGGTCGGCCGCATCCATTGCCCAGATAACGTCCAGGTGCTGATACTCGGGAATCACCTTGCTGTGCACCACCCTGACGTGCGGCTCGCGCCCAGCGTCGAAGCGCCTGAGCAGCCGCTGGCCGTCGACCAGATCATCGTCGCCGCAAACCCACAGCGCGAACGGAGGCACCTGCTCGTTGTACCACGCTGTAGAGCCCTTGATGTGGCGCCGTCGGTGCTGCTGCTGCTGCTGCTTGGCCTGCGATGACGACGAGAGGATTGATGGAGATGGCGGGGCCTCATGAGCTTCAGCTGGTGGCGGTTTTGCCTTTTCGTCACTGCGCCCTGCATCCGGATCCGGCCCAGCATCGCCGTCCATGCTCTCTTCCGCCTTCAACACCTCCTTGGTCGCCAAGATGCACTTGTGATGCGCAAAGCACTCGCGCCCCAGCCACCACCGCATCGACTCGGCGCTGACATACACCGGCGCGAACTGGAACATGCGATCCCGCAGCCCGCGGTCCCAGCGCTCGTCCGTCCAGTCGAACAGGAACGAAAATACCTTGTAGCCCAGCCAGCCGTACAGCCGCGGATCCAGCAGCGCGTGCATCTGCATCATGAAGGGGATGAAGGCGTGGATGCCAAACATGAGCCTAAACATAGCCGGCGAGATGATGCGCATAAACTTGAAGTACATCTTGCCGATGAGCGGGCCGGCGTAGGCCGCGGGGGCCAACGCGCAGAACACGGTCAGCTTCTCGCCCAGATCGGGGCGCTGCTCCTTTGCCAGGGCCACCAGCGTCTGCGTTGTCCCTTGCGAGTGGCAGATGAGGCCAATCTTGTGGAAGCCCGTCTCGTGCAGCACTCGCGACACGAGCGCCGGCAGGTCAAAGACGCCCATCTGCCGGATGTTCCAGCACCACATGCGCGGATCGCCATACTCGAGCAAGACGTGCTTTGGCTTGAAGCCGCAGCGGTTGTTGCCCAGCCAAACGTCGAATCCCGACTTGCAGAGCCAAAACGCCAGGCTCTGATCGTCGTTGCAGCAGTATGCCCCCGAGCTCTGCAGCAAGCCGTGCATCAGCAGCACAGGGAACTTGCGCTTCTTGTTTGGATCTCCCGGGCCCGGGCCTGGGCCCTCGAAGACTGTTGGGCCGAGTTTCTCTCTGCTCGCCTTATCCAACGGGGTGTGTTCCTTGGGGTCGTAGACGTGCCAGAGGTCTATGATGAAGCCATCTTCGGTCTCGACTTGGAAGTCCTCCACGTCAAGGCCAACTCTGCGCGCATAGTAGCCGACGTCACAGATGATGGGGTCTTTGCCGCCCTCCGTCGGTGGATACTCGTCTACTATTGTCTTGTTTTCAACATCGAGGCGTCTCTGGACCCCCGTTGGGTCCCATTCGGTTTCCTTCTCTTTTCTTATGGCGGCGTTTTGGAGCTCCTGCTCATGGAACGGCCGCTTTTTCTCTTGGCCCGGCAGAAATAGCCTTTTACAGTAGGTAGGGATGGATGTAAACAGCGAGCCGAGCACAATCACGCCGAGGAATTCCAGGCTCAGAACAAACGACGTTGCCCTAAAGAACCAGCATTGGATATTCCGCAGCAGAGATGGCGGGCCGTACAGCGGCAGAGGTGGAAACAATGGGTTTGTATGCGACGGAGGCATGGCCCGCTTCAATGTTCCTTGCTCCGATTGCTGCCAAGATGGTCCATCCTGGTCCTCAGGCTGGTGATCAACTTTTCGAGCTTCTGTTCCATGGCTTGGCCCTTTTTCTTGATTCACGGCTCCTTGTTTCGTCTCTGCTGCTTTTGATAGTCCTTGCGTCAAGTCTTCGCGCAGCACATTTAACTTGTGAGCTTCATGCAAGGGCACGCCCGGCAGACGGTTGCCATCCGAAGTGACTATAATGGGATCCTGTGGCGTAACAAAGTCAGCTTGCACAGCAACTGCCGGCGAGGGGTCCTCAAAACGCTGGTGCGACAGCTTCTCCGATTGTTTGGTGAACTCGGCCGCATGCTGTGCGACCTCGGATGCTGCCGACTGAGGCGAAATAAGGCCGCGCTCTGTTGCACTTGGAAGATCTTCGTGATGGCCCATTTCTAACCAATCGGTGGCTATAAATGATGAGGTTCTTCTTTTGTGAGTATTATTTTATTCTCTCTCTTCTTCAGGGCGAGAAAAAGAGTTGTCTTTGTAGGGTATTGTTGTTACCGTCGTAGGCCCTTGCCAGCAATGACATCAATGTGTAGACCATGCCACTAGCCAATCTCTGCTAAGCCAGTTTCTATTACTCTGTCGAGGTGTAAAATGTACCAAGAAAGAGATTTGTTGAGTACTAATATGTGTGTATGTAAAGAGCGTATAGACAAGTAAGCTCATACAGTTATTCTGAAGCGTGCAGTAAAGACAGATTCCAACAAGCACAACATCATGCGACAATTGCTAAATGCGGTGAGTAGAGAGGAGAAAAAAAAAGAGATCTAAATCTAGGAACCCCGTAGAACCGGTTTCCAGAAATTGCCTGCATTGGAAACTATTTAGGATATGTGACGCAATCGAGTTGCGAATCAAGAAAGAGACGATCCCTGTTAGCGAGCTCCATAATATCATTCCCCTTTCTCCACGTAATGTTTTCGTCTGGTTTTTTTTTTTAGCTTGTGAATTTCACTTACACTTGATTCTGTTTCGCCTCCTGGGGGGGCAGTGCTAGCTTGAATAGGGGAGTACGTACATTACAGTGAGACGTGCCATCTAAATGTAAATATTCATACTGTATGAACCCTTGGAATGTCATGTAGGACAGATTCAAAAGATGGCTGGTGGATTATAAGTTTAGATCTGCACTCTATAAGGCTGGCCATTCAGCGTGTGCATAATAAACTCCAACTGTTCCTGTGTCCTCGGTCCCGGGTATGGCAATTGGCGCTAGTCGCTCGGTGTAAATTGTCAATATTAGGTATCACAGAACTTGCAACCTCAATTCGGCTACGCCGTCATGCCATGCATACTACAATGTTACTGCATTTTCACCATCATCAACGCTGAATGTCAGCATCATGCCTTGTAAAAATATAGATTGCTTATAGTCCCTTGCCCGCTGCTCGCCGCCAATGCCTGGGCAACGCCGTCTCGGTGGAGCTGCCCATGGTCAGGAGAGCTGCGCGGCGCAAATCTGGGGTTCTCAATCCCCAATGCCGAGGCTGCCACGGCTACAGCCGAGCCACTGGCTGCTTAGTGGCATCTGCAGCGACACGGACACGCATCTGCAGCTGCAGGCTGGCCTTCTGATTCTCAGCTCAGCTCAGCTCACCATCGCAACGCAGCGCGCCGAACACGCGCCGATTCCAATTGCCCGGGACTCCCTGCTGATCTTCATCCTCCAGCATCGACCTTGATTTTCTTGCCTGCGTCTCTTCTCTGCTGCCAGCGCCATGATCCAGCGGCTGCGGGGTGTTGTTTAAAGTGTGAATCTCAGAAACCCTCCAACTCCTTTCTACAGCGACAACCAACGACTCCTTGCGCCCTCTTCGCCCCCTCGAACCGAACCGCCGTGCATCTTGCCCGAAAAGCTGCAGAAACCACTCCACGATGGCTGTCTCAGACGGAGCGCCTGTCGTGTCGCACAAGAGACGGAACCGCAGGCGACGTCAAGACAAGCCGGCCATCACCGCCAGACTCGTGCTTGATGACCGCACCAAAGGCGACGTGGGCTTCTTGTCCGACGATCTGTTCTCCGACCTCTTCCCGCACCTAGCAAATGGTAAGCCAAGAAAGCCAACTGACGGCATTGCACATGAGCAGACAAAGAAATGCTGCTGCTGCTATTCAACGAGATCGATTCTAACCTCAAAGCGCCCAGATCCCAATGACGAGCTCGTCGACGATGTCCACCACGTTGCAGTCGCGCCATGGGCCCCGAATGCGAACCCCGTCGACATGGCCTGGTCCGTTGTGCCGGTACTGCGATCCGGCGACTTGTCCCATTCGACCATCCAGTTCTCGCCCTCCTCGTCGGCGCTTCAGAGCTTCGCCGTGACCCTGCAACAGGTGGCCCCTTCGAAGCTGTCCAGCCACAGCCGCAGCGGCATTGAGATCCTCGTCCTCGACGTTGCTCCCCTTCCGCTAGACACGGTGTTCGTCAACCTGGAGAGCGAATTGACAAAACGGCTGGAGAGCGGCGAGGGCACCTTTTACAAGGACCATCCGACAAGCCCCAATGCCAAGGACGTTGCCAACATGACGCCCGAGGAGCGTCTAGCCACGGCGCTCAGGGCAGCTCTCAGCACCCTCAAGATTGTCCATTCCGGCGATTTGTTTCCGCTGCCTCTGCCGCCGCATCCCGTTACTCACCTGCCGCCTAACCCGGGAAAGATTATGCTTTGCGAGCCCGTTGCCCAGGGCATCCTGACGGAATCTACAAAGATTGTGCTGATGAGAGGGAGAGGAATCCACCGAAGACAGGCTCGTCCTGCAGCGTCAATGACCTCCGATCAGCAGCTCAACGGCAATGACGACGAGGACGGCACCAACGATCAGTTCTTTTCGGCTGCCGAAGAGCGCGACCGGCCCGACGCCGTTACCGACGACGCCGTGGCAGCTACAGAGACAGATACCGATTTCTCGGGCTCGGAGCAAGATGAGGAGCTTTCAGATGATTCAATGGACGAAGTCATCTCTTTGGAGGCCCCTACGCTGCCAACGACGAATTCGATGAACTCGCTGGGGCCTGGAACGCCAATGACGGCCGGCACGCTCCGCGGACGAAAAACCAACGGCTTGGCTACACCGGGTTCGGTCTTCTCCAACTTTACATCTACTACTGCTCGTCCTGATCGGTCGCGAGGGAGGCTGTTCAAGGTGCACGGCCTGAGGAAACAGATACCTTCTGGCCTGTTGCATCCCAAACCATCTCCCGAAGACGATGAAGAGGCGCGAATCTACGTCGATGTGGCGTCCCTCTCCAAGATTGGGTGCTTCTCCGGCGACTGGGTCCGCATTGAAGCCGCAGAGGAACCTCCCCTGAATGGATTTGGCGCATTTGGACTGGGCAGCTTTAGCCACCCAGACTTTGAGGTGTCCAACTGGCGACCTGTTCGGGTGTATGGCCTGCCAGAGGGCTACTCTCAGCGTCCTGTCACTCGTATCAACAGTTCAAGGAAGGGTGACCGACGGACCTCCTTTTTCGAGTCGCAGGTCCAACGACCTTCCAGCCCGGCAGCTTATGCCTCGCCAATCTTGATTGCAAACATTGATGGAGCCTCATATCTTCGTATATCGGCACTGAAGAAATCTACGTATCAGGGTAAGGGGACGCTGCCGAGGTTCGCAAGCGCCTCACAGCCTCCATATGCCAAAGACATCGCCATTCACCACATAAGAACCCCAATCTCCGCTGAAAGAGCGTATCAAACCGCTGTGTTGGGCGGGCTAAAGCGCTATTTTGCGCATAAACTACGCCTTGTCCGACAGGGAGACTTGATCGCCGTGCCAGTAGATGCGCAGCTGGGCCGAGCTCTCCAAGAGGCTCCAGGTGCTGGCGGCTCCGAAGTTGACGACGTGGTGGCACTGACGGCACGATCAACCGACTCTGGAGGAGAAGCTGCTTCACACCTTGACAGCGTTGCTTGGTTCAAAGTGGGCCACATTCAGGTGCAAAAGTCAGACGAAGACGAGGACGGAGCTGAATCTATGTGGGGGACTGTCGCTTGCATCGACAGCACAACCGTTGCCATGCACGGCTCAGGATTCGAGACAAGCCGGATCCCCGGTATCAAGGACAGCACCTGGCCTTACTATCTCGGCCTGAAGAAGACGCCGCAACGGGGACCAGACGGTGGCCCTCCGCAACTGGCAGATCGTGACCAACTGCATGTTCCTCCTCTGAGACGCCAGTTGCGGGAGCTACTAGCCGCAGCGACAAGCCAGAGGGCCGTTCATCTGAAGATGCCTCCCGTTGTCATCTTGCTCACCTCCTCGCATCGCAACATTGGAAAGACAACGATGGCCAAGGACGCCTGCAGCGATATTGGCCTGCATACATTCACCATTGACGCCTACGACATCATAAGCGAAGGAGGAGGCAGCGGAAGCGACGTCAAGACAGAAGGCTTCCTAAGAACGCGTGCGGAGCGAGCCATCAGCTGCGGCCCAGACTGCTGTGCGCTCCTCATCCAACACATCGAGGCGCTGACGGCCGACAGAATAGAGGCGTCTATCAAGGAGATACTTGAGGACGTTCGTGTGCTCATTGCCACTACGAATGAGGTCGACAAGGTACCTGACGGAGTCCGCGCCCTCTTCACCCACGAGCTCGAAATGGGCGCCCCTGACGAAGCCGAGCGAGAGGCCATCCTCAGGGCCGTCATCGAAGATCGCGGCGTGTCGCTCGAGCCGGCCATTGACCTCAACGCCATTGCTCTCAAGACAGCCGCCCTGGTGGCTGGCGACCTGCTCGACGTCGTGGAACGCGCCTCCGTGGCCAAGCGTTCCCGTCTCGAGGCGCTCTCTGCGAAATCCAGCCACAGCAACTCAATGGCAGTAACGGTGCGAGACGTCCAAGTTGCCGGCGGACCATCTGCGCGCTGTCTCACCGCCGCCGACTTCGACGTCGCCGTCGAAGCGGCCCGCAAAAACTTCTCCGACTCCATCGGCGCTCCCAAGATCCCCAACGTCACATGGGACGACGTCGGCGGCCTCAGCAACGTCAAGGACGCCATCACAGAGACGATCCAGCTGCCCCTCGAACGCCCCGAGCTCTTCGCCAAGGGCATGAAGAAGCGCTCCGGCATTCTCTTCTACGGGCCTCCCGGCACGGGAAAGACATTACTCGCAAAGGCCATTGCGACAGAGTACAGCCTCAACTTCTTCAGCGTCAAGGGCCCCGAGCTGCTCAACATGTACATTGGTGAGTCCGAAGCCAACGTGCGGCGCGTCTTCCAGCGCGCCCGCGACGCGCGCCCCTGCGTCGTCTTCTTCGACGAGCTGGATTCCGTGGCGCCCAAGAGAGGAAACCAGGGAGACAGCGGTGGTGTCATGGACCGTATCGTGTCGCAGCTGCTGGCAGAGCTGGACGGCATGTCGGGCGGGGAGGATGCCGGAGGCGTGTTTGTCATTGGAGCCACCAACAGGCCTGATTTGCTGGACCCGGCGTTGCTGCGTCCTGGTCGATTCGACAAGATGCTGTATCTTGGTGTTTCAGACACTCACGAGAAGCAGCAAACCATTTTGGAAGCACTCACTCGAAAGTACGTTATGCCCCCCCTTTTACATCTCTTCAGTTTGAATCAACTATTTGTATAACTAACATCACTTGTCTTTTTCCACAGATTCACCCTCCATCCATCCGTCTCCCTCGCCTCCGTCTCGCAGCGCCTGCCCTTCACCTACACGGGCGCCGACTTCTACGCCCTCTGCAGCGACGCCATGCTCAAGGCCGTCACACGCCAGGCCGCCGCCGTGGACGCAAAAGTGCGCGCCCTCAACGCCGACCCGGCCACCAAGCACGAGGTCTCGACGGCGTACTTCTTCGACCACTACGCCACGCCCGCGGACATTGCGGTCATGGTCATGGAGGAGGACTTTATCGGCGCGCACGAGGAGCTGATTCCCAGTGTCAGCGCGGGAGAGCTGGCGCATTACGAGAAGGTCAGGGCGCTGTTTGAGGGAGGGGCTGATAAGCAGAAGCAGCAGCAGCAGCAACAGCAGCAGCAGCTGGTGGTAGCAGATCGCGGTAAGAGACCGGCCTCTTCGACGAGATCGGGGAGTGCTGGCAGGTCAGCGTCTTCTAGCAAGGGCAAGGGCAAAGGAAAAGCCGTTGCAACGACGGATGACGAGCTTGAGGCGGATGAGGAGCGTGTCAACGGTAAAGGCAAGGGCAAAGCCGTGATGGGATTTCAAGACGGGACGGCGAGTGATGACGAAGACTTGTATGAGTGAAGTAGAAAGGAGGAGGAGGAGAGGGAAGACATAATCTAAGATTCTTGTAGGGGGGTTGGTTTTCACGCTTTTATACACATACATATATACATATATATAATGGTGAAGTTTTCTATATAGATGGAAGAGAGGGAAAATTAAAATAATTCAGTGCATACATATATTATCATTAATCATCATTATATACTATATGCTTCACATCACGCCCCCCTTCCTCGCATCCACCACAACACTCCCCTTCGCCGCCATCCCCCCCTCCGGTCCTTCAACCCAAACATCCCACTCCTCCTCCTCCTCCCCAATCCTCTCCTTCACCCGCCTCACACAAACCGTCATCCTCTCACCCACATACAGCGGCGCATAATTCCTATACACGATGGACTTCACAACCCCACCCACCCTGTCGCTCGTCTTCTTCCCCCCAGGAGCGCCAACATGGTCGTTGAGCACGCGCAGCATGAGCGCCAGCGTCAACGGCCCGTGAACCAGAATCGTCTTGTGCCCGTCCTGAGACCGCGCGTACTCCGGGTCCAGGTGGATGGAGTGGGCGTTGAATGTGAGTGCCGAGAAGTGGAAGAGGTGAGCAGGCGTGGGGACGACAGCGACGGAGTGTGTAGGAGGATGAGGATCTATTTTACATTAAAATCAGCATCTCTTTTCATCTCCTTTGTTTAGTTTGTTTCACACTCACATTTGACAACTCTCGCAGCAGGCAACGCCGCCTCTCCATCCGGCTTCCTCATAAACACCAACGTCCTCCTCTCTTCAATCTCCCACCCCCTCCCCTCCCCAACCTCATGCCCCAGCCCATACCTCCTCCACAAATCCACAAACACCTTCTCATCCGCCCTCCCACCCCCTTTCACCTTGACATCCCCAATCTCCTCCTTACACACCCACGCCCGCCCATCAAGCATCAACCCCCCCTCTTCATCCCCATGCTTATCCTCCCAGTCTCTGAACCGCACCTCCCCCCCAGCCCACAATCTCCTCGTAAACTGCCCCCCACTCGGCGCATGATCCCGGTCCGCCCCATCAGACGCCAGCCCCGACGCCGCCGTCTGCAGCGGGAAATACACCAGGTGATGGCCCTGCGGGACGGCCCTCTCCGGGGACATGAGCGCCGAGGAAGAAGCCCGCGGCGGCGGCAGCGGTGCGTGAAGTAGGTCTGACAGTGTGGTTGTGAGCAGGTGGGAGGGCATCGGGGTGAGGTAGTCGCGGATGATTTTGGGCGGTCTGCTTTTCATTTCCTGGACGTCGACGGGGACGTATTTGGATGTGGAGAATGGGCGCGGTGATGATGATGATGGTGATGCTGATGGCTGTGATGATGAGATGGTCGTTTTGGAGGAAGCAATTGGTGACTTGGAGCGCCATTGGCGGCGGAGGAGTGGTCCTGCCACCCTCCAACATCTCGGCTGCATTGTCAATGTGTATCTGTATGAATTGATCTATACATATATATAATATGTTTATGAAAATAGAAACTGCTGGGTCTAATTTGGCGCAGATACAGAGTCAAGTTGAGTGAAGCTATACCTAGTACTCATTAGATATCTTATCGATACTAAAGCGCCTCGGCTTAAACTAGCCTTGCATCATGGGCGGCTACGAGCGGCACCGCCCGGAGCATCCATCCCATCCATCCTTATCTTACATATCCCATCTCATCTCATCTCACCTCGGCACGACCCCCTCGTAAGCAAATGGAGATTTGTGATCATTTCATTGACGGAAAAGGGAAACCATTGCGCCGTGCATGCCAGGCAAGGAGTCAATCAAGAATCTGACAATGGACGTGAGCGACGGGCGCGTCTCCAAGCTCCGAGACGTCATGTGAATCAGCCCGCGCAAGACGTATCCCAACTCAGCCAGCAACTTGCTCGTCGTACACAGAACCACATTTGTTCACATACACTTGCCATGTATGATGATGCATACACGTCACTTAAAGCGGCAATTCGTTCAAATGCAAAAGCTGACTAACGTCTAACAAGCTAGGCAACATTTTTTTCTTTTTCTTTTTCGTATCAGAATCATTCTATTCATATCCATCCCTGCAGAACTCATAAACACCATACGGCGAAATCTAAAAGTTTGCAATTTTCTTTTTCAATACCCTTGAATAGCCTAGACATACCATTATTTTATCCGTTTTGTCCCATAGCCATTCATAATCAAAGAGGTCATGTCGTGACTGTCATTAGAACAACTGCTCGCCCAACCTGAACCAGTCTCATACGAACCAGCAGATATTCTCTAGCTCTAAATGAAAAGGGAAATGGCTCCAAGACACCATTACCGTCACCCAATGACAAAAATTTCAATGCATCTGTCCAAAAGAGAAAACCAGCTGTTTGAAGGTTCGGTCTATAGAGAGACAATCATCACCATTTCTCCATCCATCTAGGAGGTGAAGGCGGTGGAGGAGATGACGTTGTTCTTAGCGCCCCACGACTTGATGTCAGCCTCAGAGTTGTCGTAAGCTCCAGACAGGGCGAACTGGCTGGGTATGCCCTCAACTCGGTGAGTAGAGTTGATGTTCTTCACCAGCACAATCTGGAAGCAGGTGGCAGAGCCCTGTCGAGAGATGATGGTAGAGTAGGCCAAGAAGTACTCCCAAATCTGTCACCGGCATTAGTATCAGCAAAATCTTTGTTGTAATTGATAGTCAAGACTTACGCGGAACCATCGCTTGCCATACTTGGCCTCAACCTTGTCACGGTTGCCCATCCAGTTGCGGTACCATTTCCAGAGGGTAGAAGAGTAGTGAACACCAATGGTATCAACGTTCTTGACCTCAAAGCCAGCACCCTCCAGCTTGTCAATGACCCAGCCAAGAGGAGTGGAAGCATCAGCACCAGGGAAGATGTACTTGTTCATGAACAGACCCCAGATAAGATCCTCGTACTGCCATGCCTTTCGGAGACCAGCAATCTGCAGGAAGAAGACACCATCGTCATCAAGCATGTTGTAGACCTGGGTAATGAAGCTTCCAAAGTGGCGGACACCGACGTGCTCAGCCATCTCAAGACAGGTGATCTTGTTGTAGCGGCCCTCGGGGACGGGAATATCACGGTAATCCATACAGAGAATCTTGCTTTGCTCCTCGGGAACGCCAACCTTGCGCATGGCGCTGTTGCCCCAGGCAGTCTGGTTGCGACCAAGAGTAATACCGGTAACCTTGGCGCCATAGTTTTCGCTGGCGAATCGGGCGAGGGTGCCCCAGCCACAGCCAATATCCAGCAGTCTCTCATCCTTCTTGAGCTCAATCTTCTCGCAGACAACGGTCAACTTGTTGTCCTGGAGCTGCTCGAGGGTCTCCTCAGAGTTGATGTCAGAGATGATACCAGAGGTGTAGATCATGCGAGGGCCGAGGAACCAGCCGTAGAAGTCATCACCACGGTCATAGTGGTCTCGAACCTGCTCCTCATCTGTGTGGCGGGGAAAGACATGTTAGCACATGTATACCATTTGTTTGTCTTTGTCATTTGTGTACGAGTGAGTCTTACCCTGGGAACGAGTGTGCATGATGAGCTCGGGAATCATGCCCAGCAAGAAGTACTTGATCAAGCTGATGGTGAAGCGGAAGCTAGCCCAGTCGTGACGGTACTCGAGGACCTCGAGGCAGTCGCCCTTGAAGTCGACGTCACCGTCAAAGTACATCTCGTGGAAGGTCTCCATGGGGATCTTGTTGGTGCCATGGTACTTGAGACGGTCGGCCTCCTTCTTGAACTCGAGGTAGTACTCAACGGGACGGCCGGGGTACTTGGCCTTTGTGGTTTTGCGGGGGGAGATGGCGGAGACAACAAGCCACCAGCCGGCCAGGATGGGAAGATCAAAGAGGATGGCAAAGAAGATGAAGGTCTTGAGGCCACCGCCAACCTTCCACTTCAGCCAGAAGGGAACGCCAAACAGGATGGAGAACAGGATCTTATTGTTGAAAGAGTCGGAGCCTGGTCCATCAGCTGGGAGGGGAGCATTCTTGATGGAGGGGTACTGGATGTACGGACAATCAATCAGCTCACTGGTTCTTGATCTCCAAAACAGGGTAGTAGTCTGCGGCGATGGGAGAGGCTCCAGATGAATTGTATACAGAGTGAAGAGCGCAGAATGCAGCAGCAGCAGCAGCAGCAAGCAATCCTTGTCTTCCTCTACATACACCTTAGGTGAGAGCTTCACCAATCGCAGAGCAGAGCAGAACACGTAATGCAGCCAAAACGTACCTTGGTGGTGCGGACACCGCAGTCCTCGTCCTTCTCAAAGGTAGGGGCAGTGGGCTTGGGAGTCTCAATGAACTCGAACTCGCTCTCACTGCCCGTCACACTCGTGGGCTTGGACATCTTGACGACGTTTGCTGCCAAAACCAATTGGCGATGAAAAACGGTCAAGAAGGGGTTGTGTTGGTGACAGAGTTGCAAAGCAGAGGCAGAAGCAGAAAGGACTTCTGGCCAGATGCTCGGTTGGCCCCAAGAGCGGTGGAGCAAAAGGGCAGAAAAAAGGGCCAGCAGCGGTGGGGATGTTGCTCTATCTCCTCCACTCGAACCGGCGCCGCTTCCAATTGGGATCTGCTCTCACAATCTGGCTTCCGTATCGCAGCTCTTTTTTTCGTCTCGAGGGAGGGGAAAAAGCCCGTTGTTTGAGCTGGCTGGCCTAGCGGAGGGGCGGTGAGGGGCAGCGGCGGCGCAGCGGTTTGCGTGGCGCGGGCTGCCGAGGAACAGCAGCCGCTGTGTTCACAGCGCAGCTGGCGCCACAGACGCGACCAGCTCACCTCGAATCAAAAGAGCAGCTCCGCATGAACCCCTCAGTGCG
Organism: Trichoderma asperellum; assembly: GCF_020647865.1. Lineage (NCBI taxonomy): Eukaryota > Fungi > Ascomycota > Sordariomycetes > Hypocreales > Hypocreaceae > Trichoderma > Trichoderma asperellum. The sequence goes on along the minus strand of NC_089420.1, from coordinate 3,042,866 downwards.
CTGCGCAGTTAGTTGCTGGCTGAGACGTGCTCGCTAAGAGCACCAGCTACTGCTGCTAGCATGTGCAATCCACTCTCGCCCCTTTTTGCTCGTCTCTCCATACGTCTCTCCACGATATCACGATATACCAAGCTCTCCTTTGTGGCTGTGTGCTGTGCTGTGCATGTCCATTGCAGGCTGTGACGCTGGCGAACCACGCAATGAACGTGCATGCAGCAATGGGTGTCTAATTCGCTGCAAGGTTCCAGCTCCTCGCCGGGCTCTTACGCCGAACGCAACGAACGCAGCCACGAGCAGGATGCCCCTTTGAGTTAGGTTATCCGTCCTTATCAGGCCACTTGCTCGCCGATAAGCATCTGGAAACGATCACGTCAACCGCCCACCTCACTTGGCCGTACCATTGTAGAATCATGAAAATAAAAGAGAGAGAGACCAGCTCCCTGTAATGGCCAGAGAGTCACGGGGTTACGGACACATGGTCTACACTCATCGCAGCGCGCCCTTTCAGAGTTTTGACCCAGGACGAGAACCCGTCTCTACAGGCTCGCCGCCACTTGTATGCCTTCAGTAGGGATGTACCTACTTATACCAACTGTATAAGGTAGGCCAGTACCATGCTGTGAGTACAACATTGAACTTGCCCATCTACCCAGATGCTACCCATCAAGGTCCACCAGCAGCTCCTTTCTTCTTGTTTAGTTCATCCCACACTGACGCCCGTGGTAGGATCTTAGGAGAAACCATCTTATTTTCTTTCTCGTGACCCTCTTGTCAACGGATTTTATCCGTTGATATACAGTCACCAAGCTACTACCAATTGGTAAACCCTGCTCGGCAAGTCTGAAACCGCAAGGGGGTTTTTTTTTTTCTTTTTTTTTTTTTTTTTTTTTTTTTTTTTTGCTATTGGCACTCCTACCTTGTTCTCGTACCGATACACTGGTAGACGAAAAAAGAGAGCACGAGGAGGAGAAAATTGGGTGGTAATGGCGTCAGCTTTCAAAACCTCTCTCCCGTCAAGAGAGGTTGTGTGTGTCACGAGGCTCTTTCTAACCTGGTAAACTCCATTCTATGTGAGTAAGCCTGCCTATTTCCGAATGGTTCTTCCCTCAGGGATCGGATATTGAGCAGCTCATCGAGAGATGGAGAATTCGGGATACGATATCAATGCACACCTCCCTCTGTTGTAAAGCAAAGAGGGTTATCCCACTGTAAATATCCGTTTTGAGGCAACGGAACATCCCCTCGAACATGTATTTTTTTTCTCTTGGTTCGGCTGACATACGAACACGCATTTTCTAAACCCCCAGTCACATCACCCCCAATCAGGGTAGCATCACGAACTGCTTGAACTGTGGCGAGGCAACCCGCCTTTAAGGAATAGCAAGGTTCAAAATTCGGAGAGGTCTTGTGATGGAAGGGGTGCACCCCCCGGTGAGACCACCAGGATTCCTTTTATTTTGTGGTGAAATCCCCCATTCAGCCGATTATCGCCAGCCAACCATATCCAAGAATCCTCGTTGATACCGCCCGGTTCCCAGTTGCCGCCCGGAGTCGGCCGCATCCTGTCAGATTTCTGCACAGACACTCGCTATCTGGGGCACTAGTGAGCATTGTGTCAATGCATAAAGGCTTGCCCAATATTCAGATGTCAAAAGATATAGATAACGGCACTAGGATTCTGTCATCCAGGGCTAGGATTCATACACCTGAAGATCCTTTCTGAAACCCTCTCATCCCCGGATTCCGGGTATTGAGGCTCCCAGGAAAGCTGGCAAGTGGGTTATCATGCTCCGCTCTTTTATGCACACCGTTGCATCCCAGAAGCGTTGACTCTGCCGACAGCAAGGAGGGGGTACTTCAACCCCTCTCCCAGGGGCACGGCTCCGACTGCATCAGCAAAGCAAAGCACGGCATAGGACTCCGTACTATCAAGGTGTATGTCCTTCCGCCTCACCAAGCCTTGTATGAAGCGAATATCACCTTGTAACAAACCCGAAAAAGGCAAATTTTGCGCTGGCCTCGAGCAGCAGAGGTCAGCTTCTTCGGATCCGGGCATCGGTTTTGGTGTTTTAGCCATAAGAGCTGAAAAATGACTCCATATTAAGTAGCTGCTCAATAATAAAGTCACAGGATCTATGATAATAACGGTAGTTGATTCGATATCAAAAGCAAGCTGAAATTTGTGTAGATTTGTAATCACCTGATATATCACTTTGCTGCAGGGGAGCCTGGCTGGCCATTGAAGTAGCAAGGCCTGACTGCCCAGCAGCGTATCATGCTGAACAGAGATATTCAAAATGTGAATCTAGCGATCTGCCTTCGGTGTATTTCCTTGCCTGGGCATCATTTCCCTTTTTGATCTAGTCACAGGTTCCCCGGATAACATTCTCGGAGTCCTCGTGTTGTCTTTTCACTTGGCCGAGAGTCCCAAGTATCCTGCAAATAAATCCCAATTAGCATAGTTACTTCATGCAAGGCCGTGTTAACCTCTTTTCCCGTATTACCCTCTTATCCACGGATTGTGTTGAACATTCAGCAATCCTATAATTGATAATTGACGTCTGCCGGCCCAAGAGCTCGCGTTCGGCAAGTAACTGCATGGGTGTAAGAGCTCCATGACTTACCCTCTCCCCAGCTTGTTTTTTTTCCCCCATCCCTCCTCTTCTTTTCCTTGTATCTTGCTATCTACTTTGTAAGTCCTAGGTCATGCTGACTAAATGCGAGGGACTAGCATGGCATTGCGAACCAAGAAATGAGGCCAAATTTCGAGACACAATAAGACACTAGCAGATGATCGATAGTAACATGAGCCACTTTTGATAGACTCGGATAGTGCGGGGAAATATCGTGAGGAGCCGAATCCCAGGGCATGCGTAGGAAAGTATCTTCTTATTTACAGGTGGACTGATTCAACAAGCGTCGCCGGTATAGTATGAGAGCTAGTTGAACGTGGTGGCGAGAAGCGAGCAAAAACCATGTATAGCAGTTCAAAGTAGTAATAAGATAAGCACCAGTCCAGGAGATTTTCCCACGTCGCGCGCGCTCCGGGCGATTACGTAGCCCCCGGGAGACGAGGGACGGGACGGGACTCTTTATTTGGAAACACTTGAGTGGCGGCTCGCAAGAAGGCTATTGGCAGCACTATCTTACTACCCTTGCCTGCCGCTGTCGTCTATTAGTCGCGCTTGTGTAACTCTGAAACAAGGCGGTCGCCAGCGGTAAATAGGCGAATTGCTTGAGGACGGCTTCATACTGTTGGGGCAACGATATATTGCTAAACAAGGATGAGCAGTCTCATTACCTACTTGTGGGAGGATATTAGCCAAATCCTATAAACCAAGCCGCTTAAATCAAAGTAGCAATACATAGATTTCATGCCTCTTCAAGGCATAAAGACAACCAAATCATGGCCCTCCACATTGGGCGGTGAAACCAAGCCTGGGGAATATTTACGTATGGTATCAACCTACAAGTGTAGTTCGATCAGTCCTCAGCCAACATTAAGCTTTCGGAGTAGACTTGCAGTATCGGGCAAGTGAGAGTATCTTCGGCTGTCCTACTCCAATTACGGGATCGTAATATTGTGAAGCCGCCGCTCTTTTTGGTTTTTGAGCCATTTTCTCTAATACCAAAAGAAAATCGAGGCGGACCAACTGTCCCGTGCGGCGGTATGAGCTGGCTAGGCCTATCAGTCTCAACCAATAATGTTGCGCCAGAGAGGAAATATTAAGAGTTCGGCATCAAGTCGACATACTTGTACAACATTCGACCGCGCCTGATCTGGCCCAAATTAGGGAGGGCGTGAGATGAGTAACCCAGGCCGGGGGATGCTGTAGCATTGGGGAATGTATGCAGCATGGGTAAGTGCGGTGCGGCTCGGGCTATGACAAGTACGCACTGGTACAGCCGCGCATAAGGACGGTCGCTCACGTCAAATGCATGTAAGATTGTCGATGGATTAGTGATGCAATGAGACCTGATGATGAGTTTTTACCACGGCGGCTCTCATCACCGAAACCCCACATAGCTTGTATCCCTGCATCGAAGTTGGCCTTCGCATAACATACTATATTTAAAAATTTGCCGATTGCTTGCTTTGCTGAGACATCGTCAGTAGCCTCACTCGTTTGAGCAGCCCAGCAAGTTGCCTTATTGCAAGGCTTTCCTAACGTCACAATGTTCGGCTGGATCGTTTAGAGCCTTACTCCTTCAATCCACGAAGTTCTCTAGCTATTTGAACCCTCCTCATGATTCTTCTTGGCCCCTGTTTTTTAGTGTTCTGATGCATTATTTTCGTTGGTACTATCATTTGCCAGAGCGGTTCGTTAACCCTGATCCTTTGTGATCTGGCTAGAAAATAGAACGAGGGGTTATATGATTAAGAAAGCTGAGCCATGGTGGCGTCAGGGGTATTTCCCCTGGAGCAGGAGCATTCAATCCAATTCTCAAGCACTGCTTGTACAAGCGTACAAAGTCAATTATTTAATAGACATATTATAAATGATCGAGAGAGCTATGATGTTGGAAACTGCCGCAGACATATCCGCAAATTACCCATGCAAGCTAGGATCGCACAAGCTGCTGAAATCAACTATGATTAGAAGATCTGTGTCAGCATACCATACAAGACAAGGCTGGGGTATCGGCAAGACGATGTCCCCCGCAGGCAAGACACGCCGCCCATCTTTACCAATTAAAAATTTCTTGGTAAGAGTTTGTAAGTTGGCTGTATTCCTGTGCCTTTTTCAAGTTTAAAGCAGAAGTAGCGTCGTCTGTGGTGAGAGCTTTAAATGTGGTTCGAGAAGACAGCATTAATGACGGCCAGCAGTTGATAAGCTCAGCCATCCCGGAACCCCCAGAATAATGCAACCAGGGCCTACGTCTCCACACAGGTCTTTGCCGTAACTATGTTCATGAGGCTCTAGAAGCAGTTAGCAACAGAAAGTGTTGGTAGAAAACGCTAAGGAAAATATTGAGACCGATCATGGGGTCCATAGGGGCGGAGTCAGCATAACATAAGAAGTACATACACGATTGCAACCGCTGCCGGTAAGACTGTACGCTCAATACCACTATTAGCACGTGCAGGTAATTTGATTATACGTACAAGCCCTAGGCCGGCATGGTAGCACCCATGTGCTCGTCAATATATTGGCCAGCAAGAGGCGCGGAACCATGGTGTAAGAGCGAGAATAGTGTAAAGTTAGGAGAGGAACCAATCTCTCGCTCTACCCACACTGAAAACGGCACTTCGGGATCCGGAGATCTGCTCTTACGGCGGCAGCGGCGGCGGCAGCAACCCTGGCGACAGCCGTAACGGCAGGTGGGTGTGCATCCTCGCTAAGTGAACTGGGGCTATGGTCAGCACCTTAGCCTTGTCTTGTTTTTGGGTTGTTTGGGGGTGTTCTGATCGAATGGTTGGCGATGCTTCAGTCGTATCTCGCTCCGACATGTGAAATAAACGAGCAGTACGACTGACATGGGCAAAGTGCGTCAAAGCAGAGGAACGACTCTCTGCATGTAGGCGTATTGTCGGCCTTTGCCGCTTTCGTTGCCCCAAACATGTCTTTTTTTTTTTGCTAGCCATATTCCTCTGAATACTATAGTAGCTGAGAGCGAAAGATCTGAGTTGGTATTCCACGCCTTTTAGACCTGTTTATGCTCGTGAGATGTGGAGGGCGTTTGTGTGCCGGTACCAGTGGTCCTGTATGGCGGAGACAGGATGATCCTTGTTTAGATGGCCGAGTCATCAATAGCTCGTCCAATCACATAACATAAAGCATTAAATGCGTATTTTGATGACGGACACGAGTTCTAGAAGCATGCCACAAATCCGTTCTGGCCAGAGACATTCGCTGATTCAATCATCGGTAGGATGCTGTCTGAACTCGGAAGCTCGGGTATCTGGGTATTGTTATGATTTCATGCTTGGAAATCTCAGCCCTGCGAAAAAAGGTAGCTCCGTTGGCTAGTGTTACTTTTGATGTTTATGCCTCGATTTTCGCGCCGGTGTTAGCATCGCGGCATCGTGGTAATACCATAGATCAACGCAACGCCCGCATTCATTGGCAGTCCAGAGAATGATCAGAGGAGGCGCAGGGGTTCGGGTAGCTGACGATGTGCGTCTCGCATCAGCGCGCGTTGACCCTGCACTAAGACAGGCACAGCATCGGAATGGGAATTGGCGATGCAAACTGGCTTTCTCTGCTGGTCCCGACAACACGGCCCAGAAAGCCACCCGCAGGCTCTAGTACCAGCTTGTCGTAGTTTGATCACAAGCCTCGTCACCTTCGCACCTAGGCTGGTATTGGCGTGTCCAAGAATAAGCACGAAGCAGAGATTGCGAGGGTGCGAGAGCCCCCAGCCGTCGTGCATGCTCAGGTGTCTGGATTCCAAGCTACCGAGTCAGGACATCAATTCGTTGTTTGGGCTTTGAGTCATCAATCGGCCAAGCGAGGATGGTCCATGGGAACGGAAGTCGCCCTTCCGCACGCTACATTCATTATACTACAAGTATATTGAGATTTAGATAGGTAGTACCTACTATACTAGTACAGGTATATGGCTCAAATACCTCGCAGCAGTTGCCTCATTTTTCGCTTAATTGAGCAGCCTTCCGTTTTTGATATGTTGCTACTGCCATTGTTGTGCGACACCTAAGACCTATTGGTAAAGTAGAAATAAGTAGTCGTTCAGGGCATTGACTGGACCCCAATACCTACCAAATACTTCGTAGCTCACCAGCCTTCGTGTCTCAGACGCTATTAAAAGCGCATGCCAAGCCAAGTGATCTGGCAGCTGCGGCCGCTGAAAAGCACACCCATCAGGCTGTGTCGTCATCAGAGTCATTGCTTGGCCACAGCCGGACCACCGGCGACTCTCCTCCGATCTTCGACTTCCCACCGTGTTGGCTTCTCATCTCTGAACTTCTGACTTCTGATTTCTGATTTTCTGCTCTGGATTCTGGGCTGTCTGTATCCTGCAGTTTTTGCAGCCGCTTCCCCATCTTCGATCCTTCTTTTTCCTTCCTTCTATCCTGCTTCTGCGCCACCCGTCTTTTTCTCCTCCCAGCCCTTCTGCAGCATCGCTTCTAGAAGGACGACAATCGGCTGTGGGTGTGAATCATGCAATACGACGACGGTTCCGCCGTTGAAATGGGGTCGCTTTTTGCGGAGGGGCGTTGTTGCGGTCCCGTTGGCTTGCTGAGATGCCCGAAGCCCGCAAAAATCCACCGGGAACATGCCTAGTAGTAGTATCGACTATCCGAACCGAGCGCGAGAATCGAAACTCTCCAGCCCTGGATAAGCACAGCTGAAGGCAAAGCCTGTTCCGGCCTCTCCCAAATAGGAGAAAGATGAGAAGAGACAAAGGCATTGGCTCACACAGTATCAGAGCACTTTTCCAGGTATATACTCCATGTCGTACGGTCATATTATGCCCGGATCCGTTAGATGCCACACGAACCGCTACCTCTACCTCAATTGGGTTAATCGCGGACAGGCAGCGACTACGTCTAGAAAGAAACACGCTTCATGCTAACTAAAGCGCATTACTCAATGGCCAATAGATCTACTCCGTACCGAGTACAATCGCAACCCCTGATGTTTCGCAATGGTAGGCGGCCGCGAGAACTATTGACTAGACCTTTTTGCTTTCCTTGGGATAGCCTGATGGAGCCCGATCCGTGCTATTCCCCAACCTCACCGAGCGTTCCCCGGCTCGGCAAGACAAGGTTTACTCCAGTGCCCGTCTCGCTAAAGCTTTGTTGCGGCGCCTCTGCTCCATGTTCTTCAGCCGGCTTTCGGTCGGGCTGCCCGTGGAATGTTCGGAATATGGATGAATGGCGTTTTGAACCGGCCGCGCTCTCGTACTAGGCTGTCCAGGAGCGTTAACCGACTGCATGGCATCCCATTGGCTGACGATGGAGTCTGCAGATCCAATTACTTTTTAGCTACCACCACCCAGCATCGCCCGAGGTAGGCGAGCCACAGCCAGTGCCGCGGTGCCCTCTCCCCATTCTTGAGCAGACCATTCGGCATAAGCTATCCCTTCTTGGTCTATCGATGGCGACCCGAGCCTTCCCAGTTTGGCCAGCCCGGTGAGGCGATTTGCTTCATGCGTCCTTGCTGATTAGCTCGGGATCGCTTTGTGGCTATGAAATCTAAGGATTTTGGCATTGATGACAAGTTCCTCCTACGAACGTGACCCAATGTGTAAAGCTTCTTGTACTCACCACGGCGCCACACCGTCAACCATCTCGGTCTATGAGTGGCGGACGTATATGCAGCTAGTCTACAGGACCTGCTTTGGCCAGACGTGCCGCCGTCTGTCAGAAATCGAGGGGCATCTAAAAGGCGCCCAAGTGAGAGAGTGTGTCTTTATCGAGCGCCAGACACAAAGGGGCCTCCCGAAAAGAGGGGAGCACAAGGAGGGGTGGTGACTAGATCCCCTTTTGTCACATCACGAGCATCACCCAATGTATGTGCAATATGCACTGATACCTCTTGATATACGCATTTGGCAACAGCGTTTTGAGCTGAGCACCCTTATCAAAAGGGCTGCTGCCAACCCTGTCTCTAGCTCGGAATAATCCTCCTACCCCAGCATAATCAACCACAGACCCGGATCCGCGTCTCCCTCCAGGCATCTATATTCCTAATTTCCCATTTACCAAGTGGTTTCAAAGGCCAGGCGGTACGTCACAGAGGCGTGGACTCAACCCCGAAAAGACGCCATAATGGAGGGGCGTGTGATTCCGAGAATCTCCCATGCTCACATCACACTACTTTTTTTGCCTCTCTCGGCCTCGATTGCGCTCGTCTGTTCTCGCTCGCTCTCTCGCGCTGATTCATTCCTCTCACATACACCTACACACACACACACACACACACACACACACACACACACACAGCCATACCCACACGCCGCGCCACACAGAGATACAGTTACCAGGGACCCGGTTGTCTACACCGGTGCTCACTATACCGAAGCCAGCATGGATTAGACATCGAGTTCCATCACTCTCTTCTTTTCTCATTGCTTCATTACACTCCTCTCACCTATCGCACTCCCAATCCACTCTAAGCCCTGCTCCTAGTCATGCTCCTGGTCACTTGCTTCGGGGGGGCCTCTTATGTTTTCAGCCCTACTGCTACTTCCTGCAAGTGGAGCTGGACAGATTGCTGTGCTCCGTAAGAGCTACTGTTATTAGCATACGTAAACAGACATGCTGTCTATCGTTCATACAAGCGCCCCGGCATGTGCTCATGTGCCCTGCCTACAACCTTTCCGTCTACATACCCTGTCTTTCAGATTCCCATTTGTCGTTATTAAGGGCCACTGGTTGTTCTGTATTCCTTTTGAAAACTTTAATAAAGCCAGTCAAATCCCAAGTTCTCCCAGACAAAGCCGCCAACACGTCTCTCGCTATATGTGCTGCTAGCCCATTGGATGCTTCTGTTTTGTTCTTTTGCCCCCACAAACAATCTTCTAAGCATCTTCTGAAACGTTCCCCATCTACTTAATTGTTCAAAACATCTCTTCTGTGTACTCCCTACGCAGGCTGCTATAATCTTTTGGAACTAGAAAGGCGAATTTGCGAGCCAGCTAAAAACCAAAGACCTATCATATCATATTCTTTTTTTTTTTCTTTTTCTTTTTTTCTTTTTTTTTATCAAGATGAAAATCTTCTCCGAGACACACCTACATCAAGTCATACCACCAACTTCGCCTCTGTCATCACACGGGCCAATAGAAGGGGATGCTCGTATATCCTATGACTATGGGACACTCCCCCCCGGCATCCTGTCCTTGTCGAATAAGAAATGCGCTCATGCCGTGACGCATGGTTGCCCGTTTCTTGCTGACTCCAACGGCTCCCTCTGCACGGCGTGCGCCTACGCCGTCGCCAACGGCCAGCCATGTTCCTAATGTGGTGTTAACGGTGGCCCTCTTACCGGCAAAGTTCTCATTACGACATGGCAGAGCGAGGGAGAGAAGCTTTCTCGTGGCTGTGCATGTGTAACAGAATTGTCTGTTAGTATGGAGGGCCATTGAGCGGGCCCTAGTGGGACTGACATGAAAGGAAGCAAAACGGTTAATCCCGAAGACCATTAAATCGCTGCCGAGACATGCGCTGGACCACAAACCCGACTTGATTATGTCCACCTTGGGGACCCCTCTGCCAAGGCCTGTCTAAAAAAACACGCATGGGTGCATGAACTCAGAGGAATACGGCGTGAGGAGCGCTCCACGGGCAAAGAGGGGTGATTTACGACAACATCTGGGGAAGATGTAAATCCCAGCCAGTGGATTACCTATGCTTTTTCCTGCCTTCTATTAGCACCTCCGCTGGCATACTCTCTCTGGCCCCGGTCTCTTACTCAAGCCTTTCTCCTTCTTTCGTTCATTCCTTCTTTCTCTCTTTACTTGCTGGTTTTTCTTTTAGTTGGAATATATGGATATCTTAGATGTACTAAAGGTCTTGACGCAATTTTTAGACTTGCGTGCGCCTTGCAAAAGGCACATAGTGGAGGAATTCGGGTACCTATTGAGGGGCATACGATGAAGGGGATACGATGCAATTACGATGGATACAGAACCAGACGGACCCCCTTATATTTTCTTTTACTTCATGCCTTTTCTTCGTCTGCGATTCTCAATTACGAGGCCACAAATACAGGACAGGTTGGAAGACTTCAGCCCCATTGCCAGACGCGAGCAAGGGGAGTAATGACGAAACGGCCGGTAGCGTTTTTTTCTTTCTCTTTTAACCTAGCTTTTTGTGTTGCGTGGGAAATGAATTTTATTTGATGGTGTAATATATAGATACAGATTGATTGCTATAGAATAGTTCATGATAATGATATTCTGTTTATACAGATGGGCTCCTTGACTGTGTCCCACTCCCTTACTTGTTGATTTAAAGCCCCTATACCGAGACATCTTGGTAATGCAGCATCGCTTTTGTTTTCGTGTCATACTTAAGAGAGTCATATCAATATTAACGTGCCTAGAACCCCACGTGTGCGTTGAATCACTCGTATCTCTATGGATCCCTTACCAACTGACTCATGCTAGCTTTTCTTCACAGTGAAGTGATTTTGAAATTGCCATGCTCTTACCAGGAATCTTCGAGCCATAGGCAACGGCGAAAGGATAATCCCCTGTATGGAAAATGTTTTTTTCACTTATGGAAAGCGGAGTAGTGGAGTTTAAGTTCATACTTGCAGTAGCAAACAATATGGGGGAGGAAATTTCGTCTAAGCCCCTCCCCCTGTATTCTTTGGAGAAGTTCCCAGGCTGTCAAAATTCAAGTCCCCTCTTTTTTTTTTCTTCTGTGCTCATTCCTTGCATGAATTTCGTTTTGGGATTATTTAATGTATTTAATATTCAACGGTGGTGAGAAAAGTAACAACCGTCGGATTTTAAAGAGGGCCACCCACAATGAATAGTACTAGAATGGGTTAAAAACGGTAAAAACGGCAAAAGCGGATGAAGGGGCAAAAAAAAAAAAAAAATCTAAAATCATTATCTAAAAGGGGGTGAGATAACTGTCGCCTTTGGCGGCCGTTTATATATTATAAAAAAAAAAAATACAGAAGCAACATTTTGAGTGGTCGGTATAGCCGGCTGCACTTTTCTCCCCACTCCCCTTCCCCTTTCAAAGTCTAAATGTCCTCCTTGGGGTGAGGAAAGGAAACTTGTCCTTTTTCGTTTGGAGTGCTTAATCTCGGTTTAATTTACGTTGAGCTCTCTTATGAACTGATGCCTATTATATAGCAATATATTGGTGGAAGTGATGGACACTAGAGATGGCGTGGTGTTTTGTTACCTCGGGTACAATATCTTAGCAGGTTTCGCAATCGCTACAAGAAACACCATGCCGCATTAGTTTACCATGTAATAAGCAATCAAACCGACTAAAACTTTCACATGCCTCCTATCCTCTTTAAGGAGGTAGAACCCAAGAAGGGAGAATGCATACAACGCTAGCTTATGGCTGTCACCTTCTACAATTACAGTTTAACCTAATCACTTTTACGATTTGACAACAGTAGCACAAGGTTATCATGACATGTGGGATTTATATTGAAATGCAAAGGTATCAAAATGCTTTTTGTTCATGTCTCGTCCCAAAAAGACGGCCCGGCCAAGGCCGATCCCAAAAGAAAAAAAAAAGCGTTCGTCGCAGTCAGGCCACCAAAAAGGCCTTGCTGCATTCATGCGCCCATCTGGTGCTTCGACAACTGTTCGTCAAGAAGCACCAGCCCGCTCATCCAGAGCGTAGAAGTGAAGTCCAAAAAACACCGGGTATCGACCCAACTTAATCGTAATCTATTCACCTTGTATCCGCCAATTTAAAAAAAGACACCAAACGTCCTTCCCCATAGAATAAATTTCTTTTGTAAGATAACGAGTGACAGAATAGAATATTTAAAAATTGTGGAGCTTTTGAGCTCCGAGTAGAAAAGCAAGCTGCGAGCTTAGAAGACCAGGGCAAAGGCAGCAGCCACGGCGGCAACGATGGAGCCGGACTGGACCATCTTGGCGGCGCCGCTGGTGGGAACGGTGGGAGAGGTAGTGCCAGCAGGAGGAGCACCAGCACCAGAGGGGCCGGTGGGCAGAGAGCCAGAGCCAGTGCCAACGGGAACGCTGACAATGGTGGTAGGAGCAGCGGTGCCGACGGGGTTGGTGCCAGCGGCAGTGGCAGAGGTGCTGTTGGAGACAGTCCAGATGGGGTAGTGGGTGGAAGTCGGGGCAACAGTGGTCTCAACGGCCGAGGTGGTGGGAGCAGCAGAGGTGGTAACAGCCTCGCTGGTGGTCGCAGGAGCGGTAGGAGTGCGGTAAGGGCAGTTCGTGACAGTCTCAGGGCACTGAGTGACGGTCATGGTTGAGGTTGTCGTGGAAGTCAGAGTGGAGGTGCTCTGAGCAACGGCAACGGCAGCGCCGGCGGCAAGAGTGAAGAGAGTAGAGAACTGCATTTTGGCGGTTTGAGGATTTGATTCGTAAAATTGATTACTGAAAGAAGGCGTTGGGCAAAAGAGCACCGGGCTGATACGCGTAAATTGGTTGGTAAGAGAGGGTGGGTTTGCTTGAAGCAGTGTCGTCAAGACAGCTTGTAGTTGGATTTAAAGAGAGTGTGGTGAGTGATGAGAAGGGAAAGAGAAAATCGCCAAGAGAGCGGGAGGGGGCCTGATTCCCTTTTGTCTTGATTGTCTGCAGGCTGGAAATCTCTGACAGTTCCACCAGGCAGCGGCCACGTAGGAAGCCAATGGATCCAACGGAGCCTGGGCGCGACCGGTGTGCCTGGGATGGCGCAGACCATTGAGCGGCATGTGGATTTTGCTCAGTGAGCTGGCGGGCTGGCGCATTCAGGCACATGCTGTGATTGGACACGGCCAAGAATCAAAGACCCGATGGTGGACCGTGAGCCAGCATCTCACTGGCCATCTGGCGGTACCTTGCATAAATGGCCTCCGGAAGCGCATCCTAGATCCATTGACCCTCCTTTCCGCTGGGCTATTCTGACATCCGCGAGCCGGGATTGGCCATGTGCTGAGCTCGATATGCTTCTTTCGCAGCGCTGGACTGATGCAACCTCAGCAGCTATTTTGAGAGTATTACTCCGAGCAGGGCGCAGAGAAAAGTTTTTTTTTCTTCTTCTTCGCCCTCATTTGAGGCTTTTCTCCCATTGGAGCCCAATCCTTGAAGCTCGACACAGTGTGCGTGTATGCTGCTGTCGCACATAATCCCTCATCCGCCTGGGCCTTGCCCTCTGCTCTCACGAAATTGGCTTTGGGCTAGCAGCCGTGGCCAGGGACGTCGTTTGCGCGTTTCAGGCTCACGTCGCCCCGAACCTATGCAGGGAATTAAGGGCGACCTCATTTCGACCCCTAATCTTTAGGTTTGCCGACCCCTGGCCTCAGCCCTTTGCGCGCGCCTCGAACCAAACAACGGCGGCGCCAAAGACGAGGCCAGACCGCGGACAGATTGAAATTGAGGGTTTCCAGGCCGTTCGTCCCCCACAGGCAATTAGAATTTGCTCCCCCGCCCGCTGAGGCCGTGTTGTAAGACGGTCGACGAGCCTTGTTGATACTGTGTTGGACGGTTAGTCTCTGCGGAGAGCGGCCAACACGAGGCTGACTCAACGAACTTGGGTGGCTGACTCGGACCTGTCGAGCTTCTGCCAAGGCACAGGAGCTTTGGGCTCAAGACGCCACCCGATTGAGAAATTTTCGTTTGGTGGAGGCCCTGCATGGCAAGCTTGTGGTGGCGGCGCGCGATGTCTGCGGTGCTCCATAATTTTCAGGCCTCAAAGCGGTGTGTTTTGTCCAAGTTTATTTCCATTAAAGCCTCAGGCACGGATTACTAAGGCCATTGTATCTTTGCTTCGGCAGCATTACTCGCGGTGCTAGGCTAGGCCTAAGGAACCTACAGTAGCGGCAGATTCAGCAGCAGTAGGTAGTATTAATAGCAGCAGCATGCCATAAATAGAAGCGCTGCTCTTTTACCAGAGACGGAAGCAGTGGCAGAAGTACAGTATGTAGTTTAGTTCTGCTATAAGCAAGAGGAAACCGACGACTATGCTGTGTTGTTTCTTGTTTCTCTTCTGATGCAAGGCGGCGTGTTTATCTGCTCTATCAGCCGCAATTACTCCGCAGCAATGCTTCAAGGTGGTTGTTTTACTGTTAGGTAGCTTCTTGTTAGTCGCCAACTATTGTTTCGTTCTGTTTCAACCCCGATGCCTTCATTAACCCTCTTTCAACTGCGCGCTGCACTAGCTTGCTCCCAACACAGCTGAAAACAATAATCATAATAATTGAATACGAAGAAAAAAGAAACCAGCCTTGGAAAGACATGTCCAAATAGGTCATGGCACCAAAAGTTCGACATGGTGATGGTGCCAGACGCGCCCAGTCCGAGGCCCAAAACGAAGCTGCAATTTACAGGTCCCTTGCAGGGCAAATTACGGCCCGGTTTAGCGCTGTCCATCACAGTTTCCCGCTGGAATCGACCCCTTTTTGCCCGCCACAGCGCTCTCGATCCAGCGGCGGCGGCTGCAGTACTAGAACCATGGCAGAACCCCGCCCCCACAAGCTTGCGACTGCAACTGTAGCTTCTCCTGTGATGCTCCACAGCCATCCTGCCAGTGCTCTGTCTGTCCCATCGTAACGGCTGATGCATCTTGTACCAGCATCAGCATCAACCCCTCTGCCTGCATCTGTACTCTGAATCAACCATTCCTTCGCTTAACGTCTCTGTAGCCGCTTTTTCCTTTCAGCGTTTGCGTGCCTGTTTTTGCTGAGCACATGCATCATGGCGTCCTACTCGACCGATCCCGCGCTGTACATCTACACCTCCCTGACTGCGGGCTCCTCACACATCGTCACCGCGACATCGCGACTCGAAACGATCCTGCGCGCCAACCGCGTCCCGTTCAAGGCCATCGATATCGCCACCGATGAAAAGGCGCGCATGCTCTGGGGCCGCCGTGCCGGCAAAGATGAGAACGGCAGAGCGAGGAAGTTCCCAGCGCTGGTGCAGGAGGGGCTGGTTTTAGGGGTAGGCGGCATTATTTCTCTGCCTCTGCTTTTGCCTTGTCGTGCTTTTGCAGCTGTTGTATCTAACCGCGAGACTATAGGATATCGTGGAGATCGAAGAGTGGAACGAGTATGGCGAGCTGAAGCAGCACGTCAAGATTTACTATGACGAAAGCACGATTCCCGATATCGCGCACAAATACCCAGAGCCGGTCAAGAAGAAGAAGACAGTCAAGAAGTCTGCGGTTGCCAAGGCCGCCGCTGCGGCTGCCAGCGAATCCAAGGCTGCTGCTGATACAGCTGCCGCTGCGCCTCCCCCTCCCCCTGGACCAGTCCCCGAGCCCAAGGTTGGTTCAACCCCGAGGGCTAGCGTTGATACTGTGCGATCTGTCGCCGATGAAGCCGCGGCAAAGGCTAAGGAGCTTCGCCTGAACGCTCTTCGGGAGAAGGTGCACGGAAAGAAGGCAGAGGAGTCGAAAGAAGAGGCAAAGGAGGAGAAGCCAGAAGCGAGCGAAGAGATCAAGGAGCCAGCAGAGGAATCAGCCAAGGTCGAAGAGACCAAGGTAGAGGAGACTAAAGAACCAGAGGCTGAAAAGAAAGAGGAGCCAATCAAGGCCGAAGATACCAAAGTAGAGGAGACTAAAATCGAGGAGCCCAAGGTTGATGAGACCAAGGTAGAGACTACAGAGCCAGAAGCTGAGAAGCAAGAGGAATCAGCCATGGTGGTTGAAGAGACCAAGGCTGAAGAGACTAAAGAACCAGAGGCTGAGAAGAAAGAGGAACCAGCCAAAGTCGAAGAGCCCAAAGTCGAAGAGCCCAAAGTCGAAGAGCCCAAGGTTGAAGAGCCCAAGGTTGAAGAGCCCAAGGTTGAAGAGCCCAAGGTTGAAGAGCCCAAGGTTGAAGAACCCAAGGCAGAGGAGACCAAGGCAGAGGAGACTGTAAAACCAGGGGTTGAGAAAAAAGAAGGGGCTGAGAAAGAGGAGGAGCAAGCCAAAGAGGAGCCCCCTAGCAAAGACGAAGCAGAGGTCAAGGAAGACAAGGCTAAGAAGCCTGAGATTGAGGACAAGAAGGCTGAGGATAAGATTGAGGGAGAAAAAGCCAAGGAGGTTGAGCCTGACACAAAGGAGGCGGAAGTAGGAGCTGAGGATCAAGATGAAGTGTCTGAGCACGAGGCACGCGAAGAACTCGAAAAGGTCAAGGAAGAGGACGAAGAAGATGCCGAAAACAACCACAGTAATGATAACGATACCGACTATGCCGATGAGAAGAAGAAGGCAGAGCCAGAGGAAGTGGAGGAACAGACAAACGAGAAGGGTGAGCATATATCTGAAGAGGGAGGCGTCACTGCTTCACAACCCGCCCCGGAACCCGCCCCAGACGCGTCCGCCAAATCGGACGAAAATGCTAAGAAGTCGACCAGGGATGAGAAGAGCAAAAATAAAGATTCTTCGCCTTCTCCTGCTTCTAAAGAGAACAAAGCGCGAGACCAGGGTAAAGAAAAGACGAAGCCTCAAGCCAAAGCGTCAGCTCTAGCTTCGTCAACAAGAAAGCCCGCTGCATCTCCATCTTCGGCCAAGAAGCCCGCCGCCTCCTCTTCCTTATCCTCTTCACCATCCGTCAGAAAGGTTTCCGCCTCTTCTTCAGCAACAAAATCTACTTCTTCTTCGGCAGCGAGATCCGCGTCAACAGTGAGATCTTCGTCAACGGCGAGATCAACCTCGACGACGAGGACTCCCTCTGCAGCAAGATCAACTTCAACAACCAGAACTCCCTCAACAGCAAGATCTACTTCGACAACAAGAACCACTTCAACGGCGAGATCCACGTCAACAACAAGGTCAACTACAGCAGCGAGGTCAACTTCGACAACAAGAACGCCCACTACAAGATCAACGTCAACAACTAGAACACCTTCAGTAGCGCGGTCAACGTCAACCACAAGAACACCCACTACAAGGTCGACCTCAACAACGCGAACCCCCTCCGCGGCAAGATCTACTTCGACAACAAGAAAGGTGTCTTCATCTACTGCTGCCCCGTCCTCACCTTCAGTAACAAGAAAACCAACTATCACTTCAACAACCCGCTCTTCGTCATCAACAAGGACCTCTACACTTTCCTCGTCAGCCAAGAAACCTGCTTCTTCAACATCGCTTGCCTCAAGACCAAAAGAGCAGAGTAAAGACAAAGAAGGGGATAAGCCGAAAGATGGAGGATCTTCCGAGCCAGCTGCTTCATAGCAAGAGAGTTGCTGACTTTTTTTTTTTTCTTCTTCTCCTTGTGTCTTCAAATTTTCTCGCCCTCTATGCGAATTCCAATTTCCTTTTATCCTTATTTCCTTTATTATATATATATCAATGCTACGTCTAATGGATGGATTCCCTACGAAAAGAGGAAAGAAAGAGCATATACCTATATATGTGCGTGAGGTGATAAACTCCGTACAAGCTCACATGTTGTACGATATCCCGGGAGAGTGCTGCGGCCTGACTAATTAATTTCTTTTTTTTTTTATTTCTTTTTTCTTGCTTTTTATTCAGAAAGGACTACTATTTGTGGTGGATGGGGGTTTTTCCGTCTCTTCCTTTCTTCCTTCTCTCGCTTTTTTCTATTTTTTTTTATTGTACTTTAGCTATATCATATAACATTCTTACAATGCAGTAATTTTTCAGGCCAAAGATTTTTATTGTTTGATTTGGTTTCGCTAAAGTGACGCTTTTGGTTTTGAATTGTACTGATTTTTAAATGTTTTGATTATTTTATCTACCCTGATCAACATATTGACACATGCTCAAACTTTTTGTCTTTTACCCTCCATATATCCAAACCTCCACACATCAATTAATAACTAAATTTCCCCCTTTTCCCTCCTCCCTTTACTGAGACACATATATTTATTAAATAGCACTATAGTAGTAGTAGCGATTCATCTTTTTCCTTCTTCATCTCTACTCCACCCACCCAAACACCTCGCAAACAGCCATGGTGTTCGTCCTCACGCCCACCAACGACACCAAAACGCCCACCAAGTCCATGGCCAGCAGCAACAGCGCCGCCAGCATGAAGCGCGGGCAAAACACCCGATACAGCATGAGATGTCTCCTCAGCCAGCCGGCCCAGCTCATCGTGGCGAGGGCCTCGACGGCAAAGTACGCAATGAAGACGGCCAGCGCGCGGGCCGACTTCTCGAGCACGCCGCGCTGTTTAGGGCCGACCTTCCAGAGCACGACGAGGGGCACGGAGGCTGCGGCGATGATTTGGCCTGCAAAGGTGTTGAGGCCGACGGCGAGAGGGGACCAGGGGTAGCGGATGGAGAAGAGGGGGATGAAGGCGCTGTCCCACTGGATGCTGGAGAGGACTGCCTGGTGGCCGGTCTTGAAGAAGTAGAAGTTGCCCAGGACTGCGAGCATGACGGGGCCGATGGCCTCGGATTTCAGCTGGTTGAGGTCGATGATCTCAACCAGGCAGAGGATCTGCCACATCATGAGGGCCAAGGCTCCCGAGCCCATAGGCTTCGTGAGGAGGATGCACGCAGCGAGTAGGTTGAGCGGTAGGTAGAGGTATCGCGCCCCCATGGCGTTGCCGTATCCGAGAATCGTGACAAGCTGTCCAGTCTTGGCTTGTGTCGACAGAATGGAGATGTTTGGCGGAGCCCAGGCAAACGACGTTGACCCAACAATGAGGGAGAGCGCCAAAATAGTCTGGGCCAAGTAAACCCCGGTTGATTTGAGAGTGCTCTCGGAGAAGCGCTCGGCAAGCCATCCGCCGTTGTTGGCAGAATCAATAGTCCAGTATAAAGCAGACAGGAATAGACTACCGCGGAAAGCGTATCCAATCCACGTAGGTGCTAAGCTCTCATACGATTTCGAAGGTAGGAGGAAGGCCTTGATAACATCCGGCAGGATGATGAAGACAGCAAAGGGGATGACAAGCTGCCAGGGCGCAGACGTAGAGGACGTGACAGACGAGTAGTAAGTCGAAGTGCAGTAGGGCATCTGCTCCTCGCGGCAAAGCTTGGAGTACGACGCAAGACGTCCAATGACGATGAACGTGATTGTGTGGTAGATGGCCATTGTGCGGTCAATCTTGGACTCGATGCGGAACGAGGAGATCAACACAGCCACACCAAAGGTTGCAATGAAGAACAAGAGGATCGAGTCTTCCCAGATGGTGTATGAGTTGGACGCAAACCCGATGGAGTGGCTGAGGGTGAGGATAACGGACAGCCAGCCCCAGAACGTCTTGGGGAGAATGTTGGCCAGTGTCTTGCCGGCAGTAGACAGCGATGAGATGACACCCGTGATCAACAACGTTACAACCAGAGCTGCAAGGCCATCCAATGGCTGCTCACGGTACACCCCCACGGCGACCAAAACCCCCACAACAAAGAGCACTCGAGCATCCGCCAATCCACCCAAAAGCCTCCGGTGGTAACCCTGGTCTGGGTGTTCTTCCTTGTCTTCTTGGTTCAAATTCATAAGCTCCAACCTCCTCTCGGCATAATCGAGTTCGGCATCGTTGGCCACTACGAATTCCTCGTCTGCGGGTTTCGATGCGTACATGACAAGCATCACAAGGCCAACGGCAGTAACGAAGACACCAGCCACCATTCTAGGAACATCGAATCGAGCCCACAGGCCCTTGTAGACCTGGAGAGCCTCATCCTCAAACTTGGTAAAGGCATCATAGGCGTCCTTGTCCTTCAATCCGGCAGCGTTAGCCAATTCCCAGAGAGCAGCGGGAGAGCCCGGCTCGGTTGTCTGATGAATACCACGGGCCTTGAAGTACGACTGTCGGTATCTCTCGATACCAGCAGATGCCAATCGCGAAACAGCAGCAAGGTTCGCCCAGTTGTTGCCCTTTTGGCCCGCAAAGGCCTCCTCAATTGGCTTTCCGAGGTTGTTGTATGGGATGGGGATGCCCAGGAGCAGCGCAAGGGTTGGCACAAGATCAATCTGGTTGACAGGGCGAATCTTGGCAGTAGCCGGTGGAATGGCAAACTCGGACGATGTTCTGCCGAAAAAGGGTCGCTTGGAATACATCCACAGAGCAGCCTCAACCTCATCGTCGCTCTCACCGCCGTGGTCACCTTTTCCGTCCATGCCGTGGTCACCCATGACAATGAGAAGGGTGTCGTCGTCAATGGATCCTGCAACCTTGGCAATAAACTCATTCATCTGCAGCAGCTTGGCAGTCATGGCAGAGTGATCGGGACCATAGCGGTGTCCAGCATGGTCGACGCCCAAGCAGTGGCCAATAAGGAGATCCCACTGTCCATCCTTGGATGACTCCAAAAGCGGAAAGATGTTGTCAATGACTCCGTTATCGACCGTGTGCAGATCCCAGACATTGAAGCTGTCATAGGGCTTGCTGATGTTGGGCTCAAAGTGACCCGGGAACAGAGACCACCAGGTGTCGTCTCCCAGATGGGCAATCTTTTTCCCCGAGTCCCTCAGCTGCATCAGCAAATTGTCCTCGTCAATGGCAGTTCCGGCAAAGTTGCTGCCCGCGTCGATAAACGTCGGCAGCGTCCCCGTCGTCAAGCCCTTCAGCCTCTGGAGCGTCGTCGTCGGCGGGTCGGCAATAAAGGGCCGCAAGAAGGCATTCTGGGGCGTCTTGACGGCCGTATCGTACAGGAAGGGCAGCGAGTTGTGGAACGCGTGCGCCGCGGCCGGATCCTCGGGAATGGTAAAGTCGTAGCGGAGGGCGTCAATCAGAATCACGACAGCGCGGTCAAACTGCTTCGGATGCCAGCACCCCTTTTGCACATCCAGCGCGGCCTGACTGGCTGCCAGGCCCTCGACCGGCGGCGCGGCACAGCTGGACTTGTCCTCCAGCACCAGCCTCGTCAGCAGGAAGCCGCTGGAGAAGAGCCAGAGGCCCACGGCATGGACGGCGAGCAGAAACGTCCAGAAGCCGGTCGTCCACCACCACCGTCTCTCGTACGCCCTTTGTCTCTTCTTGTTGAGCTTGTCGCGCTGCGCCTCGAGGATGGCAGTCTGTTCCTTCTCGGTGGGCAGGCCCTTGGCCACGGCCTCGGCCTCTTGCGCTTCCCTGGCCTCCCGGGCGGCCTTGGCCTTGGCGAATTGCTTTGAAATGGCCTTGAAGTCGAGGCCGTCCGCGGCCTTGGAGCTGCGCGGAGGCATGGCTGGTTGATTATCTGCGAGCCGCAGTCAAGACGCAGGCCATTGGCCTCCTCGGGGCAACTTGTTCAATTGGCTGTAAAGAAGAGCAGAGAGGTGGGGAGTGGCGGGAGAGACACAATTAGAAAAAGGAGAGACGATAGAAATATACAGATCAAGAATGCTTGAATATCAGGAGAAGCAGAAAAAATGAAGCCGCCGAGACGGCCTTTAGGTCGAGCTACGGTGTTCAGCAGAGCCACATTAAGCTGCCTAGCGCAAAGCGGGTTGGCTGAGAGCTGCTGTGGAGCTCGACGAAGAGGAGAGGTGAGTGGTTGAATTCTTCTGCAAGGCCCTGAGACATTTTAAGCTTCCAGAGATTCCGGCAGTGGCCGGCGCTATCAATTGCCTCGCAACCTCCGTGGAAGAACGAGAGAAGGCGGTGACAATTGGATTGGACTGGACTGTTGCAGCCGGGATTGGATTGAAATTTGACATGCCGCGAGATGACGTCTTGCGCAATGGATATTTGAAGACCCGAGCCTAGCTTTTACCGGCAGCTGCGTGACTATGATGCGCCATATCACGCTATTAGAGCAGTCCGCCAAGCTATTTGACAGCGGGCAAGGCAGAGAAAGATGCCTATATCATAATCAGATTGGCGCCTACGGTAGCTGGAAACGACAAAGAGCAAAAAGTAAAAATAATAAAAAAATAAAAATAAAAAATAAAAGCAAGATAAAGTAAGCTAAAATAAAAGGCGTGTTTCATTCGTAGCGTGCATAGTATCAATAAATAACATAAATCCTCCCTCCCACCAAAACCTCCATCTTTCCCTCTTCCACCCATTCGTCTGTATTTTCATCTAAATATACATTCATATACGGAAATTTGCCTCGTCTCTAGCCCAATCATCCATCCATCAATCTTGGGGAAAAAAAAAAAAGAAGAAGAATTCCCATTCATCTCAGGCGTTCCCATCCTGTCCATCCCATTCATCATCTGTTCAGAGAAAAGTGTAACAAAAGGAAAGAGGAGAAAAGAAAAGAATAACACACATTACCAATCAAATGCAGCAAAATGCAGAGTTCTTTAGAATGCCATCCCAAACGCCTTTTGAATAAGATAAGGAAAGGTATCCTACGACTCATTGCACATATATATGCAGCATCCCCCCAAAGAAAAGAAAAGAAATCGCCAAACATGTGCCACCTCAGTCTGGTATATATACGCAAGCATCAACGGGTATGTTTTTAAATTAACGGAAGCATATGCGCTACTTTTGCCATATCACATCACCCTAGATGAGTGAGAAATAGTTGTCGTCGAGATACTAGTTCTCCTTCTCTAGAACATATCATTCTCATCGTATGTGCTGGTATCGTACGTGTTCTCCGTTCCGGAAGGGCGACTGCCGCTGGCTCGTCGTCGCTCCGCTCGTCGTCGCCTTCTGTTGTCTGCAGCGGACTCGTTGCCCTTGTCGTCAGCTGGCGGCGGCTGATGCACTGTACTCTGTGGCGGGTTACGCGGTGCGGTTGGGACCTCGGTTGGGACTTCGCTCGGGTCCATACTCATGCCACTCCAAGTACCATGGCTGCCTACACTAGTGACTGAAGCATTTGGTAAGTGCTGGCCGGGTGGTTGTAAGAATGAAGGACCAGATTGGCTTGGCTGGCCCGACTGCTGGGCAGGAGGCTGGCCTGAGTTATAACCTGAATCCCTACCGCGTCTGCCCTTGGCGAGCGATGGGTTTGGCGGATTTAGTGGTCCTAGGCGGCTCGCTTCATCTTGGACTCTGCTGCTGCCAACTCTGCTGCTTTCGACTCTGCTTTCAGCCGCCGATTCCGCCCTCCTCTTGCTGTCATCCCTGCGGTACCGACGATTCTTAGTAGGAGACTCGAGCGCCGAAAGACTAGATTGCGAATTTCTTCGACCCCGGCTCGTCTGTGCCAAAGTCTCCTCCTCAGTAACCTTTCGCAGTCTGACTTGTTCCTTGTCATCGCGGGGTCTTACGGGCCCGCTCGTCTGGCTTGATCCGACGCGTCCTCGCTGTTCTCTGGCAGCCAAGCTACTAGCACGGGCAGCTGCTTCGGCCGCAGCTCTCTCGCTATCCATTTGCCGTCTTGAGGGATGGCGCCCCTGAGGTCGGTCGGCAAGCGAAGTCACATCAGAATCAACTTCGGAACGGTGTAATAGACCATGGGGGTCACTGGGCATGCTAGGCATGGACAGACGCTCACCACGCCTCGGTGGCGACATTTCATCAGGTATTAACGCAGAAGTGCTGGGTCGTACTCCAGCAGCCGTATTCCGCGGTCCCTTTGGCGGCATGGTGGAAAGCTCAGTCTGGGTGTCAAACGTGGACTCCGTTCCATCTGAATACTCGGTTCCTGTCACGGTGCTGCGCCTTTGAGGTGGACGACGAGAGTCCCTTCGGATTGGAGATTGGTATTCGGTGTTGCTGTACCTGGAGAACTGAGTGCCGGACCGCATCTCCTCTTCCTCCCTCAGTCGATCCTCTTCTTTTCGAGCACGTCTGTCGGCAAACTTCTTGGCAAACCATCCGACTCCCAAAGTAGCAAGCACGCCCTTGGCGAAACCGCCGCCGCCAGAAGGCTCATCATGTGGTCGCCGTGATGGAGAAACGTAGGACGAGTATTCGGACTCATCCATCATATCTCCCCTCGAAATGTTGCTGCGAACGTTGGAGCGTCGTGGAGATGAGCGTCGAGCTTCATAGGCGGAAGCAGCCTGAGTAGGAGCAGGAGCGCGCGAGGGTGGAAGGGTTGATACATCATCAGTATACTCACTGTTGAATTCGCTTACTGTCGCGGCGCGTACAGACCTGTTGCGGTGAGGGGTCTCAGTGGATACAGCAGAATACTCTTCCTCTCGTCGGTCGCGACGGTCCATAAAGTTGGAGAATATCTTTCCAGCACCAAAAGCAGCAGCCGCGCCACCCAATGCCTTAAATAAGCCTCCGCCGCCGCTTCGTTGTGCCGGAAGATCAGAGTACTTTTCGGAGAAGTAACTTGGTCGTGATGAGATTACCGTTGGCCCACGACTTCGAGTTATTGATGTTCGACTCATCGATGGCGATCGTGTGCGAGCTCGGCTGCGGTCGTCATCATGCTCCTTCTTGCGTCCTCTCATCATAGCAAATATTCCTGCGCCAGCCGCTAGGGGTCCCAGCCATTTCAGAGCAGAATGTTCGTTCTCCCTGTGGTCAGAATAGTATTCAGATTCTGTGATGCGAGTGTTGCCCGCTTCAGAGCGTCCCGCTGGAATATATCGCTCGTGATGTCCCTCGGCCTGGTAGTTGAGGACAAAGTAAACTGCGAGAAGGAAACCCATCCAAACAGCATACAAAATAAAGAGGATCTTTGGCGATCCGTAGAGAGTAAGTCCGAGAGGCACCTGGACAATTCCAAGGAGGGCTGTAGCTCTGCCTAACCACTTATGAAGCGTTACGCGAAGGGAGCGACTCTTCATGATATGCTGAATCAACCGACCCCCCAGGAGCTGGACAGCGAACATGACGAAGATGGCAACGCCAATTCCATGATGCGGGTTTGACAGGGATCGATTTGGCCCAACAGCGAAGAAGGGTAATATGAAGGCTGCTACCAGAAGCAAGCCGGAGAAAACTTGCAGCCGCGCATGGTATCGAATCGCATGAGCCGGCTCTCTCGTGTAGAACCTCGCAAGCATCACCGAAAGGGGTACCAGGAACAGAAAGACCATGGCAGCCATAATGCCGTGAGCCAGAATAATGGTATGGTACTGGTGGACGGTGGAGAAGCGATTTCCCATTCCTGTGCCAAAATTGTCAGACAAGCGACTCCGAGACAGTCCAAGACTATTATTCTATTCTAACCATTGTATCTCATTGTGTCAAAATCAGTCCCTTCCAAGTTGGGGAGAAGGAACGTGTTCTTGGTGAAATCCCACGTTCCATCCCCCACCACCATGGTATCCGAGTCATAGCTCACAGAACCAGGCGAGGAGAGTTGGTCTGGTGCCGGCGCCATGACGGCGGCGACGAAAAAGTAAATGGCAAGTTTTGGCGGCCTGACCCAAGCAGAGTGCGACGCGATTTATACGAAGCCGACTCCCTGCGATGCGCCTGCGATCTCCTCCGCCGGGCGCCTTATCGTCCAGCCAAAACAATCGTATTCCGTCGTGGCGTTTCGCGAGATGTCCGTGTCGTGCGATCAGGCGCCGCGAAAGGGAATGAAGAATGTCTGTAAGTCGCTCCAATGTGGGGGGAGAAATCGGGAAGACCACTATGAATCGCGAGCACGAGGGAGAGGAAGTCAATCAAATCAAGCTGACTCCACACCACATCACAAAGTCGCAATCCAGGCTTCAAGAAAAAGGCAAAAACAACAGAAACGGCCTCCCGCGCAAAAAAGGATGCAAGATCAAGAAACGTCTCAATTGATGCGATTTTAGCAACCTGCAGCTCGTTGGCTAAAGGGACCAGCCACCCATACGAGGCCTGGCAGGAGCAAGGGCCACCCCCACATCGGCGCAGCTTCCCGTTGCACGGGGCGACGGGACGTACCTTTGTAGACAGCTGAGCGAGCAAAACAGTATTAGATAATGCAATTGCAGCGCTGCCATTGGATACAAGTCATGTGACTGCACCGCCTCATCAGCAGCTAGCGACACGAGGAGCCACTTTTGTGTCAGCGGGAGGCTGGTGTGAAGTTTTAGCTCTTCGCCTTGAGATGCGCATCATCATTTATTGATTCTTTGTTTTTAGCCGCGCGTTCAGCTGCAAGATCCCACGTTGTTTTGGACGAACTCCAGCACTGCCGACTCTGCTGTAATTCCATACTGCTACCATTACTGGTACTAGGTACCTATTACTGTACTTCTACATGTTAGCCGCATGGATTTCGAAATCTGCAGGCCGATCCAATGGCACGGCGCCACGGTGTCCCCAAAACCCCTACTTCGTACACCGCGTGGCTTTTTTTTTTTTCCCAATGTTGACATGGGGGAGAGTCCACTCTTCGACTAATGCTACTTTTTAAAGAAGTAGATTTGTGATACTATTACCTACCTAGCACATCTCTTCAGCTCGCCTTGCCTGTTCCTGCTTTTTGGTTCAAGCCATTTGCGGCGAGCTAATAATAGCCCTCGTCAATCAGAAGCGGTAACATTCTGGAACCACCTATGCCGTCTATGTTCTCTCTGTCTCTATCTCCCTATCTCCCTGTCTCTCTCTCTCTCTGTCTGTCTGTCTTTCTTAATTGCTGCTGTATCAATTTCTACGTAGCACAGATAACTAAGCGGCAAGCACGTAAGACGGCAGCGGCGGTGACTTTCGTTCCCCGAAGGCTGTCTGCTAAAGGGGTCCGATTGGCGGTCTGACAATCAGCTCATTGATCGACTCGGTGCATCTCAAATTCAGGAGAGCTACATACTTACGTTTGCCACCTGGGTTGTGGAGCAGCTGATATGTACTATGCATACTGCGGTGCCTCCTTCGTACATGTTGCTATACATACAGGCAACAGGTACGCGGTTGTTTGTTTGCTAGTGCATCAGAGTCTACCCTACATACCAAGTATAACTTCACTCGCCACCCGCTGCTATTGAGAATACGAGATTGCTTATGCAAAGATTATGGAGTAAAATGATAGAGTTTAATCTTTAGATTCTAAAAGTCAAAAGCTGTCATTTTCCCGTGTGCTAAGACTGCGGGTTGAGATCGAGCTGTCACTCCCGCGATGATATGTGAAAACTATAAACTGAGCAGTTTATGCATAATCTTAGCTTAAAATACCAACACTACTATCAATTTACGCGTCTGGCGAGATGCTCTGCATTTTGGAAAGGAAAAAAACACCATGTAATCTAAACTGAAAAAGAGAGACAGCCAAATAACATTGTCATTCATGGTCATTAATGTACAAACTTGTCCTAAATACCCAAAAATATATCCCAAAACAAAGAGGCCATCATTATAATGACGCCTCGACGACCAACGCTCTTGAGCCCTATTCAACGCTTTTTCCATTGTAAAAGTTTTCGAATTTTCCCATATGCAGATCTACTTGGTTTAGTTGCCAGGTAGGTATTCTTCCAACTAATGCCTTTGACCCAAAAATGGCCCATCATATCTACGTGATATTTCTCTCTCCCTCTCTCCTCAACTTACCCTAGTAAATGAGGTGGCGTCATGTTATCAAAGTTGCTGATAATAGATTCATCAGCAGCAATGCTGTTAATAACGTCTTCTTGAGTGAAACCAAGCCAGAACGACGGGTTCTTCTGCTGCTCCTTTTTGATGTGATAAATCTCCTGGGCAACGCCCTTCACCTGCCCTCGAGCTCTGTCGGCAGCACCCCATACGGCGGAAAGCTCATTCAGGGCGCCGATATTGAGACGAATCTGCTGTCTCAGGTCGTCATCATCGTGTTGGATGAAGAAGAGTGCCCACTTGTTGAGATGCACAATGGAAGAGAGAGTGATGACGCAAGTGAAGAAGTGAGTGTGGGAAAGTAGCGGCACTCGGTGTGTAATCAGCCTGCTGATGCCGTTTGCTGATGCTATTGTATGCTTTGTGTGCTTGTTGAAGAGGTCTCCGGCCGGAACGAGCTGATATGGCGCGCAGGACGTGATTTTTTGAGCGGGCGAGGAGTCCAGCTGTGAATGAGGTTGGTGAAGCAGGATCGACGTAGCGTACATCATCATATGCGCCTGGAACATCATTTCATCCAGTTGGCCGTTGGCTTGTAAAGAGTCCTTCTTATCCTCGGGCAAATGGAGTCGCCAGTTGGTAAGGAGGGTCTCAATGCGCGCTAGGTTTTCATCCTCTGGTCCATAGATGGGAGGTGTTCTCATAAATCTACCCAGATTTCGTCCACAGAGAATTCTGTATGCAAAGGAGGAGAATTGGCGCTCATCACCAGAAAAGTCTCGGTCTTCCAGCTCTTCCAAGGTCATGGGTGGAGGAATGTGCTAAACAAAGCGTTAGTTAAATGACTTGCTACTCTTTCTGCAAAAAAAGTCGGAATAAAAAAAACTCACCCCTGCGAAATATTGCGACTCCTCACATGGAAGGTTGACATCCGTAGGGACATCATAGAGCAAGAAATTGGTCATTCGATGAACACCGGCAACCATGCCGTCAATGATGAACAGATCCCACCATGTTCGCCGCCAACTCTCCTCCAGCACTGGGTTGCCGCGGCCATTTAGAGACGCAAAATGCCCCTTGTTTAGACCAATCTGGAGGGCCAGTGTCTCGGTCCGGCCAAGCAGCTCGGCAGCTTTCGTGTTTTCACAACAACCATCTAGGGCAACAATGGACAGCATCATAGCCTGGACCTTGAATCCGTCCTGAGGAAAGCTCAGATCGTCTAGGAGACGCATGGCGTCATCGTATAGACCCGGCCTAGATTTGCCCACATCGATGAAAAGCGATCCAACCCATCGGATCACCGCCATCAGTGGGTCAAGGGCCGTCCCAGTGGCAAGCGGGAGCAGGTGCTCCTTGGGGAGCACAAAAGGGTGTGATCCATGAAAGTAACGGTAGAAGGAGTCGATGCACCTCTCCTGGAGGGTCTGCATGGGAAAGTGAGCGGGGAAAGGGAGGTGGGTACCCGTCACCAGGCCGGTCGGCTCAATGCCGTTGATGCTACAATATGACCTGTACAACTGAGCTTGCGAGACGCCCGGGGTGCCTTGGTAAGATGCTGCTGGAGACGCCTCGGGCATCAAGCTGGGGCTGAAGCCGTGGATGGACATTGGGTTCGAGGGCACGGGCACCGACATGGCGCTGGAGACTCCGGCTCCCAGCAGCATGGGGCACTCGGACGGCGCGATGCTGATGGAGTCTGTGTCCGGAGGAGATGTGGCATGGCGTTTGTTTGGGTTCTGAGCGGTTCCTCGGCGAGGGCCCTTGTAGCCGCGTCGAGAAGCTACGTAGATACATTCGAAGTTGGAGCCAACGCATCGCGAGCATGGGGACTGGCCATCGCATTTGAGGTGTTTGCTCCGCTATGCAGCCGAAACGAGTAGCCTGAGTTAGCAAATTTCTGGTCCATTATGCAAAGATGCAGGGGGGAGAATTGGCTGATGATGGGTTTTCGTTTCTGCCTTTGTACTTGGCAGCAGCAGCTCGTGAAAGTCACAATCGAGACCAGTCAGAGTTTCTTGATTGGAAGCGATTGCACACCCCCCCGACGCATATACTTTGTTTTTCTTTCGACACCACGCATTACTACATGACTGCATCGAAATGGAGCCCTGCAGCTATGCGCAGCCAGTTGCTGCTGGGGGTTACAAGAGCAAAAAAGTAGAAGCTGTCATGCTGTTTCCAAGCGAGGTCGGCGAGGAAGAAATGAAGGAGGATCGTCCACTTACGCAGGCCAAGCAGGCCGCAGAAACGGCTGATTCGCGCGAGGGGCCGTCGCCGTCTTCTTTAATGTCGGAGGCCTTGGCTGGGTCTTCGGGCTTGCTGGCGAGGCCAGTGTCGGGCACGTCGGCGACTGCTTGAGCCATCCGGACTCCATGCGTCGGGGAAATCGGCGACTGAGATGCGGATGACGAAGAATCAGGAGGCGACAGGGTACCAGCAGGTGGCTGCTGCACGCTATGGCCATTCGCCATCATGGTTGATAAATAGCGATCGCAGGACGAGCTGGGAGCTTTCCTTTGCTTGCTTCGTCTTGATGCTGGCGGCGGATAAGAGAAGAAGTAGAAAATAAGAACGAGATAGTGCTCGGGCTGGTTGAACGGCCTCAGGGGAGGAGGTTCGCTGGGGTGGGGAAACTTATGGTTCAACGGCACGGGCAAAGGATGCTGCGGCTAAGTCTAGGGACTCCCGGCTCTGCAACTCCGCAGTAACAGGTACAAGCGGCTATGCAGCGGGACACGGGACACGGGACAACGGGTGGCACTGGCGGCTGCGCTGTAGGATTGTTTCTCTCTATTGCTGCGGTTGGTTGGTGGGCAATAATACATACGACAGAGTGGAAGGATTCTGCCTAGAACTCTGAGCCAAAGCTGAGCAAATGGGTGTTTGTTTCACTGTCGATTCTCACCGCTTGGGCAAAAATCAACAGGCATGTATCAGAGGAAAGGAGGCAAAAGAGACAAAAGAAAGGAAAACGGAGAAAAGAAAAGACAAAAAACCGACGGCCTGAGACACAGGTAGAGGGTACTGGGGCGCATTGCGTAAGATGTACCTGAGACATTAAAAACAAGGTTGGGCGATGCATCTGGTGGTTTGGCCTCTAATCTCGGCCGGCTCAAGTGCTGTTGGATCGCCTAGATGGTAATTGCTGCTTACCTATCAAACACGCCCGCCGGGCCAATTTCGCCTCTTTTTGTTTCCATTACAATGAATTTCTTCTATACTGTAACTGCGCTTCCCCCAGAGACCAAACCTCCCGCGATCCAGGTCCTGTTGCCAGTCGAGCGCCGGGCCATGAATGACATGCGACCCGGCAATTGTAAGACAAGGCCAGGCTAAATCGCCAGAGGTGCGCAAGTTGGCCCTCTTGGCTGCGATCTAGCCCCATGCAGCGCCGCCGCCCTGTTTTGGTTGGACGCCGTCGCGGAGCCCTCTCCGCAGCATCGAAACCGCGTGCGTGAGAACGCTGAGCGAGCCTGTCAGATGTTAGCCGTTGGGCCAGATCGGAAGAGTACATGTATGTTTTCCACATGGAGACGCAGCACAGTTCTGTACAAGTATCTACAACTGAATGACGGAGATAAGACGGTAGGCGTCAAGCTCCGGGAGAGCCCGATTTTTTACAATATTATAATTATATTCGGCTGAAACACATGTCTATATGGAGAAGATGCCTTTTATGCTACCGGCAAGTCCGTGGAGTCGAGCACACGGCAAGATGAAAGACGGGCTATGAGAAGATTGGTAGTCTTGTGCTCGTCCATACTACATGCAGCTACCAAAGCCTCAGAATAGTATGGATTTACACACATACCATCTGTGCTCTCGGCTCTCGGGCTAAGACTCTTCTCCGTAACTGGCACTGACTTGACTGCTATCGGGGTCGCGGAAGTGGGAGGCCACAATCAAATCCACCGATATCTGCGATTTGCCCCATGAGGCATGTTAGGCTATCTATCAGCGGCTATCCATACACCCATGTAAGTAGGTCTGGGACGAGCTGCAGGGAGCACAAAAACTATTGAACAGGGGAGAAAGAGAAAAAAAAAAAGAAAAGAAAGAAAATGACAGAGAAAGGCGAATCAATTGCCCATCATTTGAGCAGCCCGTGTCTCTAAACTAATGCAGTACGTGAAACTAGATACAGAGATGCCGCTGTTCCATAGGCCAATGGCAGTGCTGTATCGTCCCGAGCGCCAGTGTCACCGTCTCACAGTGCAATTTCAGCCATGCAACACACTCAGACGCCGAGGCTTGAAGCGCAACGCCACATGTTGCTAGTCCTCTAGCTACGGTTTGTCCGTCCGTCGTAGTAAACTAGGAGAGCATGGTAGTATCAGTACTAGCAGGCGGCTAAGCCTTATGCCCTACCCACGGCCAAGGAGAGAAAGAGGGGAAGCTGGCTAGAGAGGAAACGGGCCCCCAATATCTGGCATCTTTTGTCCAAAATCCCGTATCTCACGTTTTGAAACATGCTGAATTCTGGCTGATTAGTCCTTTTATGACTGATCAATTGTGCCTTTTACTTTAACCAGATCGCGGCTTGGCATGCCAGCTAGTGGTTGATAGGGGAGATATTAAAGTAAACCATGGACAAGATGGACCAGACAGCGCGCCCGCAGCAGCAGCAGCAGTAGCAGCAGCAGCAGCATGAGTTGTGCTCTCAGAATTGAATCTTATTCTACCGTCCTTACAGTATTTCATTTCTACCGATGCTCTATTTCTTCAATGCTGTTTATAGGGTCCATTACCATATAATCCACGCAGTCTCATCACCACCACCATCACCAGCAGCATGTGCTCATATTCGAGACACTCGTCCTCTGTTCCTCGCCCCATTTATCGGTTCGGTCCACGATTCGGTCCTCGCCCGCTCCATGCTCCCCACCCAGCCCGTCTCGTAGGCCAGATTCGTTAGCCCAGGCCAGCTGCAGCCAGGCCAGCCCTTCCCCCTCGCACACACATCCGTATGGTCATGGTAATCGTTGTAATCCTGTGCCGAGTAGCGCAGCCTCCAAATACCACCGTCGCCCAACAACAAGCCACCCTGCGCGGCACGCCATTCAGGGGAAGATTCCTTTGGCGGCATCGCAGAAAAAGGAGGCAACAAGAGCTGCCAAGCTTTTTCAGACATCTAGAATGGATCCGGTGTCAGCGGCGGGTCTGGCTCTTGGCGTTGCATCGTTGGGCCTGCAAGTCTATACCGGCTGTATCCAAGGCATGTCACGGCCTACCTATGTAGTTCACTTCGTGGTTCAAACTTGTTAACTTGATTTCTTTTGATGCTGGAATTAAGGCATTCAGCTGCTTGTAACCGCTCTCGGGTATGAGGACGACTGTAAGCACCTCAATCTGCGCCTGCGCCTGGAGCAGCAGCGCCTCTTTGCCTGGAGCGAGACGTCTGGCCTGCTGGATGTGAATACGGAGAACCAGGAGCGCATACTAAACTCCAACGTCTTCAACCTGCACCGCCAGACAGTCTTGGACCTGCTAGTGCAGGTTCAGTGCCTGTTTGACGAATTTATTGCGTATCAGGGCAAGCATAGCAACCTGACTCCTGTTCGCGACGATGGAGAGTTCCTGGTCTCTCCCGAGCTGGATGCTAAGCAGGCCAGCTTCCCTATATCGGACAAGAAGCGACAGTTCATCAAAAAGGCCATGATGAACCTCAAGCAAAAGTCACAGGAGGGCTTGAAGAGATTCAAGTGGGTGTCCTTTGACAAGGAGGGGTTTGAGCAGTTGCTCGCCAAGTTTACACTCTTAAACGACACCATGATGAACATTCTGGATCACTCGCTGCAGGTTGAGATCCGCCACACCGTGCAAGATACAAACCGGGGAGTCTTGTTGCTTCACCACAAGATTGCTGATCTCAGCCATCTTGTGCTGGCGCTCAAGGATCAGCTAGAGATTAGGAACCTTCCAGGTGCGCCATCACGGACGCGACTATCTAATGTTGAGAGGGAAGCAAATGTGGCTGAGCTGAAGCAACTTTCACGGTTGGCAAAATTCAAGGCTTTCAACGAAACCATTGACCCCAAGTCGGATACTCCAGCTCTGATAGATGATGCTGTGGCGGGCTTTCTCGAGCTGGTAAAGCCGGGAGAACAACGCCTTGTCCAGCTTCCCAAGTATCTCATAGAATTAGACCCAAGCACGGATGAATCTGAGGATCCGCGGTGCGAGGCAATCTTGAAGACTGCCGAAGGAAAGAAGAAGGTGTGGATTGAATGGAAAGACTACGATAACGCGGGTAACACAGGCTGCTTGTCCAAAGCAGAAATTGTCGATCGAGTGCGAAAGCTGGCTTGTCTACTTCACCACAGGCCCAAGCCAGAAGCCTTCCGGACGCCTCACTGCATCGGTTTCTTCGACAAAGCAGATCCTGACGTCCCAGAAGACGACGTCGACATCTTGGACCGGCGATTGGGTCTGATATTCGAACGGCCGGACAGCCAAGATGTGCACGACACTCTGCCGCCGGTGTCTTTACGAGAATTGCTCTTGGACACCACGGTACGCAAGCCCAGAGTCACCGACCGCATCAAGCTTGCGCACGCCCTCAGCAACTGTCTGCTCTATCTCCACGCGGTCAACTGGCTGCACAAGGGCCTCCGCAGCCACAACATCTTGTTCTTCAAGACAAAGACCGGCCACGTCGACTACAGCCAAGTCTACCTCTCAGGCTTCGACTTCTCCCGCCCGGGCGGCTTAGAAGAAGTGACGGAAATCCCCGGCTTCGACGCCGAGCACGACTTGTACCGCCACCCGAGAGCGCAGTCCAACCAAGGCAAGCTCCGCGAGCGATCCAAGAAGAGCTTCGACATCTACAGCCTGGGCGTCATCTTCGTGGAGCTGGCGCACTGGAAGCCCGTGGAGGGGGTGCTCGGCATTGAGATGAGGCTTGCCAAGGGCCAGTCGGACGTGGTTCGGCAGGTGCGCAGCGATCTGCTCGCCACTGAGCGGGTTGCTGATCTGGGAGCCGAGATGGGAGAGAAATTTGAGGAGGCGGCGAGACGGTGCTTGCTGGGCGAGCGGGAGCTCGGGCTGGAGCCGGGTGACGATGAGACGGCTGATGAAGTGGCCGAGAGGCTCTCGGTGAGATACTATGACGATGTGGTTAAGAAGCTAGCAGAGATTGTGGTTTAGAAGAAGATGAAGAAAAAAAATACTAGTACATGAGAAGCAAAACCAAAAAAAGAAAGAATTGTGATATGTGGAATAGGTGAACGAAAAGATGTAATTTCTTGATATTGTAAAATGTTATGGGTATTTGCTCTATTCTCCCTCAGGCTGAATAGTTTGGGGGATATCACATCATTAAAAATGGACCAAAACGGCGCCGAGCCGCGGCCAGAAAGGAACAGCTCCCGAGTTCTTTCTCATGTCCCACACATCAGTTTATTAACCATTCATTTGAACCCTCCTCTCCCCCCTTTTGCGCTCCACCAAATCGCGTTTCTCGATTTCGAATGGGCGCTTAGCAGCAGCATTCGCAGCAGTCCTCAGTGCACTCGCAGCACTCGAAGCAGGCGAGACCGGCGCAGATACCGCAGCAGATGGCCTGGAAGCGCATATGTCAGAAAGCAGAAACAGCCAGTTATTTTGTTGTGTTGTGGGAATATAGGTAGTGGATGGATGTAGGTATAGGAGGTGTCTTGTCTGTTTGTATAGGATTGAAGAAGAGCTTGGGGAGACTTACACCCTTCTCGCCCTCACCACCGCGCATGTTGGGAGTGGTGTCCATGCTCATGGGCTGGACGGGACGCTAAAGCAATGAGAAGAAACCAGCGTTAGCAGACAAATTCATTCATTCCTGTCCATGATGCATATGAAGTCTTTTTTTTTTTTTTTTTTTTTTTTTTTTTTTTCCGGTTTCATTTTCTTGTTTGGACGTTGCTTCAATTATGCAGTCATCAACTCAATGTCTTGGCAAACACGTACCGGCTGCTCGGAGCTAACTCGTGCCGGGGCCTCGGTAGTCATCTGCTGGGCGACCATCTGGGGCTGGGGAGAAGACATTATTGCGGTTTGTATGAAAGCGAATGGCGTTCAACTCTGGGATATAGATGAAGAAGAGAGTAACGAAAGCGTTGTTTAATGCTTTATTATTAGCGATGAATGAAATTAAGAAGGAAAAAAAAAGAAGAGAGAAGCCAAGTGGGTGGAGGGTCTGCTGGGTCTCTTATAACTGGGAAAAAGCAAACCCATCGTGGGAGGGAGTGAATCCAACGGCCCTGTTTTTCTCCCAAATAGCATCACACAGACTCACGCAGGGGCGCAGCATCAGCTTATTGCTAGTACTAATGCCAACTAGCCCAGCAGGTTGATCCTCAATGCCGCCAACATGCCATTTTGTTACAGCAAAGTACTTGCTGTACGTACATCACACTTGTCGCGGAATGGCTGCTTGATTCGTAGCTGGCGGTAAATAAATGCACGATAAAACAGGTACGGGATCCGCTATTGCTACGTAAATGCTACCACTTCGCGCCTAGCCGAAACAAACTGCGTCAGCCATGCTTGGAGGCATTTTGGGCAATTGGGACCTTCGCGCCAGGGCCGTTGGTTTCTGGGACACGACGACATGGGGGCTGGCGGTTTGCACGGCACGAATAAGCCGAGCGGTGCTCAGCATGGGGCGCGCTGATTGGCCGAGGGCCGCTCTGGAGATGATCGATACGGGGGTGGTTTTGGAGCTGGGCTAGCGATGTTTGGGAATCGATTGAAAAAGAAGCTTGGAGACGGTGTGCTGGCATGGGCTGGTATGAAATCGGCACTGAGAGATGAGGAGCGTCTTTGATCTGAGCGGCCTCCCATGGTGATGGACGCATATCGGAGTTTGTATCTAGCCTACAGTATATCAATGTGGAGATGGCTTCCCGTCTTTGACAGGCAGTCCACATGTCGATATTCATCGTTACGGGGAGTGGCTTTTACGATACAGCTGCGATTAGCGGTCGGCATTCTTGCTCGTTCTGGAATGACAAAGAGGTAGCTGAAAGGAACCGCCATCTGTCTAGGCGCGCGCTCAAGGCCACGGAGAATGTTGCTTTCAGGGGCAGCGCGTATGTCCAGTTGCAGACAATGCGACGTACCGCCACGTATATACTTGGTCTTCACGTCACAAGAATAAAGATCTGATGCTAAGCAGAAGCCACAACGCATACATACGCAAGCTAGTAGAAGCAGGTTGCCCGCTAGCAGCTAATAGTCAAGAAAAAAAAAAAACTTGAACAAAGCTGCGGTGGAGAGAGAGGCGGCGGGCTGAATGATAGAGAACGGTGAGCGCATATCAAGTATCTTCTTTGTAAGACGTCTCAGCCCCATGGATGGACGCCAAGCTCGGACATTAATAGGATTGCGTTGCGTTGCATCGGACGAAAAAAAGAAAAGACAAAGCAAAAAATCCCTGAATAATGTTTATCCCTTATGGAGTACACGATGCTACCCGGGCGTAGGTATGTATCTGCAAAGGCGTACAAGTAGCAAACGGATCCAAAAGGGCTCCATTGAAATGGTGGCTATGTGCTGCGGCTTCTCGGCAATGCGCCGATGAGGGCCCCGACATCCTTTGTGTCTCAATCTTGCCTGTGCCTACTTATACAAAAGCATATTCTACTGACGGCGTATTAGTAGATCAGTGCAGTATGCGCAAAAGACCCTTTGATGGGCAGAAACTCATGGCTTGGGGTCATTGTCGACTTACGTCAGGGAGGCAAACCTTGACGTAAAAATAGCAGCGGGTTCCTGATGAGAAAAGTATGGAGGATCTGCTGTTCGCGTCGCCACCGATGGCAAAGTCAAAAAGGCCATGGAACTGACACAATGTACGTACCTGGCAGTGCTTTTGGAACATCTCGGACAAGTTCCTGGTAGGCCATTCACGTCCAGTGAAGATGCCATTCTGCATTTATGCATTCAAGAAGTCCTGTGCTGCTGCGTAAAAGATGCGCGCGAACCCTGAATATCATACATTAACCTGTGACGTCGCCAATTAAAACCCGGGGTCCTTATCCAAAGAGGAAGGGAGACGACGGCTGCAGCTTCACATGCCTCGAATAGGTACTGGGCATCTAAGTGATAGTAACAGCTCCATGTTGGCAATACACAAGCGTCCTCAAATTTATTTGACAAGCGTAGTAGACAAGTTAAAGAGTCCTTTCAATGCGTCTCATACAGCGGCTATAAGTCCAAGCCTATAGGTGGCTCTCGATG
Source organism: Trichoderma asperellum (assembly GCF_020647865.1). Taxonomy (NCBI): domain Eukaryota; kingdom Fungi; phylum Ascomycota; class Sordariomycetes; order Hypocreales; family Hypocreaceae; genus Trichoderma; species Trichoderma asperellum. The sequence continues at coordinate 3,004,830 of NC_089420.1, read as the reverse complement.
GACAGGTAGTTCGCAGAGTGGGACGCAGCAAGCTTCGATTTAAGATTGTCGAACCATCGCCATTCCATGCCTAACTCACTTTCATGCTTAAAAAAAGCCAACACACACCCCCTTATTATTGCTGCCAGCTTTGTCTAATACACCTGCACGAGTAGTATCTCTCTTCTGCTATCATGTGCACTTACTTATATCGATACGCTGGATCCAATAGAAAAAAAAAAAAGCCGCATCTAATTATTAGATCGCCATCGTGACTCAATCTCCAGACGTTAACAAGCATCAACCCTCCAAAAGTCCCAGATCACGCGGACCTGCAGTAGACAGCTTTGCTATCGTCTTACCCAGTTATGGTGGTCAGCCATGGCGCCAAGCACATCCTTTGCCATCTCACAGTGTTTCCCCATCTTTCGAGTCCCCTTGCGGCGCGCCGGCGACATTCTCCGCGATCCAGGATTGGCAAGGCCTTAGCCTCCAACAGGCTTCAGCATTTGGCATATGGCATACGGCATATGGCATACGGCATATGGCATACAGACGTGGCCGTGAAATGACCGGATTGAGTGATGCCTAAATCCAATATTAGAGGCCACGGCCCATTCACTATGGCGCAACTGCCGGTGCTGAGCTGCCCAGTGATTAGCCGACGATACTCCGATCGCATCTCCAGAAGCGTCGAGTCCACCTCCAGTAGGGGGTTTTCTATGGGGGAAAGCGAGCGAGGCTACTACCGGTACTATCACTCCAGCGTCTTAAATCTCCAGGGCCGTGTGTCGTCGCCATAATCAAGGAACCACCCTCACGGCCTGTGCGCCTCTTCTCCGTGATAATCGCTCCTGGGAACCGCGAGACCCGACATCGCCCTGTCTGGATATTGCATTTTCTCTCGCCAATGTCTTGATGGTATAGCCCATCTCTCTACAATCGCGCCCCTCCGCCCCAGTGCCATTAGCAGCGTTCCCGGTACGTCAACCCCAGAAGGCAGCAGAAAAAGGGCACGTTGGGCTTTTCCCTGACAACCACCGAAGCTCTCAGGGCCGCCGAGCTCTGCTTCACGAACACCATCTCGGGAACCGATAGACGAGCGGTTCATCTCCCAGAATGGCGTCCCACAGCCATCGAATGGCCCCTCCGGTTGCTCACCATCCGCATGCTGGATATCCCCAAGCTGCGGCGGTGATGCCACCGGCCGGCACCTTTGCTCCAGGCACCAAGATCCAGGTCGGCAACCACCGAGTGCAGATTCAGAAATACCTTTCCGAGGGAGGCTTTGCGCACGTCTATCTCGTCAAGCTGCCCAAGGCCATCGACGGCACCGATCTGGCCGTCCTGAAGCGAGTCGCCGTACCCGATAAGGAGGCCCTGCGGGGCATGCGAACCGAAGTCGAGACGATGAAGCGACTAAAGGGGCACCAGGCCATTGTCACATATATCGATTCCCACGCGTCAGAGCTCAAGGGAGGAGGATATGAGGTGTTTTTGCTCATGGAGTTTTGCGATGGGGGCGGTCTGATTGACTTCATGAATACCCGGCTGCAACACCGCCTGACCGAGCCCGAGATCATCAACATCTTTGCTGACATCGCCGAGGGCGTTGCCTGCATGCACTACCTCAAGCCTGCGCTATTACATCGAGACTTGAAGGTCGAAAATGTCCTCATCACTAACGGCCGCGCTGGCAAGAGATTCAAGCTCTGTGACTTTGGTTCCGCCGCCCCTCCGCGACCGGCTCCCACGACCGTGGTCGACTGTCGCCTGATGGATGAGGATATCCAGAAACACACAACATTACAATACCGAAGCCCCGAAATGGTAGACGTCTACCGGAAACAGCCAATCAACGAAAAGTCGGATATCTGGGCGCTGGGCGTTCTGTTGTACAAGCTCTGCTACTACACAACCCCCTTTGAGGACCAGGGGCAGCTAGCCATCTTGAATGCGAGCTACAGATATCCCAGCTACCCGGTGTTTTCAGATAGGCTCAAAAGCCTGATTGGTACGAACCAGCCGAGCCTCTTGACTTTTTGACGATTCTGAATAACATCCCACTGACTCGAACTGTACATGTAGCCATGATGCTAAAGGAGAACCATCAGTCAAGACCCAACATATACCAAGTCCTGAAGGAGGCCTGTGCTATGCAGAACCGAGAAGTACCGATTCACGATGTCAGTTATTTTTTTCCTTCTCCATCAAATCATACCATATACTTGGGAATAATGCCACTAATAAATTATCTCAGATCTACTCGGGACGGCCGAGCGCAGAACCTAGAGCCACCCAACAAGCCGCCGTCGAGCCGAAATCACATCAGCCACCCGTCGTCGGTGCCGTTTTTGCAGCGCCCGTCAAAGAACAGCAGGCTCTTCCAGATATCGTACCAATGAGGAGAGGCCGCCCGAATCCCTCGCCATCTCGAACACCTGTCCCTGCAAAGGTCAACAGTGGTGATCCATTTGCTGCCCTGGACTCAAAGGTTAACGCAGCCGCCGCGTCCGTTCGCCGGGCGGAGCCTGATGAGCTTTCAGCCAGGTTTCCACGTCTAGATGAATTCTCCTTGCTCCAAGACCAAAAGACGTTCAATTTTGATTCTACACCAGTTTCTCCTCGTCCTCAGAGAGACCTGGGTGTTAAGGTCGCTGAACGGCTGGCTGATGAAGCATTTGCGTCCTCTAGAAGCCCCGCGCCTGCAACCCCCCCAGTCCAGAGACCACACTCTGTCGCGCCAATCTCATCTCGCCCTCCCCTCGATATCTCACAATCCACTTTGGACACCAAACCTCTGTCAAAAGTGGTGCCCTTATCTGCGACGCAGTCTGGAGTTAGCCGGGCCCAGTCAATCATAACAAGCAACCCTGAGCTCAAAGCTATTGCCAACAAGACTGCAAACTCCTCATACGTTTCCATCGGGACAATGACTGAAGCATCTCCTGAGAAGGAGCGACAAGTGGACTTTGACAGAACTAGACGCTCTCTTGATGTGGAAACTCCCCGCGCAACACCCCGTGCGGCGGCCCTTACAGGGCAAAATACTGCCAAGCGGATTTCTGGCGGAAACTGGGCGTCAGCAAATACGAGGTCTTCGTCTGTTCAGCCACGGCTTAGCCAGAGTACAGTTGCTTCATCTAGGACGTCACTGGATATTCTCAGCTCCCAAGAAGATCTAATAGATATGAGATCTTCTGCTGGAGACCTTGGCCTCAAACAGCGACCTGTCAGCTCGACATTTGAACCTAGCACTCTGGAATATCTGCGCGAAAGGGAAAACGCATCCAAGCCTCCTAGTCGCCAGTCTTCAACCAATCGGCATTCATCGTGGCATCTCCCTCTATCAAGTTCCAACACGGGCCGTAATAATAATGACGGCGGCGTAAGTTTGAAAGAACAGGCTCGAAGCTCGAGAAGCTTTGAAGTCAAAGACCACGATCAAGATCGACTTGGGCAGAAGCCTGAGACGGCTGCATCAACGTCCAAGAACTTGCTCTCTGGCAAGTTTGGCGGTGCTTTCAAGAAGTTTGAGAACAATGCTCCATCTGAAAGCGAGTCGGATTTTAGACCTTCTTCGTCTGGCAAGGAGCAGGGACGTCGTACGTTGACGCCCATCCAAGGCTCGGAAGCAGCAGATGATAGGAGCGATACAGACGGGGAAGGTCATGGTCATATGACAGCTGAGATGCGTCGTGAGATGGAGCGTCGCCAGCTGGAAGAGGAGGAAGCTAGAGTAGAGGCTGCGCAAGCAGAATACCGACGAAGGGTTGCGGAAGGTGGTTCGCCGTCCAAGACTAGACCAAGCGTAGCTCCCAAGCCTATGGGAGCGGCGCGAGCTGCCAGCATACAAAACAGGGTCCAGAGTCTGCTGAGTGAAGAGCAGAAGCCGGCGAACGTACCACGTACCGCCCATGGTTATGGCAAATACACGGACTCTGAACCGCCACCGGGCGAGGCGGAGAAGCCGCGCCCTGAAGTAAAACGCAAGCCCGTTGTAGCTGCGAAGCCCGTTGTGGTGGATCCGCGACGAAGCGACAGCTCTCTGGTGGATGCTAGACAAGCCACGGGCTCGACATCCGCCTCTGCCAGCGTGTCGGGCAAGAGTGTAGCCAAGCCAGCCGCCCCCAGGAAGCCCGTCCACCTGAATAATATACCCACGGGAGGAGGACGGCAAACCTCCTCACCAACCAAGGAGAGAGATGAGCATTCGTTTGAGCGCCTGATAGCAATTGATCTCCCTGGGCAGCCAATGCTAGAGATGACTGCAAACGACAGGGACGACTACGTGGAGGACTTTACGAAACGATTCCCTAGTCTAAGTACCATAGAATTAAGCCGGGATGGTGGCCGCGAGAGGGATGGGCCGCACCGATAGAGATTTGTTCTTTTCTTTGTTTTGATTTATTTTACTGTTCTATTTATTTCCACTTTGTCAAGCAAAAAACAGGCATCGGATTCGAACATTTTTTTGCAAAGCTGATACAACATTATATATTCGAGCATATACGGGAGCATTACACCGGCTATGGAAATACAGTATTTACCCTCTTCCTCTGCCTCTCTCCTTTTGGAGTTGAACTCTCTGCTTCGTAAGGGTCTGCGTAGGAGTGACATGTGCAAGTATGTATGTATTAAATCAGTATTATGCGCTAAGAGCGAAAACGATGCTGCTTATCTTATCGCGCGACAGGTACCCATAATATTTTTTTTCCCATTGAGAGAGAGGCAGCCTCTGGATTTTGGATTGAATCTTGCTTGGTAAACCATTAAAACACAACACAACGACGCAAAAATGGTTAAAAGAAAGAGACAAGCGGCTGCCACCAGTGAACCTGCTGTAGAGCCTGTGGCCGCCAAGAAGTCAAAAAACGTGGAGGAAAAGACGAAACCTACAAAGAGCAGCACAAAGGCCAAGGCCGCGGAAGCAAAGACGAAAGCAGCACCAAAGAAAAACAAAACCTTTGTGGAGGAAACTATTCAGATCGTCGCAGGGTCATACGACCGGGTTCTCCATGGGCTGACAGCTGCAATTGGCACCAAAGGCGACGTCGAATTCGCAGATACGTTCCTTTTCAATGCGCATTCGTCGGCCATCCGATGCGTCGCCGTATCTCCCCCATCTGCTCCCGCGCCGGGCCAGACGCAAAAAGTCTTGCTTGCAACCGGTAGCACGGACGAAAGAATTCATGTATACAATCTGTCGGCGTATCCTCCGAGCAAGAAGAAGGGAGATATGCTGGCTGGCGTGGCACCGAGACCGATCCAAGAGAACTCCAAGAACAGAGAACTGGGAACGCTACTACATCACGACTCTACGATTACGACGCTGGCGTTCCCTACGAGGTCAAAACTGCTATCGGGAAGCGACGATTCGACGATTGCTGTGACACGTACGCGAGACTGGTCTATGCTGAGCAATATCAAGACACCGAAGCCAACTGCACACGGCCGACCAACTGGCGATACCGCGCCGTTTGGAGGCACGCCGTCTGGAGTAAACGACTTTGCTATCCACCCGAGCATGAAGCTCATGATTAGCGTTAGCAAGGGCGAGAGGTGCATGCGACTGTGGAACCTCGTCACGGGAAAGAAGGCAGGCGTGCTGAGCTTCAGCAAGGAGATGCTGAGAGAGATTGGAGAGTCCAAGCACTCTAGCGGCGAGGCGCGGAGAGTGGTCTGGGGAACGGCGGACGGCGCGGACGAGTTTGCGGTTGGATTCGACCGGGATGTTGTTGTTTTCGGCATGGACAGTGTGCCCAAGTGCCGGGTTATGCCGACGACCAAGGTCAAGATACACCACTTTAGCTATGTTACGCTGGATGAGGAGACGGGAGAGGCGCTGCTGGCCGTAGCCACCGAGAATGGCCGCATCATGTTCTTCTCGACAAAGGCGGATGACATTTCAAAGCCCGATGAATCATCAGAGGCGACTCTCCCTGTGGCCAAGCTTGTAGGCTTCGTTGGTGGAGAGGGCGTCTCTGGCAGAATCAAGGACTTTGTCACGATACCTAGCACGGCTAACCCTGGCACGCTGTACGTGGTGGGAGCGAGCAGTGATGGAAAAATTCGGTTGTGGACTGTGCAGGTCGACGAGCTGCGAGAGTTGGCAAAGGGGGAGAAGAAGGACAAGGCGGAGGAGGAGCCTGTGGGTGTGTTGAGGGGAACGTTGGTGACGCATAACAGGGTTACTTGCATGGCGGCGTTTTTGATGCTGGAGAGGCCGGAGGGAGTGGAGGATAGTGAGGACGAAGGTGATGAGGACGAGGACGAGGATGATGATGACAGCGAGGAAGACGATGAGTGAAGGAATTGATTTGAGGGGGAAGGGATATTGTGAGCTTGCTGTATGGAGCACAGATCTAACTAAATAATATGGCTTGATTGACAGTGGTGGATGATATATATATATGTGTACCTAGGCATAAACAGGGGTGGAGTTGGTTGAATTCTTATGATTATAGCTATAGTACCTATAAAAAAATTGTTATTTGCCCGTGTTATGCTATCAGGTACGCATCAGAGGGGAATTTGGAAAGTTGCCTATCTGGTAGTGTGCTGTCCCTTGCCCCGAACTCTAGCGATGTGAATCTCATCGAGGTAACTGCGTAGACTACTAAAAAGCTTCGAACAACGTTTCTTTTACGCATTACCAAGTTCGTACATTTGATCGGCTGTCGCTACCTGTAGCTTTTGAAGCGAGGCATTCGTACCAGAAATCACACTCTAATGGCAGGCATCTTTCTATCTTTGTCAGACGAGCTCGTCTGGAAGAATATGCAGCTATAAATAGACACAGTCTGGATCCAAAGTCATGGCCTTGATTTTCGTTTTGAACGCGGGGGGACCTGAGGGCTCTCAGCCTGACATGCCGGCAGATTTCGAACATTTGTTCCACAATGTCCATTCCAACTGCGGCATCCTACCTCTCCTAAGGTTCGCACGGTTGTTGTACGGCCAGACCTGGTTTACCAGGCGCAGAGCTTCAGCACCTATCTCTGTATAGAATCTCTGCCGACAGAAAAGGTTCTTTCATTTGTTTGAAACGCTTAGCAGATCGTTTTGAGCCTTGCCAAGTCGACAGGTGGATGTAAATGACAGGTTTGAGCGGGGAACTTTTGGAACTTGGAGCTTTCAGTTCGAGATTAACCGCAACGTCAATGACGAGGCTGATGAGAACGCAAGGGGAGTTTTTGTGGTCATTATTATTTTGAAGAAGTATTTATTTGTTTTGTCGTTCTGTGTGCATATTTTAATTGGTGATGATGATGATGCTTAATAGCAATGGGGTTTCTTTTAGATCATATATACCGATTTTTTAACCTCACATTTCGGCATGCCTACTGGGTGCTGACTGGGCTTGTTGAGGAAGCGACTCAAACTTGGTGAGGAGTATGGATGTATTTCGTTATTAGATGCACAAAGATCATAGGCTGATTGTTGAGTGGAGGAAGATTAAGAGTTGTGAGCTTGTCTAGCTGGCTGTTGAGATGTTTGTTTGTTTGTTTGCTTGCTTGGGCCGAGATGAAGCCTCTTGTAAGTGCTTAGGCTCATCTATGAGGTTTCCATGATACGAAAAAAAAAAAAAATATTACAGATATGGTTAGCGTTCGATCACATCACAACTTACTCTCAAGAGACTGACAAATACGATGTACATGTCCGCCTCGCATCCTCTCAAGGAATATGCATGCATTGTACTGTTCTCCTCTCCTCAATAAGAACGATGGTGGGAATCAAATGAATCTGAGCTCGCTTACGCGGGTTTATTGATCTAGAAAGTTTAATCATCTTTAACGAAGCGCCACGCCCGCACTCAGGCACACACACGACACGCTACACACGACACAAGGGTTCGTGAAGGATGGTGTTGGGTGTGCATGACTTGCAGATTGTTAGCACCGGGTGGCGTTTTTGGGAGCTCGCTTGTTTTGTGCCTTGGAGTATACCAGCAGGTAGTAGTATATAGAAGCCTTGCTGACGAGGCTGGACTCTGTTTGATTGATTTTCTCTAGGATTAGGCACCCTCACATGCAAGAATGTGAATTTGGGAGCACTGGGGATATGAGCAATTCCCTTACTCGAGCTTGTATACACTGCTTGCAAGAAGCAGCCAACCAAGGCCGGTTCCGATGGCCAAGACAACGTCTTCCGAATAAAGACTCAAAACTGCCGCTGGGCTGGAAAATGCGGGGTGTCACATGTCACACGAGCAGTCAAGATTGAAAATGCGGCGCCTCTGACTCGTCCAGCTCAGAGGGAGGGGAAGGCGAGGGGAGCTAAAGAATACGGAGCATTGCTAGTTGCTGGTGCATGTCTTTGCTGTACCTATCAATTCATGCCAAGCTGCCTACTTGCACTTACATGCAAGAGGTGCAGCTGAGAGGTGAGGAGACGTGTAGAGTGATGAAGTATTGAAGCTTACTCTTGTACTATTGAGAGTTTGTTGCTCGCTGGTGCTGCCGTCTTGTTTGACTTGCATTGGCTTCTGTCTTTTTTATTTGGTTTATTGTTTTCTTGATCACGTTTGGGTTGATTTGCTTTTGCCGGCGGCAAACTCTAAACATGACGATGAGGCGGGTAAAGGCAGCGCTTGGCTTGGTGGACCGTCCGTCCGCTGAGGGGCTTGAACATGCGGTTCATGGTGTGGAGAAGACGAGATGCAACACAGCTGACGTGTGTGTGTGTGTGTGTGCGTGTGTTTATTTGATTCGAGAGCGGGTTTTTGCCTCTCTTGTTTTCTTTTCATGCGCGAGGCACTAGTATTACGACTTCTGGGGTAAATGCCGTTTCAGCGGTGGCTGTTGATGAATCATAGATGCTGTGAAGTCGTTGTTTCAAGGAGAGTTGAAAAAACAATATGCTATTTATATCTTGTTTAAGAAGCTATAACAAGAGCTGAGCAAGGTATTTGTATTTGTAGATGCTTGGTAGATTGCTTGATGAGCTGATCTTGGAAAGAGTTGCAGAGGTGGACGGGATGGGCGCCTAAAAGTTGCTCTAAGATCTAGACTGTGTAACTGTGAAGAGCACCTGCCGCTAAAAGAAAGAGGGCGTGTACCTTCGGCCCTACGCAAGTACCTGCTGTCTCAGCGGCCGATATTACGACGATTACTACCTATTACTGCGACGGACATCTATGGCCTATTAATGGTTGGGCGGCACTGAATATCGTGTGTACGATTGCCTAGGACTTGGCATCTATAGTTATCTATCGAACCATAACCATCGTTCGAGCTGGGTCCTAGTGAATCGTCAAAGCAAAGATATACGTAGAAACTTTACAGTACTTGTACATCTCTACGCGTGCCTGATCCTCTGATGCAGAATGCTCGCCAATTCGCACTGTGCTTCAAGGGTCACCCGCCCTGGGCTCGTGAAGGAGGGTCTCCAATATTGCCCTCCTCGGCCTAGTCACATGTGCTGTGCCTTACGCCTCAGGTGAGTTGTCAAGGTTCGGGTATTTTTGTTGAGGACATGGATGGATGGCTTACAGCAAGCAGGCGGGAATGGAGGCCAGAGGAGAGACTTTTCCACCGCAGAGACATGAGCAGAGTTTCATTGCGAGCCATTGAAACACGCGCCACGCCGGGCCCGGCATTCCATTAAAGCATTAAAGGGCTGCTTGGGCTGCTGCTGCTGCTGCTGCTGCTGCCGCCCCCTCCTCTTCTTCTGAATTATCGATTTCTCTCTCCCTCCATTCTGCTTCTCTTTTATTGCTTTGCCACTGCGTTCGGCATCTGACTCACAATTGTTGGAATTGCATACTGCACGCTCGCTCTCCACCTGCGTCGGGTAGGTCGCACTACCGCCTAAAAATAAAACCAGCTCCGCCTGTCACAACAGCAGCCTCCATCCATCTGCATCGCATTTCAGCTGCATTCCCCACGGACATCTATCCGCCCCCTGTGCGTGCCGCCTGTGCAGCAGTTGTACGGTGCACAAGGCCAACACCGAGCAATTGGTAAGTAGAAACAGCATTGAAAGCTGGACAAGACGAACAGGAGAAACACTCAAAAGAGAGCGCGGGAACAAGAAAAAGAAGACAAGGCAAAGAAGACAGGACAAACGAGTCCAACAAAAAGTCCAACTCGCATTCGTTTTCGGCCATCTGGTTGAGATGGATCCAGAAGTGGGAATCGTCGAAAAAACTGCCCACTGCCGAGCCCAATTCTTCCCATCATATCAGAGCCACTTTTTTTTTCTCTCTCTCTCTTTATCCAGCTGTTCAATTGTCTAGCTTCCGCTTTGGCTCTTTCATGTGATGGATTTAGCCTAACCGGTTTTTAGGTGTTAATATTCGCAGCGTCGGAAAAAAAAAAATCAAAACACCAAAACATCATCATCATAACACCTGCATCATCCGATCCCCTTTTTCGCCTCCTCGGATCCACCGGCCCGGAGCTTAATCATACCATTGCATTGCATTGCACGCATTCGGAACGCTCAACAACCCCAGCCTTGGCGGTGGAGCTGAAGCTGAATCTGGACCTGGAGCTGCATCAAGTAAGCACACACGCAGAGCAAAGAGTCACAGGCACCCTTGACTTGACGGATTGCGAGGCGCTTTGGTCATCTCGTCTCAGCTCTACTCTACTCTACTCTACTCCTTTCAATTCCCTTGGTTGCTACATACGACATTGCAAATCTACTGCATACAACAAACTCTTCGCTTTTTTTTTTCCAACTCTACTACAGCATTTTCTCGCCATAACCAACACCAACACCACTACTGCCATGGATACTGCAGACGCTTCTCGGGACGGCCCTCCCTTGCTTCGACCCATCCCTCGCCGGCCCTTTGTCTTCGATCTCAAGTGTTCCACGCCGCCGCCCCGTAGCCTCACACCGCCTCAAGATGACGAGAGCGACAGTGAAGAGCAGCGCCGAGAAGAAGAAATCCAGCTCGCCCGCTTCCGCCGCGACTTGATCAATTCTGGCCTCCTCGGCTCGCGTCCATCGCCGCCCGACTCTCCGCCCGCCCTCACCCAGTCACAGTCCACCGCAAACCTCAATTCTTCGACATTGGCGGGCATATACGATTGTGAAGACCAGGAGGACGTCTTCAATGGCGGTGACAACGACGAGGAGCTGCATACGCCATGGGGCACCGGAGCAGAGACGCCGGTCAAGCGACGAGAAAGCATCAGCCTCGCCACCTACGAGTTGATGCGCGATCGATCAAACCTCCCGCGCCGACGGATGTCGTACAAGCCCGCCGAGGCGACTCCGCTGAAACAGCCTGTGACACCCGCTGGTACTGCGGTTTCACTGGCATCGCGTGCCATGGTGCTGTTTGTGCTCGGTGCCGGATACGGAGTGCTGGTCACACACCTACAGCAAGAGTCACGGTTACTCCAGCTGACCGAGGCCAGCAGCATCGTCCCGCGATACAACGGATCATATCTTGCGCTGTGGGGCTTTGGACTGACGGGCGTGGCTCTCGGCGCGCTGCAGCCTTGGTTTGACGGCCTGTGGGACGGCCTTTTTGGGTCCGAGGACGAACAAACCGTGGTGGAAGCCGAGGAACCCCTGCCAGATGCCGCCAAAGGGACTGCGTCAGAGACGGATTGGGCGCTGGTGATGCGCGCAGTCGGCGTCTTTGTTGGCGTCGCGTTTGCGGTGGTAAGTTTCAAACGTGCCATTCATTGTGGAGTCGTATGACGTACTAACATGTGATTGTGGTGCAGCGTCGTCTTGCATGGAGCTCCAGCATGCAGCTCTCAGTGGCCGTAGCTCTGGCCAGCTTCGTGCTGTGGTGGCTCATCGACCGATCCATCTCCGCCTTGATTCTGTCTGCGGGCGTAGGCCTTGCCGGGTCCATCCTCGTCTGGGGCGTCAATCTGGATATGATTCCTGCGCCCGCCGCACACAACAACAACAGCAGCAACAGCGTCCCGTCTATGGCATCTTACACGGATTTGGCGACAGCACTGAGCAGCATTGCCAGCCAGGAGACCATTGAAGCTAGCATCTGGATGGTTAGCGTGTTGTTCTGCACCTGTCTTTGCTTTGGCAACATTGGACGACGGTTGGCCAAGAGCAAGTCAAAAGGTCGCTGGGGCGGACTCTAAGGGAGACAAGGGCAAAAGGAAGGCGAGCAATTTGCATGCATGTGTGATGCGCGATGCGTTTTCTTTTCTTTCTCTCTTCTGCCTCTTGCATTACTCACTGGGATCTATTTCATCATACTGGAAACGTCTAACGGAACTTGAACTGGAACTCATAACGGACTTTTAGCGGAATTTTCGACATGTCTTTTTTTCTTCTTATTTCTTTTCTTTTGGTTTGGCTCTTTCGGAGCGGCGAGATTGCATATATGCATTATAACGATACCATGGGCGTTTTTACTCTGGTCATGGATACTTTTGGTCATTTCTTGGATACTTTTGACCATCTCTTTTCTTTCTTTCCTTCTTTCTTTTGCTTCATTTTGGGATACTTTGCATACCGGCGCTTGTCAATGGGAGGGAATTGGTTGGGTATAACGTACGCGGAGGAGGTTTTTACATAGATGTGCTTTAGCACAGAACTGATGAGAGCAAATTACGCACCCATTTCCGAAGAATTCAACGTTTTTTTTATTTTATTTTATATACAATCTTCTAGTTCCTTTGAGATGTGTTCCTTGTAGTGTGTAAAGCATAGTTTAGATGGATGTTTTCCTCATCATGGGATAAACTTCCTTTTTTTTTCTATGCATGTTTCTATTCCCCCTACAGAATATGGCATCTCTATCATGCCTGCCATTGAACATTGAAGCATTGCATCATTTCCAATAAAAAAATACCCTTTTCTTTACATGGCATTGAGCTCTTTAATCCATCTCCAACTCTCATCTCTCCCTCGATCCAAACATTACCATACGAAATTTCCCACCCCTTAGTTTTCGGGAAACGCCTCCAAAACAGCCTTGCTCGCGGCCGCAACCTCTGGTGGAATATTGCCCCCCATGCCCATCATGTTGCGCATCATCGGCGGCCCATTGATGAGCTGGTCAATGGTCATGGAGCGCGTAAAGGTGTCGTTGAAGAGTTCCTGCGCGGCGGCTTCACCACGCTTTGCTGTTTGGTTTTGTTTTTTTCATGTAAGTTATTTCTATTACACTTTACTTGTACAACTCATACATGTATATATATATATATATATATATATAGCAATGAGTATATATACACACATATACACATATGTATATATATATATATATATATTTAGAGTGAGAGAGAGAGAGAGAGAGAGAGAGTCAAAAAACATAACATACTTATCTTAATCTGCCCCGCATGCTTAAACTCATATCCCGGCTGCCGAATGCCCTCCACCTCAGAAAGCATATACTCAGTCCGCTTGACAAAGTCCCAGACGTGGAAGAGCCCGCCGCTGGCCGCCGGCGAGTCGCGGTTGAAGCCCGGGCTCGTCTCGACGGCGAGGCTGAGCTGGCTGAGCTTTTCGGCGATTGTGGCGCGGATTTCGGGGGAGGGGACGGGAGACATTTTTTCGGTTTTTTTTTTTTTTTTTTTTTTTTTTTGTTTAATGGATTGAGATGTTAAATGTGTTCAAGGTTAAGTAAGAGGCTGGGGGGGAATGGAGCAACTCCATCTTTTTTTCTGCTACGCATCTTTAGTTAACGCGTTCTTTTGTGACGTATTTACGCGTTTTCAATTAGAACTAGCTAGTAGCCACTTAACGCGCAGCCACCACAACACGCCAAACAACTGCTATGGCAACAGATTTCTATACAGGACCACATCTGTAGAGGAAAAATACAATTCTTGCAAGAAAATAAAATTGAACAAATATTAATAGTATATACCTTATCTAGCATTACATGAAATTCATTTCAATAGCCCTCCAATTCATAGAGATTGCCTTTTCATATGCCCCCCGTCTATCCATGTCTATATCCCAATCGTACTTCGTACACGCACTCTCTATATATATGCAAGTATGTATGTATATCCGCGTTATTAATGCAATCAATCCAGGCTCGTAAATCAAATAAAAAAAAAAAAAATGCCTTCATTCGTCTCGTCCCGCCCATCATGACATTTGGTAAATAGTCAATCTCCACGCCACCGCCGCCGTCGCCGCAGAGCTCACCACCATGGCCAACAGCAGCTCCCCGCTCGACAGCTCATAATACGTCGCCAGCCATCTCGCCACACAGCCCGCAACGACGGCCATCCAGCCGACGAAGAAGCCAGTCTCCCACCAGGCCTGCCGGACGCTGTCCTTCTTGGCCATCTCGCTGTTGTTGCGCATGCTGGTGCCCCAACCGTCCGCCGTCAGCGTCAGCAGGCTCCAGACGTGCACGCCGGGCAGCGGGATGTGGTAGAAGAACATGCCCGGGATGATCCACTTGAGAGACGCGCGCTCCAGGCGGTGCGGGTTGCGGAGCAGGTTGTACAGCGCGCTGGCCACGACGCGCACGAACAGGTCGGCGATGAAGACGATGATGAGCTGCTCGCCCGTGAAGAAGTACCACATCGTGGCGATGAGCGCAATCAGTGGGCCAAGCTCGCGCTTGCTCATGCTGTAGAAGAGCAGCGGGTGTGTGATGAGGTAGACCTTGGGCTGCAGCAGCGATTCGATGTGCGTGGCGCGCGCCCAGCGGACCTGCTGCTTGAGCCAGCGGGCGAGCGTCGTCGGTGTATCCGTGGCCGCGAGCACGTCGGAGGCGAAGACGACGCCCCAGCCGCGTTTGAGAAGGTTGGTGGTGAGATGGCGGTCCTCGTTGATGATCATGCGCTTGCCGAGCAGCGTCTGGAGGTACCAGGGGATCAAGATGGCCGGCAGCGCAGCCAGGCGGAACACGGTGCTGGGACCGCTTTGGCAGTCACTCGTCGCGGTGAAGGCGGGTGAGGAGCGCGTCAGATACAGCTCGCCCCAGTAGACGGTGGCCGCCAGGTTCGTCACGGCAGTCTCGTGTCCGTTGTGGACAATCAGGCCAGAGCTGGCGCCTCCAATGGTTGGGTCCTGAGCAATGGCATCGACCGTCTTGTGGATCGAGTTGGGCAGCACCAGCGTGTCCGAGTCCGACGACCACAGGAACTCAATGCCCAAGACGTCGGCGATGACCAGTGCAAAGACAAACGTGGTGAACATGATGCCCTTCTTGTGCATGTGCCGCTGGCGGAGGCAGATGTGGCGCACGTTGCTGAGGTTGACCCCCTCCTGTTCGATGATGGTGCGGGCAAGCTGGAAGCAGTGTCTCATTGCAATGTCGTGGCACTCCTCCATGTTGATGGGCTGGCCGTTCTGCTTGCAGATGGCAATATGCTTGGCGAGGAACTGCTCTGCCACCTCGCCCAATGGCTGAGGGACGTGAATCACCTTGGACTGAGTGGGAAATACCTATTTCAATCGTGTTAGTTAACCTTGACCTTGTCCTTCCATATCCCCAGCAAACATGTGGCGTATATTAATACATACATACATATATATATATATATATATATATGTGTGTGTGTGTGCTTATACGCACATTGAAACACTTACAATGTTAAAAACGTCAACCATGTCACGATCAGCCACGTCATCTCCATCAATGCCCACCAGCATAAAGGTGCAGTGCTTGGCATTCTTGTAACTCTCCAACGCCCTAGTAAACAGGGCAGGATCCTCACGCCATCCCACAACAGCAGCCATGCTGTCCAACCTCGACTGCGGCACAATTTGCGACTCCATAAAGCTCATATTCTTTTCGTCATACGGGGTCGAGCTGTAAGAGCCGTAGCCCTCATCTCGTGGAGGAAGAAGCGGCTCCGGAGACTCTTCCTCGTAGAACTGAATCCTACGGCCTTCGTTCACAAGCCGGTTCAGCTCCGTGAGGAGGATTGTAAAGACAAGATCCAGAGTGACAGGATAGTGACAGTGCACAGTGATGGCCCAGTAGGCAGGGATGCTGATCAAGCAGCCAATAACGTTGATGGCCATGCGAAGCAGCGTTGTATGGCGTCCCTTGGTCACGACTTGGGGACCAGCCGCATCCTGGAAGGAGTCCATCATGATGGGCAAGCTTTGAGAGAGCTAAAGAGGCCCCGGATAGCCTAAGCCGCGAGGAGAGGAGAGGAGAGAGCGTCTATGCGAAAAAAGACAGAAGTAGAGTAAACAAACGAATAACTGAAGAAACTTCGAGTATGCACTTTTCTGGTCTGAAACAGCAAATGGAAATAAAGAAGGGAAGAAGAAAGATGAGGGAAAGGGGGGGTTGTGGAAAGCAGGTCTGCCAACGATAGACGCTGCTTTCTTAATGCCGTGGACAATGACAACTTCCAGGCAACCAAGGTCAAACGAGACAATGAGTTGGATGCTGGCCAGCCTTATCGACCTAACACACACCACCCGAGTCCTCGCGTGCTAACAATGGTGATGATGATTAGTCCAAGCCAGCAACTGACTGACCTACTCTAACAAGGAGCAACAACTATATTTCAAAGAAAACAACCCTGCTTACCTCGCTGGTAATACGGCCGAGGTTGCCTTAGCTTCTCAATCTGGATACACCCAGCTGAGGCTACAACTGGTCCCGTCAGCCTAGCTGGTTTTTTCTTCATCTCTGTCATATCCTTTTTTTTTCCTTCGTTTGTACTATTCCCTTTCACATGGCCAGATTCTTCTTAGTCTGGGGGGGCGCTGCTTCCGCACCTCCGTATAATTTCACGAGTAGCGTCTTGACTTCTCTTGGCGGACAGACAGACTAAAGCCGTCCTTGGCTTAGGCAATGGGGGCCGTCCAGGATTATTTCCGAGGGATTTGATTTTCAAGGGTCGAACCAAAAAACGTCTGCCGGTAATTGGTGTAAGTTGGGCACCGGCCATTGCTTCTTCCAGACGAAGAGGGAACGCGACCCCTGCGCGCTTGGCTTCGTCGTCTTACTGACGTGCCTTGGGAGCAGTACGAGTTTAGCTACTATTTGCGTGATGCTGATACGACCATCTTGTTCCGTCAGAATAGTACCAATGTGGCAGCTGAGCTATCTTCGAACCAGATTCTGCGCGTATCGCGGACGGTATACTATGTAGTAGTTCGCGCAGTGGACATACGTGCAGTCTGACAGCGTCCGTGCAGATACAAGGTTGTTTCAGATACTACTCCGTCCTGGCGTTGGTGATACCGAGTTCACATCTCGATCAATCGGACAAACGCTGGCGCTGGGCCTAGCTTGCCCCTAAAAAGCATCAACGCTCAAGCTCCGTCATGCAAATTTTCAACCTTATGCGAGCCGCATTGAGCCAGCCAGGCAGCACACACGGGCTGAGGCCGCATTGTGGGAGATGCTGCTCCATCAAAAAAAGTGCTCGGAGAAAAAAAAAAATTAAAAAAAACTAACACGAGAGGCCAAGCGTCTAGGGAATCCCGTGAGACCCATGCCCATCTCCCGAACGGCCCACTGCTAAGATGGAACTTTGCTAGAAGCCATGCTATGGAACACAACGCGGTTTTCCACTTTTCACAGTGGCATTAGTCGTAACGTTAACCCCGTAAGCAGCTTAAAATCAGTGAATCGTCGTGATCCCCCCTTTTATAGGCAGCTCGACAGCGAAGAGATGCAAAACGCATGCCTAAACAGAAACCAACATTGTATCTGCAAAAAGAAGGAGGAGAAGACAGCCGTGGGAACTGCAAGCAAGTCGGCCGGCAGCGGCGAACTTGTGACGCCGGCGCCACTTGGTGTTGATTCGACTCGGACTTGGTCAGGGGGCTGAGCACGCCCGGGCCGGCAGTTACCTGTTTTGGCAATCTGCGGTCTAGGGGCCATCCATGAGGCTGACAGGCATTGGCTCTCTTCCGCTGTGCTTGGCGCGATGGGAGTCAGTCATGCACGCCAAAGGGGGCTTGCCGTTGCCTCGTATTGTGTGGCACGGCCCAAATTAGCAGTCTCTTGTTAGCCTGCCTGTGACGGAGCTTGCTGAGCCGAAGCCCTTTTGCGAGATTCCCGAGCAGTATGTACTTACATACAGTACTTATACAGAGTGCAGTATGTAGTTTAGGCATGCGTACTAACAGCAAAAGTGGTTGACGATCCGGCCCGGGCCTGCAACTCCAAAGAGAGATCGACAAACGCCTCGAGTCTCTCCTTTCCCTCTCACTGGGCTCTTAATCTTGCACACACGCTCTCTTTATTTCTTTCTTCAACCTTGTTTCCACTGCTCGAGCCTACAACCGTGTCTGAATTTGGGTTGTGAGCGAGCGGCTGGCGGCGGCGAATGCGTGAATGGGCCAAAGCTGTGCTGTTTTTATCCGTGACACACAATGTTGGTGACTTACAAGAATAACCGGTTGATCCCGGCCCTCATCATTGCCGCCTGTTTTTTTCTCTTCTACTGCCTCATCGACCCCTCGCTAGAGAACTATGGACACAATCCGTACGCTGCGAAGCAGAAGGGCATCGTGGTCGAGGAGGTGGAGCTTGCCGATGGCGAGCGTCGGGTGGTCGAGCTGAAGAAGACACCACAGGTGGAAAAGGTCGAGACGCCTGCCGACGACAAGGTGCAATATGTCGCCCCAGTCGGCAGCAGCAACAAGAGTACGGCCAAAGACAAGCCAGCGGCCAAGGCCACCTCATACAATGGCCTCTCAACGGACGACGTGCTGCTGATTGTCAAGACCGGCGGCACCACCGTGTGGAAGCGCATGCTGGTGCACCTCACCACCACGCTCGCCCACGACCGCATTCCCCTGGACAGCACCGTCATCTACTCTGACTTGCCCGAGCGCATTGGGCCCTTCAACATCATCGACGTCCTGGCAAACATGTCTTCCACCGCAAAGGCGCAGCCCGACTTTGACGTCTACCGCCAGCAGCCCGAGTACATGGCCAACAACTACTACGTCGAGGCCGCGGGCGTCAACGGCGACGAATGGGGCCCCGTCGGAGGCTGGATCATCGACAAGTACAAGTTCATCCCGCTCATCCAGCACGCGGGCGACAACTGGCCAAAGGCCAAGTGGTACATCTACATGGAGGATGACGCGTACCTCTTCCTGCCGGGCGTCCTGGGCTACCTGGCCAAGTTCGACTGGACGCAGCCGCACTACCTGGGCAGCTACGCGGCCAAGTCGGACGTCATCTTCGCCCACGGCGGCGCGGGCTTTGCGCTGTCGAGGGGCGCGTGGGAGCAGTCCTTTGGCAAGCAGGGCCACGAGAACGGCGGGCTGACGGAGGAGTACTACCAGTACACGGCCGACCACTGCTGCGGCGACCAGGTTCTGGCCCACGCGCTGCGCAAGCACGGCGTCAACTTTGGCGAGAACGGCGGCGACGGCAAGTTCACCTTTGGCTTCAACCCGGTGGTGCACTGGGCCTTTGCCTTTGCCAGCGCAAACTGGTGCAGCCCGTTGCTGTCGTGGCACAAGGTGCACAACCGCGACATCGCGCGCTACTACGAGGTCGAGCGCGGCTGGGACTGGAGCAAGGGCCCGCTGCTGCATCGCGACTTCTTCAACGCCATGATCCTGCCCAGCATCAAGGAGCACGCCGAGTGGTGGGACAACTACTCGGGCGTCTTCGAGGTCGCGTCGGGCAACCGCGAGTGGGCACCGAAGCCGGGGCCCGACAACGGCAAATACGACGAGGCGCTCTGGAGCAAGGCCTGGGAGTCGGTCGAGGCGTGCGAGGCCGCGTGCCAGGGCTGGACAAAGTGCATGCAGTGGAACTTTGTCGAGGATCTGTGCAAGATGGACGACAAGATATACATGGGCCAGGGCTATGCGCCGGGCATGTCGCAGAGGAAGACGTCGCTGAAGCACACGAGCGGGTGGATGTACAAGCGGTTGGAGGATTGGAAGTGCTAAGCGCATCGTTAGTCTTTTTTTTTTTTTTTTTTTTTTCGCTTTCTTTTCTTTTCTTGAGGATATGACGGTTTCTTTCTGCTATTTTGGAAATGGTTTTTCATGGCACCGACCTCGTTAATTAACTGCTTAAAGCTGGGCGCATGGGCGTTTGGGTGGGAACAGAGTCGGTGGATTCTTGCCTTGCATGGATAGATTAACGTTGGATGCATCATGTGCTGGCTTCGGTCATGACGAGACTCTTAAATGGACGGTTTACCTGAGCTTGAGTAGCAACTTTGCTGGTGGTGATGGGGCTGAAGAGGATGGTGGAGAGGATAATGGGCGCTCGAAGTAAGAAACGGAGCATCGATAGAAATAAACACGGTAGAATTCACTTCCTGGCGCACTGCTTATACCTATTACGTCTGCTACGTCTGTTGGAAGGAACGAACATTGATACGTTCATTGTTGAGAGTTCGCTTATGAAAATAGACCTATATTGAGATATCGTTCTTGGCATACCGCACGGAACTAACTTGGTTCTCTAAGTGATCTCCAATACACTCATCTTACGCTCGTTTTTTCATTCAACAACATCCACAAATTTCAATAATACCTTGTTCATCAACCACTAGTTGGCATGCTCAACCATCAGTCAGTTACTATAAAAGCATAATTAATTACTTGTAAACGAAATAAAGCCATTTCACCCGCCCTACGTCGAGTATCTGGATCAAATAAAATCCAAGATATGGAACTTCAGAAGAAAAAAAGACGCCAGATGATAGGAATTCGATTCGCCTCTTTGGCCCAACGTCAAGGCATAGTACACGTTAATCTGACTCTAGTTAATCAAATCTGGGCAAGAAAAGTCTTGGAAAAGATTAGTAGATGGTATACCATCGCGGGTTGATAGATCAACGGACGCCTCTCACTCTGTCCCAAATGCCCAACTTCAATGGCTGATCTAATTCTAGATTTTGCAATACACATCTTCCAAGTCATCGTGTCCAGCTTATGCATTCACCATCATGACCAACTCTCTTTGCCGCCTCACCAATTCACCTGTCCACCCGTACTCGCCGCCAAAGTTGGATCCCCCCACTCTGGCACTGCCGATGGAGGCTGATACTCCTGCCGCGACGGATTCACAAACGCCGCTTGCCCGTCATGATCGGAACACCAGCTACCCGGCATCTTGGACTGTTCCTCTGATGAAGCTGTCGTCACCGCGATGGGTGCAACATTGTTATCGATCATGGCGGGAGTTGGCTCCTTTCCTCCTGTTGGAGGACTTGACTGCCCTTGATTTTGGTTACCGTTGTTGTTGCCGCCTTCTTTGGTCGTTTGCTGTTGGTCGTTTGCGATGCCATCACCCCAGGTAGCACCCCCAGTATTTGCTGTATCGCCAGTATTCCAAACACTCTGGTTATTCTGATCATTTCCAGACGCAGTCCAAGCTCCGTTATTACTGCCCGCTCCCCATTGATTGCCTCCTGTGTTATTCCACTGGTCACTATTGCTTGTTGTATTCCATGCGTCTCCTCCACCAGTGCCCCATTGATCACCACCTCCGGTGTTGTTGTTCGTATCAGCGGGAGCAGCATCGCCCCATGTCGCGCCGCCGTGGTTACTGCTGTTTGCCCACGCCCCAACGCTTCTCCGAGAAGAGGTATCCCAATTGGGAACATCATCCTTACCACCATTTTTTGAATTTCCAGAATTTGATGGCGGCTTACCATTGGAAGCTGGTCGGTTGCTACCCATGTTGCTGAACGGCGACACTCTTTTCGTGTAGTATGGATTCGGCTTCACACGGTTAGTATTTTCTAGACGAGCATGACAGAACGAATTTATACATACTTTTGTCGCCTCTGGCATGACGTTATTATCTGGCTCTTGTGATTTACTCTTGCCTCTTTTGCTATCAGGAGTATAATTCATGTCAAGTGCGTCTCTAGCTTGCTTGTTGAGCTGTTGGTCGTACCAAGGTGGTAGCATTGGACCTCCATAGTAGTTGTATGGCGGGTATCCGGGAGGTGGCACCATGGCGTTCCAGCCTGGCATCGGAATGCCTTGAGTAATTGGCACATGCTCGTATCCATGAATAGGTAGCTGCTGCTGCCGCGGTGGTGGTGGCGGCCCAAAAGGCATTACATTGTTGTAACTAGAGTAATACGGATTCTGCATTTGATGTGTTGTGTCAGGGTGATGTGGTTGCCCGGATGTCCCTTCTCGGTTTGCAAACATGTGCCGTCCATTTTGTCCATATACTGAACCGTGATATATGCGAACTACGTTATGGAGAGCATCGTAGTACGCGTTTGGTAATGGATCATCTTGCGTTTCGACAACACGCTCCGTATGCATAACCTCGGCGCGGATAGGAGCAATGAGGTTAGGGGGGCGAGAGTGTGAGTAAGGATGGCCGTTTGCGTACTTTGTCTCATAAGGTAGCACAGTAGCCTCAGCGGTAGGCTTCTTTGAATCGTCAATCTCCTTATCCTTGCTTTTGCCTGCGTCGGATTTTGCTTCGGATGATTCTTTTTCTTTCTCTACGGCTTTTTTGATTTCTTCGGTTTTAGCTTCTCCCTCGTTCTTGGAAGAATCTGCTGCCTTCTTCCCCCCCTTTTCATTCTTATTCTTTTTCTTCTCTTGAGATTTTTCCGGCACATCTTCAGACTCTGAAGCCTCTTTTGTTGATTCCGAGGTCTCACCTTCGGTATCAGAAACTTCGGCCTTCTTTTTTCCTTTCTTATTGTCTTTTGCCTTTTTCGATGGCGAAGGTTTCTCGTTGGTTGAGGACTCCGCTTCAGATGCTGATGCCTCGGCTTCTGAATCAGTCTCAGGCTCTGCCCTTTTCGGGGATACACTCTTCTCATTCTTCTTGCACTTTTTCTTCTCACAGAGTGGTTCTTGCTTTCGTTTCTTCCTCTCTGTGGTACAGTCCTTGCATTTGCATGTAGGGTGAGGATCAGAGTCCGCCTCACTATCTGAACTCTGAGTGGATTTCTCCATTTTCCTGCTTTTGGGGTATTTCCTTGACCTTGACGCTTTGACTGCCTTGGAGGATTCGTCAGAGGAAGTGTCTCCAGCTGAAGATGTATCAGCAGCAGAGCTCTCATTGGAAGAACTAGCCTCTGGAGTCGCTTCTCCCGAGGAAGCGGAGGTAGATGTAACATCTCCACTAGAGTCTGACGTTGTCTCTTCCTCTTCACAGAAAGTCACCAAAGTCTTCTTCTTCATGGCGGATTTCTTCGGCATTGCAGCTGCGGCTGAAGCAAGTTCTTTCTCGAATCGAACCTTCTTCACTACTTCTACTGCCTCGGGTTCGGATTCCGATTCAGGCTCTAGCGCTGCAGGCTCCGGCGCTGCAACCGGCGTTTCCTTGCTTTGGTCAAGGCGCTCAGATCGAGGGTATGTGATTGTGAGGGTATCTTCGCCAGATTCTTCATCCGTTGTTACATGAAGCTTGATGAGGTCGCGCTTCTTTGGTCTGGGCTTGGTTTTTGGTGCTTTGGGAAGAGGTCCGAGAGCGGATTGAATACTCGTGCCGACCATCCACTCGCAGAGGAGGGAAGGGCCCGCCTTCTTAGGCATATTGGTGCTGGCAATAGCAACAAATTATTGGCTCAAATTAGTTGTAAATTAGATGCTGGTATCATGTTAGTACGCCGATAAAGTAAAAAAAAAACCCCCCCGGAGTTCAGCACGAACGGCGAGATTATCGAAGAACATATCATGCAACTGGGGAAAAACTCCTGGAGATGTAGAGAAAAGCCGTGAACAGAAGCAGAATAAACTCAAATTGAGGCACTCGGCGGGGATTAACTGTTTTCTGAGATGAAAAATTAGAGGGAGTGTGTGACGAGGAGAAGAGGGCAGAGGCATGGAAAAGTGCGAGTGCCAAACTTTGGCTGGCAGAAGTCCAAAATCTCATGTCAGCTGCGTTTGTTTGACCGCCCACCGGATATCGACACTGGCTGTAACGCCTTCTCTTCCTTATTTCGTCTTTTTTTTTTTTTTTTTTTTTTTCTTTTTTTTTAAAATTCCTTCCTTTCTCTCTTTTCCCCCCTCTTTTATCTTTTTTCATGTCCTTAAGTTTCATCTTCCCATTCGTTAATCCCCTCATTTTGCCCCAGCCATTGACCATAATTTTCGCATATGAACGAGTATAATCATATCACAACGGAGGTGCCCATATGTCCTTTATTATTTCCCTCTCTAGCATTATTGCCTGCATCCGCTGCTCTGCCGGATATTATGTTCACTACCTGGCTGCCAGACGGTATCACCGAGCATTGTATAGGTAGATAGCGTTGCTGAATAGTCGGTGCTGGAGATAAGTTTACGAGTGTCAACTATTTTTAGTTTCTTTGGGATTAAGTTATTTATTTTCAGCTATTAAATCGTCAGAAATATGAACCCATCGCATTTGTACAAAAAACCGCCCGTTGTGCTGTTCCGTTGACCTGTTTTATCGCCATGTTGCCATAGCCCATATGTTACCCAAAAATGTTTCCATGCTCGTCAATTTGTCTGTACCCAGCAACTTCTAAAGCAAAAGCAAAGGGAAGGGGAAAAAAGCAAAAGGCAAAGGGAAAAAAAAAAGCTATAACAGAGATTATTACAGCAAAAGATGACATTAACCCTCCCTCCCTCTCTAAAAAGAAGTGACATTCGATTCGTACCAAGTATCAAATTTGGCGGTTCTCTTCTCTTAATCACCCCGGTCAAGCAGCGGTCTCTGATCGTAACGCTCATCGATAGCACTGCTGTCCTCGCCGCCAGGGGTCTCGTCGTCCGAAACATCGTCCTCTACCCTGTACAAAAAGTACTGGATAAAAACACCAAAGTCTAACAGAAGCGTCATGGCGCTGCCTGCCAGCCAGCTTAGATTCACGAGGATGTAACGACCATAGAGGCGCCTTGCTTCCTCTGGAGTGCAGGCTTCTTCGCCGCAATGCGGTGCATATACAACAATAGACAAGACATAGGTGGCGTTTCCTAGACAAGCAAACAAGAAGAAGAGCATGCTAAGGCCTTCCGTCGTCTTGCGTCTCCAGTTAAGAATAAGTTGCGGCAGTCGAGAGGCAATGTATAAAGCGGCGCAAAAGTATCCAAACACTTGACCCAAAGTGTTGAACTCTAGATTATCGCTGCTATCGGCAGGGGACTTCTCGCGGCCAGTGGCCCTCTCGCCCAAGAACCATCCTGCAACGCCAGCCGCGCATACCATGAGGATCACAATTGAATTCCACATGGTAGTTTGCAGGGCAGTCGGTGGTGGTTGTGGGGTCGTCGGTGGCTCGGGAATATGCGGTACTGCAGGCGAGAAGCCAGACCAATCTGATCCGCGCCGACCACGGCGGTCATGATGATGGTGGCCATGACTCTCTACTCTTGCAATCAGAGCAGTATACTCATCCACATCGGTGGAGGTGGTCGCCGGTGTAGAAGTGTTGCCGTTGCCATTTGTCTTTGGCGGGGATGGAGGGGTCGGCTCGTCGCGCCACGTAAAGCCACGGTAGTAAAAGAGTTGGCCCAGCAGCACAATATCGGCGATTGTGTAGTATACCGCCAGAATGATCTAAAGACGGACAAGTCAGCTTCCTGCAGAAGTCACGCGAGCAGATGGTAGCGTACCATGGTGGGAAGAACTCCCTGCAAAACCGCTCCGAGAATGTTGAAGACATCTCCCAAGAGCCAGATGATGATGAATTGAATCGAAAGAGCGTCGGCACTGCTTCGTTGGAAGTTTTGTATGATCTGCGGAGAGAATACGACAACTGGACAAGAGTCAGTTAACGTTCCGTCCAAGAGGCCGTTGCACAACGGCGATGTCACTCACCCCAGCAGGCAATGGATATAGACCTAGGTAAGAGGACAAAAGTCAGCAATTGAACTGGCATAACGCAGCATTCAAACTCACCCGCAAATGCCAGAGATGGCTTCAACGTCCAGGTTAAAAGTCTGCGTTGGAGGAGCCATGGCCGCCGGAGCTGGAAGCGGACTCTGCTGCAGCTTTCCGAGCCAAAGTCAATGACGACGATGCCGCGCGACGTCCGCGGCGTGAATGGAAAATCAGGTCGGGGTGGTGTTTTGCGGTGTCTAGAGTTTGCGATTTGGAGGTTCCTTAGACGCGCCGATGATTTCTTCTCTGGGGCAAGGGATGCGGAGAGGAGACGATCATCCTTGAATCAAGCAGCGTTTTCTTTCTCCGTCATGGCATTGCCGTGGGCAAAGACTTAGTTTTGCCTTGTCTCACAATTGCAGCTAGAAGGAGATTCCCCAATGCGGGCTCTGCCGGCACGTGCCCATAAAATAGGTACTAGCTTGAACCTTGCCTCTTAGGACAAAAATGGCAAACGTAACTTATTCCACCCCACTACCATCTCAACTACCTAGGAAACCAAGCACCATATACCTAACAAGATATTTAAAGCTCGCTCTCGGCATAGTGGAATCTCAGAGAGGATCTGCTTATTTTCTTATTCCTGACTTGCTGTACCTTAAATACAACTCCATCACTCAAGGGGCTACAGCTTTACTTCTCTTCAATATTGGAAATAAGTAATGCTGTATAATGCTTAAAACATCGAGTTTGCGCACCCTCCAATCCCACCATACTCAATCGATGGAAGGCTGTAATTAATGATATGCTTGGCGTTACCAACATCAATATCGCGGGGCTTAAATTTGGTGGCAATGAGGGTGGGAGTCTGATCTTCTTACTTTCCCCAGCCTTCCTGAAGCCAGAATTACAGTCCAATATGTCTGGCCGCAATACCTTTGTAACAAAAGAGGATACCTAGGTACCTTAGTACCTTACCTCTAGGTTAAACTGTTGGAAAATACTGTTAATTGAGAGGTAGAAGAGGTAACAGTGTCAAAGTCAGTTATTGAGAACGGAACTAAATCCAGCGTATAGCTTTAATTAATGGAAGTCTACGGAGTACTTACGACCTGAATAGAAGCCATAAGGAGCTCAATCCGAACGCCCAAAGATGGTTCAAACCAAGAGAGGGTTCTCATCTCTTTCTATAAGTCAGGCGACGAGCCTTCATGTAAGTTATATAATAAAGTTCAATAAATAAACTTCAGAGACAGCATGATAGCTGTAATTTGAACAATATGATGACTTGATATTGCTGGACATTATAAAGTGCAGATATTGTAAAATATGTCCCAAAATCTATTGTAGCAGCCGACGAAAAGAAACTTTAATAGTATAAGATATAAAATCCTCACTTGAGGTTTACATCAGACCAATGGTTGAGCTCATATCTATTGGGGTCTAATTAGAGGAGGCTATATAAGCAAAGGATGGATATGCCATCACGCTATTTATACCTTATAGTAAAGAGGCGAGCCTTACACAATACCCTCTTTGAACCCAAAAGAGGGGCACAATGAGACGTGCTTTATCAGTTGCGCATTGCTGCTTTGAGAAGAACTTGCCATTGTTGCTTATGCTAACTCTACTAGTTACGCCGATAGGAGACCCGTTCAAATATAATAATGGATAAACAACGTAGCTAAAATGAAAGCCGGCAATATCTTGTGTGCCAAAAATAAAGTGCTGGTGAACCTGCATTGGGTAACGAGTACCTACTTTACACAATATTTTCCCAACGAAGCCATCTATTTTTGCCGTCTAAGCGATTGCTCAAAAACCACATGCATGGTCATCAATAGTCTACATTTGACACATCAGCCTGTAGTGTACAGACGGGATGTATACAAAAGGCCGACTGCAGCAGATGCTTGCTGAAATGCAAATTATTGTTCTTGTCAGACTGCATCGCCTAGCGGATGTGGCGTTTTATCCCTGGGTGGCTGCTCATGTCATGTGTGATGGGATGTGATTCACTAGAAGGTGCGATAGAAAAGAGTCGAGAACATGATAAATGATGATGGCACTCTCGTGTGCGAGAACTGTGGCCTTGACAACATGCTTCAAGTTAAGCATCTCAGCCTACATACCAGCACCGAGTCGAAAACATCTCATCTTCTCCCCTTTCTCTCATCTTTATCATCACCGTCGTAGTCGTCGTCATCAAAGTGCTTTGTCTCAACTCATCAACCGCCGTCAGCTTTTTGGGGGCCGCATGAACAAGAGTCTCACCGGCCCACTTTGCTTCTCCGTCAAGTGATTCGCTCAGCGGTCGGTAAGGCTTGAGCGAGTACATCCAACTACCTCCGCGCATATGTGCAGCAAGTATGCTGTTCCGTACCAGCCGGTATTCCTTGCATCTTGCAACCCTCCCTGCCGCGGGCAGCGTATAGCCTGCTAAGGTGGGGTATAGGGTACTTTAGGCATGATGCGAGGCTTATCAACCCCCTACTAGCAGGTGATGCTTGGGCGGTGCGCCTGATGGCGGATGGTCACCCATACGCCCCGCCCGCTTGGAAAGGTCAACGCAGCTGAGTAACAAGTACTGGGTACAAAGCAGGCCGGTCGAGCTTATCGCTCTGCTCTGAAATGGCCAGCTTGGGGTGGAGAGCAGGCACTGCGGAACAGCAGCTCCTGCTCCCCGTCGGCCGTACATGCACATCGCTTGGTTGACAATACCATGGAGTCCATCCCACCGACCACTGAAACGCGCAAGTACAGAGTACTCACAGCTCGTACTCGGCAACCGCAAGAAGTCGGCAGCTACTAGCCGGGCTTGGGAGATACGTATTCAGCGCAAGTACAGGTAATAAACAGGCCAACGGAGCTCTAAAGTGAACTCCTGGATCATGCGCCGAATGCCTTGTCAACCTGTTTTCGCCCGCCCATCCAATCTAAAGCCTTTCCCAACACCCATGCGCAGCGCAAGCCCAGGCCAGAAAAGCGCCGGCGCTTCTCCCCATTCGCTGCGCCTGCGTGCCAGACCGCGCGTGATGATTGGCCACCACCACTAGTCCTAGGTACCGCTAGGCATCGGCTGCTAAGTGCTTGAGTGCCTGCAGCACACCTTGAAACTAGCATGTACTGGGAACCTGCATTCCCCTCTCTTTTCGGTGATCTTGCGTCCCGAGTTTCTGCCTCAGGCCTCCATTTCGCCTACCTTTCACGTGCTCCTTCCTTCCCGTGATCTTTACTCGCTCTTGACAGAACATCTGGTTCTTCCTAAGGACAGCAGAAAAAATTGCGCCTTGTAAGAATAAGAATTTTTGTCACTTGAGGCTCTCGGCTACGGGCGTCGCGACACTCTCCTCCTTCATATTTTTTTTTCTTTTTTTTCAGCTCTTTTTTTATGAAGTTGTCGCGGCGCGATCCCCGATATCACGAAAGAACGGAGCTATCACGATAACCACCACGTGAGTATAATAACGTGACCAGCGCATCACCTTTCCCGCACATCAGAACGTCTGAAGCTCATCGCTTGCACTACAACACATCGGCTCTATCACGCCCCATTGCACCCTTGACTTTGCCTGTTGTGTTGACTGAGCTGAATCACCGTCGTCATCTCCACGTCTGCCTGCACTTCGCATTTGCATCTGCGGCTGCGCAGTTTATCAAGAGCGAAGCGTCGTGGTCGCGACGGTGATGATGCGCCCGCTACCCTACCCGCTCACTGCGCCCTGAGCTCGAGTGAGCCGCGATGAATGAGATGCGCCGCCGCCAGCAAATGGCGCGCTGTCTTTGGGTCGTTTCCGGTGTCTCAGCGCACGGCAGGAGCCTGCTCTAGCATCGTGCACGTCGGTCTCGATTCAGTGTTTGGGCGAATGCGCGGTTGCTGCTCGACTTCGTCCATGACCAGGCTTTGCACCCCCCGGATCTGAACCCCCCCTTGTTCATCTCGATCTCAGCCTTGCATTGCATCTGCCATTGTTGTCCAGTGATATGAGTTTCCGTGCTGGGCATGGACAAGGGCGTACATGCCAAGCTGAAACTTTTCTTTTGGCGCTTCCTTAATATATCATTGCAAGCATTCGTATTGTCTAGTGTCTTCCTCTAACAAGAGCAATAGGCTTAAGGCTGCATGTGCTTCAGCTCTAACCGTAGACTTTGCAACTCTCTGGACTTTCGACTATAAAATTCTCTCATCAGCCAAACAGCTCCCGGGACTACGCACTCCTCTCGGTGGCTCGCCGACAAATTTCTCTCATCCACTCGAAGAAGCTAGATGATGGCCGACACACTTGTAACTGAACATCCTGATCTATCTGGCTTTCCAGGCTCTCCTGGGCAGAAACGAAAGCGCGAATTAGAAAGCCCCAACCTCGGACGCGCAAAGCGTGCTGCTCCTCCCGCAGCCATGTCAGCGTCACCGGCGGACACGGCCGCCTTCATCGAGAACGCCATCGAGGCCTCGCAGGCAGCCGCAGCCAGTGGCGTCAATGTTGCAGATTTCAATGCCCTTCAGCAGGCCGCCGCTGCGGATCATACCGACGCCTCGGACCCTTCCAATGCTACCAGCACAGCTCAGGCTGCCCTGGGCATGTATCCGACGCTCCACGTACCGCCATCCACCGAGGAGCAGTTCTCGGCTCAGGTAGCTGTTGACCCTGATCACGGCCATGAAAACGCATTCAAACACGATACCCCTTTCAGCACAGATGTCACACAGCAGACTGACCCTCTGATGGACTCAACGGTCAACCAAAACCCACCACCTCCCCCGAACGGAGTTCAACCTCACCCTCCTCCTCCTCCTCCACACCCCAGATATGTCATCCAACCTCCTCCGTCTAATCCCAAGCCAAGCGTTGGATCAGAAGAATGGCACAAGATGCGCAAAGACAACCACAAAGAAGGTAAGAATACAACAACCCATTGGTATTTGGTGCGCTGGCCTTGGAGACTGACACAAAATGCAGTGGAACGTCGCCGTCGTGAGACTATTAATGAAGGCATCAACGAGTTGGCCAAGATTGTACCGGGCTGCGAAAAGAACAAAGGTTCGATTTTACAGCGGGCTGTGAGCTTCATCACTCAGCTTAAGGAGAACGAGCAGCAGAACATTGAGAAATGGACGCTGGAGAAGCTCCTCACAGAGCAAGCTATAACGGAGCTCAGTGCATCCAATGATAAGCTCAAGCAGGAGTGCGAGAGGCTCTATCGGGAGCTGGAAACGTGGAAGCGAGTTGCACAGCAAGCTGGACTTGAGCCGCCAGCTGCACCAAAGGAAGAGCCGAATCCCGCCATGCAGTCAAGTTAGGAACCTGGGCGTGCATTAGTGATTTTCCACCCTCCAGCCTCTCTAACAGGCTCTCTTTCGAGCTTTTCCGAAGCTCTCTACGTTTCGCAGCAGGCCAAAACGCCGCCCGAAAAAGACGATAGCTCGTGAATACCCCCCTGCTTTCCTCTTTCTCCCCCCCTTTTTTTTCTGTGCAAGGCTACATCAAAATGATGCCTTTTGCGGTTTCTCTTTTTAGTACCCGCCTCTCCGCTTCGGCAATGACGATGACTACGTTTTTAAATCGTTTTCTTTTTCATTTACCAACTCCTCGACTTCTATCTAACCCTTTCTGCACCCCTTTCACTTTGTTTTCTTTATTCACTCTTACTAGGCCTAGCTTTAGGGCGAGATACCATTTCTCAACTGGAAGGTTTACTCTTCCAGTAGCTCGGCGTTTGGTAGGATTCATTTTGGAGGACTACGAGAGGGGCAAGCTACATGACCATTTTTTGGACCGCGTCGGAAACGCACGAAACATGGTTGGGCTTTGGGCTATATGGAAAGATTCTACGTAATTAGCAGAGCTTTTTTGTTGTTAGCGCTCTCCGGTTTTACGGACCAAAGATAATGTGTACGATCCTTGATGATGCCCAACCTATTTTGGCCCCCCTATATTCTTGCCTCTCCCTTCTCTTACTTTTTTTTTTTTTTTTTTTTTTTTTTTTTTTTTTTTTGGCTCTCTGTGTGCTTCTCTCCTCTATGTGTCTCTCGCTTCAACCCGTTTGAATAGCTCAAGAGGTGTTGACCGGGGGTGTGCCACTAAGCCTCCTTTTCACCACGAAGCAATCTACAAGCAAGTAACTATTTGTTGGGGGGCTCATGGCGGAAGCAAAGCTTGCATTTCCGCGAGTCTCTAAGAATGGACGCGCAGTGCATTGCATCGGAGGCAGCTGGCATCCGTTGAGCGCAACCACCACAACAGAGGATCGCGATTAAGCGATTGGATACTGGGCCCTGTCCATGTCTCAGCAGGCGTTGGCCGAGTACTTTTTTTTTTTTTTTTTGGGAGGGGCTGACGAAGAGGGCATGCAATGATTGACAACCCAGCGAAGCTAGTGGAAATGACAAGGTGTGATTGTCTGCCCGAGGCGATGTGTTGTGACGAGGAGATTGGATATGGGAGGATGGTTGCTTTGGAAGGGAGGTGAGAGCCACCGGATGTTGTTGGCTGCAAGACATTTTTGCCTTTTTTCCTCTTTCTCAGGCTGACCAAGATGGCGCCTTTTTAAGGCCTCAAAATTTCAGGAGAAAGCTCTGGCTTATTCCCGAGCTGCATATCCATGACCCATAGCTGGGCCCTGTTTCTCTTTTCTTTTCCTCTTCCTATTTGACAACAGGGTGACGACCTCCCTCTCTTTTCAGCTCGTTTGCGCCGGGGACTACGCATGCCGCGCGCCACCACCATACGGAATAGCATTGTGCAACAGCCAGCACAGCTCACTTGGCGCAGACGAAGTACATTCAGAGTAGGCTGCTTTTGGATATTCCTACAGTAGTTGCGTTTCATGAGGCCCTATAAAGAGGGAGAGAAAAAGAAAATGCATGGCGACGTGGCTGGCTGGCTGACTGGTTTGGGGACATGGGATCGAGCAGCTGAAAGAGGTGAAATTGATGAGATTATTTTTGCAGCAAAGCCTCACTCGTCTTTTGGATCTACTACTCGCAAAGCGACGATGGGGACGAATCTGTCGCTTGAGCTTGTACCAGGGGTAGCGAATGACGATGCAGGGAGCCCTTTGCTTCTACTTCGTTTAAACTACCGAGTATTATAAGGGTTAAACACGAATGTACGAATCCACGAATAGAAGATCAAATCTAGTGCTTCAGTCGACCAAGACGAGACATGACAGCAAAGACAAGCAGGGCAAAAATACCACCACTGTGCGTACTGGTAGCTGCTACCTAGTAAGAAATCACACGCACGCGCATGCAAGATTCCAAGCCGTGTAGCATGCAAGCAAGGGACAAGTAAAGAGACAAGAAGCAATGCAATGCTACCCTCCACCTGCTGCCCAGGGAGAAGAAGCAGGGCCGGGCTAACAACTGAGAAAACGCGGAGCCAGCTCCGTCACTGGAACTCTGACTATTGGCCAGCCTCTTCGTCTTAGAGGGGCCCTCGCTGTTTTCTCTCTTATTTTCGCCCGCCCTGCCCTGCTCGTTGTATTTAATTAATTTATTTTTTTTCTTGACAAGGAACAGGGGGTTTGAAAATGAGAGGGGGGGGCCTTTGGCGTTACATTGCAGTGAGGGAAGAGCAACATACCGTAAACTGAATGTTATCACTAGTATGTACTTTGCATCAATGACACCATTTATACGACGGTGACATCTGGAGACATGGGGTTGGCCTTTGTCTTTGCTTTTATGAGTGAACGCTCACTTTCACTTTCACGGGGGGCTCGTGCCAAGATTGTGCACATTACTCTCTGCCAGTGTGTGATTTGTTACGTGATTACTTTTCGGTAAACACGGGCGAGTTGCGTATCTCATATGGCCTTTGTTAGACACACGCACGGAAAAAAAGGAGATGAGTGCCTTTTCAGCTGCTTACGGCCGCAGCCTGCAGCACATAATTTATTTTGTTCACATGTATTTTACCGTGATATATACTGACGATGAATATGGGGGTTGTTTTGCTAAATACCTATCACCGCATTTCGTCTTTTTAGCAACTATCTATATTATATCCACCTACAAAACCCATCTTTCATCAGCTCGCATTGGCTGTAATTGCAACATGTGTCAAATAAATACTTACACTCCGTAATCATGCAAGGAAAGCCAAGCCATGACAAGGCCCCAAGTTCGGGTAAACATCCGTCATCAGTATTCCGAACAAGTCCCTGTTTGTATCTCTTAGCTTATACAAAATGAGCAAACCTCGCTTGCTCCTCAATCTCGCCGCCCTTCCGATCCGCAGAGTATGCGGAGCAATTCCCAACTCCCCAGGGGTCAGTCCACCATCTTACAGTACCAAGTCGCTGAAAGAGAGACAGACATGTCGCTTTCCTGCCTATATTAGTATGTAGTAGTTCCAAATTACCCAATTAAACATGCAGCTCTAAAGTGAGGCGAGACGGGCCAGACCGCTGGATTTATACCACTTAAGGGTGTAGTTTTTGTATGTTGACGGATATCGTCCAGCAAGTGATATACGACAACCACTACTGGCTACTAATGTCTACATCTTCTACCCGGTACTGCAATATTAGTAGCACTATTCCAGCACTACCGTCCTCGGCTCCCTTACGCGAGCTGCATAACCTTAGCAGAGCGTCTGGAGAAAAAAAAAAAAGGGGGGGGGGGTGGGAACCCAAGAATCGAAGATGCCGAGATGGTAGCAGTAACCAAAATGGCTGGAGTCATAAACCACCCCCCGGGTCAAAACTGACCTGATATACAAGGTTGGGCCTTGCGCTGCCCGCCTTACCGATGGATACCTGCACTATAACTGCCCAAGGCAGAAACATCAAGCATAGGTCAAGTAGGTATACCTTGCCGTTTAGCAGCCACAAAATGCTACGCTGTTACTCCCGGTACTGTCCTAATGCAAGAAAACACGTTGTGGGCAGTTAGTTTTAGGCATAGTCATCTGCAATGATATCCTGGCACCAACGGGCCGTGGAAACCCGGCTTCCGTAGAACTCAGTCGTTTTCCCGGTCTTCTGTTTAACCCCTACCCTGACAAAAAAAGACCAAAGCAATTTCTAGTATAGAGTAAATTGCCCCCCATATTGACGTAGTAGTAAGTATATCCAACAACCAAGCCATATTCTTTTGCCTCTCATAATGAATAACTTCTCATTCATACTGCCCATATAGCTATATATATCACTACTAGATAGTAGTACTGGCTCTCTCTCCAGCGCAAAATAGCATCCATCCTCTTCAATTCTTTTTTTTCTCTTCTCCTTCTTTTCCCCCTTTCCCCCCTCTCCTTTCTTTTTCCCATGTTTAGATACTACCTATGTATGTATGTATCCCAGGCAGCTGAACACACTATTCTGTTTCTTTGCCATCCTCCAATCCCAACCTGCCGTAGACCTAGTCCACACACGCTTTGCCCGCATCACTCAGACATACATCATTAGTGCTATATAGATACAAATGGCACAAGCCTTGGCAATACCTACAACAGGGCGTACCAGTCCTTTCATCCCTGTCAACTCCGACTTTGCTCACTTTTGCTTTGCTTTGCTTTGCTTTGATTCTCTTGTAGACTACATGCTATCTATAGTTGCTACTTGTTACTCTCGTCTTCGATACTCGTTCTCCCCTGTATTATCTACGTACGGGGGGAAACCCCCCAAAGTTAGCCTAGATTGAACTTCCTCTCCCCCCCTCGCACACACAAAAAAAAAAAAAAACATGACACATCATTTTTTCTCTTCAAAAACTTGTGTGAATCCGGCTGCCTGATCCATCTCCATACATGCCCATACGTACAAGGTACAAAATACCGGAGAAATAGCTCCATACTCGGCAAGTTTCTTGTCTCCATAATCAAGTCACCAGAAGATCCTCTTCCCTCTCCACTTGTACCTCACGAACTCAGAAGCCAAGCCCTCCCCAACTAACCAAGGTTTCAAACTTTCAGTCATTTGTATTATATCATAATCGTGCCATATCACATCACATCGCTGGTTCCCATCGCTTCCGTTCCCTCCTTGGCTTGCACTTCCCGCCGATCTGATCCCCAGACAGGGAGGGAACTACCTAATAAAAGTACCTAGTTCGTGGCACTTTTCTGTCCCCCATGCCAAACCTAGTACTTCCTTGTACCATTTACTGCTACTAGTACTACTCGTGGCCCATCAACTCGGCACTTCTCCGTGATAGCCGTACCTCATATACACGTAGCCTTTCCAACACACCCTTTCCCCTCTCTGCCCCTTGCACACTACATGTCTCTTCCCACCTCCATCTACCGGTATATTTCAAAAAGAAGAAAAAAAAAGTTCATTTATTCGCACCCCCTTCTACATACTCTATAGCTGCTAGCTGCAGCTCAAAAACTCCTATCTGCACACTTTTACCCACATTCGCGCTCGGCTTCTCGCAAATTGCCACTTCGCTGATGTTGCTCTCTCTTTAGGGCATGCTTTTGACCCCCCCCCCGTCACTTACCGATATATTTCACGTTGGCCGAGAAGAATGATCCGCAATTACCTTGATCAAGGGAAAAAATATATATATATATATATATATATATATCGTATATCATCGTTTAGCGATGTAAAACCATATTCAAGCAAGTAGAAATGCAAAGTGATAAAAGAGAAGGGAATTAAACGTGGACAAACAAATAGTATAATAGATTGCTCATATATTACTACGCTTCTTGTACATGCAGTTGTTAAAGACAAAATTGATTATCATATATATATAAAAGGAAAAAGACATTCAAAAGTTCTCGCTTTGCTAGCCTCCCCCTTCTCTCCTGCCCATCAAGATATAAAGACAATTTTCTTGCTAAAGAAACGTTGACCAACTAACTAACCGCTATCCTCTTGCCAAAAGAGAATGGAAAAAGAAATGAGAAAAAAAAAAAAAGATAGCATCGCTTGCTTGGATCGCTATGCCTTGTTCAGTCAGTCTACACAGTTCCCTATAAACCACACGAGAAACCCCCCCCCCCCCCCCCCCCCCCCCCCCGGCCCCCGATTTCCACTTTGCTCCCACGTACATGATTAGAAGATAGAAACAAATGAAAAAACTCCCTTAAGAAAATGCCCCCAAAACAAATCTCCAAGAAAGTCTCTCCAGGTATAGCTATTGGTCAGGCGTTGGCATGTATTCAAAAGCTTTCAATAACCAAGCCAACAAAAAAAGAAAGCTATAAAGTCAGAGATTGTGTGAATCGCCGGGAGATTTGAGAAATTGCAACAAAGAAACAAATCTAATCAGAGGTATTGCCACTGGAGGCAATAATGTTCATTTCCACTCAATAAAAGGGGGATACAGCCGCACAAACAGGTATACCAAACATATATCAAAGGCCAAAGGATGAATTGGCAGTATTTGCCGAGAGCATTATCACCCAACCATGTTCAGTCACTTCCCATGGCACACTACTTCAACCGAAAATCGCTGCCCTTCCGGGGCATCAACGAGAAAAGGAAAAGAAACCTCCAGGGATAAAGCATAAGCAAAGACCGCCTGTATCGCCCGTGACATGAATCGTCAAAGAGGAACGCTCCCATACAGAGAGCTGAGAGGTCCACTAAACGCCAAGGATAGACCGACTTGATAACAACCAAACAAAATGAAAAAAAAAAAAGAAAGAAAGAAAAGAAAAGAAAAGAAAAGAAAAGAAAAGAAAAAAGAAAAGAAAGATCCAATCACAATTATTGGTCAATATGCGTTCCAGTGCGTACCGCGCTCTGTTTTGCCGAGACCAGACCCCTGTACGTAGTATAATACGCATAAAGCCAGGCTTTACAAGTTCGCTTCCTGCAGCCTGCTGATACTGCTAGCCCATTTCGCTCTCTTTCTCTCTCTTTCTCTCTCTTTCTCTATTGGAGGGAATGGCGATGTCCAGCGCTATCCACAACTTGGGCCATGACCCTCATTCCACGCGCATCATTGGACATTGCATAATTGTAGCCTTGCTGCTGATTAACGGGAGGCGTTTGTGACAGGTCACCCGATCGGAATATCGCGTTTCCGTTTGGGTCGTATTCATTGCGATGTGGTGCATCAAAAGAGTTCGGCATGAAGGGCTGGCCAGGTGTGATGGACACCCCGGAACTCACAAATGTTGCTGGCTGTGCAGCCGTTTGCTGCTGACTATACTGGTACATGGAGGATCCACTGGTGGTCGCCGAGGCCTGTGGCCACTGTTGGGGGTACAAGTTCCCTCCTGGGCTAGCGTAGTCGCTGAACACCGATGGTCGTCGGCTGGCATCGTGAGAGGTGGCAACCAGATCCAGAGTAAGGTTACCAGTAGCAGCTGCGGCTGCAGTGGTAGCAGTGGTTACTGCTTGACCATTGTGGACGGAGAGTGCGCTACCCTCGACGAATGTATGCTGCTGAGGGGGAATGTCCGAAATCATTGACTGAGGGAATGTATTGGCCCGCGCTGTTAAATCATTAATGAAGGCTGATCCACGAATGCTCGTGGCAGAGCTGGGCTCCGATACTGGGTGCGGCAAGCCCTGAGAAACTGGAGGTTTGGACCTGGATACATCATGATCCTCTTCGTCCTTGATAAAGCCAACATCCTCAGGGTCTGAAGCGTAGCTCTCTGGCATTTTATCTTCTGCCATGACGTAGACTTCAGTTGTGCCATCTGGACAAGGTTAATGTCAAAACTACGTAAAAACTTGATCTTCAAAGCTCAGATCTAGAAGAGGGTGTAGCTAGCTTACCGATTTCGCCATTCTTGTACCGCTCCTCCAGGCGAGCTACCTTGAAGATTTCAGTAAGAAACGGCTTCTTCTTGGCATTTGCCTCGTTATCCATGAAGAAGGATGACAGCGCTTCATTCGTGGTCTCATCAAGCTTCTTCACATTCAGGCCAAGCTTCTGGATTTCAGTATGCTGCTTGTGGTTAGGTTCCACGACCAGCCTGAGGATGTGGGCGAGAAGGTGGACACGCTCTGTTTCGCTCGATTAGCACAAGCGAAATCGCTAATACGTGTTTCTGGGAAGAGTTCATCTAACCTCGCTTGTATAAATGATCGGGCTCTTTATGCCGGACCTTGTCGTCCTTTGTGGGACCCCACGCTTTCGGCCACCATCCTGGTGCCTTTTCATCGCTACCAGTGTAAGGATGCGTTGATTGCTTCTTGGGCTCCACTGCCTTGACCCAAGCCTTGGCAATGAGTTTGCAGGCCGTCTGCTGGCAGTTCTTGAACCGCTGTTCGTAAAAGCCCCAAACAGCAGCCGAGTCGCCAATCTTGATGCACCTGCGAGATGAAACGGTCATGGGAAGATCGTCTTCATCATTTATAGCCCGCGTTCCTCTGGGGCGCTTGCGGCCTTGACGAACAGGACTGCCACTCCAATCTCCGAATGCAGAGTTGCGGCGACGGTCCATTCGACTGCGATTGAGCCCAGCGGAACGACCGTAAAAGCCGTCCTCGAGAGTGTAATCGTCCAACATAGGATCAGCACCTTTGTGATGCACTGGTTAGCAATCAACCGGGAAGGAAATTATTCTGTAGATTAAGAAACTCGAACCTGAATCAATACGGGCCATAACCTGGCGATATTTAGTAACATCAAAAAATTGGCGAATCGTGTTGTCGCTCATCCCACGCCCAGTGGTAGGGTTGAAAAAGGTCATAGTGGCGCCATCGTCGGTAATAGCAGTGACAAAATAATGCTTAGCAACAATACCGCAATGCGTTCGAAGAGCATCGTCGATTGACTATTATTCGCGCATTGTCAGAAAAAGCTATAACAGCAAAGAAGGCGGGGATGGCTTGTAAACGTGCAAACTTACCATCAAATGGCGGCGCGAGTCATTGCCATCTTGGAAACGAGCATTATCAGTTTCTACGCCAACGCGCTCCTGTGGAAAGGGGTGGTGTCGCTGAACGACATCAGAGGAATATCTCTCTGACGAGAAAGATTGATGCCGCGTAGCCGTATCAGTAGAATAATACTGAGGTTGAAACGTCTGGTGACGGGGAAGTGAATCCCGCGTCCAGTCCTGAACCATGGTTGGTAGTGATAGGTCGTAATAGAGTTCTGTCTAGGTGGTAGCAGGTATGAAGAAAGCGTAAGCTGGCAAAAGATGTAGTTGAACAATAAAGGCTCCCAAAAGATCAGCGCGATTCAACACCAAGTTCGGCTCTGCTTAGTACGACTCCGGTTTGCACAGGCCAAAGAAGGGGATACGAAGGAGGCGGGAGCTGACGGCAAAGATTGACCACCTTGTACTATCGTCAACCTCTTTGTGGAATCAAACAGGATGCAAAATCCCTCCAGTAATGCGGTGCTACCAGTATTCTGCTGTAAATGGACGAGACAGCCAAATATCCGGTCTGTACTTCGAAGATGGTGCAGAAAGCTGTAGAAAAGGACAGGACAGCACGATCAAAGTGGCGTATGGGTTTGTCGAAAAGAATAGGCGGGCGATCAGACCATACGTGGGGATTATTGTATGCCGTGAAAGGCCAGAATCTCTTGGGATGGCGCTGCTGGCAGTTGGGGAGGGGTGTGTACGAGGATGTTGTTATACCCGATAATGTATAAATCGGAGATGCTGTGTAACAACAGTAGCCGATGTGGTGTCGACGGAAAAAACGAGGGCCGTGTGATGCCGACCTAGGTCGCGTTGAAGGTGAGGCAATGTCGATGATGGCTTCTAATGTCAAGTGTAGAAAGCAGATATAGTGAGCAACAGAAGCTTTCACCTAACTACCTTTTCCTGCTGCAAGAAGTCAAGAGTAGCAAAGGCAGACGGTACTGGCCGGCAGTGCGCCGTGGTCGACGACGAATTTGTGCAAGGCGCAGCCGATCGCTTTATAGCATGGACAGTTGCGTTGGGCGAATCAGACCAAGACCAGGGAGAGGTAGGGGGGTCGTTGGTTTCCACACACGGAACTGCTCCCCTAGACGAGACAGAAATACCAAGTAGCCGGGCAGATAAGCAAGAGTCGCTTTAGATCGCTTCTGCCGAAGGCACAAAGAGATCAAGCAGAGGGCGTCAGGTGTTGTGGTATTGCCAAGCACGAGTGCGGCGCGGTAGCACGGCGGACAGGCTTAGAATATCGCAAACGCAGAGATAAGATTTTCCACTTTTTTTTTTCTTAAAAAAGGGAAACGCTACGTTGAATCTCTGGGACTCTAACAAAACCACCAAAGGAGGACAAGAAGAAGAAAAACTCCGATCCGAGGCCGAAGCGAAACGAGAGTCAAGGTGGCCTGGGCAGCAGCGGCAGTCACCGGGAGAAGTGCGTTCCCAGGATGAAGAGTAGAGAGGGCGCAGAATCAAGGACGTGTCGGTTGATATGAGATCCAAGCGGCAGAAGATAGGTAGACACAATTGGCCCAATTAGTAACAGGCCCAGACACCACCAGGAAGGACGATGGCAGCTGCGAGCCCCGCACAAGACAGCGGGTGTCTGTCTCTCTTGTCGCTTTCTTACTCGCGGCCGTTTTGTGGTTGTTGGCCAGTCCACTTTGGACGGTAGTCTCCTCTTGGGTCCAACGGGCTGGCGTGTCAGCAGCGTCGCACGTCAAGAAGCAAAGACGGCCAATGGGGAGGGACAGGAGGGAGAGCTGGAGACGGCGAAGAGCTGCAGCGGAGAATCGAGGGCCTGGCTTGCCGGGCAAAGAGAAGCAGAGGCAGAGCGAATGGGGGAGTGAGGGCGAGGGCGAGGGCGAGGGCGAGGGTAGAGTGGCAGGTACATGTAGGAAAACGCAGCTGCAGTGCCGTCCAGTTCAGTTGAGGCCAGGCAAGGCAAGGCAATGCAAGGCAGGTCGAGGCATGGGGCATGAAGCCTGTCCACGGAGCAAAAAGGCGGGCTTGACCTGAGATACTGATGCAGGCAGGGAGCCAGAGCAGCAGCAGCGCTGGGCCAATCGCCGAGCCTCTGTGCGCGGCATATGCACGCAGCCCCGGAACGTGTGTTTTATTTTTATATCCATCTCTTTTTATTTGGATATTCTTCTTTCCTTTTTT
Source organism: Trichoderma asperellum (assembly GCF_020647865.1). Classification (NCBI taxonomy): domain Eukaryota; kingdom Fungi; phylum Ascomycota; class Sordariomycetes; order Hypocreales; family Hypocreaceae; genus Trichoderma; species Trichoderma asperellum. The sequence goes on along the minus strand of NC_089420.1, from coordinate 2,963,262 downwards.
CCCGCTTGCATTACTGCTATCCCAATTTTATCCCTCGCCCCTCGTCCCTTTTTTCTTTTTATGTTTTGCCTTTTCCCCTCGTCAACTCGTTGGGAGAGGCCAGTGCCGCAGACGCTTTGGGCAGAAGGCAAGAGATCGTCCGGCCCGTCAACGTGCTCGCCGCTGAGGCCCCAGAGCCTAGTAGAGCCACGAGCCTAGAGCCACGAAGCTGGGGTTCTCGCCTGGCGCGATACCTGGAACGTCTCCGGCTGCAGCTGGGACTGCTGCTAGTCCTCCGTACGAGCCCTCGTAGCACTGCTGGGCTGGCGCTAGCGGTCGCTGGCGTCGCTCCCAGCCAAGGCACAGCACGAAGGTTCACGCTGCCATCCACTCGAGGCATGGCAGCACCATAGGCCACGCTCCCAGCAGAGCGCCAGCAGCTTAGCGTCCGCCGGTAGTGCGCCAATGCCACAGCACACCCACCTGGCCAGGGCCTAGGCCATGCTCAGCAATATCCACGCCGTCCGTCGGCCTTCCAGGTCGGCATGTCACCCGCGCCGGCGCCTTTTAGCAGTCGAGGCGACACGGGCTGGCAGGGTACGAGCTCGTGGAGTCTCCAAGTACTGGGTACGACTCGTACCTGGAGTGGCACAGGTATGAGCGCGGTATACCTGCCTTAGGTAGCATCGCTGCGGTGTACCAGCAGGACAGCGCAGGTAGGCAGCCGGTGGTTGGCGAAGGTCTAGTCTGCGCAACCTGCAGCAGAGGTCGAGTACGGAGTACGTGTGTTTGTTGCTGGTTGTACAAGTACCCGGCTGCAGATACTGTTGCGTCCCAAGATTTAACCTCTTAGCCCCGTGTAGCTGTGGAGAGAACGCGCCACGAGCACGGATGACCCAGTAAACTCCGTCCCCCAGGAACGCACTCCGTGCTGTACTCCGTTTAGCCACTGACGCCGAGCCGTTGCTGGATCGTCAAGAGTCAAGAGGGAGAAGGCGAGAGGCGGCCGCTGACACGCTCGACTCCAGCCTTGGCATGCTTCAGCCAACCGCACTACTCCATCAGTGTACAGGTACGAGCATATACGGGCTTCGATGCCGGTATAAGCTGCGCAGCTACAGCCTTGGATCCGTATATTCGTCCTCGCCCTTGGCTGGCAGTCTATCAGCCAACAGAGGGAGTTGGTCGTTTGTATGGTGTATGGATATTGGGTGCAGCAAAGGTGAAAGCCCCAGCACATCACAGTCATACTCGTAATCATCAGACTGGCAAGCAGGTGTGTACTGTTCGTCGTCATCCCCGCGCATCTGGGGAGCTTCGCAACGCGCTCTGCGGGTGGCTAGAAACGGACATTGGACACTTGAGCTGCTTGCAGGGCACTAGAGAGCATCAGAGAGAGCCCTTGGTCCCATCCTATCCGGCACCCGAAACAAAGCTGTGCGGCTCATGCTCCGGCAGCATCACCGACCAGCACGAGTACCTACCTACCACAAGAGCACCACTTGGCGCTAGTACGAGACAAAGTGGCAGCACCACCTCCTCAAGCAAGACCAGGGAGATGACGGCAAAGTCGCGTGTCTGCACAAGTAAGGCGCTCTACCTACAGCCGAGCGTACTAGTGGGATAGAGTTCAGTTGTCCGTACCGAAGGAGGTCCCCCCTCAGCAAGGGTGTATGTAGCCTTTATTTTGCCCAGGCTCGAGCCAAGCATTGGCCTAACCACAACACCATGTTCCAGGAAGAGCTAAACACAAAGCCAGCACTTCTGCTGAGGACAGCGCGCGTTGGGACGGTGCTGACGCATCTCCTTCGATTTGGTCACGATCCTTGCGTCGTGTAGCGTTGCCTCTAGCCCATTCTCACCAAAAAGCGTTGTTTCTACACGCACGAGTCCAGTGTCACCTCTCTTCATCACCACAAGTAGTGGTCCTCGCACAGGTGCCACCAGCAATTCACTCGGCCTCATTGGCCGCTTCTTACTCCGGAGCACGAGCAGTTCGGAAATCTCCAGTGTATCCACCCAGGTATCGAAGCAGCTCGCTTTCTCTTTCCCCTTCCCTCTCTTGGATAGATACCAAGATGCTAGATGGTAGAGCGTTTTCGTTGGTCAGCATATCCCGAGCGTACCTGTGCCGCATGGAAGCTCGGGAAGTTAAAAGCGGCATTCGAGCCAGGTTACCAGGGCTGGCGGTCCAGGGTGACAAGCGGCAGCTCCAGGATAACCCTGCTCGGGCCAGCGAGGATTGCGTAGCCCACGGGGCTAACGGTGAGACGAAAAAGGGAAACAATCCAAAATCAGGCCAAGAAGAGAGCAGATGCCAATTAAATGCGTCCCCAGACCTTGGTTTTTGCATAACTTAAATAACATTAGCATCGTTCTAAGTTAGTGCCCCGAACGGAGGGACTATCTGTTCAGGGAGAAAGAAAATGGGCTGTGGACCATACATACTGTAATTGGTACGAAAAACGGAGCTTGCAGAGTAGTGCGACCATTCCACCGCTACAGCCGTCCGTCTCCAGAGCTCTGCTAGTGGTATTTTACCCGAAGCTCATGTTGACAGTAGTGCCCCATGATTATCCTTCTACTCTGAGACAAGGCATGGGTTGAGTTGTTTGATTTGCAAAATTTATGCCGTCAAACCCATTCCGCTGCCAGCAAGAGAAGTGAGACATACCGCAACTCTGGCTCCACGCAATATGGAGAAGGAAAACAAAGAAGGTGGGGTTTTCAAGGGAATGAAGGCCTGGAGCCAGCATCAAACATCGCATCCTTCTCTGCGGGCCAGGCCAGTAGCGAGCAGGCTGCCTGCTATTCTATTCACTGGATCTCTCCAATCTGATGCTGATTAGGTCATAGTTCGAAACACAAGCAAACGCCGTACATATGCGAAGTAGGAGGCATCGATGATGCAGATGACTTGCCTTTTGGGTCGTCTGCATACAAGCAGTGACAGAAAAATCCGTCGGCTTGTGACGAGCTCACACAACATTGTATCACGATGCCTCATGAATAGCTGCCCTCTGTGTCCCCCCTTTTTTTTCTCCCCCCTCTTCGGCAGCCACGGCCAATGGAATAGACACCGTTCAAGTTGGAAACAAAAGAACGTTCCGCTTGCGCCCGTTGCGGATTGGCCCAATTAATCCACTTTCTTAGACCACGTTGCTATCGGCAGTAGTACCACTCGAACGGAGCTTGTCATGAACCATTGCAGGCTTTGCCAACCATTGAGTCTGGGCTAGGGTAGAGATAGTTTCAGTCCGTCCTGATACAGCCGCGCTGCGGAAGCACTCTCGAAAAGACCATACCATTATGGAGCCGCGAGGCAATAAAAGACTGCTCTTTACGGCACACGCACGCACGAGTAGATCGTCGCCAGGAACAAGAGGCAGGGATGGGCGGCGGTTTTTGGCTCGATGTCGCTAGATGCTGTTGTATGCGCTGATCAGCAGGCGTGCCCCGTCACGAGACCCAGCTGGATCCATCCTTGGCTTGGAGAACTTGGCGCCATGAGAAAGCCATTGGATCAAGTCACCGATTAGGAAGTAGTGTTAGCACTGCCAATGCTTCTTGTTTGTGTGCTCGGTTGGCCAAAATTCTCCCTGCATTCGCGTTTAACCATTCTCGCCAAAGCTGAGTAGAGGGTGGGCGGCAAATTAATAATCTGAGACGCTAGATAGATACTGTAACTTCCTCCCTTCATACTTGCTTTAAACGAATGAGACTCTACACTGGTAGCCTCGGGGCAATCTCGCTCTAGAAGTGAAAGTGACCTACCTCCAAGGCAGGTTTAATCCCTTTCTGCCTACTTCGTAGAACTACCCAATACCTCTTACCTCTCTTCATGCCACTATTGTAGGGATGGTGAAAGAGCGTACATGCGGTAAGTTAGTAGCACTCCTGCCTCGTCGGCCACTACGACGTACTTGGCTGGTACAGTTCAGAGCCAACGCATGGGGTAGAGCACGTTATGTCTGCTCGAGTCTCGAACTGGTACTACAGAGTACCTACCCTGCGCCCGAGATTTAGCATTCCAGCAGGTCGGGGCCAACAGGAAGGCGACAGTGACAGCCAGACTTCCGGGCTGGGCAATGGCAGGGAGGGGAGGAAGGTGCTTAGAATCTCCTGCCCCGTCCCGCTACTACCTGGTATATTAGTAGTGCCCTCCATTACTACCTAGTACCTAGTAGGGACCCGACTTCTTGGGTGTTGTAGCTGAGGTGATGCAAATTGGCAACGCTGGTAAGTAGCAGTACTTGGATACTTCAACTCCTCAGCCCAGTGCCATCTTACTAAACACCAACGCCTTTTTTTCACAAGATTCGTTTCCTAAAGCAGGCTCGTGCGTCAAACTAATAGCCGCCATGGACCAAACTTTCGCAAAGGGTCGGCTTCTTACAAGTGCAGCGGGCTAGATTTGGATAAGAGCCGCATCTCTCTACTGGTTTCAGCAACGGCGGACTTCTGCCCGGAGCAGCGGCGCTGTCTATTACAAGTATTGCTTCTATTCCTATCTGGAGCTGCGGGACAAAGTTGGCCGAAAATATGGTTGACACGGTTGGGCCAACGGGGAGCTGACGCTTATTGCCACTATTGAGTGAATTTGAGCGAAAAGGATTCAGAATTTGGACAAAATTGCACACTGGATGTCTCTTTAGAGGCCCTTGCGCATCTGTCTGCGGTAACGCTGATGAGGCAGCAGACAAGAGACGAACCTGGCAAGCGAATCTTAACAGTTTCCTATAGGAATTTGGACACAGCTGGGTAATGCCGCTAGAACTGCTCGCTGCTCATTAGTTTCTCTAACGTCGTCACTAATAACGGATCAACAATTCTAGTGGGACGCGGTACGGCTCGAGCTCTTAGTTTAGCTGGCGGACGTCCTCCACATAGCAAAAAAGCCATGAAACGCTTTCCGGTAACCGAGGCGCTCTGTAGCCGGGCAAACGAGCTGGTCCTGGCCACGCTGTTGTAGCACCACCCTCATGCGGACAAATCGAATCCGTCCGAGGTGAGACAGCTTCGTCAATAACTGTCGACCGAACCATAGCTGACTGGATGTCCGTGGCAGTGGCGGTGGAGGTGGAGGCGCGACAAGCTATCGCGCTACTGTTACCAAACGACTTGCAATGTCTCGCGGGTGAGACCTGTCAATCCGACATGGCGGTTGAGCCAGTGGATGCGGGAGCCCTCTCTGCCAGTGAGATCCAGGCTTGCAACACCTGGCTGTGCCATCCCGGACAACCGGCAGCATATCCTTGTTATGTTTCAAGCCACTGTGGAGAAACTTGGACACTGGCGCCATAGCTCCGAGATCACTATTCCCAGCCTCTGTGCTCCTATGTGGGGGGGTTTGAGACAATTTAACCAAGAACACGACGACGAGTCGGCCACAGCTGCTAAGACATAAAATAAACCCTCTACCCGTACTTAGCATCATGCAATCAATTGGGTAAAAGCCGCTGTCCTCATTTCATCCTAGCGGCCTCATTCATTCAATAGCACCACTCGCTACTGTTGCTTATCCACGGGGTTTCAAGACGGGAAGTGCCCTGCCTCGTATTATACACGGACCGGTCCCCATCCGATGGTAAACACCACCACCTGAGGAGAAGAAGTTGGGGGTCAGCATCGGTAGTAAAGCCTCGCTGCAGAGACAATTTGGAACATGGAGGGCTCTGCTAGTATGTATTACTACTACCTGTACTACTGGACGATCTGGGCAGTCGCGTGTCTGGCTTGATCGCCATCTCATTACGTCACATTATGAGGCAGACCTTATGAAACGGAGTCCACCTTTCTAAAGTTCATTCTCCTATTGCCGACTCAATTCGGAAAGGCAAGAATTTTGAAGATCCGCGCACGTTCCATGCTGTGCACTTGAGGGAAGAGGGGCATCGGAGAGGAGCGCCGATTGCTTAGCCTAGGCAGTCGACAAAAAAGCCATGCTTCACTAGATGCAGATACGGCTCTTCCAAAGCATCGCAGCCTATCATCCTATGTGTTGGTCTATGTGTTGGTCCCGGGTCGGTTTCCGGATCCTTCGAACCCCGCCGGCGTCTCAGCTCCGATGCAAAAAGAAAAGAAAACAAAATGACTGTCAGGGCCAACGGCAGGGCTACCATCACTCGTGGATAAGGTAGTGACGCTGGGCCACCTGTACTGAATTCTGATGCTTTGCGTCGCCATACGAATCAACTCTCCAACCTGCTATGGTTGGACTAACTTGGCGACGTTCCCAACATTGTGCTGGTACTATTAACGGCAGCTATTGATATGCATCACTTTAGTTGGCCACTGATCGCTAATTCCGTCACCCACAAAGGTACTTTTCGCCATTTAAGCCAGAAGGTTAATGAGAGAGAAATCAGCAACCCTTTAAACAGCATATTATATTATCAACTGCACTCTCACGCCGGTTGTGTCGCATTGCTACGGCCAAATATGGGGCCGATATGGACCATCAGGTACTTCATGTGGGACGGATGCGAGACAGTGCTGAGATCTCTTTTATATTACATTCTCAGCGATCAAAATTTTGTTTGTTGAACCCAAATTATAAACTCGAGAGCAGCCACTGCCTTATCTCTTCTTTTGAAAATGGCCCTTTTAGCTTCTGCTTACTGAATAGCATATACGAATACAGGCGCTTGAGTATGGACGATATAGAATAGCCAGGAGGTCGTGATATTGGCGCTGGGGAAAAAAAAAAAACCCTCTATCTGGTTCAAGCAGAAGCATCCCTCTCTTACACACAGCTATTAGCTTAGCTATTTAATTCTTCCCGGTACATTTGTCCTAGCGAAGCCCAACAGTCTAGTACGGGACAGCTTGGATCAACACCCGTCTCTTCTCCAAGTCGAAATCTTCATATCTTGACAGACGCATCAGCATAAGCATTCTGTATACCGTGGATCCAAGTTAGCTGGCGCCTGCTCCCTCTTGAGTCAAATCCTTCCAGATATGACATCGGCTGATAAATATGTTCTCTCCTCAGCTGCTAAACTTAGATGCTTTAGCAATCGCACTTCGGCTTAAACATGCCGCCACCCTGGACATTATGGCGCTCAGATATACCCAATATAGCCTTACTGATGCCTAGTAGGCCAGGGCTTCATGGATGTTTTGCACGGAATTTTTCTTCCGCTATGTTCTGTCTCCGCTGGCTATCAGCACAATTTCAGTTAAATTCAAGAGAATCGCTCCTTCGGGTCACACCGAGCCATTAGAGTGACAGCTGAGATCTACCTGGGCCGGCTGATGGGAAGGGCAGAGCAGCTATTATTAGCCCCAGTCACTCTCTCCGCAGGATGAACAAGACTAACGAATCAAGCAGATTATGCATCGCAAGCTCAATGCGGAACGCTAGGAGCACTTTAACCGCACACTACGGCGTACGGCCCGCAGAGAGCTTGGCCAATGGTGAAAGAAGCACCGCCAATCCTCCTCCATCTTGTTGGACTAGGCGGCCAACGTGAGATGGCAATGTGTACTCCGTCAGAGCTGCGAGCTGCCAGCATTGCATGGACAAGACCCGCTCTACATTTGCCATACTATGTACGGAGTAGTTACCGACAAGTCGCCTTAAATCTTGTTTTGAGAACTGGGTAGACTAATACGCATTACTTTACGAAGTACACGTACTAGCATTATATTGGCTCAAAGCTCAAGGCGCAAATACCTTCCCATGAGAACCTGCCACGAGAGCTCGACGCCCGCTTCGGCCTCGGAATGCGCCGCTAGAACATTAGCACCTCTCTAGACTCTTCTCCCTACCTAAGACTGTTGGAACTAGAGAAGCTATTAGCCCTACCCATGGCTAGTCCTGTTCATCATGCGCCAGGTCACGCATGCTGGAACGCTTTAACTTTGCGTTCCGTCAGCACCACTTCACTGCAGCGCTGGAAATACACATAACATCGCAATGATTTGGGATGAATTCTGTATGCTAAAGCATGGTGAAGATGTACGGCCTCTTTGAAAACACACCGCTAGAAACTCATAAGGCGGTGCGGAGTATACCTAGTATAATGTACAGGCCGCTATTTTATCCCTCTTCTTTCATCGACGTCCTTCAACTTCGCCATTTTGGGCTTCCCACATACACCTCCGCTGGTACCACTGGGTGTGGGTAATTGAGTTACTAAACTAGCTCTATTCCCGATAACCAAAGATTGCCTTGCTTGGCAAACGGTGAGTACATGAAAGAGCTTGGAAAAGAGATTTCCAGTGCCACTTTGCATGAGTTGATTGACTGGAAATGGACCTAAGCTGCAGGCATTCTTTTTCGTTTACATGATGCCTCCCCAGAACGGACATCCAGCTGCCTTTGCGACGCCTTGTCGACCCATTCGCCAACGTGGGTTGGACACGACACAAAGGGTCAGCGAAGCCGAGTCAGCTCTTCGCATGGTGCATCGCATCCAGGATTGCGCCGAGGCTAACAGAGAGCCGGAGGAGATGCCTACTCGCAGCCGTTTAAATCCCATCGTTACTCTTCCTAATAGAAACGGTACAGCTGGTCACGATTGCTCGTATGTTTTTTTTACTGCCTCGTTTAGGCTTATTGTGTGCTTCATCCTTCAGAACTTCCTTGTAACCGTACAGTCCCAGCTTTGATAGCACGTTGTATACTCTCTATATACGGAGGGGCCGCGGAGCCGTCACTGGGGTAAAGCAAATCTCAGGGGTGACACTATGGCCGTTTCCCATAGTGACCAGCCAAGGGGTATTGCGGAAGCACACAACTGCCGATATCAAATCAGGCCAGCGCGGAGCATGGCCTATTCCCGCACACGCTATTCAACAGCGGCCTTGCCAGCACGAGGACATGGCGACATGACCCTGGAAGCGAAGGGGTTGGGAACTAACGCAGAAGCACGAGTACGGAGTATCGCTTGGCACGTTTACTCATCTGTCCCCCTTGTCTGGCGAATCCTGTCAAACTATCCTTGACTGCTAATATCGATGGTCGTGCCAGCCCTAGTCGCAGGCACAAGGAAGCGAAAAGGAGGGCGGCAACGGCTAAACGGGGCCCTTCTCTTCCCCCCCAGAAAAAAAACGGTCTTGACATCAAAGTGCTACCATCCACGTCATGTGTCACTTCTCACACAGATAGGGCAATCATTCTACGGAGTACAAGCCGATAATGAGATGTACCATGCATCAGCGCGCATGCACCAAGGTACGTAGGGACCCGTTTTATGGCCCTCCACCCATCCATTTCACAGAGTTCATATACGCACATACGCTACGTGCTCGTAGATCCCAGGTAAGCAGTCTATCTTCGTCACAAACCTGACAAGCGAGGCAGTGCATACAGTAGATGGATGATGCTATTGCTTGTATAACAAACAATAGGCTATCCCCTTCTTCTTCTACTACTACTTCTACGTCTTACAGTATGTAGAAATGCACTGCTGTCTGTATTGATCCTATGTCCATGGTCTTCCTTTCCTTTCCCCCCTTCAACCCCTCGCAGAGAGAGCGTAGCCGAGCTGAACAAATGATGGCCTCGAGGTTATCCCGCCTAGTATTTAGTGCTCCAGACCGGGATTCCCCTTGACGTTGTAGTACATTTCGCTACCCCACATGGCATGGCTTAGACATTATCATTCTTCATAAACGATTACTTGTATACATCGCGCGGATCGGTTGTAAAAAGCGGATTCATGTCAAAGTCCCAGAAGTATCTGCAGGTACGAAGTACTGTACCAAAGCAATCTTCTCAAAAAGGGCAAATTCATATCATTTCTCTTTGTCCCTCTCACGCTCTCCCTCTTCGTTCTCGTTGTCTGTTCAACTTTTCTCTGGCAACAACTCGCCCCATAGTACCGAGTCATGTAATGGCTCATCATCATTCACCAAAGCCGAGGAAATTCCCATATAACCCCGACGCAAAAACGGCGCACATAATTCCTGAGCTGTGCTTGCTGGTTTAGAAACTTCTCTCCCCCGCTTGTCTATCCATTTTGCAAGGAGATGACTGGGGAGGGCCCCAAGGATTGACCAACACAAACCCAAACTTCACTTTGAACCCTGGAAATCGCCTGATTTTGATTTCCAGGGCCGCCGCATAATAAGCAACATACCTGAAGGGGTCCGCAGAAGATGCAGGGACGACTGCAGCTTGAAGTGAATAGGTGCGTACTTGGTAATGCTGGGAGCACAGTTTTTCTTCACGGATAAAAGGACATATTGCGGTGTGTGCATGATTCATTCCCATTCGTGTGTGCTTTTAACTTCTTCTTCTTCTTCTTCTTCTTCTTCCTTTCATTACCGACCACCACCCCACGGATACGCCATTTCGTTTAGAATGGAGTCGCATTAATTGTCGCTCTAAGACGTAAATCTTCCAGGGGGGTTGCAAAGAAGCATGAATTGATCTACAACTACTACAACACTAATGATAGTGTCAAATATGATGAGGCAATAAATATTGATAAGCGGCACCAATAGTGCATACAGGCAGTAGCATCGTGTCAGAAGTAGGAATATCAAAAGCCAAGAACTGAAGCTTTTATTTAAACCCATGTTATTTCCATTCAGCCGTACGCATGAAGGAAGAGGAAGAAGAAGAAGAAGAAGAAGAAGAAGAAAAGAAGAGGCAGGGGAACAAAAAAAGGCTCAGGTCCCCTAGAAAATTTTAAGTTTGGTCGTAACAAGATGGTGTACCAATTTACTTAAGGTTCCTCAAATGGGCTCATTGGACGAGTGATACTTTGTGCCATTGCTACTCTAACTACCTACTACCAACACACATCGAATAGACTCCACACATGCAAAAAATACCTTGTTTCCCTTTTATTTTCTCTCTTTTTTTGTCCATATGGTCGTAGATAACGCCATATCACTAGCTAGTTAAATAACAGAAAAATTTGGGCATCTTTGAAAACGGTTCGGGTCGTTTTCATCATCGCCAGTTCCACCCTTTACATACAACCATATTGAGCATCATAATACCCTGATTAACCAAGTAATGTTCTCTCTTCAACATTTTCCTTGAGAATAAAATAAGAAAAAAAATAAACAGTTTAAATAGGTAGCAAAGCAAATAAAAAATGCTCAGATAGACAGTCTTAGATTCGCAATATTCAAGAATCAATCTCAAGACCCGCCTGTCTCATGAGGTTGTAAAAGATACCCTGCTTCTTGTACAGCTCACTCGGTGTATCAAACTCTGCTACCTCACCCTTATCTAGCACAACAACGCGGTCGCTGTCCAGAATGGTGTTGAGTCTGTGTGCAACCGTAATGATGGTTCGGTTCGCAAACAGTGGAGATCGCAGTGTGGCCTGAAGCATGGCATCCGTCTCTACATCGACAGCGGCAGTAGCTTCATCCAGAACCAGAATGTTGGACGGGGTGAGCATGGCACGGGCTAATGACACGAGCTGCCGTTGCCCCTGAGAAAGATTGGAGCCTAAATTAGTAGTCATCCAGTCAGCTTCCGTTCGCCCTAAATTGAGTGTACAGCGGGCGTTCGGTCTTATTAAATGAGCAATAAGACGAAACATTTGGCAGGCGTGGGTAAGGTGCAGAAATGGATCAATCTAGTTGAACACGAGAACAGCGGAGTGACAGAGCGCTCATAGCACACGCATCATGAAAAGGGGTGGAGACATAGATCACCAAGAATGCGAACAGATGGCCGATAACGGACAATCGTAGACAATCGAAGCAGCGTGGTCATGAAATACAGAGGGATAAAAGAGAGTAAAAGACTTACCGCCTTCGTTAATCTTAGCTTCAAGGCCACCATCCATGCTGGCTACATGGTCCTTCAGACGAGCATGGTCTGGGTGTTCAAGTTAGCAAAAAGTTCGGTCAAACAGATGACAAAGAGTTCTGCCCAGCAGCAACATGAATAGTAGCCTGCAAATAATGTACAAGTAGAAACTTACCTAGTACGCTCCAAAGTTCGCTGTCATCGTGTACGTGGCCTGGGTCTAGGTTGTCACGGACAGTGCCCTCAAAGAGAGCTGCATCCTGCGGGATAATAGCAAGGCGGCGTCGGAGATCCAATAAGCCAATAGACGATGTGTTGAGGTTGTCAATGTCGATTTGACCAGTGACTGGCTCAATGAGTCGGAACAGAGCCAGTGTCAGTGAAGACTTGCCGGCACCAGTTCGGCCAACAACTCCAATCTTCTCATGAGTCTTGATGTCAAGATTGATGTTCTTCAGAACCAAGTCCAATCCCTCACGATAACGAGTGCTGTAGTTCTTGAAGTCGACCTCACCCTTGGCAGGCCAAGAAACAGAGGGGCGCTTGCTGGGAATAATCTCAGGGGCTTCACTAGGCAGTCGGGCATATTCAAGTACTCGCTCGACAGATACAATGTTAGTCTCGACCTCAACTGTCTGACGGACGATCCAGTTGAGAGATGTTGTAATCTGCAGGGCATAAGACATGGCCAGACCAACGAGACCAGCACTCAGACCACTGTGGCTTGCAACAGAGACGATGGCAAAGCCAGCGGCAGCAAGAATGACTACGGCTCCGATGAACTCAAGTCTAACAGCCAGCCAACGGTTGGCACTGATGGATGGGAAATAGGCACGAAGATTGGCATCAACTCTCCACTCGTTTTCGAGCTGGAATCTCTCGATTTGACGGTAGGCGCGAATTGTGGTGACACCTCCAAGCGACTCTTGGAAGTGAGCGTAGATGGGACTACGGCTAACACTGTCCAGACGCTTGAGCTCACGTGAAGTTCGGAGGTAGTAGCGTTGAATCCAGTAGTATGCCAGAGCAATGGGGACGATGAGAGCGACAAAAGCAGGCGTAGATACGGAGATAATGATGAGAGTGAAGCCAGACTTGGCGACGTTGACGAAAAGCATATTGAATGTTCGAGCCAAGACTTCGTCGACACGGTAAATATCACTGGAGAATCGGTTCAAGATTCGACCAGCCGGGGTGGTATCGAAGAAAGACATAGGAGACCTGAAAATAGCGTTGGCCATGCGCTCGTGGAGCTTGCGAGAGGCTTCAATGGAGCAGAAGATCCATAGGATAAGCGTTTGGAGAACCGTCAAGAGGGAAGAGCCAATACCAAAGGCAAAATAAATACCAATGTACTTTCCGATGTGGTCGTTGGAGCCGAGATACTGGTTCTTCTCAGCCCACTCCTTCAGCCAGACGGAACCACCAATATTGGCCGTCTGCGCGGCGAGGAGTGCAATTATGTAAATGGCTACAGCGTAGAGGTTGTTTTCCTTGGCATACTCGCCGTAGACTGACCACTTGACCTTGCCTTGCTCAATGTGCTCTTTAGCTTGCTTTGTTTTGGAGCTTCCCGCGACTTCTTCATCCGTAAGCCTTCCGCGGGGTCCCTTGAAGCTCGCTGTGCTGGCACGTCGCAAAGTCGCCATACTGCTTGATCTTGGCTTATCCGTCATGGCAGATCCAGTCTTAATGGGCGCCATTTCAGGAACCTGCTCTTGCGCTTCTTCCAGTTCTTCCTTGTCTTGAGTGCTGAGAGGTTCGATGACAGTAGATGTTTCGCTAGATTCGCCGCTGGAACTACCGCTAGAGGGGCTGGTAGAATCATGGCCTGCAGTTCTCAGGAGATCGGCAACAAGTCCCTTTCTGGCAATGAGCTGCTCGTAGGTTCCTCTCTCGACAATTTCTCCATCCTTGAGAAGGGTGATGTAGCTGGCTTGTTTCAAGACAGAAATAGCGTTCGTGGCTAGGATACGAGTCTTAGTAGAGAGCAAACCACGGGGCCCAAGGACATTTTCAATAATGTGTCGGCCGACATGGGAATCCACAGCCGATAGTACATCGTCGAGAAGGTAGATGTCAGCTCTAGCGTAGACAGCGCGAGCCAACGAAACACGAGCTTTTTGGCCACCACTAAGAGAGATACCTCGCTCACCCACGACAGTTTCATCACCATCAGGGAGTTGTGCGAAATCGTCAACCAGAGCACAAGCCTTTACAGTCTTTTCATAGAACTCGGGATCCCATTTATATCCAAAGACGATGTTTTCCTTGACTGTGGCATTAAGAATCCAGCATTGTTGAGAGCCGTATGCAATAGTTCCCCTGACTTCCGCGGAGCCCTTTACCTTGTATAAGCCACCAAGAATACTTTGCAAGAACGAGGACTTGCCAGCTCCAACTCGGCCGACAACGCAGGACAGTTCTCCCTTGTAGGCAGTAAAATTGATGTCTGTCAGCGCGTTCTTATCTTCGTGACGGTTCCAAGAGAAGGTACCGTCTCGAATGAGAACGGTTTCCTCACCCATCTCCTGAGGGGATTCTCCAACAGTAACGGCATCGGTCTGTAGCTCCTCAGCGGTGAGGAAGGCGGTCAGACGGCCAACAGCAACGGAAGCCTCCACGATAGAGGTGATGACCATGGGAAGCACAGCCAGAGGGAAGGTCAAGAGATTGAACAGGGCGAGAGCAGGGAAGACAATATCCGTAGTCAGAGGGCGATCCTGGGTGAGAACGAAAACGGTAAAGGTAGAGCATGAGACGAAGAAGGGCGCAGTGTTCCAGGTGAAGTTGGCCACGGCCTGGGTCGCGCCAATCCTGCGAAGGTTCTTCAACTCTTGCTCGTTGCGGACAAAGTTCAACTTGGCCATGAAGGCAGAACCCCAGGCATAGAGCTTAATGCTCTTCATGTTGTTGATGATTTCGTTGATCAATCGACTTCTGGCATCCTTGTTCTTCATCTGATCCTTCTGCAGGTTTCTCATCATTCGAGCGACAAAGCCTTGCACGGGCATCATGATAATCATGACGACGATACCTGCCATCATAGACCATCCGACGAGGTTATACAAGGAAACCATGCAGATGGTGATTTGGAATGGCGCCGACCAGGCTTGCTGGGCGAACTGGGTAAGATCTTGGAGACGTTGGGCATCGACTGCCATGTAGTTGACGATATCACCAGTGGACTTGGTTGATCGTCCCTCGTTAGACAGTCGCAGTGACTTTCGATAGATTGTCGAGGCCAGACCACCCTTGATACGCATACCAGTTTCGAAAGCCAGTTGGAAATACTGGTGAACCATTGTGGTTTGGAAGACGGCACACGCAAACATGGCAAGCGCAATAGAGGCGCCTTGAATGATGGGCTGGGGAGTCTCTCCAATGTTGTAAGATGCGACGAACGCAATGAGAAGACGGAGGAGCTGCGGTTGGATGTACTGTGCAACGTCGTTTCCAGCCTTGAAGAAAGCGGCAGTGACATAGGGGCCACCATAGGCTCGGAATAAGGCCAGCCAAAGTGATGGTGAGTTGGGTCGGCGCTTAAGCTCGTGTTTCCACGCCTCTTCGAGAGC
This sequence comes from Trichoderma asperellum, assembly GCF_020647865.1. Classification (NCBI taxonomy): domain Eukaryota; kingdom Fungi; phylum Ascomycota; class Sordariomycetes; order Hypocreales; family Hypocreaceae; genus Trichoderma; species Trichoderma asperellum. Next base: position 2,947,983 of record NC_089420.1, on the reverse strand, counting down.
CACACCCGTGTTTTTGGTCTGATCAGCTCGAGCGAGACCCCAGAGATCGTTTTCGGTCAAGAAGATCTTGTAGCCGCGTCTCATCAGTGGTGTCATCCAGGAGAAGGTGAGCTTGGAGAAAACGGTGGCGTAGTCTTGGGGGCACTCCTCTTCCTCCAGGATGGCTTCATATCCATTGTCCAGCGAACGAGGCCACAGCCACTCGACTAAAAACTCCACCACGCTGAGACCGACTCCAATAGTGTAGGTGATGAAATATGGGAGGCTCTTGGTATAAAGCTGCTGCGAAACCAATGAGCGTTGCTTCACCGCGAATGAGATGATAAGCAGCAGCCAGTAGAATAGCACAACTCCGTTTGCATTTCTCAGGCGTGAATGTTCTAGCCATTGGATTGTAAAGATGACGAATAAGGACAAGACGAGGGCAACGGTGGTCCAGGCTCGGAAGTCGCGATACCAGATGCTTCCATAGCTAACGATTTGGAAAGCGAATTGAACGATGACGTCGGCGATGATGGCACCGAGTAGGGTCTAATCAGGAGATAGCCATGTTAGCCACATTCCCGCGGACAAAGTAACAGTTCCATGGGCCATAGCATACCTGTTTAATCCAGAAATGGGCATTCTTAGATGTCGACAATTCCTGCTTCTTCTTCTTAAGCCACCAGATGGCGATGGCGCCAAAGAGAATACCATATACGGAGACGGCAGCGATCCAGACATCGACGAAGCACGGCGTGAAGTCGTATCGAAACGGACTCAGGGGACCCCATCCCTCTTCGTTGCCGCAGAAGTTGTTACAAGAGGCGTTGGCGGCGAGATAGTTGCTGCCCAGCTCTTGCTGTGGTCGGTAGCCGGTGAACGAGCCGGTGTGCAGCAGCACCTTTTGCTCGCTGTACGGATCCATGATTGCGGTCCAGCTCTTCTCTTCTTCGAACGTGTACGTGAAGTTGTTACCGCATGCTCGACGTCGGCCTATCGGTGGTGAGGCTAAGTCGCAACGATGATGTCGAAGCTGCTGCTGTTAGTCGGTCAGTGACGCAAGGGGTTCCAACACGACAAAAAGGACCAATGCGTCGGCACGGCGCGAGGAGTCTTGGCGATGGATGGAGGCTCAGTCGATGCAAGGCCTGGCGATAAAAACCGATGAGGCAGCAATGGACGAAGAGCAAAAGCCTTGAGCTCAGAGAAAAGAAAAAAAAAAAAGGCAGCCCGAGCGAGCGGCCGAGATTGAACGGAAACGAATGATACCCACTGGATTTGGATGTGGAGACCTGCGCGCGCCGAACTGCAGAGGCTTCTGGCGGTGCTTTGTCAGCCGGCGCAGGTCTTTCCAGCAGGTACCGCCAAAAGGCCGCTAAAGGGGCCGCTAAATGTTCCACAGAGCCCCCCCCCAGCTGCTACCAGGCACGAAGCCGGTGACGAATTAGAAAGCCTCTATTACCCCGTATGGAGTGCAGTGCAGCAGTGCTAGCACACCACTTCCTTAAACAAGCACAGGTGCTGGGATATGAGGCTGGCTCTAAATCCGATATACCCATGACCCCAGTCGGCGGTATCGGACGTCATTTGGCCGATTGCCGTAGACTGCCGCTTACCCTGGAGGGGCTATACTATGCCGATGGCTTAATTCGTTTTTTTTTTTTTTTTGACCTTCTCTTTTTCTTAAAATGTTTGTTGAAAGTTGTCTTAGTTGTGATTATATTATGCTCACTACGCCGTTAATTCTATTCTGCATTTGACCCAGGATCGGCAGATGATCGAGGATTGAAGATGATATATGCTAATGATATAATTTGTACGGGCAAGACAAACATGCCATCAAGCCTCCTTTGCTGTAGCTTTCCACCGTCTCCTCTTTGTATAAGTTACTCTTGTGGCGGATAAAAAGCCTGGGTCAAGTAATAGTGCGGAGAAACTCGATAACCCTTCCCGCCAGCCACTCTCGAGCTTCTTCTTGCAAGACAGTGTGACCCGTTCCGGGAATGAGGCCAGACAACGGGCTCACAAACGGGCTCGCTGCCTGATACTTCTTGTTCAACGCAACTTGATCAACCGTTGCCGGCACAAACTCGTCCTTTTCTGAATGTAGTACAAGCACCGGTTTGTTGAACCGGCCCCAAAATCCGATTACTGTTTCGGCATCAAGGTCGGAAGAAAAGTAATCATCCGCGCCGCTATTAAGGTTAATTAGCCTTGATTACTTCACCGGTCTGACAGGTGGCTAACTTACCCTTTCGCAAACAGGTCGTGGAACCTGTTGGCGGATATCGGTGCGTTCAACATGGCAATCGACTGCTCGGCAGGCAAGCAGTCGCCCCCCTTCCCGTCGGCAATCATTTTGTCAGCATAGTCGAGCTTGGAGTGCCAATTTGGAAGAAAAGTGTCTAAAGACTCTCTGTCCGAGACTGGTGCTTGAAGAATGAAGCCATCTACGGGGCTGTTGGAATATTTGGCATATTTTGTGTACTCCATACAATCCTAAATTCGTCAGTTTTCCGGATCTGGATTGATGTGGACGATTCGAGAATAATACCTGGCATCCGGTTGAATGACCAAATAGAATGATCTTGTCCCGACCAATGGAGCGAAGATACTTGACAAGCGCAGATATATCCTGAACATCCTGTGCCAGGTTTGAGGTCCCGAAACCATCGAAGGAGCTTCTGATTCGTGTTTCAAACACAGAATAGCCAAGCTCGGGCGTCTTTTCCAGGTGTCTGGCAACAGTTCGAATATAAGGCGTCGTATGAGGGCCGTCTTTCAGACCTCCAATAAAGACCAGCGCATTTTTGGCAGCTGTATTTCCCATCTCGTAGGCACACGTCCCTCGAGCTGGGGACCGGTACGGGTGGGCCAAAAGAGGAAACGGCCCTTCAGACGCCATTTTACTTGTTTAGATGTCCTCGTATTGCAGATGAGAGACTAGGATTGGAGAATGGGCAAATTAAGGGACTTGTTCTATTCGGGTCTATATATGCAAGGCAGCTCTGCGTTTAACTTCCAATTTCTGATGAGGGGCAAATGCCATTACGTAGAGGTGCCATGGCGGGGGAGCTTTTGGCGGGGATTCCAGGCGTCAGAGAGCCGCGACTGCAGCCATAAGCTCAAGGGACGGATAGGAGTCTAGGCACAGTATCGACATTAATTAGCAGCTGCGGCAAGCAGAGCTTGATCGATCCTTCGCTCAGCCTCCGCTAATCCTACCTCGTTAGCGTCCGCCTTGCATGTGGCTTAGGCAGCTTAGAGTGACAAATACAGTGTGCCGGCTGTGTAAATACTGTATTGGAGGCAAGCTTCACTTCATGCGATTCGTGCTCAGTCCCCTCTAGCCTGCCTGTCCCTTTGGTAAAACCAGCAGGAGGTTCTGGTGAAGAGTGAATTTGCTACTATTTGCATTGAGTTTTCTAATACAGTATTTCAAAGCACCGTTACTCATTCTCAGCGTCTGTAGCTGCACAAACAAGACACGATAAGAGACCATGTGCAAGTAGCTGCTCGAAAAGCTTTGCTGTTTTAGTGGACCATGGAGACAACTCCAGCCGCAAAAGAACGAAACGAGCTGTTTCAGAGAGTGAGTCCCTCTACATATTTCCCAAGGATATTCAGGCCTAATTCCATGTAGCTGAAGCCATGCTGTGTTAAAGCGAGCCAGCTGGCAATTCGGGAGCCTGAAGACCCGAAAAGCCACCAGGAGCTGCAGGAGCTTGTCAGGCAGATCCTCGACATCTTAAATGAGCAGCTCTCGACGAACCCGCTGGCTCTTGACGAGAAACTAGCAGAATATGTCTCCTTTCCCCTGTCTCACATTTTTCGCCATTTGGAACGATACCCCATGAGTCTAGTGGAAGACTGCGTCAGATGCTTGACTATTCTCATTGTTCACGGCTGGAAATCCAGGATATCTGCCAAACTTGTGCAGCAGCTATTCAGTTTCTTGATATTCATCATTGATGGCGTTCCGGGATCCCCCAAAAGAGACGTGCCTGAAGAAGCGGTTCTCGAAGCACTTCGTGCCGAAACTGCGCTACTGACTACCGCAGGGTCATCTCCTGTGGCCGCAGCGGGACTCTCCGAGCCCGAATCGATACCAGTATTGGGCCACGGAATTACAGTCATATTGGATGGAGTATCAGAAGGCGCAACTCCAGAAATCCAGCGTGAGGCATTGAGGACGCTGGAGGCCCTCTATGGAGCCATCAAGGAGCACGCTGCGTTAGCTAGTTTTCTACCAGGAACCATCTCGTCGCTTGCAAAGGTCCTATCAAAACCAAACCGATACAAAAAGCTGGTAATAGCAAAATGCCTTGGGACGACGCAAGTTGTATTAACAAAGGTGCTATCTGATATGCGAACACGATCTATTCTCGCCATGGAGACCGAAAGCCAGACAGACGCCGATAAATCCAAGGTGCTGAGCCCTGCATGGCTGAAGGCAACTGTAGCCCAAGTTCAAGTGGCCTTGTCAGTGATGATGAAGCTACGAACTCATGAGGGATCCGAGGTCCGTGAGGCCCTAGGGAGGCTATGCATTACTTTGCTGGATGAATGCCACACTACGCTATCAAATTGTACATCCATTCTTGTCGAGACATCGGTGATTCTTGATGAAGGGTCGGACCAGGATTTGATGACGCAAACAAACTTGAGATACTTGGTAAACATATATCCAGAATTGGGAGAAACTATCAAGTCGACCGTCTATAGCTGGATGACGAGCCTCCCTCGTCTTATGCAGGCAAGCGACGAAAAAGTAAAGGAACAGGCAGCTTACAACTTGTCAAAGGGAATCGAGCTACTACGAAGCCTAAAAATCGAGTCGTCCACGCTCGATGATTCAATCGCCATCACTTTAAGAGAAAGCATAATGTCTATCCTTACTACGTCTAAAACCCACCATTCTAGCGTCAGCAACCATGTGCTCCTGCTGGAAGATGCATCCTCGGATTCGCCCACATCGAGCCAATCGCAATTTCAACCAATCCTATTAGGCTATCAAGGGCAGAAGAGACTAAAAAGCGAAGTAATGGGCCTTTTACGAACTGTTGGGTCGATGTCGCAGCATGCAAGGATTGCTGCCGACATGCTAGACTGTGTACGAGAATCAGCATCTGTGACTCAAATGACTGCATATTGGCTCTGTTTTGAACTGGTCAAGGCAGCGCATACTCACTCTGAGTATACGGATGCGCTGTTTGACCTATCAGCCTTTAACGACCAATCAGACGATATAAACGAAGTATATGACGAGTTATACGACTTCTCCGTCCAAGTATTGGACTCACATACCGAGACGGGTGAAACCGATTGGCGTTTAGAAGCCATTGCTCTCGAAATAATGGCGTACGCTGCACACAGGTCAGGTGAGAAGTTTAGACCAGAGCTCATTGACGTGCTCTTCCCCGTCGCCACGCTTCTGGGATCGGACGAGGGCAATCTTCAACAGCATGCCATTGCTGCACTAAATAACATAGCACTGTCATGCAAATATTCCAGTGTCTCTGAGTTGATTATTGACAATGTCGATTATATGGTCAACTCCGTTTCACTGCGGCTGAATACATTAGACATCTCCCCGGCATCAACGCAGGTAATGAAAATGATGGTGCGGTTGGCGGGGCCCCGCCTGGTGCCGTTCTTGGACGATGTTGTCGAGTCAATGTTTGCTGCTCTGGAAAACTATCACGGATATGCGTCGTTTGTGGAAAGCCTCTTCTCAGTCCTGAAAGAGATTGTCGACCAGGCAGCCCAGGCAGACGGACGGCTTTTAACCGATGTTGAGCAATCACCCATTAATCACAAGAAAAAAGCACAGAAGATGGAAGATTTAGAAACTCTACTGGGGATCCTTGAGAAACGGAAAGAGAGAGAGGAGCGAGACAGGATAGAGATGGAAAACATGGCGGCCAAAGGTGGACATCCTGGGGTCCCATGGACGAACGATTTGGCACAGGGGGTTGGTAATGAAGATGACCAGGCGCAAGATGAACCCCCCAGGGACGAGGAAAAGCCGCCAAATTCGCCTACATACCAGCTTCTTCAGCGTGTGGCATCTCTCACGCAGCACTACTTGACTTCTCCGACGCCGACGCTCCGAAGGTCACTGCTGGAGCTTCTCACTACGGCTGCATCCGTACTTGCGGCTGATGAAGACTCATTTCTTCCTCTTGTTAATGCAATCTGGCCTGTGGTTATTGCTAGGCTACATGACTCCGAGACTTTCATTGTTATTGAGGCATGTGAAACTTTGTCTGCCTTATGCAGATCAGCGGGGGATTTCCTTGCTACTCGGTGGAAGACGGAGTGGGGGGACGGGCTCCGCGACTGGTGCCGCAAAATTAAACAGCAGGCCTCAAGAGATAAAGGTCGCTCGAATATGCCTTCAAAGGGCCTCTCACAATCTATGCCAGGGAAGGAAATTGTGATTCCTATAAGATCAAGCGATGGTCTCGAAGTCCAGCCAATGTCTGTCAAGTCCGCAGAGCCAAGCGGAGGGCTCGGACAGCACGCTTCTCCGGCGAGGATATGGGAAGCGGTGGTGAAGCTCCTTACAGCCATTATATCATATGTGCGAGTTGAGGATGAGATGTTTGACGAGATTCTGGATCTCATTGCTGATGCAATGGAAAGAAACCAAGAGGTAAGAGAAGCCCTTGAAGTTATCAACGCGGATGCGGTCTGGGCTGTGAGATATGAGCGAGGGCTTGTTGAGTCGATTCCGGCGCCGGTTTTGGAGGGGATTGTATTTCCAGAAATGGGATGTTAGAGGGGGATATAAACGAGGAACGGAGGCAAAAAAAAGTACAGGTTGCTTAATAGTAGTCCCAATTATAATAAAGCTAGTAAAGAATATTTACTTATATAAGCTTTTTTATTATTATAAAAGGAATCTTATAAAGAATATTTAAATAAAAGCTTTAAAAAATATTAAATATTTTTATATTTTTTTTTATATATCTTTTAATAAAAATAGTAAAAGAAACTTAAAGAAAAGTAATAAAAGTAACCTCTTAGTTTTACATATAACAGTTACATAAAGGGGGGGTGTCAAGTTGTTCAACTACTCGCTCATCTACTTTATGCATTTCACAATAGACTTATCAGCTACGCTGATTTTGTGTAAACAATAATGCAAGCCGTGGTTGTCGTTAATCTCAAGATCAAACTACATTTGAATAGGATGTAATGTAGCCTTCGTAAAAAATCGCTTAGATATTCGATTGCATCAGGACTTATTAAAGAAATATCAATCACCACGCTCCTTTTCCTGCGCCTCTCTCCACCTCTTCTCAGCTTGTATGTTCTGCCAAAACCTCCATGATGCCAGCGCCACTGCCAACGGCGGGCATCCCAGCATCAGCCACGACCACCACTCTGGGTTTGCTGCCTTGAGCTTGCGTAGCTCCTCATCCAGCTGGGTCTTTAATTCGTCCCTTGACCCATCGTTCCACAGTACGACTCCCTTCCCTTCTCCCGCGGATAAACATCTCTTTGCCTTTACCCGTACATCCATCTGGCTCTTGACCCTGTTTTCCGCATCTTCTCTGCTCAGGTCTGGGTTTCTATCCATCAGTCTCTTGAGCTGTGTCTCCGGCTCTGTGACGGCAACCACCATTGTCGCTCCGCAGAACTTATCCAGCTTGCTTTCAAATAGCAGCGGGACATCGAGCACCACAGCCCAGTGTCCCTTCAAGTAGCAGGCCGTTACCATCTTGACCATGCCCAACCGCACAGCCGGGTGCACAATGCTTGAGAGCACCGCCCTGTTCTTCTGCATCTGGGGCTCGTCGCCAAAGACAAGTCGTCCCAAGACAGCCCGGTTCAGTGGCCGGCCATTGCCGTCAGGTCCATTTTCTGGCATGGTGTCTGACGCCGGGAGGAGCAGGTCTGGTGCCATGGGGCCAAAGTGCTTGACGATGGCACGATAGCCCCTTGTGCCGGGCTCGACAACTTCACGGGCCAGCACATCTGCGTCGACAATGGGCAATGAGTGAGGCGCCGATGAGAGCAGCGATGATACTGTGGATTTGCCGGTCGCAATGGACCCAGTTAACCCGATTATAAGCATGCCTTGAACTGAGATGAACCGCTCGCTAACTTCATCAAGGTTCAGTTTGTTTGATTAGGCAGGTGGGTTGTATAAATGCAGGAATTGAAAAATGAATATGCGTCTACTTACATGATATTTACAGATGGAGATGGGAGACTTGGATCAATACTGGGGAACTGCGGTGGATTTATGGATGAACACCGTAGCTTAGCCGAAATCTGGGCTGTCGGTGGGAGCTTATACGCGTGTGAAGATTCGACATGTGCGATGCGTGGCTAATAAACGGAAAGCGTATTTTAGATAAATTTAATAATACTTGAGTTTATTTATTAAAAAAAAATATCAAAATTTGTTAAAAAAAAATACTATAAATAATTATAATAATTTTAAAGTATTATTATATTTAATTTAAAATTATTTCAATTATTTTAATTAATTAAAAGCTCTAAACTAGCATCTACAGCCGAGATTTTACTATTTCCAGTCAATCTAGGCAGCCCTGATCTATCTGGGTTAGGTTAAGTAGAATTACTGCCTGAATAGTAATACTTATATCAATACCGCTTGATGGAAAACATATGATTGTTGACATACACGTCGTGAGTTCTATTGTTTTTCTTTCTTTCTTTCTTCCTTGTTCCATTCTATGATCGCTACATACAAGTGTTACAAAACGCTATAGCCTACATCTTGGGCAGAGGGTCAAAATAGCCATCCACCACGGCCTGCAGCAGCTGATGCGCAATCGCCTGCTTCGGCGGCACGCACAACTCCCCGGTATATCCCACCGGCGTAGGATCGCCCAGCGCACTTGTGCCGTTCTTGAGCGCCTCCCGCACCTCCTCAAAGGTGAACCACTTTGCAGCCTCCAGCTCCTTGTCCAGCAGGGTGATGTCCTCGCCGTCCGGCAGCGCCTGCGCAATAGCACCAATCATCAAGCTGGAGGGGTACGGCCACGGCTGGCTCGAGTGGATGGTGACGCGGCCGACTCGCACGCCAGCCTCCTCCCAGACCTCGCGGCGCACCGAGTCCTCGATGGACTCGCCCGGCTCGATGAAGCCGGCCAGGGTGCTGTGCCACTTGGGGGGCCAGCGGGCGGAGCGGCCGAGCAGCACGCGCTTGGCGTCGGCGGAGACGACGGCGGCGATCATGGTCGGGTCGGTGCGCGGGAAGCAGACGTTGGAGATGCCGTGGCGGGTCGGGCAGTCGGGGCGCTCGATGGGCGTGGCGCCGCCGGCGAGGTCGTGGGTTGGGCACACGCGCTTGTAGCCCGTCTCGACGGAGAGGTTGAGGTTGCCGCAGCCGGCGCAGTGGAGGTTGCGGGCGTTCCAGTCGATGAGGGAGCGGGCTTGGGCGAGGATGGCGGCTGGATCATGATTGTGTGTTAGTCGGGTGAAACTTGAGTGATGTACATGTTTTTTGTGTGTGTGACGTGATATGATATAAGAGAGAGAGAGTGTGTGAGTGAGAGGTGAGCATCTCATGAAACGAGAAGTGAGTTTTCTCATGAGATGCCGTGCAAGCCTCTTCCACGAGAAAGAACAACAACAGCAACAGCAACAAGAAAGCAAAACAACATACCTGCTTCCGGGTGAAGCGTCATGGTCCGCACATTCTCCTGCACCGAATATCCCTTCTCCTGCGCCTTCTTCAGAAACGTCTCGGCCTCCTCCGCATACTGGCCCTTGGGCGTGACATCGAGCGCAAAGTACGGCTGCCCATTCACAACGCCATGCTTGGTCGTCTCCAGATCCAAGCCGTTTGGCGTGCTCGGCAACAAACCCAAGAACAGCAGCAGCGGGCTCGGCTTGGTCGAGTCAAACGTCTGTTGCTTCTCCAGGTCAGTGCGGCCAAAGGGATCGGCGCCAATCAGCGGCCGCACGTCGTCGTGGCTGAAAAAGGCCAGCCGCGCCGGGTCGGCGATGAGCGGGTTGAGGTCGCGCAGCGCAATGAACTGCGTGGTGGGCGCCGTGGCGGCGCGGCAAATGAAGCCGATGTCGTTGCGCAGGAAGGAGAAGCGGTTGAGCAGGCCGCCGCCGTAGTAGTTGATGACCTCTCGGCCGAACTTGCGCGAGATCATCGAGTCGTCGTTTTCGAGTGACGGGGCACCCGGGGTGAAGACTTTTGACATGATTACTATGTTGGAGACGGCAAACTGGGGTTCCTGGCAACGGACGAGAGAAACAAAGAAAGAAAGCTTCCAAAGACGGATTTCTTCTTACTGTACTGAACGAAAAAGAAAAGAAAAGAAAAGGCTCCAATGAGAAAGAAAGGTTGGGGTGTATGTAGAAGGGCGTCGTCTCTATCTCGTCGAGCTCGTTTATCCCGTCTGGAAAGTGGATTTATAATGACGTCTTTTTAGCTTATTTCTTTATTGCATCCAAGATATCGTATACTATAATCACGGCCTCTAGCGCCGACAAAAGCTTCGGGTTTTGCTCAACGAGCAAAATCGAACCGCCAATCCGGGCTGATTAATATACATATATAATGGAATCGCCATCCCCAAAGCAACTCTCCCCGCCTCCAATTCCAGATGAGGGGTTACAGAGCTGCCGCGGGACCATTACTCGACATTCTCCCCTCTCTCTCCATTACTCATCACGGCAAGCTTTCAAACCTCGGGATTCGGAGTTTCTTCTCTTCTTTTCTCGAACACTTTTTAATCTCCAGAACATGGGGAGAAAAAAGTTGGGGTAACGGAAGGAATTAGGCTGCTGCAATGAATAGTAGCCCTCGGAGGGTCTTAGGTGTGCGGGCTGACATCTGCGACGCCACTGCAAGCTAGGATCTTGGATAAAGACCCCCCCGTTACAATCGGGGCGGCGAAAGGAATCCATCGTTGAGTGGGCAAGTGTGCCGCAATGATGCCGCAGTTTCGGACTCCAACTCTGAGAATCGAAGCGAGGAGGGTGGGCCGGCAAGAGAGCGGGCTGCAGACCCATGCTCCTAAACTGAAGCCGTGGGTAGATCTGCCGGGCGACAAGACATTTGATCGGATTGATTCATCTCTTGATCTGAATCTAATAATTAGCTAATGCAACTTCGTAGCGTTACCAAACAACTCAAGGCGAATCTTTGAACAAGCATGCTCTAGCCTTATTGATTGGGAATATAATGGGAAGAATACTTGGATCGACACGACATATGGAACAGAGTGGGTGTGCATAGGGTGATGCAAGCAAGCACTAGAAACAGAGCTTTACTGCAGGATCAAATTTCTCTTTTCAAACGGCCTACACGCCAAAAACTTATTATGGTCCAAAACTGCCCAGGTCCTCCAGCCATCATTTTCTCTCTAGGGTTCTCTTCTGTCAGGAACTGAGCTTATCAAAGCAAACTCAAAAGCTGCTCAAAGTATACCTGATGACCAAATATGTAAGCTTGTTTCTGAAGAACACCTCGGCTGGTATTCTGATAACGTGTTACTATATATTCCTTTACTAAAAACTGCATTTTCTAAGGCTCAACCAACCTGTATTGCGTTGCAGCATTTAGACGTGAGAGCGATAAGCTAACGGGTTTACAATGTGCCTATTTCCAGCATCAGTGATCTGCTCTGCTCTCTGTCGCTTAGTGATGGTGGTAGCAAGCTTACATGGTCGTTTTTTATTTTCCTAAAGCTTCTTCAAAGTGCCGTATCACTTTAATTGGGCATCCGGACGGCATAGAACCAGCCCTCGTCGGTGACATACCATCGACAGTCACCTAGGTGGTCAATAGTAAATCGGTTGCGCTGGGTCCAATTACCGTCAACTTCGCGAACATAGTAGAAACGGGATGGGTCATCGTCCGACGGCTTGAACTCCTGCGGCTCGAACAGCTTGTTCGCGTGTGCAAACTGGAGCTGCCGCACCGTCTCTTCTCCAGGAGTGCGGCCGAGACCAGACACATCGGGGATTTGGCCACCGTTACCTGTAATGACGGGCACGCCGCCGACGCCAGACACGCCCATGGCAGGAATAGCAGCAGGCGTTTGTTGAAAGGGGATAGCAGCAGCGGCTGGCTGTCCGCCGATCATGACAGGCTGTTGGCCGACGAAGGGCTGGGGGACGACGGCGGGCTGATGAGCAACAACGTAGCTGGAGTGCGCGACTGGAATGCCGGCAACGGCTGGCTGCTAGAGAAGAGAGAAATGTCAGCATGTGACTCGATAAGTTGATGGACTGCCATTTTGAATCAACAACAGAGAGGGATGTGAGATGAAAGAGCAAGTCCAGCTTGTAAAGAGACTCGAGTTGAGAAGCAAACAAACGAGCCACAGAATTCAGGCAGGCAAGCAGCTTCACTGGAGATTGGACCAAAATAGAAGAAGGAAGCCAAAAAGAAAAAAGAAAAGAAAAAGAGCCACGTTGAGAGGAAAAGTTGCGCTGCGGGTCGACTTGCATAGTAAGTGAAGCCGTTGCTGTAATAGCAAAACGTCTTTGGCATCACGACGGTGGTGGAGCATGCAGCAGGGGCGGAAACAAACTGTACCGAGGGGAGACCGACTTGAACAGCAGCGGGCATGAAGCCGCCGTCAAAACGAGGCACGTAGACGTGGGGAATGGGCCCAAACGTGGTGTCGGGCACTGGAGGTTGGAAGTTGACGCCAGAGGCCATCGGCGCTGCGTTCTGGTAGTCGGCCATGCTTGCGGTGGTGAAGTGATGCTGAGGCAGATGATGCTGATGCTGATGCTGGAGCTGAGGAGGGATGCCGATATAGGTGGTGAAGGGGGCAGAAACCTGCGGTAGAGCAGAAAAGGGGCTGGCCAGGTGAGTCTGCGGTGGCGCGCAGGTGAAGCCAGGTGCGAGGCCAGGTGCGAAGCCTCCTGCAAACGGCTGGCCGGGCAACTTGACGCTCTGGCTCGGGTCAATGGACGTGTGCCACTGGTCGGAACCAAGCGTGCTGTATGGCGGAGCGCCGAGTTGGGGGAAGCTCGAGGGCTGGTTGTCGGGAGCTGGAGCCGCGGTGTGGACGTTGATGCTCTCGCCGTTGACGGTGGTGGTGGCAGAGGCAGAAAAGGGGGCAGAGTTGGAAGAAGAAGTCGTGGGTTTGGTATCGGCGTTGCTGCCTGGGCTCTGGAAGTGCACCTGACGAAGGGGCTCGCCGCCAGTCTTGAGCCGTCGAGGAGTCTTGGGAGACTTTGCGTCCGAGGCAACAGCTTCGGGCATTTTTCGACGGATGCGAGATGAGAAGAAGCAATGCCGACAATGAGGATTGCAAAGAGAGGGAGAAAGGGAGAGAAAGAGGCGAAGAGAGAAGAAGGACGTAGAAGCGTTTGTTTGCAGAGTGGGCGGAGGGTGAAGAGGCTGGGAGTGCGAGCTGAGAAGTGGCAGACTGGCCCATTCACTTCCATCATCTGAAGACAGCTGCCCGTATATCTATGCCGTTATAGCAGCCACTCTGAAGGATCAAGTGAGATTCTCGCAATGTCTGCGCGAGTCTGGTTCCAAATCTTTCACCTTTTCGATAAGGGCTGCAGTTCCTCAAGAAAGAAAAGGGGGAGCAAGGTCGCCGCAATGATGAATGACAACAACAAAACAATAATGAGTGCTACTCAAACGAGCAATAGCGGGGAAAAGGAATAAAAGACATGACGGAGATAATATTTAAAAGAGGAAAGTAAAGAAAAGAAAGAAAAGAAATCACACTCACACATCTCTGCAGAGACCACGCCTGCCCATCATGCACCCAGACATGCTGCTCTGGCATTGAATCTAGCGGATCCTCGTACTCGGTCCACGTCCACGGGAAGCAAGGAAGACACATGTCGGTGCCTCCAGAAAGCTATTATGAACTCAGATTCAGATCCAAAGTCTCGAGATGAACAGCGAAAGGGCAGTGTTGCTTGTGTTGTGTTTCAAAGAACTTGTTATCGTTTCAAGGCGGGAATAAAGCAGCGTTGTGAAGGGTTGAAAAAGCAGCCTACGGAAGTTGAGCTTTCATGCTTTTGCATCCATTGTTTTATTTGCCTGCATTTGGCTGCTTGCCAATTGACTCGCACCTCTGAAAAGACCCCGTAGTTAATGGCTTCGGATTAATGCCCACTGTTTGCTCAGCTACTACCTTGAAGGTACTGAGGTGCCCAGCAACTGCTCTACAGAGGCCTCTGAACCCGGCATGGATTTCACATGCTGGGCACTCTATGATCCTCTTCAACCAAGTCTTCATCTCTATATATTCCCCAAATCTCGCCATCCACCTGATCAATACCTCTTGAAACTCCACCACGCAACAATCACAGCTTTGCGTCACACCTAAATCTTGTGCCAAATCACATTGAAATTCACTTCCATCCGATCAACATACATTTGTTTTTTGAATCCAAACTTTGAAATTGATGACCAGACGCCCCCAGCCCTATATGGTCTAAATGCTTCGCTGACCGGTTACCCGATATAATGTACAGTTCACTTTGGGGAGGAGAGATCATCTATCATCACCATATAGGTGTTTTCCGTTTTTTTCAGTCCAAACTCCTCTCGACACGTCTGGCACCAAGGTTGGAGGAGACATCCCCTTATTCTTTTTTTCCTGGTTTCTTTTTCAGATCCCCATGTCCCCTCCTACCAACTGCCTTTCCCAGCTATTAGAAGACTTTTTTTTTTCTCCCTTGAGCCGCCATCTCTTATGTGGTAGATTAAATAGTGGTTCGTATGTCGTTTGAAGAGTATTCTTCTCTTGTGTGCTATTCGTTACAATGTCTGTTTCGGTGGTATTATTACAATGCGGCGTGCTCGGCATGTCGCTCGGGGACGGGGAAGAATGACTGTCGTGCAATCTGCGCAAAATGATCACATTAGCTATTGGTCGAGCATTTCATCTTACGGCTTATGCAGCCGTCATGCATGTCGACTTACCGCCCAGACACCGGCTAGGGAGGCCACTAGACCGCCGGAAATCATCATTGGCCGAACACCCCTGGTGCTCTTGAAAACCATACCGCTGAGCCCACCAGCAGCGATTGTGTTGAAAGCGTCGTGCTCACCGCGTAGGAATCCAATCAGCGAGTTGATGCAGTTGTATGTGATGGCGACAACACCGGCGTTGTTGCCCAGGAATGGACCCCGCCTTGTCATGGCGTTGAGAACGGCATTGAGTCGCAGCTTAGGGGGCTGGCCGGCAGACCTCCGCAGACCCTCTTGGAATCCCCATGCACCTCCTATCGACAGTGCCGTCAGGTAAGTAATACCGGTGCCGTAGCAAAGGTCGTCGGTGAATCCTCGAGAGGGGAGAACGGATTGGCCGCCCGGCAGGTCGGACAGCGTTGAGTCTTCGAGAGAGAGGTATTCCAGGGTGTCTCTGTTCAATCCAGCGAGGGGATGTAATTGTGAGGGATCCGCGAAAGCCGAGCTCTGCAAGAAGGACTCAACGCCCGCACCTTGGGTTGGGTCGTAGAGGTGGGTGGTCGGAGGGGCAGCATCGGGAGTGAAAGGCTGGTGTTGCTGCTGCTGCTGCTGCTGCTGGGCAGGCTTGTTGCCTCCGGTGAATGCATTCCACAGAGAAGACATGCTGGGCGACTGGTTCTGGGCCGAAAAGTGCTTCGGAAACGAGTGCTGCGAGGGTCGATGACAAGATGAACTCTCGCAAACCTGTCGCAAAGCCGGAGGATCCTGCTAAGGCGTCTCCGACTCTGGCCAAAAAAATTTCGGGAACAAGCGCAAAGTGGTCCGGTTGCGGATTAGCGCGCTCACGTGATGCTACGCTTTGAAGAATCAAGAAAGTTCTGGTTTATATTACCGGTAGATTATTGCGCTTATAAGCTCCTAGCTCGGCTAATGAAAGTACCAGCAGCATCTTGCGTTCTTTTACAACTAGAAAGCGGCAAGCAACGGATGGCCAATACATGCAGCCTTGGATTGAGCAAGACTGGAGCAGTACGTGCCTCTATACAGTAGCGCCAAGCACAGCGAGCAGCACTTGGCCCTTGCATTGTCTGTTTCTCACACTGCCAAAACTTTTCTGGCAATTTTTTTCACAGACTACATAGTACGGCAATGGTAGCATTTTCCCAGATTATACCGCTGAAAACACACAATTATCCGACTTCTACGCGTAATCCCTCCCCCGGCAATTCGAATCCATGTCACCCGCTCTATCAAAAAATAAAGATAAAATAGCAAAAATATGTTGAGAGACACCCACAGTCACAGCCCTCTAGAGGCGTCGACTCGCGGCTGATAGGAAAAGTGTATCACATGGTATTTTCTTTAGGAGGCCGGGAACGGAAGGAAACCCACAGGGAATCAGGTTAACCCTCAGCAAGCCGCATAGCGGAGCCGCCATTTGAATTATTAAAACACTTGACGGTGTAGGAATAACCCAACTGATGATGTAGGAAGAAGAAGAAGAAAATCAAAAAAGTTCTGCAGCCTCGGACGACTTTTATTCTTGGTTGAGAAGTGGAGCTCTGCGCTAAGCTGCGTCAGGGATGGAAATTCATTTCGCCGGAGGAAAGGCAAGGCTAAAGAAGAAAAAAAAGGTACTATTACTACTATTTAAGTGATACATTTTTATTATTTAGGCAATGCTTTTACTTGATAGTAATAAAAATCTACTGCTTAAATAATGATATTTATTATAACAAAAGGAGAAAAACCCTAAGAACTTCATAACATTTAAGAGCAGCGACTTGAGGTAGTGCTGCGAGAATGCCCAAGGCTCTAAGCTGCAGATTTCCGGGTAGTAGCTGCTTGAAATATAGTGTCTAAAAGCACCTAGACGGCACTGTGTCGTGATGCATGTAAATGCCAAGCAGCCAGAGATTCTCGCTCCACCATCTGCGCCCGATGGCCAAATCTTCAAGCTTCCAAGGGTCTCGATACTCCAAAGATGCCATTTCCATTCGTTCTACCCACAACTTCGGCCTTTTCCTTCTCGTCGTCGTTTAGCTGCGATTCTCACCCTTCACTGCCCCTCAGCGCAAGCACATACCGCGGGGTTGTCAGAGACGCGCTTAAGAAGCACAAGCGGCTCCCTCCTCCATCGCAGACGTCGAATCTCCGCACTGTCATCTCCAGCTTGGAGCAGTATCTTCCGTATCTGCTGGCGATTGATGCTGGGCTAAGCAACCAGTTGGTTGGCGGCGAGGCCGTCAGCACCATATTGGAAACGACGCCGTCCATCTCATGGAGACCAACGCTTTCTGGCGACATTGTGCCGGGGCGTGAGCGCCCCCGAGTCAAGATTATGTCTCTCGAGCATGAGATTTATTTTACTCTTTCTACTTTGGGCTTCGCCCATGTTTTAATGGCCAGGGCGACGCTTCAACCCCTTTATTCCACAACTACAGAGTTCCAGGGCACGCAAGAACGGACAACTGCCATGACAACGGGAACCAAGTATCTGCTAGAATCAGCTTCCATATACAATTACATTGCCGCAAGAAGTGAGCAAGTTGGTAGCAACCCCCCTTGCGCTGACATCTCTCCTGCGACTCTCCGTGCTTTGGCCTCTCTGTGTCATGCAGAGGCAACGTTGCTGGCCGTGTTGAAAGATGATCCTTATCTTGCAGCTGTAGCCCAGGATAGGAACAAGAACGATAAGGAGTGGATGTTTAAGGCTCCGGATATTCCGAAAGTTAGAGCTCATCTCTATGCTCGTCTCTGCCTAGCTGCATCTGAGCATGCTGCAAAAGCTGCGGCATTGTGTCAGTCAGCCAAATCCGGATCAACCGGCATTAGTCCTGGATTCTTACGATATCTCGAGGACTTACGGCGAACTAGTCGAGCAAAAGCTTGTCGGTTCTTTGGCATTGACGCTGAGCTGGGAGGAGAGGCGGCGGAAGGCATTGCTTGGGCGCGCGCCGGTCTACACGAACTTGGCGTGGAGGTCAAGGATGAAAAGAAAGGACTGGGCTTTAGTCGTGCGATTAAAGGGCTCAGCGAGAAGAGAGAAGATCGCCGGGTTGACAAAGAGGCTGCTTGGGGGGCTGATGCCGGCAAGTCGGAGGAGACTAGAGTTCTCGAAATGCTTCACGCGAAGTGGAACAAGATTAATGATACGGTAAGAACGCTGCGTCAACTTTTTTGCCTTTTTATTTTTTTTTATTTTTATTTTTTTATTTTTTTTTATTGATTAACTGGCATCACAGATGAACACACGGCCTATTCCACCGATAGGTGCACTAATAAACAAAATGCCATCAGGCCGCGAGATCCATACAGTCAAGCCCTACCAGCCCCCTGTTCTAGATCGAGAGGTGTTGGAGGCTATGCGGGCTCCTCCAGACCAAGCCGAGGACGTTGGCGGAGAGGCGAGCTCTGACGACGAAACCTTGGTAGAGGGGCCGGCTTCTACAACTGGCGGTGCGCCTAGGAGCTCATATTACTAGAATACATACTTGGAAATATTTATGGGTTCTAGGTTGTGATTCTTGTGACAATTTGCATTTGGCAGGGACAAGCCCATTAACCTCTAAAGTTGCTAGTCCTTTACCACTGAGATCCTTCTTCACTCCAAGGCACAACGTCTCCCAGTGTCGAAGTGTCCGCTGATACCGTAGTCGATCCAGGTACTGTAGTCGGTTCTGGCACTGTAGTCGGTTCTGGCGTTGTAGTCGGCTCAGACACCGTAGTCGGCGCCGGCGCTGCAGTTGACTCTGGTGTTGCAGTTGATCCTGGTGTTGCAGTTGATCCCGATGTTGCAGTTGACTCTGGTGTTGTAGTTGATCCCGGTGTTGTAGTTGATCCCGGTGTTGCAGTTGGTTCCGGCACTTCTTTCGCCGGGATGGTAGGGCCCCGTGGGAGAATCTGTGGAGTCTTACGGCTCCGCGGGACAATAGCATTGAGATCTGCTGGACATGGAGGCGTGGAGATATTCCAAGGCTTGCAGTCTGGAATACAGCTACATCGATTCAACCAGGTTAGCAAAACCACTCTCGGCCTAGCATCATAGATGATACAGCAAACATACTCGTTAAATGGGATACCGCAGCTATTTATGCCATCCACGCACACAGTGATTGTGCTGCAATCCAAAATCTCTCCTGGGGCGGGTGTTGGTACAGGTGTTGGATAATAGGTCTTGATAATGGGAGCCACACAGGGAGGTGGTGCAGGAGCTGATTCAGTACAGGGATCGTAGCAGCTGGTAGATTGTTATGTCAGTATATCGTCTACTCTGGTACGAGGCATATGTAAATTTTGGAAATTATATGAGAAATGAGAAGAAGAAAAGGGAAATCGCGTACAGTCTATATGGTTGGCCGCAGTCATCTACCCCGTCGATGCAGGTTGCTCCGCAGATTGTATCGGTGGCCTTTGGCGCTACCAGGGCAGATACTCCTCCAATAAGAGCTGCAGCCAGCATCGCGCGTTTGGTAGCCATTATGCTGTTAGGAGGTGATTGATATTAGCAAGTATATAGTAAGAATGCAGTAAGAATAGGGCCGAAAGTCTGGCTAATCATATATACGTGCGAATGAAATCCAGATCAAATTTATCGTGCTCGTACAGGATAAGTCGTGCCTGCCCTCAAATCATCAAGCACATTGAGATGGGATAGAAACGAATCGTGTATGTCCAGACAGACGATTCCAGGGACGGGCCGGCTTTATAAGGGGTGCGCATGCTTGAGACACTGGTGTTTTACTGAGCATGCTGATCTGCCATAACGACCGATTCTTGGAATGCATGAACTGCCTGTTCCAATAGTAAAGGGCGTGATATTAAAAGCCAGTCAGATACTAATACCACCACAGCCTCAATGGCGAGCCACGAGGAAATAACAGTAGAAAATATTTAAAACCGTGTCTTTCTAGTCGAACATAGATGCGCATCAATCCAAATGATGATTAGACGCAACGGTAATCGATGGTGAGACATATGCTGCCTTTGGCACCCATCCTTTGGGCGTTTTAAAGTATTTTACCAAACCTGGAGAGAGAAAAGTGGCCAAGAATCCACAAAGTTTTAAGAAGAGAGCGTGGCATTGGAATTTTCAAATCATATCTTCACAGCAGCTGGAACAAAGGCACAGACAGGGGTGAATTAGCTGTTAAATAGAAGCGTATGGCGTATGGATGCCTTGTCTTAATAAAGAATCTTTCCCAACGCGATATCGGCTTTTAGATATGCAATGCAAGCAATTAACAATACACCCGGTGCTTAAAATTAGAAGGCTCAGGCAGAGTTGAGCTAGCGGTATCAAGCATTATTGAACTCATATCACACGAGACTGACTGCCTTTAAAAGAATAACAAGTGCATGGTATCACACAGAGCCATCACAAATGTCTATGAGATCATTCCCCGATTCTGAAATGGGGAGCGAGACCATGCGCGCCGAATCAGTGGCATCATTTACTTTTGATAGCGAGCCACCACTGACCTGCTCATCTTCAATTACATTCCCGGAAAACTATATCCAAATTCTCCGTTGTGATTGCGTAGAATTCTGATTTGATACTGCCAGCGGCGCCAACGCAGCCCAATGACCAATACTCCCAGGAAAGTAAAGCCAGAACCAGAGTCAATAATATTCCGTGATAATGTATAAACCCCTATATAGATTATCGTACACAGGATACTAAAGTGCAAAGAATAGACTTCTTGATTGCTGCAACACAATCGAAATTACTTTATGTTCAATGTGTTACAAGGCAAAAAGCTAAGCCTTTATAATTTTGACTGGAAATCTTCTACCTTTGTAAGTGTACATGGTAGTCAAATATATAAAGACTAACCGTCTTATTAAACGCATATTGTTCTCTTCAAACGCGGGCCGTACTGTCACACTTTGATGTGTAATTAATTTACCAGCTACCTATACAAGCTACCTATACAAGCTGAAAGAATGCGCCATCAGTCATAACCCAACACCTTTTTTTTTTATGCCCCGATAGACATCTGCTTCTTGATCTCGGCAATGGCCTTGCCGGGATTCAGGCCCTTGGGGCAAGCGCGCGTGCAGTTAAGGATGGTGTGGCAACGGTACAGGCTCATCGAGTTCTCGAGCTTGGCCTTGCGCTCAGCCGTGCGCTCGTCTCGAGAGTCGACCAGCCAGCGGTAGGACTGCAGCAGGATGGCGGGGCCAAGGTACTCTTCGGAATTCCACCAGTAAGAGGGGCAGGAAGTTGAGCAGCAGGCGCAGAGAATGCACTCGTAGAGACCATCCAGCTTCTTTCGGTCGGCCTTGCTCTGACGGTACTCCTTTCCCTAATGAAGTTGTCAGCGTAACTCATTCACATGTCAAAAATCTGGGGACGTCGGCGTACATCTTCGGCGGGGGTATCGCGCTGCAGGTAAGGCTGGATGGACTTGTACTGCTTGTAGAAGTGAGTCAAGTCGGGGACCAGATCCTTGACAACGTAGGTGTGCGGCAGAGGGTAGATCTTGACATCCGAGGCAGATTCGGTGGGGATTCGGCACAGGCATGCCAGGGTGTTCTGGCCGTTGATGTTCATGGCACAGCTTCCACAAATGCCCTCTCGGCAGCTCCTCCGGAAGGTCAGCGAAGGATCCTGCTCGTTCTTGATCTTGATCAAGGCGTCCAGGATCATGGGGCCGGTCTTGTTGAGGTCGATGGAGTAGGTCTGCAGCCGCGGCTTCTCGGTCGGGGTATCAGGGTTCCATCGGTAGATCTGGAATGACTTGATCCGGGGCTGCTCGGTCTCGCTGACCGACGCCATGGACCGTGAGAAGACGGCACTGGGTCGGAAAGCTGCCCTGGAAGAGCTGAGGATTCGCGAAGAGGAGCGGAGAGCGGCCATGATTGCGCGCGGGTCGATGGCGACGATGTGTGTCGGAGATGTGGATTTGCCTGCGAATTGCTTCTTTTGTAGATCAGATCCAGCCAAGCCACGCGGCTGAGGTCTCCTCGAAAGTTGAGAGCGGAGAGTCGATTTCCTCACGGCGACCGATCAATTGAGAGCTGCAACTTCGGGCGGCTTGAAGTCTCGTCGTCATGAAAGTGCTAAGAAGCTGGAAGTGGCTCTTCCTCGGCTATAGGGTCTTGATGAAAGCTACTGCGCGGCCAATCAAAACGGCGCCATTGACAATTCGGCTAAGCAGGAGAAAGCCGGAACACATGCAAGAGACTTCCGTCCGACAGCTGCGGCGCCACACTGTGGCGTAAAGTCATAGTGGCTTATAGCCCGAACATTCTAGGACAGCTCATTCAAAAAGTATCCACAAATCCTTTCCGACTTACTGACATCAAGTAGGAGGTAGAGCCCATTACTAGTAGTAAGAGATATAGAAAGAGGTATTACAAGGTGCTGGTACAGCCCGTGAAGACATAATCAACGACTAAATACTTTACAGAGGAAATAGAGAAAGAAAAATAGAATAAGAGAATTGCATGTGTGCCTGCAACATGGCCACAGGCTGGCGGTATTGAATCTGCTGGCTGGACTGCGTCTTACGGGTATACACTCCTTCATTCTTTTTTGAGAAGACAAGTTTGGCTTATTCCTACTTTTAGTCTTACAACAACTCTAAGTCAGTGCTAAATGGAACATTACTGTCGATTAAAGCGGGGGATCACGTTGCCATCTTTGGCCGAACAGGCACCGGCAAGACTTCTCTAATACTCTCCCTTTTAAAGATGCTTGAGATTGTTCGAGGCGGCATCTCGGTAGATGGTATAGACTTATCAACTCTAAATGTGAAAGTATGCTCACGCATAGACGTTGTTTCTGATGAGGACATCATACAAGCACTTCATCGTGTACGACTATGGAGCATTGTTGATGAGCAAGGAGGGATAGATGAAGAGATTGACCTGTCGTATTGGTCAGCTGGCTAGAAGCAGCTCTTATGTTTTGACTAAGCCATGGCGAAGAGTCGCAGGATCCTCATACTAAATGAGGCAGTGAGTAAGTGAGATAACTCGACTGCATCCCAATGCTAATGAATGGTCCTTTTTTTTCTCGTTTTGCCTTCATCTACCTTTACTACTGGTCATAATAGTGTTGATCATGAAGCCGAAACAACCATGCAAGAGATTATTGACACTGACTTTAAAGAATGCACTGTACTTGTGGTCATGCATCGCCTGGAGCACAGTCGTCGTTATGACAAAGCTGCTCTTTCGAAAATGGAGAGTTTTTGGGATGCAATGACCGAAATGCTGCTGTCTGGGATATTAATCTCGCAAAGCTTTATTCATCGTATTGAATTAGGGAATCGTGAAGTAATATTCACAAACGCATCTTTGCTAGTAAATGCACACCAAGTCAAAATCATCGCAGATAATCTGACTCGTGAAGAGTCAATTGAAGACCATGATCATCATTTCTTGGATTTCAGAATATTTATCAGCATTGAGAGGAATATCTTTTATATATGTATGTTTCAAACCCATCAAACTGCAATATTATTTCTCAACTCCTAGCTAAACAACATTTTCATAAAGCTCAGCATCTTCCCCCACCTCGTTGCTGTGCGATCTCGGAGCCCCCCTGGAACATTTTTTTTTTTCATTGCCCGATTAGGCAAGCTTTGTTGAGCAGCCAGCCAGCCCCTCAGCCAATTTTGTGTTCCCCTTAGATCCCATGATAACGAAAAAAAAATATCGCGAAGCTCTCATACACAAAGGCACTCTATCATGTTTTTTTTTTAGGTCATCAAACAAACATACAATTAAGAATGTCCATCCGGACCTTTCCTGCCCTCTCTATCTAAAAGTATGTAGTACAAAAAAAGGCGATAATTTTGAGGAATCATTAGGGGCTATGTGGCGGGGGTGCATCGGCACTGTAAGGTCATTTTATTTCCATTTACTGGGAGAAGTAGTGGTTCTCGTCGGTGGTACGTCCGCGGATGTACTGAGGCTCGGTGCCCCTGACGTAGATGTCCTCGAAGAGAATATCGGGCTTGGCCTCGGGGACGGCCATAGCCTCAGCGGCGGCAACCTCCTCAGCAACGTGGTTTCGGGCAGCCTTGTCAAGGCTCTTCAGTTCCTCCTCAGTGCTGACCTCCCAGTCGAGGATCTTCTGCTTGAGTCCGGCAATGGGGTCGTTGGTTGAGCGCATGCGCTGAATCTCCTCACGGGTACGGTAGGTGGTACCAGGGTCAGACATGGAGTGACCACCATATCGGTAGGTGACGTATTCGAGAACCATAGGGCCCTTGTCGGCAACGGTCCAGTCCTTACCGTACTTGACGGCAGCCTTGACGGCAAGGACGTCCATGCCGTTGACCTTCAGACCAGGAATGTACTGTCCACGCTTGTAGTAGTCGGTCAAAGCAGAGGAACGAGCAGCAGAAGTACCCATACCATACTTGTTGTCTACGGTGTGTTAGTCGTCCATCTTGTTCGAATAGCTCAGAATACATGTTTCAACTTACTCTCACAGCCGAAAAGAGCAGGGAGATTCCACAGCTTGGCCATGTTGAAAGCCTCAAAGACCTGGCCCTGGTTGCTGGCACCATCACCATACAGGATGATGCTGGCGTTCTTTCGGCCCTCGTACTTGTGGGCAAAGGCAAGGCCGGCACCGACAGGAACCTGAGCGCCGACAATACCATTACCACCGTAGAAGTTCTTGGCGAACATGTGCATAGAACCACCCTTTCCGTAGGCAATACCCTCACGGCGACCAAGCAGCTCGCCAATGATGGATCGGACAGTACCGCCACGCATCAGGGCGAAACCGTGGCATCGGTAAGAAGTGATGATGTCGTCCTCCTTGGTAACAGCGTGCTCAATACCGACAGCAACAGCCTCCTGACCAGTAGACAGGTGGCAGAAGCCGCGAATCTTCTTCTCCTTGTACAAACGGTCGGCAGCCATCTCCATTTGTCTGAGCGATTATTAGTATTTTCCCTGGCAAAGCAGTTGTTTAAGGCTCTCGTTGCTCCGTACCTGATGGAAACCATATCGTAGTACATCTGCTTCAGCTCCTTCTTGGTCACGTCAATGGTGTAAGGGGGAGGGTCCAGCTCGTAGGTCTCGAAGCTCTCGTCGCTGAGAGTAACCTGGAAGGGCTCATCATCGGACTGTGCGGGACAGCGGTTAGTCTCCTTTCACGACGCTTTCCGCCAGCCATTGGCTCTCGAGAACATCCAATCCGTTCGTCCCATTGCTCGAAATTCCATGCTGAGACACGAAGAAAAGGCGTATCGAACATACCTTGGGCACCGACTGGGAGAGAGAGGCTGAAGCGGCATCGGTGGTGACGGCTCGAGTAGCGAGGGCAAAGGACGCAGGGGCCCTGGTGCGCAGAGGCGCAGCCCTGGGAACTCGAAGAGCTGCTCTGGAGAACATGGCGACGACTGGATGCGCCTCTCAGGAGTTCTGTGGAAGAGGTTGCAGGTGAAGATGGCAAAAGGGCTCTTAGAGCTGCTTAGCTTTGCGAAATTTGGCAATGTTGAGCATGGAGGTTTGATTGTTGGATCGAGCTAGGCCGCAACAGGGATAGGGCGGGATTAATTTGCGTGGGGCGCGAGAAAGAGAAGAAAAAAAAAGATATGGGTGTTTCAGCGATAAGAGGTTACGCCGCAGTTACTCCGACAATTCGATTCTTCCTTTTCCTCGCAAGAACTGCTTCGAGCGAAGCCTTGCATAGGCATTGATTGGTTTCCAAAAAAGTCCTGAGGGCGCTTGTGAGAGGTTCATTACGGTCAGTCAAGAAGGAGTTGGCAATGTCTTGGTGAGATTGGCCCAAAGCTGCATAGTGAGCTTTATATACCGACAACCCCTGGCCTGCTGATAACTCATGCGGATGTGCATGGTGATAACCCCCGCTTGTCTGGTACGGGTAATGACGGCGTCGAGGTATTGGAGAACATTTATAAGTCCCACTAGCAAAGTCCGTGCTATTTAAGAAATATAACACTGGTCGGTGGTGAGCTTTGCACAGAGCTCTGAAGAGATTTACTGTAACAACCTTTGGAATCCCATGAGCACGCCTGGGTGATAGAGCAGGCGAAGTGTCTGCCGGATGATGACGAGTTCCAAAGCTGGTTTGGAATCCGGTTTGGAATCCCAACGCCTACGTGATCGAGCAGGAAGTGCTTGCTGGGTGATGACAAGTTCTAAAGTTTCTTAAGAGATCTTGGAGCAATCATAATTCAATCACAACTCGATCCAAATCCGCACTTGAATTACACTTCTGGTTGATACAACACGAATTCTGATTAATCAAATAATCCAGAGGAGAGCATATTAACGGCATTGGCTTTATCTTAAAAAATGAAGTCTATAAGCCGCGGCAAGGTTTAGTGTTTCGGATTGCATTTTCATGAAATTAAACGTAGTTCGGCCGCTTTCATTGCAACGCCAACTTGAAGAACGTCGCTGTTAAGACAACGACGCTCAATCTCAAGTGTCACTAATAATGAGAAAAACGGATTCTTAATCCTTCTTGATGAGCCCGACTAATCTGTTGTTTCTCGGGTTTCGACGTGGATAATATTGACGAATTTTGGTCTCAGCGAAAAACGGACAGGAAAAAGGCGGCCGCTCATGCGGTGTCTTTCAAGGCCTTGGAACGATCTGATATAAATCGCCAGGAAGATGACATGATGAACAACGTCAATCTTGCGCTGGATCTGGTGATGGGGAATGATAAGGGATAAGAGCAAGTTTGCGAATAACTGTTGTCGTGGCACTGTAATATTGAATCTGACACTGAGAGTCGGTATTCTCGCGATCAAGGCTTATTTATGTATACTTCATTGTGCAATCGATTATATCCTTATTTATGTGATAACCCTTTGTTGTATACTCTGTATGGAGTAGATTTTAACTAGACTACTTTCTGACCAGTTCCTGCGCCCCTTGCCTGTTTTGGATGCGCCGAGACATAGACTTTCCAGGTAGCTTTGCACCGTGCCGGGCCATCCGCAGGAGACTACTATGATGCCTTGAAATTCACGTGAGGAAATATTAACGCCAGTCAGTGCACTGTGTTTTGTACTGTTTATTACCTAAGGCAGTCCGCTATTTATACGGAACACAGGTGCCAAAACCAAGAGCATAGTCACGTGATCTTCGCGTCGCATAGCCCCACCCCAAGCAGCAGGCAGAAACGCGTGGGTTAATTGATTCTCGCGCTTCTGATCTGACCCGCGTTATGCTAGTAGCTGGGCTGCACAGAACCAGCTGTCGGTGCCTAGGCACCAATACCGCTAATTTACCAGCTCGACCTCGCTATAAATATTGCTCTGTCCACACCTTGGCTCTTGGGAGATTTGCATCAACTCAATCGATTCGTCGCTGGCCATCTGCATCTGCGGGTGCATCTTTTAACGTCATGGCTCCAAAGCAGGCAACTCTGGGGTATGTGAAGCCGTCGCAACAGACGATAGGGTGTGTGGGCTGGAATTGATGCTGCATGTTACATGACGCCGTGGTGTGCTTGACGTCGAATTGGCTTGCTAATTGTGGTTGGTACATAGAAAGTTCTTTGGGGTGAAAGCGGCTGCACCAGCAAGACAAACAACACTGGCTTTTGCGACCAAGGCGGGGAAGAAGGAAGCCGACAAGGTTGAAGACGAGTCTGAGGGCGATGCAAGCACAAAAGAGAACTCAGATCCAGAGAAGGGTAAGACGATTTGCCATTCTCCTGCTCCCAGCCAGAGAGTTTAATAGTTGACTCGTGATGAAAAGATTCCAAAAAACGGCCGCGGTCACCAAAAAAGAACACCGAAGCAAAGCCCAAAGTAGACGAAGAAGAAGATGAAGCTCCAGTTTCAAAAAGAGCACGACGGACAAGAGTCAAGGTTGAGGATGACGAAGATGAAGCTCCTCAGCCGTCCCCGAAGAAAGAAGCTCCGAGTAGCCCCCCGGCTAAGAGGAAGAGGTCGCAGAGTCCCAAGTCAAGCCCGAAGTCGAGGTCGCAGTCGCCAAAGGCAGCTAAGATAAAGAAAGAGAGCGAAGATGTTGCTGAGAAGGCTGCAAAGGAGGAAGAGCAATCTTCGGAATCAGCGTCAGAGGCTGATAGCGATGCCGAACCAAAACCAACTGTTACTGCCAAAGCACGCAAAGCTCAGCAAACAATGCTTCAGAAGAAGGAGAAGGATGCATATCCTGATTGGCAGCCTGGCACCCCGGTACCATATGCAGCCCTTTGCAAGACCTTTTCGCTTATTGAACTGACGACGAAACGGTTAATCATCATGGAGTATTGCTCAAAGTTTCTGCGCCAGGTTATGCGGCTCACCCCTGATGATCTCTTGCCTACCGTCCTGCTCATGATCAACAAGCTGGCTCCTGATTACGCCGGCATTGAGCTTGGTATTGGTGAATCATTAATCATGAAAGCTATCGGCGAAACCACTGGAAGAAGTCTCCAGGTCATCAAGGCGGACCAGAAAGAAATTGGTGACCTGGGTCTCGTGGCTGTGAAGAGCAGATCGACGCAGCCAACCATGTTCAAGCCGAAAGCGCTGACAGTAAGAGGCGTTCATCAAGGCTTGATGAACATTGCGACGGTTACTGGCAACGGTGCCCAAGGTCGCAAAGTTGATGGTATCAAAAAGCTTTTATCCTCTTCGGATTCTCATTTAAAAGAGAAGGTGGATATCACCAAGGACAAAGGCGGTCCAAGCGAAGCAAAGTACATTATCCGATTCTTGGAAGGAAAGCTTCGACTTGGCCTGGCAGACAAGACTGTTTTGGTTTCATTGGCTCAAGCTGTTGTAGCACATGAAGCTGAGGCGAGAGGAAAGATCCCCACTACCTCGGAATTGGAGAATGGCGAGTCTATTCTCAAGACAGTTTACAGGTATGTACCTTCTTCTGGTTCCTACGGACTCGAAATTAACGAGAGATAGCGAGCTACCGAGCTACGATGTCATTATTCCAGCCATGATGAAATACGGCATCGCCAATCTGAGAGATCACTGCAAACTACGACCTGGCGTGCCCCTGAAGCCTATGTTGGCCAAACCAACAAAGGCCATCACAGAGGTCTTGGACCGATTTGAAGGCCAGAAATTCACATGCGAGTACAAGTATGACGGTGAACGTGCTCAGATCCATTATGTGGCCAAAGGCGCCCCTCAGGATTTGGATGCGGCTACCCAAGGATCGACCATGCAAATTGAGTCAGGTGTTGCCTGCATTTTCTCTCGAAACTCGGAAGATCTATCCAAGAAGTATCCCGACGTTCTTGAGAAGCTCAGTACATGGGTCAAGGAAGACACAAAGAGCTTCGTTCTCGACTGCGAGACTGTAGCTTGGGATGTTACTGAGAAGAAAGTATTGCCTTTCCAGCAGCTCATGACTCGCAAGAGGAAGGATGTAAAGGCCGAGGATATTAAAGTCAAGGTCTGCGTTTTCGCCTTTGACCTGCTATTTCTGAACGGAGAAGCGGTCGTGGAGAAGTCTCTTCGCGAGCGCCGCGAACTTCTCAGCACAGCGTTTGTTCCAACTGAAGGCGAGTTCCAATTGGCAACTCACATGAACGGCCAAGAGTTAGATGAGATTCAGACATTCTTGGATGAGAGTGTCAAGGCATCTTGCGAGGGTCTAATGGTGAAGATGTTGGATGGAAAAGAAAGCGGGTACGAGCCGAGCAAGCGAAGCCGAAATTGGCTCAAGGTAAATATGATTGTCTATGAATGCTATACTCAACTCCAGCTAATACCGGATAACAGGTTAAAAAGGACTATCTCTCTGGTGTTGGCGACTCGCTTGACCTGGTTGTCCTTGGCGCTTACTATGGCAAGGGCAAAAGAACATCAGTTTATGGTGCATTCTTGCTGGCCTGCTACAATCCTTCTACCGATATGTACGAGACAGTCTGCAACATTGGCACAGGCTTCTCGGAGCAAGTCCTCGAAGACCTCCATGCTCAGCTCTCCGAAATTACAATAGCCCGCCCCAAACCTTTCTATTCACACTCTACGGGCGGACAGCACCAACCTGACGTGTGGTTTGAGCCACGCTATGTGTGGGAAGTTAAGACGGCAGACTTGACCCTTAGCCCTCGGTACAAAGCTGGATGGAAAGAAGGTGTAGATCCAGCAGGCGAGAAGGGCATCAGTCTGAGATTCCCCCGATTCATCAAGATTCGAGACGATAAAAAACCCAACGAAGCGACGAGCAGCAGGCAAGTTGCGGAGATGTACAGAAAGCAGGAAAGCGTGACGAAGAACAAGGGTCCATCAGTGGATGATGACTTTGAATATTAATTGAAACTAATACAAAGGAAAGATTAGACGACTATCTATGGGTATTTTTATATATCAATACCTGGGACGGGTGGGAATTGGATTTCTTCTTTAGGCAATGGCCCTGTGTATGAGTTATGAGATGCATTGATTAGAATCTCTTGTTTTATTAGCTGAGCACTATTTTGTATGTCACTACTATGCAATATATGCCAAATTTCAGCCTTCTTCTTCATTCATATTGTCAAATATTGAAATGTCAAATAACTACTCCTCTAATACAATTCTAAAGAAATCTTAGATATCGCAAAATACGTTCCTGCAACTCCATATCCCGCTCTATAATATTGACCCCCTATCCGTATCATCTGCATCATCTCCCGGCCGCAGGAGGCCTCTCTGCTCCTCATCTCCACCCTCGTCCATAATCCCGCTCTCTTGCTCCCTTGTCCGGGCTCCGGCTCTAATGGGCGCAGAAAAATCGGATGTGCGCCGTGTTTCGTCCGCGCCGTTGAGGACGTACCAAATGTCCTTTTTCGTGAGCAGACCTTGCAGGACACCACGGTCGGTGAAGAGCATGTATCGCAGACCCAGTTTCTGGAAGTAAGACACGACGAGGTGCAAGCTCGTGCGAGAGGGCAATGTTAAGGGAGTTTGGTCCATCCAGGGCCGGAGATCGAGCGTCGTTCGAGGGTCTGCCAGAGGTTGGTGGGAGAAGTAGGCCTCTGTTTCGGGGGGAAGATTGCGTGGAGATTTGGACGCTGTTTTGAGGTTGTAGCTAAGCTCTGCGCGGGAGATGTAGCCTAGCATGATTGCGTCTCGAGGATCCGAAATGACAGGAAAGCCACGGTGAGGGTGCATCTCGAGAATGCTATTGAGGGAGGCGATTGTGTGTCCCGTGGCGGTGAGAACAATGAGATCTTCAACGCGGGTCATGATATCGGCGACGGGGACATCGGGAATAGCCACTTCGGCGCTATTATCGAGGAAGGGATATTCATTAAAGTGAATCCAGGATTCGTAGATGCCGCGTCGGGAAAAGGCATCGCCGACCCATTTGGAAATCATGACGGCAACCATGATGGGCAGCACGTACGTAAGAGCGCCGGTGAGCTCAAACATGATGACGACGATGGAGACGGTCATGCGAGTGACGCCCGCCAGAGCCGCCGCCGCTCCGACAATGGCATATGTGGCGGGTGTGACGCATGGCACGTCAGGAGCGCAGGTTTTGAAGAGGAAGAAGCCGCGGGCATTATCCACCCAAATCTCCATCAAGATGCCCATGGCTCGGCCAACCAAGGCGCCGATTGCCATGGAGGGCAGGATGATTCCGGCTGGGATCTGGAGGCCAAAAGTGATGGTGGAAAGAAGGAAGCCGACGAAGGCGGCGAAGATTAGGAGTACAATGGTGCCGGCTGACGCTACGCCCGTTTTGCATAGGCCAATCTGATCGTCCAAGTTTTGAGAGCATTCGGTGAATAAATTGGACACAAGGTCAGAAGCTTGAAACTTCATGTAATGGTTGGGGTAGTTTACAAGCGCAGTGAGGAGGGCCACTGCCAGGACTTGCGTTATAGGGCCGGGGAGCCAAGATTTTGATTTCTTCCATCGAGCGACGGCCATGTTAGCCTTGATGAAGAGGCCGCCGTAGACACCCTTTTGATTTCAATTGTTAGCCAGCTCATATAGAATTAGAGAGTCCCAAAGGAGAGTCTACTTACGCCAATAATGCCTAGTATGGCATACGGCAAGATCTCAAAGCCCTGCCAATCATGGCTATACTTTGTCTGATACATGACCAGCTTACCAGATCTAAAGGGGTCGAAAGCCTGGAGGATGACGGCAGCGGCCATTGCGCAGACGAAGCTCTGCCACATGGTTTTATCTGGGAAAAAGTATGAAATTTGCTATTTTCAGGAATTAGAACCCAGATGCATCAGCCCTTTTAGGTTAATGAATCTCTCACCTCAAGACTGAACAGCACTCCTCCAATAGGAGATCCAAAGGCTACCGAAATGCCAGAAGCTGCTGCAGCCGAGAGCACTTCTCGTTTTCGTGCTATGCTGGGATTAGCTGATATCTGAGGAGGAGGATTATAGATTCAACAAGCCGCCGGTTACCTTCATTGTTATTGATGTTTGAAAATAATTTGATAAACACGTTTGCGCAGCAACAAGCTACGTGTACCAGGGGGCCTTCTTTTCCTAACCACATTCCCGATGACACGGCAAGGACCTATCCCAAGTCAGCTTTATATTCAAGAACAAAGGTGAGGAAGGGGTATAGGTAAACCTTACCAAACCAAATGATTTCGTCACCAATGTCCAAGGTCCCAGGAACTTGCGGATAACGAATCCTCCCAAAACGGTCTTAATCTCGGGGATACCGCTGTGCTTGGCATAGATGGCATATTCCTGTACAAGCAGTGCCGCACAGTATGCAAAGAGGACCTGTCCAGCGTACTTAGCACACGCATGCTCTTAGCACACACATAGAGGGAAGGGGATGCGCATACCCCAAAAGCCAAGAAGAAAAAGTACTCAATGAACCACTTGCCCGCAGCGGAGTGGATGCCAAGAGCCTCGCTCCAGAACCGCCAACCCGCGCACTTGGAGCCCTGATCGTAGCCATAACAGCAAAAGTTCTTGTTCAGGTAGAAGTGCCCTCCCTCGGGGCCGCTCGTGCAGAAGCCAAGCTTGACGTCGCCCAGCCAGTCGGTCGTGATGTCGATCAGGGCCGCAATCACGCCCACCGCCAAGCCCGTCAACAGCAGCACGATCCACACCTGGCTAGCGTCCAGGAGATGTCTGATGTAGCTGACGATGCCGCCGCCCGAGCTCGACGACAGGACGCGCAGGCGCTGCCGCTCCTTTGTGTACTCGAAGATCCAGTCGATGGCCGTCAGGTCCTCGTAGGCGACGCGCCGCCCGGGGCCCTCGGCGTACCAGTCGTTGGGGATGCCATCTTTGGGGTTGCCAAAGACTTGGTCTCGCAGCGAGCCGGCGATGCTGGTCAGCGATGCGAGAGAGGCCGAGTGCTGGTGGCCATTGGATCTGTGATGCGACTGCGGAGGCGAGGAGGATGACGAGCCAGCGAGCGTCGAAAAGACTCGCAGCGGGTTCGACAGCAGCGCGGGCTTCTGCTTGCGCTTGAAGGACAATGGCGTGCTGAGATCGCCGTGGATGGGGTCGTGGTCGAGGATGTCGTGGTCGTCGTGGTCGTCGTTGTCGTCGCCTAGGAAGTCGAGCTCGTCGCGGTCTTCAGAGGAGGCGGGAGTGGCAATGGCTGGAGTGTGCGATGACGATGACGTGGAAGGCTGCTGCTGCTCTCTCGCGCGGGCTCCAGACATGATGCGCCGCTCTCTATTCCATCTCCTCGGCCTGGGTATCTGAAACCAAAATCCAATGTCGTTTGGATGAGGCACTCGCGACAGCTGAAACTAAGCAGCGCAAGGGCGGGTTTCTGGGGGCGCGCGGATGGTGATTGGCTGGCGGGGCTCAGGCTTTTGGTGGTTTACAGCCACTTTGTAGGGACTTTGTACGGTTCATAGCTGTAGAATCAACGACTTCAATGCCAATTCATTCTGACATAATATTTTCAATAATACCATCTCCTTGTAAAAATATACGCATTTCAGCACACAGCCGTTCTCCAGCGCAGAATTCTACACAGATGTCCTCTTGAAAAAGACAATGCAGAAGCCGGATTCCATCGCCTAAGTGGCTTATCCATCATCAGCAAAAAATCTTAAATGATGGACTCACAAGGGGATAAAGCCGAGACAGCATCCGCCGCCGCTGCCACTTCTCCGCAAGATGAAGCGAACATTTGCAAAATCCAGTCTCTTGTCCAGGCGCAAGACGACACCCAGCGGTTTGTTGGATTGGCGCTTCTGAAATCCGTCCTGGACAATTCTCCCGAGCTCCAGGAGAATCACGACGTTGTCCAAAGGCTGTGGGATAGTCTCCCCGCCAAGTTCCTTGACAGACTTCTGCGCACGGGGTCAAATCCGTCGAAGAAGGATTCAAAAGAGATGCTCGACTTGGCCGTGTCTGTCTTGCACACATTTGCTGCTCTCTTGCCCGAAGGGGCAACATCTCAGCCAAAGTTCACGGACAGGATACCCAGGCTTGTTAGTGCTGTATTGAATGGGTAAGCCAGGCTCTCATATGCGATTTGCATGACCTTTTTTTCTTCTTTCCTTTTACGCTTGCTAAGACTATTGCATAGATCAGAAGAAACAGTAAATATGCTGCTGCAGCTCCTCTATACTCTTGTGAGCTGTCAAGAAGGTGCTATGGCACTTGTGAGGATAGATGACTTGAGCTCCATCACCGAAATAGCGCCATCACACGCCATTGCGATGGATATTTTCCTACGCGCCTGGCTCAATGCTATGGTTGTTGTCGATGATACATCATACTTGGCAAATCATATAGATCGCAACGTACAATCGCTTGTAGCTTCATTCCGAGGCACTGACGCGGTGACGTTTCTTGAGTTTCTGGGGCAGCTGCTACGACAAGCAAGCTCAGAAGTAAGTGCAATTCTTCCCAAACGGCATTATATGAATTTTACTAAACATTGCTCGTTTTAGGTTATCCCAGCAAACCCCAAATGGCGCAGTACAGTCATCAGCTATATTCGAAATCTCGTAACCAGTCGACCAAACTCAGCAGCCCGATCAGCCTACACGAATGCGGCCGCTTCTCTTCTTCGCGTGTATCCCATAGCAGCTTCGGAGCTGATATTCAAGGCTGAAAGAAGCGATGAAAAGCCATTCTCCTATTTATTCGTCAACCTTCTTCTAATCGATATCCGCTCATCGGCTCCCTTGTTACTAGAGCAGCTCAACAAACCTGGATATTCAAACCTGTCTCGTCGACTCGCCTCTGCATTTGATATCATATGCATCTTCATCGGGCATTTGGTTCGCTCGCTGGAAGATGAGTCACTGGAGAGTCTAATCATGTCGCCAGACAATCTTCTTAAACTTCGCAAGGGGATATCGGAAACCATGTCTGTAACCATCGAATACCTGCGTGACAGATGGGACGCTACATATGCTGGAGCCATGGGACTACATCCAGACGCTCGATCTGGAAAAGCGGAAACTTCAATGGGATCACGGCTTACCCTTACTTGGGACTCTTTAGAGAATCTCGCAGACGAAGATCCCTTTATTCTTTCTGCTGTGAGAGCCCTCGCTCTATGGCTGCGCGAAGACGAAAATGATATGTTGAGAAAAGAGGCCACTGGGTTGACGGATATGTTTATGGATCTGTATCGCGGCAGTTCAGCCGAGAAGCTAGATTTTCGATCTCCGACTTTGGTTGCCCTCGAAGCGCTGGTCACATTCGAGAAGGGTCGGAACATTCTTCTTCAGCATGATGGCTGGAAGACGCTTAGCCAAGACCTCAGTGGAATCCTCCGTCAAAATGCCTCTGCCATTAGTGAAAGTGAGACGTCTCGCGGCATCGAAATAGTTCGTGTTCTTCTCCAAGTTGCCGAGGAAAGTAACGGTACCAATGAGGAGTGGATGAACCTCATCACTGCGGTCGCAGCGTGGGATGTATTTCTCCAGCAAGAACCATCTCCTCTTGTGTTGGAACTCCAGGTTGCGGTACTACAGTTGTGCTGCGCGTTATTGATTAAAGCGAGTCCCGGCATGAGAAAGAGATTTGCGCATTCTGTTAGTGCGTTGGTGGGTATTGCGACGCAGTTGGAACGAGGGATTCCGAGAGACGGCCTTTTGAGAGAGGATATTGAAGATGTATTGGGGGTTTTAGGCAACTTGTAACTCATTATGAAAACTACATAGCGTAACTAGGCAAACCTACGAAGCAGGTTTACGAAAAATGCCAACCGGGGGGAGAGAGCTGCTTCAGCTTTGCCTTTATTAACGAGATAGAACACCGACGCTAAAAGACCTTTAAAAAAAAAAAAAAAAAAAAAGGGGGGGGGGGGGGGGGGGTGACTGGTAATTGATTGTTTTTGCTGCGTTGGCCGCCTTCTGCTTCTACTGCTTCTGCTGCTTTTAACAAAGCCAAATGATATTACATTTCACCCGTTACACTTTTGAATCTGCTTCACAGCTTTGCTCAATAATGCTGTATCAGTTATATCAGTTCCTATTCCCCTAATAACTACACAATATTATCCCCCCAAAAAACATCAAATACTAGCATATTTTACTCTTCCAGATCCAACTCTTCATCACCTCGCCTCGACAGCCCCCTGCCTTGAAACTTCCCTCTCTTCCGCCAACGCAGCCATTGCCTTTGCTCTCTTCTTCTTTGCTCTGCGAATTTCAATTTCGACGTGCTCCATCTCGGCGTTGACAGCGACGAGTCTTGGGATGGCCTCTTCCACGGCCTGGATAGATAGCATTTGAGCAGTTCGAAGGGGTTGGGGTGCCAACAGACCGAACCAGTGGAGAGGGTTGTGATTCGATTTCTTTGTCTTCTTTTCATCCTTGTTCTTTTCGTCATTTCGCTGCTCCTCGGTGCTCTCTACTGGATTGTTCTGGGTGCTGGTAGCGTCTGCCTTTTCTTCCCCTTCTTTCTCTTCTTCCTTGCTGTCTTTTTCAGCCTCCTCCCGGCTCTTGCCATCGCCCGCAGCGCCATCAACGGGAGGATCCAAGTTCTTCATCGTAAAATTCGGCACGCTGTCCTCTCCGAGCTCAATATCCAGCACTCTCAGGGCGCGCATCCGCTCATCGTAGTGGTCTTGGCCATATCTCATGCCCCGCTCGCCTGTGAAGTTGGCTCTGGCAATGTTTTGATAAACGCCGGTCTGGAGCTTTGTTAGCTCCGCTCTCAGGCGCGAATACTCGTCTATGAGGGACAAGTAGCGCTCCAGTAGGGAATCAATGTGTTGCTGGTCCATTTTTTTAAGGACTTGGTTGATAGATGGTTCGAATGAGTTGAAAGGCTGACGTCAGTGCATGGCTCTTGAGATTCTGCGGTGGGGGTGTGTGAGCGAGCTGAGCCACGTTATTCGATGTTCTTTTTCAGCTACACTACCGTAGGTACTACAATCGGTGCTGAGTATTACGGAGACTTGATATGCTCTGGGAACGTGATGAGAATTGAAGATAATTTTGAAAGATATTCATTTTTCAGGCTTCTCAAAGTAGGGACATTTTACCTTCAACACGCCCCCAAACTTGGCTACGATGAAAACGAGCTGGGTAACAGAAGCTTTGTTGACTCCACACCAAAACAGCCCTACCCTTGACTTCAAGCATTGAAAAGTGATTCAGTCATATTCATGGCGAAACTCGGGTTTGTTGTTCAAAGAAGCTCGTTGCTCACCAATAATGTCAAAATACAATTCAACTTCAATTGGGCTAATTAATCAAGTTCAGCAGTAGCAAATCGTGGTTGGTGAAATCATAGGCTCAATCACTTCGCACTATTTCAGGAGGGCTTTGGCTTTCAATACTGTCCAGATATATCTACATCTAGGTTAAGGATGAGATGACCAAACTATTCCACCGATGATCTATCTAGTAGTATTGTTATAACGCTTTCGGACAATACACAGAATGCCTACGGGACACACCGCATCGACACAAAGCTCATTATGGCAGTTGCCGTGTAATCACGGGAATATGCATTGATCTTCCGTCGCGGTGCTTGGGTCGTTACACCAGCATGCAATCTATTGTCCTGCATTGTGAAGAGGCTCTCACCGAAACCGGTGAGCTGCAAGCGCAACTGCAGCGTAGCACGACAGGCAATCCCGTGGGCGCATCGCACATGGTCAGGTGCATATTTGCAATCTGCGCTTCCCCTTCATTTTACAATGCGCCGCTCCGTACGAGGTGACGAGTAGTATTAAGTGATGGCCGTATTAGGCGGTAGCAGAAGTAGTAATACTAGGTATTAGTACTCCGTAGTAGGCAGTAATATGCAGTAGCAGTAGCTTGGCTTGTCGTTCTGAGGCTTGGGAAACAGTCGGATGATTGCCGCATGGTGTGTTTCGTATCGCGCTCTAGGAGATTACCTTTGTTTGATTGCCGACGCATGAGTAGATGAGCCGTACCGGGGGGGCTTCGCGAAACAAGCTTGTGGACAGCAATCGGGGAGAGGAACCGCTAGTGAGGTGGTCATTTTAATTTCAAGTACTCACACCAGCGCCAAGTTACGGAGCAGAGAGGAGGCTGTTGTTCCATTCGAAGCGGGCAGATCGAGAGAGACAGGGATGAGAAGATGAAGAAGAAAAGCCACAGCGGTGATTTCACCTGATGGTGGAAACGAGCTCGCTAGGAGGGGGGGAAAAAAAAGAAGAAGAATGTATATCTCGTTTAAGGAGGCTGCTCACGTGCACTTTTTTGAGATGCTACAGTAGGGACACGGAGTAAAAAACGAAGTCATCGTGAACAGGCAGGGTCTTGGGTAGGGAGGGCTGGTCGTGGCAGTATTAAAAATAGCATACCTCTTTGTTTGTCCTTCCTCTTTCCCTCCCCGTAAATATGAATAATGATATCGAGATGACGACGTGAGACAAAGAGATCCGCGCGGGAAGATTGATTTTTTGTTCTCGTTTCGATTTGACTTATGGTTTGTCTCCTTTCCTGCTGCTCCAAGTAGACAGCGGCTTGCATGGGCTGAAACTTTGGTTTGGCAGTAGCCGGTTTGGCAGATGGGCTTGCAAGGGGGGACGAGGCCACGCGGAAGAAGCCCCGGATGCGTGATCCCGGCGATCACCCTTTAGGACTTCTTTCTTCTTCCTTTGATTATGGTTCTTTGGGCTCTTGGCGGTTGCATCGCAATGCATCGAGTGGCGTTTAGACTGCAGCTGAAGCGTGCTAGAGCGCTGTGTGCTTGGACCTCACGTCATCAAATGCAGAGTGAAATGTGATGGTACCTGCATAGGGGGGGTGGAAGAGGTGGTGGCGGTGGTAGTAGTCATGTCGTTGGTAAATATTGCGTTGAGGGCGATTGATGTACGTCATCTTAAGCCTTTGGCGATGCTAATCAAATCAACAGGGTCTTGTATCGCTTTGTTTTGTTTGTTTGATGTTTAGGTACTCCCGCACGCAACTGGCTGCATGTTGTATCTGATACCCGCCAGGGGCTAGGGGCCTTGGGTGGCCCATCGCCGTTGGTATAGACATTTGTCTGGTAGCCAGTACCTCCGCTTGTTGCTCATCATTTTCAATGGAGATGGCGGGTGCCGGCGCAAAAAGACGAGCATAGAGCATCGGATCAGTGTGAGTATCAATCAATACTGATTTGTATGGCTACCTGGTATAATAGTATAAGAATATGAAGACATGTACAATGGCCAGCTCTGTATAATACAGCATTGAAGGCACTGCCAACAGCGAGCGAGTGCTCTGCCTCGCTGCATGTCTCCTGAATGGCCTCTTCTCTCCTGTCCGCAACAGGAAACTAGACCATCGTCAACGAACCACCGCCCAGCCTCTTTTTCTGCCTCCCTGGCCTGGTCCGCCGTTGTCACGCATTGAAGGACCCCCCCAAATTCCTGCTGCTGCTAGCCTGCTACAGTACAGCACGTATGGGCCCCCCTTCAGCCACCAGCCTGCCCGCATATAGTCACAGTACATGTAGCTACTGCACGCGTCCAGAGTGTGTTCGAGATGTGATGCCCGCACATTTTGGATGCCGACGGCAGAGTACATGCTCCGGCTCCTGCAGAGGGTACGCGAGGCTGTATTACATCCATTGCGGCAATGCGCCGTAGACGCTCCAGGTCTGATCATTTGCTGCCATGGCCATGCTGGATTTGCGGTCCGCCGCTGGAGCCGCTGCGATAAAAGGCAACAAGTCAGGCGGGATCCCCCCACCAATCACCCTGCCTGCTTCACCGAGCGCCATCACCAACCCCGTCTCTTTTCTGTGTCTCTGTGCAGAGTACGGCCGCATCTCTCTGGAGCCAATCACCGCCCTTCTCCTGATTTGATTTGTCTCTTTTGATTTTAGCTAGGCCACCAGCTGCTGCTTCTTGCCACAATTGCTCGTACACTCACTCAATGATACACGCACAAGTATAGATACTGTGCTCTACTTGCTGCTGCTGCCTGCCTAGCCTAACTCAACTGCCTTCGCACTGCTATACCGTAACCTCACTAGTAGCGCTGCCTGGAACTCCTCCATCCCTAATACTGATACTGCCCAGTTGTGCTGTGTCAGCTTCCCACTCGGTGACGGTAGCTGCGAGCAGTTCCAAGCCAAACAACGCCGGGCTCCGCTAAAAGGGCTTCCAGCACGGCCAGCATCCTCGTCGCTTGCCCCCCCGTCCCCCCCCGTCAGTCCTACGGCCAGCTCACAGCAGAGTAGCGTTGGAAGGCCTGCACCACCCGGCTAATTCAAATCACCTCTTGGTGCTACCCGTCTGGGCCTTTCAACTGCTAGCCCGTGCTGCCTGCCAACGCTACAGAGCGCCTGTACACTGCACAGCTGCTGCGGGTTGCACAAAACTGAATTTTGAGGTCTGGTGGCTCCAGCACCGCGCAGAAAGGCTTCGTCTCTCTCTCAACCCTCTTAACCCTCTTAACCGTGGCCCAGAACCCGGCCTCAGCCAACTCAACCTTTTCTTCTCTCCTCTGTCCTCGCCCTCTGCGCCGTCGATAAGCCTCGCTCTGCCTGTCGGCTCCATCCATCCTCCGCCCATTGACCTGCTTGCCCATACCCGCCCCAGACGCATCCACTCACTGGCTCATTCCAACCTATTACCTTGACTTACCGCCGCCACTACTGCTGCTACTGCTGCTACTGTCACTACGACTCTCTTGCTTCCGCCAAATTAATCTCCAAAACTCCAGAGCCTCAATTCGCAACATCCAATCTTCGCCCTCGCATCTGCTCTCCCTCCCCCGCGGCCCGCGCTGCGATAAGGCATCTTCGCCTCGATCGTATCCTCCGTCGTCAGACCTCCCTCTTCGTCCAGGAACCGCATTCGCAGCACCACCATGGTGGTCGCAACCATCAAGTACGAATCTGCAAGCCCCTCTGCCATCCTGCATTCCATCCCCCCTTTGCATCAGCTCTACCGCTCTTCTATCGCCGCCTCTGCTCAGCTTCTTCTTTTTTTTTTCTGGTCGTCTCCTTTAAGCGACGCTGCGATGTCGGCATCACAGGGCGCTTTGTTGATCCCCAAGATGTCATCGTCCCCGACACGCTGACAGGGAGGGGGGGGGGGGCGGTCAATGAAGCTGCAATGGCCCTTTTCCTCTTTCTGCAACCCCCCCATCGTCGACTGAATCTGCATTTCTTGCTCGCTAACATGGCAATTCGCTTTCAGGTGCGTTGTCGTCGGCGACGGTGCCGTCGGCAAGACATGTCTTCTCATCAGCTACACCACCAACAAATTCCCCTCGGAATACGTCCCGACTGTTTTCGACAACTATGCCGTCACCGTCATGTGAGTGGTTCTCCTAGCCAACCCATCCCCCCTTCTGAAATGGAGAGAGATCGAGAGAAAGACGGACGTTTCGATTTCGCCGATTGGACATGTTTGATTTTCAGGTGTCGCGCATTGGAGCGAGCACGGGGGAAAAACAGACAAATAAAATCCAATATCCTGCTGAGTTGAAAGACGGCCTAATCACGGCTCTTGGCGAAATCTTGTTTCCGAGTCAGTGGCCTTCATTTATGGGACTCAGTGGCTGACTTGCGCTGAATAGGATCGGCGATGAGCCCTATACCCTGGGACTGTTCGACACCGCTGGACAGGAGGATTATGACCGTCTGCGTCCTCTCTCATACCCCCAAACCGACGTTTTCCTCGTCTGCTTCAGCGTCACCTCCCCTGCATCATTCGAAAACGTTCGCGAGAAGTGGTTCCCTGAGGTTCACCACCACTGCCCTGGCGTTCCCTGCCTCATTGTTGGAACTCAGGTCGATTTGAGAGATGACCCCAGCGTCAGAGAGAAGCTTGCCAAGCAGAAGATGGCCCCCGTCCGCCGAGAGGACGGTGAGCGTATGGCGAAGGACCTCGGCGCGGTTAAATACGTCGAGTGCAGTGCGTTGACGCAGTACAAGCTCAAAGATGTGTTTGACGAGGTAGGTTGTGTTGGGAAAGAATTCTTTTCTCTTCTTTCTTTCTTTCTTTCTTTTTCTTTTTTGCCTTATTAAAACAAGCATCACCGCTAACATTCTTCTTCTAGGCCATCGTTGCTGCTTTGGAGCCACCGGCACCCAAGAAAAAATCCCATAAGTGCCTTGTTCTATAAACCACAGCCTCGGGAAATTGCTTCATAGGATATTGCCATTGTTTCACTCGGTGGTCAGTTGACCAGAAGGGATGGGTTCTGGATACATGGGACGAGGTCAATTGGAGATGAGGATGTGTGTTTGGACGGAGCGAATAGACTTGGAACTGGGCTCTATCTACCCATGATGGCTGGTTTCACTAGCAATTAGAGAGGGGGACCATTTTTGTTTTTTTTTTCTCTGGCTTTCTGGCCAAGGAAGAAATATGCCTATGGATTTTCCCTTGTGCCTGGCGATATCAAGGCATGGATTCCCTTCCACGATGGGTATGAAATGGGATGGTGGCTAGAGCTCCCTGGATGCGGTCTGCTGTGTCGCTGGCAGCCCTTGCCCGTATTTCTCCGTCATTTCTCGATTGCCTCGAGACCAGAGACCGGATCCATGTTCCTGTCTATTCTTGTTTCTCTCTATATTTTGGGCCAGGGAACTTATAAAATGCACACAGGCATGTTTCGATGGGAAAGTTTGGCGATTGGGAGTGCAGTTAAATTGACCGGACCTTTTGTTATGCCATTTTTCTTTCTTACTTGTTACTTCATCTTGCTGTTGCTCTGCCGTTGAACGTGTGTCATTTGTGAAATGGTTATTTGAAGCAGAGCTTGTTTTCTTCTTCTGCCATGTTCAATATATATTCATTGGTGGGGGATAATAGGAGGTGCAAGGGATCCAAGACTTGAATAGAGTTGATAGCTAGGCTTCGGCAACCGTGGGATGATTTTCAGTCTCCCCGCGTTTTTTTTTCTCTCTCCTCAGTGACGCGTAGTATTGGCCCATCACACCAGGATGAAGTTCCTCGGTGAAGATTTGCAAGCGCAGCCCTGAGGATTTATAATGACGATATTTCCAGCTAGTATCTGCGCCTTAGTATTAGAGCTGCCAAGCGTTTGTTGAGGGGTGCTATCTAGTATCACGGTGACCTATCCAGCCAAGTCAAATGTTTTTGTCCTTCGAGAACGACGCTTCTCCCAAGATGGCAGTTCAGGTTCACTGCATTTATGTGGTATTGAAAGAGGAGGGGCTTCTCCACCAATGCTTTTTTAGATATCTGATGTTCGTTGCTGCTCTGCGAAAACGGGACGGGACGGCCCAATAGAACGGCAGAGGAGGCAAGACAACCTGGATAGCGACTTGTATATTTTATTGGCTGGGTTGAGATACGTATAGACGCTTGTTTCTGCCTATACGATGTTCTTACTCTCTATTTCTAGTTTGTCGAGATGGAGATGTGAGAATTACGTGGTACCGAAGATTGGCGGGTGGCGCTTCTTTACTAGGGAGGTAGTGTGACGTCGATGAGGAGGGTTTGGGTGTATGCTTCACATATATAAATTGGAGTGATGTGCTTTTTTCGATTTTTGAGATTGACAATTACTTAGTTCTACCATCTTATTATTCATGATTTGAAATTAGATATTATTATTATTCTTCTTCTTCTTCTTTACTCATAGCGATCAAGAAGAAGCCTAGGATAAGTGGGAGACATGAAGTCGGCTGTGCTGCTGAGCTGGCTTTTCTGGGGTAGCATGTCGGCGGGGTGCGGGCACGGCGGGAGGGAATGGACAAAAGAGGAGCTGGCTGAGCTGGAGGCGGAATGGGGCACCGATGTGAGTTTCTTTTGCTGCAGCGCAGCAATGAAATAATGGGTCTTTAACTGACTCTGTTTGAATCTTCTTCATTTGTTGTTAGTGGTCGTTTAGTGGGTTTGGGTCGTTTGCGCACTTGGACTATGTCAAGTGTTTGACAAACCCTGCCGAGAAGTTTGATATCGCCATTGTTGGAGCTCCGTTTGACACAGCTGTGAGTTACCGGCCAGGTGAGTGTTATTATTCCCCTAGGGGTAAAAAAAAAAAAAAAAAAAAAAATCAAACTTTTCAATAACTGGACAATTCAAATTGATTCAGGTGCTCGCTTTGGCCCGAGAGCTATTCGCCATGCCTCTGCCCGGCAGACGGCTTACCGCGGGTTCAACCCTCGAGCCGGCATCAACCCGTACCAGAACTGGGCCAGGATTGTCGATTGCGGCGACATTCCTATTACTCCTTTTGACAATGGCATTGCTAGAGAGCAGATGACGCAGGCGTTCAGGGAGCTTGGCAAGAGAGGGACTGTTTCAACGCTGAGCTCGAAGCCCAAGATTGTGACATTGGGTGGCGATCATAGCCTTTCGCTGCCTGCGCTGAGGGCGTTGAAGGAGATATATGGGAGACCTGTTCGGGTGCTTCACTTTGATGGTAAGTTGTTTTTACAGAGCTTGGGTAGTTAATATGTCTTGATACTTTTTTTTTTTCCGCCATTCATACTAAGA
Organism: Trichoderma asperellum; assembly: GCF_020647865.1. NCBI lineage: Eukaryota > Fungi > Ascomycota > Sordariomycetes > Hypocreales > Hypocreaceae > Trichoderma > Trichoderma asperellum. The sequence continues at coordinate 2,903,334 of NC_089420.1, read as the reverse complement.
AACGAGGATAGCACATCTCGACACTTGGAATCCAGCTGGATATCCCTCCCACTGGGGCTCGACTCACTTCAACCACGGCTCCATGTTCTGGATGGCCAGCCAAGAAGGTCTTCTTTCCAACGCCACCGACTCGCCGTCTGTCCATGCCGGCCTGCGCACGCGCCTCAGCGGCGTCACGGCCTTTGACCACGAAGACGACGAGGCGCAAAACTGGATCCGCTTCTCGGCGGACGACATTGATGACATTGGCACGGCGGGCATCGTCGAGGGCATCATGAGGGTGCTGGGCACGGAGGAGCCGGTGTATCTGTCGCTGGACATTGACGTGCTGGACCCGGCGTTTGCGCCCGGGACGGGGACGCCGGAGCCGGGCGGGTGGACGACGAGGGAGCTGATTCGGATCTTGAGGGGGGTGGAAGGGCTGAATGTCGTGGGGGCGGATGTGGTGGAGGTTGCGCCGGCGTATCAGGGACGGGGGGAGGAGACGGCTTTGGCGGCGGCGCAGGCGGTTTATGAGATTGTGAGCTCGATTGTGAAGAGAGGGATGGGAGGGGAGAAGGAGGCTGGGGGGAAGGATGAGCTGTGATGTGAGTTGTGAAGTGACAAGTTGTGGCTGTTTTTGATGTTCTAGGGGGAAGATGAGGTGGGTTAGGTTGACGAAATATTTATGACTGGATGAAGTAATGGTTTCTTGTGCTTTGCTTGTTGAAAATGGAAAAGGTTTCAATGGATTGGGTTGTAGAAGATGAAAGTGGTATATATATGTATATGGGTGAATCGATGTTGTGTCTGGAGGAGGAGCAAGTTGACATGGGAGGTTTTGATACAGCGAACTAAGACTTTGAGTCCGTTTTCTGCTCTCCAGATTTGCTATATTACATTCATTTCTTAACCAAGTGTTTGTATAGTAAATACTATGTGTTCCTTAAATAGAAGCCGAGTTTACCACCCCATCGTTTGAAGCGGAGAATAGACCAGACATGATGCTGATCTCTACAAGTAAGTACCTACCTATCGCTATTGCTATTGCCCGTAGGTATTATGCGTCCAGCGGCACTAAAGATACGGAACTACGCATTGACCAATGTCAGTTGGATTGTCTCCTTTTTCTCTCTGACCTAAAACCGCCAACTAATGGATAGTTTAATGACGCTTGTTTAGTTCTCGTTTGCTAGTTTTCCTCTAGCTGTAGCTTTCTTTTTCTCTCGTACGCTTCGAATTCTAGCGAGCAAGCCACAACATTACTCGGTCACCGAAACGAGCCTGCAATTGTGGAAATTGACGGCGCCGAGTAATCCTTTAGGCATACAGTGCCAAGTATGTATCCCCAGGCTCGATATCTTGGCTTCAAAGAACTTGGGTGGAGGGGCCCTAATCGCATTCGTTACTGATCGAGAATGTGTTTTGTGGCATGGCTACAGAGTTCGAGTTTTTGAGTGCTGCTCGCCTCATGATTCGTGAACAGCACATCAGTATGAGCACCTCTGCTTTTAACAATGCCGATCAATATCGATCAATGCTTGAGGAAGTCAATCATCTACTGCAAGTGATTCCGCCCCCCGCATACATAACATTATATTGCAGGGTTATTTTTTCATCTTTGCTGCCTTTTCTCACGCATCGTCAAGATCAATGCGACCTGCGTGTGTTCTTCCCGCATTGGCGTCGGGCGGTTATGCAAGGTACCAGAAGAGACGGCCACGATAATGCGGAGTTGCGAGAGCCCTGCCTGGAAACGGTTAAAGCCCTGTGCTGCAAGAGCGCTTTATTTTTAGAGAGCAAAGCTCTCGAAAAAAAAAAAAAAAAAAAAAAAAAAAAACAGCAGAATTACTCCAAAATTGCCACATGCTACTCGACGCCTCCTTAAGTTTAGGGCTAAGATGATGGCTGGGAATCGCTTATTGTCGTACGAAGAGCTGCGGCTCAGGTAGATTTTCTCCGCGGCCAAGATGATGATTTGGCAAGTATTGAGCAGCCTTGGTACAAGTAGATGCAAGTAATATTAGCATGTGTTATAAGAGCAAGCAGCGGCATCACACAGCCACGACCCCCTTCCGATCTAGCCGTCATGCCATTGAGCTTGTCTGGTGGTAGGTATTCTGGGGGTGCTTCGTTTCACCCATGGCTCAGAGGCCTGCTCATGGCAATGCCCACAGCAGACTCCGCACGATGGGTGGCGGCACCACTTGCGTTGTATTATTGTTGGAGAAATGAGGGTCTTGGTACCAGTATTTGCTTTCACGCAGCGTAATCGCGCCGGGGCCGTTGCTATTATTGCATCTCGCCTGGCTGCTTTCGTTGAAGCCACTTTGCTCGCTCACAAGTGTCGTGGCTGTCTCGTCTCGTTGTTGGCTCTGGGCCCCCCGTTTGCATGCATCGTTGGTCCCCGTCTGGCTGTATTAAACTGTAAAATGAAAATACGAGCCACGAGCTACGAGGGAAATGAACTCTAGTCGACCCGTGGTTGCAACTGCATCAACGGCAATGCGTGTAGCCAGCGTGGACTGGACCCTGTGCCCAAGACTTCCCGCCGCCGCTGGAGCTGGGGCGGCGGCGCATTCCGAGCTCGTCAATGCAAAATGCAACATCACGCAGCGGCAGATGACTGTCCATCGAAGCTACAAGGAGGGAGGCACCGTGCTGCATCCCACTATTGCCACTAGTAGCGCTTTGTAATTAGCAAGAATAGAATATACCTGCTTGTGCTTGTAGGTGCTATGCGCTGCTGCACCACCACCACCGCCGCCGCCGCCACGAGACAAGCCTCTACAGGCACGCGGGGCTAGGCGCAGTGAATAAGATGACAATGGGGTTGTCCTGCATGAGGCGGCGAAATTGTACACGGCAGAATCGCTAGGACGCGGTCGAGATGGAGAAGCCCAGCGAACCGCGCAAGCCATGGCTGCACCTAGGATTCTTAGCACGGCCAAGTACCGCTACTGCTGGAGGCGTGGCGGTGAGAATTGCGGCTGGGCGGCTCAGGCCAGGCCCAATCTCCTCCTTTTGCGTGGGAGCAGAGCTGCGTGTATATCTGGCTTCATGTGCATATTTGATTTTACAGCACTCGTGGCTTCACTGGCTCCTCGTGAGTTTAGTTTGATAGCGTCCGGTATCCTTGATGCGTGCTTTGCTCTCAGCCCACGCCTCTGACATGTGAAGACTTGCTTTAGAGTTTGCACAGCTTACACCACCAATATGCAGGGCAGCACATGAGCCTGCTTCCTGCAATTTTGATCCCATTTATGCCGTGTGTTGCCAGCTTTGACGTGGACAGCAGAGCGCCAGGAGGCGGTCCTTCAATGGTTCTTTGACCCCGTCTGACAGCGAGTTATGGATCCCCCTCTCCGTGTCTTTTCTGTGCAGCATGTACGAGTACCTGCTTGCTGTGTGCTCTAACCCAGTACGGAGGCCGCATCCGTCTAATCCCAGCGCGGCCAGCCAATCCCACGGCGCGATCGTGAACCTTTTTCCAAACTGGCAAATCGGCCTTCGGAAAGATGCGCTGCTGCTGAGCCGCTACTACAGTACTTACTGCTGTATCGAGGGGGAAAGCCTTGCGCCTATTCTATTGCCTGCTGCAGTACGGAGTACTAGGCACTACTACTAAGGCAGATACTGACTACATGCGCAGGGCATTCAAGCACTGCTTACGAGTAATTGTCTGTGCTGCCCGTATTCTCGTGTGTAATAAGTGCCATGCAAGGTATATACCGGTATCTTGCTTGCTTCGTATTAGGCGAGGCGTCGGCTGCCCCAAATGTCTTCAACATTCGACGAGCAAAAAGAAAAGAGAGGGACAAAAAAAAAAGGATAAAGATGTATAGGGAAAAAAAAGGGCCACATTCCCGCAAAGCTCCACTGCGCTAAAGTGTAAAAGGAAACGCTTCTCTGGAAAAGGGCAGGGTACCGCTACAGCTGTTTCACTATGGATAGATACATGAGGAGCGCGTGCTTCCCCCCCAAAGAAAAAAAGCTCAAGGTTCGACAAAGCCTCCTGCCCCCCCTGTCAGATGGACTCTGCACGCCACTGCAACCCCTAAACCGCGCGCCAGTGGCTCTCCTCAGTGGCTCGTTAGCGCTACTAGGCGGTGGTGCAGCTGCAAACCCCTGCGCCGGGTCATTAAACTGCCACCGCAGCCAATTCCATCCCCGTCCCGTTTGGGCAACTGTCCATCTCAATCATAAAGGTCTGGCCCCGGAGAAGCAGCATTGCGCCAAGTAGCGGGTACAAGGGAGGGTACCTGAGCTGCTTGCCGTTGGCAGGCTCCATTTGCTGTTTGCACCACGCCCGTATGCTGTGGCCAGGGCATCGATAATACCTAGTATTTGCGACTCTTTTCTTCCTCTTCTTTGTTTCTTTCTTTTTAAACATGAGTAAACACCTTGTGTGTCTGCTAATATAGCTGCCATGTGTAGCCTTTTTTCCCCCTTCGTATTCTAGCTCCTTCTGCTGTAGCCGCAGCCAGCTGCTCCTATACCTGCTGTATTACAGCGCTGCTTCCACTGTAGCTGCAGAGCACCGCTCGTACCCCTTTGTACCCGGTACTCCCACGGGTACAGGTACAGGGAAACCGGTCACCACCTAAACCAAACCAATCCAAATCCAATCCAACCCCCTGGTCTTCTCTTCTCGTCCGCTTCTCTCTTTCGCTTCCTCTCCTGTCTGTCCCTCCACTCGCTTTTGCTCCTCGTCCGCCTCCTACCTTCGTCCTTGTACGAGCTTCTGCCCGGCCCTCTTTTCTCCTAGACCTTTCAGGGTTTCTTCTAGTTTATCTTCTCCCCTTGCGGCCCCTTGCTCGCGTTGCGCTCTGCCAGAAAAATACCCGCTGGTCCTACGAGCACGCCTCGCCTTTGGCCCGTTATTTCTGTTCATCCCTTATTGCTCTTTTCTCTTCATTTGCTCCATCGTTTCTCTCTCTTCTCTCTCTTCTCTTGCTGCTCCTCTTGTTATTCTTTTTTTATCCCCCGGCCCCCCGACTGAGCTTTCGTCCTACAAGTCAACTGCGCCAGGCCCTAGACTGTTCGCAACCTCGACCCGTGTCGTTTTCCCTAGCTGGATCGACTGGAGCGTCTTTGAAGCCAGCAGCCTCAATCGCAGTGTTGGGAAGCCAATTGGGCCCTGGCCTGTTCGCCAAAGCTCGCCGTCAACTCTGCGGCAGACTGCCCGTCTCTCGTCGACTTGGAACCGCCGCCTCGACCGTTTGGCCACGTTCATTCTGCTCATATTTCTTACTAATATTATTGCTCGACTAATCCGCTTCTTCGCATATCGAGGACTTCGCCTCCCCTGCGGCCTTCTCTATTCGTCCCTCCAGCCTTTGCTACCCTCGCTCACCGACACTCTTCGATTATACCCGTACCTGCTTTATCCAGTTATCGGTTCTTTTCGTTACGCCGAACGGCCCGTCAATTTCGCAGCTTACGGCCCGTCTTTATGTTGTTAGGAGCTTGCATATTATTGCCTTTTTAATATTTGCAATTCTTGGAAATTGGACATTCTCGACTCTCAGTTCATAATCTGCTTCGATAAAAAAAAAACAAACGGACGCTTTTGCATACATACCCCCTGTCCATTCGCGGCCCCCCCCTTTTTATAGTACAGCGATTTGATCTGTGGTGGACCTCACGACCTAATTCGTCCAAGAGACTCGTTGCATCTTCTTTTTGGACAAGGTCGATTTTTCACAGCAACTCAGCAATCCAACGTTCCGTGACCAATCCGGTTGCTCGAATCTCTCTCATCCGTCTCCTGTTTTCGTGCCTTGTCCGGGCACGCTGAAATCTCTCAAAACGGCTGTTCTTGGTCACGCTGGGCGGGACTCCCTTGTCCCCCCTCACCTTCTCGGGATGCAGGAACTCAACGGATCTGCTGGCCAGGGAGCACCCAACGGTACCAACGGTACGCGCTTTGGTCATGCTTCCAAGCCTTCCAACAGCGATACTGGCTTTTCGCATGGGGCCTTCACCTCCAACGTCTCGGGCTTTGCTGACCGTCACCCTCGTCGCGCAAACATTCCCTCGCTCAACACTCAGAACATGAGCCAGAACCAGGCGAATGGCCACGATATGACCCCAGGCACGGCTTTTGACATGCAGTTCACGCCTCTGCTCCCCTCGCAGCTGCTCCTCGGTAGCCCCTTCCAGCCCGGAAGCCCAGCCGCCTTTGGCAGCCCTCAGTTTCAGGGCCTGTCTGCTTTCCAACAGACTCAGCACCAGCAGTCCAACGGCCAGCAGCACAATGGCGGCATTTCGAGCCCTGTGCAGGGCAACATGTCTCCCCAGACTTACCAGGCTCTAGTGTCTCCTTCGACTTACGGAGCGCCCTCATTCTTCCCTCCCCAGTCGCCTACTGGAGCTTACGGTATGCAGAGCCCGATTCAGCCTACGTCTCCCGTTTCCATGGGCGCTGGCGTGGTGACTGGCACTAGCCGAACCGTCTATCTCGGCAACATTCCTCCGGACACCAGCGCTGAGGAGATCCTGGGCCATGTTAGAAGTGGTCAGATTGAGTCCGTCCGCCTGCTGCCCGACAAGAACTGCGCCTTCATCTCTTTCCTGGATGCTAGCTCCGCCACCCACTTCCACTCTGATGCCATACTGAAGAAGCTGTGTATCAAGGGTCAAGATATCAAGGTTGGCTGGGGCAAGCCGTCCCAGGTCCCCACGTCCGTCGCGCTCGCTGTCCAGCAGTCTGGCGCGTCCCGAAACGTCTACCTGGGCAACCTGCCTGAGGAGGTCTCCGACGAGGAACTGCGCGAAGACCTTGCCAAGTTTGGTGCCATTGACACCATAAAGATTGTTCGCGAGAAGAACATTGCTTTCGTTCACTACCTGTCCATTGCCAACGCGATCAAGGCTGTGACCCAGTTGCCTCAGGAGGCCAAGTGGCAGGCCCCCCGTCGTGTGTATTACGGCAAGGATAGATGCGCCTACGTCTCAAAAACTCAGCAGCAAAACGCCGCCCAGTATTTGGGAATCGCCCCTGGCTATGCGCACATGCTTACCGGTGCCGACCGCGACCTCATCTCCAATGCCCTCGCTCAGCAGTCCGTGGCTGCGGCCGCTGTCGCCACAAGCGCTGGCGGAATGAACAACCTGGGCAATCGAACCATCTACCTCGGCAACATCCACCCGGAAACTACGATTGAGGAGATTTGCAACGTCGTCCGAGGCGGTCTGTTGCACCACATCCGCTACATCCCAGACAAGCACATCTGCTTTGTGACCTTTATTGACCCCACAGCTGCCGCGTCATTCTATGCCCTCAGCAACCTGCAGGGTCTGATGATTCACAACCGAAGACTCAAGATTGGCTGGGGCAAGCATTCTGGTGCCCTGCCACCTGCTATTGCTCTCGCTGTTAGCGGTGGAGCTTCGCGTAACGTCTACATTGGTAACCTGGATGAGACTTGGACGGAGGAGCGACTGCGCCAGGACTTTACCGAGTACGGTGAGATTGAGCTGGTCAACGCTCTCCGCGAGAAGAGCTGCGCCTTTGTCAACTTCACCAACATCGCAAACGCCATCAAGGCCATCGAGGCCATCCGCGGCAAGGAGGAGTACAAAAAGTTCAAGGTCAACTTTGGAAAGGATCGATGCGGCAACGCCCCTCGCCAGGCCCAGCAGAGCTCATCTCCTCGTGGTGATGGCGTCTCGTCGCCGCCTCCCAACGGCTCACAGAACAGCAACTCGCCATCCAACGGAAACACACCACAGCCGGCGGCAGCTCTGTTCAATGCTTCAAACAATCCGCTGACGATGTACCTGAGCCACATGCAACAGCAGGCTCACCAGCAGCAACAGCAACAGCAGCAGATGTCGGTACAGCAAAACATTCTGTTCAACACTGCCCAGTCGAATGATTTGTCACTAGACGTCCCTCAACAGGGCCCTATTGGCGGACACGGACAGTCTGCTAGCATTTCCAATGGATATTCCATGAACGGTGGCATGTCCAATGCCACTACTATCGGCGGTCTGCTTGCCCCCGGCAACGGTCGTGGCCAGCACAGCCGCGCCGTCAGTCTCCCGGTCCTTGCGCCTGGATTCGAGAACGGAGGCATCAGCCCTTCGGAGAGCAACGGCAGCCACGGCGAGAGGCGTGGTCACCAGTACCAGGCCAGCTACGGTGGTATGGGAGCCTCTGGCTTTGGCCTGGCTATCCAGGGAGGCCTGAATGGCTGGGTGGAAGAGGAAGTGGCCAACTAAATCTAGGCCAAATTGACGAATAGTAGATAGTCCCTTGCTAGGGGACTTCTCAATGCATATGAACAGAGTGGGGTTACGGGGATGGATTTACCTAATTTGTTGTAATTGGCTTTGGGAGTCTTCTGCCTTGTCCTTAAATCTTTGTTTTATGGATTCCTCATTCCCATGTTTCCTTTTTCTTTTTTTTTTGCATCTTTGTTCTATAACAATATTTCATAATTACTTCCTTCGGTGTACCATGTTCAAAACTTTTTTTTTTTTTAAAAAACCTTCCACTTCAAATCCCCCTGAGTTTTTAACCCCTCCCCCTCCCCTCCCCTCCCCCCAAAGCGCTGAGAAGAAAGGAAACTGCAAGATTTTTTAAGCAACCTGGCTTAACACGGAGATACATATATATATGTTCATTATCCAAGCGGCTGTTTTTTTTTATGAACAATGGCCTATCTAATAGGAAGAGAGTATGGAATGGAATTAGGCAATGATGAAAATGCTTAAGAAAACAAAAACACAAGAAATCAAACCCCCTTGAAAAGAAAAAGAAGATGAGAGCCGGGGGCATGTAATGAATGGAAACCCCCGGTGGTGGTGTTTGTTGTAGGCGGGGAGGGATACACATCTGCATGCTATGTCGTTATGGAGGTTTCCTTTTGTTAATGGGCGATCGCCTAGAGCAATTGAATAAGATGATATCATATGAAATTTTGCTTGATATACTCTGTGTGTGATGAGAGGTATAACATTGTAGATTTGTAATTGATTACAGCTGAGTGTATATAAGTATAACAAGTATAAGCATGGGGTGTCTTTTTTGTTGCAGTGATTTACGGTATTTACCATCTCATCTACCTTGTTTACACGCAGTCCTTCTTGTATAACCAAATGCTGTATATCATAGTAAACGCCATTCGCCATCTTTTTCTTTTTCAAATCAACCATCTACCTAACGAAGCCAAAGAGACGGATCTACTTTTTTTTTTTTTTCTTCTTTTTTCTTATCATCTCTCAGAATGACATTACTACTATTGGCTACTGTTATTCAAAGTCAAAGACATTAATCAAACAATACAAACTACTTCAAGCTTTATTTCATCATCATCATCATCATCATCATCAGCCACTACTTAGAACCCAGCAGGTTCCGGCTTCTGAGGAAAAGCGGGAGCCTTTGTGTTCATGCGGCACTGCTGCTTCCAGTCGCGCGGGGTGAACTTGTCGACGATGGCCTTGAAGGCGGCGAGCGTGCAGAAGGATTCGTCGCCGGCGAGGTGATTTCCAGGCAGCTTGCAGCCGGGGACGGTGACGGGCTCGTCGTTGTAGCGGAGGCGGACAAAGTAGCCCTGCATGGAAACCTTTTGCTTGTCTGTGAGGCTTGGGGTGGGGGTGCGGCCGATGGAAGGGGTAGAAGCCGTGCGGAGGAATGAGGGCCACCATGATGAAGACGAAGATGAAGATGAAGATGGCGGGGCGTTTTCAGCGTCGCGGAAGAGCTCGATGGCGATGTGACTTGTGAAAGGGGGCCAGGCTTTGTCGTTGTAGGCGCCGAGACTGGCGAGGACGCCGGCGAGGGTGGTGTCGTGACAGCCGCTGAGGCCGAATCGAAAGCCGTCGTCGTCGTCCTCGTTATCGCTCATGCGACGACTGCTGCTGCTCTTGCTCTTGCTCGTGGGCGCCTGTTCGGGCTTCGCCTGGCCGGGAGCATGTGCAAACGCCTCGTCGGGAAGCGGGACGCTACGCTCGGCGCTGCTGACCATGCGGGAGACGACATCGCCCAGCAGCGCGCCAATTGCCAGCGTGCGGTACTCCTCGCTCTCCTTGTAGCCGGCATACCACTCCTCGACGGCAATCTTGTCCATGATGGATCGGGCCTTGGGGTCGTAAAAGTCCTTGGGCAGGCGCGTGGCCGGGCCGTGGGCGAGCGTGGAGTTGACCGTGTCCATGAGGCCGCTGAGGCGGGGCTTGCCGTCGACGGCCACGCGAGGACTGTCCTCGGGCATGTATTTGCCGAGCTTCTTGGTCAGGTAGGCCATCTCGGGAGAGTCGTTCCAGCGCTCGGCGGCGCGGTTGGCAAAGGCGCGCGAGAGGGCGGCGAAGCGGCGGCAGTTGCTGTCGTTTGGGAAGAGCGTCTCGTCGGCGGGCGTGCGGGAGACGATTGTCAGCGGGGGGAAGTCTGCGGCGCGGGTGTGAGGCGGGTAGAGGCCGAGAAAGGCCTGCTGCATGGACTCGAGGGCGCGCGGGATGGGCGTCGCGCGCAGGTAGAGGAAGTCGGCGTTGTTGATGCTGGCGGGCAGGAAGCCGAGGTGGTCGACGTAGAGCTTGCGGAGGCGCGTGCCGAGGGCGTAGGTGGTCTCGCGGCCGCGGTCGGTCAGCATGCCGAAGTCGCAGATGCCGTCCAGCGTGGGCTGGTTGTCGCTGTTGGGGCCCGTGGCCGGGACTGCGGCGTCGTCGGCGCCAAAGGTCTCGAGGCGACGCCGCCACTGGACGTCGGTGAAGGTGTTGACGTCGGGGTCGGCGCCCGGCCCGGAGGGGCCCAGCACGGCAGAGCGCAGGTGGCGGACGGCATTGCAGTAGGGCCAGTGGGCGGGGAGGCCGGTGTTGGTGAAGCGGGCGTTGATGGGCGTTCGCTCGCCGTGGCGGAGGAGGATCTGGACTTGCTGGAGGTGAAGGCGAGGCGGGTAGAGCTCGAGCAGCTCGGCGTCTGAGTATGGAGGGCGGGGCTGGAGTGTCGTCATCGTGCAAGAAGAGCTTGAGGGGTTGGATGGTGGGAGGAAGTTGGTTTTCAAGATGCTTTCAGCATTGGTTGGCAGATGAGGCTGTGAAGGCTGTCTAGAGCTGTTGGAGGAGGTGAGAGAGGATTGGGAGAGAGAAACGTCGTCACTGGGAGTTGAATGCTGGCAGTGACAAGGTTTCAGCCACTAGGCAGGCGTTGATGCCAAACGATGGCAGCGAAAGTGGCCCTATTGGGTGGCGTTTTGCCGAGGCATGGGGAACAAAAGCCACGTTATTATGGGGAATTTGATATGTTAGTCAGTCTGGCATCTATAGCATATTGCAGTTGATGGCAATGAGAGAAGATTTGGTGGCTCAGCGTTTTTTGTTCTCGGGATATTAATTGGAACAGGATTCTTAGACTGTGCTCGATAGTCCATACAGTAGGGAGGCATCTTTCCTGCTCAGCCTCATCCTGATGGAGGTTGGCATTTTCACAGCCTGCTTTTGATGGATTAAAGGAGACGTAACAAAATCGCCGCAGCTTGTAAAAGCGATAGACAAACAGGCAGGGTGAGTGTGCAAGAGTGCAGTTGGCAATGGCAAGAATTGTAGGGCTGAGATATTTGCAGATGTAGTACAAGGATGCATGTAGTAGTGTTTGATATTTGGCGGCTGAATATGTCCCAAATAGGCCTGCTGCAGTGAGATGGATGGAACGCTCCGCAACACAGACATTGTTCTGAACGTAAACTGGGCCAGCATGACTATACAGCATGAGTATTCCATGGCGTGTTGATTACGTATAGATCAGTAACTGATCAAATCCTCTCTTTGTGATCTATTAGCTATATCTATGACGGGATGGATGGGGATGTCAACGGGGCTTTGCTTTATTTTGCCGTAGTTTGAGGGCGAGGAACAAAGGCAATTGTAGCATTGCTTTGTGGTAGAGGAATTTTTAGAAGGCCTGTTGAATTATAATTGGGAGAGGTACCCTTGTCTGATGTTTAAAAAGAAGAGTGGATGAATGAAGGAAGGAATGAATGAATAATGAATTCTTCAAAGTTTATGTTTCTGCTTGTTGAACACTTGGGCAGTGTGCTGCATTGCATAATCTGGCTTGATCTTGTCTTGCAGAATCTTTTCACGGCATGGAATCCGTATAGAATTAGTGTCTTTACGTATAAGCGATATCACTTTTGTTCTGCGGGTGCGTGTAAGCCTCCGCCCAACATGAATGCGGCAACAAGATTCGATGCAAATGTCCGCGGCAACAAGTTGCGATGCGAATGTCCGAGGCACCGACGCCCCCCCTCCATACAGCAGACTTCTGCCGTCAAGATGGATGCGGGCGCACCCCCATGGCTATCTCTGCAGTCGGCATTGGCCACATGGCTTCATCCGCGGGTCGGTCCCTGAACTTTGGAAGCGTGCAAAAAGTAAAAAAGAAGGGGACAAAAAGGTACCGCAGCGTAAGCAGCGTCGAGTTCATCTAGCGTCGAGTTAAGCTGCCAGCGCGGTTATAATTAGCATTGATCTTATTCTGCTTGGACCGGCAACGACCAAAAACGTGGGAAGAAAAGGAGAAACACACGTAAGCGCGCTCGCTGGGGCTGGTGATGGGCCTGCCAGAGGTGCGGAATACGGGGCAGAGGAGGAGGCTCCAGTGCCTTGCCCTCGCCGTTTGGAGCTTCTGTTCTAGCTATGTGCTGGAATCACGCATCATCTTTGGCATCTCTGCTAGACAATGGCCCGAAACCCCCATGCAGACACACGACACTGCATGGGAACTTGCGGTATATAAAGTACATAACGGTGGTGAAAAACCGGGGCGGGATCGAGTCAAGTCCGGCCAGATGCCATCAATCACATGGGAAAATGCGGATGAAGGACGGACAAGACGGGGGTTTGTCGATGCTGCTAGCACTGCTTGGACTTGGTGTACCCATACAACACATACATCACATACAACAACACTGTACCATGCACGATCGTGGCAGCAGTGGGAGAAGAGCAAAACACGGGAGGCTGGGGGCTTTTGGCGGGATCCAGCCAGACCCGTAGCGCAGTCGGCCTTGCTGCGAGTCTGTTCGTCCGCAGTGCAAGGGACGGCCCTGGCGGACATGGACGATGGCAATGAAATCATGGAATTGCGCCGGCGACGATTGCAGCCAGCTTTGGGCTTAGTGCTGGCGCATGCACGCCGCCATTCCAGGTTCCTTTGCCATGGATGCTTTACTGCAGGAGTACCAATAGGTATGTATTACAGATCCGAGGCTGCCCAACTGATGGCCCTGTCCAGATCTGACGGTATCTGAGCTGCGTTTTATGGAGAGGCGACTAGCAACCAGCTCTAGCCAGGCCCAGCTAAGCACCGCGGCGGCCAATCACGACCCGGCGTGCGACTCTATTTTTTCTTCGATCCACGGAGCTTTGGCTCGTTGGCCGCTGCTCCAGGCGTGCGCAGCGCCGGGTGGCTCGGCTTCCTCAGCCCATGCCTTGTATAATAAGGCTTTGGATCCTGTGCTCTTGGCCTTCCTCGGCCATTGTGCTTTGCTTTGCTCTGCTCTGCTCTCGTGCCGTTTCGCCCAAGCCAAGCAGAGGATCTTGGCACCCTGAAATACGCGGAACCTGAGCCACGCCTGTTCCTGTTCCTGTCCCTGTTCTTGTTTGATTTCTCACTCGCATCCGCCGTTGCATAGCTCCAGCCTACTTTCTGACGTCTGCCTGCCTTACCCGGGCTACTGGTTCGCTAGGGACAACAAACAAGCATCATTGAACCAGATCGATCTGCACCCCTTATTGGTCGATTGTCATTCACGTCATATAAACGTTCAGATAACACACACAGCCCGCGGTGCAGAGAGAGCTCTGCTGCTTTGCATTTAATCCCAGCTCTCCCAGAGGAATTGAATTTTCTCATTTTCTCATTTTTCTTTTTAATCTCCTTTTTATTTGCCAAGGTGACTCTTTAGCACATCACATCACATCCAGACTTCGGATTGCACGGAGCATATGGATCAAGACAGTCTCACACGAATACAATGAACGCCACCAAGACCGCGCCGGGGGCACCGCCGCCACCCGGCATCAACGCCGGAGACTCTGGCGAGGATGAGAATCTTTCGGATGACTCCGTGTGCCGGGACCAGGATGACGCCCAGGCCTTTCTGCAGCCTGCCATGAGCGCAGCAGCCAGCCATCTGACCTCGTTACGCACGCCCGCAACCGAAAAGGCCGCGGCACTGCAGAGGCCAGGAGGCCACGGCTACTTTGACGAGCCGCAAGTATATGGCGACGACGACGGAGATGGAGACACAACGCCGGAAGCGACAGCGCCATCGCTGCCTCAATCGACGTCTCTTCCTCTGCCGGAAACTCAACTCAATGGAAAGCCTGTTCCTACGCTGGGGCCTGCACCCATGACCTCGCCTCGACGACAAAGCCCGCCCTCTCCATGGAAATCTCAGCAGTCGACCAAGGATGGAAAGCCCTTTAGCGAAGCTCGCGGCATTCTCCATGCAGCCTTTGAGCCAACTCGCCAACGATCAAGATCAGCGGGCCAGGAGGCGCTGAAGAAGCTGCAGCAGGCATTCCCCTCGCATCTACTCCCATCGTTGCCCAAGTCGTTGCGGCCGAGCTTTGCGGATGGAAAACTGACCCATCGAAGCCGGTCTGACGCTTCCCGGCGCCGCGGCGGCCACGCCTCGGATTCTCCTCCCCGGCATGCACCTGATTCTCCGTCAAGTCCAGATGCTGCTGCCGGTGCCGCTTCTGCAGCATCAAAACCGCCGCTGCTGCGCAGGACAACGTCTGACGACAGCATGCTGTATCACAGCCTGTCTCGCGCCTCTTCTCTTGGCGACGATGATCGCTTCACCGACGTCCGCGACATGGTCAACGTCCGCTTCATGGCCATCAAGCACAGCCTGCCCGACGTGCCCAACTTCAAGATCCCCAACATTCCGGGCTTGGCTGGGCTGCAGGCCATATCCAGGAGGTCCACCATATCCCTCAATGGCATCTTTTCCAACGAGCCGGCCAATCATTCCAAGCAGAACCTCGATGCTCCCAAGGAAGCCCCCAAGGAAACTACCATTGACGACTCGGAACGTCTTGACCGTGTTTTGGACGAGCTGACGGGCGATATTGTCGTCATGGGAGGATATCGTGGCTCGATCCTGCGATCTGCCGAGCCGCCGCACCAGCAGCTCTGGGCGCCGGTCAAGCTGGGGCTCAACCTGCGAAAAGCGAACCTCGAGGTAGGCCTGGACGATGAGGACGAAGAGACGATGGAGGAGCGCATCTTCCCATCCGGCATGCTGCAGCACATTGGGCCCATTGACATCTCGCGCAAGTTCTTCAAGAAGCTGCGCTCATGCGAAAACGCGCGCTCGGGGCGTCTCCGTGTGTGGGACTACGGCTACGACTGGCGGCTCAGCCCTGCTCGATCGTCAAAGAGGCTCCTGGAGTTTCTGCGAGCCTTGCCTTCGAACCAGCTCGGCGTGCCCATCGAGTCTCGCGGCGCCATTGTCATCGCGCACAGCCTTGGCGGCCTGATTACGCGCCACGCGGTGAACCAGCAGCCGGACCTGTTTGCCGGCGTCATGTACTGCGGAACTCCCATGCGGTGCATCAACATCCTGGGGCCGATGCGCAATGGCGACGCGGTGCTGTTCAACGACAAGCTGCTCACCGCGCAGGTCAACTTCTCCATCCGCACGTCGTTTGCGTTGCTGCCAGACGATGGATTCCTCTTCCTGGACAAGTACACTGGCGAGGAATATCCCGTCGACTTCTTCAACCCGGAGAACTGGGTCAAGTATCATCTGAGCCCCTGCGTGGCACCGCCTCTGCCGCCCTACAATCAACAACCTCAACATTCGCCCCTGGCCGCCTTCTTCCCTAATGCGCTGCTGCGGCCTAGCAAATCCGACAAGAGGCGGAATTCCATGTCGGGACCCGACCCAGCCAGCAAGGACGATGCCGCTGCTAGCAACAACAATCCCCAGGGCCGCGCCTCCATGGCACCGCAGTTTGGCGGCAGCAGTGGCCGCAAACCCCAGAATCACCGCCACACCTTGAGCATCCCGCCCTCTCAAGCCCCTTACTCTCACGACAGCAACTTGCCTCCCTCTCCGCCCTCGCCGTCCATCGACCCAGCACTCTTCCGCCGCAACTACGAATATCTCACCCGCACGCTGGCATCTGTCAAGCAGTTCCGCTCAGAACTGGCGCATAATCCAGCCCACCAGGAGGCCAACGCATATCCTCCCCTGGCCGTAATCTACGGCAAGAGCATCCCCACCGTGTACGCGGCCCGGGTCAACGGCCGCGACGCCATTCCTTGCTCCGACGCGTACGACGAGCTGGTCTTTCGACCCGGCGACGGCGTGGTGCTCGCCCGGGAGAGCATGCTGCCGGAGGGATACTCCATTGCCAAGGGCGGGAGAGTGAGCACTGACAGAGGACATGTTTCGATATTGACTGATATGCCGGCTTTGGGGAAAGCTCTGGGCGCGCTGTTGAGAGGAAGGCGGAAGGGAATTGGATATGGATCGGTGACTTTGGCGCAAGCAACGACGACACCGGCATCGGCACCGGCAGCGGTGGCAGAGCAGGCTGATTGATTGAGGAGCTTCAACTCTCTCCTCTCTTGTTTTCTTTTCTTTTCTTTTTTTTTTACCTGCTCTTCTTTCGAAGCATTCAAAGTTGCATGGCGTCTGTTGACGCCGTTGAAAAGGGGGGAGGTAGATGCACATATCATCGACACATGTATAAATCTCCTATCTATCCACATATTTAGCATGGGCGTTTTCGTTTTTTTTTTTTTTTTTTTTTTTTGTATCATCTCGCACCAAATGGCATATGAAAAGGAAAGAAGAGGAGGAAATGGGCATCAAGCAGCGAAATCATGTTACATCACGTCACATCATGTCACACATCTCTCATATCTCTCATCAACCATCATATCATAAATACATACCCCTTACGTAGCATTTTTTTTTCCCATATACCCATAGTTTTGCATATATGATTGGTATTAATCGCCAATTATTTTTCCTCATTTTGAAACAGAGGAAAGGAAGAAAGAAAGAAAAAAAAAATAACAAAATTGATTTTGCTTGATAATGCTGTGAGAGTCATTTATATCCTGTGATTGCCATATATACTATATCCATTTTCCCCTTCCTTTATGCTTAGTAAAACCGCTTTCTATGCCGTTATCGGTTGGTATCATATACAAAAAAAAAAAAAAAAACCTCTTACAACAGAGAATCACTGCCCAGTATACATATAAATAGACATCGTTCCATGTCCAGCTTTTCCTCAATTGTAGTCGTGGCCGCAGTTTGTTTTCCCGTAGTAATACAATCCAAAATGAAAAAAGTCAAGCATCCAGCTTGACATTATATCTTTCCAATGCTAGTGCTTGCAAGTCAATCTTGTTAGGAAAAAAACCCCAATCCCAATCCCAAATGCTCTAAAAGCACCCAAAAAAAAGATATCATGTTGGCATATCCTTCATCTCGTAATCATAATCAACTACCGTCCCCAAATCTCTTGCCTCCAGAAAAGTCCGGCCAACTAGGTCGTCCGGAAGGTACTGCTGTTTCACTTTTCCGTCCTTGTAATTGGGCGGGTATTTATACTCTGCTCCAAAGCCCAGGTCCCGCATTAATCTCGTCGGTGCGTTTCTCAGGTGCAGCGGAACTGGCAAGCTCGCCACGCCGGGCTCTCGCAGAGCAGCAAAGGCATTGTTCAGACCGCGATATGCGCGGGTGCTCTTCGGCGCGAGGCAGAGAGCAACGGCGCAGTGGGCCAGGGGGATGCGGGCTTCGGGGAGGCCAATCTGCTGGGTGGCCGTATAGGTGGCTGTGGCAAGAGGTAGGAGAGTGTTGTCTGCTAGGCCGACATCTTCCGAGGCGATGACGACCATGCGGCGGGCAATGAACAGGGGATCTTCGCCAGACTGGATCATGCGTGCGAGATAGTATAGAGCAGCGTCCGGGTCGTTCCCTCGGACAGACTTGTGGAAGGCGGAGATTGTGTCGTAGTGTTGGTCGCCAGCGCGATCGTAGACGAGGGTCTTGGTGAGGGACTGTTTCATGGTTTCTTGCGTCATGCCCTCGCGCAGGGTGAGAGATAGAGCGAGCTCCAGAAGGTTCAGGGCTGTGCGGGCATCGCCGTCGCTGAAGCGGGCAAGATAGCTCATCATCTCGTCGTCGATGAGAGGCGAAGGGGGGTAAACCGACTCCTCCACCTTACGAGCCCGCCTCAGGATATCAACAATGTCTTCTGTGCTGAGAGATCGCAGTGTGAATGTTCGGCATCGAGAGAGCAGCGCATTGGCAACTTTGAAAGACGGATTCTCGGTCGTGGCGCCGATGAGCGTGATGGTGCCTGCTTCGACGGGCCGCAGAAAGACGTCTTGCTGGGCTTTGTTGAATCGGTGGATCTCGTCACAAAAGATGATGGTCTTGCGGCCCGTGAGTTGCAGCTCATTGGCGGCTTCCTGGAACAGCTTCTTGCATTCCTGCACGCCCGAGCTGGTGGCGTTGAGCTCGATGAAGCGGCTCCCCACCATCTGGGCAATGCACCTCGCAATTGTGGTTTTGCCAGTTCCAGAAGCTCCCCAGAGTATCATGGACGGCACGCGGTCCGATTCGATGAGCGATCGCAAGACGCCGTTGGGTCCGACGAGCTCTTGTCCACACACTTCATCCAGCGTCCTTGGCCGCATCCTCTCGGCGAGGGGGCAGCGCGATGTGTCTTGGTCTTCTTGATTGCTCGCCCATCGTCGTCTACCGCATTTGCTGCCCCGTTCCCATTCGCATCTCCGTTGATTGGCGCCGCGTCTTCCATCTTCTTGTCTTCCTGTGGGCCCTCGACAAACGTCCGCTTCTTGCCGGCCAGCGGCGGGAATGTGATGTTGCTTATGGGTGTTTGGACTTTAGGGTCCGTTATCTGCCGCTTGGGGGTGGGCGTGAAGAAGCTGGAAGCACTGCGCTTCTGAGACTGCGAGGCAGGGATCGTCGCGCCATTTGGAGCGGATGGCTGGGGCTGGGGCGGAGGTATCGGGGTGTTTTGATCGAAGATCAAGGTTGTGCAGCCGGAATCGATGTGGTCGTTGATATCGGTTGGCTTGACGGGCTTGTTGCAGATTGGGCAGGCGACTGCCATGGCCGGAGGGGGAGCACGACGAAGAAAAGAAAGAAAGCAAATATGTTTCAGCAAGAAACAAAGCAAAAAGCCCGAATAAACAAGACACGAGTGCAATTGGGCATGTAGCAGCGTCAGAAGCCAAGCTTCACCAATGGATGAGAGTGAGGGTTGAAGTCAGAGGTTCGAATTGGCTTGTGCGGTGTGTACAGCAGAGTACATGTGCCTACAGCAGCTGTTTTGGTGAGTCCAGTTTATTAGTCAGCGCCACTGCTTAATGAGAAACGCGCTTCTGGCGATCCGAGCTAGCGACGTGTTTTTAGGCCAAATTGATGATGTATACTCCGTACAGCACATGTATACCAGGTACCTACATAACATGAAATATACCGAGGAGTACGCAGTATTACTAGAATCTGTATACTAGTAGGTGAAAACAAAGAAGAACCATCTGTGAATCAGCCAATGCGACCAAAAGGCCTCAAAGTGGGCTACAAGCGAATAAAAGTGGTTCAACGTCCAGCTTCGCCTCATACACTCATGTAAGGTAAGATGATTGCCATCCATTATTATTGGTAGAATCTGCTGCTTCTCATCTGTTTTATAACTTGATGCATCTCAACTTCCGTCTTCTTCTTCTTCTTCTTCTTCTTCTTCTTCTTCTTCTTCTTCTTCTTCTTCTTCTTCTTCTTCTTCTTCTTCTTCTTCTTCTTCTTCTTCTTCTTCTCTCCTCAATTCATACACCACCTGCGTCAAGTCCACTCTCAGGATAATCAAGGGTCCTCGTCTTCAGCCTTTGTTGTCCTAAACAGCGTGTGAATAATGCTCTTCTTCTTTTTAACTGCTTTGACGTTCTCGTCTCCCTCGGGCTTATCAGCAGATTCTTTGCGAGCAGCTGGGCTCCGGGCGGCTTCCTGCCCCTGGTTTGAAGAAGTTGGAGGCTGTGTATTCGGAGGCGTAATGTTTGCTGGAGATCTTCGCAACGATAGTGACTGTTGTTCAAAGTTAGCCTGACACTGTTACCAAAACTAATACAAATCAGAATTGGACGTATAAAGAAAGCACAGCAAGCACCTTTAATATCCGTCTCTCACGCGCTCTGCTCCCTTCTCCTTCACTTGCAATCTCTCTATCCTTAACCACAGCATCTGAAATCCGTCCCGCAACTGTTTTACTCCCCCAAGCGAGACACTCTTCTGCTATGGGGACAAAGCGCACCATCCCTCTGGAAGGGGTGACTCGAAGAATAGCTTCCATGTGTTTCTGCAAGACAGCCGTGTTCCGCTTATTGGTGGCCGGTTGAATTTCGCAAGGGAGAGCCGTAACGGTGAGGATGTAGGCGGGATGCGATGAGCCGCCGAAGAAGAGGCATTGACTGTGGACAAGAGAAACAACGGCGGAAGCGGGATAGCGATTGTACCTTGCGGCGAGCTGATGGGAGAAGGTGATGAGAAAGTGCTGCTCGTCCTCAACCTAGTTTTCTGGCCCAGTTAGAAACGCCTTTTGCTACATTAGAGTTACTGTGGAAATACGCTTGCCGTAACATTTGTTCTCACTTCGGCATAAACCAAGGCCTCTCTTCGTACGGCTTCCGTAGCTGAACACCATCCGGATCGTTCGTAAAGCGCGTCGTGAAAGTACTGGCTTCGTTTCTCAGCCTGACGCTCATTTTCACCATGCGGAGTTAAAGATGCTGTTTTAGCAACGGGCCTGGTTGCATCATCTGGCGATAAGCCATGATGGATTCGAGAATCGCTTTCCAGAACAGTCTCCAAGCTAGACATCTTGGCTTTAGTCTTGAGTTTTCTCTCAGGTGTGGGAGAAGGGGGTGCTGCTGCTGCTGTATCTTGGGATGGCTCCGTGATTCTGACGACCGGGGTTTTTTGTGCTAGAGGAGACGGAGATGGTTGCTGATCCATTACGGGTCTATGGACAGTAGTAGCAATAGGTCTAGAGATATTTCGCTCTTTCTTTGGCGCAGGTCGTATATACTGCTGATGCCAATGTTGATGCTGGGTTAGGGCTTTTCTAATAAGTTTCAAAGGTTGGAGTTAAAAAGATGAGTGCATGTGTAAATACACATATCCATCTGAGTAAATGCGTAGGATGTGCTTATTTCACTACATCCAAGAACCTAGAATGACCTTTTTTCCTTTTTTTTTTTTTTTTTTTTTTTTTGTTTTGTTTTGTTTTGTTTGTGAGCATGTCAACAGAAACTGACAAAAGTCTCACACACAGCCATCTGGCACGAGAGATTGCCACAGACACTGTACCATCCGCGCAGCTTCCATATCCACCACTCGTTTTTGTTTCACATCCCGTTACCCGCATCCTTTCAATTTTCCATCTCGATGGGAAGAAAATCGTCACACAGACCACTCTAATAACCGGTTTGCGGCTAGCCTACAGAAACACGAGCGGATGCTTGCAATCTCAGCCAAGGTATCAAAAGGCAGTCGACATTTTGCGATCACAGGAAGAAAAAGGTGCAGAATTATCATTCATATTCTTCAAAAACGTGGTAAAATTATACAACTTGGCTGCTCTGTATGCGCATATACATTCAGCATTACTGCTGCACATGCTGCACATGTTGCACCAAGAAGAAAAGTAATTAAAATACATCTAACTGAAAAGCATGTAGCCCATTCCTAGTGTACACCGGAAGAGCACGACACCGTCTCAATAAGCCACCCTTACAGTATTCCAAGGCAGCTTCCTTCAACCCTCTCTTCTGTCGCAGGCTCAGGCATGGTCCGTACAAATCATGCCTTTGTGGCCTTTCGCTCCAGGATAGCCTGGTAGCCCGCCACTCCCAGAATGGCCGCTTCCAGTGGAACAAGCAACACTGATAGTATGACACCAGCCTGGCTTTGCTTGCACAGAGCGCCAAAGTGCGGCTGGGCGGTTGTGGGCACGTCGGTCCAGCGGCATGTCCAGCTCTGGAGGCTGTCGACTGTGGAGGAGGTGTTGACGGCGTAAAAGAGAGACATGGCGACAAGGGAAGCAATGAAGCCAATAGCTGGGGCTGCGATGCTGGCAATTGCGTGGGGTCCCGTCAGGCTACGGAGCTGTATTGCCAATAACATTAATGAGTGAAGGCAAAACTCGAATGGCATGGCCAAATACTTACGGCTTGGACCTTGCTGAAGAAGAGTGACACAACGTTGGCCACGGTAACAATGACTCCGCCAGCAATCAATGCGGCCGTGGGACGCAGATCGAACTGAGCCGGCCATAATGAGAGGTAGAATTCGGCGGGGAGATACGTCTCGTGGTAGACAAGCAGTCCGTTGGCCGAAACACCCAGGATGGTGATGCCGGCCGCCAGGGCCAGGACCGTCAGGGCGATTCGAGAACTGTGAACAATGCCGATGAGGCGGTGCTTCGACTGCAGCTGGGAGTGTCGCTCGGAGCCTTGGGCTTCGACTTCAAAGTCGGAAGAGGACAGTTCGTTTTTGAGGCTGGACATTTTGAAGGAGAGAAATGTGAGATGTTGGGAAGGGGGTATCTTTTTGGACGACTAAACAGAAGAAGACGAGGGCTGAAAAGGGAAAATGAAAGACGGCGAAGAGAGAAAAGAAAAAGAGAAAAGACGCAGAGAAACGAAAAGAGACGGTTTGTTTGGACAAGACTTGCTTACCACGAAACATACATGATGGAATACTGGGGGGAAACACGGCGTAGATGTAGATTTCCGCGAGATCATCTCCCGGCGCTTCGAGAATCTCAGATCCATCATGGTGTTGAGCCCCCAGCCAATGGCATGCACAGCGCAATGCAGTCAACTCCACGCCGGCGATGGAGATGCATCTTTTAGCCGCGCTGCTATCTGCCGTCTTGACGTTGCGTCGCCAATGAAAAGCGAGAGGAACAAGAAGATGCCGCGTGCAATTGGATTGAGTCAAAGATGATGATAATCTGGGGTCGCATTCTAGAGGCGTTGTTTCTTAGACAGGGCGCTTGGGTGAAAAGTGCCGGACCAATGAGGGGCGAGGAGCGTGTGCCGTAAATAGAAACTTTGGGTGTTTTTGGGGAAAGGGACAGGCACTCGGCGGTTAAGAAGGTGCATGAAGTTGTTTTGGGTTACATTGAATGAATCATTGCTGTTAAAATTGCAGGTTTAGCCTCGTGCGTGGACAATAGTAGAAGTTTTTTTTTTTTTTTTTTTTTTTTTTTTCGCCTCTGATTTTAATAAGGCTGGAGTGCATGGGAGATGAGGCTCTTGGAGATACAGGACTTGGGATGGATGCCGTAGAGCAAGATGGAGTATGGGCTTCATTGTCGCGCGCTAAATAGCGTCGACGATATGCAAGGCACGGCACACATCAACTATTGGGACGTTGTGCAAATCAAGGCTAGCTCTTGACGATCCCATTGTGATACTCTTTGGTGTATCTTCAGTTGCCAGCACTGCACTACTTGGCATCAAGTGCAGACGCGGGCGTATGCTGCTGCTCCCGGGATTGGCAGCTCCGTGATATCTGCCCGTAGCATGCAGTGGCATACTGGGACACCACGGAGAATTACAGCTGGATACATATTGAGCACATGGTATATCAGACGGAATAGTAGACATTACCAGCATCACCACAGCGCCGCTAAAGCAACAAGCGCAGTGGAGAGAAAACGGTGAGGATGGGATATGCATTTCCAAACATGGGAAAGTGTACGAGCAAAGACCCTGCTCTGTCTCTCTTCTCTTCTCGAGCTGGGCGGACCGACCCGCCGAGCAAATCAAACGGCGGCCCCCCGTTGCGGCTTTCAGCTTTGGTCTCTCTTCTTCTTCTCTTTATCTCCCGCTATCATCTATCATCTTCCCGTGCTGTTTACATGTCTCCATCCTGCTGCCTTATCCCCGTCTTATACCAGCAGTGTGCGGACTTGCAACCTGCACGCGCAAGAAGGCTGCGCTCCCCATATTAAGTTGCATCGCAGCAGCAGCCAGTAGCATTTCCAAACGTCATCCCCACCAACTTGTTCAGCTGCCATCTAAACGCCTGGTGTGGGGCCTAGGAAGATTATCGTCTCCCCTAGGCTTAGCCTGTGGATGGAATGTCATTTTGCTTGGACAGGGGGGGGCGTGTGCAAGGAGAGCCATTCACTGATGAATGGGAAAAATAAAAGGCTGAGGAAATTCCCCTTGTCGCCTGTTCAAGGTTCAAGGAACAAGGCTTCTGTTGAGATACGAGCAGACGAATCTCTGCCCCAATTTATGGAACACACTTTCTCGCCCGGCATATATGTGAGATGTGACGTTGGAGACCGCCGTACGTGTGGTGTGCTTAACCTCGAGCAGGGGGTTTGCTGCAGCCCAGCCGCTCAAGATAGAGCAGCTCGAGTCACGAGGAATATGAGCTGAACTGGAGGTTGTTTATGCAACATCGGTGGGATGGAGTCGATTGACATTTTAGAGCGTTGCTACCTGTCAGCCCTGCAGAACATCGCGGAGCTGAAGCCCGAGGGCAACGGTGAAAACGTTGCTTAGTCGGTGCAGTGAGGGCCGGAGAGAAGGGTTGGAAATGACTCGTTAGGTGACGGTAGGTGTAAGGAAATAGGACCGAGAAGAGAAAAAAGCAGAGACGAGAAGGGAGAAGAAAGGGGAAAGCCGGCGAGGGACGAAGGCATGTAGTATAAGCGCTGATATCTACATGCATGTATTGCCTTTCTCTAGGGTATCAAGGCATGAGCCAGCACCCCGTACATACACGTATAACCTCATATGCACTTCTGACGATACCGACGTACACGCTTATGGCGAGCCTTCAATCAGAATAGAGTAGCATCCATCTGCGAGTAACACTTTTGTGAGGATGGCACTACGGAATACATCCCGCTTTCTCACATACAAGAGGAAATCTTCCGTCAGTGGACACCCAGATGTGATGCTCGTCTCGACAGGGATTCATATCCTGCGCTGCGAATGCTTTCTGGCATCCCCGGGACAAGCTTAGCATGCATCCAAACAAGCGTATGAAGTAATGTCCGTCGTTCTGTTATCTGCTATGCACCCATACGGCATGTTATTGGTTGCGTGTATACAGGTAGTATTGTATTTGCGTGTGCTTCCAAGTCGTAGCAGAACACCATGTAGGTACTGCCACCGTTCTGCCTTGCATGGCTTCCCTGTTCACAGCGCTGAGGCTGAGGAAAATAAATGAATGCGGCGGCAGCGTGGCCGTGCAAACGCCGTCCTCTGCTTACACATTTACAGGGCATGGAAGTCTGGAGATGTATCGTCGCAGATGGGTAGTCACAGGTATCCTTCAGCCTACTACCTAGACCTTTTGTCCGGAATCCAATGTGATTGATCCCATGCTGCTGCTGTGCAATGAATGCACCAACAGGCGGCTCCAAAGCAACCTTGCTCCGCAGTGTCTTTTTCTTTCCTTCTTTCTTCTGCATCTCCTTTCCTAGCCCTTTCATCAACTGCACGGCTGCCATGCCTATGCGTAGGGCAGCATCAACCTCGAGAGATGGATCGTCGAAAGCGGATCCGCTAAAGATCCCTGTCCAGCTGGATCCAGACATGCTAATGCAATGGATGTTCGGCGACTATGCAAATGGACCCCGAAATCTAAACTGCTTTGGCACCGACGATGCTGGCTAGCACCAGATACATGCAAGTATGGTCTTGCTCTGTCCAGCAGCACAACTCTGGCCATTTTTTTGAGTTTGAGACTGGCATCTCGGAGCAAGGGGATTTTCAGGACTATTGCTCTTAGCACGCACGGCTGCTTGGTGCTACCGCGGCTTGTTTCTATCTACTAGCTAAGTATACATATAAAAGTACGTGACATGTTTCAACGCTTGTCGCATCACAAAAGTGCGCCGACGCGGCTCTCGCTCGTATATTGCATGCGCAATTCAGTCAACCAGTACTACTACCTTTTCGCTGCCCTGCGAATGCGCTAAACCGCAAGCTGCTCAGTGTCGCGGATGTCTCAGTCCTCGGGACCTACCGCCGCCTTGGAGCCAGGAAGCCACCGTTTGGTGATCGTCGTTGTCGAAGCGGTTCTAGAACTAGTCGCAGCAAACAGGCAGGCAAGCAGGCAGGCAGGCAGGCAGAGCACATCGGACTTTGGCGAGCTGCCTGTAGGCATCGTAGCGGCCGACGACGATGGATCGATGGGTGCTATCATTTGTGACGCTGGGAATCTTTGCCTGGCAGATGGCATCGAAAGTGATCGATCGGCTACGCACGCATGATGGCATGGATATGCGTGATTGACACTTGACAAGCACTGCTAACCAGATTGAGAGAGCTCTCAGCGCCAGCGTCGCATCGTCGGGTCTTGCTACAGCTGTGCTTGACGGCACCACAGAGACTCGAACGCCATAGATACGGGCGCCTGAATGGAATCCAGGCATCTTGTACGACTGTCCTATCTAGTAGCCAGCTAGCAGAAGTAGTAGTAGGTGTTGCTACTCGTCGTATGGGGGCACAGCATCAGGGACTCGCCCCCGAGTGTGCTTGTACAAAGTTTCCGATCCTCTTGGCGTGCAGCAGCGACATCCCATCCGCTGTAGGGCTGGTCGCCTTTGCCCGTTACCATCAAATAAACAAACAGCTAGGCGTTGGACCTCCAGCTCGAGTCAGGGCGGTGCATCATGGTTCACCACTCACTCACTAGGGGCACAACGGCGCGCTGGTGGACTGGGATGGGCGGCAAGCGAATAAGAAGCCAAAGACGCATATAGAGAAGAACAGGCTTTTTTTTTTTTTTGGTTCTCTCCCCGGCATTCCATGCAATGGGCTTCGTCTCGACTCTCTCAGCCCTGCTCACTGCGAGCGTTTGCCGAATGTCTCACCTGTCATGTACAGTACACGAGCAGCGTTGGTGGACCATGCCATGCCATGCTCAGACACTCGCGACATCGTGACGGACAAACGCCACCGGGGGAGCCATCAAGGTGCATGGAGCCTGATGAGACAGCCATGGCTGCTGTTGGCAGTTCGATTCATTCGTATTGCCTCTTGCGTGCCAAAGGCTCTGCCCACGAGGTCACACACGGGACTTGACGCGGAATGCTGGCTTTCGCTGCGTGTTACTGCTGCAAAACATCGTATATGTAAGTAGCACGTAATAATCGTAATGCATACACGTACTGCGGCCATCTACGCGGAACTGCCAGGTTTGCTGGACACCCGTGACGGGCCAATTGATTCCAAACTCGGCAGGCATAAACACACATCTGCTCCTGGCGAGGTCCTCGATCCGCATCCTGCATCTCGAGATACAGGATACCAGCACACAGGCTCCTCTGGAGGATCGGCCGAGTGCGTTGCGTCGTTGCTCGCCCGCCCGTAGGCTAGACGGATGGCCAGGCCCCATTCATTATAGTAGTAGTACTAGCAGCTGTTGCAGGGGTCGCCAACTCTTGGGCCGTCCGTCAGATCCACGGGCCAGGGCTCCAGGCAATTTTGCACAGTGGCATCAACATCAACAGCATGGGGGTCCCTGAACTCCCCCCCCGGCGCTCATCTTGTCCCTTTTTTACGCTCATCCTTCGTTCTTCGTAATTGGCGAAAAGAGATGGGCTGGTCGGAGCTAGAGAGCACATTGGCCGATGCGCTGAAAGAGAGCACTAGAGGATTGCGATTGGCCAAAATGGGGTTTCTTTCTTTCTTCGAATTATTGGTGCTCTCGTATTTCCCCTTTAGGATATTGACCTGGTGGAATAAGGTACCCAGTAAAGACAGGCAGTATTTGCATTGCATTCTATTATGGAGCAGCTATACCAGGCAGTATAGGTAGGTATATCAGCTGCGTGTGGACCGCCTTTGCTACGTCAGCGGCTGTGCTGATACCTTGGGCGAAGCTGTAATGCCCATTTTGAGATACTGCATGTATGAGCACGTTCTCTCTCATAGAGAGGAGCTCTCTCGTTGCCTCCTAACCACCCATCATGACGAGTAATTAATAAATTCAGTACCTAGCTAGCTATATTTCCATTGTTGTACTAGACCCATAGTTTTGTTTGACCACTTGGGTAGCACTTGTTTACGGAACTCATGAGCAGCTCCATGCCGGCACAACCAACGACAGCCTCATTCTACACAACTTGGAGCTCTCCGCCCAGTAGCATTTTCTCCTTTGACAGGGCCTCAGAGAGCCATTCTCAATTTGGGCACTGCATTCATACCCTGCCTGCATACCGCCGCAGTACGCTTTGCCTCTTTCTGCCCTGGCATGTCTTGGATTTTTTCTGTTTTTTTCTGTTTTTTTTTTTTTCCTCCTCCTTCTTTTTCTCACTATTTTTTTTTCTTTCTGGCTAGTCTGCAATGCCCCGATCCAGGGTTGCCTTTTCAGCCCCGGCCAGCCCTCTTGGGGAAGAGACCGGAGAGGCGCTGTGGCGTTTGTAGAAGGGGGGTGGGAAAGACAAAAATCGCCACCACTTTTCTCGATGGGCGCTCGCAAAATCCGATTCCACCGTCCTGGACCTGTCACTGCGATCGGGGCCTGCTGAGCTGCCAATTTGACAATCTCCCATCCTCCCGATGGCACAAAGCACACGCCCCCCCTTTCCCTCTCTGTCTCTTCTGTCTTCTCCTTACGGGTGCAGCATGTGCCACCAGTACTGTGCTGTATTATATGCTAGATGCTATACTACTACTGCTAGGTGCATGTGGGCAGAAGGCTACGACTAGTATGGATGGATGCTGCTACTGTCGACTACCGTCCACTACCGCCAATACGTACCGCTCCTACGGAGAGCTAGCATGTATAATGCTTGTACCTGTATATTGGCCCTCGAATGAAATTGTGCGCAATATAACGTGGGGAGCAGACAGCTTCGCATCCGTCTTGAGCAATACATACCTGGCCATGTCCGCCGCTTAGTACCTCCCAGGTACCCACCGCGGCCCCCATGTTCCCCGTAATCCCATCCGGCTGGACTGATGCAATAGCTGTCCATCCTCGGTATGCAGCCCGGGGCTGTGGGCAAAAGAGCCCTGCTCTGCTTGGCCGGAAGAGATGAGATCCGAGAGGCGCCAAGAGATGGACAGAGAGACAGAGAGACAGACAGCGAGAAAATACGACTTCCCAGTTAGTACTGTGCTCCTTGCAACGCAGCCTGTAGCGTGCGTGCGTGGTGAAGCCCAACAGCCCGCGGATGACGAAGGTGGATACATGGATGGGTATTGGCTATGGTATTTGGCGTACAGTAAACATTGAACCTGGTAGCGATCAAGTCTTGCTGCTTGTAGGTACTTTTATCAACAAGCTTTCTCTCGTTCATTCTCTTTCCTTTCCCTTTCCATCCCCTGTTCCTGCTAAGCTCGAGAGCATTATTTATTACAACGCCCCCATCCCCTTCTGATTCTAGTGAGATCCAGCATCACGACGGAGCAGAGTCCATCGTCCTGCTTGTTGTTTGCTGGTATATCAAAACGATACCTACACATCCGGCAACACGTACTTGGACTTGTCTGTCTTGTTCAAAACTAGACCAACCGTTCTCTCCTCTTCCTCTCCTCCTCCTCTCCTCCTCTTGATATATACAAACACACCCCTTTCTGGCTAAAAACTCCACACCCTCGAACCGATTGCCTCTTCATCCTCTTCTGTACACCCGCTCGTCCCACTTGTTCCTAGCAGAAGTGAGAAAAAGGAAATCGGCTACTTCGTGCATGACCCCAAGTACTTCCTTAGTCCAGCTAGGCACGACGCTACAGAGCTCAAGGGAAGCTTCATCCTGGACGCCCCACGAACCTTATTTTTTTTTCTCCTTGCTCCAAAGTTCCTTGTTCACTCTTCTTTTCCGAGGGCCCAGTCCTAATAGGTTGAGCTGTGTGTGAGAGCAAGTGTCAAGGTTGAGCCTTGCTCTGCCCATGTCAAAGGGGGGGGGGGTTCCTCTATTCTGCATAGCTCAAGGCCGTTTCGATATCCATTAGGCTTTGCTATTCCCGGGGCTGGGGGCCATATATATCCATCTATAACGCTGCCTTCTTGTTTTTTTGTCTTATTATAGACAGACACACGCATCCCTTCTACTGGAGAACGGCACCAGATCCAGCGACACATCCTTCTTCAAACGCCACCGGGAAGAGCCATGGCTCTCCAACAACCAGCATTACGGCGCTGTCGTGGCGCATCCTCTCCTCGCAAGACAAGATCCTCACCCGTCACCAGGAGCCGACTCATCGAGAAACGGTCATGCCAAAGACTCGCACCCTCAAAGCACCTCGATTCATTTGTATGTCCAGCTCCTTGCCGTGACCCTCCGTCTCCCTCTCGACGACATCTCGGCTAATACCTCGTCTTTCATCTAGCATTCTTTCGCCAAACTCCCCACAGAGCTTCGTCTCAGAATATGGGAGCTCAGCCTGCCTAGTCCACGCCTCGTTCCCATCCAGTGCGGCAGCAACAGCATATCTCTTCCCGAATCCTCCCATTCAACCCCCCTCACATCATCACGTCAGAACAGCATGACTGTTGGATGCATGTCTACCGCACCGATACCCGTCAACCTGCACGTCTGCACAGAATCCCGCCTCGAGGCTCTCCAAACATACCGCCCTTCCTTTGGCTTCGCCCGAGGCCCAGGCCAGATTCTCTTCAACTCTGAAATCGACATCATGTACTTTGGCCCTCGTGAGGACTTCATGGCCACGAATTCTCAGTTTCACACCTGCATGATGCTGTGCGATCCACAAGAGCTGGCGAACGTGCGTCGCTTGGCCATTAACGATGCGCTTTTCTGGATTGGTAACACGTACAACTCCATGACGGCTGCAAGCTTCACCTTGGAGGTGTTGAGGGAGGTTGCAACGCGCATGACAGGACTAGAAGAGCTCATATTTGTGCCTTGGGAAGAAGAAGATGGCGATCAAGAAGATGCCATGCAAGGGCGGATGGCTCGGCAGATCCAGACGGCGATGCAGAGTATATCGCAGTTGTACCCGTCTTGGGAGCCGCCGCCTTGGCATATTGTCCCGCTGAGCGAGCTCCCTAGCATGGCCGGTTGAATAGCCTTGGTCGTCGTCTAGGATCGAAACACATAAGTCAATAGCCTTTCTTACCAGACGCAGCAGCGCTACGACAAGCTATAGCATACGACGATATTGGCAGCGCCGCGAGTACGAAATACCCCCACTGGGACACCTCTCTCTCTTCACTAGCTTTGTGAGCGGATAGATGGCTGCGTTGA
Organism: Trichoderma asperellum; assembly: GCF_020647865.1. Lineage (NCBI taxonomy): Eukaryota > Fungi > Ascomycota > Sordariomycetes > Hypocreales > Hypocreaceae > Trichoderma > Trichoderma asperellum. The sequence continues at coordinate 2,872,098 of NC_089420.1, read as the reverse complement.
GCGGGGGGGAAACCCCAATCCGTGACGTTCTTGCTATCAAAGCAAGTGAAATTCGAGACATCACGGTTATACAGAATACGCCGTGAAAGCGGCAGGCGGTGATGGGAAGAGGCCCAGAATCTCAAGAAAGAAGAAAGAAGAAGGAAGAATCCTCTCGAGTTAATAAAGAAAAGTCGGAACTTTTAAGGCGCTTTGATGCATTAGATTATACTGGAGGACATACGGCGCGATTTACTATTGGTTGGCATTTTGGAAATGGGCGGGCGACGGCGTTCACCTTGGGCCTTGGAAGAATGGCGTCTTTTTATTTATACCACGGGAAGTTTAATGGGCGGCTAGCAATACAGCATCATTTCATTAATGGAACAAATAATACTACAACTTGTAATATTCTTTGGTGATTCGTCAATGCTTGCTATATTACTCATATCCATAAATGATAAATCCAACACCTACAATCAGTACTCCTCAATCATAATCCAACAATTATAGCACTCTTCTGAAATCATGCAACCTTAGCTCATCGTGAATCATGCTCTCCCGTCAAGTCAATAAATGCCACATCACTCCATCTCGTAACGCTAGATCTAATACCACGAGTCTTGAGCAATTGCGATTCTCGCGCGACTGCCTCCTCGTATGCGTCCACGTCCACTTCAACCTCGTCAAAGAAGCCAGGCCTCGACACGCTGGGGACGATCAGTTTCTTTATTGGTGCGGGATTGGGGCTCCTATCATGACGGGATGGCGGAAGAGGAGAGGAAGAGTCTTTGTTACTGGTCGTGAGGCGATGTTTGGGCAGTGAACTGGGAATGTTGGATGATAGAATTTCAATTTCATCATCATCGGTAGCGGCTGGAGTTGCATCCTCTCGACTTGAATTCGATTTATGTGAGCCATAATCGCCGCGCTTGGACGATATGAGCCGTTCCATCTCCGGCTGCGGCTGTTTTTGCGTAAACTTATCCATTGGCATTTGCCTGAGTTTCGCTGCTGCTCCCTGGACGTGCGACGATGTCTTTGGGTTTGGTTTCGATATTGAAGAGGTTGGTTTGCTGTGTTTATGCGTTACCCGCGAGGTAGCGCCAGCCGCCAGAATTGACCGTATCGATTTAGGAAGCTCTTTACTCCCAGTTGCCGAAGTGGTTGCGATTGGTGATGGTGGCGTAAATCGTGAAAGCGGCGATGCGTCGCCGGCAGGGCTGGACGAAATGACGATAGCTTCGAAAACTCCTGCATCGTCATGACGTCTAGTTGAGTCTGGTGAGCTGGTTATCGTCCAACCGTCCAGGCTGGGGGATGTGATATTAGGCGTGGGTTGCTTACTGGACACCCGTAATGATGGTGGTGTTTGCGGTCGACGGAATTGGTTCGGCCGACGGAGGAGAGGAAGAGACACGTCCGCATCTTCGGGCTCGCTAACTTCCTTTATTAAATTGGCATCTTCCCGGACGTTGGCGGCACTGCTACTGCTGGCCTTCTCTTGAGATTCCACCGCCTTGGTGACACGAACAAAGCTGTCAAGGGCACCGTGAGGCATCGCGTCTGCTTTCTTCGTCTTCGTCTTCGATCCCGGCACCTTCTTTTTAGAAGGCGATTTGCGTTTGGATTTTCCTTCTTCCCAATCTTGAACAGAATTTGGTGCGAATCTCCTGGCGACCTCTTCCAAAACCCATGTAAGCTCCGGTTTTGCTATATCAAAAACCTTTCCACCGCTAGCTTGGGCTTCTTCGGTCGCGTCGACACTGCCTGACGCTGCGGCAAACTCATCATCGCTATTGAGAGCTAGCCCGCTCCGAGCATACGCAATTTCTTCTTCTACTTCATTCGATATATCAATGGGAACAATCTCTTCAGGGATATAAGCCAGGCGTAATTCGGATGTACCATCTGTGCTAAAATGGTTCCGGCGGCTCGACACTTTTTGAACCAAAGAGTCGCCATCAACGCCGTCTTGATGAAGACGACTCACAAATAAACCCTCGCTAAGCACGCGAATAAACTTGATTGCGCCTATTCGGAAATCCCAATTGAAAGTTTCCCTCGCAAATTCCCTGAGACCCTCCAGCTGAATCTCCCTGGTTTCTCTTAGTTTGTGTCTGATAATGTCTAGTGTGGATTCTGGCGAGACCACCGGATGGGTATAATATCGAAGCACTTCCATATTTGGAAAATCTTCCGGAATGGTAAGAGACTTGTGGCGAATTCGAAAGTATTTGCTTTCGTTTGTTTGAAGTTCGTGGATCAGGGACGCTTTCCACAGACGGAGGCCCTCTGTATCCGAGGCTCGGAGTTGACATAGCGATTTCCCATAGCCAGCTTTGGCGGCTTCGCACGCTACTTTCGGTCCACAGCCTGGCACTCCTTCGGGGATATAGTCGCCACCACTCATAAGGGCTACTAACACCATTCCCTCTCGATCGAGACCAAGGTTGGCCATGTTTAATTCTTCGACATCGTACATGGAGACGTGCGTTGGCCTTGTGCCCTTGCCCTCAGCCGACCAGTTTCGCATCGTTCGTGTGCATCCAAACATGATGGTATCCACATCTTCGCTTAGTACTGCATCGACGACGCCATTTTTCTGCAGAAACGCGCACTCGGCCTCGGCCTCGCCAGGGGCATCGTGGGCTACGAACCCAAAGAGTCGAATGAGCCTCTTGGCATGAGCTGCTGAGAATCCATCTCCTCGCCCTGATCGCCTGTTGCGTTTGAACTTGGGTTTGTTGGGGCCGTCAAAAACGAATATTGGCTGGATGGGTGTTCCTAGCAGTCGGACGAGTCGATAGAAGAGAGTTCGAATCGCGGGGTTCGTACCACCTGTTCTAACAAGTTAGACAAAAACTCGCAAAGAGCTGGCTAGAATGATGTCTTGTAAACTCACCACGCGCAGCTTGGTTTTGGAACTGCCAAATGGCGATGTCAATGGCGAGGCGGAAGGGCCGATTATGATTCTCGAAGCTATCAGACGCGAGCTTGGACAGTGAGATCCTCTTGCCTGGGCCTAGTTCTTTGTATATCCTACGAATGTGAGATCTTCTTTGAACAGTTTTTTTTTTTTTTTTTTTTGTTTAAAGAGACAAAAATGCGCAATACTCACCCTTTGATCCCCATTGATGCCCTGTAGCTACTTCCACGCCCCCGGCTTGTCAAAAGCTGCGGACAGTGGAAGATGATTGTGATGTTTTGTTTGCTCTCGTTAACATGACGACAGGTCCAAACATTGAGCTGGCAAGGATGGCTTATCGATATCGGTGGGCCGGCGCTAACGGCACCCGCCAATCTAGGCTCTGGGCAGGCGCTCCAAGAGTGAGAATGAGCTGCGAGTGAGGCGTCTGAGTTCGCTCATTGACCAAAAAGGAGAACATAGCAGGTGTAGCTCTTGTAACTTTGTTGAGTCTCAAGTTTGCAAAATCCAACAAGTTGAAAATAATAAAAGGCGCCTGAAACAGCCGCCACCAAGGCCATGTCCTCGGGGCCGGGGCCAACGCTGGCTCATCGAAGCGTGGCCAGCATTCGCTCAGCCCCGACAATTCAAGAGCATTCAGGATCAGGTCCCACGCCAAATACACCTCCGCGGATAATAGCGAACACATACGGCTCTCCGGCTACCATTAGGGCCGACGACGACTTTCTGATCATTCAAATTGGGTCGAGGTTTATCCGCGCTGGATTTGCGGGGGACAATCAACCCAAGGCGGTTCTCACAAGTGAGCCAAAAGACCAACGACGAGCTGGAGATTTCAGGGACTGGCAGCAGCCTGGAGCTGGTGATCTCGAATCCTGGGCCGAGAAATATGAGATATGGCGATATGATTTGAGAGAGGTCGACCTGGGGCTTGTTTATGACAAGCTAGACCGTCTGCTAAGAGATGCCTTTGGAAGGTAAGCTTCTGTAACGCGCACTCCAAAGAACACTCGCGTTGACATTGCTCTTAGGTGTCTACTGATTGACTCCCGACCAAGGAGGGCCGGCCTTGTTCTTGATCCTGCGGTGCCAATACCTATCCTATCCACTGTGCTTGATCTCATGTTCAAGGGTTTTCAGACACCAATCATCTCTCTCATGTCCACGGCTACCATGTCAGCGGTAGCTGCAGGTGTCCGCTCAGGGCTAATTATTGATATGGGTTGGGCCGAAACGATAGTCACCAGTGTCTACGAGTACCGAGAAGTCAAATGCACGCGCAGTGAGAGAGCGGGGAGATACCTCAACAACAAGCTCTACGAGGTTCTCCGGAAACTCTTGACTGACAAAGACGAAGACGAAGGGGGTGTACGGGCTATCAGTTTTGCGGAATGTGAAGACATCATGTGCCGTCTGGCGTGGTGCCGGCCGTTGGCATTCAAGAACGCTCAAGCTCAGAGACAGTCGCAACAATTAGATACGGTGGAGGAGCAGGATGAGTCTGAGCCGGAGCACTCGCAAGGCAGCATGGCGAGCATCCCATTGAGATCGACCAATCCACCAAGGACGCTTGACGTATCTATTGACAGGATTGCGGATATATGCGACGAGACGTTCTTTGATTTGTCAATAGCACCAACGACATTCGACGACCATGAACTTCCGTTACATTTACTTGTATATCAGCATTTACTACAACTTCCAATGGATGTGAGAGCTACTTGCATGCCTAGAATTATCTTCACTGGTGGCTGCTCAAATATTCTGGGCGTCAAAGAGAGGATTGTAGACGAAGTCATGAGCATGGTGAATAAAAAAGGATGGGCCAATGTCTCTGGCAAGCACGTGGAAGAGACTCGAAACAGCCAGTTTTCCGACAGAAGAGCAAGTGTCGCAAAGTCAGTTAGCTCGACAGCTACGGCGTCTGACCTTGGAGAAGAACAAGAGTCCTCGCGACCAAGTTCAATAGCCACGGCATCTGACATAGCGGATCCCATTGAGGCTAAAGTAGCGCGCCATCGACCACAAATCCAGCAACTACAAGGAGAATTTCGCACTCTTCATTCTCTTGGACCATGGGCTGGGGCAAGTTTGGTTTGCCAACTCAAGATCCCCGCCATGGCTACGGTAGACCGCGAGCTATGGCTGCAGCAGGGAGCTAGTGGTGCTACGCGTCCGAATGAAATCGACGTCAAGGCCCAGCAACGACAGAGCATGGGCGCAGGAGGCTTTATTCGTGGCAGCGGAGGCCATCACACAAACTGGACGCTGGGAGCATGGGGCAACGTGTGAACAGCCTTGGTTTCTGGATTTGTGGTCGATGGCGCACTACTTTCGCCTCAATGGGATCCGATATATTAGATATGGTCCCCTTTGGCTTCTCTTATTCCACAACACACGTAAAGATTGATTGCGACGATTCGACTGCCAAGGTTTTCCGGTACGAATAGATTTCAATTCATAAACTGTATCTATGAAACTTCTCGCTAGACGGTGGCGCTATATGCCTCTTAGATGGACAATTGGGAGGAAAATTGGCGAGTATACCTTTGTTTTTGCAGCATCATGTCACGAGATACAAGATCTAGATATAATGAAAAATGATCGACTTAGATGAATAGTCTTGCATTGGATGCTCTGTTTTATTTCTCGCTCAAGTCGGTTGCGTAGCTAATTTGGTTCACTGATTTGCACCACCCCGCGTACTGTCCACCTCTTGGTGACATAAAGGAGTCATCACAGCGTTGCTGGCATATCGATCACTATGAGCAGAGCTACATCGTAAACCCCCCCCCCCCCCCAAAAAAAAAAAAAATGGGCAAAAGAGATCTTTAGTTTGAGTCTTCCCTTTGTCTCCAACACAAGGTGAGCGCTTATCGGTGTCTTGAAACCCGAGGTGCAGCTCCCCAGGACTTGAGAACACCAGGTGGCGTGAATTGATGATGACACACTTCCAGCGATAATCATGAGACTCTAACTGGCATTGCTTGAGAAAGAAGACGCCTCAAAGTAACAGCGAAATACGAGTCATGGTAACTCGGCAAGCCAGAAACCGACCCGCAGTAGAGCTTTGTGGATAATGTCAATGACGCCCTCTTATCGGCATCTGTCCGAAGAGGCGCTGAAGAGCCGCTCTTTATATATATGTGTGAGCTAGCTGGGACGAGGCAAAGCCTTGGCAGCTCTTATAGAAAACCAGTGAGCGCCACCGGAGAAAATATAGACAAAAGCGACAGGGTTTTCCACGAATCAATGATTTCCTCTCTGCGCAGAGGCGCGGGTAAACGCTTATGCTAGCTTCTTGGATGAAGCCATGTTTGTGGATCTTTCAAGCACAGCGCCAAGCGAGCATGGAAGTAAACCGGATATGAAGCGTTGTTTTGAACGCCACAGGACGCTGGAAACCGCGCCTTGGTACGGATAACGAATCACAAGACTCGCTCGTCTCCCCAGTTCCTTCAGCTAGGGATTCTGGGGAAGACCCCACGTTTTTTTTGCCCTTGAGAGAAACTCGACGGCGTTTGCGCCATTCCGGTTTATTTTCCCCCACATATGCGCCTTCGGCTGTCGTCGTTCTTGCTCCAGCTCCCCCGACTTTCTAACCCCCCACAGAGGATGTTCGTTCTCGGTAGTGATGCTCGGTTGTAGGTGTACCGACGGCTTTATTGGCCGATGGGGAATGCACGTTTATGTGAGGGGGGATTGGCAGCGTATGAAGAATGTAACACCCGAGATATGTATAAAACGGCGAAGCTTGCTCCAACGGAATCGAGCTGTGCCTTCTTTGGTCCTGCGCTGATCTTTGCGTGCAACAAGTCTTGACTCTCTCTAGCAAGCCAAAATAGAGAGATCATGGCCACTGAATCTAACGAAGCTGCCTATCTCCCTCCCCCTTCCGTAAAGGATCTGGGCGAGGGAGATGGCGATGTCGAACATGTCGAGAAGGACATCAAGACGGTTGTGGCCGCGGTCACTGACCGCCCGGTCCACGAGATGTACCTAGAGGCCATGGAGCGGTATCCCAACGACGAGGCGATCGACCAAGCGGCGGAGAAGCGATTATTGCGCAAACTAGACATGCGAATTCTGCCGCTGTTAGGCATTTGCTACTTCTTCTATGTGAGCCTTCAAAACATGCAAACCCCATTTCGGATGAAAGATACTAACCTGGGCGTAAGTACGTCGACAAAACCACACTGTCATATGCCGCCATCTTCGGCATCAAGAAGGACCTGAACCTCGTGGGCGACGACTATTCATGGCTGTCCAGCAGCTTTTATTTCGGCTGGCTGATCTGGGCCATCCCGTCCAACCTCCTCATGCAGCGCAGCCCGCCTGCATACTATCTCGCCTTCAACATCTTCATGTGGGGCGCCCTGCTCATGTGCCAGGCCGCGGTGAAGAATCTCCAGTCACTGCTTGCCCTTCGAATCCTGTCTGGGGCATTTGAAGCAATTGCCGACCCTGCCTTTATGCTTATCACGTCGATGTATTATACGAGGGCGGAGCAGCCATCGCGGATTTCTGCGTGGTATGCGTTCAATGGAGTGGGTGTTGCGGGCGGCGGGCTTATTGGTAAGTGCCCAGCGAATTTTACCAGAATAGGAAAATGCTCTTTAAAATATGTTGTTTATTATATGGGAATAAGATTTGTTAATGTCCATCCTTTTGAATGTAGGATATGGCATCGGTCAGATCAAGGGAATGCTGCCGTCATGGCGCTACGAGTTCATCATCGTCGGAGCGTTTTGCGCCGTTTGGGGAATCTGCCTCTTCATCTGCTTACCCAATTCGCCTCGAACAATTTGGGGCTTTACCCATGACGAGAAGCTCATCATGATTGCGCGAATGAGGCGCAACCAGACCGGAGTAGAGCAGAACAAGATCAACTGGAAACAGATCAAGGAGGCCTATCTGGATTACAAGACTTGGCTCTTCACGCTGCTCGGTTTTGCATCCAACATCCCGAACGGCGGCATTTCCAATTTTTCTACTCTTGTTATCCAGGGCCTGCATTTCGATACGCTGCATACAGCCCTGCTGGGAATTCCGCAGGGAGTACTGGTGGTGATATGGATTGGGCTGGGTGCTTTGGCGAACAGGTTTATGCCAAATAACTGCCGTACGCTTGTCTGTGCGCTGTTCATGCTGCCCACAATCGCTGGAGCCCTTGGATTCTTACTTGCTCCAAATGATGCATATGTGGGGAGATTGATTTGCTTGTAAGCCATTCATATCCTTTTTTTCTCTCCTCTTTCTCCCTACCCTCCCATGTTGAACCGGCGTATCTTCACCCTTTACTAAACATGGACTGACACGGACTTCGAACAGCTACTTGACCGGCTCATACCAAGCTTCATTCGTTATTTCGCTCTCTCTCATCACTTCAAACACTGGTGGCCAGTCCAAGAAGATGATTGTCTCCGGCATGATCTGGTTCGGTGCCTGCATAGGCAATATCGCCGGCCCCTTCTTCTACAAGGCTAATCAGGCGCCGTCATACCATCTTGGTATTGGCTCCCTCCTCGTTGCCAATTGCGTCGAACTAGCACTCTTCTTCGTCTTCCGATACGCCTTTATATGGGAGAACAAAAAAAAGGAGAAGCTTCGAGCAGAGCTTCAAGAGCGCGGCGAGCTTATTGCTGGCGAGCTGAATGCCACGGCGTTTGTTGACATGACGGATAAGGAGAACCCGAACTTTGTGTATGTTTACTGATGCGCGGGAACGCATAAGACGGTAATACTAGAGCAAATGTCATCTAATCTTGATTTTCGACTTGCATTGTAAACTGTAAATCCCTTCCGTATTAGGTTCATGAGCCATTAGTTTTTTTCATGTATGCACGTATCTGCTGCCAGACAAGTTTCCACTTCACAGCGACATGATTTGTTAACGGCGGAAATATTAATGCCACAGTGTCAGCCATAGTGTCAGCCATAGTGATGCTCATATCCAGCATAGCTGGCTTTGCATTCGTAGCCTCGCGGGATGGCTTCACGCATTCATTCTCTCTTTGTATGAGGCTCTCTCGCACGTGTGAAGCACTTTGCATCTTAAATGAACCTCTGCCTGCATTTGCGACGGCCCCTAATTCACCGGGAAGTGGATGATAGCGCGCGGCATTCCCACGTTTTCCCCTCATGTCAATGCCACGGATTCTCACATGGCAACCTGGCATGGGACCGTGGCGGGCAACTCCGGTCCGCCGGAAATAGAGCACGGAAGAGAAGTCGGTAGTGGTAGTGGTAGTGCTGTATTAGTCAGTATTCGTATTCCGTGCAGATGGCAGTAGCTAGTAGTATCATGAGCATGTTTCTTGGAGTGCTTCTATCAGCACTAATACATACCTACCAGCTTGCTGCGTGCGTGTATGATGCGCATTTGCTGCTTTAGCGGCAATTCTGGGCGTAGAGCAAGAACTGTCGCGACAAGGCGAGGTGGCGCGGATCCTACGCACCAGCATTGCTTTTATTTTGCACCAACCCTGAGAAGTAAAACGCCCGGATACTAGTGTTGGTTAATGGGTGTCGAAACGCGTGTTCTCGCTCTGTGCTTGTAGCATGGCTCTACCATATGGACCGCTCATAATGGATGGAATGGGAGCTCGATCTCTGTGTTGTGCTGCGTTGAAAGTGCAAATGGTCGTATTGATACGATCGTCGTTGAACAACAAGGGAGGCGGCCGCTGTGCCCCTGGGCTAGCTTTGCTCGTACCTGGACGCAACGTGAGCTGCCCGCCTGTGCAAGCAAGCATGTTCTGGGGTGCACCTGAGTAAAACCCGCCTCTTTGAGCTTGTTGCTGCTGTACGATGCTCACAGCACAAGCGTCATTACCTACTGTATGCAGTGCCGGCGATATAAGTACATGTAGCTGCGCAGTGCTGCAGCCGCGTGCTTAAATACTCAATCCGTAAACGGTGGCCAAATAAGCGCTGACGAAACAAGCGACAGAGATGAGGAAACAAAATACGCCCCTGGATCTGCTGCTGAAACCAAGATGTAAGCTCGCGATTTGCACTCTTTTGCTGCACGGGCTCTCCACACATGACTCCCTCGCGCAAATGGCCCAAGCTGTCGGGTCGTGATGCTGACAGCTCAGCGGTTTGACATGGCCAAGCAATAGCAAGAGCCGGCCCATGCACGTAAGACGAAGCCCGTCGCGAAGTACGAAGCCCAATTGCTGCGGCATGTGCAGTGCAGTGCGTAGCAGCGACGCTACCAGGTCCTGGGTAGTGCCTGCATAGTAATCCTAGCAGCAGTACGTGTGCGCCCGCCATGTCTGTCGTGTGCTCGACGAGGGCCGCCCAAGCCGTCGCATGGGCGTAACTCGTACTCCATATCCAGCAAGCAAGCGAGCAAGGTCACCCAGCTGCTGATTCACCCGCCGGGTCCCGGTGTTTGGCGCTTCCTGGCCCGCTGGGTCCTTGCAGCTGCTTTTTTCTGGGCCACGGCTCGTTCAATGGCTGGCTGTCGGCTGCAGGCGTGGCATGTTGGTCAGCCCGGTGCCCTGTCCCCGGTTCTGCAGATGCGTCCAATGCACTGCTGCGCTGCTGTTTGGCCATGGCTGCAGGGGAAATTGGCTGCGCGGGCTGCTGCGGACCGTACAGTGGCAGCGTTGCCTCGATGGCAAATGGAGGTTTCAGAGAAGAGCCTGTTTGCTGCCGAGCAAGAGAGCGCCCGCTGTGTGTAGCCGCAAACATCTAACGTGTAGCGCAGAGTATGGAGAACTGGAGGCTTGCTTCAGCAGCGCTAGACGAGGGCTAGTTGAACTGTCAAAAGGCCGTAGTGGCCTCAGGAGCTGCGCTGGTGGTGCCAACCCTAATTCTGCCTTTCCCGAATGAGATCTAGGCCGCGGGAGGCTCCCAGTGTGGCGCAGCTAATAAAACAGCTAGCCCGGGCTACGGCATGTTCCGCCAGACAGTTCGCCTGATGGATACGCACTATGCTATAGCCAAACTGGTCGAGGATGGAGGGAAGACGGCTTTTGCACGCATTGGAGCATGTTCTGTGACATGTGACATGAGAAAGAAGCTGCGAGATACCATCACCGGACGAACAAGAAAATGATGCGGCTGCGGCACAACTGATGGAAGATTGCTGGCTGCATATGATGCCTTGGTAAACTGGTTGTCATTGATGTCTTGCAATTTGAACAAATCACGGTAAAACATCCTTGTAGTTTATCTATACAGTTAAACCAACCAAAGGAATAGATCCTTGCATTTCATATATATTCAGAGTGCTCTTCATAAATATTGTCCTTTAATAAACATTGATGTTTAAAAAGAATAGCATAATAGCGACAGAAATCAGGGACGGAAAAGGCAGTCTGTAGGATTTAAGCAGGCGACTACAAAGTAGCCTTTGATATCTGGTGTTAGTATCATAGCAAGTATCCCTGTTGTTGACCAGATGATTAAGGTGGAGGAAGCCTACATCAAATTGAAACCATTAAGGGTAATCAACAAACTGCTATATGTGTTACCGAGAGGTTAGGACCAATACCTTTGCATATGAATACATGCATGTAAATGAGGCTACCGCTGCCTTATCCGTTGATTGAACTAGACGGCTGTGTTGCAAACATAACTGGGGATGATATTTGATGTGTCGAGGCTTGAAGGTGGGAGAAATGGATGTTGTTTATAATAATACTTGACGACTGTTTTGCGATAATAATGCAACGGGCTTTGGATCTTTGAAGCTAGTCATCCCTCAATTGAAGACTTGATGTTCTTTGAAAACTGGAAGATGTAGAGAAACATGAGGCATCGCAAGCATCCCGCATACAAACCAAAGGAAGCGGTATTTCCGTTTTGGGACACAAGAGCTGTCTGGCGCCTGCGGGCCAACTTAGCACCTTTCCAGCAGGGATTTGAGTATTCTGTACAGTGCCATTCTTACATGCAGACACTGTATCAGGCCTCCAAGTAGGTTTCTAGTTCCTGCATAGTCCTGCTGGAATATTTGTGAAATGGGTTGCTTTGTGTAATAAATAGATATGGCTAAGGTTAAATTTAATAAATATACTAATACCTATTGAAAATCGCTGCACTATATGTACCCATTCCCAACTGCTGTTCCACTTTGAAGGGCAGCATAGACTTGCCTGAAGTGGCTATAGTTTTTTGTTTCCTTTCCTCTTTTGCGCTGTGCTTTTGTGTCGTGCAGGTCTTTTGCTCTCCCTTGTATCTTCTTCTTTTAGGGCGTTCCATTGTTCCATTGTCTGAATTAGCATAACCAGCGGGCCGGATAAGACATGACTCAAAATCCCCCTTCGCCCTGCCTTAGCGAGCTGCTCCTCTCAAGCCAACGACCGTCTATCTCACGAGACCGAGCAGTCGGCCGATCTGTGCTTACCGACGAACAGTACATGACAATGCTTTGATAATATGCAGTCCTCCAGTAGAAACATTGATGAGCTAGTAGACTATAACGGCGTTAACATATGTACCCTGCGCTCCGGGTAATGCTCCGGCTCGGCCTATATAAGTGAGCCAAAAGCGAGAAGCGCCACTGCGAGGACGCCTATTCTACTCGCTTAAGGAAGTAATGTTACCAACGGCATGTGCTAATTGCCCTTCGACGCACCCACGGCTGCTTTGGAGACGTGTCACGCCCTGGCCTCGCGGATCACAGCCGCGGGTAGGCATCAGGGCCAGGGTTTGCCTCGTGCAGCCGCAGCCGGACGAAGCAAGTGGCCAGCCCTGCTAGCGACCTTGTGCCCTGGAGCGCCCCTCTGTGGCGGGCTCCGGGCCCTCTCAACCCGCTGAACCCACAGCGAACCCACAGTGTTGGATTCCTCCACAGAGAGCCCGTCTGCAGGCCCACTCAGGAAATTGATCGACCACCATCTTTGGAGTCCATTGTTTCTCTTTCTCCCGACTCTCAGCTTCATACTGTTCATATTACCTGCTCGCCGTTTTGCTGCCCCCCTGCGCCTTGGGCTTGTGTGTGAAGCCAGCGCTTTCAAGGGCTTCGTTTCGTTGCTGGTGCTGGTTGGCCGTCTGTTGCTCTCCTCTCCTTGCGCCCCGTCTTTGTTCTTCCTCTGCGTCAGCTTCTGCTGCGTTGGAGCTCATTTCAGCTGCTCCCAGTCTCTCCAACTTCCATCAGCCAGTCCCGCCCTCCCCATTGTCTGTGCGGAAGTCGCTCGTTCTTTTGCGCTGCACTTTTTACTCTGCTTCTTCTTCTTTTCTGCTTCTTCTTCGCTCCTTGCCTGTGCTCTTGTTTCTTCGTTTTCAACTAGCCGCACTAGACTCTGCTTTTTTACTCAGCGGGACATGCAATCGCTCTTTTCTCGCTGATCCATCCTGGACGTCCACGCCCGTCCCGTTTTGCCTGCGTTGTATTCTTAGTACCATGTCTTCCAAATCTACGATCACGGCCACTCATCTACGATAAACCCCTGGGTTCGAACACACACTACACGACAGCATCTACTTAGTATTCACAACTACGTGACATACGCCGGGCATATGGCGCCGAAGAAGCGAAAAGGTCGAAAGGGAGCGCGCCAACGAGCGCAACAAAAATCCCATCTTAATGACCCCCGTGCGTCACAATCTGGGAGCCCATCCATCGACGGAGAAAGCGACTACCATCCAGCCGCACCAGCCAGCATGGCGGGTGCCGAGGAGGAGGAGGAAGCAGCAGGCGGCGATACTGTCGCGGACCTCGTGGACGACCCTGAAGACGACGACGACAATTTCGAGGTAGCCTCTCTTTACCCAGCGAGCCAATTCCGGCATGGCGCAATGAGCACATACAGGTCAGCCGGCGGGCATTTTGTGGCTGGAGATTCGCGGACGTTGACTTCTGACTTGTAAGTCTTGTCATTAGGCTTTTGACCCCTTCCAATCAATATTGGCTGTGGCGTAGTTGATAGGCCCAAATATCTGGTTCTCAATATCGTCGTTTTACTTGACAGCTGCTAACGGTCGTGCCAAGAGCGTCAACTCGGTCTCTATGGACCATGGACCTTGACTATCGTGACCTGCATGGTCGCAGATATTGTCGAGAGTATCACATGCCAAACGATGAGATCGAACAACTTCGACTGACATTACTGCACCAAGTCTTCTTGCACATCTTTGATGGGGAACTGAGTCTTGCTCCGTTCGAGGAGCTGCCCTCGCATATTCTCGATGTTGGCACCGGCACCGGCGAATGGGCAATCAGGATTGCAGAGATGTATCCGGAATGCGAGGTTGTTGGGACCGACATATCCGCCATTGCCGAAACCGAAAGCGTTCCCGTCAACGTGTTTTTTGAAATCGAGGATGCCGAAGACTGGGACCGGCCGCCGGACCACTACGATATGATTCACATGCGCTGGTTAGCGGGGGCCTTCCGTGATTGGAATTTCATTTACGACTGCGCATACTACTCGCTTAAGCCTGGTGGCTGGATAGAAGTCCTCGACTTTGATGGTTTTGATACCATTGATTTTTTCAGCAGTCACTTCCCACCCGAATCTCCTATCCATAGGTTATTCAGTGACATTCACATAGCTGCGGATATGGCGGGACGAAAGGTTTCCATGTCTCACCTGAACGCACCTGATTTCATGGAAGCGGGCTTCGTGGATATCAGTGTGATGGAATATTCTCTTCCCGTCATATTTGGTGAACCATCTGTTGATAAGATTTGGTTAATGGCTCTTATAGACGGCATTGAATCCATGGCTTTGCGCCTCCTTACTGAGTATATGAACTGGGATGCCGAGGAATGCAAAGCCGTCTGCGAACAGGTGGCTAGGGAATTGGCTAATGTTACCAAAAATCCCGAGGCTGCCAAAACTCTCACTACAAAGCTTCGCGTCGTCGTAGCGCGGAAACCTCTTCAAGCACCCAGATCAAACGCCGCTTGGCCTGCGGATGAACCTTTCTCTCTTCGATCTCGAAGAGAAGAGGGAACTCCCGAGCTTGAATCTACGCCAAACGAAACACCTCGCCAGACAACCGAACATATTATCACGGGAGATCTCACTCCAAATGGTACATATTGAACAGATATACGAGAGGCAGTGAGAGAAATGTGGAAGAAGTTGTGCGGAGGGTAAGAGCCAGACAAAAAAAAAAATCGATGTGCCATCTTGGTATAGGTTATCCACCCTGGCCAGCTATTCCTCTACATTTACCAGCACCGTCATTTTGGGAGCAGCATATCGCTTTGATAAGAGCTTCATAAGCCGTGTGACTCGATTTCTGCGGGAGTGGCTGTTACGGCGATTAGGTTGAAGCAGACCCTGATTACCATTTATCGAATGGGTATATGACAGCGATAAAACACCATTTACAATCATGAATTTTAATGAAGACGATGAAATTTGATCGCAAGCAAACATGCAAGCTTTTTCTTTGAAAATCCTTGTTTTCGTTTACCGCTTTTTTGCACACAGCCGAACGATAGAAGCCTTGGCTACGGAACCTTGGAATCTTCATGGCTTTTTTTTTTTTTTCCCCTTTTTCAGTTGAATAACGATATAGAATCCTATTCATTGACCCTTGTTTTATTGTGTAATTCATTGTTCAGATATTACAAAGTTCTTGCAGCTGTATATAGGGTATTGGCAATGGGATTGAAGGAGCTGAGAGTCGTAGGTATTCTACACGCCACGTCAGTCTCGTGTGAAATTGTACAGGAGTACATGTGATTCGCGATGTAGTTGGAAAGAAGAGGGAACGGCATAAGGAAAATGAAGAAATAATAATACATGAATATTTCAAGTGTCGGTTGTGAAGAGAGGTTCCTTAGTTATGGAGAGCCACATAAAGACGTACCAGCAAAAGCGGATGGCATTTCATTTGTGGCTTTAGCTGCCATGCTGAGCCAAAGCGAGGCTGCAAGTACTCCTGTACCCTCCTAACGCGATACGGCATTTAGCTCCCTTGCTCCACCGCCTCTGCCTGCGAATGAGCGCCACAAGAGCCTTTTGGAGCTGCCCAAACAACAGTCACTGACGCAGCCTGGCGACTTCACCACCCGCTCATCTGCACCGCCATCACCAGCTTCGACCTTCGACAAAAGCACTGCTCAACGTTGCAATTTCTCGTCCATCTAACCGATCGCTGCTTGTGGGAATAGCCAAAACTCCCTCGCCTGTGCTCCTAGCGAACCGGAAGCAGGATTCGGGGGCATCCACCGCCGTGTTCAAGCCCCGCGCGAGCATGTCTGCCTGAGAAGCCGATACCATGTCGCTCGATCCCAACGACGGATTTGTCGCCGCCGATGCTGCGGATCTGGAGAGCGGTGACCTGCCAATCTTTACGATTGAGCGGGTGCAGCTGCAGTTCTCGATAGCAGCTGACTTTGCCGCTGCGCAGGTTGCAAACAATGTCATCATCCTGGCCTTATCGAATGGCCGCATCCTGCGCATCGACCTGAACCGACCCGAGGACATTGACGGTGAGCTCAGCGGCATATGGAGAAGGGAGGGAGGGGTAGCAAACGTTTTGAGAATAGTCTTGGGCTAATCTGGGTGGCCTGGCGCAGACATTGATCTACCGAAGAAGCCATCCGACATTGGCATCATTCGACGCATGTTCCTCGATCCTACAGCGTCGCATCTCTTGATTTGCACATCGACTGGCCAGAATTTTTACCTACATTCACAATCTAAGCAGCCTAGAGCTTTGAGCAGATTACGCGACGTCGTGATTGAAAGCGTAGCCTGGAACCCTTCCCTGCCTACTGCTTCCACGAGAGAAATCCTTATCGGTGCCGCAGACGGCAATATCTACGAGGCCTTCATAGAAACGTCAAACGAATTCTACAAGAAAGAAGTGAAGCATCTAAAGAACCTACATAAACTTCCGAATGAGCCCATCACGGGCCTCTGGGTAGACAACTTGCATGGCAAGACCGACTTGCGTAGGGTTATGATTGCTACCCAGAGCAGACTGTTCCACCTCGTCGGCAGGATTAGCCATGGCTATGATGGTAGCGGCTCTATCTATACAAGGATGTTTGAGACGGAGCAGCCCATCATCCACGAGCTTTCACGAGTTACTTCCGGCGCGAGCTCCACTTTCGTTGTGTCGCCCGATCCACCTGATACTAGCCCGCATGATGATGATGTTCCGGATCGAGCATATGCTTGGCTATCATCACATGGTGTTTATCACGGAAAACTGTTAAACTCACCCACGGATGCCGCACTAGGATCCAAGATATTTGCGGAATCGAAGATGCTCCCCAGAGCTCAGATCGTCACTCAGGGTGCGGGAAGCAAACGGAAACCGTCTACAGAAACAATTGATGCCATTGCTCTTACCCAGTGGCACATTGTAAATCTGGTTGGTGGCCGTGTCATTACTACCAACCGCCTGACTGGAGAGATGGTATCGGAACATGACGTACTCTCTGCCGGGCAGAAGCCCATTGGTTTCTCGGTAGACTCTCAAAAGAATACATTTTGGCTGTTTACATCGGAGGAAATTTTCGAGATTGTGGTGCGAGACGAAGACAGAAACATCTGGAAGATCATGATGGAAACTCAGCAGTTTGAACCAGCTCTTCAGCAAGCTCGCTCACAAATGCAGAAGGAGACTGTTTCCGCCGCGTTTGGAGATTACCTCTCTACCAAGGGTCACTGGAGCGAGGCTGCCATGGTGTACGGCCGGAGTAACAAGCCCTTTGAGGAGATTGCGCTCAAACTCATAGACAGCAACCAACCCGATGCGCTGCGCATCTTCCTGCTGACGAAGCTGGGTACGACCAAAAAGTCTGCTGTAATGCAGAGAATAATGATCGCGAGCTGGCTTGTAGAGATTTTTATGGCCAAGCTAAACTCCCTCGACGATGCAATCATCACTCATACAGACTTATCGGAAAAAATGAACCCTGCCGAATCAAGAAAACAAATGGGCGCAGCGAAGAAGGAGTTTCAAGAATTCGTCAACAAATACAAAGGCGATCTGGACCACAAGACAGTATACGATGTGATAAGTAGCCATGGTAGAGAAGAAGAACTTTTGTACTTTGCCAATGCTATTAACGACTACAACTATGTCTTGTCTTACTGGGTACAACGGGAGAGATGGACTGATGTGCTCAATGTCCTAAAGAAACAGACGGATCCGGAAGTTTTCTATCGATACAGTACTGTGCTCATGTCTCATGTGGCGCAAGATACGGTAGATATCCTTATGAGACACCAGGATCTCAATCCACGAAAGCTGATCCCCGCTTTATTGGAATATCATCGCGACTTTTCTGGCGAGGGAACGGCTCAGAACCAGGCCATAAGATATCTCAATTATGTGGTATACCAGCTTAATTCAACCGATGCAGCGGTTCACAACACTCTTGTATCCATCTACGCCTCACTCCCTTCCAAAGACGAATCCGGACTACTATCTTACCTGCAGGCGCAGGGTGATGACCCTCGATATGATTCCGACTTTGCTTTAAGACAATGCATTCATCACCACCGAACCCTCTCCTGTGTTCATATATACACCAGCATGGAGCAGTATCTTCAAGCTGTCGATCTGGCGCTCTCCCATAACGAGGTCGAACTGGCCGCGGTCATTGCCGACAGGCCCATGTCAAACCCTCAGCTGCGTAAAAGGCTCTGGCTGGCTGTTGCCCGAAGAGTCATCTCTCAATCTGACGGTATCAAGACGGCCATTGAATTCCTAAAGAGATGCGATTTACTCCGGATTGAGGACCTGATTCCATTCTTCCCCGATTTTGTGGTCATTGATGACTTCAAAGAAGAAATTTGCGAGGCTCTCGAAGATTATAGCCGAAACATTGATAATTTGAAAAAGGAAATGGATGAATCTTCTCAGACGGCCGCGAATATCAAGCTGGATATTGCCGCCCTAGATCATCGATACGCTATTGTGGAGCCTGGCGAGAAGTGCTACGTATGTGGGCTGCCGCTACTGAGCAGACAGTTCTTTGTGTTCCCCTGCCAACACTCTTTCCATTCGGATTGTATGGGACGGAAAGTTTTGGAACAAGCTGGTGTTGCCAAGTCATCTCGAATTAAAGAGCTTCAAATGCAAATCCACAAGGGTCTTGTGAGTGGTGCGCGGCGGGAAGCTGTTGTTGCCGAACTTGATGCCTTGGTAGCTTCAGCATGGTAAGTCTCACATTTTGACTTTGAGAGCTTTGACCCAAGCTAACTATTCCATAGTATTCTTTGTAGCGATTTCGCCATTAAGAGAATCGACGAGCCTTTCATCACCCGAGATGACAACCTTGATGAGTGGGCATTATGAGGTGGGCTCAATACATTCGGCGTGGGAATTATAGAAGTATAGATACCCTCCCCCTCCCCCTGACCTGACTACATACTCTCAATTTATTAGCGACAAATAAACCATATATTGGGATATGGTATTATTTGCTCTTTGGATTTATTTGCGTATTGCACTCACGTGAGACAAGTCATTTCTGCTGAAAACGTTTTATATGCATAGCTATGTACAAGAAGTTCAAATAAATATACAAGAATGTTTGCTGATGATCAACAAGATAACCAAAAAGAACATTTTCATGATTTTTTTGTTTTCATATACAACGATAAGGTGAGGAGACTATATACAGTCATCACAGCCAGCACCAGCTGGATATATACAGTTACTGGCTACTTAAGCAGTGTAGACAAGACCAGTGCCATACTGGATGTTCTGGACAGACACTCCGGTGGGAGTGTTGGGGACACCGAGCTGGTGAGGGCAGCTGGGCTGGTTGCTCACAGCCAGGTTGAAGGAACAGACCTCGTCATAACCGTAGTGGCACACGGGATCGAGGATGTTGATGAACTCATAGTTCTGAGCCGCAAAAGAGTTGGGCTGCTGAAGGCAGCTGGCAACATAGTTGACGCTGTTGGCAGCGCTGAGAGGCAGCTTGCCGTTGTACAGCAGGTCGGCGCACTGGCTGTTGTCGACGAATTCCCAGTCCATGGTGTAGCCGCCGCCCTGCTGGGGGTCGGCGGTGGCGGACTGGCCGAAGACGAGCGTGTTCCAGGCATCGTAGGAGATGTCGTGGGCGCCGCCGGAAGAGTCGATCTTGAGGACGTTGAGGGAGCGGCCCTGGTAGGTGAGCTTGACGCAGATGTTGTTGCAGTCGACAGCTCCGGGCCAGTAGGCGACACGGTTGGTGTTGATGTGGCAGCCGAGGACACCGATGGATGACGAGTATTGCTCGTGGGGGGTGACGGAGACGGAGCCGCCTCGGGGGAGGACGACGGCCGAGACGGTGGCAGCGGCGGTGGCGAGGAAGCCGAGAGAAGAGCTGAAGGAAGGCATCTTGTTTTTTTTTTGTTGGTTTTAAAAAAAGGAATGGATCTTTTTTTGGAAAGGAGAGTTATAAAACCGAGTTTTGGTCTTTTTTTCAAAGAAAGGAGTGAAGGAAGTTGGATACTTCGTTCGAAAGAAATGAATGTGAAGGACTGTTTGCTGAAGAGCTACTCAGAATGAAGAAGGGAAAAGAGATCGGCAAAGGGGATCGTGAGATGAACTTATATATGTCTTTTTCATGCCTCGCGGCCCGCAAGGATCCTACCATTTCTTGGGGGAACCCAAAAAAAATGGAGATGCCCATGCCTTCTCATGCTTCCCTGCTCCATTGTAACATTATGGAGTTGGTTGTTTTAGTGCTCACCGGGCCAAGTCCCAACTTGAAACTTCATAGGATCATGAGTGTACACTTACCTTGTTTAAGCCCAAACTGGTCATAAACAACTTTCCTTTACGGAAACTTGTTTAGCAGGGGCAGTCAAGGAAAAGCCGTTTATGAGAGCAGGTTATCCATCTTTGACTTCAAAAACAGGTAGCCAGGGTTTATGCAGTACTATTCTTGCTTGACAGCCTGGAAGGGGGACCGGGCGTCTACGCTGACAGCCTGCTCTCTCTCTCTCTCGGAAGGTCACAGACGGACCGAGAGAGGCTGTGGCAATTGGATTACCCTCTTCGGCTTGTGAAACGTCGTTGGGGGCTAGACATAGGCTACGAAAAAGAAGACGAGGCTTTTTACCGTGCCTGACATCCGCACGAGGCCTTTTTTCATCGTGAACCATCGACTCATGGCTCTCCATACATGGCTGCGCGGCTACGCGGCCAACACTACTCCCATACGCTCTACGACAGCCAGACGGCCTCTGCGAGTCAAACAATGACACCCCTTAAGCTCGGTAGACGGAACCAAGTGCCGCAGAGAAAGTCAGTGAGGATGCCTGTTGTGGGATCGTCTCCTGCCTATTTGGGTTAACCGCCTGCAAGGCACGAGGATGCCATTGGATGGCTGGAGAGCCGCAGTGACTGGGGTGTCAACCCTGAGCTAAATGATGCGATGATGCGTCTTTGCGTGTGTTTTTTTTTTTTTTTGGTCCTTTTTTTTCACACGTGGGCCTGGAGACATGCATGCATGACTTGAGTTGTATTTTGTCTGGACTCCATGATGGTGGCGGCGGGAATGATGCCGTGTCAATGGTAGCGGACTTTTAGAGTCCGCCCAATTAGCGGGAACGCATAGAGAGAGATTTTGATGGCCAGGTTACCCTGATGAGAAGCTGGCCTTAAAGCGGTAGGTCATGTTAAACGAGTATTTCTTATTTACTTGGCTTGGGGAACGCTAATCAATAAGCTATGACTCTGTGCTTTTTTTTTTTAGGTATTCTTCTTTTCAGTATGATAACCTCTATGTCTTCTTGTAGAGATGCATGGAAGTACTACAATGCACCTGACTCGGGATGTTAGTATTTTTCGAGCTCGGTGGTTTAGCTCAACTGAAACAAGTGGCATTATACTTTTCGTCCTGCTTCCGTGTAGCCGTCTTTTGACAGCTTCGCAACGCGCCATTCCTGTTCCTGTCGTGTGGTCAGTGACATGCCGAAACAACTGAAGAACAATAGCACGAGAGCATGAAGTTAAACCTAACATGGTTAATATGCAAAGCGTGGTTGACTCAGGGCAGTGCGGCTTATTCCTGCTGCTGCTTGGCGGAGCCAATGGCTTGGGTGCATTCGGCGTGGCCGGTGCGGGCCGGGGCCATTAGTACATACATGTATGCTTCTGGTGGCAGAATTTTTTTTTTCTTCTCTTTCTTCTGTTGGTTCTTGTCTGAATCGACTGATGGGAAATGGGGACTGGACAGGCGATAGCGCCTTGGTATTCGTCGAATGAGGAAGCTGGGATGACCGTGAGGCTTGGTCGCTGTGGCCTATAAGCGCTTTGCGATTTAGGGAGAATCGGATCTACGGGTAAGACGCTGCCAAAAGGGTATGAAGAGAGTGCATACAATACAGCCTCTGCAATGGAGATAACCAAGGCCAAAGGACACAAATTGATGGTTTCGGCTAGAAACGGCTTCTGCATCAACCAAGCCTGATTGAACATATCCCAGTCAAGCAACATACAAACACCTAATTCTACAACTTGTTATGGCATATATACGCCCTTCCTGTCTTTCAACCCTGTCACGTCTTACATGCAGAAACACTAATAGTAGTAGTTTAAATTATTTCCAAGATAGGAAATTTGGTAACTACAGAAGGCGTTTCTGAAGTAACGTTAAATCTTTGCTTTGACGTTGCGTTCTTCTTCATCAGCTAACGGCCCTGCTTTCGTCTTGCCAAGAACAGTAATTTCGAAGTGACCGAGGTTTATTTAACCTTTCCCATTTCTAGAGCCTTGCATTGATCCAAGCGGCGATCGGGGAGTTTTGTACCCGTGACGACGAGGACCATCCTTGCTACAACATTCATGCGAGCGGCACTATTTTGCAGTAGCGGTATCTCGTGGATCGTTGGATCGGGCTACTCAAGCGGTATGCTTGTTTCGCTGTAGCCTAGATGTGGGGTGTTTAAGTTGAGCATGGGATGGTTAGTTGAGCATGGGATACTTAGTTATTGGAACTCTCAACGTGTAATAATGCTTGTAACATCCATATGCCCGAGTCGCGTATTTCTGCCAAAATAAGCAGTCTGGAAAGGTTAGCTTATGAGGCATTTCGTCTTTCAGCAAGGCGAGATCATTGAGAAGGGTCAAAGCTCTCAATACGCCCCAAATATCTTTCTATCCTCTAAATTGTATACTCCACACAACTACCTACCAAGGACGCATAGAAGATGGGTCAATGCCAATATTGGTGTATATGCATTGTCCTTCTTCACGCAATTATTGTTATGAGGCAGGTTGCGACCTTCCAAACCTTAAATATACTATGTATTAGTACATCCTATGTACGTCCCATAGATCTTAGAAAATTTAAGCCTCACTACTGCTCATGATTTGATCTCTTTGTTATTTGACGAACGTGTCAAATAGAGGAGGCTGGCTCTCTCAATCATCGCACGCAAAACGATATAATTATTCTCTGTTGCCAAGACATTAGTCAACAAGATGGGCTATTTCAAGCGTATAGTATATAATTGTTACTCTTTTGCACATAAATTATGGCAGAAAAGAGAGTAGGCTTCCTGTAAGAGCGATGTATGCGTTAAGAAGATATTGCTTAATGAATCGTGATATGCATGGATTCGTACTATATGTAGTAAGCGCATTTCAACAGCCCCTACAGTATGCTCCCAGCCTATGGAGCTTATTCTAAGACTTTACATAAGGTAATTAAGATCCATTGTGGAGAAAGCCGCCAACTGTGGCTTCAAGAATTGTCGGCGCTTTTTGGAATGCCATGCCTCTGATTGAGGCCGGGGTGCCTTGACTGATCCCACTCAACTTGTGTCAATCACTTGACTAGCTCCCAGGGAACCCACCCTGCACTATGGCCATTGTGAGCAAACCTGAAGTGCAAGTCTTATTTTAAGCTTTAAAAGGTCTATTTTGGATAGATAATAGGCTAGCAGATAGAATATATACGTGTATTTTCAGTGTTGTGATAAGCTTGTTACCTATTCTTTTGCCTATCAGCGGCAAACCCCCTGCTGTGCATCATGTTTCAACAGAGCGCTAACTGTAGTAGTAAATGCAAGTGTGGCCATATGTCATATGTCAGGAGATCTTACTCATCATGAGTAATAAACAACGCCGCAATTAATCAAAACTTATTGTGTTTCATCTCATTTCATTTGAATTCATCTATTTAGGAGAAGCAACCAGCTCCATGTAAGCACCTCTAAAGTGAGACAATTTCGTCGTAGAATCATGTAGCCCTGAAACTAACAGGGTTAATAGTAGTTTAGCCGTCGCTCCTTGAGTAGGCAATGACTAAGCGGAGATTTATTGCTTGGTGCTGGCGACAGAGCAGTGCTGTCTATGGGTTTTTTTCGCCCCATACACTTGTAGCGTCTGTACCATAAGACATCCATGCAATGATATGTCACTACGCTAGTTAGGTTAGAGAATTGACAGTCAATCATAATAAAGAGTATTCTGATTATATACAATGACTTATCTACTAAATAATAAATCAAACACATAACTTGCCTACTTTTGCTGAAACTATGTACATACACTAGAGTATTTACCGTAAAATAAATCAAAACCCATAGCTTACTTAGCTTTGTTGAAGCTATGGCAGTCAAGAATCCTGCTCAACTGTTGACTGTAGCCTGTACTGTAATTCTTCCAGGTGTGATTTTCCATATTCATCCCTGTAATTCTCCAGAATTTCTCTTCGCATGACACGTCGGGGGGCTCTTCTACCTGTAAAAAGTTCAAACTGCGCACAACCTTGTTCTGGAAGCAAATCTAAACCGTCCATAGCCACCCACCCTCGGGAAGCTCCATCTCTTGCCTGTTTCAAGAGTGGCGTATTTAATGTTTTGTATCCAAGTTCGATGATGACGCCGCCTGTTTGATTGGCCATCCAAACGTCTGGCAGCCTGAACTCGGGCGATGGCGTATTACCAATTGGATGCGTCGGGATGCACGATATAATGATAGAGGGATACCGCTGGTCAGATGGCCAAGGCTCTTCAAGAGAATTAAATATATGAAATCGTATCTCTTGGTCATCGGTTAAGAAATTCTGCTCTCCCTCTTTGTGCAGCTTCTGGAAATGAGACACTAGTTTCTCTGCATTCTCTGTGGTTCGATTATAAATGGCGATATTTTTGATTCCAACCTGTAGCATGGCATAAACGGCGGCACGGGCCATACCGCCTGCACCTATGACGAGTCCCCATGTGTTTGGTCTTACAGCATTTGCAGGGGAAAGTCCGCGTCGGATACATGCTCGAATACCGATCCAGTCTGTATTCTCGCCATACAAAGCTAAAACAGGACCAGCTCTATTTATTCCAGCAAATAGAGCAGAACCTGTTGGGATAGTGCCATCGGATTTGAGTTGGCGAATGGGAATTAAAGTATTGGCGGCCCCGATGGCCCTTGCGTGGGGACTAAGGTATTTGGTCAAAGTTGTAACTTCAACTTTGAATGGTAGTCCAATAGAAGCTCCCCCGAAATGAGTATCGTATATCAAATGTTCAACACCTTTAAGAGAATCGCTCGAGTAAGGCGCATAGTAATGTGGTATGCCACAGGACGATAGTGCGGCGTTATGCATGGCCGGAGACATACTATATCCTACATTGGCTCCAAACACGTAAAGCTTCATTGCGTCGTATACAAAAGATGCGTACAAGGCGTTGGTGGCTTCCTTTGCTGTTATATAGGGAAACGGAGCAATTCTCTCCTGGACCTGCGTTACTGGGCTGGAAGCAACTAGTGTAAGGATCTGGTTGAAGCAAGATGAATGGCGGCCAAGATATCCGCTGTTGTACGCGATGAGCGGTATTTTGTTAGATTGGAGGGATGAAATCTTGGATTTAAATCGTGAAATGACAAAATTGTCCTCCATTGATTTTGCCACTCGCACTAACCGTACCATGTCACAGCCCAGCTGGCAGGCTTTCTGATACCAAGATGCCCATGACGGAGAGTCCCAAGATTGGACGTCTGTTGATATAAAATAGCTTCCAATAATCTTGGAACGGCTTTTTGAAGAGATAATTCTGGCGAGATCAGATTGGTCCAAGCGCAAATCAACTGTGAGCATCTCCGGAGCTAGAGACAAACTATGCGAAAGCAAGTCCAGGTACGACCGCACTATTCTGTTGTTGGGCACATCAGGCAATTTGATGTGGAGCAATATGGGTAGCATAGTGCTCCTTCGGACAATTCCCGTGGCTTCGGTAATTCTATTAGTTAAGTCATCCGTGTCGCCAATAGGATCCCGGGCCGTTGCCAAGTTGTTGACGAAGATTTGAATGGCGTCTACGCCAACTATGGAGTCTTCCCATTTTTCATTACCGCTCAAAATGTCTTGGATGTGCACAGAGAGACAGTATGTGAAATTTCTGTCTTCTGGTGCGATGCTAGCAAGAGGAAATGCGGACTCAAAAAAGGGGATGGTGCCGCTTGGGTAAACGAGCGACAAGAATTTCAGGAAATGCCGTTCAGCTTGTTTTAGAGCCAAATAAGGTGCGTTCGCCGTGGATCCACGGCCACCGATCTCGTACCGCTCCACATTCTTCTCCCGAACCTCGGACACGTTGAAGAACTCCAAATTCGTACAACTGCGATAGAAGAGATTGCTCATTTTCATCAAGTTGCGAACTTTTGTTTTGTCTGTGAGTTTTAAGTGGCCCTGGATGGCATCGAGATCCCGAAGGACATGGATAACTGGGTTGGTAGTTGTAAACTGCCGAAGGAGAATCTGAACATTCCTCTCCATCCAGGGGCAGACAATAATGCTCCCTGTTGGATTCTGCTGGATTATTTCCTGCAGCACTTCCGCTTGCCTCCGCTGATATTCTGCGTTCCCATGGACTTGCTTGAAGCTTGAGCTCGATGAGCCCGTAACTGACTGGAATACCACGTCCACATTGATGACTTTCTTCTTCAAAGCTGACGCGGCCATGATGGCCAATGTTGATTTTCCTGAGCCTCGAAGCCCTACCAATGCTAATGAGGCATCGGAAGTGAAACCTGGTATCTTGCCGCTAGTGGGCGTGAGAGGCGGAGTAGGGGTTCTTGATGTAACTGCTGATTCGGAATTTGAACTGATGAAGGCATACGGCCGCAGCCGGCCGTCGACACTGAGCGGCCCTTCATTGCTCATCATGGCGGCCAACGATCTCTTTACGCCAGCCATGATGCCTCATTCTGCTTGTATGATTTCAAACGTGTGGTGGTGTGGCAGAGTCTCTTGCAATGCGAATGGGATTTCTGAAAGTGTCAAACAGGGCGCCCGTTACCACTATTCTAAACTTTGGTGTGGCGCGGGGGATAAGGATTTACCCGGAAACCTTTCGCCACCCACTAGGGGCTTCTAGCTCCTTTACCCCAGGATTCCTATCCCTATCTGTTAACCTATCCAATGACAGGCTGTAATTACACGTACTATTATTACGCAAGTCCCGAAGTCGCAGCTGAAAGACTATCGTGAGGCTGAGTCTGGTTTTGTCTCCTTAGACCTTCAGTTGTCAATTGTGCAGAATCCTCTAGAGTTGCTATCGGCGTCCCGGAAAATGATGCTGGTGCGGAGACAAGGAATTGACAAAACGACAATTCATTTCTCAGCGCTGACAGAGATTCTCGGAGTGATATGATCGATCGGCATGCCGCCCCAAAAAAGATCCAAAGACGAGTCGGACCCTGCTAGGAAACCAGATAAAACAACCACAGAAACCAAGCGACGGCGAGTGTCACTGGCTTGTGATGCTTGCAGAACAGCCCGGGAGAGATGTGATGGCGGGCGTCCGCACTGTGGCCGCTGCGTGTCTCAGAGGCGGTCTTGTTCATACACGCCGGCATCTAAAAAGAGAGGTATACAAAGCGGATACCTGAGAGCAATCGAGTTATCACTTGCATGGCTGCTTGAGAGAAGTCCCGACAATGAAGAGGCCCTGCATCAGCTGTTAGTGAAGGATGACGGCAAAGATGGCGCCGACATTCTTATGAGCAAAGGCAAATCTGCGAATAAGCTTCATAAGCGGTGGAGCAAGTGCCGTGTTCATAAGCAGCTCGAATCACTACTCTGCCAAGGGGGAGCGCCAAAACTGGAAGCATCTAATACCGAAGACTCAGAAACAGACGATGACACTGTGGCAGAAGATACCAACCTAATAGGAATTCCATCGGCAAGTCCTCACATGGAAGACGCCGGAGCCTTTGACCAGGCTTTCTCCTTAAAAGAGCCCAAATCAATCAAAGAACGGGCGATAAAACTACCTTCGAATTACCGACATCTCCTTAACATCTATTTTTCATATACCCATTGCTGGTTCCCTATCCTCGATCGAGAAGAGATTTTTGCTATCGCAACAATTTGCGAGTCTCAAGCTGGAAGTGTATCTGACTACACGAGGGAAAATAGCATTACCTCCTCTATTCTTGCCGTTCTCTGGTCTGCTATAGCTGTTGCTGCTTTCCAAGATGCACACTCCTCAGCTCCTCTCATTAGCGAGGGGGCTGTATCACCGACAGAGATTTTTTCTATAGCACGCAGCCTGATTCCACAGGAGGAAGATCATTTCGATGTTTCCGGCATTCGAGCAATTCTACTTCACGCAATTGTTCTTATCGGCCGTGAAAATATGCTGGCTACATCACTGATCACAGGAAAAGCTATGCGGCTAATTTCCTACCTGCGGATAGTGAATGGCGATGCGCAAAAGCCAGCTTTGGATAAATTAGCTGCCGCTTGTAACCTTATCGAGGTGTTAACATCGATTTGTATTGGGCAGCCATCCCGGATACTGGACATTAGAAATTTCCCGCTGGCTGATCTATCCAACTTGGGCTTCACTGATTTCTTTTCTCCGGCCTATGGGTTTGGTAGACTCTCACTAAACCCCGAATCTGCTCGCCCTCAGATACCTCCTCTTTCCGCTTTGGACCAGTTGAGTCGATTTGCCCAGATATTAAGTACTCATGCTGCCGAAAAGCTACATCCAGATGACCCTGGTAAAGCTATTACCGTCGGAGACCTTGTGTCATCCTTGGATCCACAGTTCAGCTTTTGCAATTCTGTTATTGCCGGAGAGGCAACGCCGATGGTACCTTCGGCTTTTCTTATCCAGGCCATGTTCCTAGCCGCAACCGTTGAGCTCGTTCCGGGCCAACGATCTTCCCTTACATCTAATTTCCTAGAGGTGGTCGAATCCAGCATATCAAATTTTGGGGCATGTGGCACCCCGCCTATCATTGTTGCTCTTTTTTCACTTATTCAACAAAAAAGCATTATTGATGAAATGCTCACATCTGATACCAACAGATGGAATTTCGCATTAAATGCTATCAAGACTGTATGGTTGCCAGATGGGGCAGCTAAGAATGCAATTTCACCTAAATCATCAACAGCAGGTAATTCCTGGGGAGGGATCTCTGGACTGGAGCCATTGAGCCGGGACAACCCAATGAGCTACCGTAGCGAAGATTACCGAGAAGCCCCAACAAGATCCTTTCGCCAAGGGTTTGGGCTATTCCCAGCGGAAACACACATCCCCTCCAGCGGACACGTTTACATGGAAAATCAGCATAAATATTCTCCCGCACAGCCTCCGCCGAATCTCGGTATGCGATTCTTACCAACTTCGATCGGCCCAATGCAGCCCGTTAATCGTATTGTACAATCAGGGGAGTCTCAACCCAACTCAGTTGACTACGAAACAATCCTGGAGGAACTGGGTAATATCGACTATGCTGATAGCAGCATTGACGTGGACCCCCAGTTCATGATGAATCTTGGATTTGCTCCAGGATGTACCCTAGAAGAGCTGTTTCATGCCGATTCTGGCGCCTAATTAGCTATTTTACCACTTAATAGAATCCATATGCCTGTTCGCGATCTTCACTGTTCTCGGAAATGGAAGTTTTGATTTTAACGAGCGCTGTACTGCCTAGTACACGTAGGGCGCTCAATCAATTGGCTGCTCTACGTAAGAGGCTCTTATGGTCACATGGATATTTGGTGGCTCACAACTATTGATGAGTGCAGGTTAAAATGCTTTCCGCTTCCCGTCTGGATATATCTTTATCCAAGTGTGGGTGGCGGCTCCACTACCAAGCCAACCCACCAAGATCAAATCTTCGGCTACCAATCCTTCAACCCCAGATTCATCCAACAATCACGACCGAATGCGTATGCATTAGCTCCTCGCTACTGACTTCTTCCCCATGGGGAAAGCTGAATACATCCTTATGGCTGATCATAGCCTCTTATAAGTTGATCGATGGACGCCAAAAGTCCTCTTTGCTCAGCAGCTTTCAATTCACCTGGCACTCTCGCAGTGTTCAAGCATCTTTCATCATGACCCTCCTTTCATTAAAAGAAGATCGGCCTACGCCCAAAGCGGTTTACAACTGGAGGGTGTATGCCTGCGCTGCCACAGCATCCTTTGCAGCATGCATGATTGGATACGACTCTGCCTTCATTGGCACCACTCTGGCTCTCCCGTCTTTTGAGGCAGAGTTCAACTTCGCGCAATACAGCAAAGCCCATCTCACATTAGTCCAACAAAACATCGTATCCGTATATCAAGCTGGAGCCTTTTTCGGAAGCTTGGCGGCCTACGTCTCCAGCTACTTTCTCGGGCGTAGGAAATCGCTTCTTGCGTTTTCTGCTCTGTTCATGATTGGAGCGGGCATGATGCTAGGCGCCAATGGCAGCCGTGGCCTTGGCCTAATCATCGGTGGCCGCGTTATAGCTGGATTCGGAGTAGGTGGATGCTCCAACATGACACCGATATACATCTCTGAGCTTGCGCCGCCAGCAGTGCGTGGGCGTCTCGTCGGCCTCTATGAACTTGGGTGGCAAATTGGTGGGCTTGTTGGGTTTTGGATCACATATGGTGTCAACACAACCATGGCGCCTAGCAATACTCAGTGGCTAATACCCTTTGCCGTCCAACTGATCCCTGGAGGAATGCTGATGATTGGTGCCCTGTTCATCCCAGAATCTCCACGCTGGCTCTTCTTAAAGAGTAAGCGAGAGGAGGCTTTGAAGATTCTCTGCTGGATGAGACAACTTGACCGTGATGACAAGTATATCGTGGAAGAAGTGGGCTTCATCGACGAAGAATTGGAGCGTTACCGTCGAGAAGTCGGTGCTGGTTTCTGGAAGCCATTCCTGGCCTTGAAAGAGCGCAAAATCCAATGGAGATTCTTGCTTGGCGCTCTTCTATTCATTTTCCAGAATGGTAAGATACAACTGACTTCCAGTAAATAATAACCTTTTCGCTAACAAGTTGCAGGCTCCGGTATCAACGCAATCAACTACTATAGCCCAACTGTGTTCAAAAGTATCGGCATCACAGGAACGAACACAGGCTTTTTAACGACAGGAATCTTTGGAGTTGTTAAAACAGTTTTAACAATAGTGTGGCTCCTTTTCCTGATTGATCGTATGGGTCGACGCAATCTTCTGATGATTGGTGCCGTTGGCGGCTCGCTCTGCATGTGGTTCATCGGAGCATACATCAAAGTTGCCGATCCTGATTCCAAGGTGGGCAGTAATACCACACTATCCTCTGGAGGTATCGCAGCCATTTTCTTCTTCTATCTGTGGACGGCATTCTACACGCCCTCATGGAACGGAACACCTTGGGTGATCAACTCAGAAATGTTTGACCAAAATACGCGGTCTCTTGGTCAAGCTAACGCGGCGGCAAACAACTGGTTTTGGAACTTCATCATTGCCAGATTCACTCAGCAAATGTTTGAAGCGTGGGGCTATGGGGTGTACTTCTTCTTTGCTTCTCTTATGATAATTTCCGTCGTGTTCGTGTTTTTCTGCATTCCGGAGACAAAGTCGCTGCCTCTCGAGGCCATGGATCGGCTTTTCAAGATCAAGCCGACCTGGAAGGCAAACAAAATTCTGCTGGAGGAGCTTCGAGCTGAGAATGAGGATTTTGAGCAGAATGCGCGAGGGGTCAACTGGGATAACGAGAAGGATATCTCAACCGAACAGGTAGAAGGCGAAACGACAAAAGTGTAAAACGATGCGATGACAATTGATATCTATAAGTAGCAAACCGTTACATTATATGAATACACCATTAGTGTAATCTTTTTTAAATTAAATGTCACATTACCTATAAACTTTTTAGTTACTTTTGTGATAGGTTTTTTTTTCTTTCTTTTTTTTTTATTTTTATATATTGAGACCATGCAGCTTACGGCGTATTGTTTTATGCTAAAATTATGCCTACATGTAGGCAACGTTACATGTAACTTGACTACATGTACCTGCCTTAACATTCTTCAAAACAGATGAACGCTGAAGACCTAGGACGGAGAAAAAAACAGCTGCTGCTTTTTTTCTACATATATATAAAAGAATCAATGAACAGTTTGAAGAATTTTGTTCTATTTTGGTGTGTATTATTACAACTTAGCTTGAGATCTCTGAGCTACATTTGCTGCAATCGCCGCCTTGACTTTCTCAGCTGGCAAGCCTTCAACCGTGTTCCCTGTCCAATACGTGTCTTGTTCCAGTCCCTGCCATATTAACGCTTCTGTTCCCAAAATTACATCCCATCCCTTCTTCTCTGCAAGCATACCCAACGCAGTGAACGGTGTGGGGTTGTAGCACATTTCAAGCATGGCGCCTTTGTGCTCCTTATCTAGCAAAATCTCTGTGATCTGCCTTGCCAGCTTCTCCTCTGTTGTCTGTGGTGTGAAATCTGGTACACAAGCAACAATAGCACCAGGCCCGGCAACATATCTCGCCTGGTCAACAGTAGAAATGTGCAAGAGGTCTTGGCCATAGCCCCGTGATGCGCAGTCTCGGATGACAGCTTCGACTTCAGAAGCGTCCCGGTTCACAAGATATATTTCTTTGACATTCATCCACTTTCTTAGAGCGTAGATGGCACTGCGCGCGGCGCCTCCTCCGCCGACGACGAGCGCTGGCCGGTTATGGTACGTGGAGGTCGGATCTTTTACGTTGTAGAAAAAAGAATCGCGGATGCCAATAACATCTGTGTTGGTACCGCATAAAAGCCGTCGGCCATCGTGGTTTTTGAAGAAGACAGTGTTGCAAGCTCCCACATCGCGGCACTCCTCTGTCATTTCATCAAGATAAGGGATAATTGCCACTTTGTTGGGCATTGTAACAGATGCGCCTGAAGGAAACATGTATGATTAGATTAAAAATTGGCTATGAGAATTGATTGAGCACTACTTACCGAAACATGATGGATGCTGTACTAGGTCCAAAAACAGCTGTATATCTGATGAATCAAGACGGAGTTGGCTCCAGTGGAGGTTAAGATGGTCGTAGATGACCTGATGAAGAAAGGGAGATAGTGAATGCGTGAGTTTCTTTCCAAAGAGGTAACCGTGCTTGTCGAGGCCGGCACGTTCAGCTTCATTAATACCGTCTTGAGTTGATAGTGCCATGATGTTTGCTACAAAATTGGGCGAGGTCAATGAAGTGATTTTCGAAATACTCGAAGAGACTGGGACGGGACATTATAATATCGGCAATAAGAATCACATATCGCCTTTAAGAAACACCTAATTTGTGATAAGGCCATCCGAGCTGCCCAGATCTCTCGCAATAGTTACCGCATTGAAGATTACCGAATACCCGGCTTTCTTCCCTCTGCGCCGGTATACTAATCGTGGGGGTCATTTAGTGGTGGCTATGGCTGCCATCCGGCTAAAGCTTTACCCTGAAACGTGATCGCTGCCTAAAACAAAACGCCCGTAGCTTATTTGACTACATGCTAAACTATATGTAGGTTCTGTAATAATGACGATTCTACAGAGACTCGCGCCTCGCGCTTCGCTTTTAAGCGGCATAAGTCATGTCAACCACTCGCAAGCTTTAATCTTATTCCCTATATCCTGAGAATGCTTCAATCTTTATCCGACAATAGTTGATAGAGCTGGTTTCTCATGTTCTCATACTTCATCTCTTAAATAGAAGAGCTGTATTCTGATATATGAGAAAATGTAGTTATTGTATAAGATAGCTTCGCTGTCACCCAAGAGCAGAAAATCGTAAATAATACATAGGGAAATAAAGTCATTGATGCATGGCAAAACTTGAATAATCATATACTTATTCCCATTCTTCACATCAAACCCTCTTTTGTAACATAATTATCAAGATGTCATATAAACCAAGCATTTGCACCGTATCCCTAGGACGGTGTTCTGCGGGCCACTCCCTCGAACATAAGCTTGACATGGCAAAGAAATACGGATTCCAAGCCATCGAATTATTTTTCGAAGATCTTGTGGATCTGACAAAATCAATGCCAGGAGGTAACAAGCCGAGCAATCAACTTGCCGCTGCAGCTGTGATCCGCCAGCTTTGCGATGACCGCAATCTCTCGATACTATGTCTGCAGCCCTTTATGCATTATGAGGGCCTCATAGATAGAGAAGCTCATCAGCAAAGATTGAAGGAGGCGAAGCTTTGGGTACACCTAGCACACATTCTTGGAACAAACTTGATCCTACTGCCGAGCAGCTTCCTCTCTCATTCAGAAGTCTCGTCAGATATGGATACTATTGTCCAGGATATGGTTGAGATTGCTGAAATTGGCCTAAAAGCCATCCCAACCATCAGATATGCATATGAGGCATTGTGTTGGGGCACACGAGTAGACACATGGGAAGCCAGTTGGGACGTTGTGCGAAGAGTCAACAGGCCTAATTTCGGCTTATGCCTCGACACTTTTAATATTGCCGGTCGAATTTATGCAGACCCATATCTATCCTCCGGCCGAACCGAGAATTGCGAAGAAGCGATTGAGGCTTCTCTACATAATATGGCTGCCTACGTCGACCCACAAAAGCTATTCCTTGTCCAGATGGCAGACGCAGAAAAACTTGCCCAGCCACTTGATAGCAATCATCCATTCTATAACAAAGAACAGCCACCACGCATGAGCTGGTCTCGGAATGCAAGATTATTTTATGGAGAGAATCATCATGGCGGATATCTACCTATCAAACGGATCTTGGACGTTATTGTCCGCGAAATTGGATACCAAGGCTGGCTAAGCTTCGAAGTATTTAATAGATTTTTGCTAGATAATGATGATGGAGTACCAGAAATGATGGCAAGAAGGGCGGCACAGTCATGGAGACGGATGAAGCGCGACCTGGGATTTGATCGATCATTTGAGGAGCACAAGGCTCAAGCTCTATTGTGAATCTAGTATCCCATGGTTTTATATCAAATAATACAAAATTTACTTCTATTTTACAACTTAGATGCTCCGGTATTGACCTTCATATGCTTCGCCGCAAATTCAATTGCTGCTGTATATCCAAACACTCCCAGACCACAAATGACTGCCTGCGCTTTGTCGCTCAAGTAACTATGCTTCCTCCATGGTTCTCTTGCATGGACATTCGAGACGTGAATTTCTATGAATGATATTCCTACGCCAAGCAGGGCGTCTCGGATCGCCACACTCGTGTGCGTAAAGGCTCCAGGGTTGATGATGATGCCGTCAATTTCTCCACGTGCCGCTTGAATCCTATCTACAATGGCCCCTTCGTGGTTGGACTGAAAATCTTCTATTTGTATAGATAGCTGATCTGCCTGCACTTTGGCTTGATTGATGACATCATTGAGCGTTGTTGAGCCATAGATTTGAGGTTCTCTCGTTCCAAGCAGATTGAGGTTGGGCCCGTTGATAAGAAGAATGCGCTGCGCCATGATAGAAATAGCTTTGCTGATGACTGAATTAAGATGTTGTTGATACAGATGAATGATAACAGTTAGTATCTGCTGATACGTAGTGTACTTCACGGTACTGTTATAAGTTGTAAGCGTCTGATCGCATGGGATAAAGATTCATCCTGTTGCGCACAAACGGAGGCGCAAGACTGAAAACCTTCTTGTTGCAGCGTGTACCAAAGTTAGTTCTCAATAATCATCCACACTACCACACTTTTGCACCGATTTATCCAACCACTATTTGAAAATGCCGGGAAAAGTCAAGTCATTCTGCCATGGGGCTATTGAACTTATCACGAGCTAATGTAAGATTAGACGATGACTTATGGGCGCCCTTCCCCTCTCTGTGGATGTTCTATGCAGGCTCCTATGATGCATTCAAAATGGCCACGTTACACTCCTTCTGATCTATCAATAAAAAAACTCGTCAGTTTGCAAGAATATATAGAAATGCGTCTAAAAGATTAACAGGTTGTTGAAGAAACTAGTGGGCTACTGAATCATGAGCTGAAATGAACATTTGTTGAAAATGGATACCCGGTAAATAATGTGAAGAGCTCAGACAAAACGCCACACACAACGTGAGCACAACGCATTGTTTTATTTTCCTCCAATGAACTGATACCGAAGGCAGCCAGCGTCTATATATCCACCCACGCCACCATTATTACCTGGAACAAATTAGTCTGGTTCAATTAATACGGGTGATAAGATACTTACACCAATCATATGCCCAAGTGAACATGTACGAGCAGAGAGGGCTGAGGTCATTCCCTAATGGAAGATAAGGATCTTGACTTTCGACCGCTGTCTCGCAACCATCAATCCAGGAAACAGAATAGAAGTAATTCGTTCCATCAGGATTTGCACTATATGTCATAGGTATACTATGAGCGTTCATGAAGCTAATATGGTGTACCAAGTTCAGACGGAGGCAGGCTATGCTGGCTAATTGACCCTGGTGTTCTTCATTGATGGGTGCGTGGCCGGGTAAGTTGGCCTCGCCTTCACACACGGCCGCCCCTACTACTAGCGGCCTGTATGAGCTGTTGGTGGGATTGGGAGAAAATGTTTCTGATTTAGTGGTAGCAGTTTTAGAAGCGGTCTTAACTTCAAGATTATAGGTGCCACATCCAACGTCAAGAGAGCCTTTATTGCTGCTCTTATCCTTAATGCATTGTTCGCCAATGATCCCAAAGTATTTGCTGCATGATTTGTTGCATTTTCCATGGGGGCCACTCCAACTGAGCTGAAAAGTCCACTTATCGCAAGTATTTCTCTTCATTAAGATTCTCCGGTTCATCATACCAGGGCGGGCGATCCGAGAATTAGTTGTACTCTCAAGGCCTGTATATGACTTGGTCAAACCTTTGCTCAAATCTGCCTCTACTTCTTTGCAGAAGGGGGGATAGATGGAGTTGAGACATGAAACAGAAATTCCTGGCGTATTTCCGCTACAGTTCGCTTGAAGATTGACACCTTGAAGCGCTCTCTGATCATCTTCAATTGAGATGCCTTGTTTTTCGAAAAGGTCGTTAAAGTACTGTATTGTGTCATGGTCAATATCATCCGGAGGAGAGAAAATATCACCATCAAGCGGCTCATTAATCCACATAACTGGAAGCGTCGTTGCTAGGGTAGTCGTCGTAGTACTCTGCTCTCCGGAGACGCAGCCGCTGACACGTAAACAAGTTCCAAAAATGGTACTACGCTATGATTAGCCCTGCTAGATCTGATATATGCCTCTTCACTAGTGGATACTCTACCTCTTGAATGCGGTACCACTTGAGATGAATGAAATGGTCTTGGTGCATTCAGGAGGCTCTGTTGTGGTGCAACGCAAGCTACTAGTAGTTGATTTGCTGTGGCTGGTATGATCATCATCGCTGTGGTCGTCGTCATTATGGCCATGGCCGTCGTGATCATGACCATCGGTTAGATTAGGATCTGGATTGGATTTCGGAGGAGGTGGTAGCCTCAAGGGTGGAAGGCCAATTGGAATCCATCTCCAGCCTCCAGGGAAGATGATAATATCGTGTCCATGATCGTCAGTTGTCGTGGCTGTTCTTCTGTTGGTGGTGTACTTAGGATCTTGAGTAGCTATATAGGTTGCCACGATGCCTCTAGAGCCAGTAACTATAGTTTCTATTGGCCTGCTTGTCGTCATTGTCGTCGTAGAACGGAGGATGCTTGCAGACTCGCCAATAGTGGCTGTTATCCTGCTAGTATACGTTTTGGTGGGCGCTGGTAAAGCTGTGCTTCTGGTAGGGATCAAGCCCGCCGGTTGCCTGGTCGTCGCCGAATCGGTACTGCCATAGGAAACCGCTGAACGGCTAATGATTTGACGAGTCGATGAAGTGGTATATTGTCCAATTGTATTCCCCAGTGTAAAACTTAGACTATTCCTTCCAGCTGATGTGCCAATACTTTTGGTCGTAATGGAGCTGGTCTCTCTTCTAACGGAGCTCAGCCGGCTTTTTGGGTTTGTGCTAGTGGTTGGGAGTTTTTGGCTGTTAGACATTGCCGATTGTTCTTTGGAAGAGCGAATCGTCGCTGATATGATCTTCTGAGCACTGGAGGCCGAAGTTTTTGTAGTCGAAATACCGCCGGGCATGGAAGAACTAGCCCTGCCTTTTGACCTAGCAAGGGAATTTGTCGGTTGCTTTGTTGGCTTTTTGTTGGCTGTTGACGTTCGTAACGGTTGAAGAGTCACCATGTGATTAGATGATTTTGCCTTTACACTTGTGCTTATTATGCATGGATTGCTTGTAGCCGTTTCCGTTTGCTTCGTAGAATGCTTCATCAGTGTCGCCGTAGGCCTAGCCCAGCTGCTGCCACTAGTCACCTTTGGCTGGCTTGGGCGCGTTGTGGGCTTTTGTGTATGATCCGCAGAAATTTTTGCTGGCGGAATTGATGATGCAGATGATTTTGAAGTATTTGGACCAGAAATTGTATTTAAACGGGATTGAGAGGTAATGGATGTCTTCTCAGACTGCATGGAGCCTGCGCTGCTTGGGACTCTCCCCGAGCTACGAGACGACTGTGTAGCCAATGTGAGTGAACCGTGAATTGTAGAAAAAGTCGATTTGCGGCTAATAGATCTTGTAGAAGTTTCTTCTGGCGTCTTGTGTTCTCCAAATGCCTCCGTAATGTGGGTGGCACTTATCGCTATACTCCTATGTTGGCTTTGGTGGACTGTAGGCGCGTATGTGGAGCCATAAGAGCTGAAAGAAACTTCAACGGTCGTTACAGAAGAAGGAATTGCCAGAGAAGAAGGTGAAGGAACATATTTGTCGACTGAGATCGTGTGCTTTAGCGATATAGGTAGGCCATAGTAAGGGGGTGAAGGCGTTGGCCAGTCATCTCTAACAAAGGTAGATGATAAAGCTAAGCAAGCAGCAACAAGGAAACATAATTTCCTTATTGCAACCATTTTGACTTGAGTCTAGTACCGTGGGTGTATTGCAACGCAGCTTGCGTAGAATATGACGCTGTTGATGCTCTTAGGCCGGATGGCGAATATACAATTAGGGAGGCGCAGCAAGACATAAATGGAGGGATGTGCAATTAAAAGGTAAATATGTCAGTACTAATATAGAGATCTCTGAACAAATTAATTTTTTTCTGCGAGTATGGAACTATCCTGTTTGACCATTTTGCTAGTTCTAGTTTTGGCTATGGAGTATCGGCCGGAGTCTCCTAAGACTGTTTGGCTGTCAATTTTACAATGTTTGCTTTCGAAACCGTCGTCTGAAAGAGCTATGTTCAATTAGGTGGCAAGTTTATTACCATAGTCGGTGTCTCCGAGCGACCATATTCCTTCGACGACTTGGAAATAGGAGGCCAATGCTCAAGCGGTGATAAGAGGAGCTCCACCAAGACGGCAGGTTGCATCGTTTGTTATTTCTTCTGAGCACAGCATGAAGCAAATAGAAGTACTATTATGGCGAGGAGTCATGAATGATATAGATCTTACCAAAGTGATAAGGCGGAAATGTACACGTCGTCAGATTCATGTTTGTTGGGAGGTCAGAGCTCCCCAGCTGTGCCATGATGGCGGTGTATCTTTACTGCAGGAGATAGTCCTGCATTATGGCCAGTATCTGAAACTAAGGTTGTACAAACTATATAAAACATTATAAAACTGTTGTTTCTGATTAGATTATAAGTCCATATCTTTTATTTCGTATACTCTTGCACTTATACAATCGTGTCTTCAGACTTGCAAATATCATTTTCATTGCCCCTGCAATGCTCCTCCTGTCCATTCTTGTTGCGCTGCTTTCAGGCTTCGACCTAGTTGTTGGTCTCAATAATGCGCAGCCTAATCTTGACATTTGGGATATAGACGAGTCTTGTATTCCGCACCAATCGACTCTACGGAAGGCCTATAACGATGTCGCGGTTATGGCTGCTAAAGCACTGAGAGACGTCCAATTTGTTCAGCAGCCTCGCCCTAGCCACCTTCAGGATCGAATTGAATGGGCCGCATTGCCAGAGCCTTTGAAAACATGTTTGGTTTCAAACCGGGCGAAGAAGGAACTGGTTCAGAAGATATATATTTTATAAAGGTTTTGGGTAAGCCATATACATACAACACTATATCCCCCCCTTCTCCTCTTGCCTCAATTTGGAGGTAAACTACACTCGTCATGTACCCGAATAACTTATGTATGTGCCAGGCGTTTATAAACGGATGAGTGAAGCTCTATATGGTAAAGTCCACTATCCGCCGCGCGGGTTCTCGGACCTCCACGATAAGGCGCTGTGGATGTGCGGCGACGCCTCATGGAAGTGGCATACCAAAGAAATGAACGATCCATATATTACACCGACAAAACCACTATATCTTTCTAGACCCGACATATTCAAGGTAGCTGCTGGAGCTTGGGTACACAAACAGAGATTTATTACCAACGGTGACCCCAGGGGCGTCGGCGTCTGCCGTCCTGATGTTTTTGCCAGTACTCGAGTTAAAGAAGACTTCATCACATTTTGTGACTTTTTCTCTGATCGAGTATCCAAAGCAGAATCGCCAGTAGATGGAAAAAATAGCGTAGTAGTAGGGGAAACTACCTTGGACCATTTCCAGGATTCTGGATCGCGTATTATGTTTCATGAGCTCGTCCATTGGTTTGGAACTACATTTGACGAGAAGGGAGATTTAATACGACGTAAGTCACCCTTATTTTTGTGTAGTCTCTTCTTTAGAATCACTAACTAACATGATCCGTTTATGAAGTTCCAGATCAACAGGCCGTTTCAGCAGATGGGGACCTAGTCTGGGTATATACAGACAAAGTAGGCAGACCTAAACTCACCACTACTTCTAAACAGCAGCCAGGAATCAGCTATGCAAAGTGGGTTGTTTGTGAGTTTTACCTTAATAATATTGTTACGAGGCCTAAAGGGATCCCAAGTTCATTTGCTGAAGATACAGCAACTAACGCAATACGACAAAAATAGATACCTACGCGAGATGCTCTAGATTGGCACGTAGCCACCCCGGCAGCGAGTTTGCCCAAAATTCAGGACCAGCGATGGCTACCAACACCGCTGAGACGTATGCTTACTTTGCCATGATGGCGTGAGTTTCTACAGCGCCAAAGCCTAATCATCGCCAACGACCCAGAGAGCTGACAATTATATTTTTGTAGGTACTTGGATAATTTCGATTGGTCCGGGGATGAGATAGCGAAGAATATAAATGGCGATTAGTGGGTTGCCAACGAAATCAGCTCTCTGGCTATCTATCACGGAAGAAATGTGTGCTAGAGCATAGTATGACTATGTATACAAGTATTTAATTGTTGCCAACACATCTCTTTCTAATAATCTTACAATGGTTCTTTTTCTGCCAATTGTCTCTCGAACTGGGCAAGCGAGACATCGTCCATGTATCGAAACTCTAGCCAGTTTTTAAATTTGCTTATAACCAGTCTTCCCTTCCGGTCACGGGCAATCTTCACTTCCGGTCACGGGCAATCTGTCCCTTGTGGTAAGTCCATGATGAAATAGTGGCACCCATATCCTCAATCGGTTTCATCACTTTTTGTTGCCACCAGTTGCTGCCATAAAACTCCTGAAAGACAGGTGGTATCGCACGGTCAGGGATATTAGGGTCTAGGAACTCTGCTCGCCTTGATGGGCTAAACCATTTAGAAAAAAGAGCAAAACTAGCATAATCGGCGTGCTCCTGGCTACTTAATTCTTTGTTGCCATTCTCGTTACTCACGCGATAGAGACTCATGCCCCAAAAAGCTTGGTCAGAAATATGTATATCGTAACAATCCATTCCAATATCCAGAGCGTGCATGTAATGCTTGGCATCTTCGTCAATTTTCTTTAATATTGGCTCCATTGCTTTAACTGGCCCGCGCACTACCATGATTTCTTTCATGGTTTCAAAACCTGACCGGCTCGTTGTGAATGTGTTAACGCACTGTCCTCGGTCATCATGGCAGACGTTACAGATTAATCGGGGTCTCTTTGCAAGAAAGTCGCTGACGGACGAAAAGATGTGATCGATATTTCCGGACAAAAAGCAGGCTGATGGTTTCGCAGCATAGTCCCATGAGATGAAAAGGACAATGTCGAGTTCGTCATCGATTGACTGCCCTTTGGTGACAAACCCTATACTAGGCTCTTGCTTAAGCTTATCCGTTGCAGCGTACCATTCCTCGGAAGCTTCTATTTTGTCCTTGTAAGCGAACTGGAAGGTCAAGCGCACGACGCTAGTGGTGCTTTCTGCCTGAGGACTTATATCTTTCATTGTTGATATTGTAGTCGATAGTTAGGTAGACCTGGCTATCGCTGAACAGGGCAGAACAATGGAAGACAAGAAGTGGAAGAGGGAACTAGGAGGAAAATAAGTAGTTGAGGTATTGTTAGATAAATAAACCTTAGGCAAAAGTGAATTCAGCGACTGACCGCCTTAATAGTGTTACCTGAGCACTGCTAATCTATTGTCTCTAGACTGTGTTGTACCAACAACATGCGCGATTCTGGGTCCAACAGCGGCCAATAAGGCACAACCACTGCGTCAGAGAGCTCTAATGCGTTCTTTGCAGTCAAATATCAAAATATATTCTTCGCGAGAACATGAGAACAAAAAACGTTAATTCTGCTGTGGTCAAATGAGCATAAAGTGATGGGCATCTGCCATTATTGATGTTACGAAACCCATACAGTGACTAGCTGCTAAGAAGCTACCTAGTCATTAGGCTTCTCAGAATGCTCACCGAGAAGTAAAGGGGCACGCTAAGGCATTTATTTGTTTCATATATATGGAGTAGGTGGAAAACACACAGCACATAAAGCCAAGCTCCAAAGGCAGTGGCCAGCTGAGACTTGGACGCATGGGGCACTGGCAGGACTCATCCCAGGCAGCCACCTTGAGCGCTTACGAGTAATAAGGAGAATGTGAAACTTTAATTGGCCATGAATAAAATGTTTGAATGCTTTGACTCT
The DNA here is from genome assembly GCF_020647865.1 of Trichoderma asperellum. NCBI lineage: Eukaryota > Fungi > Ascomycota > Sordariomycetes > Hypocreales > Hypocreaceae > Trichoderma > Trichoderma asperellum. Next base: position 2,829,094 of record NC_089420.1, on the reverse strand, counting down.
CTTGGCGGTGTATTCGGCCGGGCCCTCTCGGTAACACAGTGCACAGTTCTGCGCATTACCATATTCGATACTATTCCGAATTTGCGTCTATATTCTTCAAACAGAGGCTTCGACGAGGCAGACAACTAATAATATAAAAAGGTTAGCTTATCCTACAGTACTACATTATAATAACAGAACTCATAAAGATGTGTAACCTTTCAAGAACTCGCAGCTATTTCCCCATGCAGCAGAAACTGCAGATTATTTATCGTTGCCTGAATCATATCATCACGGCCAGGGCCTCCAAATCTTGGTAATCAGCTCTCTCCAGTGCAAACAATTCATTGTTTGTTTGTTTTAATACTACATAACGATTATGACTATCTAGTTGTCGAATAACACAGGTCCCATCATAGGCAGTAGGCTGGTAGGAGCCAGGTTCCGTCTTAATCACCTCCACGTCTTATTCCTTCAAGAGCGGCCTAGCTAGACAGCATGCTTATCAAGAAGGTGCCTAGCCCTGTTTGCTACGTTCCTCGTGACAAAGGAAAGATAATAGTAATTCTTAGAACTGTATCAGAGCTGCTGCTGCTGCAGGGCTAAGAGGGGGCCTTGAGCGTTATGTCGTCATAAGCCGAAGCTTGCTTTATTGTTGATGTTATTGGGTGGCTAAGCGGCATCGTACCTTTGCATACCAATGCTTGCTTGTAGTGTCTCTGTGGGGAATGTTAGCTAGGTAGCCTGGTTGGACTTGAACTGACTCTACCTTATGCGATGAACGCGTATGAAGTTAAATATCACCTTTTTTTTTAAAAAAAAAAAAAAAAGAAGAGAGAGAGAGAGAGAGAGAGATAGAGAGATGCTGAACAAAATCACTGCGTTAAATCTTGGCGTATCTTTTCTATTGACACATCAGCATATTGTGGTATCATGGTAGGACAACGAGTTTGTTCAACGTCAATACAGTCTCGAGCTGCTCCTTCCGCCTCTAGCATACTTTTCTTCAAAATTATAAATACTGGATAACATAAGTTTGACCGCAGTCTTCAGTCATTCCTACTTCGTTGGGCTGGCTCTTCTATAGATGTGCAGATCGGAGGGCGTAGTTGCAATCGGATATAATGCAGCAGCTTCCGGGTTGCTTTCAGTTAAATGTATGGAGCAGTACCCCAAGTATGCCGGTTCATTCTGTATCAATATAGGCCCATGGGATGGCACAGATATTTTACAGAAGCATCCCGATGAACTCGACTGCAAATCTTACGCCTGACACTGCTTTATACTCCTTGGTTTTCGGAAAGATAAATTCTTTACTGGAGAGAAGGACAACCTTCTCTATAGTTCTAATCTTTTATTACTCTTTTTTGTAAGTAGAGTTGGGACAATGGAAATACGTAAAGTATTTGAAACTCCGAGAATATTATTTTTCTGTATTATCAGATAGTTGATGCGATATTGCTTCCAATGAATAGTTGCTACTCTATGTGTCGTATTCGTGTCCTCACTAGTAGAAACAATGCTTATGCCTATAATGAACTCTTTTTTACGGCTAGTATTGTCTTTTGACGATGCTACTTGCGCTCGAGATGCGAATCTTTTATTTGCTTGTTCACTGCAGTATCTTGCATGATCTAGAAAGCTAAAACTGAACTCTTTTGGTTACGGGATGGGTGTGACCTTTGAGGATTGCGGAAATGTGAGTGCCCCAAACGCCAAAAGCTGCAAGTCTTTGGCAGTTTATATTTTAATTGTAGCCAGTAGACGTATAAACTATATTTATCAGTGCGTATACGAGGACAATTACTTACCCATTTCTAAAGTACAGCTGTGTCTGTGCAGAAGCATGCCAAAGGTATTCTGCAGCGCAGAATGTTCTCAGGTTGAATCGATATCCGATGTGCAATAAGCGAAGTAGAAGCGCCATGGTTCAATCCGGCGACATAGAAGCATATGCTACCCACACAGTAACGAAGGCCCTTATCAAACGCAGACGTCGCTGTAGTCTCAAGCGAAAGTAGGGCCTCACAATTATTTGTGACAAAAATCAGAGGCGTGTATACCATAACAGAGGGAGAAAATGGGATGAACCAAAATGTAGCTCGATTATGTAGCTTTTTGTTCAAAACTTTTGCATATAAGACGATGAAATCAAACAGTGAGAATGGATATATCGACCTTCGCAAAGCATGTGTAGTGATACTAGACTTGCCATAATCCAGTTAAATCCATGCAAAGCTTATCTGCAGGATGCGCTTCGGTTGTGGCACTGTCTGTGGTTAACGGTGAGGGCGTCTTAATATTCCGAAGTGAGAAGTGAGTGATGTCAAGCGATAGCAAGTTCAACCGAATTCCCATATCGCCAAATGCTCTGTTGGACATCACTAGCAGCACTTGTGTCGCATATACAACGACTAACGTGCCCATGTCGGAACGGTTAGGGTTGTCTCATCTGCGCCATTATTGAGCAATGGGTTTAGGCCGTTGACCATCGATTAAAAGTCCCCACCACTCACGTTGCCGTCGTGCAATGATCGCCAGAATCAGCCCAATTTCTTCTAGAAATTGCGGCCGCCAATGAAGAAATGGCTGAACGACATCTTCGGTGGAGAGCGAAAATCAAGATAGGCATGGTTAACCCATGTACTACTTCTTTTAGTCGTATCGTATGGAGCACTCCGTACTGCAGGTAAAGTAGCAACAGGTGGGCGGCGGCGGGGTCTTGTTCTCTGCCTGTGCTAGGTCGAAAGCCAGCCGGGCTCTTTTCTTCGCCTATTCCTTGTTATTCTTCTCGTCATTAACGTCCTTCGTTTTGATGATTATGAATGGCAAAAACAGAGAGAGACATGTATGCCATCAGCAGAGCAACTCAGGCGCTGAGAGAGAGGCAAAGAGAGGAGAATTGAAAGGCGCTTAGACGCTGTCGATAATCAGTAGACGATAAGAGCGGCTTTTATACCCACATGTGGACAGTTAGCCGGCGCAGGCACACTCGTTATCAGGAATCAAAGAGCTGCTAAAAGGGTCTCGCACCTCACCCAGTGATGCTATCACGCAACCGAACCAACCTGCTGCGTTTGGATGCCAGGGGGGCCCTTTTCGATATGCTCAAAGGGTAAATTGAGCAAGGGCAAAAGCTGGGGTAAGCCGCTGCGTCGTCAAGACCGGCAAATCAGCGTTTGTCGCAACCATACCATTCGATTGCGCCAGATGCTCTGCGGTGCCGGTTTTCCGGCTTGTTATGTCTGGATAAGACTAAGAAGTATGTGGGGGGTCGAGTGCCTGGTGTTTATTACGCTTCTCTTGGACTAACGTCTGCAGCGACGGAGTCAAAACAGAGGCGAGCATGCTGTTGCTTTCTTATCATTTGTCCATTTCTGTATCCAAATAATATTTCTCCGTGTGCATATACTTAATATCCAAACTTAGCGAGATGATCCATGTGGGTGAGCAACAGGACGAGGTATGCTGGTCGTTCTAGTCTTCTTTCTCCTTTCTCTCACCTCCTCGTCCTTCGCTACTAGTCATAACGTGCTTTCTGCCTAAGATGCGGCGTCGTAGTGATCGAATCTTTCGGAACATTGCATCTGTTTATTTTAAAGTTGTAAAAACCGCGATGCATGAATAGCCCCCAGCATGGAAAGGAAAGATAGAGGAGGCGGAAGATTATTTCCCAAACCGAAGGGCATATCAATAAGTGCAGCTGAGCAACAAAATGCACTCTTGGCAGACATAAATGGCCAAATCAACACCTCCCAGTCGTATCATAATAAGCCCGGCAATGAAGGACTATTTGGGAACTTTTGTCTCAGGCGTGGTTTAGCTTCGGCCTTTGGTCCCCTGACTCGCCAGCTTCATCCAATGCTGGAGGCATATTCCTTTGTGTGCGTAAAGAGACAATATGAAATCAATCCCTAGGTTGCATATGTAATGTTCCACCCTAGAATACGCACTTGATTGCAGGCGGGACTAAGGTGGATAGCTCGCCTCTGCGCGCGTATGGTTGTGTAGTATGTCGGTCTGCCCTGTGATAAATAAGAAAGGACTGGGTCGCCATGATGTGTTGTGAGATAAGGGACACTTTCGACATAATCCGTTACAACTGAACTTCGTTGCTTTGGAAAAAGTCGTCTGGATCACGACATCGACGATGAGTATGTAACACCCAGCCTCTATTCCAGTGTATCACCATTACTCAACACCCAGCACAGATGCAGACCACGTTGCCGACGGACCCACGCATGTCCATGGCACCGTAGAGATCCTTTCCGGTGCTGCCCCCATCGAAAGCGAGGAGGTCGGCGCCGCTATAGATAGGCTCCATGATGACACAGAAAAGGTCTCTCTAGATGTCGACGGGAGAGAGCCAACGGACGAAGAAAAGATTGCCCTTCGGAAGGTCGCTGGTAGCATCCCATGGATCTCTTGGGTGCTCTGCGCAGCCGAGGTGGCCGAACGCGCAAGTTATTATGGCGCCAGTCAGGTTTTCAACGATTATATGCAGTTCCCTCTTCCCGAGGGCGGCAATGGAAGCGGTGCCGTCCCAAAGGACGACCCTAATGGCCATTCCGGCGCATTGTAAGTGAAAACGCCATGGCCATAACACCACAACGAGAAGTCAAAGAGTAACCGTTGTCTTCACTTATCTAGGAACCAAGGTCTGCAGTTCGCCTCAGCGTTTAGCACCTTGTTCACCTTTTTGGCCTATGTCTTTCCTATCCTGGGTGCCTATATCGCTGATTCACATCTCGGACGGTTGTAAGTACATATCGAAATAGGAAGAAATCCAGTTTTGAGCGCGACGAAGGTGCTAATATATCTGTCAATCATTAGCAAGACAATCATCGTTGGCGTTACCATTGGTGCTATTGCCCATGTTATCATGATTGGTGGAGCTGCTCCGTCTCTTCTCAAAGCCGGCAAAGGGCTCGCGCCCTTCATTGTATCGTTTTTTACCTTGGCTATCGGTGCTGGTATCTTCAAGCCCAACGTGGCACCGATCGTCGTTGACCAATACAAAGATCAGCGACAGATTATCAAGACGCTCAAGTCGGGCGAAAGGGTCATCGTTGATCCAGAGACGACGATTCAAAGAGTGCTCATTATTTTCTATGCCGCGGTAAACGTTGGTGCCTTCTTCGCCATTGCAACCACGTACACCGAAAAATATGTTGGTTTCTGGCTGTCGTTCCTCCTGCCGGGTATCGTCTACTTCCTGCTGCCTTTCCTCTTGCTGAGTATCTATAAAAAGATCATCAATAAGAGGCCTCAAGGATCTGAGCTGGTCAACTTCTTCAAAATCATTTGGGCCAGCCTCAGATATAATAAGTTTCAAGTTTGGAAGAAAGATTTTTGGTCCGCAGCCACTCCATCCAAGCTATCAGAGCAAGGGATTCAGGTAGGATGGACGGATCGAGCTGTGCTAGACGTGCAGCGTACCATCGAAGCCTGTGTCATCTTCCTCTATTTCCCCGTTTATAATATCAACGACGGAGGTGTTGGTGCCGTACAGTCAAACCAGGGCGCATCCATGACGAATAATGGAGCACCAACCGATTTGCTTGGTAACTTCAATCCTCTTGTCATCATTGCCGTCGCGCCAGTCCTTTCGCACGGATTGTATCCTCTCTTGGCCAGATATGGTATCAAATTTGGTCCCATCCGCCGCATGACATTCGGCTTCATGCTCGCAGCAATCTCAGGTGCTATTGGTGCCATCGTCCAGTGGAGGGTTTATGAAACGAGCCCCTGCGGCTACCAAGCCAGCACTTGCGACGACGTGTCTCCCATCAACATCTGGTGGCAGATTCCCAATGTTGCTCTCGGTGCCATTTCCGAGCTCTTCTGTAACGTCACTGCATATGAGTTGGCATATGCGCGATCTCCGCCTCATCTCAAGTCTGTTGTCTTTGCTCTCTTCTTATTCACCACCGCCCTGTCAAGCGCACTCGGCGAGATTCTGATTCCGGCCATTATCGACCCGCATTTGATCGTAAGTCGACGCGACGTTGCTAAACTTGAATGTGTGTTGTAATAGAATGCTAACTGCTCTGGTTAATCTAGTGGGTTTGGGCTGGTCCAGCCATTGCACTCTTTGTCCAAACAATCGTCTTCTGGGTTAGACACCATAAACTCGATGATGATGTCTATATGCTAGAGCAAGACACACCTACACAGTCGCAGGCTCAGCTGACACAATCGGAGCCAGTGGAGGAGAATGTTGTAAGAGATGTAGAGAAAGCATAAAGGACTTACAGCTATAAGAGCCATGAAGCAACCAGAAATCCACGTTATGCTGAGCCTTACACGATTTTGTCTGCAGTGGTGTTGTATTATATGTGCTGGAGATAAGAGCGGATCAAAAGGCGAGGGAAGCAGGTTTAAGTCAGTAAGTCTCGAAAGGGAGGCTTAAAAGAAATAAAAACAATCGTTACCCGCCCATTTCAAGTGCTTGTGCGGCTGGTCGTAGCGTCACTTGTACATGACAAGCCCGACTCCGAAGCCGAACCCAGTGCCGAGTCGGCTTCGGGTTGCTTTGAACGGGGCAGTTCCAAAAGTGAGTTGCTTGTAAGGATTCATTTTAATGCTGGCGATGAAGCGAATTGATCCTGATGCAGCTGGTGCTTAAACTATTATAGCTAGACCAGAAGGCTGCTACCGTACCCGGTATTACTTCTCGGGGCGTGTTGTAACGCGGATGACTTTCATGCGGCTGGCGATGAGTCACTCGCCAGTAGCGCGCGGCTTAGGCAACAATACTAAAGCAAAACATCCATGGCCAAAGTTCTATTTGCAATGCAATTATTACAGGAGTATGTCTTTATTCTGCAGCTATACCAATATCAGAGGTCAGGCAGTTGCTTCGCCATCGATCCACATAACCTTATCAAGTAAATAAGACAAAATAAGGAGCAACTAATGATTCTATCTCTGTTTTTTTCTTCTTCTTCCACATTGTGAATATAGAAACTATCATTAAAGCTCGAATAGTCCAAATGTATGTATCATACAGGCATCTTCCGTCGGACTTCGATCTTAACGAAAAGTGAGAACCATCTATAGATTTAAACTCGAGATTTTAACGACTCTGCCAGTCATTGTGTTACATGTATTCAACGGTTTTATTCACATTGCTCGTATATGAGGTGGAGATATTTTTCTAACATGGGTGCAAGCATTCCGACCATTAATTTTATTTCTCAGTCAATTTTCAATCTAGAGCGCATGCTTTTAGGCCTGGTATTTTTGTGCCTGCTCCTAAAAATCGATTATTATTTGCATGGATTGTATAAATCTGCGATCTAGGTTTCAAGATTTGAGCTCAGCGCTAATGCTTTTCAACAAACCGTGTGATCGTTTCTCGAGTTTCTGTATACGGGGTAGACAGGAAACTTTGTGTGGAGTTGCGCAATTGACAGCCAAGAAAGTCTACCTGTTAAAAGTGTACTAAATTAAGCATAAGCGGGTCAGCGAATTGAAGCGATATATTTCAGCTCAGACTTACATGACGGATGGAACCGCTACGCGTATTTCCTCTCTAACGTGCCTCTGCCTAAAGTAGATCATTTATAAACTCAAAGAAAGAATCTCAAAGTGGCTATGTTTCTCAAGTCACGGGATGTCTCACCACAACTACCAAGCTTGGCATCACCGCGTTCCTTTGCCACCAAACGGCCTCGACGAATGGCATCTGGACATCTGGAACCTGCATTTGGATGCAAGACCCCCGCACCACTACTTGTTGCTGAAGGATGAATTTGTTCTTTCCAAATACGCCTTTCAAAAGCGCAAAGTATCCAGCTTAATTGGAATTGTTTATCATCAACTCCAGTGAGACTAAGGCGGAATTTACGAATCCCCTTCTTTGTCTATAGGAGAGCCATCGGGCGATCTATAGAGCTAACGAGGGATTCTTGCGCTTAAAAACCCCATCCAAGCTCCCCAAACCAACCTCCCATATAGATTCTAGCTGACTCAGGGAACCTTATAAGTTACGCGCCCTTCTCTACCAACCAGTCATGTGCTTGATACTCACCGATCAACAGAGAACACAGCTGAAGACCGCCAACCTAACGTACGAACATACACACTGAGCTGAGGAGACTGAGCTATTGCGAAATTGGGGTATTCTCCAAGACTTAGAATCTCACAACCCACGGCAACGCCTACACACAGGCTGAGGGGAGGAATTGACAAAATTACAATATTACGACAAAGAACCGACGCCATATCTGCCGCGCATCATCATGATGCCGCCAAAATTAGATATTAGCAACAAGATACAACAGTGCTGGGAGTGTCTCCGCCGTGGTCTGATTTGCGATGGCCATCGCCCTATCTGCGACTGTTGCCGCTCGTCTGGTATAGTGTGTCCTGGATGTGAAGATCGTCGACCTCTCATTTGGGTTACTCCAGGCTATGTTACTGTGACACGCAACCGAAGGGTCAAAGTAGCCTCTGCTGCGGCATCGAAGCCTGCTATATCTCAAAAGTATCGCCTCCAGACGGGCCAACAGCTGTTATCACCTCCTTCGGAGCTGAGTCTAATAGAATCTAAATCCAGTGCGCTATCCAGCGTAATGTCGAGATCTGATAAGATTACTGAAAAGAAATTTGATTCAAAATCGACCATTAGAGGGAATAAAACTAGAGGCAACGAAATATATGACAGGGGCAGGAACAACGACGAAGATGAGCACATGAGCGAAAGCGGCCGGACACTCTCATCTTCAAATATCATCATACCTCAAACTCGAGTTACAAGCCTGAGTCTTGTCTCTCAGGATCGGCGGTGGAGCAGATTAATCCAGAACCAGAGAATCCGTTCTATACCTCGCAGCCTATACTCGTTTGAGCTCGAACTTGAGGAAGCAGTAGATTACTGTACATTGATATTGTGCCCTGCAGTATGTAGAACCGAATCATTCGCTGACTTTGGCGCAGATAATTGTCAAGTATTTCCGATAGTTAACTCCAACCAACTCTTCCCAAACATATATTCCAAGCCCTTCGACATACATCGACTGTCTCAGCTTGTGCCCTCCAATCGTCACTCTCTTATTTCTCTGTCAATTGGCTACCGTATTCTAGCCCTTACTCAAATTCATCGCCTTAGCATCAATCCCCATAATGCAGGTCCTGCAAGCGACCTGTGGACGTCTTTCTTTCGTCATGTCGGCCTAGCTCTGACTTCCCTAAATAATGAGATCCGAGATGACCCTGATTATTATTTGGCCAATGTTTTTCGCAGCATTCATTTAATAGCTAGTTCAGAGGCAAGGTTTTTTTTTTTTTTTTTGTGCGCCTATGCAAACCAAAGTCTAATTACTTTCTGCCCAGCTTTTCTTACTCAACTCACCTCATTGGAGGGCGCATGTCACGGGCTTCCTATCTATTCTCCAACAGGGAGGCGGCCTTACAACTTCTATGCAGAGGCCGGGTAATTCAAAATTTATCATACTAAGTTTTTTGATGTAAGCCTTCGATTCTAGATTTCCAACCGCTTTCTCTTGTCTGAACTTTGCGACAGCGCTTGCGTCGTGGTCAATACAACCAGTTCGGTAGAACATCAGATTATTGAAGCAACATACCTCGACCCCAAAGAGTTCTACAATCTCTACAGCGTGAGCATATATCCGCCATTTCTCTGTCCGCCCAATCTATTTCTCGATGTTCTCTATGTAAACCGTTTGCGGTTGCGGCTACCAACAACTTCGGCCATATACTCTCTACCGTCGACTCAGGTGACTCTATGCGATATTATGAAGCGTATACATGATTTTTCTGCCATTGGCTGGATTGAATCATCCGGGTTTCCCAATCGCGACGAATTTCTACTATTGTCAAACATCTTTCAAGCCGCTGTAGCTTTATACGCCGCTCTTACACTACCTTGCGCATTGAAAATTCACGTGGATAAGTCGTGTGCGGATCTTAAACAGACATATCGGGCTCAACTCTTCAATACTCTGAAAGCGGCGATTGGTTCACCAGTTCGAATGCACACCATTTACTGGCCAGTGGTGGTGGCCGGCGTGGCTGCGTTGACCGGGACCGCAGAGGAGCGGATACTTGTTGAAGAACATCTTCACATGGGAATTGGTGATCCTTACTCAGGTCCGGGGTCGTTAAAGGCTTTGGAGATATTAAGAAAGGCTCGGGCGTCTGGACAAACTGAGTGGAATGATTGTTTTAGCGAGCCAAATGTTATCTTATTTTCGCTATAGATTAAGGCTTGAACACAAATCTATGCTGGTAATCTTAGCAGGATTAATCTTTCGCCATATTTGGTAGCCTATTTGTGATTTCCATCGAAGATTCGTTTGATTCGTTTTTGTAACTGCAGCCAACTGAAAGGCTAAAAACTAATAAAACTTCCACGACCAAGCCAAAAATCAAGAATCTCATCACAGCACCATAGAAATATCACGGTGCATCAACTAGCAATTTTGAGAAAGAGTTATGTGATCAATGATTTTGTAGCCTGATTTTAGGCAGTGACATTCTACTATAGTATTTTCCTGATGTTCCCAAGATACATCCGCGAAGAAATTTACTAACGTCGGAGTTGGTGACGAATACATACTTCAGGCAGCAATATTCACGCCACGCATAAAACCAGGGAGTTGCTCCTCCAAATACATTATGGTCTATGAACTCATAAGACAAAGGAAGAAACCAAGTCACATTTTCTTAGTATCATTCAATACTCCATACTCTGTCCATCATGACTCGAGCTACTTTTGCCGACAGCGCTGAAACATATCAAGCTACCCTCAGGAGCCTCTTCTCTGGGAAACCTGAAGAAACCGAAGCCGACTTGGCGAAAATCTTTACCCCTTCATTTCAATTTGATGCTGGAGACGAACGTTACGACTTTGATGGTTTTGTAGCGCATATGCGCCGCCTGCGTGAAATGAAGCTTGTTGTCGATCTCACGACGGTGCAATTCCTGCGTGATGGGAATCAGCTTGCGGAGCGGCACGTATCAAAGACGACGTTACAGGATGGAACTGGGCTGCCTGCCCATACTTTTATGTTTGCGGAGATTGCGGAAGATGGGAGGATTGAATGGATTAAGGAAGTAGTTGTGAATTCGAAGGATTGATAGGCACCGGCTGAGGAAGTTATTTGAGAGTGGAATATTACTGCTTTATTCCCTTAATTCATATGTACACGATAGAGCAAGTGATGTTACGGCGAACATGGTTTCCATTAGATATTAAGTGAAAATCCATCCATGGAAACGCTGACCATAGCGTCGAATTGAGCCCATCCAGTCATCTCAGCGAGAGAGTCGGTCGGCGTCACGTATATATCGCCAATGCCACCCATATCCGTTATACCAGCTCCGAGGTCTGCCACGCCCATCGTCCCATCGCCGGTATTTTCGAATGCTTCAGTGCCATTCGCGTCATTTGGTAACGAGGCGACCTGTTTCTGTGTTGGCGACTGTGCGTAATTTCGGCCTTGTTTTGTTTGCCTTAGAGCCTCCAGGCGTAATTCTTCTAATACCAAACAGTATCTCGCGACTAAAGATCCATCTTCTGCGAGATTGGAGAGCTGGTCTTGACAACGAATTGCGGCCGAGAGATATCCGCTGTATACATCCTCAGGCTCATTGCTTTTCTGAATTGTGTAAACATAGAGGATGACTGCAGCGGAAAAGGCGAAATATGATGTGAACTACGTGACTAAGTTAGCGCTGCTCCTTTACAATGCAAAATTGCTCGCGGCATACCCAATATGCTCGGAAAAGTTGCCCTCCTTGATACATATCATTAACCGTTCTGGTGATATTCATAGCCGCCTGCAAACATTCGTTGACACTTTGCTCGATACGTGATTCGAATTCGTGATCGTCACGTCTTGGTCTGCTACCATTCTGCAGGTTTGCAAAGTTACGTAGAAGAAAGGGCCGATGAGTGAGGATCATAGTATGCCAGTATGCCAGATTGAGAACATTCTTCTGGCGTTGGAAAATAGGTATTAGAGGCATATGGGTTATAGGGTCGAGAAAATGAGCGACGTCTTCTCGCCACTCGACAAGTTCCTTGGTATGTATAGTAGCAAAGGCGTGCTTGTCATTACGCGATGTTGGGTGGATGGAGTAGACGTTTCGAAGAATCATGCTCAAAATTCGAGACATCCTACAGCAATGATTAGCTTTACAGATTTTGACGACTCCGAGATCAATTAAGGGTATTTCGTACTTGGCATAGGCTACCGGCCCTAACATTACAGATTGTCCGAGGCTGCTGTCTTGGTTGATGTGATCGGCGTAAATCTGGTGATCGTCTACGCAAGATGGAAGCTCTTGGTCGATATCATCATCATGAAACGTCCGTGGTCTTCCAAGTGCCATGCTCAGATAGTTATCTAGAGCATAGGCACTCCAAAATGTCCTCCTCCGACATTCAACCTCTATGCGATCGATACGATCAGCATGACGCTTTCGGTGTAAGCCAATAGCATATGCAAGGCGTGCAGCGGTTCCAAAGAGGTTCCAACAATGGTTTATTCGTGACTCGGATAACAGCCAGAGGCATTGCAGTAGCCGAGCCTGGATGCTCTCTAGACGGATAGCCCCCTTCTCTCTCGATAAAAGCTGATGTGCTGCAAGAAAGTATCGGACGCTGTGGAAAAGTCAGAAATGATACAAAGTGTTGGTCCAAGATTGGTTTATAGAATGACAATACCTCACATCGGCATCATCAGATGTTGGCCTCTGGCTCATGTGCGCTTGAGCAAGAGCAAATACCATGAACAAGACTGCTTTCCGGATGGACGCATCCTCTCTATTATGCATCTTCCCTTTGGTCTCATACAGCTCCTCAAGCCACATCTCTATGGTCTGCTGGTGAAGAAACCTGTCGACAGGCACAGCAAAGTCGAAGTACCTCTGAACAAGACGCGTAGTCTCACTTCTAGACAACATCATGTAGAGCGTTGGATCAAAGTACGGCGCCTCGTTCTGTAGAGAGTCAAGGTACGGCAGCGGCACGTCACCAAAAGTGAAGATAGAAGACCCTTGCGGAAATGATACAAATTGGTCTAGCCTCTTTTGAATCCTGAGCAGGAACGAGACTCCGGAGGATGGGCCGACATAGTGGCCCTCAAGATCGGTCTGTACAGGCTCAGGAGAGGCCCGAGATAACGGCTCAGTCCCGGGCTGTGTGGGGTCTCCGAGAGCTGAATAAGACTCCGGAGCTTCGCCATTGAGTTGCTGATGTCGGCCAGATGGCACAGGGCTTTGCCGGTTAGCAGCTTGCCAGCGTGCTGAGTCTGATGTCTGGCGCTCATGCTGGCTGCTGTGTTGTGACGCCTGTGACGGCGGAGAGGCGCGACTGCTTCTACGAGGCACCGCCGCGCCGTGTCTCCCCCGAGTATAGGCGGCGTCATATGTGCAATTTGTGTTGGCCTCAATGCATAGCCGACATGGTTGCAATCCAGTACAGCGAATCTTCCTCCTATATGGCAATGCGCAGGAGTGAGTTAGTGGAGATGTCTTAAGAAACGTAAAAGGGGGTATAAAATGAGCCTCACTTTTTGCACCTATCGCAGGCGCGCGTCACCCGCATCCGCTTCGAATCTCTGACGTCTCTACTCGTCTGCCGCGAAGGCGTTGACGGTTGTGCGCCTTGCTCGGCGACGGATATCGTGTACCCGTCCATATTAATTTTGCTCAGCTTTGATATCCGAACAGGATTGACTTCCGAGACATGGACTCGGAGAAAGACGGCTATGCATAGGACGCTGCTGCTGGGAGCTTGAGCGGGCTAGGAATGTGTTTGGAGGAGCTATTTCAAAGACACTGTGTAGGTTTATACAAAACTAGGTACCTGGCTAATCACCTCGTAAAATGCAACGTTCGTGTTTTTAGTCTTAAAACAAATGCGAGAATGGAGACAAGCTTAGCCATAAGCAATAGGTTTGTTGGTCTAGCGTGCTACTATGTGTCTACGACGCTCCATTACTTGCGGTTTTCATGGCGACTTCGCACCAACTAAAAGTATAGACAGGCCCTGCAAACTCGAAGGAGCCAATTATGTTAAACCGGCGGCATCAGTTCCCCGCGCTTTAGCAGGGCATTCTTGGCATTAGCCCCTAAAACAAAGATGGAATGGGGGGTGGGACCTCTGCCTCGGCGGATTTATGGGCTGCTACCCGTGTCACCGGATTTATGAAGATGGGCCGCCGAAGATGAAGACGAGCCGTGTTTCTAGGCGGTTGATGTTTGATGTGGTGTAGCTATTACGAAGAAGATAATCTAAACAAATCCAAGTTAATGTAGGACGTGCATCTTATCCTACTATGTAGTATAGTATATAAAAAATACCCTTGACAACTAAATGTGGCAGGGTGATGGCTGAGATAATCTGATGCAACGCTTATGTTACATGGGTTATAACACGATTCAAGGACATTACCAGTTAATAGTAGTACCTTGTCATACTACGGAGAATATGTAAGAAATAAGCACGATCTCACTATATGTACTTCAGTTAAGTCTTTGAGGGCTCGATATGCCGATCGGAACTGCCGAAACACTGCTCCATGCCTCACTTTATTCTTCTTTGCGTAGATACTTTTGAACTAGATACCTTACATCTTGAAAGTCTCCACGGTGTAACTGAATGCTTTATTATAATCGCAGATATAGGCAAGATGCAAATAAACGTGTCTCATTAGATTTCGGACTACTAGACTACGTAGACTGCTGTAATCAAATAGGCCTGCGAGATACTTGATTACCTATCCTTCCAGGCAAGGAACGGCATTGTAAGCGGCGAAAAAAATTACCCTAAGCACTTCAAACATTACACCGAAAATCCGCAACTTGCCGGCATCCGTACATTCCATGAAGTAATCAGCATCTTCAATATTGTCATGGCGTCTTCTCCACTTCGAAGCCTGATAAAGCTTACGCCATCCATCCATCCTTATCTTCTTAAACAGAATGAAACGTTTATGCCAGGACATCTTCATTAAAAGCGTCGATTCTGTATTTGGCGAACTTCCGGGCCGAAACTCTCCTGGCGAATAGGACATCAAGCTCTTCATAAGTGCGGCCCTTGGACTCAGGAAGACGAAAATAGGCCCATACGGTCATAAGAAAAGCGGTTCCGCCCCAAATGAATCCAGTATAGCCTTTAAGGTTCCATTCCCCTGGGTTCATAAAATAAGGCTGGAGGACACCTGCAACGACGGCAGTAATAGCATATGAGTTTCTGGCAAGGCAGATAGTCTTTTGGCGCAAACGAGTTGAACCGAGTTCGGCAGGGAGAGCCCATCCCAATTGGCCAACAGACAGTTGGAAGATGAGAGTCCAGATAAGTGTCAGAACTGCCTGAGTCATCGCAACAGGCTTCTCGTTGGTATGGACGTTTAGGCCGCCAATGATAATGAGAATGGCGCACATGCCTCCCATTCCTACCCAGTAAGTAGTTCGGTAGCCAAAGTTGGGCATGATGAAAAACCAACACACAAGGGTACCAAATAGGGCCATGCCAGTACCGCCAACATTAAGGTGGTATGTTTGGGTAGAGGTCAACCCAATTTGCTGGAAGAAATAAGTAGAGTTGTACGCAAAGCAAATGCCGCAAAGAACCTGGCCAACCATGCACATGCAGGCAATTTCAGTTCGACGCAACTCGAATCCCTTGAAGCAGTCCCAGTATGAAGTTCCGACAGAGAGTTGTTCCTCCAGATTATTGGTATAAATAATCAAGTTGAGAGTTTCCTGTAGTTCTTCTTCGCTATCATTGGGGCGCAGCCTCTTGAGTGATTTCTTTGCTTCATCAATGTTTCCTGCCCGAACAAGATGCCACGGAGTCTCAGGGGCAAAGAAAAGAATAGGTCCCAAGACAACTGGCCAGAACCATTGGATAGCAAAGGGGATTCTATAAGACCATTGCGTTGTGTTGTTCACCAATCCTGCCAAAATGCCAGACGCAATTAATTGCCCAATGATGAAGCACATGTTCGTCCAGCTGGTGAGGTACGTTCGTAGTGCCATAGGCAAGACTTCGGACGCGTAGGCGGGGGCTGTTGTCGCGAAGATTCCCCAGGGAAAACCGCATAGAAACTCGCCAACCAGCAGGACTTTGGTGTTAGGAGCGAAGAAAACAATGAAGATGAAGCAGCTGAGGAAAAAGAGGGAACCGGTGATGACTCGCAGATGACCGAACCGGTGGACGAGGTAGCCATTAAGGAGGGTTCCAAAGAAGGATCCCACGCCAGAGGCGTTTCCAAGACCGGCTTGCCATGGCGCTGACAATTGATAATTGCCAGACTTCTCATTGAATTTTCCATATCGCTTCGCAAATTCCGGATACGCGTAGAAGTTACTGAGTAAACTGGTATCGTAGCCTTCCATGATAACGCAAGCTGATATGAGAAGACACCAGAGGACAGCTCTGGGATATCGTCGGACGGCTTGAAGCGGCGACAGTTCGTGTTCGGCCTCTGCAGCCAGCCTCGCGTTATCTGCGATCTCGTTGATCGTGGCCTTTTCCCCAGTCCCAACGGGGAGGCTCTCCTCGTGGAGAGTGGACACAGCGGCCTTCTCCATGTTGAGGATCGACAAAAAGTGTGGAGTTCTGATAATGCAATACAATTGTAATGGTACCTGAAGAGAGGGAGAGAAGAATTGATGGCCGTTTAAGGCGCCCAAAGTGCTTCTTTATAACTGCTCTGTATCGTTCGCCTCGCCTTGTGACGATCGACTGTCGCAATGCTGGAGATGTCCAGGCCGGTAGAATTTATAGATTACCTCGCCCGCATGACAACCACCATGAGCAACGTTCTACGCCCTCTCTTCAAGGACTTGGCCCTGTTTGACCCTTGCTAACCAGCGAGGCGACAAGGTGAGATCCAGACTCCCCATACCCCACAATCGGCTAACCCCCACAAGAACGAGCCTTTAACGGATCAGCCATCCGTTCAAAGAGCTTTTTAGACTAAGAACACTCTCTTCCCTCCTCGAACAAGTCGCTTACCAACTCCCGAGCATTTCTCCTTCGTGTTGTTGTATGGAACTTTGGCGCGGGGTAATGCCGGCTTTCGGCCGCCCTGAATCCTGGAACGGCAGCCAGGATAGCCTCGTGGCCTGGGGTTTTGCCTTCAGCTTTGGCGCTAAAAGGTCAATTTCGGAGTAGCCTACTTTGTTTTTATCCAATACGGCGCCGAAACATGTCACTCTTGGCTACTGTTTTTCAGTAATAGAGGGTAAATCCGGGCCGTAGTGATGATTCTTAGTCTGACGGATATCTTGTGCCGCCAAAACTGGCTTATCCGGTAGTGGCGTTCAAATAGCTTCATTGCATCGCAAGCATGCCGTTAAGATTTCATATTGAGCAGCAGACTATTATTGATCGGTACCACTAAGGTTTTCCACGATGATATTGGATTCCAAAGTTACGGAAGCGACTATCCAAGCAACATTGCTAAATGGATTTTCTGGTGTGTGTGCTCAGGGCATTACGGCCTACAGAACCAAGGTTCGTTGAAGATCCTCAATTTGCGCGATTCCCTTAATTCGCCTCTCTTCCACAATTGTTTTAATTGGGTGCTAAAATTGCCACTGAACAAAAGTCTTTTGACGAAGTCGAGCTAGAATCAATTCTGCGGTTTGTATTATACACTGCTCTTGTTACGCCGCCAAATTACAAATGGCAAGAATTCTTAGAGCGCAAATGGCCGTCTAGAAAGCCAATAAGCAAATCCACATCTGACTTGAAATCATCGCAAACGCAAAGCAAAGACGTAGCTAAAGATCGTCTTAGCTTAACTAATACGGCGGTCAAATTTCTCTTGGATCAGTCACTTAGTGCACCGCTCAATACGGTGGCTTTCATCTACCTCATGGGTGGCATGACATTACAGAGTAACAGCCAGATTTGGGACAATATCCAAAACGTAAGTCACTCCACCTTTACAGGCTAGCTATCCCTGTGTGGGAAGGTTAAGAAAAGACTAATCACCAACATGCAGGATTTCTGGCCCATGCTAGTTGCAGGATATCGTGTATGGCCAATTGTTGGTCTCTTGAATTTGAGTGTGGTGCCTTTTGACTACCGACAATTAGTTGGCAGTGTAGCTGGACTGTTTTGGGGCATCTTCTTGAGTCTTAACCAAATGACGTAGTGGTCAAAGAGTATATAGAAAACAGGTACGGTGGTAATATAGATATAAAGCGCGATATGGACGATATAATTGGACATAGTACAGGGGAAACGATTAATATTGTGGTTTTTCAACTGAATGTAATCATTTGGTCTACTGAAAGGCTCTAGTATAATGCGAGACGCTAGAATGAGAGTAGTAAACCGTTTGCGGGAAATAAGACCGATGCATGCTTCGTTAGTATCATGAGGTCATCAATCAATTGCTGTTAGGGCAAGTTAGAACTTGGCAGCTTAAACTCCAGCGCAAGGCTGCCAGTGAAAATGGAATAATGAGGCACTCAGGGGTATCTACATGTTACCCCGAGCATACGCAATAATTCGAATACATAAATCTTCGTGTAATTAATTTGGCATCTTACCCTTGCCTTTACGTATACTCGTATGTTCGTATGTCCTTAGTGAATAGATTCCTTAAGAAACAAAATTTCCGTCTGATGGGTACGCCTGTCATCCCTGTAGGAATGTCACGTTCAACCAATTCGCAGTGGATGGCCACCTATTTTACCTAGTAAAATGCCAAACATTACTCCAAATTTGACAAAGTGATCTAGTTCGTTCAGTAGTTAAGTGAGCAACTCTCATTTCCGAACAGAGCACGCCGCTTTGGCTAAGTAGCCAAACTCGAAACGGGCTGTCGTCCATAGCGGGAAACGGTTGATTTTTCCGCCAACAAAGAGGAGCATTTCCGTCGGAAAAAGGTACCACGTATTTGTCCGCCAAATAGAGCACTACATCGATAAACTATACTCACAGTAATAGCATTCACCGATAGATTTAATCTATTGAAGTATTGAGACTTATCTATCTTGTTTATTTTAACATTTGAGCGGTTTACTTACCGAGTATTAACCCGAGCTATTAAAAAAAAAACGAATATCGGAAGATGCTTCCACTAGTAGTAATAGAAAGCCAAGATGTTTATAATTTTCATTATTTAGCTGATGGCTGGGACAGAAGACAACAATATCATCAATAATGTAGCTGGTAAACTTCAATAGAATCCCCCCCTCCTTTTTTTTTTTTTTTTTTTTTTTTTTTTTTTTTTTTTTTGGTTGATGGCCTTGCATTCAGGAGAAGTCATATGGAGACAGTAATCAAGTAATCATGAAGAAAGGAATGATGATAGTCTAATGACATTGCCGTCTATGTCAAGTTTTCTATATGAGCTTTTCAGAATGTAACAGCAGTGTGTGTTTAGTAAACAGCAGCTCTATGAAACTAAATGATCATTTAAACTTTACATTAGATCTTGAAAGACAAGACCATAAAATACGAGCTGCATCATCAAAATATTATATCCCAGTACTCAATGAAACACATATATATTCTATATTAATGTTACATTATGGAATTAGAGCCAAGCACCATCTACAGAATAAACACTGCCGCTAACAAATGTGCTGTCAGGGCCCAGTAAGAAGAGAACAACCTTTGCAACCTCTTCTGGCTTTCCTTGCCTCTGAAAAGCAGTGGGGTCATCAAAGGGGGCATCTACTGGACGTCCGGTATTATCCCAAGACTGCTGCATCATCGGGGTGTAAATTGATCCGGGAGCCACAGCATTAACCCTAACTTCCCTCTTGCCATACTCTTTTGCCGCTATCCGAGTTAAGCCGACAACTCCATGCTTGCTCGCACCATAGGCACCGTGATAGGCCAGACCTGTTGGTTACTAATAGTTAGATGGTGTGTAGACTGGAGCAGCATAGCGGAACTGGCCACTTACCCGTGATTCCTTGGATTGAAGCCATATTGACAATGGAGCCACCAGTTTTGATATTCCTAAGCTCAGCTCTCATGCAATACATGCACCCCGTAAGGTTTACTGCAATGATCTTGTCCCATTCGTCGTCATCAAGTTCCCCAACCGAGTGAATAGAGTGATGCTTGCCAATGATGCCAGCGATATTGGCCGCGCCATCCAGTTGTCCAAATGTCTTGACAATGCCCTCAATCCAAGCGTCTACTTCTGATCTTTTTGACACATCTACCTTGGTAGCTGAGAACTTCGACCCCTTCTCTTTCAAGTAATTCTCGGCTGCCGCCAGAGCAGCTGTGTCCACGTCTGCAAAGCACACAGTAGCTCCTTGCTCAGCTAATAGCTTAACCGTAGCTAATCCAATTCCACTTGCACCCCCAGTTATGGCGTAAACCTTTCCTGCAAAGGCCATCATATATCCCTTCCTGTTTGGATGCTAGGGTCAATATAACCGACTTAGCTATCTCTGCGGCCAAGGTGGCGAAAAATAGCAGATGGCTGAAAGCTTGAAAAGGGAAATAGAGAACAAGACTGGCCTGTCTCAATATCTTTTGCTCGCAAACACACTATATACTACGGCCAAGTGGATGAAGCCTCGAGAGGAATTCGCGCTGTTCTTCGATACTCCATAAATCAACAGGCTAGACTCACCAAGTTCACGATGCGGAGGCTTTAGTTCAAAGTGCGGGCAAGCTCCACTGTTTCCGACACACTATGGCTACTCGTATTCTTCCGCTTAAAAAAAAAAGCCCGCGGCCCATTTCAAGCGCCGGAACAAGCACCCCTTCCACGGTGTCTGAAGCTTGTACGGAAACAGTACAGATATCTTTCCTGCGCGCAAAACCAACCAGTACGTACTCCTCCGCAGCTAACCTGCTAAAATGGAAGCTGTGAGTTAGGCTTATGGGGTTATAAAGAATATCTGAGTTATATGCTTATCAACTCTTCTCTTCAACCTCTCGGAACTCTCATATTTCGTAATAATAAAAAAAAGCCTTCCGGGTCACATGCATTTTATCATGGACAAACGAGTTTACAAACATGATCAACTCTGGTTCAGTTTTTTTGCGGCGCTCAATTCATGAGAACTTAGGAAGTCATAAATAAAATCACCATCGAGACTTTTAGAGTTATTTAAAGAGCTTTCAGAATCTCGTTGTCGCGCGAGATTCTTGAAGCATATCTAAGCACTTCATGGAAATGAGGCGCCCGTGTCAGCAAGCGATCATATTGAACTCTGAATGAACATCCACAATGATCTCGATTATATTATGCTAAATTCTTAACCAACGCAAGTAAAGTCATGAATTCTATCTTTACAATGTTAAAGAAGCAGTATAGAAGCTGATTTTTCTGATGCTCGGCGTATTTCTCTCACACTCAACGCAATCTATGTAGCCTGTTCCTCTAGTTACCCTAATGTGAACTTCGAAGATACTATCAACTCCATATAAGAACTCTCGGCAAGTGATATCTCTAATAGTGTCCATAGCAGCCCCTCTGACCTTAATTCAGATGCAACTAGTTTTATCAGGTCGTCAACGATTCAGCCATTCGTTTATCGCTTAATGATAATATAGAAGTGGGTATTAGAAGGTCATATAATACTCTGGTAAGATCATAACTACCTATCTGGGTAGATGGCAGGACAATCCCTGTTAAACGATATGCGAGTACGAAAAATCTAATTTTTCCACCAAACATACCAGTAGCTTACGCTGTCAGTTAACATCTGATACAAGCGGTGTAAGAAACAAATATGGAGCTAGGCTCATTATTCTGTTTCGAAATCTTTTGAGAATGTCTTTTAGTTTTAAGTCCATATAAAGGTTCTGTTTAAGCAGCCTAAATCTGACACGGATATTGTAACGATCCGCTATACTGTTAAGCCAAACAGGGCAAATGATTAGGCCAATAATCGCAATTTTAGCAATGTTTGTAAAGGAAACAGCTGCTTAAAAGAGATTTAACCTGTTACGATGGACCAGGTAGTAATCAAAGCAAAATGAGAATGAAGCTCAGAGACACCTTGACATGAGTAGAAGGTATGTAACGCTTTTCAAAGAAACGTTGAATATAAGATAGCATTATAAAATCCAAGATTAAAAATAGCAACCCATGGTGATGAAATTATGCTTTGTTGACGATTAAAGATAAATAGCCCATGAGACCTGCATATAAACCTTCTGGAATAGTTTACCACTCCTGCACTACATGACAACCGACTCTCTATGAACCCTCTTATAAAATTGCTAAAAATGAAGGTTGCTGTTATTTTCGGTGCTGTCGCTGCCCTTGCTGGGCCAGCTACCGCCTTTTATGGCCAAATGGCTGCCAGCGCGTTGACAGTTAGTGGAGAGGGCCCTGCCTATCAACTCATCACCTTAACCGACTACAATACTGGATCGATTTACTCTGGCGATCTCAATGGCGGCTTTCGTAGCGAGCAGGCGACTTTTTTGTAAGTTAATCCGAACATGAGAGGGGAGGGAGAAGACCATGGCATGGAAATAACTGACCTAAGATTAGCTTTGGAGAGGATACTCCTGGCGGTTACGATTTCTATGCTCTTATGTGGGAGACTGATGATGGATGCTACAACATTAACTTTCAGGGTGCTTTGAGTGCAGGCCACGGATGGTGCTGTGGCTCACTTCCTTGCGATTTTACTGCTTAGAGTTGAAGAATTTTAGGGTTAGGGTATTCTTAACAAAGTCTCATACACTCAAAACCTTATAGTATACAGTACAGTACTAATTTTTAGGAACACTGGCTATTTAAATGTCGTTCAAAGTCATGGATATGATACAACAGGTCTAAAGAACAGTCAAAGCCATTACTACGCTAACGTATATTGTAAAAATGTATCCTGATGAGATCTCAGAGTCATATGTAGAATTGTCTCCACCTATCTACGACACCAACGCTAGACCGCCGGATTAGATAAGTAATGATAGTAAACTTACATAGGTAGCTAATAGATCTCTTCAGAAGTGACAGTAAGTTGATCTACCCCCCTCACTGTGCCAGGACCATAATCTTGCTATTTAATACCATAGGAAAATATCGTACCAATAGCTGTAATAACTGGCTCGATTTTCTATCAAAGGTTCTAATTTTACAACGTAGCCTCTATCTGTTCGATATCTGATAAGTACAGCTGATGCAACGAGGTCCAATTTTCCTCAGGTAGCCTGCCTTTCAGGGGTAGTCTACCTCCCTCGAATGCTCCCAGGCCAGTTTTTCGAATAATGCCTTCTCGAATGCCAATGATTCCAGACCTAACAATAAACTCCTCAGCGCGACTAACAGCGAACTGCAGTTTTCTAATCTCTTGTAAAACATCTTCCTGGAAAGATCCCTGGTTCGCAAGCTTCATAAGTCTGACCACAGTCTTAGGATAGAATGCTGCCAACCCGTCGATCACACCAGCGGCACCAAACAAAACGATCGGCCCCAGCTGTTGCCCAAAGCCGCTATATACACGAAAATTGTTGTGGTCGATTTGAGGGTCAAGGGATACTTGGACATGGTAAGAAACATCTCCATGCGACCTGATCATATCGCAAGTTAGAGAAAGTCCTCGGAAATGGAACGGAAAACGACATTGAAGGCAGCACATACATTTTGCATCCGACGATTTTTGGATGCTTAGCTAACGCTCTGTATGTATCCGGCTCCGCGATAAGCCCATTTGTAACTCCCGGATAGTTGTATCTGATCATCTGTTAGATCCTTGTGCCCACGTGATAATTACGAGACTTAGAACTCACATTAGAATTGGCAATGGGCTTCGATCGGCGACCGCCGTAAACCATTCGATAAGGTTGCTTTGGTTTACAGCCTTTCCGAAATAGCCAGGCGCCAGGACCAAACCCCACTGAGCTCCGGCCGCTGCGTAGTCTTCCAACCAGTCGAGGGTTTCAGAAATGCCGTTTGTAAGTACCCCAGCCATTATCGGGTAATTGTCAAAGCCAGCATCTTTAAGCCCGGCCCGCACACCGGCAACGAGGTCGGATCTTTCCTTCCGGGAGAGATGGATGGCCTCGCCCGTTGATCCGAGGATGGTCAGTCCAGTGATACCGGCTTTGGCGAGAAATACGCTGTGAGCCACCTGGGTTTCGATATCGACTCTAGGTTCCGCGAGCTCATTCGAATCAGCAGCAGGCTTGAAGAAAGTAGGGACGGGGACAAAGACCCCCGGCGGCGGTGCCGTCTGTGAGACCATCTTTGCTTGCTGGGATATGTGAGATTCTCCTATATGATCACAGTAAATACCAAATTGCCGCCTTTGTCAAGGAGAGCCCAGATATTTCAAGTCATCAAATTGTCCCTCATTTCATCATCAACAGCGTCTTCCCACTTCAAATAACTCTCCTACCGGGGCATCATCGGCCCATGGTACTCGGGCTGCATTCTCCCGGATCATAGACATCATCCCCACCTGATCCTCATCCCCCCTCTCTGCTTTTCCGTGCGCTGTGGAGTGGTGGGGGGCTGTGTTCCACTCAGCGGGGAGGCGTTTTTGCTCTCAAAGAAGTAAGCCGTGCTGAAATGGTGGAGCTCCGCGGCGGCATTCTCTTTTATGTTTCTCCTTGGTTTCTCGCCGTGGGTACTATACGTTTATACAAGTATTGTTGTACTTCCAAATCATACGAGCAACAAATTGTCATCTTACCTCACCACCATTGGTATGAAAGGCTGCATTATTTAGTTCAAAATTACAGCAAATTTCACAATGACGAGGATCAAATCTATGGAGTATTTTCGCGTCCCGCCTCGGTGGCTGTTCGTAAAAGTAACCGATGAAGCTGGAAACGTTGGCTGGGGTGAAGCATCTCTAGAGGGGCATACACAGGCAGTTGAAGGATGTTTAGATTCGTGGTTTGAGAAGTTCAAAGGACATGACGCTGAGTAGGTTTACCAGATCCGGCACCTGGATAAAATACGAAATGTGCTTACCAAATACAGCGAGATCGAGCACATTTGGCAAATGGCGTGGCGCACTGGGTTTTATCGAGGCGGGCCAGTTTTTATGAGTGCGCTCTCTGGAATTGATATTGCGTTATGGGATTTAAAAGGTGATTTAATCATTAAATAACCTGCTGTGTATTTTTTTTTTTGGTCCTTTTTTTTTTAAAAAAAAAAAAAAAACGAAATTTATATGCATGGCGACGGTAATACTGACTGGCTTCTAGGCAGAAAACTTGGCGTCCCTATATATGAACTTCTTGGCGGTAAAGTGAGACATAAGCTCAAGGTATATGCTTGGATCGGAGGCGACCGCCCAGATGAGGTAGAACAACAAGCGTAAGCTGGAAATTTTATTCACTCCTTGTAAATGCTCGGTCCAGGCTGATAACCTCAAACAGAATAGCTCGCAAAGAGCAAGGGTTTCACGCAGTCAAAATGAACGGAACCGCGGATGTTTGCTGGCTGGATTCGCCATCAGTGCTTGATGATGTAGTGCAAAGGGTCAAAGTCGTCAAAGGCCTAGGAATGGATGCCGCAGTTGATTTTCACGGTCGTGTTCACAAACCAATGGCAAAGCAACTGGCCGCTCTGCTCCAGCCGCATCGACCTCTCTTCATTGAAGAGCCGCTACTGCCTGAGAATATTGGTGGAATTAAAGAGTTGGCTCAGCTCACTAGCTGCCCGATTGCCCTTGGCGAGCGTCTCTACAGCCGATGGGACGTTCGTCCGTACTTGGAAGCAGGGTGCGTGGACGTTTTACAGCCTGACATCTGCCACGTTGGAGGCATTTCTGAGCTGAGACGGATTGCATCAATGGCCGAAACATACGATGTTGCCCTAGCGCCACATTGTCCGTTAGGGCCAATTGCCTTGGCCGCAAATGTACAGGTTGATGCAGTGTCTTCCAACTTCTCCATCCAGGAGATGAGCATTGGAATCCATTATAACAACACAGGGCAGGATATCGAAACGTACATAAAGAACCCTGAAGTCTGGAAAGTTAATGACGGCTACATAAAGGTTCTTCAAGGCCCTGGTTTGGGAATTGAGGTAGACGAAGAGGTAATCCGAAAGTTGTCTAAGGATTGCGTACCATGGGAGTCGCCCTCTTTCAGGGGCCCGGATGGCGAAATCAGGGAATGGTAATCGGACACTGCAGATATTGGCTTAGATATAGAAGTGCTTGGTTTCGATAGATGGTGCTATTGTGCTGCTGCATTCTAACAGGTGTTTCGGTTAGGCTCCAAGGATGAGCTTGGCTTTATTAGCTTGAGATAATACGATGTTGCCTGTGCTATATATGTCGATAGAACACGGAATGAAATAGTATTAAGATTAAAATCAAATAAATGGCTACAGTAATACGAAATACTACTAAAAAAAAAGGTCGATCTCACCAAGGAGGGAGATTGCGGCCATGGGCCTACTACAATCCACTCAAACTAGAACGCCTTCTAGATCTATTGTATACAAATATACTTTTATTCAGATGATGAAAGTTCTGGGAGTTAGATGTGAAAGTGCCGGAATAGAAGTTTGCTGGAGATGATATCCTAGTATGCAACTGGTAGTATATCTAGTTCTTTAGGAGCTTCCTCTATATTCAAGGATCCTGAGCATGACATGCAAGTGTTTCGGGGGCCTAGTATCATTTCACTTTAATGCCAGCTCTTCTTTGAGATGGTTCCACGTTCAAATCATCCCTAACCCTAATCTAACCTTGGCAAATGGTACTGTCTACTACTTATATAGATGACAGCTTAAATCTATATTATTTCGAGTATCACTAATGATCAGTCCATCTAACAACCCATACGTATATCTCTTTCCGTTTCAAGAAATGATGCACTGCTTTAATATTATGCGTCAGCTTCCTTTTCGCATCTACTTTCCCGACCAATCATGAACTGCATAAACTTACACACCACAAGCTTAGAGATAAGAATGCATGTACTACGGTTACCTGATTCCGAGATCATTTCCCGTTCCTGCATGTCCATGTGCCTAAGTTCCCGATTTAAAAGTGCCAGTGGATAGCAATCTCCCAATTAACAGCTGTATTACGGTGGAGCTTGGTCATACTACGAGGCGCGTATCCTGTTTTCTCTTCACGTAAAATAGAAGAGAACTGGATATGAAACCCTCGCCAAAAAAATACCTGGAATGTACCAGAACAGTGGGACATCTCAGGGACTATTACTACTCTATATGAATATTGCTAATTATGGACCGATAGTTAATAAATGGTTGACTGCCTCAAATTTGCTGTCAAGGAAGCGATTGAACACAGTAACGCTCAAATAACATGTCAAAACTTTCTGAGGTAGGCTCAGAACCTACAGGAACAGTATACAATATAGGACTGAAGCCAAAATAGTAGTTCTATTCCCATTATATTCCGTTTTTGATTCCAAAACCTTGAGCAACAACAAACAATACTCATGCATGTCTTTCTTCTCCTCGTTTGACACTGTTGCCATTGACCCAAGGGACTTTGAAACCATTTCTTCATCTACACAGAACCCTGTTTCAAGTTCCTCGTCCCCGCAATTGAAAACAATGTGCCAAATTTCCCCCCATGGCAAATGTGAACTCAATCGCACGACTAACCATGTCCAGAATCCTCGGCGTTGTGTTCCACTAAGGCTACGAGCTTCGGCCAGCTTTTCCGCTGACTCGGATCTCTTATCCGTGTGGAGCCCTTCAATCTCCCGAGCAATTCTCCAGACGCTGGGTAATCAGCCGCTAGCTCCTCGTGACCATTCTCGTCGAATTTTCCTGCTAGCTATTGAGTAGAGAAGTCGGAAAACGTCGTGGGGTCGGACAAATAGATGGGGATACCCAGGTAGGACCCCGCATATTGGAAGTATGATTCCGTTAATCGTGGGGAGCAACTATAGATGGGACTTGGTGGGGTGAGCCTGAAGCCGTCCAAGATAGCTGAAGGCTCTATATTTATATGGGATATATCTATAAAAGTAACAGTTCAATAAGTAAATTGGAACTTTGATCATCCATTCATTTTACCCAAACGCCTGTTAGTTTTACAGGTCTAAGATGTTGTCCAAAAGTGCGCTGGTCGTCGCCGCCTCTGTGGCTGTCGTAGAAGCAATTGACAATGGTCTAGCTAGAACCCCGCAGATGGGATGGGTAAGCTTTTCTCTACGTCTACGGAGCGTCAAGTATTTGTTGAGAAATAACTAATTCCCACGACAGAATAACTGGAATTCCTTCGGCTGCGATGTTTCTGAGCACTTGCTGCTTGATCATGCGAAGCTCATCTCAGAATATGGTCTTCAAGACTTGGGATATGGATATGTGGTCCTAGACGACTGCTGGTCCGATGGTCGTGATAGCAAAGGTAAACTGGTTGTAGACAAGAAGAAGTTCCCTCGTGGAATGGCAGCCGTTGCAGATGATTTGCATGCCCAAGGCTTCTTGTTCGGCATGTATTCGAGCGCTGGCGAATTGACATGCGCACGATATGGTAAGGGACCTTCACTTCCAAATGTGCCAGCACAAAAAAAAGTCTGAGAAAATATCTAATACCATACAGCTGGTTCTTTGGACCATGAAATGGATGACGCTCAAAGTTTTGCGGATTGGGGTGTCGATTATCTCAAATATGATAACTGCTACCACATGGGTCGCTTCGGCACACCTCTCATTTCATTCCAGCGCTTTAACGCCATGGCGGAGGCCCTCAAAGCCACAGGAAAGAATATTTTCTACAGTCTTTGCAACTGGGGTGAAGATTATTCCTATAGTGTAAGTCTCATCATGTCGATTTAGTTCTTAACATCCATTGAAACTAACGTGTTAAAATATCATAGTGGGCTGCATCTATTGGCAACTCTTGGCGCATTTTTGGGGACATCTATGACTCTTTTGCCCGACCAGATGATCTATGCTCTTGCAATGATCCTGCTAACCCGGCTTGTATTGCTCCTGGCACTCACTGCTCGGTTCTTGCCATCATCAACCGAGTCGTTCCCTATATCGATCGTGGCCTTCCTGGTGGATGGAATGATCTCGATATGCTTGAGGTCGGTCATGGTGGTATGACTGAGGAAGAGGTAAGATTTTTATCTCCTTGGAGAATCAAGACATATCTAGGTATGGAAAGCTAACTTCAATGAACAGTACAAAGCTCACTTCACCATGTGGGCTGCCCTGAAAGCACCGCTCCTTCTTGGAACCGATCTTCGTAAGTGGTCAGGCTCTGACCTTTCAATTGTCACCAACCCAGCCATGATTGCTATCAACCAAGATCCCCGTGGCCGCGCCGTTCAGCGTGTTAGGCGCAACTTTAATGTTCCCAAGGACGAGTGGGGTGTCGGCGAGACTCATATCTGGAGCGGTCCTCTAGCAAATGGAGATCAGATCCTCATCTTCCTCAACGTCGCTGACGAGGCTCTTGATATGGGCGCCACGCTTGAGGAAATCTTCCTTACGAATGGAGTTGGCGGTACTGCTCCTCAGAACAAGAATGATTGGGCTGTTTATGATCTATGGGGCAAGACTGGTGCTGCTATGAGCAATGAGGACGCTCAAGCTGTCCTTGACGCCGACAGTGCTTCTGCAAGAAAGCAGAAGTTACAGAACTTGAACTGGTACAACTCAACGGAGACGTCTTATGCCGAGGGCTTGAAACGCGAAGATCCGCGGTTGTTTGGCGAGCGCGTTGGCCTCATCAAGTCTGGCGGTCGCTTTGACGTGCATGTGCCTAGACATGCTGCTAAAGCGTACCGCTTGCGCAGTGTAAGTGGCGAGAAGGTTAAGCAAAAGAGTCATCTAAAGAAGGATGAATTGTGAGCCAAACAAATACGGATATGGTGATCAAACGACATGTGTTTAGAACGCTTTTTTATGCAATAACAACGATGTAATTAGGGTGGTGAGGGAAAATGGTAAAAGCAATTAGAACGGTGCTGTAGCATGATATATAGGCGACTGTGACACAATAGGTAGTAACTAGCTTTGAGTATAGACATTGTAAATGAAAATTAATAAGTGTTTATTAAAATGAATTATAATACAAAGTGCCAGTCGCTTTGAACTTTTCTTATCTCATACAGTATACCAGACCTTATACTTAGTTCTTCTCAGGTGTTAATATCTTCATTATTCATGAAGTTGTATGAGAGATAGTACTACAAACTTTGCCTATAGTACCTAAGCCAAGACAAAGCGCATACAGCGAGCCTGCTTTTTAGTCTAGCTTTATTACAGGATGGCGGCTGGTTAGCTATCAGCAAGCCCAAGATTACGCCCCACGTGTCAAGTCTCGGCTTTTTTGGTAGTAATACGGAGCAATAACTTAAATAGTGGATTGGGCAAGAATTTCCGAGTTCCTATTCCCTAGCTCATATGATTAGGAGTATCTATAGCTCTCTCGTTTATAGTAGAAAGGTACCTGGCGATATCTTTTAAATCACCCTTTTAAGTATGCTTTTTTTGTACTCCCAGGAGAATTCTAGCCCTCGTCTCTGGAGCTGTTGCGGCTTTCAGCTGTCACATACACACATATTAATTTCCTAGATACATCTGTGTTTGGAGTACATTTAAGGTACCGTTCTTCAAGTCAAAAGAGCGAGTGAATCCTGGATTGCTCTTGTGGCAAAGAAGCGGTACAATATAGTGAACCTTTTGTTCCAACGTGATATATTTTGCTTGTTCATCATCATCACTGGTCAGCGTGCGTGCCAATGCTGCATCACAATCGAACAGAATACGAAAGATATTGAGTCAGACTGCCAAGGAAACATTATTTGAAGAATATGCATTTTGAGGAGTGCTTGAACAAAATATAGCGCGCACTAGCATATATGACAGCACTTCTTTACACTTCGACTCCCTGAAATGATTATCTTCAGTAGTGAATGCAAGGCACAGCTTAATTCAAGTAATTTGCTAGATCGAGTTATGTTTGCTGTTCAACGTCTTCTGATTGAATATAACTAAGAGCTGGGAAATCTAGAGTTATGCTGTCCATTTGCTATCTCGCTATGTACATTGATCTCACCAACCCCTATCGACCCATCACCATAAGTTAACTTCAAGACCCGAGATCAGCGATATAAGCCATAGTACCATCGTTTCACTAGAGGACTACTGTGATCCTAGAAATACATAAATATTACGTAGCAAAAATAGAGTAGGAGCTTGAATAAGTAACCAAATCTTCACAAATAATCGCAGTTTTGCCCCGATACTATTTGCCGCTATGCTCCCGAATACATAGAAGGAACCGTTGCAAAGTCAACATCGACTTTAAGCGCCAGTCTCAGGCCCAGGAATAATCTCAGTATTCTGGGCATAGCAGGCTGTCCCACTTTGGGCCTCATCTGCGTGGCAAGCGAGGTCGGCGATGCCGGTTCCGTGCTGTTCTCCTTGGAGATTGCCACTTTTGTTCACATGCAGTGTTAGCTCTATAAATGCATGGTTGAAGTTAAAACCACTCTGACTTACGCAGCATTGAGATGCTGAAGAGTGATGGCAATCTGTCCAGTCTTTGCGCTCGTTTGGATATAGGTAAATTGCACCTGCGGGTTTTCGCATGGTGTAGCTGTCAACACGGTGACTGGGCGGCCAGATCCCGGAGAGTTGACATATGAGCATTTCGTGGTCAACGAAGTGCTTGCATCTTCGAATGTAAATTGAAGACTGCTCTCCAGAGTCGTGGAAGTGGTATCAAGAGTTTGAAGCTCGGTGATGTACCAGTAGGGAGAAGCAGCTGCAGCCAGGCTGGCGAAAACAGTTACGGCCAAAGTAGAAGTCTTCATTTTGAATTATATTTATAATTTCGAGGTGCTTGTAATGAACGGTTGTGAGATTATTGGAGTGGCGATTTTGACAGAAAGGGCGCCGTCTTTATTTATATGCCCGTTAGTTTCTATCGACTATGGTATTTCAAATGAGCTTAAATCGAGTAATGAGCTGTTTCCGGCTATCGGCAAATTCGGCACACTTCCCAAAGCAATACGAACGCTGCCAATCACGCGTATAGCTGCTAGTTCAGATCTGCAGGTCAATACGAACTCGCACGCAAAGATCGGTGAGGGTTCCGCCACTTGTTCCCTTGTTTTTCAATATGGGAGCGTCTCTTCCAATTCTATACTAATCGGGCAATGGATCCTATACATGATCCACCAAGTTTCTAAAGAGGTTTCGAAAGGCACACACATATTACCGCATTGAGTCTGAGCGATACTGCCATGCTGTCATAGTCATCCATCCATGATCTGGTATATCCTAGATCCGTGAACAATACTATTGAATGTCAGTCTATACTTGATTGCGTCATACAAAAACACACAAAAAAAAAAATGCTATACATGGGTACCCGACACCAACGAGAGGGGGATCAGGCGTAAACATCAAGCATTTGCGAGGAACGAGGCACATACATATCTACATGCTACATGCAGCTTAGGCATGTTGTTCAGACCGCCCAGTGCATAATACTACCCCCCTAGCTAGGCCCTTGTAGGATACCTAGGTAATAAATTTCCACCTATGTCAGAGACGGATTGCCTGTACCCCCGGTGTGGTGAAAGCCGAGTAGCTAGGAGATCTTAAGAAGCTCCTTCTTATTATCTTATTGTTTCTGGGCGCAATACGATTCCATAGAGAACTTGAACATGCTTCTTTAAGGTGAATAATATCCGCTACATCATCCATTTGTGACGTCAGTCTGGCTTTCTCTGATATGCTTCGGCTTGAATTTATTCGCGTTTTACTCATCATTATTCTCCCTTTAATGTTCTATGATATTGGCATGAAATGCATGAATAATTATAAAACCAACTTATCGATGAGGTGTCGAAGCGTATACGAATCAAGAGGTCCACAACATCTATGACTCGTATTGGTAAGCACAAAAAAGAATAAAGACCTTGTCTTTAGAGAGAAGTGGAATTATTTATTTTACGTATGCTTTGTCAACTACATTGTCAATTGGAAAAGAAATTGGTAATAGTTATATAGAAGCACAATGGTTATCTGTTCCTTAGCGCCTACTAACATGCTGCAAGCCTTGTCCACAGTTAGAGGCACTTGAGTCTTCTTAGCTTCAGATCTAGTCAGAAGCGCCGCTTTTACTTAAAATACCTGTGTCTGTGGATGTAAATGATACTTAGCAGTGTATCACGTTGCGCTCATAATTACAAGATTACCCTTATTCTCCTATGTTCTGGAGCTGTTCTCCTACAAATCTTTTCATCTCTCCGCGCTCACGGCAAAGCCCGATTGAACTTGTCCATTGATCAATTACATCTCTTCATTTTGTCGACCCCATCATTTGAAGAACAATTTTACCCTTTAATGTTGCAAATATTTCTTTCTAGCTCCTATTGCACCGTCTCTAAAGATGTTCTACTTGCCGTGGGAAAACAATGTTATGCAGGTTGAAACCCCCTGTTAGGTTGGGTGCTGTTTGACATGGACATTTCAGTCTACTAGTGGCTCCATGAGCAGTGGAAATAGTCGCTGTGAATTTCCCTAGTTTTTAAAGGAAGTCTTCTGAGTATTGCAGTCTTTACGCCCTCAGCATATATAGAAGAATAAGTTATTCATTCTTTACGGCAGCACATGAACATTGGCATAAAGCGGGTTCTTTTAGCATTGGTTGTTATTAACTGCATACTTGTGGATTAGATTATAATATCTTTCCTTACGAAAGTCTATGTCAGGATGGGCTAACCAGGATGGACCTGGTTATGCATATATATGCATTAGGTGCTCAACTTGCTCCACAAGCTGCCCCAAAGCTCTAAGAGGATTAAACTGCAGCTCCAGCTACAAGCATATATCCCCTCCTTTAATGTTGTTCGTACGTCATGTGTTCTTTTGTAATGGTATTAAGTATTACTCGTCAACTGAAGTGATAGTTTTCGGCTCCCAATGACAATTTCCCAAGCCTAAAATCGTATCATCTCATGATCACTATCAGGATGCTAACGGTTCTTCCTCAAAGCCTACTGTATACCTCCATAGAAAAGTTTACAATGTTAACAAATATAGTCTAAGAGATCTCAATAATCTAGTCCGACTATTCAAATAATCGCGCGATAGGCGATAGTAACGAGGAATTAATAAGCGAATCTTATTACCGCCCAATTATTCCGTGACACTTTCTGATGTACCTCTCATTAAAATGTAAGCAAACTACTTTAGGGGGCATATTAGTTAAGTACTACCTACTAGTAGCATTGATTTGCATGCGGGTGTTGCGGTATACTTTCCGCACGATCCGATCATAATTCTCATACTCCAAATTTTGAATTCATCACTTGAGCTACTAAACTAGCCTATAAAAGGGAAAGGTTTCGTTATGAATGAGAAAATAGCACAAACACTGCCCTTGGCAAATCTCAAAAATGACAAGGCTAGCTTCATATAACGTAAGCTCTATGCTTAGTGTAAACGTCGTGGCTTTAAGCCATGCGATCCTTCAGCTTTCAATACAGCCACGGAAATATGTTTGACTATCTTGAAGCTATGGGTATGCGGTAGACAGCTCATAACCGATTCACCACAGATCAACTTTTATCGCTAAAAACTCTTGTAGAGTATGAAAAGAAAAGAAGTAAGCGCTTCTCCCACGTTATTTTTTTTTCTTCTTTAATATGAAAGAGCATTTTAAACCATCTATAAGTCTTTAAGCTACAAAGTAGCCCTACCCGTTGGATCCACTTCTAGTGACCAACTATTTTGACTTCGCCTCACTCATAGCTGTAAGCAACGCTAAAGACCAAACCAACAGGTATATAAGAGCTGCAGCATCCGGCTGAATGTTTCTTTCATCTCTAAACCTCAAAACAAAACAAAACAAACTTGACGCCCTCTATTCTATTGTCAGCAAAAATGAGACAGCCGATCACAGCGCAGCAGATAAAGGAGCTCGCCGTTCAGCTAGATCCTTCTACTCGACTGCTCACTGCCGCAGATGGCGATGAATACGAAAGATTAATTGCCCGATGGGCAGATAACGCTGTAAAACGTGCAGTATGTAACCATTAAATGGAGCCTGATAATTAAAGCTCATAGTTGGATTATTGCTCACACCCATAGGGTGCTGTCTCTGTGCCTGTTTCATATGAAGAAGTATCCAAGCTGGTCAAATTCGCATCTGATAACAAGCTTGATCTTGCCGTGAGAGGAGGTGGCCATTCCACGGGAGGAACCAGCTCCACCGAAGGCGGGCTCACCATTGATCTCTCGGGAATGCGTGCCGTGAAGGTTGACAAAGACTCGAAATTGATCGTTGCTCAAGGCGGTGCCCTCTGGGAAGACGTCGACAATGCCGCAATTGAAAAAGGCCTGGCAACAGTAGGCGGGACTGTGAATCATACAGGCATTGGTGGCTTAACGTTAGGTGGCGGCATGGGCTGGCTCTCAGGCTTATACGGCACTGTTGTTGATAATCTCGTCGCAGCTAAAGTTGTCGTTGCTGACGGACGCATCCTTTCTGTCTCAGAAAATGAGAATGCCGATCTATTCTGGGCGATACGCGGAGCAGGCCACAACTTTGGTGTCGCAGTTGAATTCACCCTTCGAGGATATGACCAACCAAATGAAATTTACGCCGGTGGCGTGGTGTTTACTCCTGATAAGCTAGTCCCTCTCGTGGAAGGATTTAATACCAGGATGAAGAATTCAGATCCCAAAGGTGCGGGCATCCTCATCTTTGCAAAGCCCCCTGGCATGCCTGTTGCGGTGGTTGTGGTCAATGTATTCTATAACGGCGATGAAGCTGCGGCACGGGAATATTTCAAATTTCTCTTCGATTTACAGCCTGTCGCCATCACCGCAAAGATGATGCCCTATAACCATCTTAATACGCTATTGAATCCGATGGCTACGCATGGTCGCCGCAAAGCTTTGAAAGCAGTCACGGTTACGGACCACATCGATGTCGCGTTCGTTCAGGAACTCTACAACGACTATGCACAGCAAGTAGAGAAAAATCCCGACATGTCCGCGTCGTTTTTGGGCATAGAGATTCATGACACAACCAAAATGCAAAGCGTACCTTTGGAAGCGATGGCGTTTTCTAACCGAGGGTCTTATAGACCCGGTATTGTCGGCTTGGAATGGACTGATCCTCTGATGGATGAGGAAAACAGAGCCTGGGGTCGAATGATTCAGGCCAAGTGCCGACAAGCTGTTATCGACAGCAAGGAGTTTTCTGGGGATACCAAGACCTCGTTGGAATATGCCAACTATGTTGAACGTAAGTGTTACCGACTCGTTAAATCTCTCAACATGGCTAATTGATGTAGCTGGCGATCTTATTACTGATAAGCCATTTGGTGGCAATCAACAACGACTGGCTATATTGAAACACAAATATGACCCCGATGTCATGTTTAACAAAACAAGCCCTATTACGCCACTGCGCGCCGAAGCCAACTGAAAGTCAGCATTATATGACACGATTCCTTGTTATGTTTAGCATTCGTTTAACGAAGAAAAGCTTGCATCTCTATATGTAACAGACGATTCATATATTCCAATACACCAATGTATTGCTATTTGGGACATTCGAAGACCTTTTACTACGATATGCGCTATGAACTATCCAGTATTTCCAGTATTATGAACAATCTCTTCATGAAAACAACATAATATTTAGCAGCCATCTGTTTGCCATAAGTTCAATATATGTGATAGTCTTCAATACCTAATGGTATCGTATTGCAGAGTTATGCAAAAGTGACCTTGTACTTGTTTAGAGAAAGATGTCTATTCGGTGATCACAGACACTGATGAACGAATTCATGACATAATGGAATAGCTCTTATATTCCATGTCACCTCACATATATATACATAGTTAATTAATAAGAGAGCTCTTTTGGTAAGCATCTTCATTAAATCGTATCCTTCGTGGTAGTACTATGCCTAAAGCCTGCATGTAAATTTAATCGTAGCCGCAGTCAAAGGGCAGCATCTAGCACCACTGCATATAATTAGCCATTCGCTGAAAAGTCCCACACCGCAGATATGCTTATCCGCCCATGCACCCCTACAAGATATACAAGTCCAACTTTATTCCCATGCTCTCCTGTCAAAATGCAAGCCGTAGCTCAGCCGAAGCTCGGCATCATGAGAAAAGTGTGGATCATGTTTGGCGAATGTCGGCCAAAATCCATGTTCGCCGCTTCGGCACCGAATCCCTGCTTACTTGCGACAACCGTCACTAATAAATGCAGGATTCGCAGCAAATGCAGGATGCAGTCGGCACGTAAACAAATCTATGATCCCTTACTCAAAAAACCAAGAAATTAAAAGGCCTTGTTATCTCCGAACTGGTTCTTTATTTTATTAAATCATGAGTATGTCATTTTAATCAATAAGCAGCGCCTCCGCCATTTACAACCAAATCAATCCTCCTCCACCCCCTCAGGCAACTTACACCTTTTCACCATCCGTACTGCTTTTCTCACAGACTTTCTATTTTAGAGGCAATCATTCAAAAATTAAAAATGCTTAAATACGTCGAAGTCACGGCAAGCTGGCTCTTCGCCAACGCCAGAGGCCGCGACGCCAAAACGTTCACAAAGGGCCCCCCGTTCGCCTCATACCCAGAGCCCACCATCCAAATCACATCTCCCGACTGCGGCGCAAGTCCCGCAACGCTATCACCAGAGTACATGGCTGGAGGAGATGGACGTTTACCCGGGTTGGAGTGGGATTCAGTGCCGGGCGTGAAGCAGTGGCTGTTAATATGTGAAGATGTCGATGCGCCGCTGCCAAATCCCATTTGTCACGGGTAAGTCGAAAACGAGGGTGGTATTTTACGGGTAAAACATGTGAGGTAGATGCAGCAACTGACAATTACTCTTATCACTTACAACAGCATGTATCTCGGAATTTCCAAAGACAAGCTCTCTGTTATAAACAGTGACTTCAAGCCAGAAGGTGAAAAGTCTACACGACTAAAAGGCGGCTTTTACTATGGCGTCGACGGGGTCTGGATCCCCCCTCGGCCTCTCCTCAACCATGGCATCCATAGATGTGAGTGCCTCGCTATTCCCTCGCATTAATTACTCTCGTTACAAGAACGAAACAGAGTCCGCTAATAACTGAATTTTGGCAGATTTCTTTGACATCATCGCTCTAAGTGAACCGTTGGACGAGACACTCGCGGCCTCAAAGCCCACTCGAGAACAGCTCGCGAAGGAAATTGACGGCAAGGTCTTGGGCTGGGGCCGATGGGTGGGCCAATGTGAAAGAGTATGGAAATAAGCAGCGACACCACATAAGCCTTGGCCGGATTTGCTTTATTTTCTTACATCTTGATACTCCCAGACTTGGCTAATGCCAACTTAGCCACCCAAGGGCTATTCATTCTACAGTATAATCATTTCATCAGATGGTCTATAGGCGATTTAAATGCGAATTTTTTTTTTTTTTTTTTTTTTACTCAATCCGTCCAAAACTCCAAATGTTCAATCCGACTTTGACTCCTTTCTTCACGGGCAAACCAGCATGCCAAGTCTCATCATATCCCCTCCCATCAGATGCAAAATTCTCCCAGTATACAGCATTTCCAGGAACCACTTTGAATGTCGTGCCCTTTCCCTCAGCTCCCTCTTCATCACCAAGCTTCTTCTGGTCTCTTTGGCCATCACCATTCGCAGCGCCTTCATCTTCGCATTCGATTAACTCACACCACTTCGGCCTGTTTCCTTCCGTAATCGTTTCCAACAGTGGGAATTCTGTTCCTCCGCCTTGCAATCCATCTGCAGCATCAATCCAGGCCATGAAGCTGCTCACTCTACCCCACCCATCTGCATTGCGGCTCCAGTCAAAGTGATGGCTATAATGCCCACCAGCGACATATCGCTGCGTCCGCAGGCGTTCAATCCATAAGTCTCGTCGCCAGCCTTGGAAAGCCTTTGCACGAGCCTCAATGCAGCGAACAATATCTGTTCGTGGCAAAAGAGCAACAGCGGAGTCTCGGATAGTATTGTCACGATGCGTAGAGCTAGAGTCATCAGTGATGGTTGACGGCTCAAAAATAGGTTCGCTATGTGCATGTAAAGATTATCCATTAGCGCTCACCAGAGTTCACATTCAAACAATTGATTTGGCCTCAATTAAAAAGAAGAGTGAAAAGCAAACCCATATCTTTGATTCGAGACTTACCTAATCTCAAGCAAATGCTGCCTCTCGCGCTCATTCAAAAACCCTTCCAGATACACAACCAACGGCTCTCGACTCAAAATCCGCGCCCCGTACGCGTCAGCTGGACAATTCGGCGCACTCGCATTCGCGCCATCTATTGCCAACAGCGATTCATTCAGCTGTGGTCTTGGAGACAGCGAATTCTTCGTGCGAGAGATTTGCGGAAAGAAATACTGGCTTATTGGATTTGCGACGAGGACAAGGATGGCGAATAGGCCGACCATATAAGAAACCATCTTTGCCGCCTTGTCCTGCTGTTGTGCCAGGAGAATCAACAACAATGGACCAGGGGTGAGGATGGAAGAAATTTTGAAAGAAAAAAAAAATAAGGACCAAAAAAAAAAAGGAAATAAGAACAAATTTAATGCCAATTCCTTGCATGCAGACTCTGGTAAACGTATTTATGTTTCCCAAGTCAGCCCATAAACTCGGAAATAACGAATCTATCCTGAGTTCAATGTGGGGACACCTTCAGTTATAGATCGCTTTGTCACCTGACCGCTCTTTAAGCATAGTCTCTCGGCATCTGCCCTGGCGTTGAGACATGCAACACTCGGAAGTCTTTCGGCATATTAATGGAGACATTAAACTATCCCATCAAGCTGTAACCCAGTCACTCCGCAGATTCCCTATTCAGGATCTTGGCTAGTCACCGATTGGCTGCAGCCGGAGCAATCTCTTATATCTACATGCAGTCTGGTCATCGCAGCAATTTGGCGTTTCAAAAGCCGCTTTATATAGCATTTTCATCATAGATTCTATAGGTAGATCTCTGTATATAATGTTCCTGTTTCGAGAAAGAGAGGTGATGAGACCAACCATTTTGATCCTGTTCCATCCTGAACGCCCAAGTAACCTATTTCACAAGAGTAGCGTGCTGTCTCACGCCCGGGGTATCGTATCGTACACTGCCCTATCCAAACCGCTATGCACAGAAAAGAGAAATGTTCCCTTATCCACAGCCGCGTAACTAATCGGCTTCTAAAGTATTGCACCAGTAATGATTGTTAAATTCTCGCACCCAAACGCCATTCACGATGTTGTAGTGCCGCCGTTCCAATTATTCTCTCCATTGAGTATCGCCCAGGGGTCATCACCATCTCCCGAGAATTGAGCAATTGTTTCTGTAATGTGGTTAAAAAGCCCTTCTTCCGTGCTTTGCCAAATGGGCGTTGCGATACGGCCTTGGAATTGCCGAAGATCTATGCGATTTTCTTCGGGGGTATTTCCAAGGCCCAGGCCGGGTGAGGTATGGCTACTGCCTGAGAACGGCTCTGTACCGGCTCCGCGTTGTGCTGGTGATGATTCTGAGGAAGTGGTACGGTCCGGAAGTGTAAAAATCGGATCAACCACTTGAATATTCATATCCATCTCCCCTTGAGACCACAGAGTTCCGCAAGCTTGATCACTGATGTTGTAGCGGAAGTAGCCGGCCGCCGACGTCCCAGATGCCTTAGAGTTAGCCGTCATAACCGGCTCTGGCACCGGGCTTACGGCTACACGCCTCCGCTTATTGCTCACAGGGGCGGGTTGCTTTGGCGCCACGTTTCGGGTAACGGCGCCGAGAATAGCATTGAAGCAGTCTGTGGTGTGATGTACGTCTGGGATGACACCTGTTAGAGAGCCAAGTGGTTTGCTCATTCTTAAATTAGTCGGTCGCCTGTTTCCCTTGGGCATCCCAAGAGGTAGCCTTCCAGGCAACGGCGGCGACATCTCAGTATGCTTCGAAATCGAGCTTCGGGCTAATAGGGGGATGCTGGATGCGGGGCCGCCAAAAAGATCGCGGTATTTTGCTAGGGATGGAAGTTTGAGACTTGACGTCAAGCCATTGCGCTCGATATCAAGGCACGCTTGTTGTAGAAAGGCAGTTGTAACCATGTGAACGCGACCGATGGCCTCCATTGCGTTGATGATAATTTCCAGGTTGGAAACGTCGATAGGAGTCACGCCACCCACAGGGTCATCCTTGGCCAGATAAACGTATACAGTCGTAGCACAATACAAGGAGAGTGCACAGAGCTGAGTTTTCTGTTTGCTGCGGTTAGTTTGAAATTAAACAGTCAATCAGGCAAAGAGAATACGTACGAAAAATGAGGTGTGGTGCGATGTCATTTTGATGATATTGACGATTTCTTCAGCGGCAGCCCTCAGTCTGCATAGACTGCTCTGTTTAATATTCTCATTAAAACCATACTTCTCGGCAGTCTCAATAGCAGCATGATGTAGGCAGATAATGGAAGCATGCAAATTCAAATTTGCATGCACCGCAGATGGGTCCCCAATCCTTTGTGGAAGACGAAATCTCTCGGGTAGAAACATGAAAAGACTTGATAGCTTATTGTCGAGATCGCGATGGCGCTTCCAATACAAACCGTTTATCAAATCATCGGCGTGATCGGAAGGTTTCGCCCCGTGCACATGTCGCAGGATAACCTTGAAGACCTCACAGATGACAATGGCTCCAGAAAAGCTCTCGAAAGGCGCTCCCGTAAATACCTCTTCCAAGAACACCGTTTTCTCTTCAGTCCCCGACACAAATGCCTCTTCGGAAGCTGGAAGGCGCGTCATTACCTAAAACAGGTCAGTATTCTGTACCTCAAAAGCGATCGAGTCCATAAGATCTTACATCTTCAGATTTAATCATGTTTGCCCAGCCCGTTGCCATGCTTGCATGCGAATCAATTGCAAATGCGCCCCAAAAAACTCTCCTCCGCTCTTCCAACTCTGTCCAGTTGGAAATTGGGCCGAGCGTAGGGGGAATGTCGTCCCCTTCTCTATCAAGCCTATCCAGCCCCAGCATCTGGACAAGTCGAACATACCTAGAGGCACTCATGGATGCTCTCGTGAACAGCATCGTTTTAGCCTCATAGCTGGCAATGATAGCCCATGCCTGGGCGTGATTTACTGTGACAAAATGCTCGCCATCGCTCTGGACATATTGAGTTAGAGGAGAACAGGCCACCTAAGTAGAGGAAAAAGTGGACTCACTCTCATCTCATCCGCTTCTATGTACTGCCGTGCCCTCTTATAGAATGCTTCGGCATACTGATCGTACTTGGGATGTCCGCTGGCAGAGTATGCCCAGATTCCGTACTGCAAGCACATTGGTGGTTTTCTCGTTGGTGGTCCATAAAATGCCTGGTAGTAACGGCCAGAGTGAATAATGGGAAGATAATGATAATGCGTCGAAAAGTAGACGTTGTGCCTACAACTATTAGCATTTACCCTCTCAAAAGAGATAGTGAGGAGAAGAAATATCCAGCTTACAATTCCTCGATCACCTCGAAGGGAGGCAGCGTCTCAGACATGCCTAGCCCCATTAACTGACCATTCATAAAGGTGCCGGTACCATCCTCTTGGCCAGCAAGGTGTGGTATATCAAAAGACAAATTCGGATCTGATGCGGTGCTAGAGGTGTTGGCATCCTGGCTAATATTATCAGCAGGAAACGGAAGGTCGCCCAGGGTAATGTCAGGCTCGTCCAGAATAATTGCCCCGTCGTCATGGCCCCCCCTATTGACCTCTTTGAGGTATTCTTCAACTTGAGCTATGAAAGAATGAGTAAGCCTGCACACTATGACGCGCTTTTGACAGATATAAAGTACCTAATCGAGCTTCCAGCTCCTTGACATTCCGCCGCTTAAAGGTTGGTTTCCTTCGTGACTCGGGATACACACATTCGTTGTTTACTTTGACGCAGCGAGTACAGGCAGGTTTCGTCCGATCACACTTGAGCTTCCTCGCCCTGCAAGAAACGCAGGCAAGGGGCTCTGTGCCCTGCATAGACGCCGCGGAGGCGTCGGCCTGGGTCACGGCATCGGTCGACATGGCGAGAAAAAGGAGAGTCACATGCGCAGTTGGCTGCCCGTCACAGGGCAGTTCGACTTGGTGAGACACGGCAGAAGCCACCAGGGCTTCTATATAAGCGCTGGAACCCGAAACAGAACGACTCTTCTCGGTTGCACTCAACTCTGATGAGATGCAGATACGTTATCTGAGAATCGTGACGTGAACATCGACCCAGTTTCGATCTGGACCTAAATCCACGCTTACAAAGCTCGCATCCGGGGCGCGAAGTCACGTTTTTTTCACCTTGAACCGAACGCCCGGATAGTCTCTGCGCCGATGTCCGACGTCCGATCGCCGGATTAACGGGCTGTTATCAATCACCAGCCAATTGAATTGAATGAATGTTAGCTAAGGCCAGCACTCGGCAGCTTATAAAAGCATCTGGTTTCTCAACTCGGATTTTTGACTTAAGACCGATACCTGCGTGCCAGGCTCCTTCATATCAGCCACTGGCCAGCCACGTCCAGCTTTGGTAGCAGCGCATTGCTCTGGCTCGCGGTTCCCGAGTAGCTGCTGATATGGAAGAGCTGCTGACCCTTCTAGCGACGTGTCCAAATCCTCTGTGAAAGTGTGTGTCACACGTGCGCGGCGCTTTCGTTCGTCCACGTCGGTTTGTGGTCACAGGCAGGCCCTGGCTTACGTCGCCGTGCTGATAAAGCAGTCATACTCGCACAGCGCAGATGCAACTAATGAGGAGAGGCACCAGTTTCCTATTCAGTCATCAACCTCCAAGGGCTACGTAAGTAACACACCATAGCCCATAGCATCTTTTAAAAAAAAAATTAAATTAGGCTTACGGTTGTTGATTATGATGAATATGGGATAAATACGCGGCTATTTTAAACCGAAATCAGTCACAAGTAGCAGATGCCGTGGGGTAAACTGGAATGAGCCTACCTGCCAATGGTATATAGAGCAGCACGTATCGTAAATAAACATCCTTGCAATATGG
The DNA here is from genome assembly GCF_020647865.1 of Trichoderma asperellum. Classification (NCBI taxonomy): domain Eukaryota; kingdom Fungi; phylum Ascomycota; class Sordariomycetes; order Hypocreales; family Hypocreaceae; genus Trichoderma; species Trichoderma asperellum. The sequence goes on along the minus strand of NC_089420.1, from coordinate 2,785,198 downwards.
GGCGCATTGAGCCACATTCGCTAGACGTGAGATATAAAAAACGTTCAAATCGCCAATGTCATATTTTAAGAGGAGCTCTGCAGAGAGTGGTGAGAGATATGCTTATATATAGGCTATGTCATCAGAAATAAGGCTGAGGTAAAAATAGCTCAGGCTTTGCTTATCCAATGAGAGGATCTCCATACATTTACGCACCATTACAAAATTGTAGGGCTCATTGCAGTATCTCATCACATTTCAGAATGAGGGCGAGTTCACGCTTTTCACAGCATTTGCAAGTCCCCAAAGGAAGGCTCATAACGCCACAAAGAGAGATGAAGCGGGTTGGCTTAAAAGATCCAGGGATACTTTTTTTTTTTTTCTCTTGGCAATTTTTTTAGCCTCCAAGAGCAAGCATAAGGTTCTGCTTTTGTAGACCATCCAACTGCAGCAGGCTTATAACACTGGATATAATTGCAAATGCAATGAATGCAACAATACGAATGGTGTTTGTGAAAAATTTAAGATGAGATGAAATGAAATGAAAATATTGGCAGAAGAAGAGAGGGACAATAAACGGAAATGACAGCCAGCGGGAAACCTTAGTTACAACTTCTGTCAGCGTCGCAAATTGGCCAGAAATGGGAAATTGGGCTGTTCAACTATTTCTCGGTCGGGCCTTTATATTTTGACTGCTATACAAACTTCATTTCATTGTGGTGTCTTCTTTTCCGCCTTGAGGCCAAGTGAGTCATTGCCAACCATTGTGTGATTAAATATACCACATGACTATTACACGATTTACGATGATTATGAGGCTCGCGGAGGCTATGATATAATTCAGAAAGGCCTAAGCTGTGTATCCATCCAGCGGATAGCTTGATACTTGTTGGCTGAATAATAGAAGGGGGCGTCGATGTCGGTTGATCCCATTCGCAACCGGCGAGATGTTCAGAATCTTTCATCACGGAGATGCCATCTTGGTTACCCTCATCCTCGAGTTTCCTGCTTCCATTCAAAGCTCTCTATGCCATCGACCCTGCTATTGCCGCTGCCGACATTGCGAAGGCGTGAGTGATCCTCCTCGTACCAGACGCTCAGAGTCTTGCCACTAAACATGGGATCTTTAATCATTGATAATGGTGATAGAATTGAATTCACGTACAGGAGCTGAGACCAACCTCACAGGCGGAGGGGTCCATGGCCTGTAAGTTGGTCATGGTGTAGTATAAATCCAATAAAACTAGAGACATATCATATTCTGGCGTCTGTACAATTATGCGCGGATTCCATGTACTTTTGTATTCACGTGTTCTCTACGATAAAGTGCTCTTTTTCAATGCCTCATCATTCATATTCTTTCTGTGGTTGACAAGGGGAGAAGAAAAGAATAGACAATGGCGTCTGTAGGTTAATCTTTCCCATCCAGGATTCTGCGCAGTGTTCGTCCCCATAATATGTCCTTTTCTAGAGAGTATAAGCAAATTTAATGCTAAATTATCGCAGAGAACATAAATGATAAAGAATTCATTAAGTTTTCGCATTCATCCAATATCCAACACACGGGGGGAGACCGTTCGGTAAGAAGCGTTTCGCAAGACAAGCATACGCCAAGCTTCTATACTGTTCAAGAAAGTCGCAATGTTAAAGAATTTTAAAATTGCTGATGAACGAATTGTTTAGATAATAAATATCATAGATTCAAAGAGCGATTGACTATCTCGCATCGCCCTTCCTTCGTTAATACTGTGTGAAATACGATAGAGCTATCATGTATTGATTCCTCATATTTCGTTATGCAACAAATCTCAAGATCTTTCTACGCGACGAAAAGAAATCGCCAAAGATAATAAATTTTGTGAAAATTGTTCGGTTTATGTTAAAATATGTCATTACATCCATCTTAGCAGCCCAGTCTGTTGAATCCATGAGCGGTGAATACCGAAAATGAAGTTCACGCAAAGTATAAGAAACGACAATCATCAGCCCAGTTGCCAATTTTTGCAATGACATATTTCTGCAAAGTGAGGAATTCATTTTCATTTGAACTACAGACAATTCAAACCTTACTGTAAATAAGCTGTAGCTTTTGTGCGCTGCATTAATAATATATCTCAGTACGATGGCATATAAAATTAGCTGATGAATATGCGATAGCACATGGTAAAGAAAGATGCCAGCACATTGCGCAAAGAATTTTGAAACTCGTATCTGGCTGAAATATTCTACATGTTTTCATGTTTCACTTCTCGGTAAGGTGGTAATTTTCCCTCAGTCTATTTCATTCCCAAATGACTTGGTCACAGCTAGAAAGTTGTCTTATAAATGAATCAGATATCGAGCAACTCTTCTCTCACTTTTCCTACAATCACAGATTCACACGATGTGAGCTTTATATTTACACCATTCATCATTGACTCGGTGATTCATTCACGAGTTACTGCGTTGCACATTAATAAATACCTGAAAACTGAAAGACTATTTTACAAGTTAACTGAGATAGATGAACCTCAGATGCATGAATCATCTACCGAGCTACTGGTGACAGCACTACTTCGTTCTCCATGACAATTTTCCTATGAACTGCTCACGTCTCGGATTCAGCGTGCTGCTAATTTTCTCACCTCTCACCGCTCACCTCAGAAATCGTATGGTGCCATGGCGCTTAACCCCCTTCCATTCTCTTAGCTACCATCGCCAACCACATCAAATTCTCGAATTTCGGAGATGTCTCACGCACTAAAATCTAACGCTACATCTATCAAAATTTGAGTGGCCGCTAGAACACCCGAAGATGCTTCCAGACGGTAAGCAAGTTCATAGGGAGCGGGAAAAAAAAAAAACTTCCCTAGCGTCTTCCTAGTCATGGAACGTCAACCTTTTGCCACTGTCAGGCGAACATTTTGCCACCGGGAATATCCTCTTCCCCAGCATGCGGGTAGGTGATCCCGCAAACGTTTTGGGAAGTCTTTCGAGAAACTTGAGAACGCCATGTTGCCTCACCGTCGCTTTTCTCGTATCTCTTGGCTCACGCCCCCCTAAAAGTCGAGCTGCACGCCGGTGCTTTCTTAGATCCAACTTTAAAACAAAGAGAATAATAATCCTAGGATTAGGTAATGATCGGATAATCCGTCAAATGAAGTGCCAGACAGATCGTCAACTAGTACTCCGCATATACGGCGGATAACGCCATACCGCAAAGGACACTAAGTATTGAGCTAAGTTGTCAAAGCTCCATAGATTAATCTGCCCATTACACTAGTAGGAGAGTAGGTAGCAGTTGTACATGACATACTAGTACTGTACTTGTAAGACAGTGCTTGTGTCAACGCTAATGGGCGATGGTAATATTGAGGGGCACCCGAGGGGCACCTTTGTTGGAGAGGGGCAAAAAGGGGCTTGCTGCCTGGCAAGGCTGATGAAGCAAAGGGAGTTCATCTCGACACCTGGAGTCCGTCATGCAGGCTAAAGAAGCGTGGCGGGCGGGGCCCAACGCTTGATATGAATATGAGATATCGGCCGAAGTCGCGGTGCCAACTGCAGCATAAGAACCCACAACCCGACAAATCTCGCGGAGATAGTCTAATTGAAGGGTGGGCATGTGTCATGTCATGTCATGTCAGTTCGTACGCGTACTTGGCGTACAAGCTATTCCGAGAATGAAGGCGGGAAAAAAATAAAGACATGTTTGAAACCCACCGCGTCAAATCTGCAGCAGGCCAGCCATGGATAGACCTAGACGCGAGCCGCGACAACAATGCGATATGCACCGCTGTCCTCGGATATCCCGCTAGCCATAGTGTGTAAGTGTCATGCCATTCAAGGCCAGCTTGCCGAACAACATACCGAAAGCCAAGACGTACTATTTCATCCTTCCAAAACCCACCATTTGCAATAGTGCAATGGGCCGTTCCCAGCTTCTGGAGAGCGACCTGAGGCCTAGACTAGATTGTCGAGTGCTGTACTCCGCAAGAGCCCACAGGTTGCTCATGCAAACGCATTCTATCAGTATCATCTTGCGATAGCAATACGGAGAACCGCTACCATTACTAGCATGTACTGCTATTAGTGCTTGGTACTAGTAGCAGCAAGGACCCATGGCCCCCACGTTGCACCGTTTGGATGGGCATGGGCGCCCCCCGGCTTCGGAATCTTTTTTTGGCATTGTGCTGGTTAAATTTCCGCATGTAGTAAACGGATTGCGGGCAATGTGCTCTGATGTCTCGAGAGGCGGCAAGCCCATTGCCAGAAACGCGACCAGAGATGGACAGGGGGCGGCGGCGCAGCGCAGCGCAGAGGACCTGCGATATACAGGCACTGCTCCGCGCCCTGCCGCCAGCACCGCTTATGCAATGCACAGGGCCAGTAAGGTGGCTCGGCAGTCCCAGCGCTGGATGTAGGTTTTGCCGATATCGAGATCACTGCTACATGCAAAAAGCGTTAGCGAGATCCCGCCAGGCCAGCCACAAGCCCACCAAACCCACCAGAGCTTCGTAGCAGAGGCAGGAGTTTGCGAGGTCGGTGGCTCAACGCAAGTGGCTCAGCTGGGCTCAGCTGGCACGCTTGTGGCGCTCGCGCCCGCGGCACCGCCAATAGCAGCGCCGGCACGGTCAGTTGGCGAGCACCAGCACAGACGACTGGGCTGGCTGAATGGAGCAAGCCTCATTTCCCAAACCGGTTTCCGCAGATAAGAGTGGCGACGGGGGAGTGCCGGGCTAGGCCCAGACCAGCCTCCAGATTCATGCGTAGTCAGCACCTCGGACCGCATTTGCCAGATTGCCGCGCCAGCTCGGCAAAGCTGCCCCCGACGCAAAGCTGGCCAAGACCCCTGGCGGCTCGCTTAGTCAGTTCTGAAGCATCGACTCGGACCGCAAATCTGCCAGCCACTTGGACTGCGCGTGTACATATGGCATTGCATTGGCGCGGAGATGCTCGACGACTCCCCAGGACTAGAGGGGGCCCCATCCGCTGCCCATCCGCTGCCCATCCCCATCCACTGCCTGGATTCAGCCGTCGCCAGCAGCAGCCAGCGTCCCTGATGTTCGCCGAAGCAGTCTGGCGCATGCCTATCAGTGCCCCCTTGCCCGTCGCAGCCCGGCACGTGCAATCGCATCCTGCGCTCACCGACGTGGTATTCGGTGACTTTGTGCATGCTGGCGCGGCCAATCAGCCCTCCCGGCACACTTACATGCATAACGCCGCGTATGTGCAACGTGCATACATGCATAAGCGCAGCGCCCACAATCCTCTGCGACGCTGCCGGGGCAAACTCTCACCACGGACGCCTCCACCATCAGCCGCACAGCGCACCTGGATCGACATCCCCCCAAACGCCCACTTGCGCTTCCCACTTGCCGGCCCTGCTCGTCCCACACCCGCAGATGTCAAAACCATCCCAGCGCACTAAAGATTGCCGCCCAGTTGGCCGCTCGGGGAACCGGGAAAACCGCCCGCGCGCAACGTCAAGGAGCTCGGCGCTGTATGCACAGCCAAGGAGTTGGCGACGAGCGCCTTTAGCTTTTCCGCCTGTACCCCGTGGCTTTTGCCCTCTGCTCTCTGTTCCTGCACGTTCCTGTACGTTCCTGTACCGAGCCTGACTCAGCCGGCCGGCCAGGAGCTGGCGCCCTTGACGCCACGGGATCACGCTGCATCAGAGACATACGGCCGATCCAATGAGACACGGCAGCAAACAGCAGCAAGCGGCTCTTCGGAAGGATCCAGCATGCTGCTACTATTTCCAGCAGCGCCTTTTTTTGACACTTTTACCAACTCCCTGGAGCTGCATGACAAGGGGAAGCGCCCCTGTAGCGCATTCTGCTGCGGCAGGGATCTGCTAGTCGTCAACCACCCATGCATGAGCTCCTAGCACGCCCTGCACCATCACATCAATCACACGCTTTGCTGGATCCCATCTCTTCAAGCTTTATTCAGCTCGTCGCGTCGTGTCCATTATTGCATGCTAGTCCTGCAATGTACACACGGACTTTACTGTACTCACTCGTACGAGCATCATACGCACTACGCCTAGGTACTCCGTACGAGGGGGGGGCAGGCTGCGGACCAGCAAGAATACGACTAGCAAGGCTAGGCTTCAGCATGCCGTCAATATCCTTTCACCTCCTATTTGTGCCGCCATGCTCCATCTTTAGTCTCCTTCTGCGAGGCGAGTGCTCGCTTCCATTACTTGACATTGACCTCAACCGACAAGTGGATGCGCCACGACATATACTCTGTATGGATTGTACATGCCCAAATACTAGGTATTCAGCACCGTGAGCGATCGTGATGCTACGAGCATGGAGTTTTCCGTACCTGTACTAGGCATCTCGCTTGTAGCTGGCTCGCTTCGCATGCATACTGTAGACTCCCTCTGCCGTATGCTCTGCCAATAGGCATATGCCGTCATAACGCTACGAGATTCGTTTTCTTTAGTGGCATACTGGGATATGAGAAAGGATGCACTAATGTTTTTATCCCCATGTTTCAGCAGCCAAGGCATTACAGCTGTTCTTGTTACTCGTACCAATATGCTTCATGGCATAAACCGAATCGAGCCATAGCACCCATGCATCCTAGCAAGCCCGGATCGCCAATATCAGGCCTTTTGCATGTACGTATGTACAAGCATGGATAGCAGCACTTCACCCTGGCCATGGTAAGTTCCGGGCATCAAGCAGAAGAGAAGGAAAAGGCAGCCCTGTGGCCAGTCAACCATGGCAGAACCCCTGGCTTGCATGGAGAACCTTCCACATCCGTCGCCGTTTGCCGTGGCAGCAACCCTAGCGATTCCCGATTCTGGCCTCTTGCTGATGTTTCGTAACGACGCATGTGCGTAGTACTAGTAGCTGTCAGTTGTCCAACGGCACAGGGCACGGAGCACAAGTCTTCTACGTCAAATGCTCTCGTACGAGTGACCCCGTTCGCTTACCGGAATAGCACGTTACATGCCATGGATCACCGAAACATCCCCCTAACCTAACCTCATGTCCAATTTTTATTTTTGCTCGTCTTTCCCTTTCTTCCAGAGCCTGCAGCAGCCAGGCCGCGCCCATCAGTCAGTCTCGGCCCTCCTTCAAATCATGCAGCGGCCGCGTGCAAAGTATCTCTTACGCTACCATTCGCCCATCCTGCTGTCAAACTCTACGTCCCGCATTAGTGCCCCCTTTTACGTTCGTTAATCTTTTGGCTACTGCAGAAGAAGCTCCAAACAGCAACCAGTAGCACCGTCATAGTTTTCATTTGATAAATACTATTTCTCGGCTAATAATTTATTTTCCTTTGCCCGGCTTTCGCACTGCTCCCCCTCTCCTAGGAGCATCTTAAATACGAATTCCAAAACATAGTGATGCAGCAGAGAATGTCACTTATACAGCATGCTACACCAAATCGTGGCTAGGATCTGCTCAGCTGGGCTTTCTTACCCAGCCCAGCCGAAAGGCAAATCGAAAGGCTGTGCCAAGCCGAATGGCCCAGGGTTTATCCTTTTCCTCCTTCGGCAATCCTAAGCATGGTGACATTCCCGATCCCTTCCTCCTAGGCGGAGTATCTTCTTTCTCTCTAGGCATCGCCTACTTCGAGTTTGAGGCAATATACTAATAACTAATACAAACCTATATAGTGGCTACATTATATGCGCCCTAGACTATGTGGTGCCTATGTATAGACCACCGCCACATATCCACGTCCCTGAAGCAAAGTCCCATAGGTCTACCTACATTACACAATAGTAGTAAAAAAAGTACTACTAGTGGGATCTAAACCTTGTTGTCAACTGTGCCGCTTGCACGCCAACTTCTCAATGTGGCAGTGCGTGATAAAAGTCCCAATCGGTGCGCCTGCATAAAATCATAAGCCAGTCCCGACCGACCGGCGACTTACAGGCCCCAAGCCACAGCGCATTCAGCTCTCCTTGGCAAAAAAAAAAATTGACTTGTGACAGAGGATAAAATCAATCAAATTTTGCATATACACTACCTACTCTAACGAAAAGGATAAACAAATAAGCAACTTATTTTTTTTTAAGAATGAACAAAATTTTTTTTCTATTTTTTTTTTTTTCGCACTACACTAGGGGCATGCTTTTCCGATACCCAGGCCTATGTCGGGGGCTGAGTCCGCGCCGTACCGGCTTACTCTGTATAATACGTCAACTTATAAACTGGTGCTAAGGGGAACAAGAGGCGCAAACAAGGTTTTTGCCATCACTTTTTTTTTTTCTTCGGCGATGCTTAAACTATTTTAGGCGCTTTGTTGGGAAAAAAAGGCTTGACGCGGGAGGGGTGATCGTCGTGTTTTTATAATTTTATTTTTTTATTTTTGTTTTTTTCGCCTCCCCCAAAATACCCTCCTCGCCTTCATCATAATCATCATCACCGCCATAGAGGAAACTTGGCAGCTAGAGAAACCCATCACTGAGGCAAACTCTAAAGATGTAATGGCTGCATTATCCAGTTTATGTGATCGTCATAGTATTATTGCTAGGCAGAACAGAGAGCTCGGCGGATCTACCTTTTCTATTACCCATTCGTTTCTCTATCTAGAGTAGCAAGTAGTTGCGCAAAAGTATCGCCATGTACTTTAATACAAAAAAAAAAAAAAAAGCCCTTTCTAGACATAATTATATAATTCTTTGAAACCAATTATACCCAGTTATCTTCCTAAACGCCCACTCCACACATGAAGTAACCGGAAGAGACCAAATGCAAAAGCCTCCATCGAGACATGAAAACACGCTTCCACCGATCATTATATAATGTCGTGATGTCATTTCTTTAGACCACTATTCGTGGCTTCTTTTTGGCTGATTTTTTATTTTCTTCTTTTTTTCCCCTTTATAGTGTTTTCCCAAAATTAGCTTCACACGCTGCCCCGCTTCATGTTTCCTAGCTGACGATGTCGGAGCACTTCGATGCCCTCGTCGCTTAGGACTGCGTCTCCATCACTAGCAGCTGGCGAAGCAGCGGAGTTGCTTTCTCGGGTAGAAACAGTTCGCCCACTGTTGAGGGCATCAGACTCCCGCTGTTGATTGATCATAGCTGGTAGTTGACGTCTTCTTGCGTTAATAAACCAATTAGATATTTGGTCTTAAAAAGGATGTTATTAGCCTATATTCTCAAGATTGGCGATTAGAGGGGCTAAACACTTACTCATTTGAAGCCCAGTTTGACGCATAAGGTCTTGCTTTTCATCCTCTGTAGGATAAGGATGCGATAAATGTGCCACAAACCATGCCCGTAGCTTGTCTGTCGTCTCCTTGGGAAGGTTGCCGCGTCTCTTTCGCTGCTTCGTATCCGCCCCAGCGGTTGCGGATCCCAAATCCCCAAAGTGGGCCGCATCATGATAATGAGGCGTAGAGTATACACTGGAGAACGGAGTGCGATCAAATGGCCGAATGGGGCTTGAAGGTTGCGACTGGTAGTGGCTTTGGGAATGGTACATGGTATAATCGTGACTGTAAGCCCGCGAGAGTTCGTGAGGTCTGCTTGGTACCTCGTTATCAAAGTTGACGGCTGATTTCAAGCTCGGCAGAGTGACGCTTGGAAGAGCAACCCGAGGTGCAGGAGATGGCACTTGAACCTCAACTGGGGCAGGAACGCCCATTGTCGTGACGGGTGAGACTGTAGCTGGGGTGTTCCATCTTTCTGAGTCCCTTGATGATGGGCTTAATCGAGGAGAGTGGGGGACTCGGTGTCGAGGGCCACGATATGTTCGCGGAACATGGCTTGATCTGAACGATTCTTCTTCGGCTTCGTCTTGGATCCTTCTCCTTTTAGTTGTGGGTGAAGCAACGTAGTCGGGTGACAAGAAGGAGATGCTGCCACGTCCGTTGGTCTGTGATCTTTCACCGGCATCCGTGTAAGGCAAGTTGATTTCGGGGAACATCTAGCATACATCAGCAAACATGATCAAAGGTCTTGCGGCAGTGAAGAAAATACCTGTCTGATCGGAGGGAGCCTGAATTCGTCTGCTGACCGAGAAGTTTCCCATTCGCCATGGAAGAAGTTGTCCCCACGGGGGAATGATGCCGGCTGAGCAATAACAGTCATGTTGGATGATGATGCGAATGGGTAAGGCCTGATGGTATATGATGTTTCTTTTCGGGAAGGGTTAGGGTCCATAGAGGCAACCCTCTTTAGAACACACGGAAAAAAAAGAGTCGAGTTTTTAGGGAGCCAGAGTTAGGAGCGAGAGCTGTATGTGTATGTGTATATGCGTGTGAAAGAGAGAGCGCGAGGGGATTGGGTTTGCCAGCTTTATATCTCTTGTCGACGCCAAACTAACTCTTGGAAAGAGACTGAAGAAGAAAGCTAAACGGGGTAATAAATCTTGATCGACCAAAGTATAACGAAACAAGTGTCCAGGTGTTTGCGAATGTTATATCTCAGAATGTTGGGGATAACGCAATTACACAGCCAGGGTTTGTCGTGTTGACGACGGGTAGATGCACCGAACTAAATAGGTTGCCAAAACAGGGAATTGTTGAGAGCCGCAGATGCAAAAGTATAGCAATCACAAAAGAGAAGCTGCGTAGAAGGCGCTGGGAGGTGGGCAGGCCAATATTATAAGTAGGCAAGTAGTGATGGAAGTAGTGTACACCAGGGCCCGGTTGCTGTACTGGTAGCAGAATGGGCAGCATGGAGAAGTAGTATAAAGTGGGCTCACGGAACTTTAAAAAGAGCACGTCGCATCATAGAGTGGTAGCATGGGGATGGAGAAGAGCAATGTACTGTACTGTAGACGAGCCTCTGCGATAGGAGCGGCAACATGGATTATTAGGCTTGCAACAAAATGAATAGGGATTCGCGACTCAGGCCCCCAAGTGGCGCTGGTCTGACAACTCCAGTCAAGTCAGTGTGCATGTACATGTATGCCAGTCGCGACCAAGAGTCCAGGGACAGCACGGGGTCGCCACGAGCATGGACAGGGAAGTCAATGGACAAGTGCTAGTGGGCCACGGCTCCACGGGCCCAAAGCCTGTTCTGATGAACCTTCGATTTAGGGAAGCCAGATAGAAAGGCCACAGAAACGCAGGCAAGCGGCTAGTGTGAGTGGGTTCAAGCCAAGTGGGTGTCCATGTAGAAATGATCGGGGGGTGTGCGTTGAATGGTATTCTGACAAGGCCAGTCAGTTATTACCGTGCAACCCTTTCGGTCCTGTATGACGGGGTTGGGAGAAGGCTTTTTCGTATAGCAAAGAAATTTCTGCGCGGACGAGGCACAAGATGCTAGCGGCAGAGTTTTTTTTTTAAGGTGAGGCGCCCGTAGACGCGAGTTGTCCGGCCGGTCTGTCTCATCTCCCAAAAGTAAAAGTGTAACCGGGAGGAAGACACAATGCTTGAGAGTCAAGGCGAGAGAACAGCGGTACGTGAGATGGTCGGTGGGTGAACCAAAGAGAGTCCCATCCGAGCCGTCGAGCTGCCATATGTACGGCTCTGATCCGATTGCACACATACGGAGTAATAGATCTGATCATTAGAATACGCAGCTACAAATCATACTAGTCAGATCAATGCTCCGTCGACGTGCAGCAAGCACTAATCTGCCCACGTACGAGTTGATGGAAGAGCTGGCCCGTGCTAAGTCCATCTAGTAGTAGTTCCCATGATAACTGCAGGAAATACTATGTAATTTATCCAGGATGCAAGTGTGCATCCATTGGGTTCTCCTTGGTCGTCTACCTGCACTCGTATACTGATATCGGTGCATGCAATGTACTCGTACATGTGCTTCGTGTGATTGTAATCAAGAGGCGCTGGCTAGGAGGCTAGAACAAGGCACTGCGAGTACAAGGTACCACCGTTTTGCCAGGGGCCAAGTGGATATAAGTTGAAAGTACGAAGAGAATGCAAAGCTTGCGTGACATTCTATTGAGTTGAAAGCAATGACACCGAGCAGCTGCCGGCCATTTGCGGCCTTACTCCAGCATGTCTCCCTCTGGAATCAATAATATAAGTGCGCATCCCGTAAGCGATGGGCCGGCATGTGAGCGGTGTAGCTGTTTCGGTAGCCATGTCAGGACATCCCAGGCAAAAGCAAAAACACAGTCCCCATATTAATACCCGATCGTCCAGCGTCAAGGCTGCCCCAAGGGGAACCGCTGAATCTATAGCGGCTGCGATTGTGGACACTAGCAGCCGAATTTACTAGTATGTACTGTCACAGATAGCGGGGTGCGATGCAAAGCGCGCACTTGGAGCAACGAAATGCCGTACTTGTTTGTATATGGAGAACCTACTCCATGTGGAGTATGTATATGCAGTGCTGGTAAGAGAGAGCAGACAAGACTCTGTGCTTCTGCGTAGTTGCGACGCGAGAGCCTTCTCTATAAACGAGCAATGGCCAAGGCATTCCATTCTGCACCCTTGCATCAGTCCCAGCTCTAGCGAAAACCAAATTTTGTCGATTCAGTCTATTCGGCCGAGGCCCTCCTCCATATCGGTGGGTTAGCGTTCCAATAATTTTTGGGCAAGACTTCTGGAGCAACGGGGCGAGAGAGTCATGTCTCTTCTGCTCCAGCTCCGCAGTGCTTGGGTACAAGGCGCGCCGTCGACGCCACGAAGAGAGAGAAGCGGGCGGCATTTGTTCGCTGCAATTTGCAGAACTGCTAGTTGCCGATATCATGTCCCATCCCCATGCCGCATTCCTGGGGCTGCATCGTTTTCTTTCATTCGCTCTGCCTGCTTAGTTGGGCAGCCAGCACAGGTCTTGATTCATTGCCTTGCCACCTCTGCAGACCTACATAGTAGACAATCAAGCCGGCGTCTATCGTATTCAGCCAGCCCCGTACACTTGGTATTGCTGCTAGTGGTGCACTTGTACCCCCCGGCTGCCTGCCGGGGCTATCAGACACGAGGGGAGAGGTCGTCGTGGTGCACGACACAATGCACGCTCTTGTGTGAGGCTTGTCTCGCAAGTGGTTGGCATTCTGGGTCCACCACAAGGAGCTGTCAAAATCAAAATCTTGTGCAGCCGCGCCTGGCCGCTCCAGCTTGGGCCGTTCAGCCTGCTCGCACGTTGGACACACCCTGTAAGCACCTTGTGCCTGCAAACACAGTGACAGTCCCCAGGGGCACCCGCTCGGCGTGGACTGTACCGCAACGCCAGCCCGGTCCATCTGTGCCCTCTCTCTGTGTGCTGCCCGTCTGCCCTGGGCCAGCCGCGTGTCACTCGTACGAGGTAATTTGAGGACGCCATGCAAAGTGCCTCCTCTGCGACGACCACTTGCTCAGAGCGCCATGCCCCCAACCCCCCGTCTGACCCCCTCGCACTCAGCGTTGACAGCGCTAAACTGGATCTTTAGCGGGACGGCCCCAGCGAGGCTCCTGGTCGCTCATACTGTACTTGTATGTACAAGGAGAGCGGCGATGGGGACCTGGCGATCTCTCAATGTAGGGGCCAGATCGTTCGGCGAGCGTGACAGAACGCGGCCTAGACGGGTGGGGATCTTGCCATGGCCAACTCGAGCAATGGGCTGAGGAGGTGCTCGTCGTTTGGCCGTCTAGCAGGGCGACGAGGGAGGCCTGTTGATGGCTTGGCCTGGCCTGGCCGACAAGACGGCAGCTGGCAGGAGATCAATTTTCCGAGCCCTGAATGCTTGGAAATTAGAGTTGGCGCGATGCGATTGGACAATGTACGGAGCCAGTGCGCAGACCTGTTGCCCACGGCCTACAGCGCACTGTACGAGATTCCTCATAGTACCTGCGGCGTGCCCCCGCCTGGCGCGCTTATAATGGTACTGCCGACGCGCAAGCACAGTGTCGCTTGCCACACCCCGGACCTCTGTGGCTGCCAAAGCTTCAGCCCCTCCATCTCCAACGTCGCAAAAACCCCAAGCGGCAGACAGGGCGGCATTGAGCAACGAGCGGGCACAGCTACCAGCCTTGTCTCTGGCAATGGCTGCCGGCAAAGTTTTTTTCTGACTTCTTGCTATCTACCCTGCTAGAATGTTTAAAAGTGCTAGCTCGGTCACTCTGCTGTTGACCACGGACCGTAAAACTGGGCGGCGTGTTCGTCCAGCCCCTCTTCCAATCTATCATGACAGGTTTGGGATCTCTGAAGCGAACAGACTAGGGCCTTCCTCTGACATGATTCGTACGTTTAGATTCAGGGCTGTATGCACGCCGAACCTATCAAGTCGCCCCGTGCGAGTGCGACGTAGCATGCCCTGTGCCATCAGAGCAAAATGTCAGTACATGTACAGTATGGAGACGGCCAGGCAGCTGTTATTCTTTGCACTCCAAGCTCCATGAGCTTGTCGTCGTACGCTGGCACCATGGTGCTCCGTGCTCTGGCATGTGGGGGCTACGTAAATAAGCCCTTTCTCCCAGGTATTTCCGGCTGAATGGTGAGCTTGTTGGCGAGACACCTGCACTCGACCAGGCTCTTCCCGCTGGCCTACAGAGACGTCGACGAATATTGCTCCACCATGATCCGACGGCATGCGGGCTGGGATCCAGGCAGGCAAGTTGCAGGTCATGGATGGGCGAGCTTCATGCCACGGCGAGTTCTGGAACCAGGGTCACGACTAGGCAAGCATACTCGTACAAGGCATTACTCGTGCGTCTTCGTAGGCGCAGAGTTTCCCAAGCATGATTTACTGCATATGTCCCACTACTTGCCATCGCTTAACTAAAGGGGACTGGGGTTCAATATTCACTATAATATGTGGGACTGAACCCCCTCCGCAGCCGATGCGGCAGTAATTTTCTACGGGGGATTATCAAATACGGTACGAAGTTTGAAATATGGATGCGCCATACTTGTACAGAGAAGGAGAAGGGGCAGCTCCTTGGTGTACAGCTGCCATGCGTATAGTAGCGTACGCCAGATCTCTTGGTCGTACTCAGGAACGGCTGTAGGGATTGCAGGGTGCTTTCCCCGTGAATTATTAGTTCGCATCGTGGACTTGAGGCCGAGTCAAGTTCATATGGAGCTGAACAGTAGCGCAGATTCAAACATCTCTCAGAAACCCTCTATTTTTATGCGTCGACGCTGATACCTACCTACTTGCTTGTACTAACATGGGGGTGGAGCTGTCTTGATAGCCGCTCAACCACAACAACAACATCCCCCTTGTTCATTATGCCACTCTGGAACAAATATGGTTGCGAAGTACAAGTGCCATCGAGTTTGATGTTTTCAAAACAGGCTTCATCGCCAGATCACACACCAAAAATAGCGTTTTTGGTTTCGGCTAAACATAAACAAACCAATGAAGCTTCGAAACTAGCATTAACGCCGTGAAACAATAAAGTTTTACAGAGCACAAGCTCGATAGCCACCTACATCGGGCGTGCTTGTCAATGGCAGAGGCAGCAGCATCCTTCGCACGTACATGTACAATAACGATGATGCCTATGCAGATACGAGAATGACGGTCAAGATAAGGATGATATACACTTCTCTCCCTACAGTATACGATGTAGAAGGAATGCGGTACTGTTGATAGCGGCACGGCCAAGGCCGCCTCACGACTCGTATGAGTGAGTAGTCGGCTGGCTAAGGAAAGCCAAGCTGCGTTTCACTTTCACCTAACCTGGATCTCAGCTGCCCACATCGACCTCTACGCTATCGGAGATGATTTCCTGAAACAACGCCAGCATGCTGGGATAGCTTTCTGATATGCCCACGTTTCGCTCTGCGCTAAGCCGGTTACATCTTTAGTATGCTCAGTTCATGACTGGCCTGCGGGCGTGTTGTCGTGCGAGAAGGGACAAAGTCAGTGGGCCGAAATGGCCGGACGTTGCAGATTGACGTGATGCGCCTAGTATCAGCACACCCCAGAGATCTCCTATCATCGCATGGTGGACACACAGGCTTGTCGGCAACCAATGCCGCTGCCAAAATACCCCGTCTTGCGGCACGTCCCATCGAAGATATCGAGTCTGGCAGGTCAGCGTGCTGAGAAATCCAAATCCTACTACCGTATAGCAGAGCGAGAAAGGCTAATGCGACGGAAATTACTGAACTTGTACATGCTTGCATTACCTTACCACTGGATGCCGATGCCCTTGCTCTGCTCCATCAGCCATTTCCCACTTGGCTCGTCGCTTCTCCGTAATACTACTACAGAATTACGTTGCCCTTGATTTGACCATACTTGTACGTATGGGGTGCTCTGTGCGAGGACGCACAGAGTGAAGAATCGGGCGCATTGCCGGCCTTGACAATAACAGGTCTGGTGACAGCAAGGGCAAGCATCCCCTACCCACACTCCCGAAGCAGGGGAGGTGCATTCGCAAGCCCAACTCAACTTGGAAAAAGACGTTCTGGCCATCGAGCAAGGTACCATCTCCTACTCACAAGGTGGCTGCTGGAACTCGGTAGCTGGTCGCGGTGCTAGCACGCCACACCCCACGAAGCAGAACTACAGGCATACCTGACACACGCCTCAGCCTCAGCTGTCATCAATCGACGTCCATACAAATGCATAGTGCTACTCCAAATGTACGATGATGCTTAAAGCACCTGTATCCCTCAGCCCCCTATGAGCGACTCATTTCGACTTGCAGCTGGAAGTGTGATATTGCATATACACCGAGGGCGCCTGTTATTAAAGGCGAAGAAAGAAAATAAATAAGAATTATTCGCCGACAGGGAGCAAACCGGAGAATCTATAATCTTCCAGTGGCCAAGACTTATAACGATTTTATATTTCAAAACTGCTGCGAGCCACTACTGCCGCTGCCAAGCATTGACTGCGACTAGCTGTGGGATCTTTATTATGCCTGCCAACATCGTGGTTTCAAACGTCCCTTGGTTCTATTTCGAGCGCCTAGCTGTTACGCGCGCTTTGATTTATGGTGCTGACATTTGGTGCCGCGTGTCTAGAGCGGCCGTAAAGGCCTGGTGCTGCGCCAAGATCCAGTGCCACATTTCGAAGATCAGCCAGTAGCCGGTCTCCGGATCTTCGACAATGAATTGAATGCCACGCTGGGTAGCGACACAGACAAGTGTTAGCGCCTTTTCGGTTTAATCAAGCAGCTGTGCCCCTCGACAGTCGCATTTTCACCGCCTCTGAGCAACCGTTGACTCCACGATCATATCTCCCGGAAGCGGGTTCGGAATTTGGTGAGAGATGATCGGCTACGACCCTGGGCACGACATGCACATTATTATCGTAAGAAGCAACATGTGCGGCCCCGTAAGCGGCGCGGAACGAAATCCCGTCACCAATCCGTCTCTTTAGAGCACTGCGAGGCTAGAATCTTATAACCAAATAGCTCCTTTTACTAACTTTTCGTTCTCCAGCGGGCACACTTGGTCTTGTGTCAGCAATGAGCACTCTTAGCTAATGGGTATTATATATCAGCAAGTGCGCCCGCTTTCAAGGATAATGAGGACGTGTCATCATGGCTGAGGATATTGAGGCACAAAATACAAAGTCGGCAGACTAAAATCATATTGTATCAATAACCACGAAGCCGTCCAGTCAACTACACAGACGCCGATGGGCTTGTTGGGAATCGCAACGAATTCTTGTTCGGTAGGTGTGAGGGAGGTGCACATTGAAGCAGGTAACCGAAACATCGACCAGCCATTTCGTTTCAGAGTATTGCAGTGTCCATGCAGATGTGCGATTATTCCCAAAGATGGGGTTTGATGTGCTTTTGTCTCGGATAACGCATGGCACGACATCGACCTACACGAGCTCGCGTGCGTCGTCATGTTACTCAAAAGATAAAGTCTCCAAGAGGCCACTGCGTACGTGCCATTAATGTCCGATATTGCTTTGGTGTACAAAGTATACAAAGTATTACAGGGAGAGGAATGAAGAGTTCTCCCGGATTCCGTATCACAGTTATATTGCCAGCCCAACTTGCTTTGCTTGGCAGAGGCCTCACATGGAGAGGACTTGCGATTCCTTCGAGCGCAGGATCAGACCATTTCTCATTTCTCCCGCCCAGACGTTATGATTGGACTCCTACGACTTACTCCGCAATGGCAATTTATATAGAAAAGTTCCCGCCTTTCCATTTTGAAGGGCAGGAACGCCGTGCTTGGTCCTTTCCTTTCCTGCCTGGCTGGCTGGATTGTAAGACCAACGTGTTGCACCTGGATTTGTGTATCTCGAGATGTGCTCATTCATCAACGTGGTGTTGTCAGGTAGCTGCGCAGGTTTTCTTTTCTTCTCTCTTTTTTTTTTTCCAAGGGCATCGGTAACCTGTTCCTTTCGGTGTGACCAGTTGGTGCATCAAGATCTTGTTGTCTTTGTGAACGGTTTGTGATGTCCCACACCCGTCGTCATTATGATTATCTTGCCGTCCACGGTGCTCGTATCTCTCTGCATGTTTGGTGTAATACTATCATGCATCCATCTTTTGCACCCGACATGCGTTCACACGTCACACATGCGACACGCATATATCAATCCGGCGCTGTACCTGAATTACGGGCAGTACACAAAGTAGCAAACTTGCATATCGGAAGGGGGCCAGATAATGACAACTTTCCATAGTTGATACTGCGTGCTGCCAGTAGCCTTATTTTCTCACCATCGCGCTCCTGCAAGGGCCGTCGCTTGATCATTTGGGCTGCAACTGTCACGGTGATCCCGGTGGTAGGGCTGCCTTGCCAGGGTGGCCGAGAGCCGCCACGCACACTTTCTGACCCTGCCTAGCGCCCGCAGGCATTTCATTTACAGAACTAAAACCATTGGCTCTGCGAAGTCAGCCGGTGAGAGAGACACATTGTTGTGCAGTACAAGTACAATTGAGACAGGGGTAATGGGCCTATCAGAGACAGCCTGCACTGAGCATGTGAGAGCAATGAGAGCGAGTAATGCCTCGTCAGAAAGAGGGGTTCTGCTTCGTGCTCCGTCTTTCGTACGTGCAATGAGACTGAGTGGATGGAGGGTGAGAAAGAAGAGGAGGAAGAGAAGTTGGAGGGGGCGGAAAGTGATATTTCCTGTTCTTTTCCTACATCTCCCGTCCTGTTGGCACTGGGATAAAATGAGCAACCTTGCTTGCATAAGTGGGTGGCGGGATACATATGACATGGAGAGCTCACTCTCCATGCGCAGGAGACAGCTATCTGTACCACTTTACTGGGTAACAGTGCAGATGAGGGAGAGATGGCTGGAGGCAACGGCCTGAGATGATATCGGCTGGTGGGTGTTCTCAATACCTCCTCTGTTAGGCAAGATTACCGAGCATGCTATTGGATAGACTCTCAGGGGGGTGAGCTCGTTTAAAGAAGAAGAAAGCGGCAAATGCATTGTGCGTTCCCGTTCGAGCACATTGCAAACAATGCCGAACGTTTTTTGTTTTAAACGTTTCAAGTAGATCGTTAGGGAGACCTTGGCATGCTCAGATTTGTCAGATGTTGACAAGACTACTGCGCTACTGTGTTTGAAAGCAGTATATTTATAGAAGTATACCGAAAACCAAAAATAAAAAGGCGGCAAAGACTGGCGCAGAGTGTAGCATTCGCTTAACATGAAAAGAGAGGCAAACCCCCCCAAAAAAGAAAAGAGGTCGCATCATTCGTGTTTTGCTTATATTTTTTTTTATTAGTCCGATTTTGTCCCTTTTGCACACAGATCTTGAACCGGAAATCTTACATACATACCCGGAGCTGCCATACTCTTTGGTCTTAGTTCGTCTTTTTATTCCTTTGCTTTGTCTTTCCCTTTTTGAAGTCATTTGTCTTTTTTGGTATTAGGCCGCGCGTGAATCCTGACATCTATAGCCTGTAAAAAAGGTGATGCCAATTTTGACATTGACAGGGGGGGCTTGTCCATCATCAGAGACGGAAAAACAAGTACGGTCCAAATTCGGACTTGTCATATGGCTGACCCTTGCCCGAGACACTCGCAAAGCTGGTCAACTGTACAGTAAGATTTTTTCCTGGACAGCTGCACTGCGGTTTTCTTAAAACATACCTTTTGCATATAATCGCCATAAGATATGTATAGGCGACGCTTGTAATTGTGCTAGAGTCAAGGTTTGTAATTATGGAAAAGCGACAAGTAAGGGTAGAGCGTTTACATCATACTGGAACCAATCGCTGTGGTAAAGACGGCCTGATGATATATATCACGCGCGCAGTTCTTTACTCTATTACGGTTATAATTCCATGGCAAGCAGTTAACTTTCAGTGAAGAATGTTACCCGGGGAAAAGAAGCAGCAAATTCTGGGTAGAAAATTATGAAGATGGGTGTCATGCTGGTCAGCCTTTTCGCTCGCTGGGAGAAGCTTTGGATATAAGCCAGAGCTGTTGTCATACATGAGCATAGGCAGTTTAATAGATTTGCTATCTTCTGTCTTGAATTGTATAGCATAGAGAAATATAGCCTCGTACTGCCGCCTGCCGTCGTCTGTTTGCAAGTTCAAGATATTGCCGTAGTTTGCTAGCTTGGTTATATTTTCAGATAAGATATACTCAATCCAACATTTTGACATAAAGGATTAACACTAAGCCAACAGTTATAGACTCAATAAACCCATAGGCTTTACTCTTAAGATCGCAAAAGTAGTTAAAAAAAAAAGCTGTTTTAAGACAATACGAAATAATAATTGTAAACTTCAAAAGGCAGACTAACGCCAGAGATTTTATCCCCCGCTGATATATATCCATGGTATCATGACATCCAAAACAACCGTAATGCTACCCGAGCACATTTATGCCAGAATCATGCCACCTTTGTAAACTCACCCAAATGCACTATGTCCGCCGAAACACCTTATTCAACAACCCACCGCCGCGTCCCCTGCGCAGAGGTTCTTCGCTGGGACTTCCTTTGTCTGTCGAAGCCTGACTTCCAGATCGCATAGCGCCGGTAGAATCACCGTCCTTGCCAACTTCAACATAGCCCTCGACTTCGTTCTGCTCATGAGGAGACCGATCGAAGTACTCAGCAGCCAGCTTGGAGCTGGGTGGCAATTGTGGCGGCGTCGTCTGATAAGCACGCACTTTCCTCAGACCACGATCGAGATATTCGACCATTGGAGCCTTGATGTCGAAGTTATCGTCCCAAGATGGATCTCTGTCCGCTTGAACGTCTCGAATTTTTCGATATAGATCACCACACCGAGCCATTAACTCCGCTTCCAATTCTTGCTCTTGGTTTTCTACGAATTCTGTCCTCTCCGTGGTTCGCGTAGGAGAGGATGCATTCGTTCGTGACCGATCCTCCTCTTCTACATGAGCTAGCCATTGGGTATACTGTTCATGGTTGAGAGTTGGATCAGCAGCGGCTTCAGTCGTCGGCTCTTCGCTTTTCTCCAGACCTTCGGCTCCAAGAACCTTTTTGCTGACTACAATATGTTGCCCAAAAGATACACTAAACTCGCGATAGTGACCTTTAAGGACGAAACTTCTTCCTGTCCATCCTGATTCTGCTAACTTGTGTAATAATGATGTTGCAGAGGGACATCCCCATGTTCTCTCCAGCCCACGAGAGTAAAACACCATACACCTTGCCTCTTTCCATTTTGAGAAGGCATCATGACCATGTTCTTCGGAAATAGTGCGTCCAATCATATCAAGCGAAGCATCTTTGATAAAATTCTGCGGCACCCGAAAGTTTATGGCGCCACGGATATGAGATCTCTGATATTCCGACTGTGGTCGGATATCAAATAACAGAACCTGTCCAGGTTGAGATATTTCTAGCAACTGGCTGAGATCTGCCGGCAGTATCAGGAGAGGACCGCCGCCCTCGTTAAATGGGATGTCGCCAACTTTCATGGTAGCGAGCCGGTTAGTGACCAAGTCTCGTTCGCGACGGTGATGGAACCATAGGCCAAGGTGTAAAGGTTCTATTCCAAGATTCGACGCGAGGAAAGCGCTCTCGCCATCATTTGGAAAAGGGTGGTTCTGGTAATATTCTTCTAGCCGCTTCTCAACATGGGCAGAAAAGCTTTGAGGTTCGGGGACGTCAGCACCGAATGTGGTACGTCTTTGGGACTGCTGTTGATTGAGAATCATTTGCCTGGAAATCACAGGACTTGTACTTGATGAGGATGAGCCTGAATATACGGGAGGGAGGGAGGCTGCAGCGCTCATGGACCTAGAAAATGGTGGCTGGTGAGACGAAGCTGGGCCTGGTTGTGATAATGCAGATTGACCAGAAGAGGTCGCGTTCCGAGCTGATCTCATGTCTCGAGTAGAGCTGAAGCTGAAAGATTGCCTAAACTGGTCGCCGAAGCGGCTTGCCTCTGTTGGCGCAAAAGTGGTGCCCGAAACACCAGATACATAAGAGGCTGTATCCGGCGCTCCCGCTTCAGACTGTTGTTGTGATGCTGGCACAGGAGTGACAATTGGCGACGGCTGCGGTTTCTGAGTTGCTATATTATTGGAGCGAATGAAGGCGATGAATGAAGTTGCCGGATCCTCTGGCAGAAGATCCCAGACCATGACGGGCATCGAAACCAAGACCAAGGTAGAGTGGCTCTTGAAAACACCTTGAATCTTGACGTACTTGGCCATGGCGGGAAAGGCATTCAGCCATTGCTCCCACGCATTGATATCTAGTCTCTGATCATCTTCCAAAGCCAGAGATATCATCACATGAGGAGTATCCTCGGTGGGCTCGTTCGGAAAGGGGTTTCCTGTGAGAGCACCCGCAGGACTTGCCGCTCGTCCAGCGGACTCCATAGCTGCAAGACCACCGACAGGTCCCCCAACATGACTTCCAATAGGCTCTACGTCCATGTGAGGGATAGTAGGAGCTGACATGGATCTCTTCTCCACTGGTTGCGTCCTGGATAGCTCAATACTTGGCGCTCTGTGGTTAGCTGTCATCATAAAGTGAACTGGCGTCGACCGAGCCTCGAAATGCTTGCCGTTGATAGTAATGGGCCTCGGATGCTTCAACCGCGCAAGGACCTCGGCATGGAGCATAGCGGCAGAAAACGCTCTATGACGCCATTCCTGTAAGACCTCTATGAGCGCATTCGTGAATGAATAGCTTCCAGGATCAGGGGCAATGGCGTCCCAACTGGAAGCCGATATCGTCTCTGTGACGCTGCTGCCAGTAGGGAATGTGGCACTAGCAGCCCCGGCACAACAGTCTAACAAGATGAGAACGTCGGATTTTGATCTTTCCAAGAGCGTCTGGATCGCGGACCATCTAGAAGACGTTAGGGGGATGCTTTGCTTGATCACTTTTCAAGGCCCTGATCATAATTGAGATACTCACTGTAGCCAAGGAGAGCCGGGATCTCGCGTACTGTTACCCAAGTTAGAGAGCTGTTCTTATGCCGGAAGCTCTATCTGAGTGAATGAGTGAGATCAAAGTTATACTTACGCACACCACGTGCTCTGTCTTGACTCATCAATCCGAGCATGGCCGCCGTAGTAGACAATAAAAAGCGTATCGGGTGATTCGTGATCTCTTATCAGCTGTCCAATTCTCATCATGAGCTCTAGATGAGAATTTTCTGATGGGATTGAGTAGATTTCAGTGCCAAATGCATAGTCATCGCGCAGACACTTGCCCAAGTCTTCGAGCTCGGGAAGAACAAACAGGTCGTCAGAGCCCCAATGCATCAGCAGCGACTGGACATTCTTGTACCGCTGAGATGTCCGTCCACGGTTTGGGAACGCTCTCGCCGCTGACTATCACATTCCTTTAGTTAGATCGCAGCTACCCCATTGTAAAGGGGGGTTGGTCCAAACGCACGTCTTCGAGCCTCTGGGCAAACTGCCCGATATGCTTCACATGGAAGCTCGCTCGGCTAATGTCATGGGTTGCAGATCGAGCATACGCATCTCGCGGGCCCATTCCCTGTAGCACATCCAGTGAGCCCATTGCTTCTCTCATGCTCACACACTCTCGCTGTCTTTTTCTTCCTCGCCTGTATGCGCCAAATTACACAGAGAGACAGGGAAGGAAATGGCAGGGGGGTTCGGCTTTCCAACGTACGGGTGAGGCGCCATTAGATATACCAGCTCCATCGGCGGGCTGCCGTGCGCGGATGGTGACATACGACTGCTGATCGCTCATTGTTTGCTTGCCGGTGGAATCGCTTGGGCAAGCACTCGGAGGCTAATCGCACGCAAATAGTGGGCGTTCCCCAAGTCACCCCACATGCACCCGGCCTGCCTAGAGGCTATCGCGTTCTCCGACGATGTGACGAGAGCTGGCGAGCTGGACTAGCACGGACGCGCAGAGAGCAGGAGAAGAAACATCGCGGCCGTGCGATGGTAGAAATCGGCGGCATCGAGCGAGGCCGCAGCGAGACTTTGATGCTCAAGACCAAGTGGAGAGAGCGCCGTTGCACGTGGATCGGCCGCCCATTTCTGGTGGGCTTCGGTGAAGTGTCAGTGAAGGTGCCGGCGGTGCGACAGGCCACTCGGTCCCCAAAGCGGCTTAGTGGCCGCAGAGCCTGAGCGCGCCCTGCAGCAGCAGCAGAAAACCGCCACAGGTGCTGCCACAGCGCGCATTTCTCGCTTCGGCAGCGCCAATCGATCGCCAGACAGCAACTGACAGGCGGTGCATCAGCCACACGCAGGCACGGTTCAGAGGCAGTCCCATGCGGCTCGGTGCCCTATGAGGAAATGCTGCTTGTGCCTCTCATTTTAATTGCCCGAGCCGCAAAAGATCCACGCAGCGGGCGATGGAGCTACGGCTTATATCGCCCGCAGCAACAGCTGCCAAAATGAGTGACCGATTATGCTTCACTTGCAAGGAACATCCTTTTCTTCTAAGAAACGGCGGCAGAACTAATACGAACACTACTACACGTAGTAGATAGTAGTATCAATTGTGCAATACGGTAGCAACGCTGGTGGAACATGAAGCGATACCGAAAATAGCAAGCACATCTCTCTGCATCTCTCTACATCTCCGATCTAACTGAGATTTGCTCAATGTCACTCTCTCGGTCGCGCTGTTTCCCCTTCTCGGCCCGCAGTAAGCATGTGAGAGCCTCGAGATGCAGCAAGTGGCCTCGGCGCAGGTAAACAAACGCTGCATAAGCACTGCTGGCTGACGCAACGGCAATGGTTGAGATGAGCGACGGCCATTTGAACTGCTCGGGGCGAGAAAAGACAATGGTGGACGTATAAGCGAGAAGCTCAAAGGCGCTTTGCCAAGCAGCCTCAACGGAAGAGAAGACGCCGCGATTCTCGGCTTCGACTTCCTAATGATGATGGCAATGCCGTTAGCGATGATACATGGCACGAGAGATTTTGCGCAGAAATCACAACAAAGTGTTCATATATCCATACCTCTTGCACGATGAGCTGGACGCAGAGGTCAAATCCTCGAAGGCCCAAACGACTCAAGACGGTGCCTCCCACAAGGCCGCTTGCTGCTATGAGCGAGTTGCTGTTCATATCAAACATCCAAAATACAGATACTCCCGCAACCAGCATTGTGACCTGCCAGGTGCTCATCCAGAGGCCCGCTCTGATCTCCCCGATTCGTCCCATGAGCCACGGTGCCACCCACGTGGCCAGGACTTCAAATACCACGCCAACCGTTCTCGCAATGCCGACCTGCAAGGAGCTATAGCCCGCAGAGAGTAAATACGTAACCATTTGGCCTCCAAAGCTAAGGACCGTGAAATACAAGATTGCGCCGGCAATGGATGGGAGAAACGCCCGATGCTTCAGATATAAAGAGAAATCCTGCGCCGATTTGTGAATGATGGCGATCAGTCGCTGCCAGATGGCACTAACAATAGGGTTTGAGTTGTGAGACGACTGAGCTTCCGGTTCCCCGGGAACTTCGTGCCGTCCGTTGATCTTTGCCTCTTGTAGCTCTGGAACTTCGTAGTAGACCCGAGCGATGGCGAAGTACTCGATCAATATAGATGCTGCGTTCATTGCAAAGTTGGCAATGATAGCTACCCGGGACGAATAAGCGTCTATCGTGGCGATGAATAAAGGCCCAAATAATTTGCAGAGCAGGTCGATTCGTCGCATCTGCGCATTCATGTCTCGAAGGACTTCCGGATTTCGTTCCGATACGACAACAACCTGATAACATATAGTTGCAGCCATTAGCGTATGATTCAATGACATGAGAACATGGCTGCAAAACCGTTGCTGTTGCTAGACATCATTGGCTCACCCAATCCTTTTCAACAGACACTAGATTCAATATCGAACATAGCTTCTCCACACAGGCAAAGAATGTTACGACGGCGACTAGTCCTGCTCTTACACCAGAGGAAAATTGTGTATCGACAGCGAGGATATAGAAGACTGCACAGGATGCTGCAACTACTAGCCTCTGGAAGACTGCGGCGTATTAGAGAGAGAACAGGGTACCAAAAAATCATACAATCATTCCCCTTTTGAATGCAGAGATATGGACTTAAATTATGCAGTTAGTTGCACGACTCACCTATGGAGACTTGAACAACCTGAAGGCGGTTGCCTGTATCAATGTACCATCCAATCGCTGGCGCAAAGATGATTGCAGATACACCGCGAATCAAGGCATACAAGGACATTGGCAGCAAAGTTCCCGGGAAAACAGTCGCCAGGTAAAGCACTGCGCCAAACTCAAAAACTCTAGAATTCCAAGTTGACAAAAAGTGCGACACGTATAGCCGTCGAGAGACTGCGGGTGAGACGTGGCGATAGGCTGGCTCAAGCAGAGCGGTGCGCTCATCATCGGACGCCATGATGCAGATTGTGCAGAACAATAAGACAAATAATTATAAGTAAAAAACTACATTCTACAATTCTCTAGAGGGATGAGACTTTTATTCGTATTCTCCTTCTTCTCCTATTAACCGCTATTTGCTAAGAGTTTGCTTGGGACCCATGAAACGACTCAAGTCGAGGGCAATGAATGTAACTGCTCGGCATTGCGTCCCACGTCGAACGAGACGCTAAAAACGCCACGGACAGCATCTACTCCGCTTATATAAGATCATCCTGCCAATGAGAAGCTCTGGTCTGGACTTAGAAGCATGGCCTGACAGTTGCATTCTCTGCCGCAACTCAATTGCTGTTAAAGTTGAGCGGAAACCAAAAGAGACCGTAGTATTTGTTACGTTACGAGAAGTCGAGCCTCCATACATCTCCCAGCCTAGTGTTGTCTTCTGCAAGGCCTCCATGAACAATGATCGCATCTCCATCTGACTGCCTTGACACATCTGCAGCAAACCATCCTCGGGCTGCGGGGGCAGCGCTTTGTTCTGAGAACTCGATTCTGCTCCAGTTTGAAGACTTGATGTCAAACACCCACACATCGTCCAACATCTTCCCAGCTCCTGCGTGTCCAAGCGATGAAGGATCCCGTTCTCCAAACATGGTGACTAGAGCATGTTCTTTTCCAGGCAGTTGTACTGCCAGAAGCGTCGCTACACTGCGTGCTTCGGGGCCGTGAATACCATCAGCCGTGAAGGTAACAGTATTCCACTTTTTGGCGTCTGGGTCATAGATGTCGAGCTCACCCCCTTGCTCCGACTTTCCATCGAATCCGCCCAGGCGATAGAGTTGACCCTTGCAAAAGGCAATTGACGTTCCTCCGCGGGCAGGGCCAGGAGCTGAAGGGAGTTCGGTCCAGGTTAGTGTCTCGATATTAAACGCCCACAAGTCAGAAAGTCGTCCCTGAGATGGACACCCTGCATGGACATATATAGTTTTCTCGCCATCAAATGTCATTGCGTGATAGCTGCGTGACGTAGGATAAGCCAATGATTTGGTAAAAAATTGCTGCCATTCGTAGGTGGCAGGATTGTATTGCCAGAGACTTCCATTCTCCTCAATTGGATCCATGGCCACCCCCCCACGTCCGGAGAAGAGCCAAATGCGCCCATTAGCCGTCACACTGGCTGAGCCAACACGGGCTGAAGGTGCACCTGCTGACGCCGGCAGCGTTTTTATTCCAATTTCTAAGCAGAGTTAAGACAAACACACCTCAACTAATAGGGTGGGATATTGGCATTGTGATGAAGAGAAATACCTTCTGATTCTGTACCCATGCCGACTAAATCTATATCATTGCCTACTGGTTGGCGAGGCAGGAGTTCTC
Organism: Trichoderma asperellum; assembly: GCF_020647865.1. Classification (NCBI taxonomy): domain Eukaryota; kingdom Fungi; phylum Ascomycota; class Sordariomycetes; order Hypocreales; family Hypocreaceae; genus Trichoderma; species Trichoderma asperellum. The sequence continues at coordinate 2,757,279 of NC_089420.1, read as the reverse complement.
CTCCAAAAATCCAAATATCAGGAGCATTGGCTGACAAAAGATGCGAGGAGCGAGAAAGGCCGGTGCTGGATACCAGCTTCCTCCAACGAGCAGCCATATGGGCCATTATATTCAGACTAACAAAATAGAATAAGACTGGTATCACTCTTCAAGAATGGCAGGAGGAAAAACGGGGTTACAAGAGGGAGAGGTGAGTTTTATTTATACCAAAAACTTCCACCTATTATGCGTGTATGAAATCGGTCAAGTGCAATATTAACTTAAGCACGAGCATTCTTTATTGAATGCTTTTCTTGAGCATGGAATTACCCTGGCCGTAAAGCGCTCCATGGTGATGTATAAATTGATTGGCAGATGTAGATGGTTGAGAACAACTACTGGATGGCTCATGTTACATAATCGGATACTGGGAAGATTTTGGCCGATTACTAAGTCAGTTATCTTCGCCTCCTGTGGCCTGACATTCTCTCTCACTCGTCGTGGGAGGCAGATTGGCTCTTGGGCGCTCTGTCAGTCATAGCTCATTTTATGCCTGGACTTGTTCTACTCTCTGGCTATTATGCCACCAATCCGGGCTTGCGATGTGTGCTTCAAAAGAAAGGCACGTTGCATGCTCAATGGATATTCGCACTCATACTGACTCGTCTGTAGATAGAGTGTTGCCGGCCAGGTCCCAATGTACCCTGTAATTGGTGTAACCATCAGAAATTGGAATGCACAGTGAGTAGAGAAAAGAAAACAGTTTCTGCAAAAAGGTAAATTTAGATATAGCATGATCCAGCTGATGCCTATTTGCTGACTGAAGTGGCAGGATCAAAGCGAAAGATGTAGAGAGGCTCCGGGAACAGATTAAGCAGCTTGAGAGTGCTCTTGCTCAAGCTCATGCTTCTAAGAGCCAAGTTATTGCTGAGACACCAAGCGCAAGCAAATATTTCAAATCATGCTTTGCTGATGAAGACGGAACTCGTGGAATATCTGAGAGTCTAGAGCGGCTAAATGGTAGTGCTACCCGAGACCTATTGCCCACTGGGCAAGCCAGTCAAACACCCGGAGATGGCATCCATGCACATATCTTTTTTGCGACTCGGCTTTTTGAGAAGAATTGGTATCATAGAGGAATGCCAATTATTTCTAAAGATGGCTTAGAATGGATTGCTTCCAGAACTGACCACGGCACTACAGCCTTGCGATCATATTTATCTTTAGGCCATTACAGCCAGCCATACTGGAAGTCTCTGAACCTTCAAGGGCATGCTTCCACCACAGAATCATGGGATTTGCCGGATAAGAGCCTGGCTCACGAATTGTTTAATAGTCTCTCGCCTTCTTCTTTTCAAATTCTGTTCCCCTCCCTCGACAAGGTGCTCTTCGAGGAGACTGTAAATACAGTCTATGGGCCGTTTGAAGGGATGCACACACCTCACTCGAATATATCTGCGAGAGCGTGCTTTTGGGCCGCATGTGCCATCATATCATATTTGAAAATCTCCAGTCAGACCTCTTCACCATTCGACTGCAATGTATGTGCAGCTAGAGCAGAGCGATTTTTGGAACTCTCCAACGGGCCTGCAAACCTGGATATTTTACAAGCATTAATATTGCTGGTGAGATAATTTATTTGAACCTGCTTTGATCTGAAATCCATTAATACTAACAGATAGCCCACCCCTCCCGTTAGTATAAATACCGAACAGCTACTGGCCAATATAGCAGCGCTGCAGCCTTGCATTCGGCAGCTTGCCGCATGGTTTGTGAGCTCAATGGACACTTCAATCACCCAAAAAAGCGTGATGAGATTCAAATATCTCTCTTTGAGCGCCGAAAAGATCATATTCGAAAGTTATTCTGGCTATGCTATCTTGCTGACAAGGATCTCGCCCTGTTATCCGGGTTACCCCCCACCCTCGCTAACGAGTATTGCGACGTGGGTGTACTCGGAGAATATTTGAGTCATAATACTTTCTTGCATGGGTTTGGTCAAGGCGCCGATATCAACGACATTGAGACTATTTCTTGGGATAGAGCTATCCCATTTCTTCCAGGAGACCCGCATCTCGGGGTGTTGAAAGAGAAGATATTTCGGCTGCTTTACTCCCCTTCGGCCCTCAAGATCATCGATAGTGAACTCCTCACTCGGATTCGCCACTTGGATGATGAGCTCGAGGGCTGGCGATTGTCTATTTCTCATGCAATACGTCCCAAGTTATCGATTTCCCAGGGTCAAGGCGTGTCACCTACTGGCACATTTCCAAGCTATTTGATATCCGTGCAGTTACAGTTAGAATATCATTACCTTTTGACAGTTATCCACACACCAGTCAGAAGATTTGGAGCTGCCCAAGACGCGGAAACTAGTCCACCAGAGGAACTTCATAGTGTCATGCATTCAAGCATTGATCTATCCCTAGAGGCCAGCCGCTCAACTTTGCGTCTGCTAAATGAGCCAATCGCCATGTTAAAGCGAGAAACATTTTGGTAAGTACCAATATGCGCTTTTAGACTTGTCATATGGAATACAGATTAATACTCACCGAGCCACAGGTATAGCATCATCTACCCGCTTGTAGCCGCGATGTCATTATACGTCAATATTCTGATACATCCTGTTGGCCCTCGAGCTGTAGCTGACGCGGAATCACTTGCTTTGGCATTGAAGATCACGGAAAGGATGCGACTACCGGCCATTTCAGATCACCAATCGAATGAAGCTGAGCAGGCGCACCAACTTATCACTGAATTATTAAAACTTGCAAACGCAGCCATCTTAAAAGCGGACGTAATCACTGCCGCGAATAAGCCACCTGCCAAATAAGCCGTGTACAACTGATGTTGGCTAATGACATCGCATAATTTCCAACAAGTAATTGCCTATAGGTCGGCTAGGTATTTATTATAAAGCACTTGACGACACACTGCGGCGATGTCTGTGGGGCTTGAACTTCCCGCCTATGCACGAACAGATTTAATCGCGAGTATTGCCAGGAATCGACTAGTTTGCACTGCCATTCGAGAAGGAGAAGATAGTCTAGCAGCTTGTGACCGGGTTGATTGAGATTGTACCTAGCAAAGAACAGCATTCATTGTTCTACTTTGAATAATACCATTTATAGTAATAAATACTGCGGGATCGGGCCCCACGGATACCGCGGAAAGCGACATTCTCTTATTTTTGTCTATTAATACGCACTTTGAGTTCTCAGATATCATACATGTAACGCACATGTGATGTTATTTCATCTCTTCCTTCAAACCATTGATTAGTCCAACGTTAAGACAATATACTTTTCGATCTCCACTCTACCATTTCTAAAGGGGGATAATTCGTCTTCGCTACGACGACACTACGCTGCAAGCTTGGCTATAGAAAGGTAGTCGAAATCCTAGGGGCGCAATCAGATGTCAAAACTGCTGGATTTCCAGCGTCTCTTAATAACTGAAGGATCAACCCTCGGGAAACGAAGGATCTTCACACACACTGGCTAAATGTGAGCGACTTAGAGCTCTAGTCTGCAGCAGCTGCAATTTTAGTCTCGTGCGGGGCTCCAGAATGATGACTGTAGTATCATAAGCACGAACTATCTATATAATATTTTCCAAAGTTCAGCTTGCCAAGGCCCAGGTATAACTCATACCCTTGTTTCAGGGTTATATAATACTAGTACTATTCTTTGGCATTGTTACTTGCCGGCCACGTTTCAACTCATTCACTTTCCATCCATTCAATACTGGCCATGTTGCAACATTTATCATGGCTGATTCCAGCATCAGCATCGTCGCTGGCGATTGCTATGTCATGCGCTTTCGCTTCATTTTGGATTATTGAACGGCTGGTAACGGATTACCGGTTGAGCAAAGTTGACGGAGTTCGAGCCTCTATCCTTGGTGGCAACCCAATCACTTGTACGAATACTCTGCATTGTCACGATTCTTACTTGGTTTATAACACTGACCAATATCCCAGCATTCTTCTTCTTCTTCAAGGGCGCCTACATGCACTCACAAAACCGACTCTTGGAATATTATTTCAGCATGTTCGATAGCGCTGATCCTTCCTGCCCCAGTGCCGTCGAAATAACTATCATGGGCCGCCGATCCATAGTGACCATTGACCCAGAACATATTAAGGCGGTTCTCGCCACGAATTTTACGCACTTCGGTAAGGGTGAACGCTTCCACTCGACTTGGGAGCCATTTCTTGGTGATAGCATCTTCACTACAGATGGACAGCTGTGGCAACAGAGTAGGACCTTGATCCGACCAATGTTTCTGAAACAAAAGATTCGAGACATGGACATTGTCGAAAGATGGAGCGATGTGATGATTTCGAAAATACCTGCCTCGGGACAGACAGTTGATATCAGCGACTTGTTTTATCGCATGACGCTTGATGCTACGACTGACTATCTGTTGGGCCACAGCGTCGAAAGTCTTGAGAAGTAAGATGAGCATTACAAGGCTTATCCCCTTGGCCATGACAAGCTAGCTAACTCGTTGCCAGCCCTAAAGGTGAATTCTCAAAAGCTTTCACATACGTCCAACGGAAACAGATGCTTCTCACACTCCTCGCGTATGTATATTCACCTAGATGTGTGTATACATCGTCGATTGGTATTAACTATTGCTGTCTAATAGGCCTGTGCGTAGCTTCATACCCAAAGGCGAATATAAGAGGGGCATTAAGGTCCTCGAAGCCTTCATTCAGCCTTTTATCGAAGCAACTTTGGCTCTTGTTCCCGAAGAACTGGAAAAGATATCCAAGTCAGACAAAGAATTCACGTTTCTGCATCAAATTGCCCTCTTTTCGCGAGACCCCAAAGTCATCCGGGATCAGATCATGGCGGTTCTGCTGGCGGGAAGAGACACCACTGCAGCGACTCTATCGTGGGCACTTTACGAGCTATCTAACTATCCTGAGACTTGGTACAAGCTGCGGAGTCATGTTTTGCAGAAAGTCGGGCCAGACGCAGTGCCAACATACGAAGACATCAAGGACTTGACGTACCTTACTCATACACTCTACGAGACGATGAGACTGTATCCCGCAGTTCCGTTTAACATCAGAACATGCCGTGAGTACATGCAGCCGTAACTGGGAAGATATCTCAGTGCTAGAAAGGAGATGCAAGCTAATTAGTTGATAAAAATAAGTTGAGAACTCAACACTGCCAGGCCAACCAGGTCAACCCGACATTGCCACGCTTAAAGGCGATCACATCATCTATAGTACTCTGGCTATGCAGCGTCATAAGGAGCTTTACCCTCCAGTATCCGAGACATTCGCCGATCCAGCAATCTTTAGTCCTGAGCGATGGGACCATTGGACGCCCAAGCCGTGGCAGTTTGTGCCTTTTAACGGCGGGCCTCGAATCTGCATTGGACAGAATTTTGCCATGACGGAGATGGCATTTATGAGTAAGTGATGGTTGTGAGATTTAGTGTAATTACGACAGAATGTTTTGATGTGATGAGATGCAGGGTGCGTCGAAGGGCATGAGCTGATTTTGTCTTGTCACTATAGTGATCCGTCTACTGCAAAAATACGAGAGGATTGAATACAGAGGAGATTGGGCGGCGCAGTATCTCAAGGCAGATATCGTGGGGTGCCCTGGGCAAGGAGTGCCGATTGCGCTGTACGAGGCAGAAAAGCGGTATTGAACGAAGGAAAGCCTGGAATCAAGAGCAGCAGTCCAGGGTACCAAACACGAATAGGAGATTGTTTTGGCGCTGTTCACAAGGGGGTGAAGGATAGCGCATGTGTACCTGGATAAAGGGGGTCGAAACATGATGGCTACATGAGACGAGCTGTTTATGTATGCCGATTTATAATGATGATAATCCATCTGAAGCCCAATGTCCAATTAATCCTCTTCACATCAATGCTTAGAGCACATATAATGCAGCATGCGGCGTTGCGGCTTACAAACTGTTAGCCTCATATTACGTACGCTGACAACCTCTGGTTTAGCCCAAACCACGCCGTTGGAATGTTTCTGGCGTTTCTATTTTGTCATCTTGTTTTGCATGTACCAACCAACGACTCGTAGAAAAGGGATGATGTACACATGAAGCCCTGGACACATGTACATGCCTGTCCTACGTACTATGCACTTAATTTCAATCACAGAGCTAAATGAGCTCCCCCTTAGGCAGTGGGGTAAATTCCCCTATAACGGCTGTGGAGGCGCCTGACGCCCGGCTCATGCCGCTAACACGGCAGCTTAAGGCGCAGCTGCAGCTTGATTTAGTGGACACCTCAGCCCGATGGTCATATCGCAACATTGAAACAAACAAACAGCTTTCAACCTCAGCCGTCGTGAAGCCGTAGGCGCAAAGACAACCAGAGCTGTTCCTTACCATCTGGCACTCGGTTCTGCCATAGGCTCATCGTAAACAAGGGCTTCATCGCATCAGCATCAGCGCCAGGACCATGAGAGAGAGAATCACCTACTTCCATCGGCCGGGTGCCGCCGTCGACCCAAAGCAGCTGGAAATCAAGGACACAAAAGTCCAAGGCCCAGCGACAGAGGCGGTACGGGAGCACAAGATCACTCTGACTCTGCCGGAGCTCCCTTCCGAGCTGGCCGGCCTTCTTCGTGATGTCCAGGACCTGCATCTGAGATGGGCGACTTCAGCTGGCTATGAAACCCTGGAGCCCTTTAGCTCCCGCGTCTCTCCAGGTCTCCACGTATCATATACACCTCTGAAGGAGGATCACGATCCGTGAGTTTGACTCCATCAAAGATTTATAAAATGAGACTCTTTGTGGCTAACACCTGATGTAGAGAAAAATTGTGCACAGCCTTGCAGGCATTTGGACGTCTAGACTGCTCATCAGAAGAGGTATCGTCATTACTACCTTAGGCATGACCTTTAGAATTGTATACCTAACCAAGCTTATAGGTATACATTAGACTTGGCAATGAGAAGCAAAAAGAACCCTCTACGTTGTTCTTTTACAATGAGCTTGAAAAACTAGACGGATTTGCAAAGAGGCTCGGCCCGGTTGTCTGCTCAGGGCCAACCGCCAGTGAGTGCAGGAAACAGCTGCAAGACCTCAAAGATGCCGCCAGCCTAGACATTTCTTACGATTCTACTTCTGATTCCGTCAAGGTCCAAGCCCTATGGCCGCTTCAACAACGCGAGATATCCGTTCCGGCATCACCCAAGGGTCGGACAGAAGTCGGGATCCTAGGTATAGATGCGCCGCCAAACATGGAAGCTCACCAGATTGGCGCCTCAGGTGTTCTAACCGTCATCGGTGAGCAAAAGGAACCATCGCCGGTTATGTTCGCCTTTGAAGCCCGGCACAGGACGGCGTCTGGCTCTTTTACGTCTAAATTCCAGCAACCCACGGGCCTACATCCCGCTTTGCAGCTGAGTCTGAGCGGAGCAGCTCCTCCTTCTGATGGCGAGGCCGAATGTGCTCCGTATGCATACTTCACTTTCCCCAAGGTGATATTCGCAGACAGATACCAGCTAGCAGACGAATTGTTCCTTGCGTCTAAAAACCTGACAGCCACAAAGTACGTGAGCGAGCCGGTGGATCTCGAAGCACCTGCGTATACGACCAAGCCCTGGGGATCGAACGTGCTTCTGGAGCTGGCACCTCCCAAAGGCGGCGCTGCGGCAGAGACTTGGACTGTCGAAGTCCCCCTTCATTTACGCTATCTCAAGCCAACCCCAACAGGCAAAGAAGAAGCTGGAATCCCATATCCTGTGGTATTCTGGGCGTGCGATAGCGGCGAAGATATTTCCTACGCAGTTAATCCATTTGATCGTGTCAATCTGGGCTATGATGGCCTGTTTAGCCCAAGCACAAAATTCTGGCACGTGAGTCCCAAGTCTGAAGCTGGCGGCCGTCTTATCAACAACATCAACGTCCCCGTGGTGACGGAGGGCGCATCTCAGTGGGTGGGAGTTGGAACGGCGGCAGCGGTGGCGGTGGGCTTTGTTTGGGTCTTGTTGAAGCTGGTGGGAGGATATGCCAAGTCTGGTCATTCAACAGCAACGAAAAAGGCGGGGGATAGCAAGAAGAAGCAGTAGATTTGGTAGAATGCGGGAAGAGATAATACGGTTATGGCTGGATTGGATGGGATCTTGGGAGAGGCATGGCATACCTGTGTAGGTGCAGCAGTGTGTTGCAGGTGTTTATTATAGAGGGTCAATTTTATTTTCATATATCTGGAACACCGATTTGCAAGATGCCCGACGGGTATATGACCATGGTTAATCCTGATTAAAATAGGTACTATATTTGCTTCACACATGTCCCAGCTCAGTGTTGTACTCGTAGTAATATCAAGCCATAGTCCAATCCCGTATGAGCACGTGACCTACCTCCAGCGGCAATCGGAGTTAATGGACTCCCGGCCCCGGTGGTTGTTTATGGCCAGACCCCCGATCGGATTCCATTATGCAACGATGCCACCGACATCTGCGACACACGCGGAAGGGGAAAATGAAAAGAAGCTGAAAGGGATTTAGCTGCAGTGTTTTCCCTTTATTGTTGCCGTTAAATTCTCCGACATGGTACTCGGAGCCCCGGCACTCACACTACGTTAATTGGGGGCACATCCGCTACAGCGTGTCTCCACTCCCGAGTTGGCAAAAGAGACAAGGCAACGCTTTTATTTTCTTCGGATTTGGGAAGATACCGCCGGCCTCAGAGGGGGATGTCTCAGAAGAATTTGGAGAGGAGGTGAATTGCAGGAGAAAGCTTTGCCCAAATGGCGCCGACGCCCCCGTCAGCAGATTCACCGAGTCACGATGAGAAGACGAGACGGAATGTGGCGTGCGTGAACTGCCGGAATTCAAAGGTGAGTATGAAACGCTCTTATATACTGGGAGTTTTTTTTTTCCTCCCTATAATAGCTGTTTCTATTTCTTACGCAGTTTTCATTTTATCTTTTTTTCGTGAAATTGTGAAATCCTGAGCCAGAGTGTATGAACTAATCATGATACACCCTTAGGTTCGGTGCAAATCAAGTGCCATTCCTGGCCAACCATGCCAGAGATGTGCCAAACTGCAAATCTCATGTGTTGTCGACAAATCTCACAAGAGGGTGACTAAACGAAGGTAAACACCATAGTTTACTTTCTCTTCAAGAAGGAATTTGCTCCTTTACTTGAGATCAAGCAATATGCTTTGCAAATTTTAAGTGAATCCCGTTCGTATAATGAAGCTAACATTTCTCACCTCTTAAAAGCAAGCTGGAACAGCTCGAACAAGAGCTACGAAGCATCCAACAAGTCGTCAACAACAAAAAGGCCAACGATGAATCTGCCTGGTCACCTCCCAGCCCCTTGGCACCCTTCTCCGCATCTTCAGTCAAGGCAACGCCCTCAGCCGCCCAGAAATCAGTGCGAACTCCTCTCTCCATTCAACTTGTACCGTCGCCGCAACCTCCTGAGAAGAGGCAAAAGAAGACTGGGCCTACAGAAACTCGCGTTCTTGATTCCATAATTATTTCCGGGCAAGATATCGACTACTACTTTAGCAAGTGAGTTCAGAATTGCTACAATCTACCTCTCATGCGACTATTAGTAAAACAGATAGTTAATAAGATCAACGTCAGATATCTCCAACACTTCCATCCCTTTCTCCCAATCCTACGCAAAAAGGAGCCTGATGAATGCTACGATGCACAGCCCATGCTCTTCTGGGCCGTACTATACGTGTCATGTCGCCGGTACGCAAAGGATACCCAGCTCTTCACCGCCCTCGTCGAGCATATGACCAAGAACCTCTGGTCCATGATGTCCAACGCCGTGTTGGGCCTTGACGAGATCCACGCCATCCTCCTCATCTGCGCATGGCCCTACCCGACCATCCGCTTCGTTACGGATCCATCATCTATGTTGGTGAGCATTGCCATGAACGCGTGTACCTCGCTTGGTCTTCACACCGGCCGGGGATCGCACCCTCAGTTCTGTGTTGGAAGTCGACATGGCTATACGTCTACCGATGAGGAGGCTTCGTCAACCTGGATAGCGTGCGTTCTACTAGCCCAAAAGTTAGTTTATTCTTTTCCTCTTCTTCTACGGATTCTCTTTCTCCCTCCATGTCCCTCGATATGTTCAAGGTATATTCTAACCACTGCTCGAATTCATCAGGATATCATCAGGCGCAGGCCTTCCTCCTCCATTCATTCAGTACAGCGACACGCGTTGCAAAGCCTCTCTTGAATCCAACTACTGGGCCGACCTGCTAGCCACGTACGAACTCCAGCGCTTCCTCAACCGCTTTCACATGGCAATGTACGCGCAGACATCCAACGTGGGCAGCGTCCCCGAGAGCGCCGTCGCAGTATGGGAAAACGAGCTGGAGACGCTCAAACCGCTGCTTGTCCGCTTCGACACAGGTAAAGACCCCTCCCCCACGAATTAACGCCAACTTATATGCAAGAGAAGATATATTATACTAACATCATCTTTTAGAGGTATCTCGTGTCTTTAGACTCGCAGCCCAGCTAGAAATTCAGCTCTTCTACTTCATGTCTCCCTCCACCATCACCGCAAACAACAACAACTTTACCATCCACACGAACTACAGCACCGTCCCACCTCAACCCAAACCCCCAGCTTCAACCCCAGCGCCAGCCCCCTCATCAAATCCAACCCTCCAGCTCAACGCTCTCAAAACCTTCACCACCGCCCGCACTCTCATCCACACCGTCCTCGACCTCGACTCCCGCTCCAAATTCATCGTCCACTGCCCCGCCGTCCTCTGCCGCGCCCTCACCGACGCCGCAAACACAATCGTCTATCTCCTCCACTCCACATGGGGTCCCAGCCCGGACTCTCTCTCCGCCGAGGAGGCCGACCTCCTCGCCCAGCAGGCCTACACCGCCATCATGCGATGCTCCGTCAAGGAACAGGACATCTGGTACCGGGGCAGCGTCATCATGGAAACCTTTTGGTCTTTCAGGAGATACGTGCCCCGGTTCGACACCGTGCCTCCTTCGTGGGTGAGCCGTGGCGGGGCGGGCATCACGTTTGCCTGTCTAGAAAAATTCAAGAACGGCCTGCTCACGGCGCAGAAGAGCACAGATGGCGTGAATAAGTGCCTTGAGATTATTCGTAAGTTCCCATTTGTATCCTCTCTAATGTTGAAACTCCTTTTCTAACATCGGTCTGAGAATTCCGTACAGATCAATCTTCAGGCACAAACGCCGTGGCACAAGACCAACAAATGACAAATAATGCACAAGTCACCGATCCGTTCCAGGACGTGGACTGGTCCATGTTTATGGATGATTTCGGCTGGGCTGGCGAAGATGGCGTACTAATAAGCCTCATCTAAAATGCATACAACTAAGAGTCTTCTTACCTTTGTTAATTTTCCCTTTCGCGGTATATACTACCATTAATCACCACAAATCACGCCATATAGAGCCATCTTGAGTTTTTAGAATTATTTTTTATGTATTTTCTATGAAACATTATAGCGGATAATCAACTTTTTAACAGTCATTAAAACCAAACACTGCCTGCCTGTTCCACCTTGAACGCCGAATATGCCTTATGCAAGGAATGACTTTTTTTTTGTCAACCCAGTTTTTGTTAAAAAAAAAAAAAAGATGCGTTTAATCATAAATGTCTTCGTCCATATCTTCTCCAACAACATCCTCAACGTCATCCGAGTCAAACATGTCTTCGTCATCATCATCTGTTCCGCTATCAGGGTGGTTGGACAGCACGATGATCTTGTTGTCATCAAGCTCCACCCGAGCAGTCTCGCCATCGCGAATACTGTTTCGTAGAATAAGGATGGCCAGTCTGTTGAGCACTTCCTTTTCAATCAGACGAGCCAGTGGTCGAGCACCGTATGCAGGTGAATATCCTGCGTTGCCTAGATAGTCCTTTGCTTCGTCTGAGACTGATATATGAACCTTGCGGCCGTTGTCTTCTAAACGCTTCTGGATCTCGGTAATGCGCAAATCGACAATCTTGCGGATCTCCTTGCGTGTAAGTCTGTTGAAGATGACGACAGAGTTGATACGGTTCAAAAACTCGGGTAGGAAGTAGTTGCGAAGAGCGCCCATGACCAGTTCTCGTGAATTGGCATCAATTTTGCCCTCTTTCACGCCTGGGCGAACGAGATACTCGGCTCCGAGGTTGGAGGTCATGACGACGATACAGTTCTTGGCGTCAATAACTCTGCCTTGGCCATCAGTGATGCGGCCATCATCCATGAGCTGGAGAAGCACAGTCAAGATTTCCTTGGCTGCCTTTTCCACTTCGTCGAATAGCAGGATGGAGAAAGGCTTTCGTCGAAGTGCTTCAGTCAGCTGGCCACCGGCATCGTGTCCAACGTATCCTGGAGGGGCACCAATCATTCGACTCAATGCATGTCGTTCTTGGTATTCTGACATGTCGAAGCGAATCATAGACTTTGGATCGTCGAACAAGAACTCAGCCAAGGCCTTGGTGAGAAGCGTCTTACCAGTACCTGATGGACCACAGAACAAGAAGCTGGGTGGTTGATTGGGGTTGGAAAGTCCTGAGCGTTGAAGTCGGATAGCATTGGCGACTGACTGGACAGCTTCCTTTTGTCCAACCACGACCTTGCTCAAGACCTTTTCCATCTGAATAAGCTTCTCCTTCTCTGACGTTCGCAGTCGAGTAACGGGGATGCCAGTCCATCGAGCCACGATTTCGTTGATGTTGTCTGCAGTCACAATATCGGTGACCATGACACTGGTGTCGCCGCCACTAGCAGCGTTGAGTGCCACATCTGCAGCATTCTTCTTCTCCTCAAGCTTCTTGATCAAAGCTTCTTGTTCCAGAATGGCGCCGTATTTGAGATCGGCAGCTCGCTGGTGGTTTCCTGCGTTGATGGCATCCTCGAGACGCTTCTTCAGGTCCTCGAGCTTGTCTTTGGCATGGTGGATTTCATCGTTTCGCTTGATATCGTTTTGGTACTTTTCACGGAGGGGTTGAAGCTCCTCTTCCACATTCTGGGCATCTTTCTTGGCCTGCTGCAAGCGGACCTGAGATGCCTCATCGTGTTCCTTCTCCAAGGCGGCGATTTCAATCTTTAGCTGCCTCAGTTTGCGCTCTAGAGAGTCGATAATTTCAGGTTGAGACTCTCGAGCAACTCGGACTGCTGCTGCAGCCTCATCGATAAGATCGATTGCTGAGTCGGGCATTCGTCGAGAGGTAAGATAGCGAGCAGCAAGATTGGCAGCAGCCACAAGAGCGCTGTCAAGGATGCTAACCTTGTGATGGCTGTCATATTTGCTCTTCAAGCCACGCAAGATGGAGATGGTCTCGGGGATGGTAGGCTCCTTGACAAGAACCTGCTGGAAACGACGCTCAAAAGCGGCGTCCTTTTCAACATACTTGCGGTACTCAGCCAATGTCGTAGCACCAATACAGTGCAGTTGACCACGAGCCAGCATGGGCTTCAGCAAGTTGGCAGCGTCCATACCACCCTCACCAGACGAACCGGCTCCCATGAGAAGGTGAATTTCGTCAACAAAGAGAACAATCATATCTTTTGACTCAGTAATCTCCTTCAAGACGCCCTTCATTCTCTCTTCGAATTCACCTCGGAATTTGCTGCCGGCAACAAGCGCACCAACGTCGAGTGAAAGCAGCTTACATGCCTTCAGATTGTCGGGAACATCTCTGTTGACGATTCGCTGTGCCAGGCCTTCGACGACGGTGGTCTTTCCAACACCGGGCTCACCAATAAGAACCGGGTTGTTCTTTGTCCTGCGAGATAGAATTCGCACGACTCGTCGGATTTCTTCTTCTCTGCCGATTACGGGATCGATTTTCTTGTCTCTGGCCAGAGCAGTCATGTCGATGGTAAACTTGGCCAGGTTCTCGTTCTCCTGTTCTGTATCTGCGTTTTTGCTGTCGACCCGGCGGGTGCCACGGATGTTCTGGACAGCCTCTTGAACGAGCTTGGGCTTGGGAATGTTGCCCTCTTTCAAGGCAGTCTGTATGCTAGCATCTTCCGTCAGGGCCGTAATCAAGTGATCAACAGCGATATATGTATCCTTTTGGACCTTCTGCAGGTCTTGGGCCTTTCGCAAGACAGCATGGAACGAAGGTGACAGAGAGACCTGGTCTGGAGGAGGATCTTGGCTTGGTAGTCGCACCAAAATCTTCTTCAGAGCTCGGTCGAGTAGTTGAGGGTCTCCGTGTGCTCGTTCGATGGCCTGTCGGAATAGGGTGATTGTATTCTGCGGAGGTCCATTCTGCTGATCCTTGGACTGGTCGATAGAGGGCTCGAGTAAAGAGACAGCCAGATGCACTGGCAGGAGTTGTGAGTGGCCGTACTGCTCAGCCATGGACATGGCGTCCTCGATGGCCTTTTGAGCACGGTCCGTGAATTCCATTCGTGAAGTCATGGTGAATATGTGTGAAAATCAGTTGTAATGCGTAGAAAAGGTATTATGACTTGATGTACTGTACTCTGTAAGAGTAGCAGTTATAGAGTAAGCGAAGGAGAAGTTAGAAGTAATAAGAATTTAGGATAATATGCAAAAGCGGGATATTGGTGTGTGAAGATTAGAGGGAACAAACGGCGTATGCGTTTGCTTCGTTCGTTGGTTCGTTTATTGTTTATCTTTGTCGTTTTTGCACAGCAAAGCGGATTAGCAATCAAGCAAGCAAACAGCGTTGCAAGTCTCGGGCGTGTGCCTCTGCTAGATGTAGAGATTAAAGGATGAAGATTCAAAGGCGTCAAGAAACGAGGAAACGGCGTCAGCAATTTATCTAGCGTTGGGTGGAGTTACAGCCCGACAGGTGGGCAGACAGCTGGCACCTCCATGAAGCTGCGAGCGACCCCGAGCAGTAGCTCGAGCTGCCCAGAAGTCACTGGAACCTTGAAGATTCATCCTGATGTCACTAGAAGGTTAGGCGCTGGGCGCGAAGTGGGGAGCTCGCCGCGTGATTGGCCGCTGCAATCTTATCGCGCCTGTAGCTGGCTTGTCACATGACTGGCTCCGTAGAATCTTTGAGTTGGTTTGGTTTATGGCTTTTCTTGCAGCAAAAGTGGCATGACACGCTTAGATCGATGACGGCAGCCATGAATCACTCGAGACTTGGGCAAGGCCAATTGCTGGGCCTCCTGAGAGCCGGAGTGCGGTATGCGCATTCAGGTCGGCCTCGAGGGGCTGCAACGGGGTCACAGAGCGCAGAGAGCCATGGCGAGGATATCTGGGTCTTCGCCCATAGGAGGTCGGACCAGGTGATTTACAGCTTCAGCAAAGTCTTGGACGTCAGTGGGCTCTCATCCCAGATGCTTCTCTGCCGCATTGTAGTGCTTACCGGGTTTCACAGGGGTTCCACGGCCTGAAACAGCTGCCGTTCAATGGCAAGAAGACCAAGCCAGCAAAACTTCGCAAGGATTACTGGTCACCTCTCGCTCACATCCGATTCCAGCCTGGCCAGGGCTCCGTTGGCCGCTCAGTACTCCAGAAACTTCGGGAGTTGAAGCACCTCCACGAGGTTGCGTGGACAGACGAATTGCGACACAAGCGACCGGAGGAGTTCAGCAGCCAGGACAAGAAGAAGATTGCCGCGGAAAAGGACAAGGGAATCGATTACCAGCCCATCCGAAGCAAACAGGAGCGTGGCATCGCCCTCAATGCCCAGAAGAAAAACGCAATTGCCGATATCGCAGCTGTCCTAGCGGGCCAGGGCCGCGGCAATAAAATTGTGGCTGCAGAGACTGAGGGAGGAGAGAAGGAGCTGGTGGATGTTACAGTCAGCTGGGCCAACGACCAAGATAAGAAGTTTGCCGAATCGTGGTCAAAAAATGTTACACACTCACTTTTTGAGGTCCCCGCATATACCGGCGGAGAACCCGAAAAGCAGGTTGCGAAGCCCGCAGCCGCGTAAGAGTAGAAAAAAAAAAATTATATTGAGGAATTGGGAAGCGACTTGGCGACTACCAGGGAACAAAAAATCCAACCGGTACGAGCTGCAAAAGGATATTTTGGATGGGTGTACAATAACGGTATGATGGTTGTTTACGTTACACGAAGACTTGTTACCAAAGGCGATGTTGATTACGGATATATATAAAGAAGATAATCGGTGGGCCCTATGAGCCAGACCGATATACTGTATCATAGACCAATAACACAAAAAGAGAGAAGTTCTCTAAAAGATATCACTTCATCCCGTATATTTACCCTTTACCCAGATGTCATAATTCATTAAACAGAAATGCAAAACTGCTTCAAATACTCGTAGTGGGGAATATTCTCATCAACGGTTTGACGGATCAGCTTTTGTGCCTCTGGACCGTATTTTTCCAACCACTCTCTGTTCTCCGATTCAACCGTTGAGGTTTTCTGCAAAAAGGTTCATTGTTAGTGACATGTTGAAAGACAACAAAGTACCAGTGTTCTAGATAGCAATGAATGAACATACCTGAGCATGAGATCGTGCCTGGAAACAATTTGTCTTGAGCACATCATCATGGAAGCCATTCCACTTGGCAAACATCTCTGCCGCATGTTCCTTATCCTCCTCAGTCCATTTCAACATTTGCGGCTTAAAATCGATGCCGATCCTCGCGCAGTACTCCCGAATAACCTGCTCCGGCTTGTCAAGCAGGTCATCCGCGTCAATGGCTGTGATGTGGTCCTTGTCGACGATGCCACGCTCAATCAAAAAGTCGAGGAGTCGAACAAGCTCGACATAGCCCGCCTCGTTGGGCATGAGGTAGTCGAACCCGGTGATCTCGCTCAAGGGAGGGATAGTGCAGCGGTAGTAGGAAGGGATTGAGCGCTTGGGGTGGCGGATGAGAAAGGTAAAGTGGAAACGCTTCAAGATGTTGACGGGCAGAACTGTTGGGTTTCCGGCCTCTTCGCCGCCTCCGAGAGAGGGCGCGATTTGTGATGGCTTGTCATCAGGCGGCATCAGGTAGTATGCCATGTCCTTGATGAAAAGACGCTTGCCCTAGTAAGTGTAAGCATCGTTCCAATTCAGCTTCAATATTCAGTCCCGAAAAAATCACTAGTACAATCGAAACGGAGATTCTCAATGTGCATATGTATGAGGGGGGGGGGGGGGGGGGGGGGGGGGGGGAACAGTAAGCCGAGTCGAGAGCAATTTAAATAAGACACCAACATGGTATTGAGGCAGCTTGCATAAAAGCCACCCGTGACGTCTCTCCCACTCGGGATTCAGACCATTGTTGAATAAAAAGGGCAATTCCTCTTTTTTCTTCAGCATGGGAGAAATAATACCTCTTTTTCCGCATCTTCAAGTCTCTCCAGGACATTCTTGAAAGTGGTATCACGATACTCTGAGCTCTGGCGAGTGGCAACATCGTCTCTGAACCGGTCGCTCATAAACTCTGGGCCAAAGTAAAAGGCATCGCCAAAAGGCTCGTGAGCACACTCCAAGATATCACGCCGGGCCATAAAGACCTATAGATTTTTTTTCTCCCGCCTTAGTAACAGATTTTTTTGCCATAGGAAGCTTTTCACATACCCTTTCAAAAGCTGTAGAGCAAGCTCTGGGGTGAGTTGCGGCAAAAATAGGTCGAGGAGCCATGGTTATTACTAGCAAAATTGGAGATTCAAGTTTACCATGTAAATACAAAAGACAGAGGAGGGTAGAAAATAAGAGGATAGTAAGTAAATGCGAGGTAGATCAGCGGGAATTTAGAAATCTCACAGGGGGGCACGGGACGGGAGAGAGCACGTTAAATAACACCTAGATTTCGGGCTATCGCGCGAGGAGACTGAGATGGGAACCCTCCAGGTACCTGAACCTTGCCATCAACATCATTCCTACGACTAGGAAGATGCAGTACCTGCCCACCCCCGAGGGACCGAAACCTTGTCGCTTCTTCTTCTGGACCAAGGTTCCCCAGGCGGCGTTCCCAAGCGTCCCTTAGATCACCACTCACATGTCTGGAAGGGATGCCAGCATCGGAACGTCGCCCTGGGACGCCTCGCTCGCAGCCGTTCCTTTAGCTCCTCGCCCTGGAGCACTTATATGGGCCGGTCCCCACATGTACCTTGCCGACCAAGCCCTACAGGGCCTGTCGCCATTCACCCCTTTGGCTCCCGTTCGGCCAGCCTTGCTTCCGTCGACGTCATGCTGTCTTCATCAGTTGGTCGTCGGCAAGGGCCAAAGGGGGGGGATCGAGCAAGGCCAATAGGGCAGATGGGTTGGGGGCGCTATTTTTGTTGCTGCGTGTCATTCTAGACGAACCTCAATGAGGGTTAGGAAGGCTCCAAAAAAGACTCAAGACTGATTATAAAATTCCCAGCAATGGCTGGCATGGCGGCGGGTGAGGACTGGACTGGGCTGTAGCTTGGCTGGACGTGGCCGAGCTTACGGCTGTGATAGGTGGTGTGTCAGCGAAGAGGAGAAACGAGATGGCATGCCGTCCAAACCGGATAAGGCCTCGGAACAGAGCGCGGCTTCAGCGTGTATACTGCAGTAGCAAAGTAGGTATCTTTCTCCGGACTTCTCTCAACGGAATGCCCGTAACTCTCCGCAAAAGCGGGCAGCGTTTCTCACCCCAGAATAAAAAACACTTCGTTGGACAAAAACGGAGAGATATTCGTGGATCCCAGGCCATTATCCCAACGGTGACCCCACGCCGACAGCCCGGCGAGAAGCTGGTGGCCACCGAAGCGTCTTATTGGCCCTGGCGGTCCCAGAGACAAAAGGGACTAGGGCAGAGACGCTGAGAGGCCGTGGGATCGAGGGCTGCCACACGTCACCGCTGGGCGGTTGAAAGCGGCTTGCAACCAGTCAGTCGGTCTGGGCGGTGCTATTTTTATGCGCGTGTCTCACGATCATCGGTTCGCATCTATGCACATATGTATGTGCCTTGTAGATCTTGACTGTTTGATGCAATACAATGCATATTGACTCTCAGTTTGGTTTACAACGGTCAAATCATCAACTCGCTTCACCACACCCATCACAAACAGAGACATTCAAGACAAAGACAAAGACAAACCTCCTGCAAATGCCAAGATTCTTGCCGTTGAGGCGGTCAAGCAGACGTCGTCAGCTGGATCCTGGCAAAGGAGGCTCATCAAACAGCGGGACAAGGCCATGCAGAGAGCAGATGCAGCAGTCGCCACGCAATGACTCAATTAGGAAACTAAGGTATCTTGTACTTGGCGAGATTCGCTTCCCTTATGTGTATTTTTTCCTCCTCTTCTTTGTTGCCCTTTTTGTTTTCTTTTTTTTAATGCACCGTTTTACCTGTACCTCTCCCAGCTTCCTAACAATCTCCAGTTCTCTGCAACCCGATCAATGGTATCCAGCGCCCCTTTCACTCTCCCATCGGGGTCATCGTATTTATTACCCTCGAACTCGACGAAGAAAATGTATTGAAAGGGCGCCAATAGGCTAGGCCTGCTGTTAATGCTCGTAAGATTCAGGTCGTATGCCTTGAAGCCGCTCAAAACTTCTGCGAGAGCACCCGGGGAGGTGTGCGGCACGGTAAACGATATTAAAGTCCTGGTGCTGGCCTTTCCCACTGACTGGTTCACCAGACCCCAGTCTTTAGGAACCGGGGTATTCTTTCCAATGATGAGGAAGCGCGTGGTGTTGTCGTCGCGATCCTCAATGGACCTGGCCAGCATATCCAAGCCTTCCATGAGGTTGGCAGCAAGCTCGCTGGAGATGGCCGCCCAAGTGCCAGTTGTGTCTTGGCTCACAATCTCAGCGGCTTTGCTGGTCGAGCTGACGTCGAATATCTCGACGCCCTTGAGATATGTCGAGATGAAAGCGTTGCACTGGCCGAAAGCCTGGGGGTGAGAATAAAGCCTCTTGATGTGCCTCAGATTTGTGAAGGGTTTCGATTTTGGCTTTGACGGGCGAGGATCTGACAGAGTAGGAGTGCATGTTCCCGATCCGTCGCCGTGGTCGTCCAGGTCCAGCAGTGGCGACGGATTCTTGTGTCCGACCAAACAATGATGAACGTCGACAAAGATTTCTCCGTCGACTGTGATATCTTTGTACCGGCCATTGCGATCGGCTAGATTATCAAGCGTGAACACGACAGAGCCATTTGTAGAATTCTCAATGGGAACCACGCCGGCCTTGACCTCTCCAAATTGGACCTGGTCGAAGACGTCTAAGACGCAACATTATTAGCTGGCTAACATAATGTAGCGTTGGGGATTAATGTACCATCTATCGTAGCTGCAGGCCTCAGCTCCCAAGAGGCTTCTGGGAAAACTTGGCGGACTGCCTGGACAACGGATTTGCATGAGTCTTTGCCTCTATATTTTCAAAATGACTAATACAAGCATTCATTACCTGATGCGAATATGAGGCGATGGGGCCCAGAAAGCTAACCACAGGCTTCCCAGATGAAGCCATGCCGACTGTATAGAGCTGGCTGATTGCGTAAGAGCAAAGTGTGAAGCTAATTGATGCCTGGCTGTGAATATTGACGCTGATGTCCAGAGAAAACGCGGGTTTGTAGCTTGTGAGCTCCAAGCTCCAAGCTCCTAGCTCGTCCCTCAGTCGACGCTGCCGAAGATCGGATACACTGCTACCAGGGAAAGTGGGGGGAAGAATATGGCGGTATTTGCTAAATCGTGAGCGTATCGTATCACCAAATCTCGTATTGGCTACTGTCGCTGTCCAGAGTTCTGCGAGAAGTGAGAAAAAAAAGACGATAAAAACGTGACTGCTTCAGAGACGTCAAGCTTCTTTTGTGGTGCCTGACATAAGGATGACTGCGACATCTCAACAGGGCGCATTGGAGGGAAGTACCGCCTTAGCGGGATCCAGCGGTTTGCTCGGCAGATGCTGCTAGTGCGCAACTTGGCGCCATCGCGGGGTCTAAAAAGGGCGCCATCTACGAGCGCTGGAGCAGGCGATCTTTCAGCTGCTGCGATATCGCGTGAAGCTTACATAGAAAACTTTAGATGAACCGACAATTGCGGAGCCTGAGCAGCAAATCTCGGGTCTCACGGACTAGTCACGGGATCCCAGGCATTAGGACAGAGATGCGGACAAGATGCTGCTATTTTTACATGCTGCCGAATCAGCGAATCTTGCCGTGCAGGGTCGCCATTTCTTGCGCACAGCAGATCTATGTCCCACTTCCATTAATACAGTAGTCTTTATCTTGTCGCGTATCGTCCCTGCTGCTGTGTATTTAATCAACAAGGGCACCAGTCCGCAGTCACAGGTGATTCCTTGTGGTATAATTAAAGGGCGTGATGAACAAAGACAGAGCGACACGAGACACGTTGTCACGGCGGCGCAAAATGAGGGCGTCCGCCGTTTGGGGTTGATTGCTGGGCGAAATGAAGGTCGGCGGGAGCTGCTGCATGCAAACAGATTGAATGCTACGCAAACCCGCCTCGTCCTGCTTCGCCCGTGCGGAGCATTCCGGATATCGTCTCTACCCTTCCTTGTTGGGCAGTCTGGGCCTCTGGTGCATCGCATCACGCATCTGACTAGGGGGGCTTGCCGTGATTCGCATCGGCCCAGCCGTCTGCCACTGCTTGATTGGTGAGCTGTTTCGAGCGCCAGAGCCTGTCACCGTGAATGTGAAACATCATGCGCCGTGTCGAGGCATGCGGCGCTATTTAGCACTTGTGCAGTTGTGCCGATCTGAGTGGACGGCCGGCCACTTGGGTGGAAACACGCTGGGGAAGAGAGCACTGGGTATCGGAATCCCAGAGGCAGCGGTAGTCATTAATTCAGAAAACAAAGGCCGTGTTTGCATCTCCATATTTGCAGCAAACACTGCCAACTGCACGTACCGCAATTAGCAGCTTTGATACGTCGCCAGCAGCCGGCCGACTCTATTTTTGATTGATTGTGTGGGCTAGAGAGGAAAAAAAAAAGAAAAATTCTTACAGCCTTCTAGAAGCTAGGAGTCAAGCAAAGCCTGGGTATCCCTTACTTGTAATACGCCAACAGCCGATCAGTGAGCCCGCATGCGATGATCTCGAAAAAGAAAAAGGAAAAAAAGAAAAAATGAGTGCTAGTGCTATAGCAGGTACCTCATTCCACAAACATTGGTGTACTCGTACTAGCATCCGCAGTGGAAGAATACCTTGGTGATGAGATCAGAAAATCAGGCGGGTCTCCAGCAAAGTCGTCATTAACGTCCAAGCTCCCGCTAGGGTCTTCCTCTATTTTTATTTTTTTTCTTGTCTTCAAGATTCTTTCCTTTACGCGCCGGTTTCTCGTCTTGAGTTTATTCTACCAGCATCTTCCTTGTATTGAAAATAGCAAACCGCGGCCAATCTGACGCTTGTCTACCTAGTACCTAGTATGCCGATTTGTTTTGCTGTTTGTACTGAGGAGGGCACAGAGTACTTGATTGCATACAAACAACCAGCTCCCCGTATTACTGCGCAGCTGTGGCGGCCACTACCAGTGAACGGGCCATCAAAATGCGGTGGGTGCGATGAGACTTCGAAACGCCGCTCGTTTCACGTTTTGCAGGTGACGGGCCTATCACCGGCGCCAATCTCCACAGGGGTCGTGGGGCTAACGCACCGTAAAAGGGCCCCATATTGGGCGAACCCTGGAAATGGCTCGCGGAAATCGGAAGAGCGTACAGATTGATGCTGATGATGATGCCAGCAAAGACGGGGTTTTATCACGGCGCAGTGGGATTCAATTCCAAAAGCAGATACTTGTGCGAGCTGTGTATATTGGTATTACTGTAATTTACCGGACACCTTGCACCGCTTATATAGATGCGATGCGATGCGATGCGATGCGATGCGATGGGGATGGGGATGAGATTGAATGCCATGTTAGGTAGTAGTAGGTATGTATCTTTTCCCTGAGTATGGGCACCGATCCATCAACAGACAAGAGCCGGCTGTAAGTTGCTGCTAAATCAAAGCGGAAGCGCTCGTTGTAGCATCTCTATCTATATATCTGCTCCAGTACATTGTAAGCAGGCCAGATAAGGAAAGACGGCATCATCGTAATCCCATCTAAATTCCCATGTCGCCATCAATATCTTGACTCGGTATGGCCACCTCGGCACGACTTGACGCCCTGCCCATCTGCGGGAGCGGTTTTCTGTTTATTCGCTATGCTGGTGCAAACATCAAGTTATTCTAGTCCAGCAGCTCTAGAGGTGCCAGGCCTGTCCTTGCGGTGGCTGCTCTACACGACAAACACGCTGCCCATTCTTTGTGCCTGAAAAATACTAGTTTCTGTGCTCGTACCTGAGCCACTTGCTCTTAGCGCCAGGCCCCAGAAACATCGACCGCAAGCTGAGATAACGCCAGCCGGCACTTGGTGGTCGCTCCTTTCATTAGCAAGCCGCGAAGATCTTCAGGCGCAGCGCCAACCAGCGCATTAGAAACGCTCAGCTCCAGCCCAACGCTCGTCGCACTTTGTCGCAGGTTTCACTCTGCCGGGCCTGGGCGACTCTTCCTGCACTGCCCGCGGCTCCAAAACCTGCGCTTCTTCAGCGCACCTTTTTAGCGCATCGTGCTGATTTCCACGAGGTTACAGGGGGGAGGCCCGCCCGTAGCGTAGCGGCCAATCGCCACCAATCGCCCATCTGCCTACCGTAGGAGGAGAAGCGCACCCCCCGCCTCGCCTCCTTGCGCCACTATTTTCTCCTACACTTCGTGCTGGTCATCGTGGCTTGCTTTAAACTCTCCCGCTGGCTCCCCTTTTCGCTCTGTTTTTCCTTTCTCTTCGATCGTCGAGCGACTTCAGCAGCCGGGAGCCTCTGTCGTGACGAACCGCCGCAGCAGCCCGCGCACGAGGTGGCTTGCAGTTCTGGGCGTGAATTCGAAGGCGGACGAGAAATAGACGAAGATCACGGCGACGAAGACGAACTTGAAAGAACTGGCGGCGGAGAGACACCACGACATCGGACCTACAATCGCTTGCAGGTCCCATCCACCTTCAACACCATCTGTAGACGCAGCAGGCCGCGTTTGCAATCGAAATAACAACATAATTTATCTCCCCTTCGCACCAGGACCCCGACAAGCTCTTCATGATTAATAATTACCAACGCAAAATTATATAAAAAAGGCAAACAATCACATAAAAAGACACAGACGAGATGGCAATGCTCGCGAAAACCACGTTTCCCATTGGGGGTGCTCCTACCATGGTCACCACCGACTATTCGTCTGGACTACCGACTTCGAGAAGAATTCCCGCCGTGACTGGCAATTCCCATGGCGGCGGCGGCGGCGGCTATGCAAGCCCGACAGAATCGGACTACTCCGACTCTGAAGGCCCAGACTCAGTCAAGAACTGGGACGAAGATAGAGTGTGCGATTATCTTGCCAGCGTCAAGTGTGGAGAATACGAGAAGCTGTTTCGTAAGAATCACATCAATGGAGAGAACTTACTAGAGATGGACAAGGAAGTCCTCAAGGAGATGGGAATCGACAAGGTTGGCGACCGCGTGCGCCTCTTTCTCAGCATCAAGAAGCTTCGCACAAAAGCATATGCCAATCAGAAGAAGCGACATAGAGTGAGCTTTCCTTTCTTCTCTTTATTCTATCCCTCCTATCATCAGGTATGCTTTGGTAGCAGGAGGAAAATAACTAACGGTGGCTGCTTTAGGACTCCTTTGCTGGCCTAGATATCCTCCCTGTGCAGGCCTATGGCAGCTCTCCCAAGGTCTCAAGCGCACGATCCGCGCCCGTCAACAAGCGTTACTCACGACAGGTCGACATGTCTGGCGCCGGCGCCTCCGACCACGGAAGACCTACATCTCGGCCCGGCTCTCCTCAGCAAGTATCGGACGTGCGAACGAGACAGCAGCCCGAGCAATCTCAACAATATCTCCCTGGGAGAGGATATGTGGCCCACGGGAACTCAAGCAACCCGACCCCTGGTGCTTCCGGTGCCCGATTGATCCCCACTCACACAAGGAACCAGTCCAGCGTGGATGGCTCGCTTATGGCTACTTTGCCTCAGGGCCAACACATCATTCGTGTGATTTCAACTGGTGGCGTGACAAAGGTCGTCAAAATTGCCGAGTGCAACACATGTGAAGATGTCATGCGTGTCACTCTGCGCAAGTTTGGCCTCCGCGAAGACCATGAGCGAAACTACTGTTTCTGGGTCTTGGCCGGTATAGACGCCGACCCCAAGCAGTGCCGCCGCCTGGGCGACACAGAGCTATGGCGCATCATTCAGAATCAACGTAGGCCGGAGCGTAACCGCTTGATTCTCAGAAGGGTGCCGGCTGGAGAACCAGGCGAGGCAGAGCTGCAACGCGCCGCTCAAATTGCCATGGAGGAGGAGCAGCAGAAACACGCGCGGGCGCTGGAATCCGTAGACAAGAGGAGTCAGCTAAAAGTACAAAAGGTGCTGGGCGAGAGCTGGAATGAGAAGCTCCAGAATCCCCTATCGCCTGTTTCTTTTGCGGCGCGAGAGCGAAACACTGCCAACGCATACAGAGAACTGGACCGTTCTTCATCGCCCGATCGCAACCCTCTGAGAAAGGTAGGACTCCGTCAATTTGGCGGGCTCCGTCCACCGAGCGAGCTCATTGCCTCAGATCTTACCTCGTATTTCCCTGACCACGCCCGCGAGGATATTGATCGGACCGCCAGGCTATCTATGAGGAGATCGACCCGCTTGAGCAAGATCAATAGCCGGCTCAGCGTGGCGAGCAACTTGAGTTTTGCCTCGAGCATCCAGGATGCTCCTCCCATTCCCACCATTGCCGACTCTTGGCTGAGCGGAAACGCCCATGTGGCCAAGTTTCGCTCCCAAGGGCGAGCCCCTACCATATATAGCAGGGATTCGATTGCCTCATCGATGCTCGGGACTTTGCAAGAGGAGTCGTCGTCACCCGTGGAGCCAAACCGCAAGTCCTATGTGTCGTTTTCGGACGCAAGTGAGACTACTGGTCTCAGTGTTACGGACCCTGAAGGCAACACAACGAGCACGAGCTACTACGACGCAGATGGATCCACAGGTTCTGGCTCTTTCCAGGAGCTGCAGCAAGCGCTCAACGACGACGGCGATGAAGCTGATGAAGAGCTGGAGAGCTTTTTGGCTGGCGACTCGTGGGATGACAACAAGTGGATGAAGGGAGCCCTTATTGGCCAGGGATCATTCGGCAGTGTCTACCTGGCACTACATGCCGTGACGGGCGAACTCTTGGCTGTCAAGCAAGTTGATATGCCTGCTCCTGGCGACAACGGTCAAGCTGATAGCCGGAAGAAGAGCATGATTGAGGCTTTAAAGCGCGAAATCAGCCTTCTCCGAGAATTACGCCATCCCAACATTGTGCAATATCTGGGCTGCAGCTCCTCTACCGATAACCTCAACATTTTCCTCGAGTACGTTCCTGGTGGCTCGGTGCAGACCATGCTCAACTCGTATGGAGCCCTGCCAGAGCCCCTGGTTCGCAGTTTTGTGAGGCAGATTTTGACGGGCCTGTCGTACCTACACAACATGGACATTATTCATCGCGACATCAAGGGTGCCAACATCCTGGTCGACAACAAGGGCACAATCAAGATTTCCGATTTTGGCATCTCCAAGAAATTGGAGGCGTCCAATATTCTGAACGGTGCTGCTAACAACAAGCACCGGCCATCACTGCAGGGATCAGTGTTCTGGATGGCGCCCGAGGTGGTGAAGCAAACCTCATACACGCGCAAGGCTGACATTTGGTCTCTTGGATGCCTCGTTGTCGAGATGATGACTGGGTCGCACCCGTTCCCAGACTGCAGTCAGCTCCAGGCCATTTTCAGGATCGGCGGCGGGAAAGCAACTCCTACCATTCCAGAGCATGCTAGTGACGATGCGAAGACGTTCCTGAACCAGACCTTTGAGCTGGATCACAACCAGCGACCAAGTGCCGACGACTTGATGCTCAGCCCTTTCCTCGCTCAGATTACTTGAAGAGAAGAAGGTCACCTTTGTTAATTTCTTTTGCATTTCCTTTCGGTTTTGGCTCTTTCTCTTCTTCTTGAGATTTAATTTATGCGTCGCATTTTCTGTGGACCCAACAAGGCAGGCACCATTCCAGATGAACAAGTTACCAATAGACGCAATTGCGGTGGTTTTTTCCTTTTCTTTTTGCCCTTTTTTTTTTTATGGAGGAGGAGAACGAGGAGGATATTTATTCATTACATCATTTTCAGAGACGGGAAATTTGGATTGCTTTACAGCTATGGTAAAAAGAAAATTTGTTACGGAAATCTGCTATCAGGCAACTTGACAAGAAGGGAAAACTTTTAGGGATCTTGTTGCAAAGTAGAAGCCTCACGAGAGTTCGGAGGCAGCCTGCGGAGGGCAGGGCTGCGGTGGTAATGGCGGAGTATGGGAATAAGACGGAGGGGGCATTTAAAGAGTGTATTATATGAGACTCGGCATGAATTATGATTATTTGATACCTAAAGAGTAGCATTTGCCGTGCTGTGATGCGTTGTGTCTGTAACTTTTGCGAGTTGTATGAGTTGCTGAGATACGCACATCCCATGTCCCTGTACCTGGTCAATCGAAACCATCTCCAACACGCAAGCTGCGCTGCTCTGCGAAAAGAGCCGCAAGCCCGCAGAGAAGAGAAAAGAAAGCCCAGTAAAAGTACTGGGCTGTGGATTATTATTTCACGGCTGGCGGCCTGACTGCACGGCGCATGAAGGCATCCGGCCAAGGTGACATTCTGCTTTGCTGCCTGGAGGGAGACCACAGTCGGCTGACCAATGTACCCAGTACGCAAGGCTCTGTGTGTCATAGCTCCCCTCCCTCGGTTAAGACAAAGTGGAAAAATACCTGTTGTATCGAGGAAAGCGAAGGACGAAACAAAACTATTGATTCTCCCTGCGGTCCTCTCTGGTGCTCAGTATTATTTTTGTTTACATTTCGCTGGATTTGCCTTGCTCGGAGCGGCCGTTTGCGTGCTCAGCCCTGCATAATTCTACGCGACCCGATCCAATTGCTTCTTTGGGAAACCGTGCCAACGGCCTCCCGGGGGCGCAATCGCAAAGCGGTGGTGGCAGGTCTGATTTACTTTATAATTAATCTTTATTGGAAAAAAAGGTACAGGGCAGATTTGGGTGGCGCTAGGCAGTTGACGATCACACCATCTTTTCAATCAACCGGGCGTTTTTTGTTGTTGTTAACAAGTGGTATTTATTTACTTGAGTCAGCGCTGCCTTCGCTGCGGACGTGCATTACTCTCTGCATTGTCCTGCATTCTGGGGGATCCATCGATCAACTTACACTAAAGGTTCCACCAACAACTCATCACGCACACAGAGAGCAAAGAGGGGATAATCACGATGGAGTCTCAGAGCAGCAATAGCAGCCAGGATTCCCAAGACAGCACCCTTACTATTACAGACGAGAACAGAAGAGAGATTCTGTATTTTGCCTATGGAAGCAATTTGTCTACAGAGCAGATGCGGGAGAGATGCCCTTACTCGACAGCCGTTGGGTTGGGGAAGATGACGGGGTGGAAGTGGATCATTAACAGAAGGGGATATGCAAACATTGTGAAGCTGGGAGAAGAAGACGAAGACGCTGAAATGAGAGAAGAGGATGAAGAAGAAGACAGCGAAGAAGACAGCGAAGAAGAAGAAGAAGAAGAAGAAGAAGTCAAGGAGCAAAAGGGCAAAGGCGTAATGCAAACCAATGGCCAAGAAGTGAGCGAAGTATACGGCATGCTCTATCTCCTCCCGACAGAAGACGAAGAGCGCCTAGACAGATACGAGGGCGTTCCGTGGGCCTACGAAAAGGCCTATCTCGAAGCTGACTGGGTGAGCCACACACAGGCCATCAGCACAAACGGCGGGACCTTTGTCAGGGAGGAATTGACGCCGGTCAAGGTGCTGGTTTACATTGACCGCAAGCGCACCAGAGAGGGGAAGCCCAAGGAGGAATACGTGGGGAGGATGGAGAGGGGGGTTCGGGATGCGGTGGCGAATTGGGGGATGAGCGAGGAGTATGCGGAGCGGGTGATGAGGAGGTTTTGGGTGGATGGGTGATGAATAGGTTGGTGATGGTGTGGTGTTGCTGTTGCATTGTGTTGTTTTGGGTTGTTGGTGTTGCTGTTGCTGTTTGCTGAGCATTTCATTGCCATACTGGGAGTTGAATAGATTTGGAGCAAGAGTTTTGTTTTTTTCTTTTTTTTTTTTTCCAACTTGTATTAGAAGCGAATTTATAAGCCGTGTGCAAGCTGTATGCTAAGATGATGTACGATGAAGCTGCGTGTGATGCGGCTCAGTGTATTACTATGTCTCATATGCTTTTAATGGCTTCATCTGGGACTGTTCGCTTTTTTTTTTTTTAAGCTCATTATGGTATACTTGGATTACACATTTATAGTTCATAGATGTTGTCTTCAACACGCATTGGACTGCGTCTTCGCGGCATAAAACAGAATCGATTACATTATTAACTTGCGTCCCTAATCTCATTTATGGAAAAGCACATTAATCACACATCTTATCGTTTGGCTGATACTCTGGAGGCTTGTAATCTTGAGCGCATCATCCATTTCGACAATAGCCCTTTGCTAGCTGTCTATACATCGTGCCCGTAAAGGGCTGGAAAGATCAAGACTTTTCAATATTGTGCCAAGCCTTAGTTGCTCCTTGAGTTGCAGGAGGATGGTGATGTCAGGGTGGTGAGGCAAATAAAAAATGAAAAGCAGGTTGATCAATACCAGAGTAGGCCATTTTGGCTTGAGGCTATTAGCCAAAACTCGACGATATGTAAGTGAGGAGGTTTGTAGATGAGACGCGAAATGGCTACCGGCAGGGTGGTGACACCTTCAACGATATCTTCTCACGAGTTTGAGGGTAGCGTTTGAAGATATGTATCTTTGAACGCAAGCAGCTCTCGCTTTGTAGTATCTGATGATATACTAAATTCTCAAGTGTATTGGCCCTAATGTGAGCTTTTAAAACCACGTCTCGGACGAAATAAATACCTGCTTTAATATACTACTCAATCCGTGACATGATGGTGATTGACTGTTCAATCCACTCATAAAGTCATTAGACACTACATTCCTATATTCAAAGTTACACGTATCCCTTATTCCCATGCTACTCTGGTGCGCCCACCAGCTGCAGACACTGAACAGCTGTCTATGAGCAAGGCCAAACATTTGGCTTCACGGCGTCACGAAAACGGACCCGCACAATTTTTGTGTTCTCTACAAAGGGCACGCTTCAGCCGTTGCATGTAATATTCTCCAAATGCGTTTCTATCGTGCCCAATGAGCGTATTAACAAGTGATCTTCTTCCCTACATCGTCATATTCTACCCTGTACATCGCCATTTATGCCTCCCATACACCCGTCTCCTTAAATACATGTATTCATTTTCCAAAACAAACAATGTTGCTTGCTCTGGTACTTGTTAGCTTAGCTGCACTTGTAGCGACCCTTGTCTTCGCCTGAGCTTCAATTGTTCACTAACAAAGAAACGGTCAGGTTTTCGCCTCTATGAACAACTTTTGCACGCCAATGCAACAAGTCATATGGGTCGTTCAAGCCCACGTCTTAGGGGCTTCGATTTGTTGCTGTATCATGAGAAAGGATGCGCCACGGGAATCTCGCTTCTTAGCAGCGTAACCTACCAACGCATGAGATTATGACTGGAACTTTATAGACGATTGTAATTGGATTGGGATTGAACGTTCGCTAGCTTGGCCTACTTCTGCTTTCACACAGTAAAGACTTCACACATGGAAGATATCTCCCGTGCACAGAGAGGCCTTCAGCTATTGCAACGCGTTCGCCTGAAAAAGGTCAACTTCGCAGGTGAAGGGTACCTATGAAAGAGATCAAAGGGGACGGGAGGATTTCCAGAAACGAGGTGGCGTATATGGCTGGACCAAGGAGCAGGAGCCAGTGGAAGCTTACTCCAATGGCATGAGCGAAAGTTGGACTGGTAATGGCAAAGTAACAAATTTCACAATTACTTTGTCCCTTTTTAGCAATAAAAACATGTGAATCATGAAGTCTAAACATCGTTGGTGGCAGCCCAGTCCGTCAAGGATTAACTGGCATAGTAGCGTAGTATGCTGGCGGAGAATGAGGGTCGCATAAGCCACGTGTGCCCAGCCAACATACATGTATATTCCCAGCACTAAATAAGATGCGCAAATCTAATATGATTTATTTAAAAGAGATTGATGTATTAAAATAAAGTTGAGGAGAACTTGGATGCAGCATTGATAAGTTTGCTCAATTCAGCAAATATGGGCTCGTGTTTGGCCACTGGCTGCATCGAAGACAATCTCCATTTTTTATAGCCGCCCATCTTCCTCGGCCATCTCAGATCTACTGGACCCGGATTTTGTACCGGCGGCCAACTATCAATGTTACATTCAGTATCATACCACCCTGCTAGCCTTTGCATTCCACACTCCAAATGCACATTCATCTTCACCAATTTGTACAAATATATCTGACATACACTAAAACACACTCGTAAACCCCCCAAAGTCATCAATATCTCTAAAAATGCGCCGCCTCCCTGCCTGGTTCGTCCGCAGCGGCACCTCCACCGGCCTCCTCTTCCATCGCGCTTCTCTCCCTCCCATCCACGGCCAGTGGCAGCCCATCCTCGCTCCTGCAATGGGCTCTCCAGACCCGGTCTACGGTCGCCAGCTCAACGGCATGGGCTCCGGCATCTCCTCCACCTCCAAAGTCGTTGTCATTGGTCCTCCTCCGTCCGGCTCCCGCCCAGCCTCCGGCCATGGCTCCGAGGTGGGGCCGGGCGTGGACGCCGAATTCACGTTTGTCCAGGTCGGCATCCGAGACGGCTCTCTGGATCTCGCCGGCACATGCGGCAACATGTCGGCCATCGTCGGCCCTGCCGCCTGGGACATGGGCATCGTGCCGCC
Organism: Trichoderma asperellum; assembly: GCF_020647865.1. Lineage (NCBI taxonomy): Eukaryota > Fungi > Ascomycota > Sordariomycetes > Hypocreales > Hypocreaceae > Trichoderma > Trichoderma asperellum. The sequence continues at coordinate 2,725,490 of NC_089420.1, read as the reverse complement.
GTCTCGCATCCCGTCTCTCGTGTCCTACGACGAGGGCACTCACTCGCGCTGGGCAACTCTCCGCATCCTCAACACAAACACTTCCAAGATTGTCGTCTCTCGCTTCAAGCTCGAAGGCGACCCTCCCATGTACAACCCACAAGGGAACTACTCCATGGACGGCGTCCCCGGCACGCAATCCCCCATCACGCTCAGCTTCTTGGATCCCGCGGGTGCAAAGACAGGAAAGGCTTTGCCCACGGGGAATCCCATTGACGAATTAACACTTGCCGATGGAAGCACTGTCAAGGTCTCGCTAGTAGATGTCAGCAACCCTGGCGTCTTCATTACAACTTCAAGTCTCGGCCTCGACGATGCCACAGCCGCAAATCTCACCCCTGCCATAGTTGAAGCAGATGGCGCCCTCAAAACCCGCCTCGAAGAGATCCGCCGAGCCGGCGCCTCAGCAATGGGCCTCGATCCTAAGATTGAGAGTGTCCCCAAGGTCGTCATGTTATTGCCCCCCCGCGCCAGGAAGTCTTCCCAGATCGACATCCAGTGCCTCGCCATGTCCATGGGCCAGGCACACAAGGCCGCTCCCCTGACGTTATCGCTGTGTCTGGGTGCGGCATCGCAGCTTGACGGGACGATTGCCGCGGGGCTCATAGGTGGAGAGAAGAAGGATGTTATCAGGATTGGGCATCCGAGCGGCGTGGTGGACGTGGGTACGGCAGTGAGAAATGGCAAGATTGAAGAGGCGAAACTGCTACGGACGGCGCGAGTGTTGATGAAAGGAGATGTATTTTATTGAACATGGTGGGATATAAGATGTAACTCATATTATCAATATGTCTTAATTAGAAAGCGCAGCATTAAAGACTTAACAGCCTCGGCTATTTTCCATCTCTTTAACAAGTGTAGATGGCGCAGCGTTATTGGCATATCAACATAAAATTCTGATCTGCAGTATCACGACAAGCATATATATCTGGGTATCTAAGCGATGCTAGGAGGTTATGTCAGTAAATTTTAATTATATGAAAGATGTCAATCACAGATATCACATTTCAGCCCTCTGGGAAGGAACTATTACCATCTAGATGATAAATACTCGTCAATGAACTACGACGGGTTTCAATGAGTCAGGGTGAGCACGAAAGAGTCTCCGCTCATGCTTCCGAAAACGAGACTTTGATTCCAAATCAGTTGCGTCTCAAGACAAAAACTTGTATAAGTTCATTTGCTAATATTTCAATTCACGGTGGGCTGTATAACGTAACTTACAGTCAAGCTGGTGTTCCAGCGACGCAACAAGCGTGATGACGATATCATCCCCCGAGATCAACAGATAGTGCCCCCAAGGCAGAGGAGCCAACACCAAAGCTCCCCCACGAGATTGGCCAATGCAATAGAAATCCGGGGCTAGATGCCGTACGATGGGGTTTCTAGAGTGTTCTCCTGAGAATGGCGGCTCGCACTGCCGGGAAATTGTTTCCTCATCAAATTACCTATTGTGGCCAAGATGAAGAAGATCCAATAAGCGCCAGGGGAGGTGGATCTAAGGACGATCCAAGATCGATGCCATATATCGCTTTAGTGCGAAGATAGAGTCGCGAGATTCACGCTGATGTTAAAAGCTGCCGAGCGCATGCACCTGCTTGGGAGGGCTGGCCGCGAGAATGCGTGAAAACGAATTCCGTCTTGCAGCACTGCACATTGCATCGACAGACAGCAAATCTAACTGATTCACTCTCGACTTTATCTACTAATTACACACGCGTAGATCGCAAGAAGGTTTAACTATTTACCGAAGCTTTGAATCGAGTATAAGATGGCCAGGGCGATCGACCTAATCTATCGATCTTCAAGACTTCACCTTCTACGACGCTCAACACACATCACAACCAAGCGCGGCCTCTATATCCGCGCTTTCAGCACTTAAAATTCCGCACAATAGCACAAAATACGTGGCCGAGAGAACAAGATGACAACCCAGCAACAGCGACAGAAGGATCTTGAGGAGCTTGAGCAGCTGAACCTGAAATACCTAAACAGCGACCAAAATTCCGATGTTGCAACTTATGACACGTTCCTTGATCCGAATTTTACGGCTAGCCTTCAAGACACGAAACTGTACTCTCGAGAGGAATTTCTCGATATGATCTCGAAGCCGCGGCCGTTCACTGAGCTGTCGTGCCACGACGTCAACATTGGCTTGTTTGGCGACGGGAGCGTAGCGCTGGTCAGGGCGAAAATGAGCTTCCGCAATCTAGAGGGCAAGGTGTGCTACGGAAGATACACGGACGAATACCAGCGTCAGAATGGAAAATGGGTCTGCATAGGGGCTAATGTCATCTGCAACGAGAACTAAGTATATAGATGCGAAGCCTGTGCGTAATGAGAGAAATAGGCAAATAGAATCGTGGGAGCATTCAAACAGTGCCTGGTTCAGCTTTACTCCAATGTTTTGGTAGGAGTATTATCATACAGCATAGAATCAACAACCACTGTTGCTATTCATCTTTATTCTATGAATTAAAAATTATTCAAAAATTAGTTTTCATCAATGCAAGGAAGTACAAGCCGAGATATCAATTCTTCTTCCCATGGCATGACACCACGCCTCAAACTTCCATTTCGCAATCATACCCGTACTTTCCACTGCAGTTTTCCAAATATCATACGTTTCTATAGTAGCCCTCGCTATCCATGTCGTCTGTGACATAAACAATGCCCCCATGATTCTATCTTCTTTTTGCTCACTTGATTTCCTGTCAAGGTCCATGACTTGGATAGCCAATTTCTGGCTCTCGATTTCCATGCCAGAAAACCGGGCTGGTGCCAATGCGAACAGCAGTCGCAACTTCATTAAACGGCATAAAGTCAAGGTTCCCTCAATCTCTAGCGGATTTACCCGCAAGGAATGTCCGTTGGAGTCTGGCATGATCTCTGTTCCGGTGAGTCCAACTTGGCTATCTGCAGCAGCAAGCCGTTTTTGGAAAAGATCCGTCACGCCTAATAAGCTCTCGTTGTGGCTCATTATATCGCTGATGAGAGTATTGTAGTCTTCAGGCGATGGGGGCTCCGTCGCTGTGATAATATCAGTTGCTGATTTAAAATGGTTTGGGCCTCGGACAAGATGTGTTCATAGGCAAATTATAATATCGCGGTAATTAGAGAAATACTCGTCACAAAGAATAGCGTTGCAAATAACCGCCTTCCAAGGTTCATCCGTGAGGAAACAATTTCGATTATGAAGAATCGCTTCCGTAATCTAAAGAAATGACCTGTTCAGCAATCATAATGAAATGATTTATTCAACTCTATCCACTTTTGAGGGATGAAGAAGACGGGCATTTAAAATGGATTCTTGCTATAGGACCAATCTGAGCTGCGAGTATAGCCAAATCAAAGTCTGTTTTGAAATTCCGAGCACCGCGCTGCTCAATCAGCCTTGAGGCACCCGCAGCGTGGCACAACCATGATTGAAGGCTGGCGTTACTGATCAACTATAAGAAGTAAGCAAATGCGCGTAAGAGCCGAGGTTGTAGCATTATCTCTACATCAAATAATCCCAATAACTGTATTGCACATAATGTCTCAGAGCTCATCCACTGGCTTCTATCGTCCAAGTCATGCTGAATACACTCAAGAAGCCTGGTGTGTTGCCGCAACACAATAGTTTGAGCTGAGGTGCTCTCAATTTTCGTTATCATTTGTTGAAGCTTCGCCATAATACAGTCCACAGCGAGGCTTAAACTAAGGGCCTGGCCATAGCGTGGAAAGACGAATGACAAAAAACTTTTAGCTCCCTGGAACGGATGGAGACAAAGCTTGAATGATGTTTGAAGGCTTTTTGGTGAAGAAGGAGAGGGTAGTGGCACCTAGTCGAAGCCCAGTGAAGGGTGCTAGGTTTAACATTGAGAAGAATTCGGTTACAAGGAGATTAGAGTAGGAGGATGACAATGGTGGCTGAATTGTCTGATGATGTTCAGTCCTCAACATTCGTGACCGCGGCCTACCCTTCTGACAACAGTTGCGTGGCTTGATGCCATTTCTTGCTGTAGAAGAATTAGACATGAAGGGGGTAGCTGGAAGACACGGTCCCGAGTTGCAATTACTTTCCGTCGCCCTTTTCTTCTTTGTTTCTGCAACATTTCGCATGGCTCTCCGTCGGATTAGCTCACGTTGCTTTGAATCATGCGGCAGATTTGCTCCATGATATGGAACAAAAGCAAACCTTGTATCGTCAATAGTTCCTTCCATCCGGCTTTAGAGACTCTGAAGCTGCTGTTGCTCTTGAAAATGATGGGCTTAGTCAAGGTCAAGAATTGGTAACAAAGTACCATTAGGTGCCTAGTAGTATAGACAGGTTTGCTGTTATACACAAACTTATTGTATCCCATATTCGATATGAGTGAATGACTCGAAACCCAGAGAGCCGACGAGCTAGAGAACTTGCTGCGTTGCCTGGCGTGGAGCTGTTCAAAGGCTCATTTGCCAACGAAGTTGATCTTACGAATGGATTCAAGGGCTGCGATGGTGCTGTAAGCTTTCTACAATACATCATGTCTATGTAAAAATCTACTCATCTTGATTGCACAACTAATGAGGTTCTGCCATTCCACCAATAGTACGTCAACATTGACGGTTTCAATTGCGGCGAAAAAGCGGAAATCTTCTGGGGCATGCGTGCTTATGAAATAGCCCTAGATGCTGGTATAAAATTTTATGTCTGGGGAAACCTTGACTACACTTTGAAAAAGGCCAACTGGGATCCCAAATTCCGCTGTGGACACTACGATGGCAAGGGCAGAGTTGGGGGTGAGTTGACGGTATAGGTCAAAGAGGTCAAAATTGCTAATAAATTCTATTAGAATGGATCTTGCAGCAACAGACCTCAAAGATGGGTGTTGCTCTTTTAACAACTGGGTATATGAATTCCCATAATGCCAAAGCTGGTATATTCTATATTCTAACGCGAGTTGGCTGCAGTCCGTACATTGACATGACTCTTGCACCTCTTACAATCATGACCCCGAGAGTCATTGAAGGTGTTGTGACGTGGGCAGTTCCATTGGGTAAGTATTATATACCCTACTTTGCCCATTGTTTCTAAAAGAAGAAAAACACGCACAGGTCTCGGAGAAGTTGCCCACGTAGCTCTTTCGGATTGCGGCATTTACGCTCGATGGATATTCGATAACCCAGGCCGCGCCAATGGCCTTGACCTCGAAGTAGCCATTTCTCACATCTCATACAAAGAGTTGGCTGCAGCCTTCACAAAGGTGACCGGAAGACCAGCGCAATACATTGACGTACCCTTTGGAAAGTATTTCCAGGATTTTGCATCGCTTGGCTCGGTGGGATCTATTTTGAGGATCCCCAATATGAGTATTTGGACAAAACTCAAATTTGGCCTCCAATTTTCTACCTCAAGGCCCTCTGCATATAATAGCGACCCCACCGACCCAAGTGTAATGACTTTTGAACAGAACTTTACTGGCTTCTGGCACATTTGGAGAGAAACTCAAGGCAACAATGGTGTTATTACAATAAATTACAAACTTCTTGACGAAATTCACCCTAATCGGATCAGGAGCGCAGAAGAGTGGTTTAGGAAAGAGGCAGAACGGGGGGATTTGTGGGAGAGAGTACATAATATGGCTCCAATTTTGAAATGGAGTGAAGATGGTGCTGCCGGTAGTTTGTAATTACAGTTTATTTTCTACCATCTACTTTATCGTTACTATTCATATCGTACTCTCAACGTATCCTCATGATTCAATGGGGCAGTCATCGATATTCTTTTGCCACATGAGCTTTACATATGGCAGCAAAAAGTCTAACACACAATCAGCAAATATCACAACAGAAAATGGGTTCATAAGAATGCACCTTGTGAGCTAAAGTTACAGTCAATGTAGCATTCTACCATGGCAGCAGTGTAATTGGCGCCAAGATAGGTCAAGATGGACTTCTGGAGACTGTAGCAGAGAAGCATTAGTTGTCAGTTATACTACGGTTAGAATTTGTCCATGACCAGCTTACAAGTCGTAAAAGATCAGATCCACAAACTCAGGGTCTTTGCCCTTGGGCCAGTTTGCCTGAGCCTGCCAGTACCTGGGCAACTGATAATCTGGGATCTTGGTGTGTGTCGTATCATCGCCGTCAGTGCCCCAGTCGTCTGTAGTGACGTAGCCTGAAGTGACGGCCTCCTGGCGGTGAACAACCCCGTGGTTTTGTCGCATTTCGCGTCGAGTCAAATAGCCCAGAGAGGGGTCGGTACAGGAGTCGCGGAGGTTGGGCATAGTGGCGAGATCATCATCACGCATGGCGAGGGAGGGTTTGTTGAGTCTAAAGCAAGTATTTGAAAGGTCTGGTTAGTTAAGACATGTCTTGAGAGCATCAGCGACAAACCGGGTCAACTCACCTTGGCAGAACGGTCTTGGCCAAAGCATAAGGCACATCAGGTATGTAAAAGAAGATGTCTCGGTAATAGGAAACGATAAAATTGTCATCGTATGTAAACGGCCCCTTGTGAATATCGAAGCGGACTCCCTTCGTATTGCCAATGATAATACGGGACTTGTGCTCGCGCGCTTTGTTGACAACAATGGTAGAAACAGCGGGCACAATGACGCCGGGAAAGATGTTGGACGGGTCATCAAAAGCCACACAGGAGATGCACCACATCTGAGGCGCACAGCCGAATACTTGGCCCAGCTTGAGCTCTTGACGCACTTTTGTGATTTCGCCAGTGGTGCGCAGACCAGCGGCTTGGTCAAAGGTCTTATCCGTCTGCTTGGTATGGTAGATGAACGTCTGCCGATTCCAATCAAGATACCGGCGGGAATACACAAAGGGAGACTTCGCGCCTGGCCGTGCTGGTCTGGTCGGATTGGCCACGCCTTTTGGATTCTCAGGACCTGAAAAGCCGCTGTTGGAGGAGCTGAAACCGCTCATTGATAGCCACCCCAGCGTCTCGCAGTAGCGGCCAGACTCAAGCGCCACGGAGCTATCGTCGTAGACAGCAAAATCGCGAACATGGGAGTGGCCGCCGAGGATCTGAATAGGAGTGGCGGGATGATGCTTGCGGATCTCGTTGAAGACAACCTTGAAAGTAGTTTGCGGATCTTTTTGACTCACAGGGTTATGGCCAAGGAGAATAAAGACGTCAATAGGCTCGCTGGTTGCAAGAGCTTGAGTGAACCACGGCTCTTTGATCATGTCCTGCGCTTTAATCACCTGCGAGGCATTGGAGTTGCCACTGAAATCGAACAAAACGCCAAAGGCCATGACGCGGAGCCCCTTTTCGGTCTTGAAATAGCGGTGCGTGGCGCCAACGTACTCGTATTTCCCAGAGGTCCTGTTTAGGACCTTGACGTTGGAGGTGACATATCGCTCGCCCCATTTCTTTGCCCAGACGTTGAACATTTCATAAGATACCTCAGACATGTACAATTCGTGGTTACCAATGGTTAGCAGGTCGTATTCAATCTCGTTGAAGATGGGCATCGACTTGGTGCCATCAACTTTAGTGACATCTGAAAGGCCGTTGCCATCGTGGAGATCGCCCGTATCGACCAGCAGCAGGTCAACGTCCATGTCACGAGCCGACTGCTTCATGCGACGCGAAAAGGTGGCAAAGTCACCCCAGTCGGCGCCATAGTTTTGCTCTTTCAGATGGCCCTCAAGCCAGCCATGCGAATCAGTCTGGGATAATGGAGTGTATGAGCAACTGAAGTGTATGTAAGGATAAAGGGGTAGAGACTCTTGATTTCTCAACGTCCCAATCATGGCATACCGTGTGGAGAAAGTTGAGCTGCCCCCATTCAAGAGGCGCTTTGGGGCCATATCTAGCGTTTGGAGCCCCAGGTTGAATGCGCTTGACATGGCGAACATGTTCAACCGTGTTCGTCGGGCCATAGCACGAATTGTCGCTCCCGCAAGCCAGCACCGCGGGAAGCAAAGCCACGAGCCCGCTGGTGACGGTGAGAGTCTTCATTTTGCTCAATAAGAAGAAATTGATGGATGATGTAGATAAATGAAGGCTACCAGGCAGGTTGGCAGATTTAAATACATGCACGGATAGAATTAGCGACCCGCCCTCGTTCCATCGCAAACCAAGAGTCTGTTCAACCACATCCGGACTCTGCACGCCAAGTCCCTCCCGCCAGCCACAGGTCTGGGACATCTCGAGTCCAGCCAGCCACAATCCCGAGATGCAGACACCAAAAAGGAAAAGAATTCCTCCTATTTGGATTCCCTGGTTTATATTACCTCATGCTCTCCGATAACTGTCTTACTCGGCTCTGTTCATCCTTTCCAGAAGCAGCAATAACGAAGAGACATTCTCATTTATCCCACTCTAGGACCTCTTGAAATATTACGTGTACGTTGAATAAGTAGCAGTAATATCGTATGCAAGGGTTATGTTGTTGGCAGGAGTGTAGCATGCAAGGTGGATAATAGATGCCAGCATTATCATTGCTAGCAGATTTAGACATTCGCTGCCAGCCGATCCGAGCTACCATGTTCCTGCTTTGCCTATATATACGCTATAGAGAAGCATCTGGACACGCATATGAGGGAAAATTGCTCTATGTAGCGGTTACTGTGCCGTGTTCCTCGACGGGTTTGCGAGAGGGTTCAGCCAGCCACGGGACATCTTGATTGCAGTTAACCTATACCAGCCTCTGAAAAAATGACGTTTTCTGTATCTTAGGATTTCGATGTATTCCCTTAATTTTTTTCTCTTTCTTCCATCATAATTATGTTTTTTAACAGACACGGCGTATGTACCATATACCACTGAGGGACTTATGCAATATTACGTAGAGCTCTTGTGCTGATGTTATCACAACCCTGAGACGAGACCCATACCGTGAACCTCCAGTAACATCAATTAGCAATAGATGCGACAAAAATTCTACAAGCAATCGATCACTTTAAAAATATCCAAATCATTCTTGTTTAAAATCACTAAACAGCTACCTACCCTACATCACACCTTGCAGATGTTCAACATCTCTATAAAAGTAATACACGCTACGTACTATATAATCACAATCACGCCCGCCAAAGCTCCACAAATTCCAAGCTTCAACCTCGCTCCTTAACCCTCAGGTCAAATTCAATCAAACTGCCAATGGAGCAGCCCGCGCATCCATACTACCCTCTTGGTGTCTCCATCTCCAACTACATCCCAAATGACCGTCCACTCATCCACTCGCTTCCTGCCTTTGGAGCTCTCATCGGCGCTGTGATAGTTTCGGCCGTCTTCCTCTCCGGCTCCGGCACCCGGCGCCATGTCCGGCCCATTGATCGGTTTGCGGCTTTATGGTTTGCTCTGTGTAAGTGGTTAATCTATATATATATATATATATAGGTATATGACAATTTTTTTGCATGATGCTAATTTTTCCTTAGGTGGCTTTTTGCATGTAGCTTTTGAAGGTTCGTATCATTTCTTTTTGCTCCGAATATATACACTGCTATTCTTTTCAACATATCTCTATTCAGAGCAATCTCTAATTTCACGACGAATCTAAGGATACTACATCTACCACCGTAACGACATTTCCGGCATGAACACCCTGTTCGCTCAGCTTTGGAAAGAGTACGCCCTCTCCGACTCACGCTACCTCACCTCCGACGTCTTCACCGTCTGCGTAGAAACTATTACCGTTGTTCGTTCCCCCATCTAACAACTTTCAGATAAATTTCAGTATCATCAGCTAACGTAGCTATACGCTTCAATTTCCTCAGTTTGCATGGGGCCCTCTCAGTCTCCTCACAGTCCTCTGTATCCGCACCAACCATCCGTCAAGACATGTCTTCCAGGTCATCGTCTGCGTCGCTCACCTCTATGGAGTAGCCCTCTACTACGCCACCAACTGGGCCGAGCAACGTTTTCACAGCGTGTCCTACAGTCGACCTGAATTTCTCTATTTCTGGGTCTATTATGTCGGTTTCAACGCCCCGTGGGCCGTTGTCCCTTTCCGTGAGTCTCTCCAGTGGAAGTCTTCCGTTCCTTTGCACATATCCAGGTCAAAAAAACCTGAGAAACTAATGATTTCTTGCCATAGTGCTACTGGCCGACAGCTACAGTCGAATAGTGAAGGCATTTCGAGCGCTGCATGAAAAGGAAGCTCAGCAGAAGAGGGAGTGACGAGGTGCAAGTTGCTGCGCGTTCCTCTAGAGATACATGCTCCTGTGTATATGTAATTTCTTACGTCCCTTTGAGTAGATACTTTGTATATGTACGCCTTGGCAATGCTTCAAGTACGAAGCACATAGAAAGCGTCATTTGTGTCACATATATCTCGTATTTCCTTTGCTCCCCTGTAGCGTGGCGTTTAATTTCTGCCAGTCTTCATCCACTCATAGAGCATTTACTCGTGAACATCCGCCCAGCTTGAGGCAGCGAGCATTAGGCTCGCCTTTCAGCTTAGGGCCTCCATGTACTCATTTGACCTATCCCTGACCACGTTCGTGGTTATCGTATGATGAAGTATAGCCCCAACTACGGTATTACTTGGGTATCCCAGCCTCCAATCCCAGTAAGTAAACTCCCTTGCGTGCATCTTTCAGCCTCAAATAAGCTTCTTCCCCTTTCCAAATTGACGCCAGGCATTTATGCATAGCGGTAATTAAAACAAACAGCTGCTGAGTTGCAAAGGGCAAGTGGCCCGACAGCTACATCAACCGAAAGTGTCACTTTGTTCCCCCGCTGATCATACTCCCGGGCTAAAAGTGGTCTGCGAGTTTTCATGTATGATACACTCATAAACGGTTTCTTTGCTTATATACAAAGGAATTACCCATAGAGAAAAGGGTATTAGTACGCATTCTTGGCTGGCTGAAAGGCTCGTCTCGGCACATCCGTTCCTCTTAATCGCAATTGCCAGCTCCACGGTGATGCTGATCACTGTCGAGTCTAGACCTAAGATTTGTTTGTGTAGCATTCACATGCAGCTGAGGTTACATTCGCATGCTTGACGCCTATCTAGATTAACGCCTCGGACATAGCCGAATGTGTCATAATTCTACTAACAGACGCCTCTTAAATGTTATCTAAGTAATAGACAATGCTTACTCATGTCATACATGTGCTGTAAACAAGGAAGTAGCTTCTCCTTGTGGTAGTAATGCAAGGATTGAAGAGGCATCCCATAGAATACATTGACAGGATATTATAAATTATGTGGCGTCTCAAGCAAGCTAGAGCATTTCCCGTAGCGTACCACCATCTGCAATCTCTGTCTCTCCTTGCGCTTATAGCCCGCCACGGTCGTACAAGATCGTCCCGTATGGAGCTGGACAAGTTAACATGCACCAAGAGTGATGATTCACACCGATATGAGTGCTGAGTATTACGGGCTATGGTGTAAACGGCTTGCTTCCTCCTGAGTCTAGGCCAGCGCAAAATTATGCAGAGAGACGCATGCAGCTGTATAACAAAGCAGACCGTATCCTCGTGCATGAGTTGGTTGTTTCCTCCATCACCGCAGTCTTGCAGCTTGCTCGAGTTGTGTCAAGCCATATTCACTTCTTGTAGGACAAGAGGTGAAGCATAACGTATGTGCAGTGAGAGCAATTTATGCATTCTTAATCATGAGTTTTGATAGGAAGGGTTAGGTAATCTTGTTTACGTAGATACACACTTCTATTTGCAAACTACAAATGATATACACATATTCATAAGCCGATTCAAATAAATTCAAAGCAGGTTATAAATAGTCCACTGCACTACGACTAAACAATAAACCGGGCTTCCTCAACGCCACGCCCGATACCAATAGCAATCTCACCAGAAGTGCCTGGACAGCCATCGAGAACATGAAGGTAGAGCGCATATATTTCAACCAACAACTGTCTGTCACAGTTTTACATGTCCCCAACATAAAACAATCACTGTCCTCTGCCCCTTATACGCTCTAACAAGTGCCATCTCTTCTATCTAGACAAAGCGCAAAGTAAAAGGAAACGCCATTGGCCCTCTCAACACAACCCAGCAAGTAAAGCCGTCAATGTAATCCCTTCCCTCACACTCACCCCTAGCTAGCAGCCTCAGCCTCGGCAACACCAGCAGTAGCAGCCGCAGCAGCATCAGCCGCAGCTTTAGAAGCCTCAGCAGCCTTGGCCGTGACCGCCGCAGTAGGACTCAGAGCAGCCCTATCAAGCCCCGGAATATACTCTCCATTCCACAACAGCTCAATCTGAAGCTTCACCGGCCTCTCCGCCTGGACACTCTCCGCCATAGCCTCCAAGTCATCCCCAAACTGCGGCCCAAGGATCGCCACAGCGTCGCCGACGCGCATCCCCTTGACCAGCACATTGTACTTTGTGGCGTTTCCAGGGGTAAACATGATGGCGGGCATCTTGCTCGCGTTGGCCTCGCCAAAGAGCGCCCTGCCGTGCATGCGCATCAGGTACCGCACGCGGCTCTCGACCGCCTTGACGCTGAGCTGGCACTCGTCCGCAACGACGGCCTCGCCGCAGCCGCTCAGATGGATGTACAGGACGATGCCGTGGCGCTGCTTGTTCGGGGCCATGCGCCTGGCAGCGGCCTGTGAGTGCATCCGCTCCATGAGCGCCTCCTTGTACGACTTTGAAGCCTCCTCCCTCGGCGATATGGGGGCAGCGGCGGCGGAAGCAGCGCCCTGGGCAGAGGACTCGGCAGCAGCAGATGGAGCCGCTTTGGCCTCTCTGGCCGTCGTGCCGGTGACCTGGATGTCCTGGTCGGCGATGGTCCGCGGCCGATTGTGCCAGGAGTCGCCTGCAGAGTGCGGATGCCCCGATTCGGCGGGCTCTGGCAAGAGAGTATACGTAGGACGGAAGTCTTTAACGCCCGCAGGAATGAGATCCGGCCGTTTGGCGTAGAATTCATCGAGCTTCTTCCGGTTCAGCTCGTTCACCCAGCGAATGTCGGCAGCAAGCATCCGCGGAGGGTCGCCATTGTTCGGGCCCATCATGCGCCGCGCATTGTCGAACGCCGCCTGCCAGACAGGATCCTCAGGGGCCTTCTCGGCAGCCTTGCCGTCCTTGTTGTCGTCGTTTCTGCCCGTGGCAAAATTGGCCACCGAGGTCGCAATCTCAATCTGGAGCTCCTCGCGCCTGCCCAGGGTGGAATTGTCCTTTGTGGGATCACACGCGAACTCGGCAAGCAGCTGGCCAGATTGGTAGTGGGCTTGCTTGAGGGCATTGGTGAGGCCTTGGCCAGATTCAGCAATGGCAACTGTGCGGACGCCGTCCTCGGTCTTGAGGACGGTGATTTGCCAAGTGTCGGGGGGCGTGACCTGGGATAGGATCTCAATGGGGACGTCTCTGCCATAGAGGAATTGAAGGTTGGCTAAGGGAGAATAAGAACAGTCAGTAGCCCGTATGGCTTTGCGGTGTTGGAGGAAGAAATTCAGGAGAGTTGTCAACCCACTCTTGATCAATTCGATGTAATTGGTGCCTCCATGATGCAAAAGAGCAGCCACCTCAGGAGTCTCAAGAGGAGCACCGAGCTGCATGATGAAAGATAGCAGAAGAAACAGAACAAGGACGAAAGCAAACAAGGATATGAGTCGACCAAAAGTCTGAAGATGGTTTGCTGAACGGAAACTCGACAAGTAAACGAGTGCCTGGTCTGCAGCGGTAGAGAAGTAAGAAAGCTTCAACACCTCGACGGGAAACATCATGAGTTATATATACCCGAGGAAAGCCCTCCCAGCTCTGGTATACTTTCTGTAATTCACCTATCATAATCTACGTCCTCCGCATATCTTTATTGCGCTCAACTTTCCATCTCTCAACTTCCATCCACTTCCGTACTCCCAACCCCCTTACACGAGCGTTCCATGCAGCCTAGTCTGCCACTTTGTAGCAAACAAACATGATCCTTACCAATGCCCTCGTGCTACGACAGCAAGCCACTGCGGAGAAAAGTCACATCAAAATATGTAGTGCGTGAGCACAAAAAAGAAAGTAAAAAGCGAAACCACTCCGTCCGCTGCTGTCTCCTTGCCCCCCTTGCTCACCGAAAAAAAAAAAAAAAGCATCAAGGAGGAGAGTAACACGAAAGAGGAAAATAAAATAAAACAAAATAAAATAAAATAAAACAATATGAAATAAAGCAAGGTGAAATGAAATAGAATATTGCCCAAACAGTCAAATCAAGCACATATTTCCTGGCCGCAAATCAGAGCCATCAACCCGGAAATCGAATGCCCAGGCTGAGACAAGCATCGACCAGGGGCAGCATCGAATCCGGGAAGTAGACACTGAGGACCTGCATTATTAGCATTGCCAACTACTGCATCTTCTTTAGTTTTTTTTTTTTTTCTTTGCTCCTCAAGGCAGTCGTATGTATGTATGCCTACGTTGACAGAGTACAAGGCATCCATCAGCAAAATCAGGCCACGTCCCCAAGTCGCAAGCAAATCACAACCCTGGTCCTCACCAAAATATCAATAGCAGCCTCTTTTGTCCAGCCCTTCAAGGTCACTTCAACAAGAGATACTCATCATGTTGATACCTAAGGTTTGATCTCGCTTTCTGAACCCCCCCTTAGACCCAAGTAGCTGTACCCAGTTCGTCCGTCTCACAGGGCTTCACAATGCGAGATACTCACACCTCGACCAGCGGCGTACGTCATGCAGGACCGTAGTACATGTGTCTTGTCACTCATGAGCCTCAAGCCACAGCTGATCAGTCCCCTCAAACGTTCCGATAACCTGGTCATTAATGAAACACCTCCAGCTGTCATCTGAACCTATCAAGATCCCCCCCCGCAGACTGAGAGCAGCTCAAATCAGTCGCGCTGCTTTTAATCGTAACTCAAGGCTGCACCTAGGCAGTCAATTTCATTTCACGCATAGCCAGCTTCATGCCTGAAAGATCCTAGAACACAGATTGGATAAAATCAACGAGGAGAAAAGAAAACAAAGGAGCAGAAAGAGCCGGTGCTCAACCACCGATCCTCTCAGACGTGTCATTGCAATGTGAACTTATTGGTCCGCTGCGTCTCGTCGACCGCTGTTTGCCTCCGTTGTGGCGTCCGGCTCATTGGCTCTCCGAGACCCAGACCCGGCATGAAATGGTTGGTGGTGGTGGTGATGGAGACATATCAACAGGGGCATGCTCCTGTGTAACCTGTCCAAGAGTCTAGAACAGAGCAGCCGGCCTTGAGAAGCCCAGCTTACGGTCTCATGAGTACTTATACAAAGTAGTGGTGTGAATCAAGGCCATTCGGTTGTGTCACAATGTAGTTTGAGCCCGGAAAGACGATCCCGGATTGGACATGCTAAGGCAGATCAAAGAGTAACAAGTCCTATTTCATACACCCAGAAAAAAAAATATGCATTGGTTCCAGTCTTCATTCGTTCGCCGTGTAAAATAAAATAATCCATTACCTCAAGCAAGCTCATTACAAACATATCCTATATGACAGTAGCCGTTCCTCCCCCTTCTTCCTCAGGCAAGTAGTACCAGCAACATCATTTTTTTCATACTCCCGGCCTCGATCAAGCAAGCCGGGGGTTTACATGCTCGCCTGGAGACGTTCCAGCCGTGATGTCACAGCTTCAACCAGCGCAGATTCTCTGGACAGCAGACCTTGTACTTGCTGCAGCTTGCTGCGTCGTATGTCTTGTGGGATTCGGAGATCCACGCTCGTTGATGCTGGGGACTCGGGCCCGCTGGTATTCTTCTGCGCCTCGGCCTCGGCCACCAGCTCCGCCTGCAACCTCTTGACCTCCTCCAATCGCTTCCATACCTGCTTCGCCTGGTTGCGAGATCCGGTTTCTGTCCCAGGAGCCGGGCCGCATACGCTAGCCTCCATAGACTTGACTTCCTCCACGAATGCCCGCTCTTTGGTGCTCAGATCCCGCGTAGTTCCCTTGCTCACCATCTTCCGCAAGTCCTCCATCCGTTGCGTTAGTCTTTCTTGCCGCTCCCTGGCCTCATTGATCCGCCTCTCATACATTGCATTATCTGGTTCCTTATTCTCCCTATGAGCTCCGTTGATGGTGTCAATCTTGCCCTTAACCTCATTAGCTTTCCGGACCTGTTGCCGTAATTCCGCTTGTAGGAGTTCACATCGACGGAAGACCTCAGCCGCAGCTACACCCAGTCTGTACGTCTCCTCGCTAAGCACCTTGTGCGCGTCGGTGAAAATGGACAGTGTTAGTGGGCTGAGTTTCACCTCCTGGCCAACTATAGTCTTGTGGCGAGATGTACGCAGGCGCTCCAGCAGCTCTGATAGAGCAGATGATTCACTAAAGGTGTGTGGAGGGTAGTATACTGGGCGGGGCTCGTAAAAGTCTAGAGGAGCCATGCTAGCCTCACGCTCGCGGACGGGGCTCTCCTGTTCTTGTTTTACGAGGACGCGCTCGTCGTCAGGCGTCTCAAATGTCAGGGCGATGGATTCATAGGGAGTTGCTGAGAGTAGGAAGTATTCAAGATCTGGATCTCTGATGGTAACACAAGCTGCCAGAGGAATATTGACATCTGCTGCCTGTTGTGCGTAGACCCTATCTCTGATTGACTGTGAGTTGGCCAGAAGGCCAACACGAAAATCCGTACCAGCTTCAAACTCCCCTTGTAGCTCTCCTTCCAGTCTGAAAATCCAGGGAGTGAGCGAAATGAAGGTGATGGCTGCATGGTGTGTGACAAAAAAGTTGTATCGTGACGTAACATCCAGGCTAAAGACCGGCCAGCTGCCCTCGTTGACTTCGACTGGGGTCATGGTGTCAATGGCCTGGAACGCCAGCAAAGTAGGCGGATCCATTTCGGCCGCCAGCGCGCGGATGAGCCTGCTCTTGCCCTTGGGAGGAAGCCACTGGGCTTGAACTCCGTCGGTATCCAAGTAAACTCGTACTTGGCCGCTCGTTGACACCAGACAGATGATGGTGAGAGAGAGACCTTCTTGATCTCCATTGTCGAAATCTAGCTCGTCTTCTTCTCCTAGCATGAGATCCTCCGTCTCCGTCTTCTTTCCTATGACGAGGATGTCCGTGATGGAGCTATCCAAGTCATCTCCTGTTTCTGGATCCGACTGCAGATCAAAAGGCCCCTGAAGACGGGGTGTGACGCCAGGCCGTGAAGGTCTCGCGTAAACCTCAAGGGCAGGTTCTCCTGGGATCACGGAATCTATGATTTGGGGTTCCTGAGAATCAATCTCGCCCATCCACTGTAGCTGTTGCTGTGCCAACAGCCTGGTCTTGTCGTCCACACTAGGATCATCTTCAATAGCAGCCACCGTGGTTACGATGGATACTGAAAGAGAGGGGATCAATGTTGGCGGAGGTGCCCAACGCTGTGGCAGAAGGGGGCTCAGCGCATACACATCTCCCTCCCGCATGGCCACCCACAACGTCATCGGATTCCAGCCGCCGGATCCCTTAGTCGCGAAGTTTGCTGCGGCCACCTCCATCTCGAACGAGTCGGGGGAAAAAGCTTTGCTCGTGGCCGATACCGACGCAGAAAAGTCCTGGTCCACATTCGTGCCGTCCGCCAGTTTCTTCAAGTCTATTGATGTTGTCGGAGAATCAAACGACCAGCGGTCCTGCGTTGACAGCTCCCAAACGCGGACAATTGCGTCCACCGTAACAGTCACAACACAAGAGCCGTTAACTCCTAGGGGGTGCCACAGAGCGGATGCGATGGGAGCGCGAGACGTGACGTGGGTCGTCGGCCCAAGAGTGTATGATTTGGGCCTCAACGGGCTGGCATCGTCGCTCGTCAGGTGAGATGAGTCGGGCAGCACACAGATGTGGACGGTATGCGTCGTGAGAACTGCCAGCAGATTCGTATTCGGAGAGATGATGAGTTGCCGGATGTCGTCGGCCACCGGTATCTTGAGTATCTGCAGATTGTTAGCGATTGTTGTAGCAGAGATGATGCTTTGACCATGATATATGTTATCAGGTTATTTTTTTTTTCCAGCCATCAGAAACTCACCCTCCATCCAGCGGCCATCTCAGACGGCTCAAACTCAATTGATTGCAAGGTATCATCCTCCTGCTTCACTCGAGCGCTCGAGCCCCTCCTCCTCCTAGACTGTTTCTCCGTCCATTCTTCCTTGAGGTAGACCAGATCACCCCATCGGATTTCCTTCCCCACGGCAACAAACACCTCTGTTCCGCGACGGGCAATGGTTCTCCGGGGTCCTGGAACCTGCTTCTTCTTCGAGGGCGACGATAGGGCTTTGGATCGCAGGGAGTCGGCTGAAGGCTCAAAGAGCTGGTTGCCCGGTGCGTTCTTGGACAGCCAAGCTGCCGAATAATGCTTGACCTTGGGCATGCTGGGCTCGTTTGCGAGATTGGCTCTCTACAGCTCGTTACCCTTTCCGTTCCTTGTCCAACTCCCCCTTCCTTCTCTTTTGTAAATTCAGCGACCAGCTGGCGTAAAGCTGGTATTTCGTCCTGACGGCTCAGCGAGAGCTGCGTCTGCCGGATCTAAAAACGAAGAAAAATTGATTGAAAGGCTGGCTCGAAGCTTTTTTTTTTTGTAAAAAGCGCGGCTCTTGGACTCTGCGAAGCACCAGGTAAGCTTTAGCGCGTTATCTGGGGCAACTGGGTGGCAGGGGGGCCCGCCCGCAATCGCTGTGAGATCCCTTTTTAGTGCTACAGGTGCCTTGCATCAGCGACTGGATGCTCCATCAGGCTGGCCGGTTTTTCTGCTTAAGCTTGTACCTTCCCAAGCCTCATCTAACCACCACCCAATTCACTTCTCCGCATTGACGTCAATTCAGCCAGCTTTCTTACAATTGGGGGGTTCTGCAATCATCATTCGAACCTTGGCCTATCTATCTATTCCAAGTCCAACTTAAAACTCAACCTCAAGATGCGTACCGAAGTTGGAAGCACCGTCGAGCGGCTCGACAGGCCGAGTGCCTACTATCTCAGCAGAGTGCGTTCAAAATCGCCGGCATCCATTGCCTCGTTCCCCCAGCGAGTCTGTATAACTGATACTCACCAATCATCAGAATAAGCGCAGACGCGACCGAGATGACAACGCTGAGGAGCCCGCGGAGCCCGCCGTCGATCCTCTTGCCAACGCGACGACTCTCTACGTCGGTAACCTGTCGGTTCAACCTTCTCTATTAGACTTTTTTTTTTCTTTCCTGGCATATCACCTAACACAGCATCTACAGGTCATTTTACACCACAGAAGAGCAGGTCCACGAGCTCTTCTCCAAGTGCGGCGAGATCAAGCGTCTCGTCATGGGCCTCGACCGATTCAACAAGACCCCCTGCGGCTTCTGCTTCGTCGAATACTACACCCACCAGGACGCTCTCGACTGCATGAAGTACATCGGTGGCACGAAGCTGGACGAGCGTATCATCCGTACAGACCTGGACCCGGGCTTTGAAGAAGGAAGACAGTTTGGCCGAGGCAAGTCAGGTGGCCAGGTCAGAGACGAATACCGCGAGGATTACGACGAGGGCCGAGGCGGCATGGGCAGAGCGCTGCAGGCCGAGAGATCGCGAAACTTTGACGACGAGAGTCGGTATAGCAGATGAGCCTCATGCGGGGGTGTGTTTATGGAATTTTGGCATTTGGGAACGATACCTTTTACGGGGGTTAGATTTGGTTCATTTTGGTTCTTTCAGCGCAAATTTCTAGCTTTTTTTTTTCTCTCTCTTCTATTTCAACGCGCCGTTCAAATTGGTCGCCATCATCCGAGTATTCCTACAGTTTGCCGCTATGCCCTACAGCCAGATGATATTCTTTTTTTCTCCTCTCTTTCCTCCCCCGTTATATCTCTATGCAGCCGTAAAGTCCAAAGTACTCCATCGTAGTGTAAAGTGGTAAATAGTATACAATAAGTCGCTGCTTATATATAGTCGTATATGTTCATCGTTGATCTTCTTTCTCCTCCCGTAGAGCTTCCTCAGCCAGAATACATTGCAATTCGCTTGTCGTACATTGGTATCCATTTTCGTCCGGCATTTAGTATCCAGGAGGGTTGATTCTCTGTGAGACTCTCGTCCACTTTGGCAGTTCTATTAGTTTTTCCAACGTTAGCACTCCATCCTTCCAAGTAAAAGAAACCAAAAAGCCGCCAAGGACCAAGCCATACTGTGAATGCCCTTTCGGTACTTCTTCTCCTTCCGATCAAACATGGTATATTTATCCTTCGGCAGCATCTCCTCCTCGGTCGGCATCTCAGCCTTCCACCGCTCAATGGCCTCCAAAGTCTGTCCCCTCTTCGCCAGCGCAGCGTCCAGCGTCGCTACAACGCTATCCACCGCCCGCAGTCGCAGCCTGTGTCGTCTCTTCTGGAATTTCGACAGCCTCCAGGGGATCTTCCACAAAAGACCACCCGAGAGCGGGTTCGTAGCGCGGAATGGGCCGAACATCGTGTCTTTGCGCTGAGCTGTCGGCGAATTGCGAAAAACAAGTCGTTTGCCAAAGCTGCTCAGGCGAGTTTTCGAAGCTTTTCACAGTTATTCCGCACTTAGTTGCATCGGATTGGCCCCTCCGGAATGGGGGGGTGTGCGCTCCGGTCGGAACAACGATGCGCCTTAGCGGTCGCGCACGCCCCTCCCATCTCTCCCCCCAGCATCATACCTTAGGTACTGCGCCAATCATTCTGTATCGAGGCTGTATCTCCAGCACCAACGATCAAAGAGCTTCCACGCCTCTCTCTCTCCGCGCGCAGAAACCCCGCCCGATGTGCGGCGCAGCGGCAGCACGATGAGTTACTACTTTGCCATTGTCGGCACCCAGGACAATCCCCTGTTCGAGTACGAGTTCGGCACCTCGAAGCAAGGCGGCGATGGCCAGTCCCGCTTCACCGAGCAAGTGCGACACCTGAACCAGTTCATCCTTCACTCGAGCCTGGATATCGCCGAGGAAGTCCAATGGTCGCATGGTCAGATGTAAGTTTCTGACAGTTATACTATTCCTTGTTTCATTTTTGTTGTTATACACATCTATCTACCTACCTTGATTATGGAGGCTTGTCTGGATATCATATACACATCACGACCGAAGGACGAAGCCGGACTTACCATGTCCATGCAATAAAACAGGTACCTGAAGTGCATCGACAAATTCTTCAACAACTACATCTCCTGCTTCGTCACCGGCGGCAACGTCAAGTTCCTCCTGCTACATCAGCCCACCACCCCGACCTCAACGGCAACTTCTAGATCGTCGACCGCTATCGGCGCCAATCCGACGAGTCCAGCGACCGAAGAGGCAATCAAGATGTTCTTTACAGAAGTTTACGACAACTGGGTTAAAGCGATTATGAATCCGTTTTACAAGGTGAACATGGAAGTACGGAGTCCCATCTTTAGAGCAAGGGTAGCAGCTGCTGGACGGAAATACCTGTAACTATATACTACTACTATGAGCGCGTAATGCATGCAATTTCAATAACACACAATAATGATCACTTTGCAAATCTAACTTCTTGAATAAACACGTCAAAAGTTTAGATGATTATGGTATTTGTATTCATGTGGTATTCTCATTTAACGTAAGGTCGTCTACCATGACGCCTCCTCGTAAGCCCAATCCCCCCAACGCCATTTCGATCACAAAGTACAGAAGAGTCCACGTTATTTGCACATATAACCCCAGCGCAGAACAGCAAAAAACACGCGTGTTCTTACGCTTAACCACCGAAACCGTACAGGGTGCGGCCCTGTCGCTTGAGGGCGTAGACAACGTCAAGCGAGGTGACGGTCTTGCGCTTGGCGTGCTCGGTGTAGGTGACGGCGTCACGGATGACACCCTCGAGGAAGGACTTGAGGACACCACGGGTCTCCTCGTAGATCACTATTGCCATCCGTTAGCCCCTCGGTTCAGACACCATCGATCGACAATGACCACATCCGTCAGGAGAATGGGCAGGATACTTACTGGCAGAGATACGCTTGACACCACCACGACGAGCGAGACGTCGGATAGCGGGCTTGGTAATACCCTGAATGTTGTCACGAAGAATCTTACGGTGACGCTTGGCACCGCCCTTGCCAAGGCCCTTTCCGCCCTTTCCACCTAAACCACCACAGCAGTCAGCATCACCAACTCTTGGATTCGGTGTTTCAGCGCGCCGACGCAGTGCACAGCCGCGCACATAGAAACGTTATAAAACGCATAATAAAAAAGCAACAAAGAATACTTACGGCCAGTCATGTCTGATAGATGTGGTTATGAAAACGTGTGTGTCGGGATATAGTATCCGTTAAAAACGCGTCACTGCTTGCAAATGACGTTTAAATGCAAATATTAAAAAACGACGAACGAAGGTTGGAAGAGCGAAAGAGGCGCTGGATGCGGGGGGGACAGCGCGAGGAATAAATACGCGCAGGCAATCAGCGCCAGATCAGTACCATTTAGCTTTTGCGCGTTTCTTATTTTCCTTTTAATGCTATTCCTATTTGGGGGTGGGGTGGCGGGAGCCTTTTTTGAAAATGGTACCTGCTGATTTCATTTTCTCGACTTGCGGTGCAGGTACCTTGTGTTATTATTTTGGTGCGAGCAACCTAAGTGGTTGGCTGCTTTGCTTTTTTTTTTTTCCCTCCCTTTTCTCAGGTGCGCCTATTTTTTTTCGGAAGCGCGGAATACAACACACGCGACTAGTTTTTGGGATTAGCGGGTTACCTCTTTTTTTTTTCGGCAGAGATTCGGCTGTTTGTGAGCGCGTTGTAAACAAAACGGTAGCCGAAATGGGCCAGCTGACAGCTGCTTTAGTGCTGCGCCACCGTTACTGAATGGAGCCAAATGGATGCTGGAGCAGAGCTGTGGCTGAGGCTGAGGCGCTGTTAGCTAAAGGTACTTTGTAGACGCAACGGTAACTCTCCATGTTATAGGTACTTGAGGAATCTCAGCTTGTACTACAAGGAGCCACTAAGAATGCTCTGTTTTAATGATGATGCACTTCTTTAGGTTTATAGGTAAGAGGCAGCTAGGTCGCTATAGGTATTTTCATCATCATCTCCCTCATTCCACGTCAAAAGAAGCTCAGTATCACTGCCAAGCAAAACACCACATCAAGCAGAGTACGAAGACGTGCAAAATAGTATACAGCAATAAAGGCATCCCCTTACCACCCTCCATTCCTGTGCTATGTTATTCAATACATAGGGCAAAAGGGAATCAGAAAAAAAAAAAAAGGAACCATGTTCTCAACTTCAACCCTAGCCCAAGCAAGCCAAAAATGTAGCTTTGTCAAGGCGAAATCCTCTCCTACTCCAAAAAACGCCGATGCCATGCAAAAGGCTGCCATGCCGTCAACCACGCCGCCCCCTTTGTCCGAGTTTTGACCAGCCCAAAAAAAGTTATACTTCCTTCTGGCTTTTATAAGCGAGTAAGCTTCCAAAATTCATACCCAAGCGCGATGAGTGCTGAAAAATGGGATTGTAAGAAAAAAAAAAGAGAAGAAAAAGAAAAACCGAACCTCCCCCTTTTTTGTTCATATTACACGTGGTGCTACTCTGAGCCCCTATTATCAAAAATGCTCAGATGACCATCCAAGCCCTCTTTAAAAAGATACTCATGAGCATCATCATCAAATCATTGAGTCGTCCATTGGTATATCATCCTCAAAACTCTCTATCGCCTCCTTAATCTGCGGTCCAGCCTGTGAAGATTTGTCAGTCACACGTAAGAACAAGGAAAAATATCTCGGATCAAGAACCTACCTTTGGATCCAATGCCAAAGCAATAGTATAATGGCGAACCGCCTCTTGCTTCTCATTCATACTCCTATACAGCGTTGCCAAGAGGAAGTGCACCGTGCCCTCATCTGGGGCCAAATCTTTCAAGATGACAAGTTCTCTCTGTGCCTCCTCAGTCTGTCCAACAGCGAGGAGAGCTCGTGCTTTCTTGTATCTTGTGGAAGCTGCACGTGGAGCGAGCTCGACGGCCTTGGAATAAGCACGTAGTGCGGGTATGATCTGCTTCTGCTTCTCAAGCGCTGTTCCGATGCAGGTGACTAGCACAGCATTGTTAGGGTTGATGAGATGGGCGGCCTGGAAGTGGGTAAGGGCCTTGTCGTAGGCGCCCAAGCGTTGCTGGACTCGTCCAATGCCATAGTAGGCGTTGTAATGCCTCTTATCCGCTGATATCGCTTGCCGGTAAGCTGTGAGGGCCTTGTCGTATTCCTCGTTGGTAACATGCTCGTGTCCTTGCAGCGTGAAGCCGTACGCAAACTTTGGATCCAGTTGGGTGGCCCTCTTGAAGCATTTGAGGGCCTGCTCAGGGTCTCGTGCAAGAGACCAGGCGTTGCCCAAAGCGCACCACGCCTGCGGAGAGTGCCATGCGGCGTCCACAAGTTCATGAGCCAAAAAGGAGAGGTCTGTCTCCCGCTTCAAATGCCAGAGGATGGTGGAATACACTTCCATATCTTCTAGGCGCGAAGGACATTGTGCGCGCATTCTTCGAAAAAACTTCTCTGCCTCTGCATATGAAGCCTGCTCATAATGAGCACGTCCCATAAGCGCCAAAACCCAGGGTGAGCTTTGATGAGCTACAGGCAGCGCACTCAATGCCTGAATTGCTTCTTGGCACTGGAATTGCGATAGCAAAAAGTACCCACTCCCAAGCTTCTTCATCAAATCCATTACCCATCGCAACGCCTCTTCGAATCTTGCTAAGCTGTGTTCCGTAACCTTGGAGGGCGGAGCTGAGGCTTCTCTGACCTTGACCATCTCATCATAGTCCCCGTCTCCGCTGTGGTCTTCCAAAGGCTTTCGATTTCCACTAACAACTCTTACGGCGTTGGAGCCACTAGAACCCGGCCGCACCATACGAGAGACTGGGGGTCTAGCCTTTTTCAACTCTCGTCCACCGGGGGCTCCTCCAGGAGCTGGAGTTGACGTTGCCGAGTTCGGCTTACCCGACGGTTTTATCAATCGGGCGCTTCGTCTCGTAGCGTGTTCTTCCGTGTTTACTGATCGTGACACTGGGTGTCCGGCAAGCGTTCGTTTCCTATCGGCTGTCGACATAACACTAGACCGTGAGTTTCCAGTAGGGGCACTAGGGGTATCTGAGATGGGCTCCAAAGGCTGTTCTTGGCTATTTTTCTCTCGCGTAGCAGTATTTTTCCTCGATCCAAGTCGATGGTTCATTCGTGGCGGCGCTTCGAGTGTCTGGTCGACATGCTGGGCATTTCGAGTCCTCCTGGCGGGCGCATGCGGCGGTTCCTGCAGGTTGTTAGACCGAGACATCATTGCCTCCGCTGGTGGCCCTGTTGGAGTCTCTAGGCCTTCCATGTCGTTTTGATGGTGGTTGGCTGAGCTCGTAAGCTTGAATCTAGCATTTTGCATCCTGGACATGAAGTCACTCTCAGTATTTGCCAACATGTTTTCAGTCATGGGGGTCATATCCGCGGCAGAAAAGCTAACGCCAAACGGATCAGGCCCCATGTCGGCTGTCACAGGTCTCATAGATGACTTCTTCGGAGGTTGCTGCGGTTGTTGTTGCTGCTGCTGCTCGAAGGAGCTTGAGATGGTGCTCTGGCTCTGGTTCAGCTCAGCATTTACTGTTGTCAAGTCTTGACCAAGGTTCTGCAGTAAGCTGTCGCTAGCCATGAAGATGTTTGGCACACGAACTTTGACGCCCATGTCGCATAGAGCCTTGAAGGCGTCCCATTGAAAAGCATTAAGTTTCAATGCTTCCTCAAAACAGCTCACAGCTCTCTTCTTGTCATCGTAACCGCGGTACAGCTTTCCCAGCAAGCAAAGAACCGCAGGGGTATCAGGGTAGGCAGCTCGGGTGGTTGCGCTGTGTTTGCCAATGGTATTTTTCTGCGACCATGAGCCTTTGGCCTTATCCAAAGCTGCGATGCCGTCTTTGTACCGTTCCAACGCTAAACACGCCTGAGCAAAGACCCAAGTGCACCCCAAATGCACACCACGATATCCCATCGATTTACTGGCATCATAGGCGGATCGGTAGTCGCCGAGTCGAAGGTGGCATAGTGAGTAAAGGTAGGCGGCTTCGCTCGATCGAGGGTCTTGCGCGGCGTATCGTTCGGCGAAAAAAAGAGCATTGTCGTAGGAGCCGCTGTCGAGATGGTAATAGACCACTTGTCGCAAGAGAGTTCCGACAGCAGTCGGGCTTGGCGCCATCCTGGAAGTGTTAAGGGCCCAGGTAAGGCGGATTAACGATAAAAGTCACTGAAGACTGCGAAGTGTCGTCACCGATGTGTCTGGGCCATGAGACTTTGGTCGACACAGAATATCAAGATGACGAGGGGCAGTGCCGGCTGTTTGAATTCCCAGACAGGTCGTGCCGCACCGTCGTCAGAAAAATCGTAAAGGAGAGGTCGACAAGGCCGGAAAATATGCGTGTGTGAAGTATTATCGATAGTCGTGAAAGGATAGCCAGTAGGCGCAAGTAGTATAAAGAGATTCGGATAAACAGCTATTGGCGATGACGAAGAATATGAACAGCCCTGAGCATTCCGCCTCAACTTCTCAGGACTCTTCCTCCTCCTTCTTTCTCTTATCGATGAATCAAAGACAAGAGCGCTGCAACCGGTAGAAGAAAAAAAAGGTACCGTGAATGGAATGGCGGGTCTTAGCGAGCGTGAACGAAATAAAGGGTGGACTGCGCTTCGGCGGAGAGAGGAGGGGCGACAATCTCCTGAGCAGATACAGATTTATTTCCTGCCTCTGCGATCTCTTCAGCAGACACTGGCGATGTTCAAAGAAGCTGCGTCTCGGATTCGCAGGCGTAGCAACCTCGCGAGGCCGTTTCGAAGGGAGGGAGTGCGTGGCGGGTTTATGGGAAAGTTTCCAAACTTTTGAACCGGAGTCGCGGCGCGCAGGCAACACAAAGACAGACCCAGCTTGTTGTGGTAGCGGCTGTCGATTGGCGCGGCGACGTACCGCCATTGCCTAGCAACAAGGGAGCGGCGGGCTGGTCCACCACTGAGCGGAGGGATAGCGGTAAACGCACAGCGGGCTGGGCGCTGTCTCGTTAGCGGCTGCCCGCTGTACTTGTATATATCGTGCCACTGCACTGCCCGCCCGCCACTAATGACGATTCGGTTATCGACAGCAGGTCCCCACCCGAGCTGCAGGGTCGGATCCTCTAACCTCGAATCAAAGAAACCAGATTTCACCAAAGCCTCACTTTCCAATCAATCCCGCTCCTCCAACCGGCCAATTGTACAAGACAATCACAAAAAAAAAAAAAAACATAATGGCTCAAAAAGCGAAAAAGGACCGCGCCAAATCTAACGCGGCCTCTCTCAACAACCTGCACATCGGGTCCCTCATCGTCCACGTGCTCTTCCTCCTCTCGCACTTCCTCTTCCGCTCTCGATCTCTGCTCGTCTACGGCCTACTCTCGGTTCCAAGCCTGATTTGCGAATACATACTCGAAACGTCTGGCCGACCCAAATACGATGCCGCAACTGGCGCCCTCAAGAGCTCGGGCGAGGACCTGGCAGCCGCTGGCTTGACCGAGTACATGTTTGATGTCATCTGGGTGACGTGGGCATCGATCATTTCTGCGATCCTGTTTGGCAAATGGGGCTGGATGCTGTATGCCGTGGTTCCTGCGTATGGCGCCTATCTCGCCTATGGACTTTTAGGCATGGGCAAGAACGCACTCGCTTCGATGCAAGGTGGTGGCAATGCCGACAACAACGCTGCGCCGCAAGGGAACCGTCGAGCACGGAGGACTGCTTAGGTGGTGGCATTTTATAACGGTGGTCTGTCTGTCTATTTGTGGCTGTCTATACAAAAAAAAATAGCTGGATGCTAGGCAAAGCAAAAAAAAATAAAAATAAAAGTCAAACAATAAACCAACAAAAGGTTAGGAGCGGCCCAACTGTATAGTCTCTATTAATTCACTTCTCGCCTCGTCGCGGCCGCTCCCCCGTCCAGCGCTCCAGCATATCATCGTCAACATTACGGACTAACACATGGAAGTGCTCCAGCGTCCGCACGCTCTGCAGCGCAACCCAGTTCTTGAACCACAGCACTTGCTGCTCCCCTCCGGCGCCCAGCGTATCGACAAAGTACGCCTTGACAAAATCCTCCACCTGGGCCCTGCTCTCAGTCGTCAGATCCCCCGTCTCGGGATCAGTAGGAATTGGAGTGCGGGACCACACAACAATATGCGTGATCTCCGGCGTCAGGCCGTACGGCCAATCATTCAGCAGGACCTTGTAGTCCGAGGCGGCATCAAAGGGGACCAGCGATTCGGGAATGAAGGGTGGCACCCCCCAGGCCTTTGGCAAACGAGTCTGCAGGATGTATTCCGTTATGGTGCCATATTGTGCTTTGGTCTCCGCGGTCCAGGCAATATAGCGGCGGAGATCTGAGGGCTTTCTTTTCAGAATGCCCAAATTATTTGTTTCTTCAAGCTCTTGTTAGCTCTCCGGTTCTTGATAGAGACGTACAATCGCCGCAATTCTCACGGTCACCATCTAGAATCTGCAATATACAGCGCAAGTCCACTCACCAATAATGTGCCTCAGATCTTCCCAGTCGTGAAGCCGATAATCCTCGTCCGACTGCGCAAGGACCCATTTATCAACCTCGGTCAAGGGAAACGGCGCGTCGGCAAGGGCCTGCAGGGAACCCTGATCCCCCATGGTTTCCAGATTGAGATGCAGTTCAAGGCTTCAACTGATCGAAAAGCCACAAGCGGCGATGGGCTGAATTGGGCCCCAAGTCTGGCTGACATGGGTCTCTCCGCGCGCTGAACTGCCTAGTCGCAGCCTCATCCCCCGTATTATGTAATTTTTGGCGCCTCGCAATCTCGTACTCGTAACATGACACCCAATATTAAAACAGGATCCCTATTTCCATCCAAAATTAAACGAAACTGCCCGCCCAGCCAGTGCTCTCCATCCAAGCCTCTTACCTACCACACGTAGTTAAATCCCCCGAGCGGAAAAGCCCAAAATCCAAAAGCCACGCTGCATTCAAATTACTGCTCTGCTAGGTAGTAGAATTGAGATTGCCGGCCTGCGATCCGGCCTTCTGAATCGGGAGGCGGTGCCCCCGGACCTGGCCTGTTTAGTGCTTGAGCCCATTTCGGAGCATTTTTGACCCTTAATATTAGACGTCTCCCCAGATTTTCGCGTCTTAATCTGCCGCGGCTGTTCCTCCACCTCCCCTCCCCAGTATTAAACATCAGATGTGTCTTGCTTCTTAACATCTGTTTTTTCTAGCTGTTTTGCTGCCTCATTCTTTTGATATATCTTTTTTTTTTCTCACTCACATACACACGCTCACTCCATTTAACTTTTCTTTCTTCTTCTAAATCTCTTTTCCCCATGTTTACACTTGTCCTATAGGCCGCCGCCTCCTTTCCTTTTATCTTCTCTTCTTTTCTTTTCTCATCTTGATTCTCAACTTCATTCGCTCGCGCGTATGACCTAAT
The DNA here is from genome assembly GCF_020647865.1 of Trichoderma asperellum. Lineage (NCBI taxonomy): Eukaryota > Fungi > Ascomycota > Sordariomycetes > Hypocreales > Hypocreaceae > Trichoderma > Trichoderma asperellum. The sequence goes on along the minus strand of NC_089420.1, from coordinate 2,696,153 downwards.
CGAACTAGGGTTTCCATTATCTCATTGTAATATTATACTGCCATGAGCCACATGCTCCGCCTACCGGCATCATGATCCTCGGTCCTGTATCTCTCATCGACTGCTTAGTCTTTTGCTTTTACCTCGCACCGCAGCTGCTTCATCAAGCTGGCTTCTTCCCTACCGCACTTGTCGTTCTTAAAGCTATACCATTTCTGTGTATGTAACGTCCTGCCCATAAGTAATATATACGGAGCTGGTTTCCCTTCGACAATACAAAACAGCTGAGGTATTGATCTAACACATTCACCACTTTACAGTATTTACACTTCCACTTCAATTCGTGTGGAACCGTTACTTCAGGAGCTACTCTTCTCACAAGTCTTCTCACCTCAAAGGCTCTACCATATTCGAAGATATCGTCATCCGCTGCGTGCGATATGCATTTGCCACTATACCAGCCAACGTCGGGAGAGTCTTCTTCTCCCGGGACGTGGCACTCCCGTTTCTCAAGTGGCGCATGAAGAGACATGGATTCAAGGATTTTCCCGTGTATTGGAAAGAAGAAACCATGGGAGAGGTTCATATATCCCTTTCCCCTCTCTCCTGAAAATTCCACGTGGGGGTGGACGTTGAGCTAACGACATTGTGTTACTACTTTTATGCAGGGAGACGCCAAAGTTAAAGGGATCTGGATCAAGCAGAACTGCGAGGTTGAGCCGGATATTGTCATCTACTACGCGCATGGTAAGACATGTTACACTACGCGAGTTGCCGAAGCGCTAACTGATGCAAACCACTTCAGGCGGCGGGTTCGCCATGGGCACCAGCTACTTCTACTTTGAGTTTCTTCTCGCATGGCACAGCCTACTGGTTGATGCTGGGTATGAAAACCCAGCCATCTTCGCTTTGGACTACAGCTTAGTTCCAGATGAGGTGTATCCCACCCAGATTCTCCAAACGCTACAGGGCTATAAGCATGTGTTGGAAGAGGTAGAGGACGCTTCCAAAGTGTGCGTTGCCGGCGATTCTGCCGGCGCTACGCTAATCCTGAGCATGTTGCTCGAGGTTGGGATTCAGGTTCAGAATCAACAGGCGATGGGGGCTAAACTGGGGATGAGCAAACACGATCTGGAAGACATTCGACCAAAATTTGCTATACCGCAGATGGCCATGTTAATTTCTCCGTGGATCACTCTGGCCTCAAGTCTCCACTTTCCGTCTCGCGTTGACTACTTGAATAGGGGCACTCTCTGGAAGTACGCGAACGAGTATGCGGGAGACGCAATGATTCACGGCGGGGTGGCATCGCCTGGGAGGTGCGACGACGTCAAGTTGTGGAAAGCAGCCAGCCCCGAGCGCGGCTACTTTATCACATACGGCAGCGATGAGGTCCTAGCGCCAGACATCGAGAGCTTTGTGGAGCGTCTAGGCGCCGGCAAGGTCGAAATCGAAGCTCGAAGATTCGACGGTGGAATTCACGCATGGCCTGTAGCATCGCTCTTCTTATCCAGCACAAGGAGGAAGCGACTCTATGGGCTGCAGACTATAGTAGGAGAAATTAGAAAGAGATTCGACAAGGCTCCAGCAGGGAAGGTGAGGCAGAGGAAGAGGCTTTCAGATTAGATCAAGTTCTACAATGTAATCATAGAGAGATCAACAATATGGAAAGTCAGGAACCAGAGCGTCAAGGCTCGGCTTCGTCATTTTCCTGATCGGGCTCAGATTTAAAGCTCACTATTGTTTATCATCGCACAGCCAAAGACGAGGGGAGGGGTGAAAGAGAAGTAATCGACGTGATTTGACGGAATGATTCAATGAAATGCTACTGACCTGTGAGGCTGTTTTGTTGCCTGGTGTGGGTTCCTGCATCATCTCCAGGCAGCTCCAGGCAGCTCAGCGACTGGACCTGTCTGCCTCAGGTCCTGACGCATACCAGGTTGCGTCAAGACAGGCAAAGGGAGACGGACAGACTCGACTCTGGGCGGACACAAGGACGCTGGCATCCCAACGGCGAGAGACAGAGAATGCGCGCATCCCTTGCATGCCAGGAGTAGGCATTTCTTGAAAGTGCAGTTTCAAGCCAGAACCAAGCAGCAGCCATGGATGGTGGACGAAGTGACGAAGAGAGATGCAGGATCCGGCACCAGCAAAACGGCTGCATGATTATTAGCGGCGCAGGAGCACCTATTCCTTCACGCAAAGAGCCGCATCCACGCCCGATGTAACGGCAGCGTTTCCCCTGGCGGCCGAGCATTCGTGCGGTCTCGTTCTGGCTCCGTCTGAGAAAAGGCCAGCCCGGGAAACGCACGCGAAGAGTTGCAATGCATATGTCGTGCTGAGCCCGTGTCTTCTCCCGCCAAATCGAATCGACCACGCATCCTCTTTTTTTGAGGCTGTCTCCCACGAACTATCCACCGTGGGCATGGGTTCATAGCGGCACGCCCCCTCCCAGGCTTGTCATCAAATGGAAATGGTGCTGCCACCAGCCACGGCTCCGGTCTCTTATCCAAGGCAGCCGGTTCTCCGCCAGTAGCTTCAGAGCTAGGGCGGGCGCCAGTCGCTGTGTTGGTGCAACAGCCTCCCTCGTCTTTGCGATGGACCTCCGTGGGTTTGTCACCCCCCCATTTTGGTGTAACTTGGGCATCGGCACTACGCCCAGTTGGCTGAACTCAGGCTCAATACCAAGGGCCCTGAAATGCACATATAAACGGCCGGTCGTTCCCTAAGCTCCAGCCTTGGTTTGCTGGCATCGCAGCGCAGAGCCCGACCCCTCCCTCCAGCTCAGACCCAACCTTGCCGCCGTCTTGGTCAACGAACCACACGCTGTATCGCAGCCACCCCATTTCCAGATTTGGCCCACGGTGAGCGCAACGTCACCGAGCTGTCATGCGTGGTATTTTGTGTGTCGCTTCCGGAGTGCTGTGTTATTAGCTGCCGATTTGCAAAGATTTGCAAAGATTGAGCACTTGGTTGCCTCTCCCCCCTTTTTTTCGCTTTTTTGCTAGATCCTGCGCGCAGAACATCGTCTTGGCAGTTTCGCGATTCGAGCGCCAAAGACCTGCTGGGTAGCATCCTCCAACCACCGCCCCGCACTCAGCTGGCTGGGGATAGAAATCGAGGCAGGCGTTTCCAAAGCGTTCAGAAAGAGAGCAGAAAGTGCTCTGGGAGAGTGAACGGCGTCTCTTGATAATAAGGCACTCTTTTCTTCTCACAATAGCTAGATATTCTAGCTTTGAATAACAGAGCCCTTCATACATAAGAACTCGCCTCGTCCAAACACCCACGCTGTCATCGCCAATTGTTTCTCTTGTCCGGATATTCAATGCCAAGTGAGGGCATTGCAATTACCGGCATCAAGTGTTCAAAGAACTGCGTGCGAAGGTGCAAGAGATCGACCGTCTATCCAATCGTGGATATCAGCCAACTGTAAAGCCCCATCGCTGCCTTCTATAGCCCCCGACGATCCTGAGCCCGTCTCAGCATTGCTCAGCCAGCCATAGGAGGATCGACAGTGCTGTGTTTGTGCGAACTAGCTGCGTCAAAGGCAGCTGCCGAAAGGCTCGTCGTTGAAGAAAAGCCGCTGCCAGGGCCGCGGATTTGGCTAGGAAGAAGGAAGGAAAAACACGACAGTGTCGATTCCCTGTCCACGGAGAATCGTGGTTGCAGGTTGCAGCGGTCCATTGTTTTCTCAGGCCACTGATTTGCGGCCGCTGCCCTGGGAGCAGGTGCGTTAATGCACTAGAACAGCGCTAAGGGACGCAGTGCAGCAGCTCGAAAAAAAAAATGTCGGCCGAGGAATCGTCGAATTACGCGCCACGGTCGCCGGACCTGTCGTCGTTTTTCTCGGACAGCCCCACCCAAGCCGCACCGCAACACCTCACAGCGCACGGCCAGGCTGGATATAAAATACAGCCTCCCGCCAGCCGTTTTGCCGCATTACCGGGCAACGCAGAGTCCTTCTATCCACCTTCCCACTCATTCGGCGCCGACCCTCAGGCCGCACGCCAGCCTTATATCGAGCCCGACTACTACCACGAGCCATACTCTCCGCCAGCCGTCAGGTATCCAGGGCAAAACCCAGCCGGCTACCAATACGCCGCACCCCTCGCGCCGCAGCACGACTTCAAGCCGCCGCCGCCGCCCGAATTCTCCCCTTATTCGTACGAGCCGTACCCGGGCCAGGCTTCGTCCTCCTCTTCAGGCATGCCGCCCAGAAAGGCCGCGGTGCCTCCGCCGCCTGCGCCGGTCATCGAGCCGTCTCCCGTCAAGACCAAGTTTCCTACAGCCCGGATTAAGCGGATCATGCAGGCCGACGAAGAAGTAGGCAAGGTTGCTCAGCAGACCCCTATTGCCGTCGGAAAGGCACTGGAGCTGTTTATGATCCAACTGGTAACAAAGAGCGCGGACATCGCCAAAGACAAGGGCTCCAAGAGGGTTACTGCATCCATGCTGAAAAACGTGGTGGAGGCAGACGAGCAATGGGACTTCCTGCGAGACATAGTAAGCCGTGTAGAGAATGAGAAGGAGGGCAGCAAGTCCAAGGGCAAAGGGGACAGCGAAACCGACGAAGAGATGGAAGAGCCCAAAAAGCGAGGCAGAGGTGGTGGCCGTCGCAAGAAAGCAGTACAGTAGGGAGGCTGGAAGCCATCAGGTGCACACTGGAGGCGCATACGACGATGGGTGGGTACGAAGATGGGATTTGACTGGCGTTTACTAGAAAGATATACCTTCAAGTCATTATATCATACAAACGGCGTTGGGGAGGACGGATTCATTGAAAGGACAGGATTGATTCTAGATGGTTGCGTAGCTGTGAAGCACGGTCTCTATCTGGATGGGCGTGGCGCTTTTACACTTGCACTTGTCAAAAGGAACTGACTCTTCCTTTTTTATTATTGCGTATTATTGTTTTAGCTTTTTCCTTCAGGTTCCACTAGCTTAAATTTTATTTTAAAAAACAAAACAAACAATCCAAAATATAACTCAACATAAAGAAAAATGCTTACGTTCGTCGCTCGCAAAGCTGTAACGCTACCATATTCCCGCTTTCTTTTGAGTTGTGTTATGGTGCTTTCTTTGCCCCTGGCTTGGCTTGTTACGCATGTGCTCTGGTGACATGTGATGGGAGCTTGCGTGTTGTTTCGCCAAGATTGGGGCGAAACGGCCGGGAGCTGTTCAATTAAACATTGAAGCTACCGCCTCCTTCTGCTTGTTTATTCTGCGACACACAAAAAGCCTCAGCGCCGTCCAAGCACATGGGGGTGGAGACACAGTCTAGATTCAGAGGCCTAGAATGAGCTGCATATGGGTTTTCCCGGTTGTATCGGGCAACATGGTGTTGATGTCCGCGTACAGGTAAGCTTCAGGGGACTGTCCCGGAGTGCATGCAGCAACGTCAGGTCGGTAACGGGGCACTTGCAGGCCTCCGTCTGGTGCCTTGCGTCAGCCTGATAGGTCATCATTCGAAGTTCCGATATTCTTTTCCCTACGGCGATTACGGAGTTGCAGTGAAATGCAAGCCTGTGCAAATGCTGTGATGAGACTGAGAGAATGGGCTGAGACTCTGGGAAACAGGCCCCTTGCTTCGGGCTGCGGCCTGGAGTCCTCCCATTGGCTTCTTGGTAGCCAATCCCTAGCACTTATAGTACCTCCTATAGGTATAGTATTGCCAGCAGTAATTCCAGCACTGGCCATGCCCAGACGGAGTTTGAAACGCTTTGCAGTTCGAAACCCACCTCGTCTCTTTGCTTACCAGCACACGCATCAGGAATCTCGCACCGCAGCGGAGATTCGGCGTTCGTGGCCTCGAGCCACCTACCTTCTCGGGCTGTCAGCCGTCATCCAGACAGGCCAGTGTTTGCTCGATCAAGATTAGGATAGGTTGATTCCATGGCCAACGTCTCTGCCCGCACCGTAGCCGCTGTAGCTCCCTTGGACCCCTAATGCACACAGGCCAATGGCCGCCAGAAACGTTAGGCACTAAGCGCAGTGCCGAATTGGGTCGCTGTGGACAGGTCACTCACTCCACCTCTTGGTTCCATCAACCCGTCTATCCATATCCATCTCCGCCTCGTCCGTCGACTAGAGGCGCCGCCAAAGCTTCCGCTTCCTCCCTCCTCGACCTTCATTTTCTGCCCGAGCTTCGCAGATCAATCCACTCCTTACCTTGTCATTTTATTTTTATCCCTCTTTGTCCCAAATTGCGTGTGCGCGCACCGCCCAAAAGAGCCAGCTTGCTTCTGCGCTTCTGCACTGATCCCCCGCTTCGAAAGCCATGCGAGACCGGCTGAATATTGCTACGCCTTCAACCCTCATCTAAATGAGGCACCTCCATATTAATCGCAATCGCATCTCGCCTCATACCTCGCCGCCCGCGCACTGCGTCGAATAGCCCAATGTCGTGGGATCTGCTGCAGCGATTCCTCGAATCCGACGTCTTCAACGCGAATCCCTTCCTCTCCGTCTCATACCTCTCGTGAGTTGTACACCTTTGGCATCTTCCTGCCAGCTCTGCTTAGCTGCAATGGGGCGTCGCCTAGGTCGAATGACCTGCCGCGGAGCTTGCTTATGCACGCAGCTGGTGCAAAGATCGGTAGTAGCTAATCTATATGTCCTTTAACGTCTTGCAGCCGCTATGCCGACCATGTAGGCATTCACTATGTTCTGTGCACCAAGCTGCGACAGTTTCCCTACGAGGATATCGAGTTCTTCCTGCCGCAGCTATGCCACCTCATTATCAGCGTCGACAACGAGTCAATGGCTCTGGAGGAGTTTCTGTTGGATCTATGCGAAGAGTCTGTGACTGCCGCATTGTTGGTGCGTAGCTCAGGCAAATTACGAAACTTGTCCTCAAAGACACCAGAACACTAACCCTCGTCTGTTATAGACATTTTGGCTCTTCCAGACATATCTACACGACTTGTCCTCCAATCCGCAGTCCAACGCCTTTCAGACATGTCGTCGAGTCTATAATAAGGTACAGCACATCGTGTTTGGGGTCGCAGACACCGTGCGGCACCACAAGATCAAGGAAAACGTCTTGCCCGTGACTGTCCTGTCCAGCTTCGTTCTTGCAAGCGTCGCCCTGCCAATGTTTCCGAGATGGGCTGGACCTCTCGCCGTCGCACAAGCTCGAAAACCCCAGCCCATCACCGACGATAGTTCAGATGGAACTGAAACGCCGAAGCCTACGGCGAAAACACCCACCAGGGCGAATACCGTGGCCGTGCCAGGCTCGAAATCTCGGCGGACCAAGGACTCGAGAAATCCAAACCCATCCGACGATAGCTTGGCAATCGACACCCGCCTCTCTCGCCGAAATAATACCCAAACAGCGTTCTCTCATTCGCCATTGAATCCTAACTTTACAGCAAAAGAGTCAAAAAGGCCGTCTGCTCTGGAGCTAAAGTCTTTGGAGGCAAGACTCAGCACCGCGTCCCTACCTCTCCCGTCCCCGAAAGGCCCATCCCGACCAGCTACTCCTGTGTCTGCTAGACCCGCGGATGGCGTCCATCGAAGACATTCTCATCATTTCAAATCGCCCACGGGCACGAGCAATTTGTCACCAGCCCAGAAAGCACGGCTCCTAAGGCAACACTACTTCAGGTCGCAAACTCAGTTCCTATCGGCCCTGGAAGTTATTTCCAACCGATTGGTCGCCGTGCCGAAACCTGCCCGTATGAGTGCTCTGCGAGCCGAGTTGGCGCTGATAGGGAGAGATTTGCCCGCCGAGATCGATATCCCCATCATCTGCCCCCCGACACTGATTGACGGAGCACCAGGGAAGAGCCGCCATCACCGAATTGTACGGCTTAATCCTGCCGAGGCCACGGTTCTGAACAGCGCCGAGAAGGTGCCATACTTGCTAATGATCGAAGTGTTAAGAGACGATTTTTCGTTTGATCCCGAAACTCCAGACAACCAGAGGCTATTAACTGGGCTACTCAGTGGTGATGGGCCTTCAAAAAGACTGTTTGACCTCTCTTCAGAGACGCCTAGACCTGCTCAGGTCATTCACGCTCCGGAGCCAGTAATAGACAGCGTATTCGAACCGGTTTCGGGCGATTTGGGAAGCTCGCCACTTTTGAAGCCGTATGACGATGTGCCGTCGCCAGTCACCTATCACCCAAAGCATTCTTCCGACCAGCGATTCTCTAGCGGAGCCACAACCGCGACTACGACGTTGGATGCAATGACACCGCGCACATCGGGTCCTTTCTCATCTAGATCTCCTAGTCCTGGTTCTCGACGAAGAATGACGCTCAATATGGCTCGCGCCGATCAGCCAGATTTCTCAGCGTTGGCCACACATATGAGGACGGCCTCTCAGATGCTTGCTCAGCTTGAGGCGACGAGTGGTAAGCGACCAAAGCATGAGGTAGCAGCTATTAGAGCCAAGATTATTGCGAGCATGCAAAGCCTCGAGGAGCAAAGCTTTGACGCGGACGATCATGGTCCCACGTTTGACACTATTATAGCCAAAGCCAGCACTGCTAGCACCGTACAGGGCATGAACCCGGATCTGGACGAGGAAGAGGCACCAATCGATCCCAACATCAACGCCAGCGCAGGCAGGGAAAGGATGGAAAACGATATCAAGACAGGAGGCGTACAACGCCGTGGCGATCGCGACGACCCTAGTGCGGCTGTCTTTGGAGAAGCCTGGGAGGCCAAGAAAGAGCGAATTCGGAAATCCTCGCCCTACGGGTGGATGAAAAACTGGGACCTCATGAGTGTCATCGTAAAGACGGGCGCTGATTTGCGACAGGAAGCTTTCGCCTGCCAACTTATCAGCGTCTGCCACAAGATTTGGGTGGACGCGAAGGTGGACGTCTGGGTGAAGCTGATGCGCATTCTCGTCACTGGAGAGTCTTCCGGACTCATCGAAACAATAGCAAATGGCGTATCCCTCCATTCACTCAAGCGCAGTCTCACGCTCGCGTCAATCGAGGCTGGAAACAACCCTCGTCATCGCATTGCTACGCTCAGAGACCACTTTGTCAAAGCATTTGGCCCGCCTGAGAGCAAGCCTCATAGGGCTGGACTGGACGCATTCAAGCGCTCATTAGCGGCATACAGCATCATTTCCTACGTCCTGCAGCTGAAGGACAGGCATAACGGAAACGTTCTGATCGACAGTGAGGGACACATCATCCACATCGACTTTGGATTCATGCTTTCCAACTCTCCCGGATCAGTTGGCTTTGAAGCTGCGCCTTTCAAGCTCACAAACGAATATGTGGAAGTTCTGGGAGGAATTGGCTCACAGGACTGGGAGGACTATAAGAAGTTGTGTAAACAAGCTTTCCAAGGTAAGGAGATTTCTTTCAAAGAAAGATGACACATCTCACTTTTTGACCCAATTTTGTTCTCTAACACCATGTATGCAGCTCTGCGACGATCGGCAGATTCTATCATTGACTTGGTCGCCATTATGGGCAGGGATTCGAAAATGCCGTGCTTCGCCGTCGGCGTGACACATGCGACAACGTCCCTCCGGCAGCGCTTCCAGCTGCATCTGAGTGCCGACGAAGCAGAGAATTTCGTGGAGACAGACTTGATTGCGAAGTCGGTCGGCAGTTATTACACACGACTGTAAGTATTATTGACGCCTAATTTCTTTTCCCCCCAATTTGAGATTTGACGCCAAAAAAAGAAACGAGAAAAATGGAAAGCTAACATGTACAAATAGCTATGATACCTTCCAATATCGCACACAGGGTATATACTAAGCGGGCTCCTTGCCGATGGCACTCCCCTTTCTCAGGGGAGGAGGGATGACCATGCTAATGAGGGGAAAAGGGGGCAAAGGATTAGTATGTGTTGGGGTCAGGAGGTGTGGCAGTGGTGTTCAACAAACCATAGGGAGGTTCTTTTATATATATATATACACACAGATATGCGCAGGATGAAGAAGACGACGCTCTCTTCTCCTTGGTAGCGCAACTTGGAATATACTTGGCTACCTTTTTTTTTTTTCGAGATACTCTAGCTACATACACATATACACATGCATATATATATATCTACATATGGGTATGTATGCGATCGGCGTTGATTAGAAGCGGAAAAACAAATACAACCCCTGAAAGAACAAAAATAAATAATAACAAAACTATGAGAAGGATGTATAGCAAATCCTATACTATCACGTCCCCTCGTTACACTCTAGATACCACGTATGGAGTACTTGAAACAAAGATGAATGCAAAAGTTATTTAACTAATATTTGTATACATATACATCATATATATATATATATATGTGTGTGTGTGTACATCCTACATGCATGATCCATACAAGTACAAGACCACCCTTTGGCTCCTCACTTTATACGGAGTCAATAATCCTTTTTTCCCCTTTTGTTTCTTGTTTTTTATTCTGTCTGTCGTCATAATCAAGTCCAGTCAAGTTTCTTTCAGAGTTATCTTTTTGGTATCGGCTCTGGTTCTTTTTGTCGAGCGCCTTTTTTGTTTATTCACATTGAAGTATGGGTTCAGGCTATTGTCGCAGAGTGGTGAGGGTAATGCGCCGCAGCACCTACAGCCATTAACCTTCTTTTTCAGCACGCGATTTAAGCTTTCGAAGAGGCATCTAACCCCATCGTCCTCCCTCTCTCTCAGCCTCCAACCTTCGCATGCGTTCTTCGCTATCACCATCAACAACGTCGTTCCGCCGACTGCGTCGCCCCTTGCGGCCGCCATCATCGGCATCATCTCGACTGCGTTTTGAGCCCGCTAAGCCAGCGAGGCCAGCCATGCGCTGGGCTTCTTTAAGCAAACGCTCACGGTTTCGCGCTTCCCGTTCCAGAGTATGTGCATCTTTCTGTGGCGCTGAGGCCGCCCCAGTACCGCGAGAGCCTCCTTTGATGTCAAATCCACGCGGACCCGTAGGCGGATCAAATCCCTTGTCGCCACCACTCGAGGCGGCAGTGCCATCGACGGAGTGCTTCCTGCTGCTGCTGCCGTGCCTACTGCTGTACTCCCTATCACGATCCCGATCCCGATCGCGGTCGCGGTCGCGTTCACGGTCTCGGTCTCGGTCTCGATATCGATCTTTGCGGTCTTTTTCTTTCCGACTGCTGCTGCTATCCTTATCACGCTCTCTCTCCTTGTCGTAACGTCTAGAGGAGTGCTCATAATCTCCTCGGTCACGGTGGGAAGAGCGATGGTTCGATCTCTGGCGGTCGTCGTCTTCTTCTGCTCGGTACTTGTCTTTACGCCGTTCGTAGTCTCGGTCTTTGTCCTTGTCTTTACGGCTGCGATAGCTTGAACGTTTACCATCATCTGGGGAGCCTGACCTTGACCTTTCAGCCGCCTTATCATCCTTGGACCGCTGAGACGGCTGGTCATCGTCATCGTCGTAGTAATGCCTTCTACTGCTCCGGTGTTTTTTCCGGCGGTAAGAGTCATCTTTATCATCCGCGTCTACAGACTCGGAGCGTTGCCGCCGTTGCCGTCTGTGGGAGCTCCTATGACCACGGCTGCGGCTCGGACTGCGGCTGCTGCGATCTATACTTCGGCTTCTACTACTAACTCTGGAGCCGGAACGCTCTAGCTCTTTGCCGCGATCGCGATCTACTCGGTCTCTGTCTCGGTCTCTCTCTTGCGCGATATGGGACTCTTCAGACGCCACTCCTCTTTCACGCTTATCGTGATCCTTGGGCCGCTCCTTGCTGCGATCACGATGGGCATCACGATCTCGCACTTTGTCAGGGTTAGGAGTACTACTTCTAGAGCCTGGCTGAGTAGCTGGATTCGATAGCGGCGGCGCCTGTGGCGGCTGAGATGTAATAGCAACAGGTTTTTGTACTGGCAAACCACTATCTTCAATCTGGAAACCTCTGGCTCGCAGATTCAGTAGACTAGTATTAGGAAGGCCCTGGCGCATAGCTTTAGGGCCCTTGGGGGCGTTGATTGGTGCATCTGGGGCTGTCAAAATGGAGCGGATGGCAGCTACGCCATTTCGGTTCTGCATACTAGATCCATCTGGTTGAGCCATGGTTGTCGGGCGCGGAACACCTCCAGATGACGCTTCATTGCCTAAGTTTTCACGAGATGCAGACTCGGAAGGATCCTGTTTGGCGCCATCAACGTTACCACCGCCTTCGCCGTCTGATGTCTTGGCTTGGCTCGCAATTTCGTTGCCATTCTCGTCAAGTTGAGCACCTGCCGCCATGGGTGTTGCTTGATGTCCAAGATCACCCTGGCTCTGGAAGCCGGCTGCCCCTTGTCCTTGGTTGTACTGGGAATAGTGGCCTTGGTCATGATAATTTGTCATAGCACCGCCATACTGGTGGTAGCCCCCTCGGCCATACCCCCCATAGAATCCGCGGCCGCGGCCACGGCCACGGCCGTAGTTGTTGCGACGATAATCATTGAAATGGCCATAATTACCTTGATTGTATCCTGTCTGGATTCCTGAGTTAAAATTGCCAAAGTCACCAGTGCCCATGCCTTGGCCATTTTGATTGTAATTATTTTGGTCGAAATTCCATGATTGTGCACCGTTCCAGTTATCATTGGAGCCTTGTCCAAATCCTCCTTCAAAGCCCCCCATGCCGTTCATGCCCATGCCTTGAAAGCCTCCGTTCATGTACATGTTCTGCATCATCGGGTCCATGCCCATCCCCGGCATGCCTACTGCATAGTTAGCCACTGAGTTGAGATTACACCGAGAGACAGAGAGCCTTACCCATCATTGGAAACCCACCAAATGAATTTGGTCCCATCCCATTCTGCATTGCCATCATCATTTGCATCTGGTTGAAGTCGCCGCCCCCAGGGAACATCATATTTTGTTGAAATCCACCATTTGCGGCATCGTTAAATTGCTCTTGGCCTTCGCCAGCTTGTTCAGCGTTCTCATCGTCTCCTTCAGCAGCGTCTTGCTCTTGATTATTGGCTGCGTCATCGCCCTCGACAATCGGATCTTTGGCTTCCTGAGCCTCGATGACGTCGGTCGATTCCTTTCGCGGTTCTTCCGTGCCGTCTAATGACACCTCCTGCTATTAGCGTCGCAGTTGATTAGTATATTGCTCACAGAATCGCTTATTGTAGCTCCATTCCATACCTGCTTGTTCTCTTCGTGGCCAGAAGCCGGCTCATCAGCGCTCTGCGGCGCCGCATCTTCGACTGGCACATCTCCACTCGCGTCTGCCGTTTTCTCTGCCGACTCTGCTACAGGAGCGCTCACATCGGGTAGCGATGGTTTCGGCGCATCAACCGGTGTGATGGGCGTGGTATCATTAGATTCTTTGGATCGGGACGCCTCTCTCTTCTTCTCCGCCGTGCGCAAAAACACTCTGATGGTAGTTCGCAGAGATTTGTTGGGGCTGCAGTCCGCGGCAGATAACGGAGAATGTTCACAAACGGGGCACGACTGAGGGAGATTCGAGTGGCCTACAAACGATTAGAACAGGTTCAGAAGGATACTTCCAACAACGCCAAGGCCGAGAGGATGGACGCACATGTTTCGCAGATGGCTTGTTCGCAGCATGGCAGCCTTAAGGCGTTGACTGCCAGTTTGCTGCAGTTGGCGCATCGCAGTTTGTGTGGGATATCGTCGGGAGCCAACGAGCTGCCACCAGTCAGTATCCTCCATGACAGCGAAGACGGGATCGAGAAAGATCATACTTGATCAGCTCAGCCTGAGCCTCTGAAATGGACGTGGCCATGTTGCCAACGGCAGCAGGTCTATCTGCGTTCGATGACCACCATGAGGCTTTGCGTAGCAGAAAAGGCAGAGGACTTGGATTTCTAGGTGCACAACGAAGGATCAAGTAGAGCGGGCCACGTCACCGGCGTGACCTCAATGAGCCGTGGCACCAAAAATCACAACGCTCCGAGTGGCAGGTATTGTCGCAAACCAGCAATCTCCCAACCCCTTATCATGAAAAGTCTGGCGAAGGTCTGAGATTGTGAGGAGTTTGACGCGCTTCGAAAAAAAGAAGTGGATCTGACAGCGGACGGCGGCCACGACCAGCAAGCCGCTAGCGGCGATCAGAAGGTCACGTGCCCGACTGCCACGCTCAGAAGCGCAAAGACGTTGGCTGCAGAGGAAAGCAGATGCATAGATATATCGAATGCAACGTGGTGGCCTGTGCTTGATCTCGCTTCTCGGGCGAAGATACTGCCAAAATGGAAGCCTCCTGGTGCCAGAAGAGGGTGTTGACTGGGTTGATTGCAGCCTAAAAGCGTAGCCTCGGCGGGATTGGCTGATCGTTTGGGATCCAAGAGCGTAGCCTTGCATGGGCTTCATTGATGACGAATCACGTCGATGAGATTGGTAGGCGGTAGACCCAGATGTGTATCGGTTATGGGCTCATATAAACCATGCTATGTAGGTACAGTAAACCTTCATCGTAGACAGTCTCGTATAAATAGGCGGGCACATCATTCATCACAACACCAACAACAACCAGGCAAGCGTTAGCAAGGTACTATTGTAGCAAAAACTAGACGTCTAAAATAATAAACGATATGGCGCACGAAGCTAAAACACATGAATGACTCCCGAAACGCAAGACTCTGACTCCCGAATGGCATGCCATAACAAATCCGACCTCATCTTATGGTAGCGCAGTAGCGTTAGCACCACAGCAACAACATCATGGTTGGCTGTGCCTCGTACAACAAATCAAACAGCTCCTTATCTAACAGGCACACCCGTCCTTTGCACCCGCATCCCGGGGTCCTGATAAATTCACTCTCTGCTCCTCTCCGGCCCTGTTGGCCGTGCCTGCTGCGCCGGAACCTCTGGCACTCTTCAGGGACGTCTCCGGGATCGCATTTGCAATGGCTGTAAAAACTTCGGTGACATTGTGGCCGGTCTTGGCACTTGTCTCAAAAAATAACAGGCTTTCTTCTTCAGCATATGCCTGAGCCTCTTCTGTTGACACCTTGCGGGCATCGCCGCCGTCTTCGCCCTCGCCTTCGTCGCTTGTGCTCTGCGATTCGCCAGCCAAATCTAGCTTATTTCCCACTAGGGCGATGACGATGCCGGGTGAAGCTTGTCGTTGGAGCTCAGCGACCCAGTGTCTGGCCTTGACGAGCGATGTAGGCTTGGTGATGTCGTAAACGACAAGGGCAGCTTGGGCATTTCGATAGTACATGGGGGCCAGAGATGCAAACCGCTCTTGACCGGCGGTATCCCAGATCTCAAACTTGATAGTCCGGGTGGGGAGATTGCATTTTTGCGTCAGAAACGCCGCTGTCATTCATCCATCCAACACTTAGTCCTACTGTTCGCCGCAATAGATGGGATGGAGGGGAAGGGCTGGCGGGAGCGCCGGGGCGGGTTGGCTTACCACCAATGGTTGGCTCTTTGTTTTCCTGGAAGTCGTTGTTGACGAATCGCAAGACCAGAGATGACTGCGGACACAAGTCAATAACGATGTCTACCATATAAACCAGCCAAAACATATCGCAGAGAAGGATTGGCGACCTTTCCGACTGCGGCTTCGCCGAGGAGCACCAGCTTGACGCTGCTGCTGGGCTTGGGAGCTTCCGCCATCTTTTCCGGCTCGTTTCTCTATCGTTCCGCCGAGGGCTCGGCTCTGTCAAGGGAGGAGATGGATGTGAAGCAAAAGCGACCGTCGTGGAGATGGGGAAAAAAGAACAAATTGCTCAAGCACAGGCGCCGGCTCAGTTTGATGCTGCTGCCTTTGAGAGTACTTGTGTGTACAGGCTGCTATGCGCGAGGATGGTTCTAGCAGGCGAGTTCGTGGTGGGTACCGGCTGCATTGGAGCAGCGAAAGAGAGGCGCAATGATGACGAGGTCTGCGAACGAACCAGCTCACCAGCCACACTGAGAGCCGGGGGCTAAAGAGTAAGGTTGCCTGGTAGGTTAAAGATACTTCAGATATCATGTGGATCCCATGATGAGTCAAGTACTATCTACCTCTATACATGTAACTGTCAGAAGCGTTTTTGGCGGGACCCTGCTGGTAGTAGTTCGGCCAAAAGTTACGCCTACGTCCGACAGCTCCCCGCCAAACTTTTTGGGCTTCGATCTGCCGGCAGAAAAAAAAGTTCAGCGCGGTTGCTGCAGGTGCGGATCCTTGTCTCAAGATTCAAGCATTTTTTTTTTTTTCTTCCATACGTACCTGTTTCTTCAGTGCCTAGTTTCAGCTTCTCAATTCTACGAGAACTGGAAATTGATACAGGCTTCAATATGGCTGGACCGATATCCGAAACGGCGGCTTCAAAGAGCAAGCCGTCTAATCCCAATAAGCGAAAGCTGCTCGACGATAGCGACTCAGACTCAGATGATGCGGGAGCAACAATTGGAGGCTCTGGCTTCAAGGTGAATGAGGAATATGCGCGCCGTTTTGAACATAACAAGAAACGAGAGGAAAAACACAGACGTACGTTCGAATTGGAACCTTTGTTCTCCCCCCACCAACATGAAAGTGTAATCTCTCTAACATACACTAGTGGAGGAGAAGCTCAAGAGAGAAGGCGACGATGAGGATTCTTCTTCTTCCGATGAGGACGAGGACGAAGATGGCTTCCTTGCAACGGAAGACCTCGACGCGCAAATCTCTGCTACACTACAGGCAATTCGAAACAAAGATCCCCGCGTCTACGACAAGGAGACCACTTTCTATGCCCCAGACGACGAAAACGCCGATGGTGAAGACAAGGAGAAGAAACAGAAACCAGTTTTCCTCCGCGATTATCAACGAGAGAAAATTTTAAGGGGAGATGTCGGCGCTTCAGACGACGAAGAGGACGCTCCGAAAACATACCAGCAAGAGCAAGACGCAATCAAAAAGTCACTGCTCTCCGAGATTGACGCTGCCAAGGATGAAGAAGACTCGGATGATGAGGAGGACGACGACGGATTCATGAAGCGAAAAGCACCAGCACAGACAGATAAAAACGGCTTACATCCATCCAGAGCAAAGGCCGTAAAGCTTTCAGAGGTGGATGTGGACAATGCAGACAGAGATCCAGAAACGTTCTTGTCAAACTTTATGGCGGCGAGAGCCTGGGTGGCTGATGAAGGCTCCAGATGGGAGGCCTTTGAGTCAGATGATGGAGAAGAAGACAACAGAGCAGATGAATTCGAAGAGGCCTACAATCTGCGATTCGAAAATCCCGAAAAAAGTAACGAAGTCTTGAAATCATATGCCAGAGACTTCGCGGCTGCTAGATCAGTCCGACGAGAGGAGAAAACCGGAAGAAAACGTCAGAGAGAGCTCGAGCGTGAGAAGAAGGAGGCAGAGAAGGCGCAGCGCCGTGAAGACAAGGCCCGGTTACGAAACCTGAAGCTGGAGGAAACCGAGGGCAAGCTTCGCAAGATTAAGCAAGCAGCTGGAGCATTCGGCAAGGAGTTGACAGACGAACAATGGATGAAATTCCTTGACGACGCGTGGGAGAATGACAAGTGGGAGGACGAGATGAAGAAGTGGTTCGACGAGGGCTACTACGCCATCAACGAAGCGAACGTTGCCTCAGACGACGATGAGATGGATGTCGATGGAGAGGGCAGCAGCGACAAGAAGAGCAAAAAGAAGAAGCCCAAGAAACCCACGTGGGATGATGATATCGACATCAAGGACCTTATCCCCGATTTCGAGGACGACGAGGCAAAACCAAACATTACGTTAACAGACGACGAGGCACAAGATGACGATGACGATGACGAAGAACCCTCCGCCAAGAAACTGAAATCATCAGACCACAAGAAGGCCCGCCAGGAGACCCAAAAGAAGGCTCGCCAAGAGCGCACCAAGCTCGAAGCCCTCGTCGACGCCAAAATGAACCTCACAGACCACGACATCCTCAAAGGCAACAGCAGCAGCAGCGTAGGCGGCTTCCGGTACCGCGAGACCTCGCCGCAGTCCTTTGGCATGACGGCGCGCGACATTCTGCTCGCCCCGTCAGACAAGGTGCTCAACGAGTACGCCGGCCTGAAGAAGCTCGCCACGTTCCGTGACGCCGAGAAGAAGCGCAAGGACAGGAAGCACCTCGGCAAGAAGGCCCGGCTGCGCCAGTGGCGACGGGACGTGTTTGGCGGAGAGTTTGAGAATACGGGCCCGACGTACGGGTTTGAGCGGGTGGTTGCTACTACGGAGGAGGATGGCGACGACGTCAGGGATAAGAAGAGGTCGTTGAAGAAGAAGGACAAGGCGGCGTCCAAGGCCAAGGATGGTGAGGAGGCGAGCAATATCATTGGCGATGTAGACGGAACGAGGAAGAAGCGGAAGAGGTCGAAGGGAAAGAAGGCGGCCAAGGAGTAGAGAGCGAGAGATTGATGGACTTTGCGCGCGCGCGTATATATGTAAAAAGGGTGCCTCTTTTTTTTTTTTTTTTTTTTTCCCTCTCTCTTCTAGTTGTTATAATAGTAGTACCATATATATATAGATGGGTTTAGATCTCTACTGGGTTTTCATGATAATACCACACACATCGAACCTAAATTGTTTGTCTATCTCCCTATACAGATAATATTGATATACCTTGTACATCACCATATCAGTCAGTACATCAACATACGCGCTTCTTGAAAACTAAAGGCGGTTCTATACATATACATATCTCTTCTCTTTTTTGTAAGAGGCCTCAAAAGGGTCGGTCCCATCACACAGAATACTTCAAATTCACAGACATTACAATCACACACAAAACACCACGTCATAAGAAGTACGTGTAAACAATAAATAATCATATCCTATGAGAATAAACGTTAAGCATTTACATGAATACACTCAAAAAGGATCATCCAACTCCTCTTTCCCGGTCTGTCTGTCTTTGTCTCTCTCTCTCTGTCTCTCTGTATGTCTACGTACTCCCAGTTTCCCCAAGTGCATCTTCTGAGAAATAAAAAAGAAAAGAACAAGATAACTCCACCCCTCATCAAACGACTAGAGCGAGCAAATAAAGTCGCAGTAGATATTAAACGGCCCTCGCTCTTCATCTATCTTTTCGCTCTCTCGCTCTCTCTCGTTCTCCCATCCCTCTCCCCTTCTTGCTGAAAATCAAAACAAAAAACTCAAACAAAACAAATACACTCTTCTCTGATCATTTCGGATGAAGATAAAAAGCAAATAGGCGATGAAGAAAACCCACTTCATAAAGAGGGGTTGAAGCAAAAGAAAAAAGAAATGCAAAATGCAAACCAACGCAGCGTATCATAAAGGTGTATCAACTTATAGGTTCCAGGGTGTTTTGCTCTAAGGTGCTGATGCTTATCTCGTTGGAACAAGAACGTCCCGTCTTTCGCAAATTTATACCGAGGGAGCTGAAAAAAAAAAAGGCTATGGCCGAATGATTCAGATATGATGTTTTTTCTCCCAAGCAATTATGCTTTATTAACGCAAATAAAAAGTAGAGGATAAAGCACGAAGCAATGGCCCTCACTGGTTCAAAATGCAAGGTTAGGCGTATTTTGACCAGAAGGGCTTCATAATCGTAGCTGGGTCATCTGGGTCTTATGTAACAAGTCATTTCAAAAAAAAAAAATGAACATCCAGAGCTAGAAGGAGTTTGTTCTTAGGTATCGAGATAAAAAGGTGGGGGAAGGTTTTGAGTTATAGTGTCAGCTCGGATTCCTAAATTCGACTGTGGCTAGTCGTTCGACTCCTCTCATCATCTTCCTCAATAACGTCGCTCAGCCGAGTCGGGTGATGGTGCCGTGGCACCGTCTCCCACCCAGCATTCCCATAGCCCTGGCCGGAATAGTCCTGGGGGTTTGAATAGGCGCCGGTCCACTGGCCTTGAGGGGCAGAGGTTGATGATGGCATATTCTGGCCGCTGGGGTTTGTGGTCGCCGGGGTGTCGTAGTCTTCTGGATCCAAATCAGAACCTGTGTACGTGGAGGGCGGCACAGCGAAGGGGATCTTGTGGCCGTCCCCGTCTAGGATGAAATTCCCCTGCGCATCGATAAGGTACTCACCTTCGCTGTAACCGCCCTCGGAGCCAGCGCCTGTGCGACGGCTCGGATCTTCCTGGTGGCCAGATTGGTATTGTCCTTGTCCGGAACCGCTACTTCCTGGTGCGGATTGGCCTCGGCCCGGAGTGCCCTGCTCAATGGAGTATGATGGTCTTTGGTAATCGGATTGATAGCTTGCCTGCTCCCTGGTGCTGCTATGTCTGCTTGGGCCGCCACCCTGGGTCATTGGTACTACCTGAACTCCTCCCACAACCGTGGGGTGTCCTGACTGAAGAGATAGAGTCCTATCGCGCTCTTCCTGCTCACGACGCCCAAGTTCTTCCCATGCCCGGCGGGCTTCTTCCTTCGAGATGGAAAGTTCTTTTCTCATCTCCACGAGTTGCTTCTGAGTCTTGGACACTCCACGCTCATGATCGACGGCCTCACGGATCGCCTGTTCGCGCTCCCTCCTTTCTTTCTCGAGAGCCGCCTCCAACATAGCATTCACCTCATGGGCGCGCTCCAACTCGGACCTAGTTTCAAAGAACCACCTCTGAAACTTTCGTTCGGAGCTGGCCCGCAGACGCTGAAGTTCAACTACCGCATGGAACAAGTTGGCGCCCGCCGCCGACAAATCCGTAACCTGTCGTGCCAGCTGTTGGCTCATTGGATCGCGATTTATATCATCCTTATTTTGCTCCAGCTTACGGATCCAGTAGCTCGTCAATCCCTCCCAGTGAGCAGACAGCGTTTCCCACCGCTCAAACGCATGGGGAAACGAGTTGCGCGGCTTGGTAGGATCGTTTGCTGTATCGCCAGGAAGTGCTCCAGAAGTAGGCTGCTGCGATGGTAAATTTCCGGCGGGGAAAGCCTGTGGAGGAGTATGCTGTTGCTGGGGGTTAGATAATGGGACGGGGCGCTGCTGTTGCTGTTGCTGTTGTGGAGGCAGCTGTTGAGTTGGTAAAACCTGGGCGGATGTGGTTGTGCCGCGTGGGTGCTGTAACGGGTCCATAGCAGCTTGGCCCAGGTGTGAAGGGTTAGTAGATTGCTGAGCTTCGGCAGTAATGCCTTGGCCAGCGGCAACGCCAGCAGCGCGCCGCTCTGTGGAGCGACGCTCTGTCTCCTGCTGCACTCGCGCCTCCTGTTCGGCGCGACTCTTCTTCAAAGCTTGCTGCTCAATTTCGGCTCTCTGCTGAGCTTCAGCCCTCTGGCGCGCTTCTCTAGCTGCACGTTCCTGCATGATCATCCTAGGACCTCTAATTCCCGATGGAGAGCTTGTCGGCGCGGGAGCAGCAGCCGGCATTCGACCAGGACCAAGGGCAGCGCCATTGGACGTGGCAGTAAGGCCACCGGTCATTAAGTCGGACATACTTGCGGACTCTTCGATCTCGTCAGGTGTGAAGGAATGAGGTTGGCGGAGAGCTTCCTCAAGGGTATAGAGGATTGCGCTGTGAGTATGCTTGGAAATGCGAGGAGCTTTGAGCAAAGCCCTTGGATGCGCGACGCTGCTGGAAGCAGGAGGATTCTGTGCTTCAGCTGAACCAGAAGGTGCGCGATGCGATCCCGAAGTCTGACGGCGCTGGCGCTTGTCCCCGTCTTCTTCGTCAAACAGAGACAATCCAAGCCCAGTAATGGACGATTCGGAGTCCTGAGGGATGGATACGATGCTCGGGTAGAAGCCCGCCGAAGCAGCGGCGATATGGACTCGGCGCTCCGGCTGAGGTTTCGGCACAGAATCAAATTTCGGCGTCCGGCGAAGAGACTTGTGTTGCGAAGACGGAGTGGAGAGCCTGCTGGGAGGCTCTTGTGCTGTCTGCGGCAGCGTGTGCTGCTGGCGTTGCGTTGGTGGGTGTGTGTTCTCGTGGGTCGCGTAACGGTCGTTAGAGACGGAGGGCAGTCGTTGAGACAAGTCTGCGGCGCCACCTGAGGAGGGGAGGAAAGACAAGTTGACCGAGGCTGATCACCGCCAGCTAATTGGCGGTGATGTTAGGGAGCGAGAGCGAAGGCCAGAGAAGCTCGCAGTCGTCGGCAGATGCCACTCTAGGGCAAGTTTAGTTTTGTAGGTAAATTATTAGGTCCTACTAGTATCTAGTGTAGGCAGCGAGCCAAAAGACCCTAGACGCGGGCGACTCCAGCGAAAGCAGAAATTGGAACGTCGCGGCTATCCAGGCTCAGGTTGAGCGATGAGGTGATTTGCGCCAAAGGAAAAGGGACTCTGAATTGCAGAGCACAGACGCCAGGTCAGGATATCGAGGCCGGGCTGATCGACTCAAGGGTGGAAGCTGGTGGTAAGGAGGAACCCGTCACAATATGCACGCAGGTGAGTCGTGCAGTAAGAGGCGGCAGAAGACCCAATTGCCCGCAGAAAGCTGGGAGAAGCTTGGCTCAGCTCGACTGAGCAGCAGAGACAAAGGCGCAAAAGAGCCAGGGCGGTGATGTCAAAAAAAAAGGTGGTGGCAGGGGAAAACGGCTGGAAAATGGGGGGCTGGAGTGCGCAAGCGCGGCGCCGCAGGTGTTATCCGCGCAATGGAAGGCCTAGGATAAGTAGCAGCTGTAGTGGTTGGCCAAAAGGACCAGGGGGCCAGTTGGCGGCTGATGGATGATACGGTAGTGAATGAATGATGGACGGCTGAACGAATGGCTCTTGTAGATATATATCCAGAGTCTCGAGGGCAGAGATAGAGAAGCAGACGGTCTCTTTTGCCCAGTCTCTTTGTGCGTCTCTTTAGCAGTCAAAGAAACCGGATGCCTCCCGCTGCGCTGGCGTTGTCGATGCAGACCCAGGACTCTGCTGGCCCAAGCCGTAGCTGACGGCCGCGCCTTGCCCTGCCTTGCGCCAGACGAGCAAAGAACGAAAGCAAGAAAGGGACGGAAAGGGGTGGTGGAATCGGGTCGTGTCGTGTCGAGCGAGGCGCCAGAGCAATGCGTCGTCCTCGTTTTTTTTTTTTTTTTCCTTCTCTCCTAACTTCTCCACGAGGTCACAGAAGCGGCCAGCAAAGCTCAGTTGGTGGAGATTCGGGCTGCATGTTCGAGGCCCAATGCTGACCTCTAAAGCGCCCGGCACGGTGCCATCTCAGGGGACGTTCGTACAAGCAGCAGCGGGAACTCCTGGTAAGGAGGTGGTGGCGGTTATGGAGGTAAGATGCGAGATGCAAGATGCGAGGAACCAGAGCAAAATCCCAAGCAAGCACTTTGGCCTCGCACTTGTCGTCGCGGCCCCCATCTGACGGCGTACCCAGCAGGTCTCGTGGCCAGCCCAGGTACCTGCAGCATGTGCTCCGGGGCTATGGCTGCTGCATGTATCCTTTCAGCCACGAGGACCTGTCTGCAACTCCAGCTGAGACCCAAAGGCTAGGGCGCAGCTTAGCAGCGGCTGGGCCATGGAAATGCGTTCGAAAAGAGGAACAGCGCTCCACCGCGATCCAGCGACCGACGGACCTGCTAAGCTCATATCGCAGCTAGCACCAAGTGGCAGTAGCTGAACTGGGCCGGGGACAGCGATGCGAATCGCTAAGATGGGATCTGGGAGGGGGAGAACCGGGGCCATCCCTGACGCCGGCCGTTAGTCCACGGTCCAAGGGGCGCCTTGACTCGGTAATACATACGACGATGCCGTGGGCTGGCGGCGTGAAGACCACCGGCGAGGAGGTGGTGGTGATGGATGGCAAGCAAGAGGAAGAGGAACAGTGCACGACAGCAGCAGATCGACCGCCCAAGGCAGACCGGCTCTGCTCCAGCGCTGGGGATTTTGACGTGGACAGGTTGTCAAAGTGCCAGCGAATAGCGAATCCCAGCATCCCGCCAGGTGAGGCTGATGCCCATGCCATTGGTACCTTGCGCCACGTCGCAAGTGCGCCACGTTTGTTGCTGTACGGCAGACATACCTCTCGCAGACACTGGAAAATGCTGTCGGGGTCGAGTATCGCGGAGGTTTCCTCCAAGCGTCGACCATGCGTTAGTCCACGCCTAAGCCTGTCGACCCAGGAATCGGGCAACGGCGATGGCCACAACCAGGCCATGCCGCAGCGATCGCGTCGTCGCTGAAGCAGCACACCTCATTACTGTACAATTTACACCTCATGCTGATGCACCGCAAAAGATGTGCGCCCGCCTCCCGTATATGCATGCTGTGTCACATCCACATCAACCCTGAACACATCAATCAATGCGCCCAACACCAGCACCGACTGCCCCGGCGCTGTTCTTCCGGCTGCCGGGCATCTTGTTGGGCCGTCCTCCCTCTCGCACGCTCATCTGGCAGTAGTAGTAGTATCAACATGTTTCACAGCGGTTCTCTTCCTGTCCAACTCGCTGTCGCAACTCGACTTGTGCCACCGGGACAGCACAGCGCGGCAGCCACTGATCCTGTCCCAGTGCGGCGCGGCTCGGGCCCGCCCATGCCTGTGTGTGATGGCTTGATGTCCGAAAGCTTCGACCCGGCGGCCCAATCGCCGTCGAGCGCCAGCAAGCTTTCTGCCAATGGCTGCGTGGCTTTGGGGGCGGGACGACGTCACGTTTGCCTGAATTAGATGCTCTCTCCAATTGTTGTTTATGCGGCTTTGCAATTTTTCCTGCTGGGCGCATGTGTGAGTGGACTTATACCAGCGGTGTGGCAATCCAATACTGTCATGGTACATACATGAGTTGGCCCCGATTGCCTTCTGGAGCCCCTTTTTGCCGATCTCACAATCGATATGGCATACACCGAACTATTGATGACTGACAGTTGGGATAGCCTAGAATTGGAAGGGAGGCCTCTTGAAATTGTCATCAGCTTCTTAAAATAGGTGCCGATAGTTGTAAGTCGTGATGTAAATGGATGTACACGCAAAATATGCATTAATACTACCTAAGTACCTAGGCAGTGACATATAGTTCGCCCCGGCAAATACAGGGTAGGCTCTCTCGAAACTGGTCACTATTCTGATACATACTTCAGCCCAAATAACAGCCCTGGGCAATATATATATATATACTTTGAAATAATTCGAAACGTATTCATTCCCATATATATCCATAATTGCTGGTCCATTGCGCATATGAAGCTGTCGAGGTCGCTTGTGCACTACAGCGACAATTCGCCATCAATGTGTCATACGAGACATGCTAACAAGATGCCCACCAAGAATCATGAAACCACTTTCTCTTCCTCTAACTAAAATCCCCATTCTAGCACCACTGTAGATGCAGCAGTGTCACAGAGAATTGCCACTGGCCTGAATCATCATGTACAAGTCAGACAGACGCCGTACGCTGCACACAGCTTCTCCACCACTGCTATACGACCTCCATCTCTCTCCCTGCATCCCCGCCAATAAAGAGTAAGCATAGATGCCTATGTATACTCTGTGCTTCCTTCACCACCGGCATGGAATCTTTGTGCGATAAGCAACCCAGACTCACGCCGTAATGACGGCCAAAGAGAATAAAGACGCGTCTGCGGTGAATTGGACGCGGTGCGCGCGCAGCACTTTTTATACTTGCATGGCGCTTCTCTCCAAGGAATTGCAAATCTCAGTCCGTCCACGTTCGTAGCCATGGAGACTACATCTTGCATTCTTCAGATCGAGGCGGTTCACACGATATGCCGCTAGAGTTGCTCTTGTACCACGTGTAGATGGCCCGATTGCCTGCGCTGTGTCACTGGTACAACGGGTCTAAAAGATGGCTAGTATGCCGGGAGAAGCTCTTTGTTGCTGAGTAGGCCACTGTAGATCGGGCTATTTGGAGGATAAATGCGCTTTTTGGGATGAAAAACGTGAAGTCTGCTATAGTAATTTGCACCTTCAATGCTGCTGAATCACAATTAACGAATGAGTATGACCTTCCCCAAGAGATACAGTCCAAGCTCCCTGCACTGCTCCAGTCCCCGGATGGTCGCCGTTGTTTCGCTTCTACTACCGGAATACTACTACCGGATGTATGATGGTATTACTACTACCGTAGTAGTATCTACAGAGTACTCCGTCCAAAGACCATTATCAGTCCCCTACATTTATCGCGGCTCGCGGAAGCCACCCGGACCTGATAGAGTTTTAGGTCATAGGAATCCAGTCATGCAGGTCTCAGCTGGGACTAGCATTTGGTCCAAATCTTGCCCATACCTAGAAGACGACCCTTGTCAAGCAGGACCCCGATCGACCGGGGTAGCAGTTTATAAGCTGATCGGATGAGACCACAGGACAGAAAAGGCAAACAAGGGAGGGACATGGAGAGTGTAAAAAAGAGGCAGACAGGGATTATCCCTTGCGGGGAGGCAGGGAAGACCAGCCGCCTTAATCGCAGAACTACTGCTGTACTTGAGCATATCTAGGTATCTTAGCAGGTAGTAGTAGTAGGTATTACTCGATACATATAATAGTTTCTTACTACGGTCGACAATACATGTACCGGGCTGTTGGTGGACCCCCTCGCAACGAAAGTTGCTTGCCATCTGCTGCGGCTCGTGACAGATTTGGGCGTATTTGGCAGAAGCTGAGATGGTGTCGTCGCCAAGTCTGTTTGTTTGCTTGGAGCTTCGAAAAATGAAAGCCAGTTGCTGCATATCAATTCTAGGCACGCTCCGGTGATGCCGAGCAGGATTCATTTTTCAGCTGAAAGCTCCAGCTCAAAGTCAGTAGGCTCCACGTCGCCAGGGTACCAGGACATGACAAAGTGTCGATCTCTCTCTCTCTTTGTCAGAATTCCTCCCCCTCTGCGTGGCTTGGCACCTTGATGGGTAAAGCAGAATAAAAACTCTATCAGCATTTTGTCTTTGCCATGATGAGACTCCCTGCAGCTTCTTCTGTATGTATGTGTATGCAGGATGCAGGATGCATATGCTGACTTGCCATCCTTTGCTGCAGTTAAACTTTTTTATTTGAGCCATAAGCACAACACATGAATAGTATTTCTCTCTACCTAGCAATGAAATCCAGCACGGCACCTTTCTAAATCCCGGCTCTCCTACTCTAACAATTAACCTTCATCCCTTGCGTTTCCCCGTACTAAAGCCTTCATCCCGCCAAAGCCACTCCGCAAGCCCCCAGCCAGAATGCAAAAAGCAAACATATCCACAAAGCTTTATTTAGATCGAGAAAAAAAGAGAGAAAGCACAAGATAGCGTACCAAGGTAGCTAGCCGACCACCTCTCCCCTGCCTCTAGCAGAAAAAGCCAGACTTCGCTCCATATGCTAGGCCCAGCAAGGAATGCTTTTACCCGTCTCCAGGGCGAGCGCGCGCGCAAACTCCTCCCATCGCCCAACTTAGACATTTGCGACGCTAGAGAAGAGAAGAGGCAGTACATAAAGGAAGGGGAAAAGGAGACTTCTCGATAGTACTCTCTATATGGAGTCGGCCTGCTCCACACAAAACAATGTCTCGTCTCATCGAAAATCGAAAGTGAGTCCTGCGTCTGCTATGCATGTCTTGTTGACTTTGTTTCTTCAGCATGTGTTTATGAGAAACCCATACTTTACACCTTTTTTATACTTTTGCTTGTGAACCACCCTCACAGACAGGACTATTCGTATATCATACCTCTAGCATCCCCTTGCCTCCTTCCCCTCTCATATCAAGTCTCAGTTTATGCCAATTTTTTCTTTCTCTTATACGACGCATTGACACTTTTTGTTCTTTCTTTGCCCTCCCAATCGCTCGCATATGCTTGCCAATCTCCATGTCGCCAACCCGTACCATGGAGAGGTCAAGCAAGCTCGCTCCTCTCACCCTCGTATCAAAATATTACCCCGTGGCGAACTACTCCTACCCTCGCAGCGAGGGCGCCCCAACTCCCTGCAACAGCAGAAGCCCGTCGTACAAGTGGTCCCGCGAAGACTTCTTCAAGAGGTCGTCGGTGGACTCCCAGCCGCCAGCACCGAGTCCTTTATCATCCCCGCCGAGCCTGGTCGACGACCGCACAGACTCCGAGGCCTCGGCGGATGTCGATGACTATCGCTACCACACCCACGCCAACGAGCTCTGGGACAGCTTCTGGATGTCCGAACAGCAGCATCAGCATCAGTGTCATACTCCTGGCAGTTACATCATAGAAAACACTTCGATAATGGCTGCGGCAGGTTCTGCTTCTGCGGCTCCCAGCTGTAGTCCTCCAGACGTCCCTGAGAAGGACTATCCAGCTTTGATATCCTCGCCTCAACGCCCGAGAAGACGCCCACAGGGCCCTCGCTCTCAGGGGGGCAATGGCTGGCCACTGTCTGACCAACAACCGCAAACACACCAGCCACGAAGAGCATCACCGACATATTCGGCGTTCCCAAAGATAGTCGACATCCCTTCACCACCACGTACAAGCCCGCGCTCGAGTTCTCAGCTACCCTCAGGTGCTTGCGAGGACCGCCTCTCGGGAATGGACGCCCGCTGCCCTCTCCAACAGGCTCCTTCTCCTCACCGGCCCATATCGCCCTACAGCCGTCCGGGAAGTCCTCATCCCAGGGCCTTCTCGCCCGCCTCCTTAAAGGCATTTCAGCGTCCAGCTACATCTCACAGCTCACGGCCATCCAGCCCCATGGACTATCCATATCCCTCGCCTCCACCAACAGCGCCACTGCCAGCACTACCAACCAACTGTCCAAGAGCCCCTCATCTCACTCCTCGGTCTTCAAATCTCTCTCAACACAGCCATACCCAACAACCTCCTCAGCCACCGAGTCATACAATCCGCCCTTACAAATCCACCACCCAGCTCCGTCGCCCTCCTCCAGAGCCACTACCAGTCTCTGTCTTTGAGTACGATTCCGACACAGACTGCACCGACGACAAGTCTTCTCCTCTGGAATCTCCCGCCCTCTCCTTCTTCCGTTTCCACAGACGGAGTCAAAGCCCCAAGAGCAACGACGACATCTTCACCCGTCGCCGTGGCTCTGCCTCCAAAGTAGTGTCAACAGCTCACCAATCCTTGATTGATGCAACGGAAAAGGAGAATTGCAAACGGCGCAAGAGGACCAACACCATAGACGGCCTGCCCCGTGTAGTGAAGCAGTCGGACGTGTTTAGTAGAATGCTAGGGCTACGGGGCCGATGAGTTTGACGATATACGTGATCTTTCATTCAAACTTTCAATCATCTTTCAATCATCTTTCTCTTTTTCTTTTTTTTTTTTTTTTTTTTAATGATAATGAAGGCCAGCTTGGCCACAGCTACTCACTCATTTGCATGCATCACATTTCTTTCTTTCAAAGCAAGCGGACCATAGCCACTCTTTTTTACACGCTTTAACCACAACTTGGATCATTCTTTTCGCTTTTTTTTTTTTTTTTTTTTTTTTGTCCAACGGGATGGGTGGTAATAACGGCAGCATGAAAAGGAGTACTGGTAGAGTCACGAGATGTTCCTCATCATGAAACTTAATCATAATTCGATTTGTTTCTTCATCTTCTTCTCGCAATAATGCCATGTGCCAAGCTACCCGCGCTTCAAAAACCTGCGTGTTGACAACGCCGTCACCATTGAGCGCATTCCAAAGCCCAGCATATTTAAGATTTTAAACATATTTTTAAGCACCTATGTGTTCACAAATGTGTATCACCCAGCATGTGGCTGGTGGTTGTATGTCTCCATCGTAATTTTAATTCTGAAACCTATTTTCATGAATTGAGAGCCATCAGCCACTACATACTGGTATCATATCAACATTACATACATAGTCTTGTCTTCCAAACAAGCATCGTCAACCAAGTTTCATTGCCGCATTATATACTCGTCGCTCATATCACCCATCGCGCCCCATGTCCCCATTTTTCATAGATATCGTGAATGTCAAACTTTGGTAGTCCCTCCAACTCCAAATGCATGCTGAAGTCATGCGATAATTGCACAAAAAAAGAAGAGGAAGAAAAGAAAAAGAAAAGAAACGCTCTGCTTCTTCAGGCTTTTAACATGAAAAAAATAAGGAGGAAAATATCATCAAACCATGGATCTAGAAGACCTTGGCAGCTTTTCTGAAAAATTGTTCATCCGCCGTACGCTCAATCGGTGCTCGTCTTTTCCTGGCACAATGCCAAAGAACCACGTACTCTCTTCTCGGGCATCGTCGCGTCCGACACCAAGCCGGCTTGCGAGGTCTTTCCGTCCTCGAACGGATCGAAACGCAGCATCTTGTGTAAGCTCCTCGGCAGAGCAGAGGCTGATGATTCCAGCGATCGAGCTGACCGGCCGCGGGAGTAGGAATTGGCGGCGGTGGGGCACCATCAGAGTTAGCCCGCCAACGTAGAGGAACAGGAATGCTAGCAAGACGCCAAACACTGGCATGTTAGGATACATTCGGACCGTTTGATCAGGCCTTGTTAAAGCCATGAAGAGCCCGCCGCCTAGAATTGAGATGAAAATAAACAACGTCGCCAGCAGCGACACAGCCGCTACTCTCCAGTGTCCATTTCTCAGTGCTCTCCATGTTGACTGGAAGGGGAGACAAGCTGCATAGTCTGCTAAAAGAGATCTCTGCGCCAAAGAACCGTTCACATCATATAGGTCGGCCCAGGGTTGGAGAATGCGCAGCGACTGATCGATGCCTTGAAAATACAAATAGAGGATCATGCCGATTAAAGCGGGCACGAAGCTGAAGACAAAGTTGGCTGGGGAAAAGGCGTCGTCGTTAGGCATTGCGCTTAGTCTCGGCAAGAAGCCATCCTCTAGTCGGGTTTGCGGCAAGAAGGAAACGATGAGTAGGGCTACGAGTAGAAGAAAGCTGACTGAAGCAGACGCAATGATGGGGCCGTTGCGGAGGTGTATCGGTAGGTATTTGCCACGAGGAGCCCCAAGAGCAGAGTTTTGTGCCGCTTTCAGGTCGATAGAAAAGTCGTTGCTACCCTTTTTGTTCATCGTACCAGAGATAAACTCAAAAGATTCATCGGGAGAGGCTCCAATGGCATACCAGATACCTCCAATGGTCGCATCTTCAGCTCTCCAGTACCCCAGTCGATCAAACCATCTCTCACGCAATTGGCTCTTAAAAACCTTGGCGTTTTCAGCAAGATCGTTGCGTCTATAGCTGTGCATGACATTGCTGCGGTTTAGCAATGGCAAAAGATCTCCAATCGATCGAATGTCCCAGGCAAGACCGGTCCATTGAACGATCCAATAAGCCATCAAAATCACTGCCGCGAGACACAGAACGCCATAGATGCCAACAAGCACCCAAACGACCACCTGAACTGGCGCCCAAACCCACTCATCATTGACAAAGATACACGTAAAAGCTGAGCTTTGTAAGGGAATCGTAAATATAGCCAGCCATGTTGCAGCGTCGAAAATCTTAAACTGCCATGGTCCAGTGAACTGGGGCAGTAGAAAAGAAGCAGGATATAATCTCTGAAACAGTCCCAGATATCTAACTCGAGGGTCCTCACTGGCCATTGCAGTAAACGGTAGAACTCGTAAAGAAGCGTTTACTACACTTTGAGCATAAATAAAGATAATGCTGGCCAATAATTGTGGCAATATCCGGAATACAAAGTACTGAGCCGAATATATACTGCCAGGATATGGAGTCAAGCCTGAATGGAAGGTCGAGTATCTATCGCAGAAGGTGAGGGCAGCCATCATAAGTAAAATTAGGATAATCAAGATTATCATTGAGAATGCCCGTAAAATCTGCGGTTTGACGGTGAGTGGCTGATGCGTTCTGCCATGAGGGTCAAGATCCTGTTGCATATTGCTTGAAACGGGAATCCATCGTGATGAGCTTGCCCCGGTTGGGTCAAAGGAAGCTGTGCTGCGTCGTGGGAGTTGAAGAGGAGGGGAAGGGCCCCTGAGTGGAGCTGATGGGGCGGCGGCCTCACTCGTTATACGATCCCGACGGGTTGGCGAAGAGTATCCCGCGGACTCATCAAATCCACGCATTGGCTCATAGCGTTCGGAATACCCGTCAGACGAATTGGATACGAGATGCGACGGTATCGATGTGCCCTGACCGCCCACCAAAGCTTGCAGAGCATATTGAATGTACGGTGTATCGTCGACTCCGGGAGTGACTTTTCCCGCCGCCAAAGCCAACTCATCTTTAATGTTAGGCATGCGGGAAGCGTTATCGGCGGCGAACATTGCTAGTTGAGCCTCGTCAAAGCGCACTGTTGGGTCTTCTTCTGGCTCGATGGCATGGTATCCCGCAGGATGTGTGGATTGATTTGCTGAAGGCTGGTTCGTTGCTTGCAGCTCAGAAGAATGTGATTTTATGATTCTTAGCGGGGCTACCATACCATCAGACACATCGCTGGCTTGAGAATCGGGTCGGCGGGAGGAGCGTCGATTCGATGCCGAGGCACGCTTTGTACGGCTGCTCTGCTGTCGCTTATGGCGTGTCGAAGGAGAGGCCTCGCTGTCGGGGACGGGCTGATATCGAGAGTTATTTGACGGCCGCCAGCCTATAAAGAGGGGGACGGTTAGCAGCTGCGCGCAGTATGTCTATGATCCAGCCGGTCACCTGCGCTAACATACGAGAAGGCTCTTCATCGTCACGGGCGATACTTTGGTAACTCATTCTTGCAGCGCTCGACGCAAGCCAACTGCACTAGGAGGAGTTTGGCCAATTGCTTCTGCAGAACGCAATGCAGGAGAGAGGGAAAGGTGTATGGTGTGGGATGGGTAATCAAGCCCAAGAGCGTGTATGGCTGGGTTTTAAACAGGGTTGGGGAAAGTTGACGCAGGAGAGCTGGGTGGGTGTCCCAGCCACCGAAGATCCACGAAGCTCCGTAGCGCACGGGAGCTGTCAGATAGATGGGGCCGAATCAGGAGGCCGAAACCACTGACGCTATCGCACCACATACTGACCTTGAAAAAGACGCTGGAGCAGGATGTGAAGAGGGACACGGATGTGGCGATGGCAGTATAACGAACAGCTGCCAAGCCAGACTCTGTTTTTCGACGATAGTACAGAATATTCACAGCTTTTTGCCGGCTGCTCGTGAAGCTGCCGTTGGGCCTCGTCGATCTTCGGGCGTCGGGTGCTGAAACTCTAGCAGACGGGTGGCGCAAACAGCCGCCGGAGGCCCGCAAAATCGGGTGGCTGGGGAGCAGGGGTCGGCAGCTTGATCAAGCCAAAGCTGAGGCAGCCGATTCGAGAGATTGGACTGCCAATGAGGGTTTTTGGAGAGCTTGAAGAATAGCAGAGGAGGAGATGAGCATAATTTATGAAGCTGAATGGGAAGTCTCTTAGGCAGCACAGCACAGGGCGCACCCAAAGTATAAAGTCCAGCGTGCAAGGCAAGAAACGAGGGGCTCTGCTCCTGCCATGCTGGCGATGAGTTGTCCATGGCCCACTTTAATGCAATATCGGGCCAATGAAAGCCGAGTTAGCTAGCCGCCTCGGCATCTCATTGGATGTTTGGTTGAAGGTTTTTATCAGGATCTGTACTGGCGCAAGGCACTTTGAGCAATTGCATTTATTTGGACGATGAAGTGGCTGCATGGATTTAGTTGATCGATACCACAAGAGCCAGAGGCGCCTATGATGGAGTAAAAATATGCTTGATTGCGCCATGTTATCAAGCTGTGGTTTGCATCCTCCTACCCTGTAGCTATTCTATGCGAGATTGCACACGCTGTCTCATATTAGCCACTTGTCGAATGTACATCGAAAAGCATGTGGGTAACCTCGACTCAAGCTGAGACATGGAGATTGGACTCCGCGGAAGCTGTTCCTAGCTTTGAAGCGAGTGAATCTGTTTTAAGTAGTACTTAGTCAGCTTTATACACCTTCAACACTTTGAAGCGCTCGCAAAAGATGTACATGGCAATAAAACATCTTGTAAGGTCATATTACATGTTTGCAAAGTGTATCTAACCTAGTGTAGCTACTAGGTAGATATTCACTCGCTATAGCAAGGCTACTGTCTATCTGCTGCAAACTTCGATCTGTTTCATTGTGTTTACCATACTTGACATATACATAGAAACAATTGTGCTTGATCTGGCAAGTGCATTTGTCAGAGCGCCACTTTGGTTCGATTTTATGGGGCAGGCTGCGAAACTCAAAATACTACTAACCTTAGTAGTAGTGTGTGTGTACGTACATACTTTGGAAGGCGATTAGAAAAGCTAGCGTAATTATTGGTGATTGGTCTGAGCGCCTGCGAACTGCTGAACCTGCTGAGCAAAACCTTAGTAAGATGATGAAAGCGAAATTTTGCACAGTATTGTCAGGCTTAGAAATTTATTGACAATTCGCGGATATATCATGGAGCTTCTTTTTTCCTTCTCGAGAATTCTTTAGCATTCGCTTTCTTCATTGCATGATTTTTGTAGGACAAGCATAAATGAATCGCTTTGCTCTGTTTTTCGCAATTCTTGCTGCTTCAATTTCCATACTCATCTACATCGTACCAATTGAGAATTACACACAAATCTACCACAGAAACCCATTCAGTAAAAACATTTCCACGGATACACCAGCTTCCTCCAATCTGTCTATACCTAGAAATACCACAGACATGTCGAAATCAATTCTCCGACAAGCTAAGATCACGCCTCACCTGTCGTCGACCAGGGGGCACAACAACATAGGCTGGCTGGACACCTACCACAGCTTCTCCTTTGCCGACTGGCACGATAGCAGATACACTCAGTTCGGGGCTCTACGGGTCTTGAATGAAGACAGAGTAAAGCCACTCTCTGGATTCCCCACCCACCCTCATCGGGATTTCGAAATCTTCAGCTACATTTTATCGGGAGAACTGACCCATCGGGACTCCATGCTCGCCAAGGGCAACGAAGGGGGTCAATCGGACAAGTTCTACCGGATGCGACGTGGAGATGTACAGTTTACTACAGGCGGCACGGGCATAGCTCACTCGGAATTCAATGAGCACAACAAAGAAACGGTCCACTTTCTTCAGATCTGGGCCTTCCCGTGGAAGAGAGGCCTGATTCCCCGATACCACACTCGCACATTTTCAGAAGAGGATAAGAGGGAGGGCTTTGTCAAGATCCTCAGCCCGCTCAAGGCAGGTGAGGACGCCACCGTGAAAGAGGAGGCAGAGGCTGAGCCTGTTATTCCCAACACAATTCCCATTCACGCAGATTTTGTCATGGGCGCAGGAATCATCGCACCAGAGGGCAGGTTTGAGTGGACAGTGGGAGGCGGTGCAGGTATCAAGACACAGCGCAAGGTATTCGTCCACTTACCGATGCTGAAAGGAGGAAAGGCCAAGATCAGACTTGATGGCCGGGAGAATGCAGAGCTGTCCGAAGGAGATGGCGCATTTATTGAAGGAGTTTTCATTGGCGACAAGCTGACAGTGGAGAGCATTGGAGAGGCGGAGGCCGAGGTGATTGTGCTGGACACGGCTTGAGCGGACACGTATACTGTAGAATAGAGACTGATTGGCTTAGGATTTTGTAATAATTTAACATGACATGATGAAAACAAAAGGCCCGTATGAGTCAAACCAGCGAGCGGCAGAGATGTCGCTAGCAATTTCAGCGTGATCAAAGAGGCAACGGCCGAAAGGCGAGATATCAAAGATGACGCGGGATATTTCTCGACTGAGGAGGGCGGGGCTAAGTTAGTCCGAGCGTTTGCAGCCGGGCCCCTGTCAGTCGGCAGGCTAGATCCAATGGCGTGGCTTGGCGACGCAGGCACACAAGCGCCTCTTTGCGGGCCTATTTGGGCAAATTGAGAGCAATTCCTGTGTGCATGTAGTTGCGGGTCTGCACTGAGTATCTCAAGCTGAATCGATGGAGACTTTTCGCCGTGTGAGCTGCCTGATGTTGATGATTGTAAACGGAAAAGCATAGCATTGAAAATCTAGGAAAAAAAAAAAAAAACTTTCGGTTTATTATAGAGTTGTTCAGGGCATAAACCGCCATTTTCTCGGAGGTTCCGTGTGCAAGGAGATAATACCCCTTCTGGCTTGGCGCGCCCGATAAGATACTGCAGGTTAAGCTTGAACACCAGCAAAAACCAAAAGTGGCGGTTCTCGCTTCAACACCACTTCTCCGCCTCGCCTCCGTACTCCACATCTGCTGTCAACAAGACCCAAATGGGAAGTGGCCGACTGAAATGAAGCCCACTTCAAGGCGCCATGATAACGTTTCATTGTTTTGCTTTTTACGGCCGTTGCCTCTCGCAGCAGTATAGCAGGGACCTGGAGCCCTGGCAATTGCAGTGCTGCATTGTTTGCTTCAGCAACGGCTGCATCTCTCGCAGTTGATGAGGCGCCGATTCTCCCCTCTTGACCTCAGCTCTCTGAACCCCCGCGCACGTGGGACTGTCTGTTCACAACTGGTAAAATCCTACGACAATCCGGCTGAAATCCGAAATACGCTCCCCCTGCCCTAGAGATCTAAGCGCCTTGGTCTTTCAGGTACGAGGCTCAAGAACGGCTCGTGGCCTTCCTCATTGGAGGGTTAGCCTTAGCCTTACAAGAAAAACCTTTTAACAGCAGCCGCTAACAGCAGCCTACTCGTGCGCCACGCGCTATTTCAAGGATGCCAATGCAGGGGATGCGGGCACATGCAAACATTCTCCGTACGTCTGGCGGTTGTGATTCGTGGGTTTACGCCGGCTATGGGGAATTCCACGCCGTGAATCCTTCGACGTTTACACTTGTTTGGCCCACACGCGGGATCGAAGTAGGCGAGACGAA
This sequence comes from Trichoderma asperellum, assembly GCF_020647865.1. NCBI lineage: Eukaryota > Fungi > Ascomycota > Sordariomycetes > Hypocreales > Hypocreaceae > Trichoderma > Trichoderma asperellum. Next base: position 2,659,713 of record NC_089420.1, on the reverse strand, counting down.
CCTCATACCATTTCTGTCGCACTGTTCACCCTCGACTCTGGGAGCGAGAAGCTTATTTTTGTCGTGAAATCTGTGATATGTATGAGATGACGATGACTTCCCATGGCCATGGTATCTTCGGGTGACTCTGCTTTGTTATATTGGGCATTTGATGGAATACGAATTGCCTTCGAAAACGCTCGGCTTTCAGCTTGGTGAGTTCGAACCACTGTTGCCGCTCTAAGCACTACCACAAGTAGGTAGCCAATCAGGCTGACAATGGCCTTAGGTTCATGGCTGCTAGTGCTAGCACTTAAATGATTTGTACCTGAATGGTCACGCTGTTGGTTGCAAGACCAACACTGCGTAGCATTTCGCCGTGGTCATGCGTGCGGAAAAGAGCGCACACTCCAGAAGCTCTATCACGGATACCACGGGTGTACACGCCCCAAAACGTTGAAATCTGGACAAGGAACCCTTGGGTTTGGCCAATGGCGTTTGTTGTCCATGTGTCCGGCACCAGATATCACTAAACCTGTTCCTAGATTCTGCAGCGTTGGTTGGGTTACGTTACCCATGGTCTCCATGCAGTCTGCCCACCTTCTTGCCGTTGAAAGGTCATGTCTAGACAAATCAGGCTTCACGGGGGCCTCCATCCGTCATAGCTCATGACGGGGAGATTGTGCCAAGACCCAAACTCGCATATGAGCCCAGTTCCGCGCTGGAATCGGATGGGCCTTAGGCAGTGAGGCCCTTGGGTGGCCGAGAAAGGAAATGGCCGAGTCCACGATGGAAGCACTTTCGGCGGTGGTAGTTTACAGTAGGGCCCGAATAAGGGTGGGCAAGTAAAAAACTAGATGGTCGTCTCTCAGCTGTTGACTCCTTTTGTGTTTTCCTTTTCTTCTCTCTGTACAACTCTGTCTCTGTCAACTCCAGAGAAGGCTCGGTCCCTCAGCCAAGCTGCAGACGGTTTCGTTTGCGTCCTTTCGTTGATCTTGCATCATCGCCACACTCATTTTTCACTGGCTTCGGCCATCTTGCGGTCTTTTTCCTGTTTAAACTAGTCAATCATTAATATGGTTTCTCTCACTGCTGCTGCCCTTGTGGCGAACGCTGGTCTGGCTGCCGCCGCCGGCGTTCTTAATGGCTATTGGGTATGTTGACGATTGTCTCTCTCTTTCCCTCCCCAAACTACGGAGCATCCTGCTAACAACCAACATCAAGGGGCAATATGGCACCCTCGAAGGCATTCGAACACACTGTGATAGCGGTGTTGATTCAATCACGCTGGGCTTTGTCAACAATGCCCCCGATACCGTCGATGACTCTGGCTATCCCGGTATCAACTTTGGACCCAACTGCTGGGGAGATGTCTATGTTAATGAAAACGGTGTGGCGTCAAATCTTTTGAGCCACTGTATGTCCCTTCAAGCCGATATCCCCTACTGCAAGGCCAAAGGCGTCAAGGTCATTCTGAGTATCGGAGGAGTCTACTCGGCGACATCCAACTATTCCGTCCCGGATAACTCCACGGGTACCGAATTTGCCACGTTCCTTTACAATGCTTTTGGTCCCTATAATTCTAGCTGGACGGGCCCTCGCCCTTTTGATGCGAGTCCCACTGACCATACCTCGGTTGATGGCTTTGATTTCGATATCGAGATGAAGTTTCGTGAGTTGTCCCACCCCCTTTTGACTTCTGGTTGATACCGACTGCTAAGACGAGTTGTGTGTTAGCAAAAGGAAATGGACCCTATATCGATATGGTCAACACGTTCCGTTCCCTTGACCCATCATTGATCATTACCGCTGCTCCTCAATGCCCTACTGACTCTGGGAACTTTTACCTCAAGGACTTGATCACGCAGGCTGCCTTTGATAAGCTCTTTATTCAGTTCTACAACAACCCGGGGTGTGATGCTATTGCTGGTAACTCCCCTGGCGATAAGTTCAACTATGACGACTGGGAAACCATTATTGCCAACAGCGCGAAGAGCAAGTCGGCGAAACTATACATTGGTCTCCCTGCCATTCAGGAGGAGAAGGAAACTGGTTATATCGATCCCATTGCTGTGAAGAATTTGATCTGCCAGTACCAGGGTAGACCCCACTTTGGTGGTCTCTCCCTGTGGGATTTGTCTCGTGGTCTGGTTAACAACATCAACGGAACGTCGTTCAACCAATGGGCTCTGGAGGCGCTTCAGTACGGATGCAACCCCTACCCTGGTCCCACCTCCTCGACGACCACGGTTGTGAGCACCACCACTTCCAAAGCTTCGTCTACGACTTCCAAGGCTTCGTCTACGACTTCCAAGGCTTCTTCTACGACTTCCAAGGCTTCGTCTACGACTTCCAAGGCTTCGTCTACGACTTCCAAGGCTTCGTCTACGACTTCCAAGGCTTCGTCTACGACTTCCAAGGCTTCGTCTACAACCTCCAAGGCTTCGTCTACAACCTCCAAGGCTTCATCTACAACTTCCAAGGCGAGCTCTACTTCCAAAGTGAGCACGACTTCCAAGGCGTCCACTACATCAAAGGCTTCTACAACCTCGAAAGCTTCTACTACTTCCAAGGCCTCGACAACTTCCAAGGTCTCGACAACTTCCAAAGCGTCAACCACGTCTAAGGCAACTACCAGCTCAAAGGTGTCTACGACCTCAAAGGCCTCGACTACTTCCAAGTCAAGCTCTACTTCCAAAGTGAGCACGACTTCCAAGGCTTCTACAACATCTAAGGCGTCCACTACGTCAAAGGCAAGCACTACTTCCAAGGTATCTACAACTTCGAAGGCATCTACGACCTCGAAGGCAAGCACTACCTCGAAAGTGAGCACCACGTCCAAGGAATCTTCTACTTCGAAAGCCAGTACTACTTCCAAGGCTAGCACTACGTCAAAGGCTAGCACAACTTCCAAGGCGAGCACCACTTTGAAGACAAGCACGACTTCGAAAGCAAGCACTACTTCTAAGGCGTCTACGACCTCGAAGGCTTCGACGACGTCAAAAGCAAGCAGCATGTCAAAGGCAAGCACCACGACGAAGGCCAGCACTACCAAGGTGAGCTCTACTTCAACGGCCGGCGCCACCTCCAAGATAAGCACCACCTCTAAGACGAGTTCCACTTCCAAAGCGAGCTCTACGTCAAAAGCGAGCACCTCGTCGACAGTAAGCACTACATCAAAGCCAAGCACTACATCCAAAGCCACGACCTCAGTGGCCTCCACATCCACCAAGGCCTCTACAACTTCAAAGTCTGTCTCTTCTACTACATCTGTGAAGCCAACATCCTCGGTGTCGGATGTGAACAAAGGCGTTACTACCTCGAGCGCGGTTCCAAGCTCTTCTAGTTCGGTCGTTGTTTTGCAATCCACGACAATCAGTCGATGGTCAAACTCATCGATTGCCTCGACAGCTGTTCGCAACCCAGCAACAACGACCTCTGGCTCTGCATCCGTTTCTTTGACAACCAGCGTTGTTTATACTACATCTGTACACACTGTTACAAAGTGTCCACCCTACGTTATCGACTGCCCAGCAGGAGGCTACGTAACTACAGAGACCATTGCTTTATACACCACTGTCTGCCCTGTTAGTGATGCAACCAAGACTCCCGAGGCTACGGCGACCAAGGAGGGTTCCCAGCCTGGGGTAACTAGCAGCCCTGTTGGACTCGGTGGTGGCAGTGGCTTCCCACAGATCACGGCAGTTGGACAACCTTCCGGCCCAGTTGTCGAGGCTGCCGTTCCTACTGGTGCGGCTAGTTCCAGCGGTCTCCAAACGCTTGTCAAGCCCGCCACCTCCGCTGGGGCTCCCCAGGGCTCTTCTGGTGAAAGCAGTGCTTTCTCCAGCCCCCCAAGCCAGCCAACTATCCCCGTTGGTGCGGGCTCGCCTTACCCTAGCGGTGGCTCTGGCAGCGCGTCGCCCTCTGGAAGCTGGAGCAGTGTTCCATCTGGACCTTCCACGATTCCTAGCATTCCCGGAGCGAACGGTGCTTCTGTGATGAGTGCTAGCTTGGTTGGCCTGGCAATTGTTATGGCTGTACAGATTGTCTTATAAGGTATAGACTCATAGAAGTTTGGGGCTTTTTTGGTTTATGTGTCTTTTATGGGAGCCATTATTCTATTTCCTTTTTAAAAAAAGGGTTTTCATTCTGAGCCTTACCTAACAGTAGGTTGGGGAGGAATCTACTATTTACTGTCCATTTTTTATTTTTTTTTTATGTCGATACGGTCTTGGATAAATGTAGGGCTTGCTTTGTACTTTAGCTTATGACGATAATTTTGCAAGCCATTAACGGAGCATATCCGGGTTGAAAATGTTAGTATATAATTTTCATTTTGATGGCTCTCGAGTATTATTAGTGAGCTAATGCAGAGTGTAGTCTGATGGAGAGCCGTGATACTATTCATCAAAAAAGCATGAAGTTTGATTTAGGGACGTGATATTAGTTGTAGGAGGTATAATATACCCGGAGGTAAGTTTGGAATAAGTTGGAGTTAGTCCGAAACATTTCCAAAATAGAATAGTGGATGCTTTTCACCCAAACATGGACTCTAGCAATCGATGCGATATCCTCGATTGACTCGGCTAAATCGAGTCTAAGCCTCGATGGAGTCGTATTCACAGAGTTGACAACCCCCCCATGTTTCAACTCACGAAGCTCCAAGGCCCACCGACACTAAGTAACTAGAGTCCCCATCACCCCCCGCTTTATGCTCATTCTCAACCTGTTCACTTTCAAAGCAACCAACTCTCTCGACTTTGTTTGACACTCTTGCAGGCTCCCACGTAAATATTGATACATATACCTATATATATATATATATACCTATATATATATCACATCGTCAATTATTGTTACCATGGCAGCCCAAGCCCCCGATGGTGCGCCCATAGATCTGGCGGAAAACCGAAAGCGCATGCTCCGCGGCGACTTGTACTATGCCTTTACGCCGGATCTCATCCAAGATCGAAAGGAGTGCGCGAGGGCGTGTAGAAAGTTGAACACTGCTGTGGAGCCCACGAGGAGAGAGTTGGCTGAGATTTGGAGAGAGTATGTTTTGATCTACTTACTTATTTTAACCTCCCCCCCTTTTTTTTTCTTTTCTTTATTTAAATATGGCTTTTTGTAATTCCTATGATTATGTTTTTTTTTTTTTTTTTTTTTTTTGTATTCATTCATTTAATGTGAGATTTCCACCATTTTACTCACATCATTTTCCGCGTCAGAATCACCAGAGACCAAACCCCATTACCCCCAAAAGCACCAACCGAAGAAGAAGACGAAGCACTCCTAGACGACTACCCAATCGTCGAAGGGCCCCTGAAAATGGACTACGGATACAACGTCAGGTAAACGTTCCTCTCACTCTTAGCCCCCCAAACAAGAAATTGAAAAACAAAAACCAACACTTGTGCTAAAACAAAAAAAGTCTCGGCAAAAATGTCTTCGTCAACGCAAACAGCACCTGGATCGATACCTGCTCCATCACTATCGGCGCCCGCACCCTCATGGGTCCCGGCTGCAGCTTCTACTCGGGCACACATCCGCTGGACCACCGCGTGCGGAACGGCACCCGCGGCCCAGAGTCTGGAAAGCCAATCGTCGTTGGTGAGGATTGCTGGCTCGGTGGTGGCGTGACGGTCTTGGCGGGAGTGACGATTGGCAAGGGATCCGTGGTTGGTGCGGGCAGCGTTGTGACGAAGGATGTGCCGGAGGGAGTTGTGGTGGTGGGGAATCCGGCGAGGGTGTTGAAGAAGATTGTTAGAGAAGAAGAAAATGATGCGGCGTGAGAGAAAGTTTAGTATACGTTTGTTATAGACGGGAGCGTACAACTTTGGGTTACACTTCTCTGGTTGATAGAAATTATATTAGTAGATAGTCTTGAAACCTGTACAAAATCTAAACATCTTCTTTCCTACTTTGCCCTCTCTTCTCTCATTAGATGGACCCTTCTTTCATATACTCCTTTTCCGGTGTCAAAGTCCCGCTATCTTCGCTTTCAATGACCATCGTAACGGCTGTAGGTCTCTTGCCCGTGAGAATTCCTCCGAGCACTCTCGTCAACGTCGCTCTGCTCTCCCATATGGGATACAAGCCCACGCAAATAAACGAGCAGAAGATCCAAATGATGCCTACGGTTACCCAGCCGGTGAAGAAAGGTTTAGAGAATATATAACCGGTGCCGTACATGGGCATTGGCCAAAGGACGAGAAAAGCGATAGCCCTGTTTGTTATGTTAGTGAAAAGGTGGAGGGTGATTTACTTGTGGAAACAGTCTTACATGAAAACAGTAACAAAGGAAGCGATTTTGAACGCCTTGTTCAGCTTCCGTCGCTCTTCTTCAGACTCCGTTCGCTCCTGGTTTCTCTCCAACTCTCGTTGTGCTTCGCGGTCGAGCCCCGACTCCTGAATGATATCGTGATCGTCCACCTTTCGAATTTCCATCATGGATTGCCAATCGTACTTATCGAAACCGAAGATAAGGCAAAGCAGTGGCACAAAGATAACCGGTGCTAGCAGCGCAGTCACATTGCCAGCTAGCATCGGGTCATTTGAGCCCGTGCAGTCGACGTCCAGCTTGCCGCACGTCTTCTTTGCTGTTACTAGCCAGGCGACGATTGAACAGATTGTACCGAGAATAGGCGAGAGTATCGCTGCCCAGCGGTTTTGACCGTTCCATAACAAAGTCAACGTGGCTGGGATCACGGCAGCTGAGATCAACACACCCATGAGGAGGTAGAGGTAACCCATGGAGATACCATTGTACCACAGGCCCGTGGAGATGCAGCAGACAACAATCATATAGCCGACCATGCACATGTGAGACATCCAGACAAGGCTTTTGCTGCTGGCATTAGGGCGGAAGTAAGTCTTGTAAATATCGTAAGTAAAGATGGTAGAGGTAGCCACCAGCTCAGCACTGAAAGCCGAAGTGACGGCCAAGAATAGCATGATGAGAGTTGCAATTGCGCCGCCTTTGCCCATGAGAGCCACTGCGGCATAAGGAAGCGCCAGTCCAGCAGAAACCTGAGAATCTGTCAGGCGGTTAGGATATGTCGGAAACTGAGGGCTAGACTCAAGGGCCAGAGCCGCGAGGCCGAGAGTCGTGGCCGTCAACCACGGAATGGCAAACCACGCCGCACCGCCCATGATATATCCAGGCAACGCGTGAATTGGAGATGCTGCTATAGATTTATTGTAATAGCCGTTGTCCAAGAACACAGTGCCAAAGTTTCCAACAATATTAATGACGAAGAAGATGGCGCCGCCTTGGGATCTCATGGTGAGATAGCTGCCGTCCCGGTTGCCAGAGACGGGATGGGCCTGGGCAGCTTTTACCAGGAGATCATATACGGCTGACGGGCTACCAAGAACATCCGAAGTGGCATACGTCTTGAGTGCAAATATCATAATGATAATGAGGACCGCAAAGGTGTGAATATAATCTGTAATGAAGGTTGCCTTCAGGCCTCCAGAAACAGTATAAGCTACTACAGGAATGGGGATGAGGAAGATTGCGGCCACGCCATGCATTCCCGTCAAAGCATTTACTGTTGCGGCTCCTCCTGTAATCAGCATGAGGGATACAAGCATATTGGTCATGAGGCCGAATACGATGAAGGTGAAATGTGCTGCTTTGCCGTATCTCGCCTTGATGACTTCCAGGAATGTATGGGCATTCGGCGCTCGCTTCTTGAGCGTTATAGCTATCGTAGCGAACAGTAAGATCTGAACGGTAGCTCCTGAGGCGTACCAAAAGGGGCCTGAGACTCCGTAACGATAGCACACGCCGGAGCTCTGTAATAGGGTCGCAGCCCAGGTCCAGGAGGAGACGACGGCAGAGGCTACTAGGCCGGATTTTACGGTGCGGCCAGCCGTGTTGAACATTTCCGATGTTTGAACTTCATTGTTGAATCGTTTGAGAATGTGAGTAACGGTAATCTGTAAGCCACGTATTAGGACATATTTCCCATATCTAGGAATGGCCGGATAGTATGATGGGATAGAGGCATTCAAACTCACCATGAAGATGGCAAATGCAAAGCCCAGGCCAAGGACAATGCCATAGCCATAGCCTTGACCCAATGGAGTGGCACTCGAGTCAGACATGACGATTCCACGCAAAGAGCTGTGAGATGCTTCGTCTCATCCAGAATGTCTTACTTGTAAAACTATCTAAATGCGGTAGCGAAGGGAGAGATGCTTAGTTATGTAGCGCCTCACATTGCACGATATGTTATCTTGGTGCTCTGCATTCGATCACGGAGGCTGCCGATTCCATCTCAACCCATGGATAATAGCGCAAAGCTCTTTTCTTTTTCTCGTTCCAAAACCAACCCGTCTTCTTTTTGCAGGGCATCAAACCCCCAAATCTTCAATCCGCAGCAGTAGTATTTCCATTTTGCAGATTGCGATATTTTAGCTTAAAAAACGATAAGATTAAAAGTCAAATTCTATTAGTTATAACGAGAATAAGCAAAATAAAGTTGCGCGCTCATGGATTGCGGCCAACCGAAGCAATCAATCTCGTAGGGCTGCTGATCTGATCTGCAGTGAAGTACTAGCATCATCACATCAAAAGATACGGCTTCTGGGTAAGCACTGGTTTTGCGGCAAGGGAGCCGATATAGGATCAATGCTGTATCAGAAGCAAATGCAGGCTAAATGGCAAGATAGCTGCAGATGCATCGCTTATCAGGAACGTCGTTGGCGTTGTAGGGATCTGGTTGGCTCGAGAATGCCAGCACTTTTGCGGGCTACGAGCTGAGATAAGGCCATGATAGCAATCGCTGTCCCAGATTGCCCCCGCAAAGCTACCCCATACTCCGACTCGGCACCCAGCAAATAAAGAGAGCGGCCCGTTGGACTGGCGACGGCAGAGATAAGGCGGGGTGTCAATGATTCATCAGATAACAGTCATCAGGCAATTAATCGCTTTGCCCTCCTATCTGTATGAATGCGACGATAAAGGAGATCGCAATGGCAGATGATCCATGGGGTAGCCCCACTCTTTTCGTCCTGGCGAAGACAGATAAGGATATCTGCCATATACAGAATACAAGGGCGTTCATCAGCCTACTCGGGCAATACCGGTTGCTTTCTTGACTTATTTTCGACGTCCGTGTTTTCTAGATAGACGGATTGGCACTGATACCACTGAAACACGCGAAAAAGGACGTCAGCGTGCATTCGTAAAACATCATAGGCTGATATATCCGTGGAGACGTCTATCTCCTCGGATAGATAACACGTAAAGAAATGTTTGTATGATAAAAAAAAAGGAATCTTTTCATGACATAAAAGATATCATTGGATATTATTTGCCGTTATGGCTATATCTGCTTCTCCGTGGAATGCACTCCCGTGGGGGTTGGACAGAGCTGAACTACTTTCATGTCAATGTTCTTTGCTGTACGTAAAGCTTTCATAGTGTTGATCAATGATAACGGCAGCTTCGATATGTGGTGAGTTTCGCTCTCTCGCCTCTCATATCTTTTAGGGCGGCGGTTGACATCTCTTGGCGATCATGTGAAAGGAAATAATATTCTTTACTCACGCCGAGCGATCAAATTGTCACACTCTTGTCTTTGCTTATCGTCAAAACGACAGGTTATCGTCCCAGATCGGCACCTCGCTTTGATGCATCTTTCAACCCTTGTTCAAATATGGTAGCCCAATGTTGTGCCAATTCGAATAAGTCAAAGGACATGCCTTGAGCAGCACTACCAAGCTCAGCTACTACAGAAGTTGCCAGCTTTCCTTCGAGCCCGCACGGAACGAACCGAGCCCACGGATTCAAACGTTCTAAACCCTTGACGGAGACATCGATGTTGATGGCTGTGCCAAGTGCCGTGACATACCGCCGGTGATGGACTCCGAGAGCTGCAATCTTACGAGGCGGGCCTGACGACTCTTGAACCCAAACGCCGGGCTCATCGCGGTTGGTGTATGTTTGGATATCGAAAAGCTCAGAAAGAAAGCGCTGCGTGGTTGCCTCTAGGTGGCTAGCAAACGAGGAGACACTATACTTGGGATACAGAGGAGAGTGCATATCCAATACGGGCCAAAGAACTAGTTGACCAGGGCCATGGTAAGTAGTGAGGCCTCCGCGGTTCGTCTTTTTCACCTGAGGATAAAAGAGCCCTTCGATGGGCTGAGGTCGCTGAAGGAGATGGACGTCCAGCGGCTGTTCCAGATGGAACCTTTGCTCCGGAATAAGATCATCTTGTCGACGACCAAGAGTAAAGGTCGGCGTAGACTCGAATGAGATGAGCTGAGGCCGAGGACAATCACCTTGTGTTCTCGACTTCTCAGGGAGTCCCTTCCAGGTCAGAAATCTGGCTCGATGCTCCTCCTGGACATCTTCAGCAGCTTCATAGCTCGTGAGGCCGGTAGAGTTATCCCCTATGAGATGCTGGTGCTCCAGCAAGGAGGCTTTTGAAGATGTAGTCTGGCAACGTCGGCCTGCAATTGACAAGCCAGCTCTGTGAGATGCCGATGCCGCCAATGCTGCTCTGAGCTGCAAGCGGGGCACGTGCCGCATCTTGTGACTTGGCTGCGCTACTAGCAGCAGCTCTGAATTGAGTTACTCTTAGAAAAACGAAATGGCCGTAAGAGGAATAAAGAAACTGGGACAAGGTTGGTGATGTGATGTTGCAGCATTAGTGATTAAGGTAGGCGTTAGCAGGCTGCTGCTAACATTGCGAAATCGTGTCGTAGCACCACCAAACGCTAATATGGCGGATAGCGCCGGGGGGCCGCTAAAGGCAATGTGGTGGATGCTGCTGACGTGACGCTGCTGGCGAAAGCTGGACCGGTGACAGCCTCCAAATCCCCAGCGCGATGGAATAAGATCAAGGAGGAAGCAAATCGGAATGCCACCTGTGCCGGAAGGCGTGTAGATGATGCAATGCTGCCGTGCTTGTTGACGCCTCATCCCGCGTCCACCGCGGCCACCTCATCCAGCTTTTGCACCACCAGGCCGTCGCCCAATTGGCCGCTCCTTTTATGACATCAAAGCTTCATACACCCGCTGTGGAGGCTGAACCAACAAGGTTTGCGCAAGCGTCGGCCAATGGTGCAGGTGATGGCGTGTAGCACTTGTCATTGTCAGGACGCAAATGCGTGGAATGCGACGTGCTTGTTCTGGTGCTATGAGGGGACCTAGCATGAAGCTTCGTCTCCAGTCGCGGTGAACCTTGGGTGGCACTTTAAGGTGCTGAGGCCTCGTCTCGTACTGCTCACATGTAAGGTAGATAGTAGATAGTAGACAGTCCAAGCTTCCGACGTCTAGCTGGAATAGGCAGCATTCACTCGTCGTGGTGGCTTCACTCATCACATTAGAATGTGCATGTACAAACGACGACAGTCTCACGGCCCCAGAAATTGTCAATTGAGGCTTCTTCTCTCCTGCCATTCGCCAACCGTCGTGTCGTCATCGCCTCTCCACGATGGCCTCTCGTCGCCTGAATTGAGTGCAGCGCCACGCCCACACGGCAGGCACTTCCCAGCGCTAACCCGCTGGAAAAAGCTTCTTGGCGCTAGCATCTTGGAGCTGCTGCTGCATCTTGGCCGATCGCCTGACTGTGAACTGCGAGTGCCTGGATTACTGCGTGGTGTACATGATACGAAGCGGCTTTGGGCACTCCCCGTTTGGCATCAATGTATCGCATACCTGCTCGAGTAACTCCCGCCCTCGGTGGCTCGAGAAACTGCATCATCAGCCCCGCCGCTCTTTGCCCCCAGGAGCTGCCCATCCAGCTCATTTCTCTCCTCCCCAGGCTCAGCCTCTGCTCTGCGTATTTCTTTCCCTCGCTCGTATACTCTAAATCTCTGTCACTAACGAGCGCATATTTTTAATCTCCTCTGATCGCCTTCACCGGCTTTGTGTTTCTTTCACCGGCAGACCTCCGCTGAAGCTCTCCCCTGTCCAACAAGAGGCTACAGATCTAGCTGCATCATCCTAGCCCAAACAGGGTTCCCTGCAACCGCATGGCCTAGCTGGATCTATCGCGACGTCATAACATCTCGCATCACTATCGCTATCAATATTGATATTGATACTATTATAATAACAATTAACCACTACAATTAATTGGATTGAAAGAGCGAGCTTCGCGAAGGCTTCTACTTTACTTCTTCTTTGCTCTATCTCTCTATCTTCCTTACCTCCTTACTCGCCACTTATACGGGGATTACGCATTACAAAGCTGATCCACAATGCCCAAGAGTGAGTGAATCAATTCCTCTTTGAGATCACTGTCAAGCATCATCGGAAATATCATGAACCACTTGATCAATTGCACAAGGTCCGATAGAAAATATAAATATAACGTATAAATAAACAACACCAACTACAGCCTAGGCTAACCAAACCACATCCTCACAGACGCTCTTTTAGGCTCCATCGGCTTCATACTCCTCTGCGTCTCTCAGCTCTTTATCTGGTTCATCATCCTCCCCGGCGTCACGCACGACACGCCCTTCCGCCACACATACTATCTTCGCGCCGACACCAGCGGCATCACAGGCGCCCGCGACGTTTCCCAGTGGACCTACTTCTTCATCTGCGGCCTGAACAACAACGACTGTGGTCCTTCTCATCCAGCCATTCCTTTCGGCTTTGCCTGGGCCAGCAATGCGCAGAACGTGCCGCCGGGGCTCGGTGGTAGCCATGGCAGCCACACGACGTCGTTCCATTACTTCTACATGTGGCGCTTTGGTTGGGTGTTTTTGCTCATGACGCTCTTCTTCGAAGTCGTGGCTTTCTTCACTTCGATCCTGGCCTGCTGCGGCCGTCTCGGCGCAGCGCTAGCCTTTGTCGTCTCTAGCATTGCTCTCTTCTTCTATACGCTCGCCGTATCTATCATAACGTATGTTGACTCCCAATACCCTTTGCAGAATCCCCATCTCTTGCTTAATTACCTTCTCCCTCCCTCTCCCTCTGTCTCTCCTTATGTCACGTATTATTTCCAAAAAAAAAAAAAAATTGCCAATTTGCTAAACGATTCACGCTGCACAGCGCTACATTCTGCGAAGCCCGCAACCGCTTCCACGACGTTGGCCGCTCTGCCAAGATTGGACCCTGGGCCTTTGGTTTCCTCTGGGGTTCCTACACGGCCCTTCTCATCGCTGTCATTCTCTTCGCGCTGGGCATACGCTCAAATCCCACTTTCGACTTTCGTCGCCGGCAAAGCTCTCGCGAACCGACTGGAAGTCGGGGCCGCTCCTACGACGGTCGCCGAGTCAAAGAAGAGTATTCGTAAATCTTTCTCTATGGCAAAACACAACATCTCGCTTACAGCTTTCTTTTTGACAAGACACGTATGTTGAACAGGAAAGAAGTAATGTTAGTATTGGGGCTGATGGAACGACAAGAGTTGCAGTGTAAAGCGGGCGATGACTGGCCTATGCTGTCTCCCGAGCGTATAATAATACACTTACTTTAGTACCTAATGGTGGAAGACATCACGTTCTGAGCAATAATTAATGAGTGGAGGAAAGGAACGTGAAGGGGGTTATAGTAATGTCTGTTTTGACCCTTGATGATAGCTTATGAATTTATTCTTATTATTTGGTAGCACAAGACCCTCGCTAGTTGGTAATAAGCAATCATGGTTACATAGGGGCCCAATGATAATAATGAAATATCAATTTCTCAAACGCTTCAAAATGTACTAGTCATTGCATCTTGCCTCTCAGTCATGTCAATCTTGTATATGAATAATTTTAATTACGGTGCAGGCTGCCCTCGTTTTCTTGACCATGCTTGTGCGTTATCTTAATATACGAACAAAAAAAGAAAAAAATAGTCCTCCCAAAAAATCCTTCCCGCCGTATACACCATGACATCCCCCCTTCCCCCCAACTCCCTTAAAAATCTTTCAATTGCCAAACTTTACCTCCCAAATCTTGCCTACCAAAGGACAAAAAAAAAAAAAAAGCAAATGAAATTTGGATTTAAAAAAAAAGGGGGGGAATAGAAAGAAATTTGTGCCGATAGTATGAGCAAGCAAAAAGAGAGAAAAATGGAACAAAGAAAGAGTATCATCCGCTTATAGCTCCCTTTGAATATATGTGAACCCCCGTCTAAGAAAGAAAAAATTGTGGCCCAAATGCGTGTGTATACATGTGTTCGTTGTGTGAACATAGGCAGGGGCGAAATGCTTTTTTTTGTGTGTATATATATATGTCCGCATGCTTGTGCAATTGAAGAGGGGTAGGACAGCTAATTCTTTTTTTTTTCTGGGGAAAAAAAGGACCTTTGCTTAATTTTATACAGAGGAAGAGCCGGTTTAGTGTCTCCTCCGCTATCAATTTGCCTTCCCGCTCTATGCTTTTCTTTTGCTTGGTGCTGATAGATTGAGCCAACTCAGATGCCAGCTCTTGTTGGCGTGTGTTGTAATGCAGATTCCTTTCTTTCATTGTAGGTTTGCGACTTTCATTGGCCTTGGCCTTGGCTGAGGATAGGGCTTCCTAGAGGGCTGATGCTATCGAGAGGTGCAGCATGAAGCGCGGGTTTGCTGGGGCCAACGCCGTTGTGCCCCTCTGCGTTCTTTTTCAGCACAGACTTGACCCATTCAGCAACTTCGGCATCTTCCGTGCCCGAGCTCAGATCCATATGTCCTACCGCTTCTGCTATCTTGTCTGTGGCCTCGTCATCTTCGGCGACTTCAGTAATCGTTTCTGGCTTAGATAAAGACTGGATCCAGGGATGTTTAAGTAGCATGGCATATGTCGGGCGCATCTTTGGTATCTTATGAAGACAGCTCTTGACAAAGTCCTTTGCCAAATCGGAGTAACCAGTCTCTGGCATAGCCGGCGGCTCGCCTTCAACAATGGCCTAAGACGCAGTTAGTCAGCGGTAGATATCATCACTAGGTCAATAACAACTTACATTCAGTTGGCTGAAAATAGTGGACGAGGCTTCAGGGGGGTATGGATATCGACCCATAGCGCACTCGATGACTGTCAGGCCTAAGCTCCAGACATCACTTTGAACACTGTAGGTGCCATCTGAGTTGCCCGCCTGTGACATGGCCCCTCCAGAGATTCGTTCGGGAGCCATGTAACTCTGGCACCCAATGTTTGTCTTGGCAATGCTGGCCACAAGGTTGCCACTGACGCCAAAGTCACAGATTTTGATCTGACCTCGCGTATTGGCCAGGATATTCGTCGGCTTGACGTCTCGATGGATGATGTTATGCTCGTCCTTTAGTGACTTGAGACCCATCACAGCCGAATAAGTAATCTTCCGAAGGATGTTTTCGGGGATACCTCCGGCATAGATCTTATCAATGGAGCCACCATCCATGTATTCAATGCACATGTATACGGCACCTTCCTGGAAGAAAGCTCCGTAGAAGTCGATGATGAATGGCGATACACACTCGTGTAAGATGACCAGCTCTTTGAGAATAGTGGTGAACTTGGCATCGTCGAGCTCGAGGCGGATTTCCTTCATGGCCATGACTTTGCCAGCTTGACTTTCCAGCGCATTTGCAGCATCTGGGACAGCAGAGTCTGATTGACTTCGGTGCGGCTGTGGATGCTGCAGCTTGGTTCCAGATAATCCTGGCCCAAAGCGTGGTACACTCGGCTTCGCATGTCTGACCTTGTACACTGTTCCATAGTTGCCTTTTCCTAACTCGTCTATTATCTCCACCTCATCCAGGGATATTTTAAAGGTCTGGCCATTGGAAAAGTTTACTCCAGTGCGGGTGATGGTAGCTGCGCCGTCAAAAGTGATCCAGCCCTTCTCTGTATCGATATACTTCTTAAAGTCGTCTAGTTTGGACCCCAGAGACGATTTGCCATTAGGCACCGCGCTTGGTTGAGGCAATCCGGAGAGAGATGGAGCTCCCGCTCGGCGCATGCCACCCGGACCAGGGCTACCGCCGCCACCCATATCCGATAGTTTCATTCCTCCAATGCCCATGTTGGCTCTTCGCTCGCTGAGAGAAGGCTTTGGTAGGGCCGGAGCTGATCTGTGGTGTGGTCCAGGACCGGGACGCTGCATTGCTGGGGGCATGCGCAGATTATGGAGGCCAGGAGCTACAGGTCCCCCAGGCGAAGGCATTGGTGAGACAGGTGAGCTGCCCGCCGCTGCCATTCCTTTCTGCAATCGTTGTTGGTGAAGCGCGCGCGCCTTGGCCATGACGCTGTTTTCCATGGCTCCAGCGCCGGCAGCAAAGGATGAGCCCGTCTGGGAAGGATTTCTTGCTTTGCCCAACATTCCCAGAGCAGTTGAGCTAGGGTTCATATTTCGGGGATCGGCGAAAGTGTTGAGGGATGGGAGTCTCTTGGGAGAGCTGGGAGATTCGCCCAGCTCGTCGCCGTTGGGGGTTCCGGCTATGGACGAGTCCTCAGAGAACGGCGATGCCTGCGCAGAGAGTTCTCGAGTGCCGTCGGATACGCTGTCCGGCGTGGCCGGGATAGAATCAGTACCGCTCATCGTGGCGGTTGGAGAGACGTAGTTGCGTGGATATTTGCTCAGAGCGGAGGTGGTAGAGATTGTGACGGAGATGGACTCGCAGGTGGTAGAGATGGAGACCCCAGTTTTTGAAAAGAGAAGCTACCCAACGGAGCTACTGTGCTCGATCGAAGATGCGCGGCGTCGCAGAGGCAAAGGCCCAGCGACCCGGCCACTATGAGGACGAGGAGTGTTTTCCTTGTTATTTTTCTTCAGCGGTGGACGTTGACGATGCGGGTGGTCCGAGGCTTTGAAGCTTGACCAAGGTGGGGTTATCCGGATGCTTCGTCGCTGACAATTCCCTTTGATGACGGCCGATTCGCGGGAGGCGGACGGCGGACGGTTTGGTCCTGTCGGACTACGCTCCTCAAAGACTAGGCCGGTCTAGACTTTTGCACGACCCAGGGAAGAAGCAGAGCAGTCGATGAAGTGCTCGGCTATCGCTCGGTCTGTACGTGCACCTTCTGACACAATGCGTTTTTCGTTCGTGGGGCGACGCGAAAGAGAGGGGAAATAGAAATTAGGAAAGACAGAGCGACAAGCTACACGCAACGGTTAGCCCAGCGCCGGCCTGATCATCGCGGGCTTGAGAATTTGCGACGCCACTTGCAGAGCGGATTTCGACTTTTATGTATGAAACGGCGCTTGCCTCGTCCATGTGCCCGGAGCTATAGATGGAGCGTACCTTAAATGAGCCCGGATCCGCCAGGCTTGTTTGCTGAGGGCTTTGCAGGGCTGTGTTGGCACCGGCAGTTGCGAAAAGGCTAGAAGAAATTTTATTGTCAACGGCCAGGAAGCTGTGGCGGGTCGTCTGTCTTATACGAGTCCCAGGCGCAGCTTTTTTTCTTCTTCTTTTGTTCTTTTCTTGGTCAATGATGTTGAAGCAACGCAGAGAAGCTTGCTAAGTCATCGAAGTATATTTACAATACGTAGACTGTGCTGTGGCAGTGTCAGGTATCGATCAGGGAACAAATAACAGACAAGGCCAGGAACGCTCGTTGGCCAATTCCCGGAGCCATCGACGTACCTGCTGGCTGTTTTTGGCCCAGTGACCTGAACGGCGCTGCGGCACAGACAATGGAACCAATTGCTCCCTCTACCAAGGCACAACCTTGCTGAGCCTTGCAGTGGATGCTAGCCTGCGATAGGCCAAGCGAGTGCTAAACAGATGCAAAGTTGTGCGGGGTTTGGTTGGATATTCTGGTGCTTTCTGGCGCGGTAATGACGATGACGATGCGAAGGCCCGACGTGCGTCAAATGCAGGATAATCGTCAGGCGGTGTCTCTGTGTGCCGGCACGTCATATAAAGCAGGCCACCCTCAATTGGCGCGCCGGGATTGGTGGCGAGCTTCGTCTATCGTGACCCAAAAGTGGGCATCAGCGCTGTGTCCATGTCGCCGGGTAAAAGGTGCTGGAGCCAGCGCACTGCACTGGTTAATAACCTACCTATCCAATGCCTTTATCTCGCGGCCGCGGGCAGGGGACTCAGCAGAACAGACCCTGCTGTACGGCGGCGAATAGGTAGTCAGAAGACCAGAGATGCCTAAAATCGCAGCCTATGCCGGGCGTGAAGGGTGACGTGATTCAGTCAGCTTTGGGCTGGACGAGGGAATGAGTGTACTCCGGATCGATGTAGATAAAAAGGACAGACACAAGGGGGTCCAGCGTTGGGCTCGATAGAATGCCCACAGGCAGGGCGGAAGTAGAACAAAAGGGCAAGATGAAGAATCGAAAGAAGGATGATGGAAGGAAGGGGAGGGGGGTTATGGCTGTGGTTGATGATTTATATCGCCGTCGTCTCCTAGGTACAAATGCAGGTAGGTAGGTAAGGAGGGACTTGAAGTACTATCAAGTAGTAGGCGAGGTAGGTAATCGCTTATTAACTAGGTAGAAACGCTGAACAGGAGCCGGCCTGGCGCTACAAGCAGCTGCTAATGTTTGGCAGCTGCGTCTCTCATCGTGTGTTGAATATGACTGTGACTTGGACGGACCTATAGCGACTCTGAGGCTTCTTGGGCGGAACATCCCACCAAATTCCGCTGTGATGGTTGGTGGATCCCACCCGCGGGTACTCTCTATTTCGTACTTTCGCCCCGAGCACTACATGGCGATGACGCCAGTTGCTCCCCCGAGGCGTAGGTATTGCTGGATAGGAGGGTACATGCTGCGGCGGAATCCAGCCCGACGATCCATATCAGACAGATCTCATTATGAAACCGCCTCTGGCCCCCGAGCCGTGCCTTGGACTATCACCAGTGGCCTATCACTGGTCAAGGCTATGACAAGTCAGTTCGCCTAGAGGCGACGGGCCCTTCTATTGTACCTCCTCTGAAGCCACTGGAGGGAAAAAAAAGTTGGGGCCCATCCCACGGAAGCCGGGCTACCCCAGGATCACTCTTTTGGTCTTGTTTGTTTGTTTGTTTGTTTGTTTCTCACGGCCCTGCATTCGATTGGGCTCTTCAGCCCTCGTTATTGGGCCACTGAGGTGAGGCTACGGCAGGTCTTCCATGGCAATGCTGGCGGATGCCTGACAAGCTGACGTCGCGGGCGGACGAGTCGCAGCCCTTGCATCGGCTCATGTCTCTGTTGAATTGCCTTTGCCGTGTTTGCAATCTCGTTTCATGATGGCATAAATATGCTACAGTGACTGCTGTATTTAAGATGTGGATGAATTACTCGTCTACTGCATGTATGCAGGCAGCACCGGATGCTTGGTCTGATGCACAAACACTACTAAGGCAGCCCAATTATGTCCAAAGTACCCACATCGATGCTACCCTCAGCCCGGCATGGATGACTGCAGCTCCGTAGTAACCACCTAATGAACTAATCAAATGAGACCCTGGCGGTTCATATGCATCATACTTCGTAGCTATGAAGCTTTTTTCTTTGCATTGTGCAACCCAGCTGGGCAGGGATCGGCGCCCTGCTCGTTTCAAACACTGATGCACATTTCCCCCTCTATCGCGTCCATCATGACGTACTCCAACATCAACCATCTCGATCGAGAGGCCATTTTTTGGGTTCCTGCCATGGAGGTGATGGCTGAAACAGCTACGAGCATATCACGACATTTGTGCGTATCCACGATGCCGATAAGCGGTCGGTTATACTCTTCATTGGTTCCACGTTGAGTGTTTCTTTGGGCTTTAGGTGGATTGCTCGAGTCTCTATGATGTGGTGTACTTTCTGCATAGTGGAGCGACCTGTGCGAGGCTGAGAATTATCACCAGCAATTGGATTGCGAATCATTACGCGTTTTGTTGTGTACTGTTAAGTCTAATATGCTGTATAATATGTAGAGGTGAGAGTATCCGATAGCCTGGCGCCCGAGACATGGATTATCCCAGTATTGCATCGCAGGATTCTTCCCCCTTGCGTGATGGGAAAAGTGAGGCTGTCAATCCCGCTAGGCGTCGAGACTATTCGATGCACTGCTGGCACTCTGTTACTGGCAGCCTGTTTCTAAAAGGGATGAGACAATCTCATTTCCTGCCAGCCGTCATCTCAAAGTGCGGTGTATACACGAGCTGCTATGGATGTTTTGGAGATGAGATGCGATGCGATGCGGTTGCGGCAAGGTTGAGGCTGTGTAAGCCTGCCTGCACTGGCATGTCTTGCTAAAGATGCTGGGCCTATGTAATGCCATGCTACGGCTGAAGAGACAAGGCGCCCGACCTTATCTCTGCTCTTCTTGCACAGTCGCACAGAGCTAAGCCATATTGAGGATGCCACGCTTTGAAGGGTCCCGTTGTCAATCTGCTCGCCAGCGCCAAGCGTGCCAAGGTAAACAAGCTCACCACGAATGCTTCATTGCCATGGATAAGCCTCCTCAGCATATCTACGATGGTGGCTGGTTGGCTGGCTTGTGTACTGCTCGACAAACCATTCTGCTCTGCAATACGACGTAGACCGGCGAGAGCCATTGAAAAAGCAGGCCAACACGTGACCACAATCAATGCAGCCGGATAGCTGGTTCTAATCGGTGCTGCTCTCCCCTGGCCAGGCCTCTTTGGGAGGGCTCATGGGCGCATTCGGGGATTCTATTGGCCAGCGGAAGTATCCCGCGCAAGTACCTGGCAGCGCAGTCCTCTACGCAGAGTGACATCAGCCGCGTCGTCTCGCCCCAAAGCAAGCGCCAAGAGGGCACTTGGATGCCACCCAGCGAGCTAGGAGGCCGCTAGCTGGCCCCGGCAGAGCTTGTTTGGCCCAGCTCTTCCGCGCCTCGTCCATGTCACTCTTGCGTGTTGCGCGACCATTCGCCTCCCTTATCTCTGAGTCGTGCTACCTGCGCTCATACGCATCAGGTCGCACCGCGGCATCATACAGTGCTGGGCAACTGGGGAAAAGTGCCCTATTGGAGGCCCATCCGCTGCATTCTCTTTTTGCCTCCAGCATGGCCCCGTTACAGGCGCTGCGCAGCCACCCTCCTCTACAGCGCAACTCGCCGCCTGCTGGGCATCCATCTATCTCATTTTAACACGCATCACATCCTCGCCGTTTTCCCCAATCTCACGGCCTGCACGGCAAAGGGCCAATCTCTAGCTGGTTTGGCATCGCCTGCCTGACAAACTCCCCTGACATCTGACAGCACTCCCCGGTGACCTCATCCCAGCTCCATTGCCGGACAGCGGCTAGCTGACGACGCTTTGAGCTTTCTCTGAACCGCCCAAGGGTTGCTTCCCGCTCTGCAGGTCTCACCGAGGCATTACTCTACTTTTCTTTGTTTTTCTACTTTTCTTTTCACTTGTTCACATCTCCCTTTTCTGGCCCATTTCCGGAAATTCCGCCCTGAGACACTCCGATACACACAACAGTGCTGATACACGAGCGAGACGACTCCACTCGATTCGATTCAATTGAACATTGAACTTCGCTTTTCCTCCGACGCACAGTCATTATCTCTGAGCCCTTGGATCACATTGGATGGATTCTGCCGCCTCACTCACGCCGCCGACATCGTTTCGGCTGGCCGTGCTGGCTCAAAAGGCCTATGACATGCCGCTCAAGGTCTTTGAGTCAGCTTCGCCTGCGCCATCGCATCCCTCCTTATCGCACCTCTGCTTGCTCGTCTTCGAAGCTGTTCTGGAAGTAGTCTGTGTGAGCTTACCGGGATACATCGTCGCGCGCCTTGGCCACTTCGATGCCGATAAGCAAAAGTTCTTGGCTAATCTGAACGTGATGCTCTTCACGCCCTGCCTTAGTATGTCGCGCCCTCTTGCAATGACTCTTTTTTTTTCTCTGAACGCCGTCTAACCTATTGCTCTCCTTAGTCTTCACCAAGCTAGCATCCCAGCTCAATGCCGAAAAACTATCCGATCTCGCCATCATCCCTGCCATCTTTGTCGTACAAACCCTCGTATCATGGGTAGTTTCGATCCTGGTTGCCAAAGGATTCCGATTCAACAAGCGAGCTTCCAACTTTGTTACGGCCATGGGCGTCTTTGGCAATTCAAATTCGCTGCCTATTTCTCTGGTTCTTTCTCTCTCGCAAACAATCAAGGGCCTCCACTGGGACAGGATACCTGGCGATAACGATGACGAAGTCGGCGCTCGCGGCATCTTATATCTACTGATTTTCCAGCAACTTGGTCAGCTTGTCAGATGGAGCTGGGGGTATCATGTGTTGCTGGCCCCCAAAGATAAGTACGCCGAGTATCAAGATGAAATTGCCGAGGAAGGTCAGTACAGATACAGGGACGAAGAGCCCAGCGAACAGGAGCCAGAGATTCTCATTAGTGGCCTGGACGGTGATACCGAGGATGATGGCGAGAGCAATGCTTCCGAAGATTATATACCTGCTGGACGAACGCCCGTTGCGAATACTTCCCGGGCTTCATTGGCTGGCTCTTCAGTCGACAATGACGATATACTGAATTTCAAGAAGGGCGGCTACACTCGTGGAGGCGCGCTTGCCAATACAGACTTGGAAGATGATATTCTTTCATTCCCTCGCATTCGTCTTCGAGATGAGGCTGAAGTCGAGCACGGAATTACCGCTCGTGTCAAGAAAGCCCTACGCTCTCTTAAAGACAAAACCTCTGTGGTCATGACTCGCCAATACCAGCGTCTTCCTCAGCCTGTACGGACCTGCCTTTCCTTCATCCATATGTCAGTCATGAAGGCTGTCGCATTTGTCTGGGACTTCATGAATCCACCTTTGTGGGCTATGCTTATTGCCGTCGTCGTCGCGTCTATCCCGAATCTCCAACAGCTATTCTTCGAAGATGGTTCATTCGTGAAGAATAGCGTCACCAACGCAGTTGCGTCCAGTGGAGGTGTTGCCGTGCCTTTGATCTTGGTTGTTCTCGGCGCTAACTTGGCGCGCAACACTGCCGCTCACGATTCTCCCATAGACACGGAAGAGGAAAAGATTGGCACCAAGCTCTTGATCGCCTCGCTACTGAGCAGAATGGTTCTGCCAACACTGATCATGGCGCCCATTCTAGCTATTACAGCAAAATACCTGCCCATCAGCATTCTGGATGACCCCATTTTCATTGTCGTATGCTTTCTTCTTACTGGTGCGCCTAGTGCGCTTCAGCTTGCGCAAATATGCCAAATCAACAATGTTTATGAGCAGACCATGGGAAGAATCCTTTTTCAGAGCTATGTTATCTGGTAAGCATATCAATACGCTTAACCCCTTGTCTGGTTTTGCACCTTTCACTAACACATGCATTAGGATCCTTCCCTCTACTCTTTTCCTTGTCATGATGGCACTCGAGGTAATCGAGTGGGCAACAGTGAATTAGTCGTCATTATCCCAGCTGGGGAACCATTATGAGAAATGAGCTTACTTTTTTTTTTGACTTGTTTTTCTTCTCTTTGTGTTTTTCTGAAAAATACACCTATAATCTGGCGTTTAGGGTACGGAATGGCGAGGTAGAAGCGACATTTTATCTAGCATAGATTGGTACGGACTAGCAATGGTGGATGATTATCAACCAAATTGTATTACTATGGCAGAAACTAGTGGGTTGGTTCGGATATTCAGATTGGAGAAGACTATCACAAGAGAGGCTGGCAGGATTTTGGTTGTGGAACAACATCTCATGTATTTTTAAAGTGAAAAGAGTTGCTCTCATATATGCTCGAGGCTATGATATGATAGAAACCTCACATAGTGAATAGCGCTTTACGAAATGGGCTTGGATTTTTTTTTTAGTTCCTGCGCCACTCGCCTGTTTTGGGTGTGCCGAGACATAAACTTTTCAGGTAGCTTTGCACCGCGCCGGGCCATCCGCGGGAGACTACTGCGATGCCAGAAGGAATAACAATATCTTGGCTTTCAAATTAGATCTTGCCTCTTGATTCTCTTAATGACTGTCTCAAGAAGCAACAAATATGTGCCTAAATCCCCGCTTCGCTTCTGTTGTTATTACTCTCGTTATTAACATTACTGAAAGCTTGAGCGGATGATTATGCTCGTACAATGAAGATATGCTTGTTTGTGGATAACTAGATGGGATAAATATAAATGCACTTTTTCTCCCCCTTTGGCTACTATGAATATTTGTTATGCCCATTTCCGATGCCCAAGTCACGCCTCTAATAATAACCATTGAACATATAAATACAACCTTGCCAAACCCCATCCAAGCCCCCCATTCAGGCACCTCCGTTGAGCAACGGCGCATCCGTCGTCAACTCCCAATCTCTCACCGTGCCCTTCCAATCGCTGATTCTCACGTTCCGAATGTCGACCACAATGACGCGCACTTCCTCTCCCGCGACGAAATGCCCGCTTTGATCATTCTCGCGGCTGTCCGTATTCGACACCGGCTGGAAGAGTGGCGTGCCCTCTTCAAAGGTGTTGTTCTCGAGATGCTGCGCCACGTAAAACTTCTCCTCCTCGGAGCCGATCGGGGCTATCCGCGCGGCGCCTCCTATCGTTGCGCTGATGCTGGAGACGGCGGATGTGTTGAGGTTGAGGAGCAGGGTGGCCAGGCTGGAGCGAGTTTCGGGCGTGGGGGATCCTCCGGACATGCGACGGCCTTGGGTTGGAGGACGGTGGGAGACCCCTAGAAGAAGGTTCAATTGTCAGTAACTGGGACGGACATGTCTGTTGGTTTGGGCGGTCCTACAGTCGTGGACGAGGAGAGAAACGTTTGGGTTGGCGATGATGTTGGTGGTCTTGCGAGAGGCCGGGTTGGTGGTCATGATGATGACGGGAGAGTCGGAGTAGGGCGAGGAGGGGAGGTAGGTGTAGTTCATCAGGGACACATTGGGCACGTTATCCGTGCATGTGGCCAGATGAAGCTATTCGCAAAGCTCTAGGTCAGCGCCATTCTCTTCACAGCCTTGGACGACGGTGCGATTGGGCCCATACAAAGCGAGCATTTTCAAGGCATTGAACCACCTCCGTGGGCAAAGTGCTCGTCTGGCGCTTGTGGGTGTCGCCCTCGGACGCCTCGTAGTTCAGCGGGATCTTGTCCATGGCGGGTGTTGCCTTCTGTATCGATCGAGCCGAGATATGCAGCCGGTGCCCAGCACAAGGTGTGACGTTCGAAGAAGCGCAGCCTTTTCTGCCGCCGGTGATCTTCCCGACAATCCGATCAGCCGATGTTCGACTCGCAGGCTTGGAAGCTTAGGCGCTGCAACTAGCAGCACTTTGGCGCCAAACGTGGGGGAGGGGAAAAGAAGACGGACCGCGCTTAGTCATACCTGGCCGCCCCGTTAGGGGAGTACCAGCTTCGGTATGGGGCCCCTCCGCAAGCGTGCAAGTACCGCCAAACGCGACGGCCGAGGGTGACGTCGGCGCTTCAGCTCGAGGTGCTTCTCAGCTGCCGCGGCTACAAACGGCTGCTGGCGGGCGGCTCTATCCAGCTTCTAACCGATTGAGCCTGTGCAATGCGAGGCAGCATCTTTGGCCCGGCCTTGTGCACAAATTGAATTCTTTTAGATTAATTGAATCCGCGAACCCTTTGCAACTTTGTGTCTCCTTTTCTCTCTCTCTCTTTCTCTCCCCAGATAGAGTCGTCTAGATCTTGCAGTTCCGTCGCCATGCGTTCCCTCCGCGCCAATCGCCTCTCCCTGAGGCCCGTTCCGCGATTTCTCTCCACAGCATCACCAGCGTCCTCTATCCCCAAGACCGCGGCGTTGAGCTCCGTGCTCATTGCCAACAGAGGCGAGATCGCCATCCGAATCAACCGCACGGCGGAACGCATGGGCATCAAGGCCACCACGGTGTACACAGACGTCGACGCAAACTCATGGCACGCCTCGTCCGGCTTCCAGTCTCTGGGCCTGGGTCCCGCCAACGGCTACCTGGACGGCGAGAAAATCATTGCGCTGGCCAAGAAGCACGGCATCCAGGCGCTGCATCCGGGCTATGGCTTCCTGTCAGAGAACTACAAGTTCGCCGAGAGGTGCGAGGAGGAAGGCATCGTCTTTGTGGGACCCCCCGCAACCGCAATGGCCGACATGGGAAACAAGGCGAGGAGCAAGGAGATTATGAACGCGGCCAATGTGCCCTGCGTTCCTGGATACCACGGATCAGAGCAAGGTGAGGAGCAATTGCTCGCCTACGCCAAGGAGATCACCTTCCCAGTCCTCCTCAAGAGCGTGCGAGGTGGTGGTGGCAAGGGCATGCGCATCGTCATGAAGGAGGACGAGTTCATGACACAGCTCAAGAGCGCCAGAGCCGAGGCCAAGGCTTCGTTCGGCGAGGGCGGAGAAGTCATGCTCGTGGAGAAGTACATTGTGCGCCCGCGACACGTCGAGGTGCAGGTCTTCGCCGACAAGTACGGCAACACCGTCGCCCTTGGAGAGCGAGACTGCAGTGTCCAGCGCCGACACCAAAAGGTTCTCGAAGAGTCTCCCGCTCCTGATCTCGATGAGGCCACCAGACAAGACCTCTGGGACAAGGCCCGGAAGGCCGCCGAGGCCGTGGGCTACGTCGGTGCTGGAACCGTCGAGTTCATCTTGGACAAGGACAGCGGCAAGTTCTACTTCATGGAGATGAACACCCGATTACAGGTCGAGCACCCCGTCACTGAAATGGTCACTGGTCTAGACCTTGTTGAGTGGCAGTTCCGCATCGCCGCCGGCGAGAAGCTGCCCTTGACCCAGGCTGAGGTCGAAGAGCAGATGAACCAGCGAGGAGCTGCCATCGAAGCTCGTATCTATGCCGAGAACCCTGAAAAGGGCTTCATGCCAGACTCTGGCAAGCTCATCCACGCCGTGCTGCTGGATTCCGCCAAAGCCGATGAAGATATTCGTCTGGACTGGGGTTTCGGCTCCGGCAGCGTCGTCTCCGAAGCATATGACGGCATGATTGCCAAGCTCATCGTCCGCGGCGATAACCGCGAGACCGCCATTGCCAAGCTCGCCACCGCTCTGCGTGCCTTTGAAATCGTCGGTCTGAGCACCAACGTTGAGTTCCTCAAGAGACTATGCGCCTCCGACGCGTTTATCGCCGGAGACGTCGAAACCGGTTTCATCGACAAGTGGAGGGAGGAACTCTTCAAGCCCAGACACATCAACAACGAAGTCTTTGCTCAGGCTGCCCTGGGCGTTTTGAGCAACCAGCTGCAAACCATCGGCTCCAGCCCGCATGGACAGTCTCTCGGCTTCGGCAACACAAACTCCACCAGCGAGCGCAAGCTCGCATTCAAGGTCCTCGACGGCTACAGCGAAAAGGAGGGCGAGGTCGTCGAGGCCTTTGTCTCACAAACCGGCCACAACCTCTACAACGTCACCATCTCCCGCAAGGGCGAGGAGCCCGAGCTCTTCAGCAATGTCATCAGCGAGCCCACCATTGAAGGCGCCGTTACCAAACTGCAGTCACGATTCCCCGGCGAGAGGATCCACTCCACAGTCGTTCCTCAAGAGAACGGCACCGAGACCAAGCTGGCTATCTTCCAGCACGGCGTCAAGACCGATCTGGCATTGCTGCCGCCGTCGTGGTATGAGAAGGCTTTGGGCCTGAAGGAAGTGACTGCTTCTGTCGCGGCACCTATGCCCTGCAAGATTCTGAAGAACGAGGTCGAGGAGGGACAGGTCGTGAAGAAGGGCGCACCACTTGTTGTGTAAGTGAATTTCGAACAATCCTTACACAGTTTTCATCTGTCTTTATTTTGTCGCTAACAAAGTTAATACAGCATTGAATCAATGAAGATGGAGACAGTAATCCGCTCCCCACAGGACGGCGTTATCAAGAAGCTTGCTCACAAGGAAGGCGTAAGTCCACTTTGAAACCACTTACTTTACTTTTTAAGTGTCCGTTTAGCTAACCGCCTTCATAGGATATCTGCAAAGCTGGAACTATTCTTGTTCTATTTGAGGAGGAGCCCAGCAAAGAAGAGTCATCATAATGGGATAATGAAGGCGTTTTGATTTACGGAAGATTTTATGAATCATGTACATGTATATATAAATTTTTTTGGGCAAGATATACGTCGTTTATCATCAATGGCATAATATCAATGAGAAGAAGAAAAAAAAAGCATTACCCTAGCCTCCTTTCCCTTATTCCCCCTTATCCTTTCGCCTTTTTTTTTTTCTTATTTTTTGTCTTTAGTGAGGTATCATCAGTGTCTGGCAAGTTGCATATTTTCCTGGGTTTGTTTTCCGATATTACCGGTCCTTCTCAAGCTGTGACCAAATAGAACACACGAAAGAGTCGTCCTAAACTCCGCGTAATGCATAAAACATTATATCGTCGTAACATCATAATGGCATCGTGAACCTCATCCGGCCGCCCTAGCAATCAACTATCTGACATAGCCAACGAATGTTAAAAACATGCATAAAGCTAGATCCAAATAGTACGGACAATCCCAAGGCAGTCATCAAAGGAAAGATAGAGTAAGAAATTCCGAAGCAACCCAATCGTCCAAATTATGTACGCAGCGTATTTCTTTTTTTTTTTTTTTTTTTTTTTTTTTTTTTTTTGTTTTGGTCATTTCGTTTGCATTTCTGCATATGTGTCAGGCAGATGCCTGCCCATCCGGGACTGCTTAGCTGCCTGTCGGATGCGCTTCCACCACTCCTTGGCGCGAAAGGGCCAGCTGGGATCCGTGGGCGGTACGTAAGAATAGTAGCTGTTGAGAAGGTCCTGCGTTCACAAGCGTATCAATAAGCGAGATGACTTCAGGTGGGTGGGTTGCTGTGATTATTCTCCTCTTTCCCCTCTTCCCCTCTTCCCCTTTCACCACCATCTCCATATTCACTGTGATCTGAATAAGGGACCTATATAGCCAGACAAGTTAAAAGGGGGTACATAGGCAGGCTTACCTCTTCCTTCGCCAGAGTGATGAATCCCAGCACAAAGGCCACCCAGGCCAACGTCCCCTTAGTATTGAGAAATTGGTTCCCGCCTCGGAACTCAATGGTCCCTGTGCATCGTCTTGACTTCCGACGTGGATAGATATTCTGGAAAT
Organism: Trichoderma asperellum; assembly: GCF_020647865.1. Taxonomy (NCBI): domain Eukaryota; kingdom Fungi; phylum Ascomycota; class Sordariomycetes; order Hypocreales; family Hypocreaceae; genus Trichoderma; species Trichoderma asperellum. The sequence goes on along the minus strand of NC_089420.1, from coordinate 2,630,874 downwards.
TCCATAGAACGTAGCGGTTGCCCTGCATGTAGTGGCACAAATCTGCCTTCGTGGTCGTAGATTTGATCTCGGCAGCCACTTTGCGAAGTCCCCCCAGGCTCTTTTTCCAGCCCAGCGTCTTGTTCAGTCCGCATTCAAGGCTCTCACTGTTTAGCCGGCAATAGTGGTTATCGCGGCGAGTCGCGGGTAGGATCTCTGCAACATAATCCTCATATACGACTATTGCAAAGGCAATCTTCTTCAGAGTTCTGAGGGAGAATTTGTTTTTAAGGTTGACTGGCGTGACATGAACATGCCCACCGCATGAATCGTCCTCCTGAGGCTTAAAATGTACACGCATGGCCTCCCAAAAATCGGAGAAGATAGGGCTCACACCATGCATTGTATCAAGTTTTGGGGATACAACCTCCATGCACACTGTCAGTTGCATCTATGTCAGCGCATATTTCTCCTATGCATAATGGAAATAACACATGTAGTAATCGTACATGACCTCTATCATGCAGTGGGGTGAAAATTGGGAATTACCAACCATATGGCCGTGGCCGCTTCAGCGATCCGTCACGGGTGACGAACCACTTCCCTCCATAGTATTCTGGGTGCTTGCTATACTTTGAGCAATCATCATGGACCGCCTGAATGCCCCGGTTGCGTAGTTTCTGTGCCAGTTGTCGATACCAGTCCACGTTTGTGAAGCTGTCGCAATTCCCATATGGCTTAGCAACAGCCTCAATCTCTACACCAAAGTTGTAATGCCTAACACCAGTTGGCATCTTCGGTAAGCTGTTGGGTGTAAGTAGCCAACACGAAATGGAAACAGAATTCCAGGAGATGAGGCTACACTTACAGCCCAAGCGAAAATAACCACAGGTCCACCGAACAAACACCGAGCTGGTTTGAGAAAGGGTGTGCTTGATGATAAAGCGAATGTGCTGGCTGCTAGATGGTGTAGTCGACATAATGGATATCTGACTCCGGGTTCCTGCTTTCTTACTTGCTAAGCCAGTGTTTGCTCCTCTCGCGATGCTAGACACATTTAACCACGCTTGCGCGAATAATTGGCCAATCCATTTCAAATTGGACACATGCATGCTCACCTGACGTCCTCCATTGCTTGCCAGCTTCTCCATTTGAGAGAACCATCCAATTATTGCACCCATACTTTCTGCACAGAGTGCTACAATTAGATGGCACGTACCCTAGTACATGGGCAGCCATGTTCGCCCACTGAGCCATGGTCAGCTGCCATCCAGTCAGACAAAGCCATGGGGCAGCACCGGGAGCAGATTTTTAGCTGCCCAGCCACCGTTGCGCTGTCCATGAAGTTCTTCCCCATCCCTACCCTTTCAGATCTCCTATCTAGTATGTCCTTTGCGCGGGCCGCAGGGAGGGACGACTGACTATCCCCTATCGTAATACAGCGGCCCTCGGTGGTGGAGATGGTAGGGAACGTGGCAGCTAGGAGCGGGTATGATGCTCCGAAGCCGGGCATGTCCGTGGCTCTCTTTTGAAACAGAAAAAATGAAATTTATCCAAACTTTTATGCTCACTGCCACGAAAGAGGCTCCCGTATGCCAAGAATCAAAGACGTGGTGAGGTCCAATTGGTGCTTGCGCTTCCATGCCCTGCATCATGGTCGTCATCCCGTCTCTTTGCTGCCCAACTTGTCGTGCTGCATCATAGGTCCACTATAGAAGCAGCCGCACTTAAACGGAGCATCCTGGCTGGCTGGTGAACAAACGAGTGACTCTCATGCGATAAACATGTTTTCGCCTCATAATGCGGGTGACTAGCAATAATTAGCAATATGTAAGACAGCATACTGCACACAGTAAGAACAGACATTTCCAGACTCTTCAGCGTTCAATCTCGTGGACCGAGTCCCCGTCTCAGTCAGCTATACAACAGCCCAATACTTGAATATCCCCGCCAATTCCCCAATCTGACCATGGATGTCATCCGCAGCCAATCAGTGGGGAGTAAGAAAACCAAAGTGCCGACCCAGAAAGCAGCATCAGCGGTGTCTCTAGACCGCCGGCCGGCAAAGTTATACTTTGCTTATGGGAGCAACTTGCACGTCAAGCAAATGAACCGTCGATGTCCAAATAGCAGGTTCATCGGAAAGGCTCGTCTATCCAACTATCGGTGGCAAATCAACGAGCGCGGATATGCCAATGTCGTTGCGGCAGAGAGACACTGGGTAGATGGCCTCGTATATGAGATTGACGATGTCGACGAAGCCAAGCTGGACATAAATGAAGGCGTTGCGAAAAATGCATATAACAAGCGATACATGACCGTCCTACTCCATCGAGCACAAAGTGCCCTGTACCGCCGCCCCGTATCGTGGATAGTGGAAAAAGGCGGACCCGCGGCAGTGAGCGGACAAGCCAGGCTTATAGCTCAGGGGCGGCGAGAAAATTCTTTAATACACTGGCAAGATGATGTTCTCATATACGTCAATCCAAAGTGCACTCTTGATAGCAGCCCTAAGGAGGAATATGTCAATCGAATCAATCTGGGTATTGCGGATGCTAGGGCCCTAGGCGTTGACGAGGATTACATTCGGAACTGTATCCGCCCCTTTATCCCGGAAACTGCAGACAGAGCCGCTTCGAATCCGGCACTCGAAACCCCCAAGCTCAAGGTGCTAACGGTTGTCCGGGGTAGGAATGCAAATTCTCCTGCGCGGTCTGACGGCCGCTCCCCGGCGCGCAAAGAACGATCGGTGAGCCGATCAAAGCAGCATTTTGAGCGGCGATCTCGATCCTTGCAGCCTCCTAACAAAGATAATGACCAAAAGAAAGACTCATCAGCGAAATCAAAGGTACCACCCCTGCCTCCGCGGCCACAGTCAAACCAACCCCGTGAGGTTCCTATCGTTTCGGTACAGGAGGTACAGCTTTCGAGCTGGGGCTGGTGGCCAGCATTTTCATGAGAGAAACAAGAAGAATTTAGCGGCTGTCGGTACTGTATTCCTTGAGAGTCATGATCGAATTTCGTGATTCATTGCGATGTATCTATCTATCTTTGGTGAGATCTATTGCTCGTTTGTCATTGCTTTTCTGGCCAGCGCTGCTGACGCTTCTATAAGTTTAAGAACATCATCAAGATGTCTGATTTTGTTTTTGTTTTAAAAAGGGGGGGGAAAAAAAAAAGAAAGAAAAAAGAAATCACCAGCTCCAGTCGCCATCGAGGCGTGTTCTAGAGGACCCTTGGGCCATGAATCAGAGCTTTGAGCGATGTCGCCTCAAGATCAGGGTCTTACTTTTGGGTGATATATTTCGCGATGGACCAAGAGATCGGCTCTTTGATCCATTCGCAAAATCCCACAAGAGTCTTGTTAACGTCATAGACTTTTGTGGAATATCGCTATCCTTATCTCCTCCATACACCAAGACCGTTGGCTTGCAGACAATTTTTGCTGCCGACTTCTTTGCTCCAGAGACCGTCTCGACAAAAAGCCCTGGAGCAATATCGAATAGATACGATGCGTTTCTTAGGGCGTCAGATGATTTGCCATTCTCGTCCGACTTCATCATAATGGTACCTCTATCAGCAAGGTTGATGCATTCATAAGTATCCAATTTTGATCTCGCGGTTCGTGCTGGCCACCTAAGAGAGAATACGTTTGGACAAAGCTGCAGTCGGTGTGCAAGATCCACTGCCGGGTCAATGATGCTTGTCCGAAGAGAATTTTGCAGTTCTGTAGCAGTTAAATATGGCACTACAACTGTTAGGAGAGAAGCAAGATCTTCGGTAATAAGGTTGAGGTATGCTGCTCTTCTGGATTTGAAAGATTTCTGGCTTGTCAAAGCCGTGAGCGTCTCAGATCTCCACTCTCTACAATGCTGAATATCTGATTTGAGATGTTAGTTTTAGTTGAAAATGTAAAATATCGCCATGATTTATAGAGGATAGACATACCTCGAGGAAGTTTAGATATCGCACTCTCCAGATCATCGATCCACGCTGCAGTAGTCTCACCATCCGCATCATCGAGGGGACAGTAGAATGACTTGGTAAAGAACACTAGCCATAAATATTGCATAATAATAGCCGTAAAATGATATTCATCGGAATGCCATACGTTGAGACAACTTGTTGCTGGCTCTCTCATCAGAGATACGAATCTTGTTGACTGCGCTGGAGTTGGCTGGCAACGAAAGTGGCCACTGGCTAGATCGTCCAAGACAGGCCGAATGCGATACTCGACCCAACGCTTAACATTTTCGCACAATTTTTTATATGCTTCCTGCGCTTCGATCTCTGTAATGTCCTTCCTCTTCGTAGATGAGCGAGTGCTCTGGCTTTTAGTCTCCTCGGCGTTGTTTGACTGGCTGCGAGCTTGTGCGAGCTGGCTCTGCGCTTCTTTCAATTCTTGCTGTAACAATTCCAGTTTCTTTGATAATTTTGAATTCTCTTTTTCCTGAACTTCAAGCTCTTCCTGTCGTGAGTCTAGCACCTCCTCGGTGAAATGGCGCAGCCGAACTTCGTCCTCCAGTTTGCTCTTGTCATCCTGCTTCCGTGTTGTCTCTGCTTGGTTCGGCGACATTGCTTCCTTTCTTCTCTTAACACTGTGATGTTATGTATGCAGGGTGCTGTTTGCGGTATGTTTTTGGTAATGTGAGTATGGAAAAGAATAGATGGGGCAATGTTGGTTTCTAGAAGTTTATGGAGCCAGTGACGGAAATATCAACATCGATCCCACCTGTTCTGTTTGTAGTGCGTAATGGTTTCTTTTTAGCCAATGGCTTACTCCTAATGCAATGACTTGGTGACCTGGCAAAAGCACAAATGACCCCATATAGCTTCAATTGGATAGGGTTACCAGATGATGAATTGTCGGTGCGCAGCCTGACCATGTCATATTGGTGGATATTCCCCTTAACTGGCTGGGCGCCTCTTCATGCCCGAAGCAAGCATCCATTGGGCTCCACCACATACCCGGCCTCGGGATCGGCTGTCTGCATGCACGTCCAGGGTGCCCTGTTCCGCAAAAGCGCGCGTTTATGCTTCATGGCTGGCGTTTCAATGCCAAGCTAATAATTATGTGTATAACTGCTGGAGGCTTACCTGGTCGGCATAAGAATCCCGTTGCCGGCTTGTCTTTCATCCTGCCCTTCGGCGGAGTCCGAGAAAGTCTACTGGAAGCATCCCATTGGCACCATCAAGAAACAAGCCACAGCCCCCAGTCCGTGACATACTATACTTAGAGACAATGACTCTCTTCTAAGGCATTGTGTATAGTGCAATCGACTACCCAAACTCGGGACATCGCAAGCATATCGGCTACTTACAGGGAATTCCCAGAGGAGACACCTACTTCGCATTAGGAGGCTTGAGCATGAGCGAGGAGAGAAGAATAGTCGTCTCTATTGACTTTGGAACCACTTTTTCTGGAGTCGCTTGGGCAGATACGACTCAGGTGAGTCCAAGCAGTAGTACGCAAAGATTTCGTGCCGCGCTAAAGCCTCCAAGCCGGATGTTCAGCACGTATTATCCGACTGGCCGTCAGTTGGTTCGTCCCAAAATAGCCCTAAAGTTCCAACAGAGCTGCGGAAAGTAGCATCCGGCTGGCAGTGGGGGTTCCAGATCCCGAAATCGGCGAAGAGAAGTAGATTGTTCAAGTTGTGAGACACAATCATCATTGTTGGATATGCCTCTAGAGCTGATTCCATGTGTATCAGAAGATTGGATGAACCATCGGATACGAAGAACGAAGGAGAATCTGCGCAGGAGCTAACAAGGATATATCTATCATTCCTCTATTCTCACTTTATCAGCGTCTTAGAGGACAAGCTGTCGCCCAGCGTAGTACAATCGACGCCGATGGACGTTGTTGTCACCGTTCCAGCGATATGGTCAAATAGTGCAAAGCAAGAAACAGAAAAGGCAGCATCACTCGCTGGCTTCGGCGGAGAGCAAAAAATTAAGCTTATATCAGAACCTGTTTGTCTTAACCCATGTTTGATAGGCCTGTTGCAGTGCTAACGATATAAAAGGAAGCGGCAGCTCTGTACACTGTCAAATATCTGAGCCCTTCTGTCCTACAAACTGGTAGGAGATTTGTGGTATGCGACGCCGGAGGAGGTACGGTAGATCTTATAACATATGAAGTTGCTCAAGTTCAGCCCCTCCAAATGAGAGAGGTTACGGAAGGCACTGGAGGGAAATGCGGGTCTTCGATGCTCAACATGAGATTTCGACGATATTTGAAGCAGATGCATGGAGATAAGTATTGGACAGATGAGCGACTGGTTGTTGCGTTGAGCGAGTTTGAAGCGGTATGTTTGTGCCAAAATACTCTAATATCTATCATTAGCCTGACATACTTCAGTTCAAAAGGAATTTTTTTCCAAAGGGTGAACCACTTACACTAAAGGTCGATCCATCTCTCGGTCTCAAACGTGATCGATTCACAATATCTCAAGACGACATGGCTACTAAAATATGGGATCCGATTATGAAAGACATAATATGTCTAATAAAGGAGCAAATTTCGATGGCAGACGAAAAAGTTGCGGCAGTCGTACTAGTTGGTGGGTTTGGACAGAATGCATACCTAAGGTCTCGGGTTCGCGATGTCATCGTTTCTAGAGTGCGCGTACTTCAGCCAGAGAATGGTGTTACTGCAGTAGTAAAAGGAGCCGTCATCTATGGTCTAGGAAATTACCAGCCCGCAATGGCCCTGGTAGGGATCGCATCTCGGGTCGCCAGGCGATCGTACGGCACCTGCCTTTTGACAAAGTATGACCCGGCAAAGCATAACCGGGATGAAGCGTGAGTATACAGAATAAGCAGATACGAAGATGATTGCTGAAAATTGAGGGACAGATTCTGGTCGGACAAAGAAGAGGACTGGGTCGTCGTTGAAATGTGTTGGTTCATTCGCAAGGTACGTTGAAAGGGTGCAAAGGAAGCTGATCTTGTAGTGACCAACTCTAGGGCCAATCGTATCCCGATGATAAGCCTTCAAAAATTGAGTATCAATGCGATATACCCGTATTTATGGGACATAGGCCGCAAGCAGATATCGAGATATTTAGCAACGACGATGATCACGAGGCACCAATACACATGAGCGGCACAACAAAGAGAGTAGCCACGCTATTCCTTGACCTGCATAAAATAACAAAATCAGCAAAGTCATCAGCAAAAAAGAAGAAAATGGGATGGCATCGATATTATTGCTTGACAGGTGTGATTGAGGCAAGCTATGGATCAGCCATGATAACATACACCGTGAAACTGGGAGGTCTGCATATTCTCTGTTCTAAATCTAAACAATTCTTTGAGCTCTGAATTGGGTCTGACATTAGCGCAGGTGTGACACACGACGTTATTAGAGTTCGATACGAGTAAAGAAGCGAGCTTGATAGAAAAAAAAAATTATAAGTTTGAGGCTATCTGTTTTTAAACACTTGATTTGCCGGGTATTGGATATATTGAACATCAGATCGGATATCTCGTGCTAACGTGTATTGGCCGTTTTGAAGGCTGTTCTATTCTTGGAGATGCGAGAGACAAAATTTTGATCGAGAAGATAGTAAACCACAAAGTAAAATGCATAAATTCAATCAAATTTTATTGCGTACTCTTGGTATAGATCACTTGAAGGCTTTCTAATTCTCAGTCTCGGGTAGGTGCGTCTCAAAAGTGGGTGTTCAGCAATTCACGCCATCACGTGACATCGCATCGTGCTACGGTTGACTACGACGACTTCGTGCCCCTCGTCGCGTCTCTCCAGGCAGCATTTGCTCATTGATGCCATATCGCGGCGCCAGTCACCTTCGGTGGCAGATTGGCAATGACTCAAGTTTCTGACTGTCGTTGCTACCATCGAGTGCGTGGATATGGCCGGTGATACAGGCGAGAGCGGCCCCCCTCCGCCGTCCACTCTGGCGGCGCAATTGGTGGAAAACATTGCATCGTCTACGAAAGTTTCTCGACCCGATGAGAATAGTGAGCTCAAGGGGCTCTTGGCCATCATTCAACGTGTAAAAGACAATCCTGACCTCCTCAAAACACCAAATGATCGAATTGAGCACAATCATATGCTCATCTATGTATACTGCCGAGTGGTTCTTGAAAACATCAAGCTTGATGACCCATTTCTTGATCGTGCGAATGTGCGAACTGAGTCCCAAAAGGCCATCAATTTCTTGCGATTTACAATCAAGGAAACGCCATCGGTGCTGCTTCATCGGAATGAGAATCGGGGACTATTATTCCGCGGCCAGGAACCTCTGTGGGTTTGGCTTCTGCCACAGCTATTGAGGCTCTTGGGACACCCCCAATGCCTTGAACTGGATAGTTCCATCGAAGGATTTTTACAGTACATTCTCCTTCTTGTTGCACGCACAGGGAGTCTGTGGAAAGTAGCTCCGTATTTGGGACTGTATCTTCGTGCATCATTGACCTGTATGTTATCCCAATGAGAATAGCTATAGCCTGGAGCTAATATTCAACCAATCGAAATAGCGCTCCTTGATCATCTCCAAAGCCCAACTCTCGCCACTTCTCACATAGATCCCAATACGAATCTGGAGCTTCCTCCATCTTTTGCCCTTGACCAAATTCTAGATAAGAATCGAGAGCATGCCTCTAAACGCATTTCTTATTCGATTCCTATCGCATCACAGGGATTGCGTTTAGCGTCTAGCTTGGCGAGAGTGCTCGCATACCCCTTGATATCTCCTGATCCGGCGTTCTCTAGCAGCGTATCATTGTTAGAGACTGGGCCCTGGCTTATAGATTCCTTTCTGGACTTGCGGCATATCCAAAAGCGACTGGATCTATCATCTCAATGCACACCGCTTCCTCTTATTGAAATGATCATGGATATAATCAAATCTGCGATTACCAATGACCACCCGAGTGCCTCGCTCGTTGACAAATCGTGTGCTCTCCTTATCTTACTCTGCAGCGAAATGATTTCTCCTCCCGACGAGCTTGTTCAATCGACTCCAGCAGGCGAGCAGGCGAGGTCCATCTACGGCATGGCCCTTTTGATTATCACCCGAGCATCTTTAAACTGCTATACGATAGGTCGCTTTGCAGCTTCGAAGCTTGTTCAGGAACTCATTCTACTTTCGTCGCAGTTTTTGGTCATCGGAGAGGATACTGATATTTGGGTGGGTTGCATGGCTGAAGCAAACAAACGTATTGTACGCTAACGATTGTCAAGAGGTGTGTAACTTTTCTTAGACAGGCCATTGGTTCTTTACCACAGGAGTCCAACCAAGAGCAAATACATCCGTCGAAATTTCAAGACGACGAGCTTCGCAAATGCATTCAAGATCTGAGTCTAGATTGCAATGCACCTCATGAAATAATTCACGCGAAGAAAAGACGAAAATTGTCTGAAGAAAAGACAGATTCTTTAGAAATTTTAACGCACGGGATATTTGAGACTCTCCAAGTTGCTCAACCGTCGGATGATGACGTTGTATTGTTGGAACAAATCTTTCTGTGAGTCTTCAAGGTAGCCTCGAATTGTTCAATCTAACATGCAGACAGGGACGAGTTTGAGAAATGTAGCCAACCAAACCAGTCACTAGCTTTAGACCTTCTATCCCGAATATGTTGCGTCGCCGATAATTCTGCTCGCATAAGAAGCCCTATGGAATCTCTTTCAGCGCCGATAACATGCCCGATTTGTGATGAGGGCTCTTCTAGCTCACTGACTATCTCACCACATAATGCAAAAGGCGAAGCTAGACAAATATTTTCCAAGTTAATCCGACTACCTGCGTTCTCGGAATCCAGGAGGCCACGAATTGCAGCTATGATTGCTCTGAGAAGGCTTGTATTGCATTGTGAAGATACAGCTTTCCTAAATCTAGAGACCTCAGGGCCTGGGCAGTGGTGTCTACAATCGCTTAACAGCTCTATAAGAGAGCTTCGTATATCAGCAGGAAGAACCCTGGCGCTATTCATGCCTCAAAAGCCGACTTACTACATAGATGAGGCTTTACTTTCACGAAATAGAAAGAATTCAATCGCTCTTCTTAGATCAGCCTCCGAAGCAGACCCTCCGCTTTTGAGAGAAACTCGAATCCTAGCCTGGGGTCAACTAGGAAGAGTTGTAACAGAAGATGAGTTGAACTTGGTCTTGATAAAGCTCTTGGAATATTTGGGCAGCAGCAATAACATTGAGTCGGCGTTTGCTTTCAATGAGCTGCTAAGCCTCGCTGAAGCTCGGCGTACCACTCCTCGACGCCTCTTTGAACCTTTCTGGAAGAATCTTGCCTATATGGCGACCAAGGATATAGTACAACGCCCACAACGAAGCCGAGCGATAGCAGAGTTGTTACAGATCTCTGTGAATGAGTTGCTCCTTCTAATCCAGTCGCATGCACTCCCGTGGCTTGTCTTGGATAAACGCAAAGATGTAATTCAGAAAATTGCAGAGGCACGCCAGGAGACGGAGATCTGGCGTCCCCTCATGGATAGTCACAACACAGCCTCAGTACTGTCGCTTTTGCTACTACAAGAATCTGAAAATATTGAGGAGTTTGTCAAATCTAGTCTAGATGAGATATCTCCCCATTTTCATGCCCTTAGTCTTGCCGATATTGTCCAATCCGAGCCTGTGCTGACAGCTATAGAGCTATTAAAGGCTGCAGCGGGTGCTGATGAAGCGCGTAAACGACAGGTTTGTTTTGAACTTTTATTATTATGCCGCTTGAAGTTGAGGCTAACTGAAATTCAGATACAAAAAGCCTTGACAATGATGGCATCCATGGTTCTAGGTTCTGTCAAAGAAACAAGAAATCGGAAGACTGATTTAGTCGGACGATTTTTACAATCACATATTCTTGGGCTTATGGCTCGATTTACAGATGTCATAAATGATTCGACTTCGATTCATCCGCGGGTCATGGAGCAGATAAGCTGTATCCGTGCTTTGGAGGAAATGATCCGAATTTGCCAGTCATATGCAAGGATTGCACGTCCACAGGTATGTTGAAAGACGGCGGTAAATATTACGGGGTGACTGACTACGGTGTAGATATCAGCTTGTCTTTTGTCAGCCGCATCTCAAGACTCATTACGGGAGCCGGCACTCTCATGCTGGGCAGCAATGCTCAAATACTTCGATGAAGAAGATGTCGAAGCTCAGCTTGAGGCCACCTTTTTCATTGTGAAACGCTATGGACCCCAGCTCAAGACACCTGCAATGACCATCTTGAAAGACATGCTTAAGAACCTGCTGGAGAAATATGAACATATTGTGGAGAAGTACATTGCATACCTTCCGTCGCTGTCTCATGTTGCAGCTTTGAGTGATATAGAGACTAAGCTTAACGCCTTCCGGCCGTCTCTTGTTTTTGAAGAGAATTTGGAGATATTCTCACGGAGGATTAGCCACGACTATTCTGGCGTCGTTCATCAAGCGTTAATTGACCTGGCGCCATACCTAAGAAGTCAGCAAAACGCTCTTTATACATCGGCTATCAGTCAGCGACCAGATAATGTGATTGCTACGCTACTGAGGAGTCTCCTGGACTGTGCAAGCAAATACAACGGTGCTCAAGTCGACATTACTCGACTCTGCGTTGAATGTGTTGGACTTATTGGTTGTCTGGATTCGAACAGAATCGAAGCAGTGCGAGAGCAACGTTCCATTGTGGTGCTAGATAATTTCGAGGTGATGGAGGAAGCTACCGATTTTGTGCTCTTCCTACTTCAAGAAGTGCTGGTGCCCTCTTTTTTATCTACTACTGATATGAAGCTGCAAGGGTTTCTATCATACGCTATGCAAGAGCTTCTTGAACGATGCGAAATTAGGTCAGCTTGCAGCAACCATGCAGCCGGATTACCGGGCGGCAGCGATATATATCGCAAATGGATGACCCTACCGGAATATGTGCGTGAGGTGGTCGCACCATTTCTAAATTCAAGATATATGGTGGCACCAATGAATCCGCAAGCTGTGGAATATCCCATATTTCATCCGGGAAGACTTTACGGGAATTGGTTGCGAGCGTTCGTTGTAGATCTCTTACGAAAGGGACAGCACCCATATGCCGATATGATCTTTGAACCTTTAACTCGAATTATCCGCGTCAAAGATTTATCTACCGCAGAGTTTTTGTTTCCATACCTTGTTTTACATGTTCTTTTGGGCCCTAGGAGCAGCCAAGCAGAGAAGGACCAAATTCTCGGAGAGATTTTGCATGTGTTGAATTATCAACCCTCACCTGATGCGTCATACCAAGAAAAGGAGGACATGAAGCGTTTTTGCCATGTAAGTTTATTGTTGATGAACGGACAGGTGATGTTATTCTAATTGTTGTATAGGTTGTTTTCCACTCTTTGGACTATGCTATGAGGTGGATACATGCTAAACGATCAAGCCGGTTGACCGAAGCTGCGAAACAGAATGTGTCAAGAATTCAGAGGCTTTTGGATAGTATTCCTGCCGAGTTGATAGCGCAACGAGCAATTGACTGCAACGAGTATGCTCGAGCTCTCTTTCATTTAGAGCAACACACGCAAAAAACAGAGCAAGCCAAGAGAGAGCCAGAAGACCGGACGCGCCTTTTGCAGCAGTTACAAGATATATATGCCAATATCGACGAGCCAGATGGTCTTGAGGGCATATCAGCTCATTTGCATGTCCTAGATATCAACCAACAGATATTGAGTCACAAGAAGGCGGGACGATGGGCTGCAGCACAGACTTGGTATGAAATGCAGCTCGCTGAGAAACCGGACAATGCAGAAGTGCAGATGGATTTGCTCAATTGCCTAAAACAGGCTGGCCAGCATGGTATGTCCCGCTCTCGCATCTTCTTCTATTTTGAGAACTACAAACTGATAATGGCAGATGTTCTACTCAATCACATTGAGGGAATGCGAACGGATTCACTCAGCAACGATAATAGGATCATGCCCTTTGCAGTTGAAGCTGCTTGGGTCACAGGTCGCTGGGAAAGTCTCGACAGATTCATTAACCGATTTCAGGGCAATGTCTTGCAGGACTTCAATATGTCTCTAGGAGTTCTCTTGGAAGCTATATACAAGGGTGCTGCCAAAGAGACCTTCATTGAGACTACCAAGATGATGAAAGAGAATATTGCTCTGTCGATGACTTCGTCGACAACCGCATCACTCCAAGCGGCACACGATATAATGTTAAAGTGCCATGTCCTAACTGATTTAGAAATCATCATTGGCACTAAACCAGAGAGCGATGAAGAGCGTATGAAGACAATGTCCCTGCTCGAAGGCCGGTGTGAGGTAATTGGAGCATACTTCAACGACAGACAATATGTTTTAGGAATACAAAGAGCGGCTATGCAGCTTTTACAGTAAGTTATGCTCACTTAAATTCAAGACTACCTCTGTGCAGTTCATCGCTGATACGCTTTCGCTTCTTTCTAGACCAACATTCTCTGACATGGATATATCTGGGCTATGGCTGGCTAGCTCTCGTCTAGCTCGAAAGGCCAATTCTTTGAACCAGTCATTCAACGCAGTGCTACATGCATCCCAACTCGGGGACGATGCGGCTACCATTGAGAACGCAAAACTGCTGTTTAGAGATTCGCAACACCGCAAAGCAATCCAATTCCTTCAGGGAGCCATTGAGCAGAATAAATTCATGACTAAAACAAGTTCATCGCTCAGTATTGGATCTGCTAGCAATTTAAATAATCATCAAAAACTGCTCACAGCTCGTGCACAACTTTTGCTAGCAAAGTGGCTTGATGCAGCTGGCCAGACACACGCCGGTGCCCTCCGTGAAAAGTACCAGCAACCACCCAAGACGTTTTCTACGTGGGAGAAGGGCCATTACTACCTTGGCCGGCATTACAAGAAAATATTGGAATCCGAACAGCCGCTAAAGGTGGATGATCAAAGCGACAATTATGTCACTGGCGAGATTGCCAGACTTGTCATTGAGAACTACGTCAGGTCTTTGAACTCGGGTACCAAATACTTATACCAAACCCTCCCAAGAATACTCACGCTTTGGCTTGAACTCGGAGCACAGGTTGATAAAGCTCCGGAAGGTAAAGTTTCGCTTTCGCGGGAGCTTCACAAGCGCAGACTCGAGCAGTTGGGCTTACTGCATTCATTTCTGGACAAGTACATACATCGCTTGCCGGCATACATTTTCTACACAGCGCTGTCGCAAATTGTTGCTCGTATAGCGCACCCCAATGCCAATGTCTTTGAACGCCTGACGCATATCATTGTCAAAGTTGTGGAAGCCCATCCTCGCCAGGCGTTATGGAGCTTAATCGGTATCATGACAACCCGACAAGCATCTGAAAGAAAGGCTCGCGGCTCCCAGGTTCTTCAGACACTCAAAAGCGTGTCAAAAAAGGCTGATGGGGCCTCTTATGATTTGAAATATTTAATTAGAGCGGGTGAGAAGCTGGCAGAACAATTGTTGCTGGCGTGTCACAACGGTGACTTTCGTGGCAACAAGACTGTGCATGCCAGCCTGACGAAAGATTTGAGGTTCAACCACAAATGCACGCCGTGCCCATTGGTTGTTCCCGTGGAAAGCGGACTAACGGCTACTCTACCGGCCGTTTCAGAACACGTAAAGAAGCACAAAGCATTTTCGCGCGACGTGGTGTCAATAGATTGCTTTTTGGACGATGTACTGGTGTTGAGCTCGATAGCTAAGCCCAGGCGCCTCACAGCTCGAGGCAGTGACGGGAAGACTTATATGCTGCTCATCAAACCAAAGGACGACCTTCGTACAGATCAGCGACTAATGGAATTCAACGGAATCATCAACCGTTCGCTAAAACGAGATGCAGAATCTAGCAAGCGACAGCTATACATACGGACCTACGCCGTCGTGCCCCTAAATGAAGAGTGCGGCATCATCGAATGGGTACCTGGGATCAAGACGATGCGAGATATTTTGATAAATCTCTATGCCTCACAGAAAATACACCCAGATTATAACGCTCTTAGACAGCTGATGGAGGAAGCATCAACGTCTGAGAGCAAGATTGGCATATTCACGAATGACGTGCTAGGACGATTCCCTCCCGTGCTTCCTTTGTGGTTTATCCAGCAGTTTCCCAACCCTTCAGCTTGGTTCGGCGCACGTCTAAGATACACACGGTCATGTGCTGTCATGTCTATGGTAGGCACGATCCTTGGGCTGGGGGACCGGCATGGAGAGAATGTAAACTTGGAGGAGGGCAGCGGGGGGATATTCCACGTGGACTTCAACTGCCTGTTTGACAAGGGCCTCACATTTCAAAAACCAGAGCGCGTCCCCTTCCGCCTCACTCACAACATGGTTGCAGCCATGGGCATCTACGGCTACGAAGGACCGTTTCGAAAATCGTCTGAGCTGACGCTGAGCATTCTCCGACAGCAAGAGGAAACATTGGTGACCATTTTGGAGGCGTTTATTTACGATCCCACCTTGGATCTTCAAAAGGACAAACGGACGTCGAAAAGAGATATTGGAGTGCGGCTGCAGCCGCAGAGCGTGGTGGACAGCATCAAGAGGAAGGTCAAAGGACTATTGCCGAATGAGAGCATTCCCCTGAGCGTAGAGGGACAAGTGGAGGAGCTGATTAAACAGGCAGTCAACCCGAGGAATCTGGCAGCCATGTACATTGGCTGGTGCCCTTTTCTGTGAAGTATATGAGCGGTGGATGATGTTTGTTTGCACACGTATGACTTTATGAGGAGTTTGGTTATGAAGGCGATGTTGAAATGGAGAAGCATACGGAGTTACATGCAACGTTTGGTAACGTGTAAATAAGATACTTGCTATTTAATTATGAATTTTTTTTTTCCTAAAAAATAAAAAAGAAAGAAAGAGAAGAAAGGAAAGAAACAAAGCTTTACCTAATATTCCATTACACGCCATGATGCAGATTGTCACTATGGCAAGCACCGTATGAGCTGTCACCGGCGATGTAATCAGCGAATGCGCTGTGGTTGTGGCATCCAATCACTTATCTACCAGCCCCTTGCTTACACTTTGAATTATAATGTGCAGCTTAAATGAAACGGGTGCGAATAATGGTTTTGTTTTTATCCAAATTTTATTCTACTTATTTTACATATTATTTCAATTTCATTTCTCTTCGGTCTCTTTCCATTTACGCCCCTTTTTCGCAGCCAATTTAATACTGCGTCGCTGCAAACCGGCATGACGTTGCATCCACTGTTTCATTGGTGGTGTGAAGCGCTGGAAGCGAGCTGAAGTGAAAGTGCCTGCCTGCCCGCTGCCTGCCAAGTTCCTTTTTTTTTTCTGGGACGCGACGCGCTACCCCCATATTTCAGACAATAGGCAGCTTCCCCGTCCTTTCCTCTTCTCTTTTCTTCCTCAGCCCGGCATCAGAAAATATTTCTTCCTTGTTCAGTTGTTTTAATAACGCCTTCAGCTATTGCTATTGAGTGGCGACCTCTTGTTCACTTTATTGTACGTTTTTAATCGTCTTATTTGTTTCGCTCTGTTGCCGCGACCGCCGTGCATCTGCATTATAGCGCAGCAGTGGCCCGGGCTACCCACCGACTTTTTTTTCTATGGTCGCATCTTCATTCGCATTCTGGCCTGACTGAAACTTTGCGGGAAAAGCCGTTGCTTCTGATATTCTCTTCCCTTTGTTTGTTAATATTCAACGCCCTCAGACTATATCCATCGTATTGCAGATATGCCTCAATATCGTATTGGTAAGTAAATTTTTCTAACCCCCTTTGTACTCCGTATTTCCTCTGGCATTTGTTTTCTTTCCTCCCTCGTTTCCTCCTTTGCCACCCGCAGTAATTTTTGGGGCGCTATAACTTTGTATCACATGCAGAAGTAAATGCTAACCTCGCTGCTCCAACCTTTAGAAATCTCGCCCAACAAGCGTGCCGGTTGTCATGACACCGTGTGCAAGAAAGAGGCCGTGAAGATTCAAAAGGGTGAAATCAGATTTGGCAGTTGGGTTGAGATCCAGGAGCATGGCTCTTGGTCCTGGAAGCACTGGTGAGCAACTCCCCTTTCCTCAACATGCAGCTTGAAATTCTTATTCCTAACCGCGCATTAATCATTTAGGGGATGTGTTTCTGGTGCTCAGATCGCCGGTCTCCAGGAACTCTGCGGCGGAGACCCCGACAATTATGACTTTGATGCCATTGACGGCTATGACGAACTAGAGTAAGTAAAAGCTGCGATTCATGCCACATCAAGAATGCAATGAACGGCTGCTAATATGATTTATAGTGATAATGAGGTTAAGGAGAAGATCCAGCGCTGCATCAAGCAAGGTCACATTGATCCGGAGGACTTCAATGGTGTAAGTTTCCTTTGGCCTTCGCGCTTCGTATCACGATATCTTTATCTGACAGTCTGTAGGACCCGGAGAAGAACAAGCTAGGTGAAAAGGGTATTCACCTTACCGCCAAACAGAAGGCCGCCAAGGAGAAGGCCGCGACAGAGGTAGGTTAAAGTCTAAGATGTATAATGATCGCTGTTGTTCACGCTTTATAGGCTGCTGATGCAGACGAAGCTCCCGCCGGAAAGGCTAGTAAGCGAAGTCGCAAGAAGGCCGCCAACGACGACGATGATGAGCCCAAGACCAAGAAAGCTAGGAAGTCCAAGAACGTCGAGGCAGACGAGGAGGAGCCCAAGGCCAAGTCCAAGACTAAAGGTAAGAGTGTCGGCGAAGGGGATGCCAAAGAATCAACTGCGACTAAGTCAGGGCGTTCACGGAAGTCACTTAGCAAGCAAGAGCAAAAGGTTGATGGTGAAGCAACTGAAGAGGAGGCTGAAGAGCCTGCTACGACTCAGAAGCTTGCTAAGAGAGGCCCAAAGGCAAAGCCTGTGAAGTCGGAAGAGGAGACAGTGGATGATGATGATAATCAGGAGAAGGCGGGCGTTGCTCCCGTCAAGGCTGCACGCGGACGAAAGCCATCGGCCTCCAAGGGTAGGACTGAAATTGGAACCCCGGAAGAAGATGAAGGTGACGAGAAGGCTGCTCTAGCCTCTGCCACCAGGCAACGCAAGCGCGCATCCGTGTCCAAGTCTGAAGATAAGAACGAGGAGATCACCAAGGCCGCTGCGAAGAGAGGACGCAAATCGAGTGTTCCCGCCGCAAAGGCTGCCCCTGAACCTGCCCAGGGAGCTGAGGATGAAGAGGTGAAGACGGCGCCCAAGGCTAAAGGAAGGGGCCGTCCTCGCAAGTCTGATGTCGCGGCGAACTAGCGGTTGATTATTGCATCGAGAAAATGTTTTGTTTGGCAAACGTCGAGACGGTAAAAACGGTTCTATATACTGAGAAGGCAATGCCTTTTAAATTGACAGGAGGCAATATCGGATGATGTCATAGCAACATATTGGAGGCTAAATGCCCGGAAGAAGTTGTTCTATCTTTAACCCTTTATTTTTCTTAGTTTTTTTTTTTTTTCTCTCTATGGATGGTTTTAATTATGAGAAGAGAGAGAGCTGCAATGGTGGGACATGGGAGTGGCACTTGTACGCACAGATTGTGCTGGTTTGCCTTGGTTGTCCTGTTATTAGCACGACAAAAGTCGTCCATGAAATTCTCCGAGAGTGTGTCTGATGGCTAGAAAAGTCTTGCAACACATGAGTGTCTTGTCTTATTTTGTGTCTTATTGTCTATTTGAGACCTAAGCAACTAAGCTGCCCGTTTTACTGGTATCAGCACATGAAGCTCTCGTAAGTCTTGGAGCTCTTGGAGCTCGCTGCCTGCTTCTAGCAGCTGTTCTAGCGCCCGGCTGATGGGGCTCGTTAGCGCGTGCAGACGTCATCAGGCACGCTGCTGCTTAGTGTCCCGCCACCCCGCAGTGCTGCGAACTCCAGCTCCAGAGCTGCTTGCAGACGCTCCGTTTCCATTGAACCTTTGCCATAGAAATCATACCCAGACGAATACAAACATCAGGCAGAGAGCAGAAATAAGAGACTCTGCACACGCAGCTGCTTCCGTCATGTCATCCAACACGAATCCCGATCCCGCGGCCACCGCGCCGGCCTTCATCCCCCTCGAAGCCAATCCTCAGCTGCTCACGACGCTCATCCACAAGCTCGGCGTGTCGCCCGCGCTGCAGATGCACGATGTGTATTCCCTGACTGATCCAGACATGCTCGCCTTTATCCCACGCCCGGCGCTCGCACTTCTGCTGGTGTTTCCCATATCAGCAGTCTACGAGAGCCATAGGATGGCGGAGGACAGCCTGGCGACCGAGTACAACGGCACTGGGGACAAGGAGCCGGTCCTGTGGTGGAAGCAGACGATTCGAAACGCTTGTGGCCTGATGGGGCTGCTGCATGCAGTGACAAACGGACCTGCGAGAGAGTTTATCAGTATGTTGCCGCTCTCGTGTTGAAGTCATACTTTTTTGAGCTACGCGCGTTCGCTAACAGTAATGATTGCCCAGCCGAGGGATCTACACTCGACGACATCGTCAAGAGGAGCA
Organism: Trichoderma asperellum; assembly: GCF_020647865.1. Taxonomy (NCBI): domain Eukaryota; kingdom Fungi; phylum Ascomycota; class Sordariomycetes; order Hypocreales; family Hypocreaceae; genus Trichoderma; species Trichoderma asperellum. Next base: position 2,611,452 of record NC_089420.1, on the reverse strand, counting down.
CCCCCCTTCACCCCGCCGAACGCGCCATAGTAATCGAACAAACACCTGCCTTGGCCGAAGCGCACAAGGCTGCCGCCACCGAGGGAGACACTCCTGCTCCCGACGCCCAAGACGACGTTGACCTGCACTATGTATGCTTTGTCAAGGGCAACGATGGGAATCTGTGGGAGCTTGACGGACGGAGAAAGGGTCCCATCAACAGGGGGCCTTTGAATAACGATGAGGATGTGCTGAGTGATAAGGGGCTGAATCTGGGGGTGTTGAAGTTTTTGGAGAGAGAGGGAGGAGACTTGCGGTTTAGTGCTGTGGCGCTGGCTGGGACGTTGGATTAAATGGGCAGGGAATGGAGGTTATTTGCAGACTGATTGTTAAATCTCTTCCTTGTGTTGGAAGGGGAATAAAGAGGAGGATGTTGCATTTATGAAGGAATGAATACTCTCGCATGGGTACGCTATCTTTGAATATGGGGCTGGCTAACCCATGAAAATATAAGCGCCACCATCGTGCAAAGGGAGGAAACGAGATTTGGGCTAATTGTGATTCGAGACATCCTTCCATTCATCTAGTGCTAAGCCAATAGCGTTGGACAGGTCGTTTATGATGACATTGGATTTCTTCTCTGTATCAATGTCTCCTCCATAGTCTGCACATGAAGCCTCTGTCTCTTCGGCACGGCCATGATCGGCCTTTTCTGCGGCCATGGAGTTATGTTGTGCTTGCTCTTCCTGTTCCTGCTTGACGACTTCATTCTGTGGTAAATTACAAGGCACAATATCTGCACGATTACATTTATAGTGCTCTCCTCGGGCGGGATTGCGAGGAGGAATGGGTGGAGGAGCTGCTCCCCCTGCCAATGATGTTGATGCAGATGGTCTGTCTGGCAAGGGATTGAGACCGAGTTGCGTGTAGAGATGCGTGTAAGCTCGCTTTTCGCGACCTTGGACTTGCTCGAGCTCTTTGTCTATATGAGATGAGTTGGACATTACCTTGGAATGTGAGATGTATAAGTAGCTAAATATATATATACTACTAGAATTGTATTATTTACTGAATAAGGAGTGCTCAACTTTTTTTATCTTGGAGGGTTAGCAAGGGGTAACTGTAACTGGGGCTTGGACGTCTGGGCTGTGGCATGGATTTTATATTTTTTTATATATGGGTGAATCACTATTGGAGCAGCATATTTAGAGGATTACATTTCACTGATGTTGAGCTTGTTGAGTTGACACTTTTTCTTTTTTCTTTTTTTCTTTTTTTTTTTTTTTGGCTAAATATACTTGTGTGTGATACCTTCAACAAGCAAGAAGTTAGCTGATGCAGGCTTAAGATGAGATGCTACATCTCAAAAAGAAGATGAACGAAAAAGAAGAGAGTAAAACATTTGGTCTTGGCATGTTACACGTCCAAAAAGAAAAAAAAAAAAAAAAAAAAGAAGAAGAAGAAGAGAAGAATTAATGCTGGTATATGTAGCAACTCAGGCCCAACCGCAGCCCATACCGATTCATCCCCAACCCACCTGCTACATAAAAAAAAAAACCGATACCAACCTCTTTCTACGGGCGTTGTAATAAGCATAGCCAAGCATAGAACTAGCCACTCCAACCGCTTATCAGCATTGCCGTTTTAGGGGTGTTCGGAACAGATAGCCGTCTAAGCGGCGCAAAAAAAGTAAAGATGCCAAGACAAACCAGACAGGCATGCTGCGTCTTGAGCTGACGTCACTTCATTGCTTGTTTTCACCTGTTGCCAAGACCCAATGGGAGGGGGGGTTCTTCCTTTTACCAGAAATTACCAGAAAAAGAAACAAAAAAAAAGTATTATAAGCCAGCCGCATGCATTTGTTATATTTTTTCTTTTTGGTGGTTGCTGAATTATCGATGATGCACTACACTTGGCACACTGTTTTTTAAGTTGAGAAGATCACTGGGGTCGGTGGATATGGGGAAATGGAACCCAAAAAAAAACCAAAAAGACAAACCAAAAAAAAAAAAGTATCAGCTCCACAGAATAGCATCATGGTTACGTGAAAGACTTCTCGTGATATACATGACGTCAAATATAATTCAGTTTCAGTTGGGGAAAAAAAAAAAAAAGAGAAACAGATATAAGAAGTGTGTCAGGCATGTAGTCCTCCCAAATTCAAACGCATCACATCAACTCTTCACAAAAAAAAAAAAAAAAAAGCACAACTCTACACAACTCTACATATACAAACATATACAACAACAATCATGCCTCGCCAAGGAGACGGCTCAAGCGACAACGGCCCCTTTGAGGAAGCCACCCATAACGTGGCCCATGGCGTCACTTCAGAAGATGTATGTCACTTGTCATTTTCCAAAAAATTGAATTTTCCAACAACATGTACAAAACAAACTCAAAAACACAAAAACTGAAACCATTCTAACATGTCTCTTTCGTTTAGAAATCCAAGGACAAGACTGCGCCCTTGCCAGAGGGCATGCACGAGAAAGGCGCCGGCCTGCAAGGCATGAGCGCCAGCGGCGGACAGAGTCAGGGCATCAAGCAGGGCCCCAACGTTGGCCAGGGCGGACGGGGAAGCACCAATTGATTTTGATTGAATTGAAAGCATGAATCGAAATGGGAAATAATGTCTGATGAATGTATAATATGTTATGTACAATTAAAAAAAAAAAGTTTGAAATGCAAATGATTGAATGAAGTAATATGCCGGCTCGTGTTTTGAAAAATGCAGAATAACCGAAACAACCCCAGGAGAGTCTATATGCCCAACCAATACCATAAAACGGCGTACATTATTTATTATTTACACTTTTTTTTTCTCTGTCCAAAAGTCATTGCAGGTTTATCCCTTGCCATTAAATAACGTAGAAAAAAAAAAGAAAACGAAAAAAAGAGAGAGTCTTAATCCGTTAAACTCTTATTCCACCGCTGGAAAAACTGATCCTTCCAGGTCGGCATGCACCGGACGGTATCCGGCGGCCCCGTCCACTCGATCAAATCGTCTCGCGGGTCCTGTTCCGCAACGATATCAGACACGTAGCCCTTGTCTTCCTTGATCCTCTTGCCGTTCTTGTCCGTGTACTCGAGGTTGACGCTCGGCACGACTGCAATCTTGCCGTAGCCCCGCCACCACATGTCCTTGCAGAACAGCACCGGCTCGCCCTGGAAGCACTCGCCCGTCTTATGGTAGTTTGTGCGAAAGTGAAGGCCCTCGACAATGGGCTTGGCGCTAAACACCGTGGCGCCGTTCCAGCAGGCAAACACCTGAAAGGGGCGCAGCTCATCAAAGCGGGACCTCGTGTCGGGCGCGTTCCAAAAAAGGTTATGCGCCTCACCCCAGTTCCCGTTTGCCGGTATGTGGAAAAACGAGTCGCCATTAATGCCTCGTGCGATCCAGACGTCGTAAAAGTTGGGTTCGTCGCCGGGATAGGTCCAGTCCATGGCGCAGGTCATGTCGGCGTTGAGCTCCTGCTTTTGTAGGATTAGCTCCAGAATGTCTTCGGCACAGGCAGCCACGTCGTTGAGGAAGATGACGCTGGCGTCGTCGGCGATGGGGATTGACTGTTCAAAGATTGGCTCCAGGGGCATGTTGCGCAGCTTCGCAAGCTTGGCGATGCGATCGCCCTCGGCGGATTTGACCGTGGAAGAGTTGTAAATGTAAGTGACGCCCAGGGCCTCGAGACTGGGGCGTAGGGCGGCGAGTACGTCTCCAGTGCCGTCGGGAGAATCTCCCTCTACAATAGAGAGAGCACATGAGCTAGGGCCGAGGAACTGCATGGCCTCGATGATGCTGCCCATGAGGCGAGGCAGGAGACCGATACAATTCCGCAAGTCGAGGGCGAAGAAGTAACGAATCTCAGAGGCTGGGCGGGTGAGTGAGCGAGGAGCAGGAGTGGCCGATGGCCTTGATGACGATGATGAAGGTGAAGACGATGATTTCGACAGCGACAGTAATTTAGAGACCGATACAGGTGAAGATGATGAAGATGGAGATGAACGTGAAGTCGACGCCGGTGAAGCAGGACGAACAGGAGGAGACGATGGCGCCGGCCGCCCTGATGGCTTCTTCTTGAACTTCAGGGTCTTATACCGGGTGGTGTTGATAGCCGGACACTCCAGGCGAGGCGCTAATCTCGCATCTGGCTTCGCATTGTAGATGGCCTCGAGATACTCAGTGATGTTGTCGGCGGAAAGAACAGCGCCTGAACAGTCAGTGTCTTTTTCTCTCCAACTTATACCTCATTCTGTGCTTCGAGGGAGGGGGGATTGATCTTTTCTCTTACCATTTCCCACCACCTGTTGAGTGAGCTGCTTGTAAGGTATCGGCCGTTGCTGGGAGGTTGGGAACCAAGACACATTATCACGTCCAAGGTATATGCTCGCCACCACCAGAAGGAAGATGAAGGGAGCTGCCACCACGGGCAGCCTTCTACTGCGCATTTCGAACTACAGTACTGAGTACCAAAAGCACTGAGAAACGAAACGATCAAGCAGAGTGATCCGGGATGCCCTCACGCTTCTCAGTGCACCAACAGGCACGAGTGTCGATAGCGTGGCAAAAGCTATTGGACAGGAAATCAAAGTCAAAGGCTTGGCGGTATGATCTGAATGGGAGCAAGAGAATAGAGAAGGCGAGGGGGAAAAGAGAGAGAGGGAGAGAGGGAGCAAAAGCCACTCAACCCCCCGGGAATCCAGCCACAGGAGCTGACGAGAGGCTGTGTAAGTAATAGTGTGATTATCTGCTTAGACCGATTGAAGACAATACAATTTGGGTATCGACTCAATCCATCAGCAGCAGTGGGTCGGAAGCTCAGTTCGAAATACTAGCACAATATTTGTTTGCCGCAAGCGCTTATTATTCTGCACAGCATTGGCCTGTCTTGTTTTAAGAACGAGGTGGGCTGGAAAACGGATACGCCGGGCTGATACGAGAATTATATGTCGAGTCACGGCCAAAAGGTACCAAAGGCGCAATCCCGTCCCAATCTGTTCCTCCAATCCGGCATCAGACAAGGGAGTTGCCCGAAATCTGGAATATCACGCAGTATGTGCATGTAGCAGTGGTTGCGAGACACGGTGTGACAGCATCTCGCTTCCCATGGCCTCGCATAGGAGGATAACGAGAAAAAAGTCATCATTTTTTTTTTTTCCTCTCCTCAGCCTCCAGTGTCCCTCCCCGCCTCCCTGCTGTTCTTTGTCTCTCGGCCCTCTCTCTTTCTGGGGGTCTCTCGTTTGTCGGACCAGTAGTACTTTCGTACACAGCTAGCCCAGAATCCTTCGACCCTGCCAGATTTCTCGGGATACGAGAACAAGCTCAAAGCCATTGGCCGCGGCGACAGTGACAGGGCTCGTGCCATCGCCTTAGTCCCCACTGGTCCAGCCGAAACGACTCCAAAGGACGCCATCCATCATGCTAGGGTGCTTGTGGCAGGATTTTAGCATGATGGGCCGGGCTTTAAAAGCCTAGCTCTGCATGCACCAACAAAGGGCAAGGGTCCTTCTTATCTTTTCGGCTTAGTAACCGAGTAATATGGCGAGCTTTCTTTGGCTTTTCCGTGTGGGGGGGGGAGCGGCTGCGGCCAGTGCCTAATTCTGAAGAGAAAAAAAAAAGAAGCGTGTACAGTACCCCCGTGTACGTCTGCTCGTGTTGCTTTCAGCTAGGTACCTAGGCATCGTTAGTGCTTCAGGCAACAAAAAGAGAAGACGAAGAATACAAGGGCGACATCGTCTTGGCCCATTGTTTTTCGTTTTTAGTGGGCTGCTGGACAAGGTTCGTTTCGTTTTGTTTTTGTCTTTGTTGGCGTCGAGTTATATCTGTAAGGGCAAAAGCCTACGCAAGACAGCGCGGCGAATCGCATCGCGACGTTGCTCCCCTTTTCAAAGTGGCGGGCGATGCGCCCAAAAGCGGCTGGCTGCGACCGTGTCTGAGATCTCCTTTTTTCCTTGTCCCTGTTCCTTACTTGTCATGATCGTAGCATCGGGCGCTTTGCAAGGCTAGCCCGGGAAGGAAGATACTAAGTGCATGTTTATACGAAGTACGGCTGAGTGGGTGTGGAGACATTGAGATTCTAGACGTCGAAATAATTTGCAGAGTCTGGAGGCCTGATCCGTGCGGCGCTTGGAGTATCGTGTATGGTTTATAAATATATTTTTGCACGTGATTTCTCAACACCCAAAGAGGTCTGGTGGTCTAGTGGTATGATTCTCGCTTAGGGAAAACCCTACAGCTGATATGCGAGAGGTCCCGGGTTCAATCCCCGGCCAGACCCTTCTTTTTGCCTTTTTTTCCCCAGACTCCATTTTAACCTTTTTAGCCTGCGCGCGTGTAAGTGATGGAGCGAGAGCGGACGTTCTCTAATAACATCCGACCGATACGATGATTCTTTTTTTTTTTTTTTTTCCTCTCACTCTTTATTTCGTATTTTCGTAATAATTTGCGTGCTATTATCATCCAATAAGTCCTCGCTCACTTCGCTTCTCGCCAGCCATAGATAGATAATCTATCATTAACTATCCATTGTCATTCATTGATTGTTATGTAATTCTCAGCATTGCATACGCTCCGTACTCCTTATTGACGACCATCTTCGAGATGGAGCACTTAGTTAATCAAGCCCGGCTCCATCCCGCTATAAGAAATTAGTCAATACGAGGTGCTATCTATCATCCATCATCCCTCTTCCCTCCTAGATAGATGTACCTATCCCAACTTGGCAGTCCTTGCAAAAAAGAACGAGTGCAGCTCATCTCCGCCGTATTCTACTAGAGACTTCTTCCCTCTCCTTGCCCCATTGGAATTCATCTCAGTCTCCTTCGCCTGTGAATCGAGGTGCTTCTACCCCCAGACATGAACCACTCACGTCCTGCTCTTCGTCGGGGATACGCCCGGGTCTGAGCCTCAGCCTCTGTGCCCGAAGCGGTTGCCGCTCTTCCAAGCGCCGTCCCCGAAGATGGACTTTGCTGTCCAGCCCTGGCAGCAGCCATTGTCGGACTAGTGTTCGGGACAAGGCCAGCGACAGCAGAAGCAGTAGTACGAGGAGCAGAAACAGCAGTCGTATTCGCCCCTGGCTCAGAGTCTACGCGTTGTAGTCTTTGAAGGTCTTCCAGCACGCGGATCCATGACCGAAGATGGCGAGTGTGTTCTTCCCCTTGACGTAGCTGTCTAGTAGTCGAAACGATTCGGTCTAGAAGGCCCCGGAAGGAGGGTGTTTCTGCAGCGCTGTGGCCATTATTATCACTACCATTTATGATGCTGTTGGTGCTTCGAAAGGTAACGCGATTGGCATTTCGCTGGTCCCTCTGAGGAGTTTCATTACGTCCACGATGCTGCTCACGCTGGTTGCGATGGCGATGGCCCTGGAGAGACTAGGTGGTTGACGTTAATATGGCTTTCAGTCAACGTATTCGAAATTGATAGTCAGAAACAGAGAAGAGAAGAGAAGAGAAGAGAAGAGAAGAGAAGAGAGAGAGAAAGGGAGAGAGAAAGAGAGAAAGAGAGAGAGAGAGAGAGAGAGAGAGAGAGAGAGAGAGAGAGAAAGAGAGAGAGAGAGAGCGCAGGGGCAGGACAAAGTCCACTTACATCTCTTTCCTCAACAGTTCTTGGGATATTCATATATTGATTCCCATTCGTCCGGCCCGTCCGGCCCCTTCGCCCTATGATTCGTCTCGCCCAGCACGCAGAGCAATCACTCCAGTAGCCTTCCTCTTCTTCCTCTTCAATAACAACCTCGTCATCGCCATCATCATCTTCTTCTTCCTCATGGTCATCCTCGCTATATTCCTCGCAAGAGCAGCTCGACTCACAGCTTGAACAGCAGCAGCAAGTCGAGCCCGAATACTCCGATCCAGACTCTCGCTCCTCTGAAACAAGCACATAACCCGCCCTCATGCGGAGATCTCTATGAGGTCGATGAAAATAATGCGCGGCGCCATGCCCGGGGTTTCTAGCATTGCTAGCCATATTTTTTTTTGGCTCTAAACGAGTAAAAATTTACTGAAATGTGATATAGAAATTTTCAAACAAGCGATAAAGCAAGTATATCAATAGATATTAATTGTTCTTTATGGATTATTTTCCCCCTTTTCTTTTGAGTGGGTTCCAACAGCCGTAGGTAGGAGAGGTTAATCAAGCTTACCAGTAGATTATCACTCCTATCCGACCCAAACTCGAGACTCTATGGAGGAATAATCGACCTCTAAATACCCATTGACCCGACCTCAATTCAAATCCAAAGTCCCGAAAGCAATCAATCACTGGTTCCGATTCTGCCAAATGTTTGCGTCGCACTTCCGACTCAAGCTTCGGCAGCATACACTAGAACACGTATTACATGTGGCACGGGATGGTTCAAGTCAGGCGTTTTATAAGAGCTACACGCTCACTCACTACATTATACTATATACTATATGTAAACCAATTACAGCCCAGCTGTTACTTCTTCTCGTCTCTCATTAGCTAATATCGTACCAATTATATAATGTAACATAATCATCCCCCTAGTCGTGGACGATAACATCCAATATGATACAGAATCAGCAGCTGCTCATGACCGCTATCCGTCCTCCCACTTATGTTGATACCCAATTACACAAAGGCGGTCCCACAAACCTATCACAAAAACGCCATCGTTCATCCATAATTTCGCTTCTCCTTCATACACCCCCTCAGACGTTATCCACACTCAGGTCGCTTTATAAGAAGCCTTTCGTCATACTAGGAGCTCTGTTCAGGCTGCTGTTTCTCTGAGGAACGTCAATTAGCGTTGAGTCGTCTCCCTCGTTTCCCACTCTCCATGTGACACCTCTGCCACGAACGCTTCCCACGCCACCCTTCTCTGCTCGAAGGCCTTTCCACCCTTCCAGCTCTCGCTCCAGGCGGTGGCACTTCTCCTTCTCTTCACGCAGTTCGCGCTCAGCGCGTCGTGCCGAGAGCTGGTTCGTGGATTCTGACGCTTGCAGCTCGTCAATTGTCTTGAGAAGCTTGTCGACTCTGTCGCGCATGCGGTTCACGTCATCAGACAGCTGCATGTTTTGCTTATCTTTACGTTCGATTTGCGTCTGCAGGTCTTTCACAGTACGGTCCACATTTCGAACAGAACGCTGGGACTTGTTCTTTTCCTCTTCGTGGCTATCCAGCTGTGATTCAAGCTAAGGTACAATTAGTATAGGTAAAATCATTGGATGAGATGGTGAACTGGGGATATGAGAAAAGACTTACCTCTTGGATGCGTTTGTGCAAAAATTTTATGTCCTGGCTGCCACTTGAGTAGCCCTTAGTTTCCAGGTCTACAAGCTTCAGCTGTGCCTCGCTCAAGTTCTTCTCTAGCGTTGTCTTTTGCTTCTGCAAAGTCGCACTGATTTCACGCTCGCCCGCAATGTCTTTCTGAACCTCGGTGACTAGTGCCTCAGCACGTCGCATCTTCTCCACCGCGGCGAGGGCAATATCCTCTTGTCGGGCAAGGCTAGACTTCAAGTTGAGAATTTCCTTGTCCATGCCCGCTGCATCGCGAAGTGATGGGCTTCCGCCCTTGGCCAGCTCGTCAAAGCCTGCCTTGGCTTCTTCGAGGCGAGCCTCAACGCCCTTCTTCTCTCGAATGAGAAGATCGCGCTCGGTAGTGATCTCGTCCACGCTCGATCGAAGAGTCCGCACCTGTGATAAGAGGGAAACGATCTTGCTCTGTGCCTCATTATGAGCGCTGACGGCTTCATCACGAGACGATGCAACATCAACCAAGGTAGATTCCAATCGAGCCTTTTCTTTTGACCAAGTTGAGCTGTTCAGTACCTCGTCATCCCACTTGGACCGTAGCTCATCGAGTTCGTCTCGAAGCCTTGTAATCTCTGCCTGCTTAAACAGTTTCTCTTCTCGAGCGAGGTCAAGCTCTTTAGCAAGAGTAGCAAACTCAGTTTGATACTTCTTGCGTGTTTGCTCCATGCTGGATTCTTTATCCTCAATCTCCATAGCCCTTTGGTTGCGATAGTCTTCCAACTCATGTTGAAGACGTCTCCTGGCTTGCGTAGCGGCGTCCAGGTCAGTTGACAGGTCTTCTACCCTTCCTTCAAGACGATGGTTCTGGCCCTGTAGATCCTCAACCAGCGCATCCATCCTTTGTCTCTCAGACATAACCTCGGCGTATGTGTCTTCCGCCTCTTTGGCTTGTGATTTGGCAAACTGTTCTGCTCTAGTTGCTTTCAAAACAGCAATCTCTGCTTGTTCAAGCTTGCTGAAATATTCGTCGGCTCGGCTTCTGTACATTTCTAAGCTTGAAGATACATCAGCGAGCCTAGATGTCTCTGCATCAAGTCGGATTTGGAGGTCGGTGAATTCTTGTAATAGCTGGCTTCGACTTTGTGCCTCTTGTTCGCGTGCAGCAGTCATCTCCTGAAGGTCAGACTTCGAATCACGGAGCTCTACTTCCAGGTTCGCCCGCTCGTGTCGCATCTTGTCAAAATGGGCCTTCACTTCAGTTAATTCTACGAGGGCATCTTTGTGGCTATGTAAGAGCGATTTGCGCGCTTCTTCTTGGCTGTTAAAAATATCCAACAGCTCCTCATGAGATCGCGTTTGGATATCCCTTAGAGAAAGCTCACCAGCTTGCATGCTCTTCTCCAATGCTGCCACCTTTTTGGCCGAATCATCCAACATATCATGGAGACGATTGTTGGCCTTTTCAAGCTTCTGTACACGCAAGATTGAGGCCTCATCTTCATATGCGTCATCAGATGATGAATTTCGATCCAGCTGGCTCTGGAGCTGTCGGTTCCGCACTTGGGCTAACTGCAGCTGACTCTGAAGGTGTTCAATTTCGGCTTTCAGTTCAAACCCATTTCTGATATCGGAAGCGCCAAAGGATCTCTCAGAGCGTGACAGATCCTGAGAATTGGCGTCTTGGAAGCGTCGAGCGGTAGCCAAACCATTCAAGTTAGACTGCAGGCCTGCTTTGGTTGTCTTCTTTAGGCCATTAGAATCCTGAAAAGGCGCTTCGTTCGGATGGATTTCACCAAGCCCCAGACGAGTGGGACTCTCATTTCTTAAAGCCCTCATCTCGGTCAGCTGGCTTTCCGCATTTGTCCTGGCTACAGTTTGAACTCGCAATTTCTGCTGTAGCTCCTCAACCATTCGAACCAAATCAAAGTTTTTGAGCATGGCTTTCTCGCTGTTGGAATTTGTCTGCGGCATTTGAACCTCGGGGTCAACCATTTTGAGTGCCTTGAGCATCTGAGCTCTCATATCTTCCAGCTCCTTATCACGTGAGTCTATTGATGACTGCAACGTGCGGACCGTCGACTGTGTCTGATTCCGTAGCTGCCTCTCGGATTCAATCGTTCGATTAGCTTCCGCAAGTTGAACGGAAAAGTTCGAAGAGGCCTTCTCTGCAGTCCTACTAGCCTTCGCCTCTCTGGCAACTTCGTGATTTAAGTCTTCCAGATTGAGGTGAAGTTTCTCCACCTTCTTCTCCAAAGTTGCTATGTTGAGCTGAGCATCGCCTAACTGCTTGTTGAGCTTTGTGTTCTGATCTTCTAACTTGGCTTTCTCGCCTCGGAGAGATACAAGCTGGCTTCGAGTTGCTTCTGTCGCGCGAGAGCTGGACCTGGCAATTTCAAGACCCTTCTGTTGCAACTTATTGAGTAACGTTTTGTTGTCATTTTCAGATGCCGCCAGCCGGCTCCTTATTGTATTGAGCTCCCGCTCCATTCTCTCTTTGGCTTGGTCGTTTTTCAATCCAAACTCTCCAGACGTAAGAATGAGCTTATTTAAATCTTCGACTTGGCGGTTAAGCTTGGTGCATTCCTCTTCGAACCAGCGCAAGCGCTCTTGAGCAGCTTCAAGGTCTTTCCGAAGGCTAGCTTCTCTCTCTCTCGCGGCTTTTGAAGCTTGGCGCTCACCAGCCATTTCAGCTTGCAGACGAGCCTCTTCAGCCTCCGTTTTTGCGATGCGAAGTTTTCGAATTTCATCCCTAGCGTCGTCACGCTCTTTTTCAATTGCAGTCCGGGCTTCTATAGTCCGCCTTAAAGTATCTTGCTGGACATACATTTCTTTTTCAATGATAATCTTTGCGTCATTCAAGCGATCAAACTCGTCTTTGAGCGCCTGGTACTTGTGCTCTCCGAGTAGCAGTACGTCGTCTCGGGACTGCCGCTCTCTGCTCAACTCCATCTTCGTCTGGTAGAGCTCGTCTTGAACATCTTTGATCTGAGACTCAAGAACTTTTCGGTTCTTCTCAGCTTGTGCATCTTCAGACAGTCTAGTTTCGAGCAAAACTTTAGCATCTTGGGCCTCGCGTTCTAATTGCATCTGCTTGGATTTTAATGCCACAAGTTCTGCTTGAACATCACGGAATTTTGCAGCATTTCTCTCCATATCTTCTGTAAGAGCTCTTTTCTGTTCTTCAAGGCTTCGACGTTCAGCTTCTGACTTCCGTTTATCATCACGTAGCAATGCCAGCTCGCTCTCCTTTGATCGGACAAGATCTTCGTAATCCGTCGAAGTCTTAGAAAGCTCAGCAAGTTGCTCATGTACTTCTTGATTCTCTCGAGCTAGTCGAGTCTCTCGCACTTTGGCCGCATCGAGATCTTTCTGCACTGTGAATAACTTAATTTCGAGATCTTGGTCGAGCTTGAGCAACTTGTCTTCCAAATCTTTGGTTTTCCGATCTTTAAGAGCTAATTGACTCTGAAGCATCTTGATTTCACCTTCCATAGCGGCTTCCTTGTCACTATGTTCAGACTGCCTTTGAGTGAGATCGTTGATAGCAGTCTCCAGCTCCGCTGCTCTGGCCGACAGGCGTGTCTTTTCCTCTTCTAGCCTAGAGATGAGAGAAGCAGCCTGTTCAAGTTGTGCACGATACTTTTCGACGTCTTGCTCAGCTCGGTTCTTTGCTTCCATAAGGCTGTCGAGCTGGTCTTCCAATCTCTCTTGGTCTTCCAGTGCGCCTGCTAACTTCTCCTCCAATTCCTCTTCGCGATCCTGAAGACGCATAAAAATCTCTTCTTTGTCCAAAGCGAGGGCTCTCTCGCTTTCCAGCGTTTTTTGGATGCGAGCAATCTCAGCTTGGCAATTTCTTCTTTCATCTTCTAGCTTCTGCCGACTTTCCAACTCCAGTCGCATCTTCTCGCTGAGGTCTTTAATCATGGCATCCCGTTTCTTCACCTCCGCGGCAGTTCTAGTGGCGCCGAGGAGAGGCCTCATCTTCACAATGAGTTGCCACCATGGATTTCCGACGAGATCGAGATATACGTGAAAGTTCCTTTGGATGATTCTGGTGGCTTCCGTGCGGAAAAGTCTCTTGTGTGCTGCCCGTCGGCAAACGTATCCACGGGCAACAGATTGGAACCGTGCCATGATTTGCGTAATCAGAGCATCTCGCTGCTCTTCCAGTTCAGCTAGAAGACCAGCTCGGAAGAAAACCTTTGTGAGACCGACGCGGTACATGGTCTTATCGAGATTAAGCCTCTCAAGCATGAGGGAGGCCACGACTTGACCGTCTGAATGGCCCTTGGGGATGTCTGGGCATAAGACTTCGTATCGCTGGCGGAATTCGGTAAAAGGTAATCGATTAGGGAAGCCAGTTCGTGCTATCCGAATACCTTCTAGCACACCGTTACATCGGAGCTGGTCCAACACAAGAAGTTTGTCAAACAGCTTCGGTCGCTTCTTGTAGTTGGGTAGTATACAGCGAACGAAATGCGGGTGCGTAGATTGAAGCTGAGACATCAGGTTATGAAGCTGTTCTTTGTGTCTCTGGGCCACGGTTCTGAATAAGCCCTTCTTCACACGACTTCTTCGTCCACCGTGATCATCCGAATCAGCACAGTCTGCAAAGAGATTTGCAATGTGCTTATCCGTTGAAGCTGCTAGCAATTGCGTGATGTTATTGTTCAAAGGGTCTTTGTTCTTTTCAAGCCAGTCTTCGGTGGTGTATTCAACTTCAGCAGCGTAGTGCGTAAGAATAAAACCCTGGCCCAGTCGGGAGGGGCGATATTTCGTAGACTTCTTGTTCCATAAAGTATTCAGCTTCTCCGTAAAAGATTTATCAGTGGCTTTAGGCATGACACAGTCTTCGTCCAGGCATGAGAAGATACCAATTGGATTTGGTAACTCGATGAGATCAATAGTCGGCTGCAGGTCGCGGCCAAAGTCGATGAATTGCCACTCGATTTGCTCACGAGCATACTCTTCTTGCTCAAGAACAAACATGTGATGGTTGAAAAATTGCTGAAGCTTTTCGTTTGAGTAATTGATAAGCAGTTGCTCAAAGCTATTCTTTTCAAAAATTTCGAAACCAGCAATGTCAAGAACACCAATGAATCGAGAGTCTTCTAAGCCCATACCAGTCCGGTCAAGTTGTTGGTTGATCCGAGTGACAAGGTCACTAAAACCTCGCTCATATATACCCTTTGCAAGAGCATCGAGGCCAAGGCGAACCTGCTCAGGGGTTTGGACCTTTTCAACCCACTCACGTCCGGCTTTCACTTTAGGGTGCAGTAGACCTTTGAGGAACGGCTCAAGAGGCACGCCAAGAAGGCTACAAACTTTTGCAGCTTGCAATTTGGCATCTGAAGCCAGCCTGGCTTGATCCGCGCTCCGACTTTCCTTCACAACGTCAATGTTTCCCAGGTGCAATACTGCGGCAATGGTTCGAAGAACAGATAGTTGATCCTCGTCAGAGAAGCCAATGATGTCAAAGGCCTCTAACAATGCCTTCCACTCTTCCTGGTCAGATACTCCAGCCACGCTGTCGTGGCCATTGCGCGTATACGCAAAATCTCCAATATCTAGGCCATCCAAAAGAAGATCTTTTCTCAACTTCGAATCTGCTCCTTTCAAGAGCTGGTAGAATATATGGTAGTTTCTCTCTTGTGGGTTAACTCTAACCACTCTGGACTTCTCTAGTAGATACCAATCGATAAACGCTCCAGTAATAGCGCCTTCTCGACTGAACTCAATTCGGATAAACTTGCCAAAACGCGAAGAATTGTTGTTCCTTACCGTCTGAGCATTTCCAAAAGATTCTAAAATAGGGTTGGCGCGGAGAATTTGCTCAGAGAGGTTCGTGTGTCGGGCTTGGCTCCTTATTGGAGACTCTGACTGCGCAACAGCAGCTAGATACTGGATAACCTTCTTTGTATTTTCCGTTTTTCCAGCACCAGATTCACCAGTAACCAGAATACTTTGGTTATGGCCTTCTCCGACAAGGTTGCGAAACGCTTCATCGGCCATGGCGAAGACGTGAGGCTTTGTATCATCGCGACTCCGGCCTTTGTACATGTTGATATAATCGTTCGAATAGATCGGCAAGGGACAGTAAGGATTGACAGTAACAAGAAACAGGCCTGAATAAGTGTATATCAGATCTGATTGGTATCTTGTATGCAGGTTGTGAACGACCGACGCCTCGTTCAGATGGGTCAACTCGGCCATATCGTTTGCCTTGTCGAATTTGGCGGGGTTCACTTTATCGACGCTCTCAGCATCAACTTCCCGTTGCTATAATTGCATCAGCATCGGCTCATCTGTAAAACATCGTGACAAAGAAGCCACTCACAGTTCCATTATCGGTCTGCACCAGGATTTTGTTGTCTTCCAGTTCCTCAATCACCCAGCCTTTCACGAAAGCCTCCTCTGGGTCCTTAAGCCACACATACCGCTTTCCAGAAAAGTCATTCTCGCCTTCAATGCTTTTTACAGCATCATGATTTTGTCTTAAATCTTCCTCTTCCTTAATGAAAGAGGGAGCAAAGGTACTCGTGTTTGAGCTCATCCCTGCACGTGAGTCGGCTCGATGGTGCCTCGATACAATGCCAGCCGGAGCAATTACTGTTCCAAAAGAGCTGCTGGACCGAGGCCGGGCTGTCGAGGCCGTAGAAGCTGTCGAGGCTGTAGAGGCTGTAGAGGGCGGTGTCGGCACGCTTGGTGAGATCGTCGGTGAGGCGAAGAGGACTGATTTCGGCCTTCCAGAGGAGGGCATTGCTTGGGATGGAGAGGCGTTCCTCGCAAACGGATTGCTCCGCCGCGGCGCCGAACCGTTGGGGTTGAATGACATTGTTGATTTCAAGGCCAACTCATAACGATATGCCGTAGTGGGGACTATTAGGCGTTATGTTGATCTGGACGTCTCTCTTGCTAGCGAAACAATGGCCTAGCGAGAAAAGAAAGGCAAGTTGGTAGCTGAGGGAAGAAAAAGAAACAATGGTACAAGAAAGACACACAGGCGCTTCCGCCAAAACTAAAGCATCAGATAAAACACAATGAGGAATGATGGTGCGGTGACACCTGAGGGAGCTTCTCCGTATTGTATAGCTTACAGCACCCTGGTTGCTGGGGAGAGACCCCGCGAAAGTAAACAAAATTCCTGCACGTGACCCGAGCAATCGCGATAACATTGTTCGATTAGGTCCTAGTCCTGATACGGCATAGCCTGATTTTCTTGTCCAAAGCTAGCTGATGTCTTTGACCAAACGAGATTGCCCTTTCATTCTACATGGTAATCATCGCGTACAACCTCATTCGTGCTGCAATCAACAATAGGCTAGACCCGTGTGTGAGATCGTGCTTCGATCTGTTTCACTACTTAGCGTTACTTTCATTCCAAAGCTCCCCATCCGTACCGCTCACACGGCTTTCCAGTTCCGCCACTATCGACATAGCACTGCGTTCGATGATCTTTTCTTCACCTCGACATCGATATCGACTCCCAAAGCAAATATAACCAAGCCTCTGGACAGGCTGCCCGCGCCACTCCTGCATGCATTAGCAAATACCAGCAAACTCTACAGCTCGTAAACGACAGTGTCCTGGTATCCTGTGAGCTTGGGCTCCCACGGGCTGTTTCTTTGGCTTAGTGATGGCTCAATCAGGTTATGGGTACGACCCATTGCATAGCTACCATCCGCAAACCTCGTACGCGCATCAGCCATACCCTCCTTATGCTACTCCTGTTCTTAGCTATCCAAATCCCGCGGTACGAACAGTTGTGCACAACGAACCGGCTCCTGGAGACCCATATAATCCTCACAATGCGATTCCTGGACTGGGCCTAGGCTATTCACAAAATGCCATGCAGTGGCAAGGTCCTTGGCCAAACCAGCAAGCCTCATTTGGGCAAGGGCCACTTGCTACTACTGAAGCAAATGGGCCATCGCAGCAAACAGATACAAGTGAGGAAGGGGAAGTTAGCGAAGGCGGGCTCGAGGATGCTTACGAGCCAAGAGATGCTGAGGTTTTACCCACTCCATCATATATGAATAGAAGCGCACAAAATGCTGCAGGGTTTGGCGATGTTCCGCCAGCCTCCTTTCCTGCTAGTACGTCCTATAACATTTCAGTGAATAATATTTGTCCTTTCATTAACTAGGTCTTAGGTCGAGAGCGCTCGGGTTCATATTCTCCATACCTCTCCCCTCAGGAAATGGACCATCCAGCTATGACTACTTCTATTCATGGTGAGCACTAATAACATCGAGTATCACAGACTTATTTCAGCCACTAATTTATATATAACACCAGAAGGTCAATTGAACCAGATCACTCCTCTGGCTTCGTCACAAACATCTCCTAAAGCAAACGGAGCGAGTCACACCATATCCAATTCACCCCAAGTCAAGAGCGTTGGTGCTACACGAAAACAAGCGCAAGATGCCATCCGACGGCTTTGGACATTAAATGTGCGATATCAGAATTACCTTGACGAGGGGATAGATGAGACACTATTGGGTGGTCTCTTCGAGGAACTAGGATTCGAGAGAGGCGCATCAAGTAATCCAAAGGCTACTCAATCGAGCCGTGAAAGAGCAACAGCACCAGAGATGAAGGCAAAGGATGGGCTCGGGCGTACCGACAGCATCCCACAACAAGCCGAAGTGGAAAAGAGTACTGAGAGTGCACCAGCGAAAGACGTATCAGAATCGCGCAAGGACCGTATTGCGCGACTCCTCGCTGCGAAAAACTCCAAGTCGAATACTGCAGCCGCAACCGCATCTTCATCGTCTACTCCTGCCCCTGTCCTTGCGCCCGCCTCGAAAAAACAGTCTGAGAAATCAAAGCTTTTGCATCAGAAGATGGAAGCTTTACGAAAAGCTCGTGAACTCGAGGCGCGAGGCAGAAAGCGTTCCCACCCAGACGAGCTACCTCTTCAGAGTCGCCAAGCAAATAACAACGTCGATAATCCTACAACCACCAGTTCCCACGATGTGGCCGCCAATGGTTCACATCGAACCTCGCCAGAACATACGTCTGGTGAAACCCCAAGTCCCAATGGACAGCTGCCTCCGCCAATTCCTGGGCTTTTTCTGTCTTCTACGCCACAGCCCCCTCATGCCATACAAGTCTTGAATCTAGAGCGTCCAGCTTCTACAAGCTTAGTCGACTCCAATCCGAGGCCATTTAAGCGCCCATTTGGCCATGCGAGAAGGCCTCGCCCGTTCCTTATTGACGTTAGCGACGATGAGGATGATGCCGAGATGGATCTCGATTCTCCCGAGCAGAGAACAGTGCCCTTAGCTACGAAAGAGGCAGCACCGCCGCTACTGGAGACTACTCTTTCTTTTCGAAGCGCTCCATCATTTGGTGACAGTGTGGCAGCAGCTCAACAGTACTCGAGTCCCATGGCAACACCTCCTGGTACCAGCAGCGACAACTCTGCAACAAGAGACAACTTGGATAACATGACTAAGAAGATCGAAGCTATGAAGAAAAGGATCGCAGAGGCCGAGGCACGTAAGAAAGCAAAGCAGTCGCGATTGGATTCACCAGCTTTTCCAGCGCTCAACAATGAATCACCCAGCAGCAGTTTCGAGGCCGTTATTCCGAGCCAGGAAATAGTTGTTCCCATACCCTCGACCAGCATCGAACCCCAAGAACTCCCTCGTTCAACGCCCCCATTGTCGAATTCCTCTCCAATGGCGCCATCTCGATCATCCGAAGCGAGCCCTCAAAGTGGAAACGAACGCCGTAGTCGATCAGTTGCGGCTAGTGAACGCCTTCCACTCATTGAAGCTCGCCGCCGAGAGCAGCAGCTGAAGTTGAAGCTGTTGCGAGCTCAGGTTGAGAATATGCAGCGAGAAATCCAAAAGACGATGGAAGAAGAAGAAAAATTGAGGATTGATGTCAATGCGGACTCAGATAGTGAAGAGACGCATGAAGAGCAACGTAAGCCTAATCTCCTTATTCCAACAAAGACAGCTCATTTTTGTACTTAGGATGCTAATATTTTTCCCCCCCAATACAGCCCAGTCTCCATCCAAGATTTTGAGTTCTTCATCACCATTAACAGACGCAATGGATATCGCGAGCATGTCTTCTCATAGCAATAATGCCGCCCGACAAAGCAGAGAAGCTACGCCACTCGAAAGAGAAGAGTCTCAAAAAGAGCAGCAGCCTGATCTGCTCATTGCTCACCAGGCAGAGCATAATCCATTAGACGTTCAGTCTAATACTGCAATTGAAACCGTTGATGCCGCTTTTCATCCACTAGGCGTCGAGGTTAATACGACAATCGAAGCCGTTGATGACGCTAAACAAGACGCCATGCAAGATGCTATGTCGACACAAGACGATGCCATCGCCACAGCCACAGCAGTTGTGGAGGAAGCTCGAGATATGGTCATGTCGGAAGCTGCAGATTCCAGCAACCATGCTTCTGAAGAAGAATCCGACAGTTACGAGCCTCCAGATGTTGAGCTATCCAGCCACTCGAAAAAATCGTCGCGGGCATCAACACCGTTCAGTCCAGCGCCAGCTGGCTTGGATTCGGTGCCCGACACAAGTACCAATAACTTACAAGATAGCACAACAGATTTTATCGCCGCACAGCAGATCTCTACCGTGCAACCGGATATAGCTTCTGAAAGTGGAAGAGAAGTAGACGTTGCCCTGCACTTTGATGGCCGATCGACATATCTAATAGGTAGCCAGGTTGACCCAGTAAGTGAGGCACGGATGACACTAGTCTCTGATGCCCCGAAGACGGCATTTGTGCCTTATGAGTCGCCCCTTCGATACTTCCACGCATATCGCTTCCATCCCGAGTATTCTCAATCCATATCCGGTGGCCTTCGCTCTTTAACATACAGCAATAAAATAGACGTGAAGCAGGAGATATGCCCGGATGATTTAGCCAATCAAAGCTGTCCAAGGGGTAGCAAATGCGAGTATCAACATTTCGAGAATATGCAAGCTCCGGGTATGTATATCTCGGAGCTAGGCGCTTCTACTCTCGCGAGCTGTTGTGTGAAGAACGCTGACTGAAAACAATATATAGATGATCAAATCCTACTTCAACTTGGCGCGCACGAGGAGTTTGGGGAGCAGGAGAAACAGCAGTATATCAACGGACTGCGCAATCTCTTGACAGACTTTCGCAATCGCAAGGTCAAAGACTTCCAAACAATCAGCCAGGGTATCATTGACTACCGAGCCCAATTTCTCGGAGACAGAAGCAAGATCCTCCCCCTAGGCGGCGTTAAGATTTAACGTGCATACCCCTTTTCTTCTTACAATAGTCGCCCCTTTTTTTCGTAACTCTAACCTTTCTTTACATTTATTTACCTTGCGTAAGAAATTTTAGCCATCATATGCACTTCACGAGTTAAGTTGGCAATAACTCGGCGTTGTATTCAATGCCTTTGCCCATGGTAATCCAGCCATGGTTTGAATGCTTTGCATCCTTGCTTGACATGGAATTGTCCATTTGCATCGAATCGATGCACTATTTAGAACAGACATGCTTTGATCCATGTCGATATACCCCTTCTTTTTCTACTACTTCTTCTTTTTTCTACTTTTGGTCAATTAGCCTCTCCTATTGAGGCATCTGATAATTATCTAGAGAAAGTTCGAGCCGTGGAGCGTGGCGCGAACGAGAAAGAGTTGGAACAGGGATGGTTGACAATGATGATGATTATCATCATTGCTGTACAGGCTATTAGGCTCCCATATCATGGGATATTCGTAGCGATGTTGTTGAACAAAAGGCTAGCGAATAAGTAGTGTCTAGCATTGAATTGATTGCTCGTTGCTTTGAACAGAACTTTACATGTCGCTTCTGCTTGTATGATGTGATTTATGTTTTGGGTGCAAAAGAAAGTACCTAGTATATGTTATATGTAATTAATGGGATATAGTATTTTATTATTGCTACAGGTAGGTATACTTGGAGGTGATGTAAGTTAGACAGACGTAGAAGGGTAACATCTAATCGAATTGCGCCCAGGATATCAATTCGTATGGGATATCGAAATAGAAAAAAAAAGACGCCACTATAATGATGCCATAAAACTTGATAAAAAAGAAGAAGAAAAAAAGATGTAATCTTGTCTGCGCTCACTCATCTCGCTTGCCATCGACACTTTCGCCGTTTGTAAGATTCGCTGCAGGACCGCTGCCTCTCCGAACACCAACGCCCTTCAGCTTCTCGACAGGCTGGAGCTCTTCCGTCTTCTTTGCCACTTCTTTTGCAGACGCAATCTGCACGCGCTGTTCTCGCGCGCGGTGCTGATGGCTCTTGGCTTCTTCTCCTGAAGACGCAGTAATGGAAGCGTCGCTTTCGCTGCCCCCGCGCAGATGGGACGGCGCGTAGGCAGATCCGGCAAGGCTTTCATGGCGGACGAAATGATACCTGTCATACTCTTCCTCGGTGTGCTCTGCATCGGTGAAGCTGTTCAGGGCATCAAATACGTGCTGGAATACCTGGGTGTCTACATCACGAGCCCACAGGAAGTCGAGATGCTCGTAGTGCGGAATTTCAGTCGCAACGGTCTGTCGCGGGAGCTCTTTGAGCATAGACTTGATGTCAACTAGGGAGTCACTGCCGCCGTAGACAAGGACAACAGGCGTCTTGATGTTTCGGGTGGGATACTTTGCGACCTTTGAGTATTTGCTCGAGGATGTGACGCTCATAGGCTGATAGACATCGTCGTCGTACATCTGGAAGCATTTGTTGCGAATAATCTGGAACCAATGGACAACACTCTTTGTGCTCGTGAAGGAGTAGAGATGAGGGTAGGCAGCGAGCTTCTGGCTAGCAGAGATATTCTTGGTCTTCCATCCGAAGAGGAATGACAGGCCCATGTCGATGAGGCGGCAGAACAGAGGGGGGTATATGAGCGTCTCCCACATTGTAGCGGAGCTAAGGATGGATCGCCTACCAAACATGAGATACAGGACCGACGGCGAGGCCTTGACGAGCGAGTCGACAACGCCATTTGACAGTCCGGCGGGAGCCATGGCGGGCGCAAGGGCGATGAAGACATTGACCTGGTGGTTCAGCTTGGGGTGGATGGCCAGAGTAGCGAATGCCTGAGCGGTGCCCTGCGAAAAGCCAATGTACGACAGGCTCTGCTGTTCGGTGGTCTCGAGGATGTATTCAATGCTGTTTGGGATGTCGTGGAAGGCAAATTCGTCAATGGAAAAATCCCAGAATTTGACCGACGTGGGTGAGCTGTGGATGGATTTCTTGGAATACTTGTTGCCGCGGTTATTTCCAAACTAAACTAGGGAGTTAGCAAAAGGTCTTGGGCCGGTAGGAATAGCTACTGCCACTCACCCAAACATCAAATCCCCTTTCCACGAGCTCAAACGGTAAGCATCTCTGCTCATCCGTCAAACAGACCCAGACCTCGGAATTCATGAGCAGGCCGTGGTGCATATAGACAACCCGCTTCTTGGTGCTCTTGGGTCCGCAGTTGACTTTCAGATTCTCTTCGCCTCGTCGCCACTGCAGGCGGTGCAGTCCGAGCAGAAATCCATCCTTTGTCTGAACTATATGCTCTTCTGCTTCGTATCCCCATAGTCGACAGAGCTCAACGAAGTCGGACGCATCGCGCACGGACGTGGAAATGGCTGAAAGGGGCGGGAGAACCAAGTTAGATGACGCTCATCCGAAGAGTATTTGATCTGACAAGGGCGAGGACTGACTTTTTTTCTTATCTTCCGCCTTCTGCTGCGCGGGCGAAGAGAATATTTTAAAGAGTCGCCGCGAGGCTCGATAGAGAAAGTTGACGAGAAATGAGGCTACATTGGTATAAAGGGGGTAAGCAGGCTGCTTTGTCGTTTTGTCTGAAAGGGTCGTACTAACGCAATGCTAGAGTAAAGACTCGAATTATCGCTTCGAGGCTAACGAGGAAGAAGGAGACAACGATCGAAATGTACTCGGTGCTGCAAAGGGCCATGGCGAATTAGTAAAAACGGCGGTAAAAACTGTTGCTTACACAGTAAAGATACATACGCATGCAGCCTACCGATGAAGGGGAGAGGCATTGCGGCGGGAGAATGAGGACTCGGCTGGTGCTTGGCTTGTCCTTGCTATGGGGACCGTTCCATTATCGCCTCGTGTCCACAAAGGAGAATTGTGAAGAAGAGGAAACAGCAGGAGAAGCGAGATGAGGAAAAGGCATGGAGATGCTCCAGCATCTCATCTTAGTCTAAGGGGATCGCGGTGATGTCACATGTAAATCTCCCAAAGGGTCAGGTGGGCCCTCGATGGTGGCGCGCCAGTGGCCCAATTGGCGGCTTACCCTGGAGAAAACCCGGGGGAGGCGAGCCACGAGATGGGCCAATCAGGGAGTTTGTGCGCACAAGGGAATAGAGATGATTGGCGTGCGTGGTTGGCATGTGCAGCGTCAAAGTTGTGCGTTGGCAGCGTTGTTAGTGCTCGTGCTAGCGAGTAAGACCTTGCAGGTGGTTTATTGTCGGTACATGGGTTTGGGCATTAGGCCTGTGCGCTTGGGCCGTCATTGACTTTGAGATGGGCGGCGCCCTAATAGCATCGTGGGTAAGGCTGTGAAGTTTGGAGAATACACCGATTGTAAGATTTGACTATTTGTTACCATTGGTGCTGCATCCCAGCGTGTTGCGCACGAATGAATGGATGAATCAATGAATGAATGAATCATTTTCATGAAAGCACCGACACAAAGCATAGGGCTGGATCAGACGAAACTGCATGTCCCGTCTCATTAATAATGCACTGGTTATGGCAGTGGGGCGTCGGAAACTGGTCAAATCAGAGCCTCGATCCTAGCGCCATCCACAACCCACCAATCACCAGCCAGGCTGCAGAAGCTCAATCGAACGACTTTTCCAGAAGGCAGCATCAGAAGCCTAGAAGCCACCACCAACCCGAGTCTCGAGACAAGGCTGCAACAACTCATTAACATATTGTACATATACACTTGCTCTCGTACATATACCCAACATGCCGTCGTGTCAAGAACTGCGTATGTTTGTCTCGGCGCCCAATCAGCCCAGGGCCAGATCCAAAGAGAAGAGAAGATGAGACAAAAAGAGACAAAAATTGCTGATAAATCCACATAGGAGACGCCCTCGCACAATGCCTCCAGGAATCAGACTGCGTCATGGTCCAGCGCAACAAGGCCACCGACTGCCTCCGCGAGCCTCTCTACTCGACCCTCCCCACCAAGTGCCAGCAGCTCACGAGGGGATACAGCGAATGCAAGCGCGGCCTGGTCGACATGCGGAAGCGCTTCCGCGGACACGTGCCGGTGGAATACCGCAACGTGGACACGTCTGATGGGAAAGGCTACCAGCTGTATGCGGGCAAATCTGCGTTTGGCGGCGGCGTCAAGGAGACGGATGGCAACGAGCCGATTCCCAAGGACTGGAGGGAGATTGAGAATGAAAAGTATCGACTGGAGCAGCAGCAACTGGCTCAGCAGAGCAAGAAATAAAAAATAAAAAATACAAAAGAAGAAAGAAAAAGAAAGAAAGAAAATGAGGAAGGGAAAAGGAACGAGGGAGGCGTGAAAACAGATAAAAAGCGATTATGGTACATGGCGTGGCGTTATGGCGTTGGATTGGAAGCAGAAAAGAGGAAGCTCACCTGGCTGAGTCTCGTCTCCGGTGCTTACAAAATGGAATTAACGGATCTCACACTGATAGAGTTAGAGGCAGCTAGAGTCGACTTCTCGTCTATATAGGGGGGAGGATACGACACGCTCTTCGGATAAGCCTATGCTTGGGTATAGACTTGTACTATTATAAGGTGGGCGGGCATTGATGGAAGCCCTGTATAGTATATGTATATTAGTAGTAGAATAAGACCTTCTTCTCACAGCAACTTTGCAACTTGCACACTACTAAAACAATGGCTTTCGTGGATTGTATGTCCTCAATTTGTATGGCGTCAATCTGCAGCACAAGGGGATAGTGGATTGCAGCTTATCCAATTCTGCTCCACCTTGATGATTTTGAATAAAATCCATAAAAAGGCCATTTTCAATCGCAGAGCTGTACCCCAAAGCACTTCATGGTGTGTATCAGGCCGCGAATGTGCTAGAGTGGAATACACTGGGTTTATTTTGTTTAACATTCCCAAGTGCTGTCATTCAGATGTGGTAATAATGGTCGAACTTGCTTCACCACCGTTATATCGCACACAGGCTAGCTCGGCTTTCCCAGATGCGAACACTCATCGACCGTGTATCCCTTTTTTCTCTCTCTTCATCTTGGGAGGTGGGCCCAGAGTGTTTTCGAGACCTGGTGCTCCATACTCTAGTTGAGGTCTAGAATGTGTAAGTGGAGCTGGCGAACACTTAACCTATACCTCTGTGATGAAGAGTGTGTATCTCATTATCTGAAGTTTGGAAAATTAGCTGCTCACAAAACTTAGCATTTATTTATCCTGAGATGTAATATAACATGTCGAACCTCCTTTAGGTTTTGCTTTCTAAATTATCCAGTTGGTATGTGGAGTTTTCTTCTCCGGCCTCAGATATCAACTTGAACATACAAAACAAAACAATATGTACAAGTTTTCATAGGCTACCGATAAAAGCATCCATGTCTGTCAACACCCTCCTTTTCCCATCTCTCTCCATATCCTTGATACCTACAACCCAGACTACCTCAAAGACACGTTTGGGCACCATATCACATCTCTAAACCAGCATGCAATTGCAATAAAGAGTCCAGACAATTCCACGTAATGCTGCCCTCGGATCGGCGCCCGCCAACCACCGTCCCCACGTGCGTCCCCAGATGCCGATATCCGTTCTTTGCACGCAGTGAACAGCGCACTAACTGAACCAAGCGCAGCCTCAAACACGCGTATTTTAACAGGAAGAGAGAGAGAAAAAAAAAAGGGAGTCAAAATAATGGCTATTTAAAGCGCTACATCTTGTCCCATTTTGTCACGCCTCGGTCCAGCATCGGCAAAGATCAACACCATTCCATCAACTACCGACCCTACAAACTGTATATACCTAGTACTTGTTGTCCTACCCATCAACTCAAGCACTAAGACACTGCAAGGCACACACGCGCGCGCTCCATCCTCCATATCAGCCCCAACAACACCAACGTCCATGCCATGTCTGCCCCCCCTGCCCTCAATAGCGGTACCCGCTTCTGCTCCCCCCCGGCCCTGACTCGCCCGCATCCGCCTAGTATACTCCGTAGCTGCTGCCCAGATAGCCAAGAAGCTCAAGAGACAAACTCCTGGGAACGTCTTAGGGTCTTGGCATTCCCGCCGTTGTCGTCATCCAGCCTGCCCAAAACAAACCCCGTTGCGGCGCCTAGACGGCTTAGACGGCAGATGTGCTGCAACCAACATACAGTAGATGATACTGGGGGGGCAGATTTGCTTTTTGTGAGGCTTGCAAGGCAAACCCCGGTAGCAGCAAAGGCGACGCGTAATGTCGTTACACTTGCTGTGTGTGTTTTATTTTATTTTATTTTTTATTTTTTTAAATTCTCCGTACTACTTACTAGTGGCAGTAATATTTTACCAAAAGTAGGTAGAATTCACTAACGTGACCGGGCTGAAGTGCAAAAAATAAAGAAGCTTCCCCTTTAATATATAGTCGATATCTGTTAATACCTCGAGCTAGTAGTATTGCCTATCTATCCTTCTTTATCTTCCCAAGTCGACGGCTCTTGTCCTTCAATCTCCTCCCTTCAACAACACCGGGCCGTGTCTCTCCTTGGCTCCTCGTTGCCGCTGATTATATCCTCCCTTTTCTCGGTTTCTTCCACCTGTGCTGCTCCATGGCTTCAGTCTCCCCGTGAACAGTACTCCTCCCCTCCCATCGTCACCCGGCAAAAGCTGCCGAAACAGCTTTTAGCACAAACAGACTTAGAACCAGTAAAATCAAACAAAAGGAAAAAAAAAAAAAAGGCCAACGGGACGGGGTCAAAGCCCATCCCTCTAAAACCAGCCACCCGCCGCCATGGCGCAACCTCAGCACCGCCGAATCCTCATCGTCGCCGCCGTCCTCTTCTTCATCGCCAGCGCCTTCTTATGTGTCACGCGACTCTACAACATGTCCTTTATCCGCGAATCCAAGGACGAAAAACCGGTTCCGCCTCTGCCCCCGAGGCCCCCGAGGCCTGTCCACATCGAAATCACCGACGCCGATCGGCCCATGACCTATGGCACCTTTCGTCGTCCCAACGTGGACGGCCTCACGCTGATGGCCAACCTGTCTGATGAGCTTGTCCCTACCTTTGAGAACAAGCGGCGCCTAGTCATTGTCGGTGACATTCACGGCATGGACGCCTCCCTCGAGACGCTCCTCAAAAAGGTCGACTTCGACGCCGCAAAGGACCATCTCATTGCTGCAGGCGACATGATCAACAAAGGCCCCGACTCAGCTGCCGTCGTCTCCCGCCTTATGAGCCTCAACGCCAGCGCCGTCCGCGGCAACCACGAAGACCGCATCCTCCTCTCTCTCTCAGAAGCCGAGAACCTCACCGGCGTCAGCAAGGATCTCGCATCACCCCATGACGAAGACCGCCGCGGCCAGGCCGAGTTCCTCGCCACGGGGCGCAAGCTGAGCAAGGAACACGTCGAGTGGCTCTCCAAGCTGCCCGTCATACTCGCCGTCGAGCCGTTGCACATATTCATTGTCCACGCCGGCCTCGTCCCGGGCGTCAAGCCCGAACTGCAGGATCCCTGGGCCGTCATGAACATGCGCACCTTGATCTACCCCCGCGAGAAGCTGCGTGGCAAGGGTGGCAGGAAGTCGTATCGCAGCGATGACGACGACGACGACAATGCCGCCAGTAATGACGAAAAAGCTTCACCCTCACCACCACCTCCCGAAGAAGAGGAAGGCGAAACTCTCGAATCTATCCAGGAGAAGGACGCCTACACTGACCGCGACACCATTATCCCCATCGAAGGCCGCGATGGCGAGAAGTGGTCCAATGCGTGGAACCACTTCCAGAAGCGCCTCAAGAAATCCCACCGCTATACCGTCGTCTACGGCCACGACGCCAAGAGGGGCTTCCGCGAGGACAAGTACTCCATTGGACTCGACTCGGGCTGCGTTCGGGGAGGGGCCTTGACGGCGCTGGTGGTGGAGGGCAAGGAAGGGTCCAAGGGGGGTTTTACGCATACGATTGTGCAGGTGCATTGCAAGGAGCCTTGAAAGCGTAACTTGATTTTCTTCTTCTTCTTCTTTTAATTCATGAAAAAGTGCCATAATTTTGTTTTATAGTGCGATTTGGACTGAGGAAATGCTGTTTGTGGATTAAAAAGAAGAGGGTTCTTTGGCTATTGATTCATGATCTCTTTTGCTTGGGTTGGTACTATTTACATATACTCAGGATTGGAGACGGGGGTGGGGATAGGGACGGGGATAGGGATCTGGACCTTGGATTCAGCAACAGCAACGGCAGCATTATCGGCGTTTTTGTTTTTTAATTTGCATTTATGAAAGCTGATGGCGAGATTTCGATACCACATCGCGTTGTGTTTAAGGGGGATATATAGTCTTGTACAATATAATAAACAACCATATACAATTACAAGAACAACCAACTATTTGTAGCACATCATACCGGACATGGAAGATTTCCCATTTTTTTTTTATTTTGCTAACCTAAATTTCAACAAGAGCTTTTTGTTTTTTGAAGGCATAGATAACAAACATAAAAGGGAATCGCGGGTCTCCATATTCACATTTTAAACAGGACCCTTGTTCAAGCGTTTCTTATCAACAGCCAAGACAAAAAAATTTATATCCCAATTTTACCTCCTGGGTTGCTTGGGCAAGTCATTTTGCACCTTTTGAAACAACTTTCTCCTCTTCTCACATCTCTCTCTCCCTAACTGCCAAATCAGTAGCTCTTTATGCAGACAGCTTCTGCTTGAGGATGTTCTTGAGGGTGACGGCGTCGGCGGCGAACTTGCTGATACCCTCGCGCAGCTTCTCGACGGCCATCTGGTCCTCGTTGAAGTCGAATCGGAAGAGGGACTCGTCGCTGATGTAGGTCTTCTTCTCAATGTTCAGGGAAGAGGCGCCGGAGGCGTCCAGCTTCTTGGGGACGGCCTCGGTGGAGTTGAGGAGCTCCTCGAGAAGGTTGGGCTAAAGAAGAGCAGGATGTTAGCCATAAGATAACTTGGCAGGGGGGATTGGCTGAAATCTTACGGAGATGGTCAAGTAGTCACAGCCAGCGAGCTCGGTGATCTCTCCAGTGTTTCGGAAAGAAGCACCCATGACAATGGTCTTGTAGCCGTACTTCTTGTAGTAGTTGAAGATGCCCTTGACGGAGGCAACACCGGGGTCCTCCTCCTTGGAGTACTCCTTCTTGGTGCTGGCCTTGAACCAGTCAAGGATGCGGCCGACGAAGGGGGAGATGAGGAAGGCACCGGCCTCGGCGGCAGCGATGGCCTGGGGAAGGGAGAACATGAGTGTCAGGTTGCAGTTGATGCCGTGGTCACGCTGGAGGATCTCGGCCGCCTTGATGCCTTCCCAGGTGGAGGCGATCTTGATCAGGATACGCTCCTTGGGGATACCCTGCTCCTTGTAGAGCTATATTTCAGAATGGAGAAAGACGATTAGCTTCTTCGGATTTTATTTTTGTGGCATTGCTTTGTCTTGTCGAGATTTACCTGAATGATACGCAGGGCCTTGTTGACGGAGGCCTGGGTGTCGAAGGAGAATCGGGCGTCAACCTCGGTGGAGACCTTGCCGGGGATGATGGCGAGAATCTCACGGCCGAACTCGACCAGCAGGCGGTCGAGAGCGTGGTCGACCTGGCTGTCGAGGTCGCCGCCCTCAGCCTTGCCGTAGGCAATGGCAGCATCTATCAGCTTGGCGTACTCGGGCTTCTTGGAGGCGGCCAGGATGAGAGAAGGGTTGGTGGTGGCATCCTGAGGCTTGTACTTGCCAATGGCTGTTGGAACCGAGTATTCTTGATTAGCCTCTTGTTCTGACGCAACAATTCGGGGAGGGGAAAAAAAAGAGCACGGCACGTAGCAGCTCGCCAAAGCAGCGCCCGGGTGTTCCGTCGGTGAGAGCAATACTAACCAGCAAAGTCACCTATGAGAGAAACAGTTAGCTGGGCTGGAACAAACCACAGTTGGGCGGATAGTGCGGGAATAATTACCAGTGTCAGAAACGACAACCTGTTGTTCGCCAAAAAGTCAATTGTCAGCATATGTTCCAGGCACTCAAGAAAACCAATGCTAGTGATTGCGATCCCCCCAACGAGGAAGAAGCTGCATTGCCGATTCCTCCTGACAGCAGCCCGAAGCTCGCAACAGCTTCGCCCCTCGTTTGGAGGGGTATGCCGGTAGGTGGTGTGGTTTTTGGCGGGGTGGGGGAAAGGAGGAGGAACGTACGGTGCCAGAGGCCTTGAGCTGTTCGAGAGAGCTGGACATTGTGAATGCGAATTGCTGTGGTGAAAACGGTAGACAAATAATGCAGTTGCCAGTACAGAGGCGATGATGGTGTTGAGAGAGGAGACAGAGTTTGGCGGATTGGCTGCGACCAGATGATATTGGATACTTGTACTCGGCCCTGGTTGCTGTTGCTACAGAACGCAGCACAGCTCCGACGCCAGTTTCGCCCCCCTTGGGTGCACGGAGTGGGGGGACCATTAAGTCATTGTGGCACCCTGGTTGAGCGACTTGAGCAGTTCTCCTTAGTCAGGCGGTTCCGCAAAGTTCCCTCAAAGTTCCCAGCAGCGCTGCCGGACCTGGATCCAGCCAGTCAAGTCCCGCCGGCCAGTGGCATGCGCCGTTGGTTCGCGGGCCTTAACCGCTATTTTCCCGGGCCTCGTATGCTGGAGAGCAGAGAAAAGTTGTTGAACCGGTCACCGGGCGCGTCTCAACGGGTCGCCTCCTCTGCGGCTCCACCGGATGCCGGAACTTTGGGAACCTTTTTGCAAGGCGCCAATGGGCAGCTTCTTGCTGGAACGCCGTGGAATACGCGGGAACCGCGCGGGCCGCTCGCCACGCCTCTGCTGTCGACGATGCACACGATGTGCTGTGAATGACATGCACGGTGTTGTTGTATAGCCTGTATAGCCTGCATAGCCCAAGAATCGGTTGCAAATGGAAACCGGCTTCGCCCGGCCGCGCGCGTCTGGTCTTCGTATTTCCTTTCAACTAAAAGTAAGGTCCAGCTGACCAAAAGGATGCTGCTTTGAGTTCCATCCGGGGCCCCCTTTTGTTGCTGTCCGTTTATAATCGCTTCGTCAGGATATCGTACTCTATCCGTCCGTGGAAATATGATGGCGATGGCTTCATCATCAATCATGTGCGCCTATCTCGGCTCTTTCCGATAGATGTCTCGACCACATGTTGCCACCTAACTTCAAAATTGTTTTCCACTCACATTCTCGTGAACCTAAGAAACCTCCAAGACTCGTACTGGATTATCATAAAAAAAGGACCTTTTCAAAAACCATCTTTGTGACGTATCGTCGGGAATGCAGTTTCTCGCTTTATGCTACGTAAACTATGAAGAAGAAGAAAATCTCTCCTTGAAACAACCCCCCTTATCCCCAAATTTTGACTTCCATTTAATCCTCGGTGATATCACCATACTCCCACATACCCTGCCTATCCTGCTTCGCCTGGCTCTCGACTTCCCGCAGATGCTTTAGATATGATTCAAAGGCCTTGCTGCGCTCCCACGCCTTGAGCTTCTTGGGCACCATGCCGTATCCGCTGGCTACAATCTCCTTATTGATGGAATCATTGGGTCCGGGCAGAGAGCCATCTCCCTTGGTGTCATATAGGGTGATGTAGCTGATGTTCTCCTTGCTGTCAACAAGATCAAAGTTGCCGACGAGGCGCTTACCCTCCGTCAGCTCATAGATTAAGCCGATAGCATCCTCAAAGTAGTGCGCGGCGGTGGGCAGCTGGACAAATGACAGCGATGCATCAATGGCCTGGGCCTTGAGCTTCTGGACGCCAAACTTGGTTTGATCCAGGGACCGCAGATCAGACCAAGCAATCTTCTCGCTGTTGCCGTAGTCTACATATACAACCTCTGCCTGCTTCGCGGTGCGGTCATTGGCCCGGACTCGGGCACGGTACCACTGGCCGTCGGCTGAGAACTTGGCAGACACGAATTCTCCGGTCTTGGGAGCATCTGCAAGGGGCTTGTTGTTCTTGGAATCGATGTGGAACTTTCGGAACTCGCTCATCAAAGATTCCAAAGCCGCTGTGCCCTTTCCAATCTCTTGAATCTTGAGCCTTCCGTTTCCATCAATGTTGGTAATGATAACATCTCGGTAATCGGCCGGCTTCTTGTCCAATGTGACTTCCGCCTCGGGAGTGCCGTTCTCCTCAGCACCCTCATCGGCATTCTCCTCGTCTTGTGAAGGGTCATAGTCATGCCACAAACCATTTCTGGCTTCCTTTGCCTTCTTCTCGGCCGCGAACAGCTCGACAGAGTTTCCTGACTTCTCGGCAGAGTAGGCGTGTACCGAAGCTAAGCCCTCTTCGATAAGAACCTTGGCAAAGTTTTCACGGCCAATGTACAATTCACCGATGAATCCACCGACCTTGTCCATATCGTGAATATTTACCTCGCAGTCCCTCTGGTTGCATCGTCGGTTGGCTAGGTCGAGAGCCTCCTTGCCGAAAGGCTCGCCACCTTGTCCATCAGCACGAGGGGCCCTTGGGGCGCGGATACCACCCAGAACCAACGTCAGCTTGACGTTCTCACGGGGAATAAGAATGGTAAATCGAGAACCGGCCTTGCAGAAGTCAACAATAGCAGGCACCCTCTTCTGACGCTGTAGTGTAGCGAGCATAATCTTGGCTTTCTGAATGTTATCTGAGAGATCCAGGTACTGCTTAGCCTTTTGAGGCTTTCCAGACCACATGCCTTTCTTCTCCTCCTTGGCCTTCTCTTGAGCTGCAAGAAGCTCGTCATAGTTGGGAGCCCTGTCGGTATCATCTTTCCTGTGTCTGATGACAGAAGCCCAACCGGCTTCTACCAGCGCAAGACCAATGTTCTTGCCCTTTTCGGTAACAGTGGCCACGTCTCTGGCTTCAAAGCCTTCAGAAGGAGGCTTGGTTCCATCAACGCTAACTTTAACGTGCTTTCCGATCAACTTTGATCTCAGGAATTCCTTTGCCTCGTCTCTGAAGGGGCTCTCGGAGGGCTCGTTGGTTCGAGGCCCACGGATACTGCTGAAGCTGATTCTCTTCTCTGCACTATCGCCCTTGGCCTTAACCAGAATGGTATCGGCGCCAATGATCTTAGTGACGGTCATCTCTTTGTCTCCGGTCTCTGCCTTGACAACATGATGTTTGTGCAGGCGAATCTTCTGAGACTGAGCCTTCTTCTCGGCAGCTCTCAGAGGAGCCATCTTCTCTCCCAGCATGGTAGAATGGAAGTCATTGCACCTAGCCAATCCCTCCTGGAGCAGGAATTCGGCAATGTTGCCTCGGGGGTGGATGACATTGGCGATAAGTTGTCCCTGAGCGCTAGCACCAACGATCTCAACCTTGACCTGGCGCTGGAGCAACCTCGCCTCGACAAATGCTTTGGCCTCATTTCCATACTCCTCGGCAGGCTGTGTGGCACCGGTAGAAGGAAGCGTACGCTCGGTGGATGGAGTTCGAACGCCGGCAAGGAGAGTCAGGGGCTGCACGTGCTTCTTATCAGAAAGCAACAAGCGAACCAACAAACGGTCACCGCTTAGCACTCTCTCGACAACACCGTCTACGGTCTTGCCTTTCCACTGTGTCAGGAATTCAGGGCCTCCCAGGTCGTTCTGAACTTCGATGGTGCCGTTGACGCCTGACCATAGACCCTTGGAGCTAGACTTGGCCTCGGATTCGAGGGAACGAAGCGTCTCGAGTCTATCGAGAAGCTCTTCGGA
Source organism: Trichoderma asperellum (assembly GCF_020647865.1). Classification (NCBI taxonomy): domain Eukaryota; kingdom Fungi; phylum Ascomycota; class Sordariomycetes; order Hypocreales; family Hypocreaceae; genus Trichoderma; species Trichoderma asperellum. Next base: position 2,577,380 of record NC_089420.1, on the reverse strand, counting down.
TTCTTCCTTGCGGCCAGCATCCTCACGGACTTTCAGCCAACCAGCCTTGATAAGCTCATCGGGAAGGAGAGTTCCATCTTTGAGCTGGGCGGTACCAAACTCTCGGCCGGTCGTGGGAATGGTATAGAGGACTGTGCATTGGACAGGCTTGCCAACAACGAGGTTTCGAAGATATTCACGGGATTGGAATGCAAAAGGCTCATCTCCTTCTCGCTTCAGGTGAGGGGCCGAAACATATGCCAGAGAGAACGTGCGTTCGGCCGTGGGGTTGTTGGGGCTGGTCAGGATCAAGGTGTCGCCGCTCAAGACACTCTTGACATTGCCGATAAAGGTCTTCGACATGATGGGCCAGTAAGGTGGAAAACAAGGGGAAGCCTAATTGGAATAGGGCACTTGGTTAGCTATGCTTGCCTGCTTCGAAGAGAGCTGGCCTGGCCGTGTGGTTTTGGTATGGAGTAGATGTCTCAAGTAGACATGGGGAAATGCAGCCGTAATTGCTGAGAACAGGAAAGGATCTTGGAGTAACTGAAGTAAAGCTGCACGTAAACTGCAATTGAGTCGTTTCAAGGGACTGGACTCGAGCAGAAGAGAACTTATGTCACCACCAGGCGGAGAAAGAGGGACAACAGTTGGGAGTGGCAATGGCATGACTTTGGGCATGGCTCGGGGTTCTAGACATACCTGAGCGGAGGACCAAGGAAGAAATAAGACGGTCTTTGAGGGTCTACCAAGCAGAGTCTGAGCTTGGAAAGATGAATTGAGTAATAAAAGAGCAGATTGCAAAGCTGATGGAGGAAGCAGCTTTGTCGTGTGTCTTTGGGCAAGGTGTCAAGTCTCTTAGTGCCGAGTACCTCTCCTAGTGTCGAGAAGCCAGCTAATGGTCTGGTAGAGCTTGTTAGCACGCGGCTTTCAACACTACAGGTGGCTCTACTGTGGGGACCTCCAGGGACCTTTGGCGTGCTATTGAGTGCTGCTGGCCGGGCCCCGAAATAGGCAACTAAGCGAAAATGGAGGCGCGGGGCAAAAGGTGGCGGCAAAGGGGTGTTTGGAAGGAGGGGCACAATGAAATTGCCTGTGCCGAGCTATGGGCGATGTGAGATCAACTAATCGGCAGCCGGATTGTGTTACACAACATGACAAGGCGCTGTTGGGGATCATTTGTAGGTACATGAGCCATGTGGTTTTCAAGTACGAACCACTGCAACGGACCGCGCCTAAGATGGACAGAGAGGGCACAAGTAGATGGAAGGGAGCAGCAGCACGAGGCAATATGTGATGTAATTGCACCGATGATGCGTCTTTACCCCTCCATGGCCAGCTATCAATACTACATGTAGGTAGGCACGTTGGGTATTCGGGTGATATAATTCTCGTGTGAGATGTACATGGCATAGTAATGCGAAGCCTTTAACTTGTTTTATTTGTTTGTTTGCTTGTTTACTATATTTTACCTAGCCGAGGCAAGCCCATTCTAGTTGCCTAAAAGATTTTTGTTTCCATATTCTAGAAGCTTAGGTGAAGCATAGCTATAGTGCGTTGACGAGCTTAGGCAGAGATACCAATGACACCTTTATGACCGCCCCGCGTTAGCAATTGGACATTGAAAGCAATCTGATGGATCAGGAAAAAAAAAAGAAGGCACATACCGCAAGCAGGACGAGGACCAGCGTTACCAGTCTTGAGGGACTCCTCGTTGTCACCCTTGCCGAGGTCATCAGTGCCGGCGTGGACAACGACGGTGCGCTAAATATGAATTGTCAGCACGCTTTGCAGTTCTAGAAATATTACAAAAATGGAAGTTTCTTACGCCAATGACGCTGTTGGGGCCAATCAGCTGGACAAGGTTGTCGGTGATGGTGCCCTTGGCGTTGCCCTGAGCATCAGTCTCGATGTTGCCGAGGTCACCAACGTGACGGACCTCATCAGAGGGAGCGCCGTGGTTCTTGTTGAAGGGGTTGACTGCCGAAGAACTTGGTAAGCAAAGGGAGCCCTCTTCTTTCGTCCGATACTATCGGATCAACTCACAGTGAGGGCCGGCAGAGGTGCAGCCGTTGGTGTTGTCGCCAAAGGTGTGGATGTGGAAGCCACGCTTGGCGTTGGGGTCATTGCCGGTGATGTTGTAGGTGATGGTGGTAGGGGCACCCTCCGAGGCCTGCTCGAAGATGACGGTGCCGGAGACCTTGGCGTCTCCTCGGAGGATAGTAACTACAGCTCGTCGTTAGCGGACGTTCCCAGACGATTCAAAAGGACATCAGGCTGCGATGCGATCGCGCCGCGGCCATCAAGGGACACGCTTGCGCCAGCAACATCTTCCAATGGGAAGAAGAAGCAGGGCCAGATGTCTATCAAGGTTGCGGCGCGGCCCGCTGTCTAACGAAGCCGTTTGAGCAGATAAAGAGCAAAAACCCCCTCAAACCAGCTCGGGGATGAGCACAGCATGGCCGCGCCCCTCCGCTAGACCAGCGACGACTATATAAAGCCGAGCATGGCGCTGCTAGGAGCTACTGCCTGGCACAATGGGGGCCGGGAGGTGTCTTACCAGCCTTGACCATTTTGGCGGTTGGGTTTTACGATTGTTTTTTGCACGAAAAAGACGGCGAGATGGCGATGATGAAGAGGTGGAGAGGACAGAGTTTGGAGAGGCTCGGGCCAGCTAAAAGAGAAGGGAGCCTTTCGCTGCTCCGGAGTTACGAACGCAGCTCGTTTCAAGGGTGGGGATTGCTATCGATGCGCTCTGCCCAGCGGCCTACCAATAACTCTCCAGCAAGCTTCGGGCATGGAAATTCTGCACCCAGGTGGTACTACTAGCCACGATTGAGCTTGGGGAGGGGGAGGTCTTCGTGGGAGCTCAGTGCAGCTCCATTTTGCCCCGCAGCGTCATTGTCGTCATTCTGACTTGCCGAAAGGCGACCTCTAATGTCACTCCAAGCCCGCAACGCTAGGCATTGATGGCTGACAAATGACGACAAAGCGAGCAATTCCGCATCGCTATGGCGGTCCTATGTGCATATAAGCCGCGGCTGGGTGCCGATAAAGGAGCGTTCATACGTTGACAAGAACGGGATTGCAGAGCTGCGAATCAGCAGCAAGGCTGTGTTGCCTGTATGGAGTAGATTCGGCTTGGCAGCCCCTCCGGAAGCTTCTATCGCTGTGATTGGCGGGAGCGAAGATGCATGACTAAGGCTGCCCTTGTTGTAAGAGGTGAATATCGTCCATGCTGATGTAAAAATGATTCTCCTTAACCTTTGGGTAACAACAGCTAGTGTTACGCATCACGGCTGTTATATCACGCTGGAACACTCTGTGAGACGCTATTGAGGTCAGCAGCTCATCTTATGTATAATTACCTGTTTACGCTCACCTTTCCACCTGTGGATCCTAAATGACACTGACCAACAAGGAAAGGTCTTGAGGCGACGGACTAGTCCATTCGTTAGCTCAACTACCGGAGTGGTTTTGATACCGCTTGCATTTCCTTCCTCTCAATTCTCATAGCATTAAGCATGGCCGCAATCATGATCCGTATAGTCTAAGACCGTTGATTGTAGAATCTCAAGGAAAGTGGTAGCATCGTATACCGATACATGACCTTAATAATAACAATCGAGATCAATATTGAGTGGGTAGCTGAATAACGGGTACTATATAACTGCAATAGCCCTGGTAATGAATAATTCTCCCTAAACTTTTTGGGAACAGAAAAATCAAAGACCATGGCAAACTTACAACCAGAGTCGGATTAAAAAAAAAAAATTGGCCGCCCAGCTGTTGGACTTCCTCCACAGACACATTAGCTTATATAAATTGGTGTTATAGGATACAGCTGAAATCTGCGCGAATCGTGGCGTTCACCAACGTAGAATTCGGCAAAAGGCGATGCTATTTAGTAAAATTTGACTATATTTCAACTAGGAATCTCACATAAAACAACAAATTATGTATTGCTATCGTTTGCTACGATGTGGTGGTGCGATTATGAAAACATAATGCATCGGTTTGCGGGCCTCCTGATGGTGCGAGTCTAGTGCCGACTATAATTCCGTCCCCGTTTAGAGTTATAGTCTCTTGTCAGCGAACCTGTTAAATTTAGCATCTACCGTATGGGAAACAATTATAGGCCTGCCGATCCAAGATGGGTCGACAACTGTTCAGTAAATCGATTCTAGTCTAATATTAGAAAAGAGGGGGAATCGGCATCTGGAACCGCGTCGATTTTTCAAGCTGGTAAGCTGATATCAGCTTGCTCTGCCTCGGTCGGAACACCTCATGGCGGATTGATACAAAATCTAAATATACCTACCTCAGTGCATTCATCAGTAACCTCATTTGCATCTCTTTATCCATGAAATATCCTTCTCCGTCGACGGCTCAACATTAGTAGGGCCGGTAGCGAATTTCGGCACGGAGCCGACCAGGTGGGGCCAGGGACCACCGCACTCAGTGACGGTTTTCTGACCAGGAACTCGGGCAAAAAGGCTCCCAAGGTTGATATTACGAAAAAGTGGATTATTCAGATGAGAATCATCTTGACTTTCAGAGGCATTGTCTAAGTTGCACGCTTATAGCAGCCCGATTAACACAAAGCCCACCGATCTACTGTCTTACAAGCCCTTAAGGCATAAGGATGAGGCCGACGACGGTGTATGATATCAAGCAGGTTGTGTGCACGAACGATGCTTTTGACTCGAAAGAGTTAATTATGCTGCCTAAATATCGTTCATTCTAATATGAGGCGCCGGTCGCGAAAGTGGCAGTGGTGGTTGCACAATAGTGTTACAATATGCACCGTACGGAGCAGTCTTGAAGCGTTAGGTAGGTATGTTTCTATCCGCTTCACACTCACTGATTTGCAGGGGGGCAGCTACCTGCTATCTACTAAGGAAGAAAGGGGAGAAAATAAAACCCGTCGGTCGTGGATTATAAGTTCGACAGCTCTGGTTTAGAAGCAGAAGAATACCACTATTCATCATTTGCAGATTAACCGCTAGCTCCCTCTTGGTGTCGTGGATAGTTTCCATTTTCGGCTCCAGGTAGCATCCTCGTATTGCCTGTGCACCCTCCTAAGAGCTCATGGCCCCTGCAATGGCGTGTTTTGTGGTTTCAACCAAGTTTCGACGCCATGCTAATTGATTAAAGAGGGAGCGAGGCCTTTCTCTGTTTGGTGCTCAAACCGGCACACCCACAGAACCATTTCTGCCAACCTGGAGTTGGCAATCTGGCATTTGAGTGAACTATACCGTGCACTGCCCTGTTCCATACGGCGTACTTCCGCGTATGCAGACAAGAGCCGCGCTGATCCTCATCAAGCCCCTCGTATATACGAGTTGAGAGTACGAAGCACAGTACCAACTACTCCCTGCGAACGCTACAGGAACACCAGAAACATCCAATGTTACTGAGACGGCCAAGGACGGCGACCGAGGCTAGGGCCGGCGAGTCTTCGTATTTTACTTGTGCGCTCTCCACGCGCCACTGACCAATGACATCCTTATTTGGTGATATTCAGCGACGGCGAGGCTTTTCAACCTATTCCTCGATTCACTCCTGATATGCGTTCAAGGAAATAAGCGATGCCTAATTCCAGTAGATCTGCAGGTATGACATTGCCGGCAATGATGGCAGCTGGAAGCTAGCGCATTTGTTTTTTCTCTAGGTTCAATTTTATACATATCCTTGGTGCATGGGATCAAATTGATCTTTTTTTCAGGGACCTCTCGTAGTTTATACTATCCAATCATTACCACTACTATACGGTCTAGTGGTCCCCTCAACCTCTTAGCGCCCCTTCTAAATAAGGCACAATGATACTTTGCACAGGTGCTAGGCCTTCTAATGTTACTGCCCATCATGCACGCTGTGGCAGAAGCCGCGGCGCTTTCTGAGAGCAGCAAGACAGCAGCGGCTTCTCACTGCCACTGGGTTTCAGGCCCTGGGTCCGTAGCCCCGCCAGCGCCTCTTTGGGCTTATTAGCACCTAATTTCCAGCACACGCACGCACCTACAGCCAAAGTGAAGTGACCTCAGCGTACGCATGGGCGTAAGCCTCCTCTTTTTTGAGGCTTGATCGAAGCTCCGTCTCCCGCACAACGGCTGACTGGCGTCGAACGGGTTCCTCGTTTGTGCTGCGTCTGTCTTAAACCTATTTTTAATTCTTCCTCTTTTCTGACGTGCGCCGTGGTTCTGATTCCGAGACCTCGTCGACGCCGTGCTTGAGCGTTTACTGCGCGAGGCTTCGTACAGCGACAGGAACCCACCCGCCCAGCGCTCGTCTTGGCTTCCAGGCAAACTCCACCGTGAAGCTGTCCTGTCAGCCTCTCGGGCACAACGGAGGGGATTTTCGTCGGCCAAGCAAACACAGGAGCTAAGCCTTCGACTGCAAGCAGCCTAGCGGTTGATGAGCCCATTGTCTCCTTTGATGCCGCCCAATGCGACTCTGGCCTCCTTCGCTCGCTTTGCAGTGTTATCGCGATAAAGTTGACCCGTGAGGCTTCGTCTCAGACAGCCCACCCGCCAGAAAAAGGCGTCAGCTGCTACATACCAGTCTCTCGATTCGTCGCTAGCAGCCTACTTCGCCTGACACTTTTCGGCGGCCACCTCACCCCCAAGCATGTCCTTTCGAAACAACGAAGGACGCCGGTACGGACACGTCCCGCCCGTCCAGTATCCAGTCGCTGGCCAGCAGCCCGCGGAGCACTCCAACATGGCCCGCCAGGCGAGCTTCAACCATGGCGACGATGGCACTTACTACGAGGGCCATCCCCAGGACCAATACAGCGGCGCCTTGACACATGCGCATCGGCCGTCGGCCAGTGTTGGCGACGACGAACTCTTCATATCAAGCCAGACAAACTACCCGGCCGGCCGGCCAGCGTCCAACTCTGCCGGCAACACCGCAATGTCTGGCTACGCCCACCAGTACCAACAAGAGCAGCCGCCGCCTACGCCCTCGCACGCTGCGTACAACCCCCAGTCGTTTGCGCAGCCTTCCAACTTCCATCGGTCGCAGTCTACCAACGTGCCCTATGTCCATCAGCAGACCATGTCGACACGATACAATGCGACTCCGATCAGCTCAGGCAGCGCTTATAGCAGCCCCTCGCCGAACAACTACGGCGCCCCTCAGACATACAACCCCGCGGCCTATGCTTCTGCGGCGCCGCAGCGATATCCTACGTATCACGGGCATAACAGCAGCCATGACCAATCCTATGGTGCTGGCGCTGGGCAGACATCGCCGTCCTTCCCGCCTCAGTCCCCAGGCGTGCCATATCCGACGCAGTCTCCAACAAGAAACGCCTCGTATCAGCAGACCATGCCCACCAGTCCGTCGTCGTTCGCCGTCACTGGCTCTCAAACTCAGTCTTCGGCTTATGCCTCTCCAACCTACAGCACAGGGCAGTATCAGGCATATGGCTCTAACGGCGGCAGTCCAAGCCCTGCTGCTTATTCTTCCAACTCTCAGGCGCCATACCCAACCACCTCTCAGATGCCGGCATATCCTACAAGTAATGACGCCGCCTATTTTACTCGACCTGGGCGGTCAGACTCACAGGGCTCATCTTCACTGGCATCACCATATATGCAGCCACTTGGATCTCCCGGGGTAGTTAGGCACCCAACCAATGCTCCTCTGCCCAGCCGACCAATGGCTGACCTGCCCGAGGAGGCTACCCCCTGGGATGCGAACGGTCGCCCACTTCCTCAGCCCCATCCGTACCATGAGGATGAACCCTACGACCAAGAAAGCATCATGCAAGAAATCGAGGCTGAACTAGGAAGGACGGATCCCCGGCCACTGCCCTCGCCGCTCCCGGCTAACGGCCAGATGACGCTTCCTCACCGACCATCGAGCAGTACTGCGGCGCAAGCCGTCTACGACGACGGGGATGACTCCGATGACTTGGAGGGAGCTGCCGGCGTACTGGCAATGCAGCAAGCTGAACTGGAGGAGAGGCGATTCAGCGGAAGCAGCTTCATATACAACGAGGGACCGACTATTGCGCACCCACCTCAGTCCAATCCGCTCCCCCCACCGCCTGAAGAGCAAGATCATAGCAGTGATAGTGACTTTGGAGGATTCATGGACCTGGGAGGCCTCAGCGGTGGCTATGCAGGGACACTCACCTATGGAGATGGCATCGGAAACTACACGGGCTCTTCTTTGTCTCAAGGATCTCCTCGGCCTTTGCCAACACCTGGCCAAAGCCGACCTGCTCAAGTAGACTACGGTGATACAGGCGGCTTACAGGCGCCCCGTGCCAAGAGACTCAGCTTCGACGAGGGCGATGAGAGAGTCTCCCTTCATTCTCGCCTTAGTTCAACAGCTGAATCCCCGAGTAAAGATGATTATGAAGACCTCTTTTATCACCCAGGTCTTTCGAACCGACCTCTACCAGCCCTGCCCCCGGCCCCGGGCTCAGACACTAGCTCCATGACTTCTGGGCAACTCACCAGTCTTACCGGGTACCATTCATATTCTCGAAGTAGCGATTCAAGAAGCCAGCAGTATGAGAACCCAGAGAACTTTTATACTGGTAATTCTTCCTCCTCGCATCAGCCTGAAAGATCGGTTTCACTGGCGGGCTATAGCCATACGCCGCAGGTGCAGACACCGGCAAGATCAAGGACAGATGCGGCGGAAGAGCGCAGGAAATTGGCCAAGCAACAGGGGGTGCCGCATCAGCCGTCCCTGCCAATTACTGAATATGATGGCGGAATGAATGCTCCAGTAGGAGGTTTCGACAGCATCACCCTGCCCACTGGAGGCAGAAAGAAGAAGTTTATTCCGTCAAAGCTTACGCCTGCCGACTTTAGGCGATGTCCAGAGCCGTGGGCACTCAGCGGCATTGAAGCTTGGATCCGTGAGATGGCCGAGGGAGAGCTTGACCTGAGAGAGAAGATTATCGAGGAGGCGTTAACCATCATGTTTACTTTCAAAGTGCCAACTATGAATGTTGCCGATGCCGAGGCTCTGAGTACCACTGTGCTGTCTCACATGCTCAAATACGGCGTCCTTCTACCTGATGAGGAATGGGTGAAACTTGGAAGCGGCCACATCTCGGGAGTCTTATGGCAGTTGACCGGGTCTGGATGTTACGCTCCCAAGCTTCACGATGTGGAGATCAGTGGCCGTTGCTATTCAACCCACTGTATGCGTACACTCAAAAAGGTGGATCTTGAGGGCTTGAACGAAAAGGCCGCTGATGACTGGCACGTTTTCTATAAGCTTACAAAAGAAGACATCGAATCCCGCCCAAAGAAGGAGGTGGAACGCCAAAACATTTTACACGAAATCGTCACCGGTGAAGAGCTTTACATTAGACAGCTAGATATCTTCCGCACACTCTACCGAGACGATTTGCGAACCAGGCAGCCGCCCATTATCCATCCCGACAAGCGCGATAAGTTCTTGACCGCAGTTTTTGGAAAGCTCGACACAGTTGTCCACATCAACAAGGACAATCTCTTGGCGCAGCTCAAGTATCGCCAACAGGAGCAAGGGCCGTGGATTGTCGGCTTTAGCGATCTCTTCCGAGAGTGGATTCGTAAAGCTAAAAATGACTACATTGAGTATGCTACTGGATATCCTCGCGCCGCGTATATGATACGCAAGGAGGCCAGCAGAAACCTCTTATTCAAGAAATTTTTGGAAGACAAACAGAAAGACAAAGCCTCCCTGAAACAAGATTGGACTCATTTCCTTATCACTCCGCTGCAGCGTCTCCAGCGATATATCCTCCTTCTTGAAACGGTAGAGCGAAAGATGGTAGGGGATAGCGAAGAGCTGACCAACCTCAAGCGAGCCATTGAGGAGATTCGTGTGGTCACTTTGGAATGTGATGCCAAGGTTGCGGAGACCAACAAGAGAGTGGAAATGATGGAGCTCGACAGAATGCTCATTTTGCGACCAGGCTTCCAGTCTGTGCTTAACCTTGACCACCTCGGTAGAACTCTTGAAATACAGGGTGATTTGCAAAGATTGAGTTCGAGCGGTATAAAATGGGTGGATACACATGCCCTGCTATTTGACCACTATTTGATTTTGGCAAAGGTGGTCATCTCTAGAGATGGTAGAGGAGAGAAGAAATATGATGTATCCAGAGAGGTAAGCTTCTATATCTTGTCCTTCAGTTTCCGAGAAACGAGCGCTAACCTTGACAGCCAATTCCGATGCCTCTTTTGTTCCTGGAAAGTAACAATGACGAGCCCGTTATCAAACAAAAGGGTATTACAGCTCCTCTGGCCAGAACAGCAGCCGTTGTGCCTGCCGCCGGACCCATAAACCAGCTCAACAAAGTTCCAACAAATAATGCTATCCGACCAGGCCTTGAGCATACTGCGACCGGCTCGACCACTGGCTCGTCAACGACGCTCACGCCAGCGGGTTCCAACGATGGCGAAGCCAACATCCTCTATCCCTTCAAGATTAAGCATTTAGGCCATGAAGTGTACACACTCTATGCATCAACTGCTCGAGATCGAGCAGACTGGTGTACGAAGATTGTTGAGGCGAAGACAAAGCATGCGAAGGCGTTGTTCTCTCAGAACGCAGAACCATTCAGGCTTCGTGTACTTGCCGATGCTTCTTTTAACTATGACATCGCCTCTCCTCACGCAAGGTCTGCTGGTGTTCCTGTCAAGGGTACGCCGCTCGACAGAGCAATTCAGGAATTAGAAGGCGTCCTTGGCTCTGGGCAAGGCGTGGCTCCCGTCTGTCGTGCCCAGGTGAATTGCGCCACAGCTTTCTCAGCGTTCGGCAAGGCCGTAATTGCCATTGGAACAGACTATGGCATTTATATTGCTGACCCTTCAAATCCCCGAGGATGGACCCGGGTAAGTAAATCGACTTACTGCAAATTTATGAGAGTTTCATGTGACTAACCGAAATATAAATTTAGACTGTCCAAATCGCTAGAGTTACGCAAATCGCCGTTCTGGAGGAGTTCAACGTGTGTGTTGTAATTGCAGACAAGTCGTTGATATCTTATCCTTTGGATGTGGTGGCCCCAGTCTCAGAATACGCCGCGCCTGTCAATGATAATCCCAGAAAAGCTCCTCAGAGGCTGGCCAAGGACGTGACCTACTTTGCGACGGCAAGGATGAAGGATCGAACCCTGCTATTCCACAAACGAAAGGAAGGTTTGCACACCATGTTCAAGGTGCTTGAGCCCATTTTGCAGAAATCGTCGGAAAAGAAGTCGCGATTGTTTGGAAGGGGCAAGGGTACCTCAGGAAGCACTGAATCCTTCCGTGACTTTGACGAATTCTTTTTCCCGACAGAATGTTTCTCTCTAAGCCTTTTCCAGACTTATATCGCCGTGTCTACATCAAAAGGTATTGAGATGTTGACGCTTGACAAGAAGCAGCCAATCTCCATTCCTGATCTCAAGGCCCCAGCAATTGCCAATATTGCCAACCGTATCCGAGAGCAGCATCCTCTGGGCATGTTCCGACTTAACGAAAACGAATTCATCCTCACATATGAAGACTGTGCCGTATACGTCGACAAACATGGCGAAGTGAGCAGAACCCTCATCATGGAGTATACGGGCAAGCAGAAGAAGGCCAAGGGTGCGACCATGTACGGACAGTATCTCATCTTGTACAATGAGGACTACGTCGAGGTCCGTAACGCTGACAACGGACGGCTACGACAAATCATTGCTGGAAGAGATGTGCGGTTGATTGACTTTGGCGTGAGAGGTCCGACGGGAGACAACGCGGCTCAGGCCTCGCAAGTGTATAACCAAAATGGTGGCCTGTCAACGGCGGGCGACGTTTCCAAGGGAACTGTCAAGATTGCCATGTCTCACCCAGAGCTGTCGGGCAGGCAGATTATTCTGGAGATGCTTCTTAACGACGGCCATGCTGAGTAACTAAAACCTAGACGCACAAGGAGGCAGCTTTTTGACGATGAGTGCCGAGCTTTGGGAGCTCTATTTTAATTATCCTGTTCAGATAGGGCTTGGATTCTCTTCTTTTCTTCTGTTTCATCTTTCTATTATTTCTATTATTTCTATTGTATCTCGGAGCAGTGGACTTTGACAACTCCTACTCCTTACTTCTTATATATCCCCTCCTTTTGTTTCTCCTTTTTTTTTCTGGCACGGCGCTTGGGAGAAGATGGGTGCAACAGTGGAAGAAGAAAGCTCATGAGGGAATAATGCAAAAAGCCTCTGAATGAATTTCATTATTTTATCACTTTTCTCTTGATGACTTTAATAAGAGATCTGTCTAGGTAGTTCATGTCTACTAGATGAACGTGCTTTATATCACTTTTTGATGTCTTTTTGGAATATCAATGTTTTTTTTTTTTTTTTTTTTTTTTTGGAGAAGATAAATTCAGTGCTTCTTGCATGGGTGTCGCTTGGTCTTACACAGTCATTCCGGTAAATAGACAGGTTCTTGTTGGATAGAAAAACATAACATTGCTTATAGTGCCCTACGTAAGCAATCCAACTTCCTTCTCCCTTGTTTCCTTGCGGAATTCATAATCCCTTACTCGATACCGATGTCGGCCATCGGGGTTGACACAATAAGAAAAAAATTGAAAATTGAAACCCCTCTTAGAGGCGAGCAAGTAGTGTGTACAAACAAACCCAAGCCCATAGCAATTGCGCAATTAAGTGAATCCCCTCGCATCTGTGCATCTGCCCCCCTTTGATGATTCTTAACAAAGTCTTTTGTTTAGTCTCGGCATGGTCGCGTCTATCAAGACGGAGAGATTTTCCATGATATGACGGATATGATGATATATCAGGCCTTGTTTATAACGGTTTGTATAAAGTTTTCCTTTTAAGAAGCACTTCAACTTTTTAAGCCTTGGCATTGGCTTCAACGACGTCCTTGACGGTGTCCTTCTTGTTCATCTCGTGCAGGGTGATACGGGTGATTTGGGTGATTCCGACGAGGGCGAGGAAGAAGTTGACAGCGGCGAGCCTTTGGATGCGATGAGTTCCATGTCAGTTTTGTATATTCTTTTTTACGGCGACTGGGGTTTTTTTTTTCTTTTAAATAAGTTTCTTTACTCACAGCATATTCTTGGGGGTGATGACGAAGCACCAACGCGTCCAGATCAAACCAGTGCACATCAGAGAGAAGTTTTGGGCAAAGGACAGCTTGTCAGCGGGCCGGGCGAAGTCGGAAACACCTGCCAGGACGAGAGCCCACTGTTGAAGCACCAGGAGTCAGCCAGTTATTCACCCACAGGTATAATACCCATCCATAGTAACTATATATAGCTAGCTATAAGGGATCAGGGAAGGGTCGGGAAAGCTCACCTTCATGACGGGAGCCCAGAAGTGCACCGTCTTGATGCCAACCTCGCTCTCCCACGCCTTCTTGAACCAGCTGGCAGACTCCTGCTCACCGGAGGCCGTGCTCTGCCATCGCTTGCCCTGCTGGCGGAACTGCTGGCGGAAGAACTGCTGGTTCTGGCTGGTGAAGAAGGGGGAGGAGCCGGCAGCGCGCTGGCGAAGGATGGGCCGGGCGGCGCGCAGAATGTTGCTCGTAGGGGCCATGGCCTGCGAAAACATCCGTGAATTAGTATTGCTGAAGCTCTTCTCTATATATATATATATATATATATATCGCGACGGTGGTTTTCTAAGCTGCCCTTGTCCTGTTTTCGCACAATTCGAAATCGACAGGGGTGAGCGAAAAAGACAAAGTTTGTGCTCCGTGGGAGTGCAAGCGCGCGGACTCACTGCAAATGTCTGGACAATGGAAACAGTCGTTACTTGTTTACTGTAAATGCCTAGACAGAAAGGGAAGCGTGGTTGGAGATGAGCTTCCGAATAATGCGCGGGCGGACGTTTCCTTTAGCACCGGGATTCAGCCGACACCGGACTTTACTTTATGCACCCGAGTCGTCGAGTCCGCAGTGGGAGTTATGCAAAGCTGCTTATACCTGTGCTGCATTAAGCTAGCAATTTATGCACGTGCACAACCATCCCAAGCTCCACCCCAAAACAACGACAAACGACTTATCTCGATACCGTGCACTCAGCAGCGAAAGGCGCAAGTTTCCAGACCCTCCATCCAAGCACTCCCAATTGTCCCTCCTCCTCCTCTTCTTCTCTCCCCCCACCCAAAACCCTCGAAATGTCCGCCAAATTCGCCTTCGCCAAGTCCCTCAAGGAGGTTCGCTTCCTCTTCTGCCAGACCTCCGAGAAGAGCGCCGCTGTTCGGTACGTCGAAGCCTTTGATATCGCCCGCTTCCAGCCCACCACCTCTCTCCTTTCCCTTGTCAATCGATGGAGTCAGCAGCAAAGGTTCGCGATATGCACTCTGCGCATAGTGCTATAGCTGTTTTATCCACCTTGCTAGGTTGCCAAGGCAGCTACCGTTGGCCAATCGCCCATGTCGAGCTCCAGAACCCAAGAGCGCATTTCCAATCTTTCCCGCAGCGGGGAGGAATTGGCAGATGCACATGCACATGCATACACATACCATCCAGGCAAAAATAGAACTAACTGGGAGGCTTCCGTCTAGATCGTTCCTCACAACCCAGTACCCAGCCATCAAGAAGGCCAACCCCAACACCCCGATCCTCCTCCGCGAAGCCGCCGGCACTCTTCCCAAAGTCTACGCCAGATTCGGTACGTTTCCCAATGCCATCTTCAACTCAAAGTTTTAAAGAGTGGGAGAAGAATTTAGGAGGGAGGAAGAATGAAAAAGAGGAAGAAGATGTTTTGATCATGTGCTAACGGACACATGCGTTTCTAGAGTTTGGCAATGAAAAGTCACAGTCTCTTGAGGGCCTGACAGACAAGCAAATCGAGGATACCGTCTCAGGGCTGGTCAGCAAGGCATAAATGGGAAAGAAAAATTGTATATATTAAAATGGAATAATAAAAGCGGAGATTGTGTCGGAGCAAAGCTCCTGGCTTGCATCCCAGTAAAGATGAGGACAAGATCTCAATATGGCGTAATGACATAGACGCTATAGTGTACAAGTTCAGCCGCATTAGATACAACACTAAACTACTACTTTGATGCCAAACTTGTGCCTATCTACAATACAATTTTGTGCCAGCAGCCAGGCAAACTATTGATGATAATACGAAAGGCTTGAGCGACCTAATCACAAAAATAATTCAATATGGTCATAAACAATGCTAAATGGTCTGATTTTTTACATAGCTAAATGCTCGATTATATACCCATGACTCAATATCCTGACAGAAGCCGTCTCATCTAACAATATTTTAATTACTATGATATATCGTAATGTAGAACGAAAATAACAATGCGGTAACAGCTGATCATATGTGTCTAGCATGCATGCTCTTCCCCTAAAAGAAAGACCGTTACTGGAGAGTAGCAGATCTTATACGCGATGCAGGCAACGAAGGCCAGTCCTCTTTATCAAGGGCAGCTTTTCTTCCAGGTGATGTAGCTTTTGAATTGATTGGCTCCCTGATTTCGCTGTCATTTCCATGTTTGTCTTTGGACCAGCTGCGCTGGATCTCGGAAGGGTTATTCTCCCGCTGCCTTGTCGAAATCTCAAGGCTACCGCTCACTTTTGAGCTATCAATGCGTCGAACAAGCTTCTCTTTCAGATGCTGCGATTTGGTAGGCGATTCATGCGTAGTCGTTGACCTTTGAATAATCTTAAACTTTGAAGGTGATCGGTTCTCTCTGAGCAAATCTTCTCCTTCCCCGATTCGGGGTGAGCCTGCTTTGCAAAGATTTGGTGTTATGCCGATATCCACTGCTGCAATAGTGGTCTTTTGGGGAGATTCAAAAGCCGTTGCAAGCGGGTTAAGTCGACTTCTCTTGGAAGAGTCTGGTTCCGTTATATGTGTTGCTGGGTCCGGTATATTTGTATTATCGGTGTTCCTCATGGGCATCTGGCCACTTTCAGAATACTCAAGTTGTGATGGTTCGAATCTACTGGTTGGAGAAACTTCGAATGTCTTCGAAGTGATTGCAGGATATTTGTTCTTCCGCTTTTTGGGAACCCTTAATGAGCCGCCTGCGTTATTTCTGAAATCGTGCCGACTCCGAGGTAGAGTATCGTATGAATACTGGCTTCTATTATTTGTCATAGCCTGTTCTATAGAACCCTTGAAAAGCTCTGTCTCGTCAGGCTTTCCCGTAAAATGAACAGGATGGGAGTGATATTCGGATATTGCAGGAGCCGACGTAAACATATGGTAATCTGCTCGCGGCTCTTCCTTTACCATAGAGGGCGTCTCCGAGACAGATGGCGATATCTCTTGGCTACTACCTTCATTCTGCAGCACAATCTGCGATGCCAAAGCTAGACGTTTCTTGCTTTTCTTGGGTTTGTTCCACTTGGGTCTTGGCTTGGTTTGGCTATTTTCCGTATTGTTCGTTTTGTTTTCACCAGTGGGTAGCTGCAAATGCGAAGCAGTAGCACTGGTATGCTCTGATGCAGTCTGATATGAGCTAGATGTCTTCATTCTTGAGGCTTGAGGCTCTCCCGTGGTCGTCATATTGGTGGAAACTTCGTTTGCTAGGGGCACCATAGGTAGCTGAGCTAATGTGCCTGATCTTAGTTCATAGTCCAGCGGTTTCTCTTCCGTAAGATTATGAGTTTTATCTTTGATTGATACTTCAGCAGCTTTTGTTAATTGCTCTGGTTTTACCTTGTCCAACCGTGGCGTATGAATCGACTCAAGTTGATCCCACTTCCCGATATATGGTTTAGCAATACCCGCCTTCTCTGTTGTATTGTTCGATGACGCATCTCGGCTTGGTAGACTAGAGTGCTGGCTAGACGTAATTATTATTCCTAATTTTTTGGACTTTCGTGGATCCAATGGCATAGGAATCCTATTCCAGGCCTGTTTTCGCTCTTTTATCTCCTTCTCAGTATAGCTAGAAGCTTGCGCATGGCTGTTTATACTAGACTCAATGTGCTTCTCAGATGATGCTGCGGTCAGCAGTGGTCTCTCAATATCTTTGGTGGGATTTTGCGCCTTCCTCAGGTCACTTGGTGCTCTTATAGCCTCATTATCACTGTTTTCTTTTACCCCTACTGCATTCTCAACTTTTCCAATTACTCCAGAACTTTGGCACTGACGGTCCTCCATTACAACTGAAGAGGATTGTTTGGCTTTTCTATTGTTACTCTTCGACATCGGAGTATTCGTCCCTGTAGTTGGACAAATTTTGTTGGAAAATTTTGCTTTAGGTGTATCACTTGAAGAACAGACCGAGTTGATAGGCGTACTTGGTAGCGTACTGTCGACTTTCTCTGGCGACAAACATTTGCTGCTGTCACAATGTGCAGTTGTAATGTCGCATCTGATGCCCTTCTCAATAACGGCTTCCTCAGAAAGTGACTCTAAATATAGAAAACCTTCTTTCTCAAATTTCTCCGCCTTTGGATAGTTCATAGCTTGAAGAGAGAGAGAAGCTGGATCGGCAGCATATTCCCTCAATTCTTCAGAAGCGAAGTGTTTGCAATTGGCCACAGGCACTTCAGAAGGAGTTGGCACTTTGTCAGACTTTGCATCCCAATTAAACTCAGCAGTTGGCGAGATTATTTGCTGTTCCATGCTCTGACTCGATAAATCCGCTTGGGGTAAAGTTGAGACACTCAGAGGGCGGGAAGGAATCTCGTGCTGATCTGGTTCTGGTGTGGACGTATGGCTTGATCCCAGCGAACAACTAGGAGGCGCCTGAATATGAACAAGACTTTTACTTGGCGAGAGAGATTCGCCTTGCGATGTCTGTTGGTGCGTGATTGGCAGAGGCAGAAGCTTTCTTGGTTGGTGTTGCGGGTGGCGCTTCATCCACTTTGATCGATGGACCGGTTGAATGGTTATTCTGACGTCTTTTTCTGGAACCATGCCTCCACCAAAAGCAAGAGCTTGTGAAACCGAGGATTCGCTCTCGAATCTATCAGGCGTTAGTGTGAACAAACCCGTCGTTGAATAATAAATCTTACCTCACGATAAACGCATCCCTCCTCATTGATGGTGCTGGATAAGCCTCTTCCACCCTGCCAAACCTAGTGCTTAATCCAAATTTAAGGAATGATAGTATTTCCATTATCGACACAAAAGATTCAGGGCTAATCACTCTCACCCAAACACTTCTGTTGCGTTCGTTACACTGGTCACAGGTGCAATGGCAATACTCTATGTTTGAGCCGGCCGTGTTGCGACACCAAGAGCTCTGCCGGGCCCTGTCATGTGGAGGTCCTCGCCTCCAAGATTTATTTAAATGGCTTTCTTGGAATGCAGCATTGTGCTCAGTTTGAGGCTGCTGGCCAGGAACATATCCATGAGGCTTTTGGCTTTGAGATCCTCGACGGTGTCCTACCCGGTTGTTATTATTATTGTTGTTGTTATTGTAGTACGGACGGTCACTATTTTGGTATCCATTGTGCGCTGACGGCATTGAGGAGGCATATAAATATTCCTGTCTCGGTTGCTGAGCTAGGTGGATACTATCATTAGAGCCATTGGCGGGAGTGTTGTATGGTACAGTAGATGGCATTGCGTGCGAGTGTGTTCCCATAGGAAACTGATGAGATGACATGCCTTGCTGAGCTCCAGAAAACTCTCTGTATGTCATATTGTGAGGAATTGGTTTATTTGGTGCAGAATTGAATTGTTGATTTTGATACGGGAACCCATGGGGCCCTACATGGTGTTGCATGCCTCCTTTCTCGGGTTGCATATAGAAAGCTGCAGTCTCTGCTGATGGCAGAGTGGATGGATTGAAGCTCTGTTTGAAAGAGTCGCCGGGTAAGAAATCAGTAGGCTTTCTTTGTTCTTGAGATAGCCTACGAGCTCTTTGAGTAGGCGGTAGTTGTTTCGGGACCGTAGAACCAACCAGATTTGTAACCGCACTCGGAGCTTGGCGTTGATCGAATCGCGCGGTATCGTGCATTGGGAAAGGACTTTCAACTTCTGGCTGAAATCTGCCTCCACGTCTTTGAGCCATTCCTGAGTACTAATCAGATCGCTCAATAGCCTGAGATTGCTGCTGATGATGATGATGATGATGGTGGTGGTGGTGGTGGGGTTTCACCGATGCCAAACTTGCTCGCACATCGTTTGATTGTCTAAAATGAGTAGCATCTTGCTCTCTTTGCCTTTTTCCCGTAATCTCCTTTATGGAATTGTCCATCATAGCCTCTGATCCCTCTTTCTTGAAACATGATGGATTATCAGATAGATTTTGCCCAGTGATTGATAAAGCTGCCGGCTCAGAGCTTCGTCTAACATCAGCGTTGGCAGTAGTTTCATTATCCACCGCTAGCGGGGACCATCCACGCTCAAGCTCCTGGCTGCCGCCAGAGATCGTAGGAGATGACGTCTCAGGCATCGATGAGGTTCTCCGAGTACCATTTTTGCTTTGCACTTCGTCGATTGTCTGCTGGTAGGCCCTGTTGATTGGCTCTTGCGACAGTTTTGGTACATTGCTACCGTTGACGATTACTACGCCAGATTTGGGGAATTCTGCTGGAGACGAAACAGGTTCGGGGGAGTTATTCAAAGCTTGAAAATCTTTGACAGAGTTTTGAAAAGACTCTGGAGGCGGGAAAAAATTTGACGGAAGAAAGTAGTGTTTGCCATCTTGTTCAAAGCAGGGAGCTGGATCGTTTGACAGCCGGTGAGATTCGGATACTGGAGGCGGTGGCAATCCATTACAGTCAAAAATAGGCTGTCCGGCTAGATATAAATTAGCTCCCAGAGTCTCACGAGATATAGATGGTTAGGAAACTTACTAAGCCAGTTCTCAACACCATTTGTACGGAATGCCGTTATCAGATCAGCAGGCTCTTCAGCTTTCTCTGCTTCCACGTTAGAAAGAAGATAGGCACGGCGGCCCTTCAATGCGCTCGCAATAAGTGGCACAACGTCATCTTGCAGCGAGCCCAGCGATTCATGGTCTTCATCATCGAGAATACGATAGATAGAGCCTTGAGACTCTTTCCACTGCATCAACTTGTCTTGGTTTTTCTCTAGCTTCAACCATTCGTCCGCCCAATGGCCAATATGAGCGGCTATTTCACGCCTCACATCGATCGAAATGAGCTTATTTTCATCCCAAATGGTGTTGATGACATTCCAGAGGTTTAGGCAGCCGTTATGATAGAGGTCATAGGCGTCGAAGTATGTCCATAAATCATCCCAGCAGTAAGGCTGCTGCATATTCTTCAGCCCATCCCAATGGAGCTTGCGAAGTGAGTTGCAAATCGCTTGGATTTCGTCTTTAGACCACAGGTGGATTCGACGTTGGGGTAGAATGTGATCCAACTTTCGGAAAGGTCGACTTCCGTTCGAAGTTGAGATGATAGCTGTCGCCTTTGGAGGTATATTGGTGTAGAACCCGATAGGAAGATTGTCCTCCAGATATGTCTGGGCCACTCCTTGCGAGTATACGCCATACATCATTTTGTAGGTGACGGGAATTCCATATGGATAGTATTTAGCATATGCTTCTCGGTCTCCATGGGGAAAGTTTTCGGCGTGAACACGAGGGAAGGCAGCCGCAGGGAGAACCGGATGCGGCGCTGGCAGTGGGTTCATACGAATAGCCTCAGCCATGATGGAGTTCTTGGCCATTGTCAGTAAGAGTGATATTGCAATATATTCCAAGGGAAGCTAGAGAGAAGCGAGCGTAAAGGGATAGAAGGCGAAGTGAATCGTTGAAACGAGAGGACGCGAGCATCAAATATTGCTGGCAGGGAAAGACGGCGCTTGACAAAGCTCCAAAAACGAAATCCAAAAAGTTGCGAGAGATGCAGATTGAGAAACAGAAAGGCCGTGACGTTTCGTAGGGGAGAAAAAGAAAATAAAAGACGAGGAGAATGATGATGAATGGACGTACCTTTTTGCGAGCTCTTCTTTCTAATGAGGAAGGTGCGGCGAGCTTAGATAGCTGCAGATTCGCTTAGTGTGAGATAGAGGCGAGCTTCTGGAGCGCACAAGAGATCGATGAGAAACTGTTCACAAGCTACCTATAAAGAGGCTTGATGCAAGTCTTAAATAGAATATAGAACAGGAAGGATCTTGTGTGCGTATCCAACGACTTTGCTGTTGTGCAATGAAATGCTTTGCAGTTACTGTGCGTTGCCGGTGAGAGCAGGGAAGGGAAGAGAAGAGAGTAGAAGAGATAGAAGAAGAGGGCGGGCTCAGTAAATTGAGTGAATAAATTGGGTGAAATGAACTAAATTTTCATCCGATGTGGGAGAGCAATAGAAAAAGAGAGATGATAAAGTGAATCAACAGTGACAGACCCGTAACGTGGGTCTGACAACTGGATGGCAGCTGGCAGCGGCGGAGCTCCATGAGATAAACACCCTCAAGAGGCTGTTTGTAACGAGGTTGTTTGTCGCTGCAGAGCATGGTTATAGCACCACCATATAGCATAGAACCCTTAACGATTTAGTGTCCTATATTGACCTATTGAGCAGAGCAGAATTCGCTGTCCAAGTGAGCAAAAGAGGTGGAAGTGTGATTCAACGGAGTTATTTTGCCTGTCGGAGATCTCACCCATCTGTGGAATATGCGCTATTTGCAGAGGCTCAAGTTGTTCGACGGCATCAAGATTAAAGACAGATAGAAAGCAGAGGCCTTAAAAATATAAAAAACAATCCTATTTTTTTCCTACTGCCGTCTATAATTCCTAAATATTTTCATGGTAAAGAGTGGGGTATATATATGAATATGCAGCCTCTAAAGCTTAGTTTATACATGATGGCTTGCTAGCAATGCTCATTTTTGAGCGTTTAGTAGCTTCAAGATCTCGGACTCGTTGTCTCCTGCAATCGCCTTGCCATTGCTCCAGTCAACCGTCTGCAAAACGATTAGTCATTATACCCATGAGCTGTTTCTTGCCATGGCGCTTACCAGGGGCCGTAGCAAGTTATCCTTGTTCTCCTTAAACTTCCTCAACGCATCCTTGTCGTCTCTTGCGCCCTTGATGACCTGAGAGGCGCCGTTCTGGCCAACGTACTGCAGGATTGTCTGCACCTGGTCGAGAGTCGGGGCGTCCTCGGTAATGTTCAGCTCAAATGGGTCACGGCGAGCACTGACATCGTTGACAGCACTTGTCTGGGCGCTCGTGGACGCCTGCTTCAGCAGATTGGACACTCGCACAGAGGCCGGAGAGCTGGCCTTGTGGAAGAGCGTGATGATGTCGAGGGTCTTGCGCTATACGGCAGGGCCACGTTAGTTACAATTGCCACTGTAGCAGATAAGCGGAGTAGCTTAGTCGACCTACAAATCCAAACATATTGGGCAGTGGTGCTGTGCAAGATATCTGCTGGTGTTTGAGTCGGAAAGCCGCAAGTGGTTGTGCAACTTAGGCAGAAGTGAAGAATGACGTTATTTGCGTTCAGAACTTATCGCGCGCAGATTAAGCTACATATAGCGTGGCCCGTGCGGGTCTTAGCAGCAGCTCTTGGCATGCAGCCGCCAAGGCATCAGCTACATGCACCTACCAATTGAGGTATGCACCTCTCTAACGGTGGTGGACGAAAAAGTTACCTAGATACAGTTTTTGTCTTAGGCACTGGCTAGGCTATAAATTCATCCGAATGCATGCTCGTCTCTCTTATCCATCTGGCAATGTGTCTTGCTATGTGAACTCTATCAATGTGTTGATTCAATCCAAGGGCCATTCCGTATCATCCTTATGCCAAAACGCCGCCATTACTTGCAATCATATGCAATAAGTAACCCAGTGAGCCAACCATAATACCGTACAGCTTTAACCAGATATATCCTTTCTATCAGAGCGCTCTCAATGCCTCGGAAGGTGATCTTCTGCCTATCATACAACCATATTTCTCCAAGTAATCGGGCAAGCAGATCCACATCAATGAGTATTAGAACGGATTCAGTGCCAACACCGTTATAATAGCCGATGTGGAATGTTAGGACTGCTTTTTGAATTTCTTCTGGATTTCTTCTTCGGAAAACTTGCGCGTCAAGCTCTTCAAATACTTGATTCGACCCTCCATCGTGAGATCTGCTTGAGCTCCAAGGGGAACCATACACTTGGCAAGGGTTTCATAATCCTTTACCATCAGTCGGTAAGTGATCATCAAGAAGTCAATGTTGTGAAATAGGATTGCTCCTTCTTTGCCATAGGTCTTCCGCTGCTCCAAGAAAGAGATTGGGTGATCCCGCCAATGCCTGAGCGGGTTGAGATGGTGTGAAGTATGATAGCCATCATTGAAGCAGAATCGATTGCTCTACAAAAACGTGTCAATTACTAGGTTCTTGGAACCACAGCAGAAATACGATAAGGGTTTACTTACTGCAACATCCACCAAGGTGATACTTGATCGATAGTCAGAGTCCGGCTCGTCGGGATCGACAAAGGCATGCTGACCCCAATTGCCCGCCATCAATCCCAGTCTCATCAGCAAGAAAGGGATGATGTACACAAAAAAGGTGGCTGATTTGTTTACAAATGTTGCCATGGAATAATAGAAGAAATAGGTGCCGAATTCCCAGCCCGCCGCTCGTAAAGCCAGTCCCCAGCGACGCTTTTGCATAAAGTACAATGGAAGGTCCAGCCAGACGAGGAAAAAGAAACGCCCCACGTAGTGAAGGAAATGGAAGATATCGTCCCGTTGGTAGCGGATCGTGGAGGACAGGTCATCTGGACCGTTGCCTTCGATGTGGTGGTGCTTGACATGGTGGTAGAAGTATGAGTTCCACGTGTGTCCCATCAAAGGATCCGTGATGTACGGAAATAGCCTGTCAAACAGGGCGTACTTCTTGGACAGAATTCCCCGCTGGTGAATGTGCTGATGCATCATAAGGGTGTAGGTGCCAACATAGTATACCTGCATGACAGCATGGATGCATCCGTGGATGAGATTGAAGTTCCGGAACAGAAGGATTGCACTTGGTACTGAGGTGGTAAAGTAGAGTATTAAATGCACAATCATCACCACATCCGTGTCATATCGGGCTGTTTTCCTGGCCCAACGAACGAATGGCTGTAGCACAAGATTGTTGACAGACTTGGGAAGACGATTTGGAAGGTCGTCAATGGATACAAATATGGTTGGCTCAAAGTGAGCATCGTTGGGGTTTCTCAGAGACTTGAGGAGAGCAATGTCCTTGGTAGCCTCAATTGAGTCCTTTTCGTCTTGCGGTTCAGCCTGGGCCTCTGCTGAGACATGGTGCCAGTCATTGTCAGCTTTAGATAGTTCCGAGCGAGCCTCCCGTCTCTTGATGATGTCGTTCTCCAAATTTTTCAGCACAATATGGTCTGCACGGGTGAGACCGCTGTCGTAAAACAGTTGGCTCTCCATGGTGAGCTTATCGCAACCAGATATTTACAAAAAGCTCACAAAGCTTTTCAAAACGGCGCACCGAGTTTATTATTAACTACGGCAGAAAAAAAAGCCCCCCTAATTATCGCTCAACCGCTTCCTGCGGACAGGCCTGCCAGCGCATCCACCAGCGAGATTGCATGGGTCTCCGCATTTTGCTATCCTTCACGCCTTCGCCGTGTTAGTAGATTTAAGCTCTGAGACCTAGCCCAACCTACGCAAGCCACTACAAGCCGTATGGCTTGAACTTATAGTCCAAATAGTTTCAATTATTCGTGGTATTTGCGGCACTATTTCAATTTCTACGCCTAATAACTTGGCAGACAGCAATGGCTTCTACCAAGCCATTTCGCCAAATCTTTGCCCGGCTGCTCTGGCGTCTCCACTGATTTTCTGCCAGGGCCAGGTCCTCCAGGCTACTTTGGCCTGATGCAAAGCAAAGGAGACCATTGTTTGGCAGATTTGGTCAACTTGGTCCCCTAATAGTGGATCTCAACTTGGGCAATGTTGCGGTGAATCTGGGCCAAATTGAAGTACCGTCGTCTTAAAATGGTAACACGGAATATGGCACGAGTTGATGACTGGTGCTAGGTGACTGCGCCCGCGACGACGTGTATATTTGTTTTAAAACTGTTACCTTCACGCATTTGAAGCGTATCATATATGCCGTCATTCTATGCTTCCTGAGTACTATTCGCCTTGAAGGCCTTGTTTCATATTCCGAGCTCTATGGCAGATTGTGAGAGTCCGAAGCTCCCTGGCCTAGAACAAAAAACCCTGTCCGCGTACTGCTTCGGGGCTGAGCTGCGTCTGCCACTGCCCATTCTAAGCAGCGTTGCAGATTAAATCGCCTGATTCTAGAACCAATAGAAGGGCTCTCAGCTCTCATTCGCTCAGCGCTCAGCGGCGCATCTTGAAAGGGGGCAAGACAAGGGTCACTAGCGCCGCAGTCGAATAACACAAGTACATTGCATGTAGAAATGTTATAGTCTCAGATCCGAGACATAGTAGTAGTACTATCATCAGCTTTTCCAGTCCGAAGTGCAGAACGGTTAGAGAGAGAGCAGGTCTAATAGGTGAAAGGCGTAAACATAGATAGACCTAGGCGACAGTGCAGCATGCATTCCTTGCCTGGCATATGCTGTCTCCGTGCAGGGTAATACAGCAATAGGACCCAACTGCAGAGAAACTAGCGACTCGTTCCAAAATGTGACATGTGAAAAGAGAAAAAAAAAGAACGGTGGATGTTTTGGTCAAAGGTGGAAACAGTATGAGTTGCTTTAAAACATTATCTATCCTGATATTGTTTTTGCTCAACTACGGTAGATGTGAGTAGGTGGGCGCGTTTGCCACCATGTATCTGAGCTTGCTAAGATTATCTCTGACACCAATTTTACATCAACGCTGTCCTAAACTCAATTTACCTGGACAGCTTTTACAGCGCATCATTACCTATGTATATCTATGACGTTTAATTCCACATAACAGTGTTTTCATGTCCATCAGCGCGATTCAGCTATCATGACGTATGATGAGATCAATATGTGGAGACTTATGGCGACAATGCTATCGAACATTGCTCGAGACGATGAATATTTAAGGAAACGAAATCCGCAGCATTCTAGTTAAAAGTAAAAACGAAAGAAAGTAAATCACTATATTGATCGAATCTTTCGAATTTCTATAAACTACAAACATAACTAGCAGTCATGTCGGGATACTCCAACGTTGGCACATCTGGCGTTTATGAAGCTGGTGATCAGCGGAATGTCAAGAGATCCGAGATGGAAAACGCTGAGCGATACAACGAAGGGCAGCCGGGATCACATATCGGAAATGATTCAAGTATGAATTCCCGACCATGTTGGCTGTACATGGCCGTTTATACTGACTATTTCTTAGAAGACGAACGCTCCATCGCTAACAGGCTGGCCGCGGAAGAGGTACGCAACTTGATTCTGTTCTTTATACATGACTAACATGTCCACAGCGAAAGTCAGAGCCCAGCGATGACAGAGAAACAGCTTTATTGAAAGAAGACCCGACACTTCCTGTAAGTGCTCATCTCCAGACTCTATAACAACCACTGACAAGATGAAGGCTAAAATGCACGGCAATGAACCATCGAGAGGAGCCAAGGTCGACGCTCAGATAGCGGCGGATGAGGAAGAGTACCTGAGACGGAAAGGCAAGGCGTAAACAAACTGAACGGCTATGCAAGAACCGAGTCGGAGACGAACTTTGGAGATATGTTTATTAGGATTCTGTATATCTGCCCTCCCTTGGGTATTCGATAATGTTTCTCAAAGTACCTCGTACATGATATAGATATTCATATATATCACCTGTACTATACTCATACAAAGGCGCAACATATTTAAATCACCAAAACGGTCACAATTGCATGTGGATGGGACAAGTAAAGGCTCGAGCGAAGAATATTCAATTGATTTCAATACTAATGTATCTATCATCTGTAATGGTCTCTGTTAGCGAAAAGCTCGAGCCCAACAAAGAAGAGCAAGCCATTATAGGCACCAGTCTCAGAATATGTAAGAAAAGTTTCTCATTTAGACATTTGGTATAGCATCTCCGGCGAGAGAGCCACCGCATGTGATCAACCGCAAATTACTTCATCATAGTACTGGCGTAGCGCTTAAAATGGCAGAGAAATAAAAGAGACAATCGTCCTTACCTTACCTCAAAGATTCAGGAATGACAGGAATGCATCAATTCCCTGTGAAGAATCTTTGCGTCTTCGGCACAAATGCCAGCAAAATTGTTGGACAAAGAGCTCGAAAATTTTAGCTCGACGCTGGGCGAAGAAAAAGGAACGGCGATTGGTCTGTGCGCACATTTAGACTAGCGCGCATTCGGTAGCACGGCACAACAAAATTCCGCGATTATCCGACTTAGGGTTTTCTGCCCACCAGATGCTTTAATCAAAAAAAAAGCAGAGGTGAACCGCTACTCCGAGAACAAACCCGAACGGCAGATAATCGTTGGTATGATATGCGCCCTCCTCCACTTCACTCCTATCCCGAATGAATTGCGACTTCTTCGAACCAACATTATCCGACTAACACGCCATCGAAATAGATTCCGTCACAATGGGCGAAGCACTGATTGAGGGTTCAAACTGGCGCCTCGTTGAGGTCGGCCGTATTGTGCTGATTAACGGCGAGCACCCCTACAGCGGCCGTCTGGCTGCCATCGTCGAGATCATCGATCACAAGCGAGTACGTTGACGTATTTCCTCAAGGCGTGCGACTCTTCACAAGCAGATGGCTAATCCGATGACATTCAGGTTCTCGTTGAGGGCCCCTCTTCAGACCCCAAGCTCAAGGTTCCCCGACAAGCCCTGCACCTCACCAAGGCTCTCCTTTCCCAGTTCGTTATCGAGAACCTGCCCCGAGGCGCCCGACAGGCCGCTCTTACCAAGGCCTGGGAGAAGGCTGAGATCGATGCCAAGTGGAAGGGCAGCAACTGGGCCAAGAAGCGCGAACAGATTGAGCGAAGAAAGGCTCTGACCGACTTCGACCGCTTCAAGGTCCTCCGCCTCAAGAAGCAGCGACGATTCGAGGAGCGCAAGGCTCTGGCCAAGATCAAGGCCTCCGCATAATTTGGTTGTTCGATCTGGAGTCACGGAGAGGTTGATCGGATGGTATTAGAATGAAGGGCATGGATCCGGGCAGGAAACGCATATACAGCAGCAAAAGTTCTGCTGGATTCATTTTCACTCCCTTTCTGGAAGGGCTGTATGTTGTCACATATCATCGTTTATGATGAACGGCGTCAATACGGAAATTCAGACAAAATGAATTCAAAAGCTTATAGGGAGGATTCTCATTGTGGATCATTGTGATTTCGTGTAGTAAAAAAAATACCTATGAAATGCATGTAAAATCACTACAAAATCGCGCCCTTTTCCTTCACATTTTGATAAATGCGATCCGTAGCGTACGTTAAATTCCGCGAGTCCTATCACGCAGGCCAAAATCTGGCTCATCATACTGCGACGAAAACCAAATGCCTTGATTACCTAATTCGGTTTAGCCGGCGCCATCCACCAAACCCTAGAAATTCGCAGCTCTCAGTCTCCAACACAAATCGGCATTGCGCAGTGTCACGTTGTAGATACAAACCAAATTAATCGTCAGGTTAATCGCATAAAATGTGAGTATCCGGCCGCTGGACTTTTTTCTGCCCTCTTCTCGAAGCAGCTAGGGCGCCATCAGGTGACAACGAAGCTCGCTCGTCTCGTTCCAAGGAAGAATATTTTCGTGCGAAAACGAAAGAGGGGACACAAGCTAATACCACTATCCCCCACCAGAGACATCAAAATGGCCAACCCTCGAGTTGAAGAGCTCCCCGACGACGAGACCAAGACCAAGCCCACGGTCGAGGAACAGGATGAGTCCAGCGACGAATCCGAAGCTGAAGAGCTCGGCGAGACTCTCCCCGCTGGCTCTACCGCCGTTGTCCACTCCCGCCAGGAGAAGAAGGCCCGCAAGGCTCTTGAGAAGCTGAACCTGATCCGAGTTCCTGGCATCACTCGTGTCACCCTCCGCCGCCCCAAGAACGTAGGTTTCCATATTTGAGAGGGAAAACTGGAAATTGGCAGACGGGAGCTAAAACGGATATGTACAGATCCTCTTCGTCATCAACAACCCCGAAGTCTACAAGTCCCCCAACAGCAACACCTACATGTGAGCAATGGCATTGTGACAAAAAAAAAAACGGACGTAAAATATCTAACATTTTTATCAGTGTCTTTGGTGAGGCTAAGATCGAGGACATCAACGCCACTGCTCAGCAGGCTGCTGCCGCTCAGCTCGCTGCTGCCAACGCTGAGGCTGAGCACGCCGGCCACAACCACGACCACGACCACGATCACGATCACGACCACGACCACGGCAAGGAGGGCGAGTCTTCTGAGGCCAAGAAGGAGGAGGAAGAGGAAGATGATGGTGAGGAGGTCGATGCCGAGGGCCTTGAGGATAAGGATATCGAGCTCGTCATGACCCAAGCCAACGTCAGCCGGAAGAAGGCCGTGAAAGCACTAAAGGAGAACGACAATGATATTGTCAATTCCATTATGGCGCTGAGTATCTGAGTATCTGATGACGGGGTATATGGGCAGGGTGCTTGAAATTATATCATTAGTATGCGCGAATAAATGCGCATAGGGATCTGTATTATTGTTCATCAAAGAGCTTTACTCGTCCTCTAAGAAAGCAAGTTATTGCGTACTTGACATGTTTCTATCATGCCATTGTGACAGGAGTTTTGCTGGTGCCCGTGTAGTCGATGAGCATATAAAGGCCATACGATAGCTACACCTTATCCCGAAATCCCCAATCTTGTAATCCTATGGAATCTACACATACGTCTAGGCGTGTACTCGATGATCTGAGCTCTTTATACGCTCATTCCCGCAGCAGCTATAGGGACTAAAAGTGCTGCACTATGCAAGGCATGCACCCAGCTCCAAAGCGGTAGTGCGGCTAAAGAAAAAAGTCACACCAAAAGTCACGTGCCACGATTTGCAACCGGACCAGACTGGGCAAGTTCGGCAAAGTCAATCAAACCTCCGTTAAAGATCTCGCTCTCTGATCTTTAAAAGAGACCTCACAACGCATCTCAAAATGGCCACGGTTAGTTTCCCTCCCTAATTGGCGCAGAATATTTGAATCTCTAGTATCGCACGGATAATGCAGCGACCGATGAAGAATTTCAACCACCATTTATGCGCAATATCACTCTTGGGAGGATCCATGAGCTAATTTTCATTTTCTCGTCGAATAGCGAAGCGCAGCTCTCAAGCTCGACTGGGTCAAGGTCTCCTCGTCCCTGGGCCTCCGCGGCCAGACCGTCGCCTCCCTCCAGGCTTTCAAGAAGCGCAACGAGGATGCCCGCCGCAAGGTCCAGCAGCTGACCGAGCAGCCCACCACCGTCGACTTCGCCCAGTACCGCTCCATCCTGAAGAACCAGGCCGTCGTTGACGAGATCGAGAAGCGCTTCAAGGCTTTCCAGCCCACCACCTACGATGTCAGCCGCCAGATCAAGGCCATTGATGCCTTCGAGGTCGAGGCCGTCAAGAACGCCGAGGCCACCAAGCAGGCCGTGGATCTGGAGCTGAAGGATCTTGCTGCTACCCTTAAGAACATTGAGGAGGCTAGACCATTCGAGGAGCTTACCGTCGACGAGGTTGCCGCCGCTGAGAAGTCCATCGACGAGAAGACCGCCGAGCTGGTGTCCAAGGGCAGATGGATGGTGCCTGGCTACAAGGTTCGTGGATTTGCTCCGGATTTTATTTTGATATGCAACGCTAATCCCCCCTATAGGAGAAGTTTGGCGATCTTGCCATGGTCTAAGAAACTCATTTTTACCCTATTTCGACTTCCCTTTGTGTACTCTAGCATTGTAGATACAAGAACTTGGGGCAGGGGCGTCCAGTTTCTGCTAATTGTCCATTTCCTGCGTCCCTTTATGTACCTGTGCACGAGAAGAGGGGAAACAAGAAGATATAAAAATAAACATCGAGGCGGCGAAAGATTCAAAACGGTGGAGGAGCTTCGCATGAGTGTATGAGTGAGATAGGTTATAATAATGAAATTTCTAACAGCCAATATGATAGGATGATATGTAGCCCAGTGACCCTATCTTGTCTGCGAGGTCATTTAAAATACTAAAATAACCTACACTAGGGAACCGCTGCCAGTATTCCTTGTTTATACTCTTCTTCGAAACAATATGAACCTTCTAGAAATATGTGAAATCAAGCCATAATAATCTCTCAACTCCTCCCGTAATAATGCTCATACACCGGAAGTAAAAAAAAAAAAAAAAACCTGTTTACGCATGCCCGAATCTTATCGCAAGTCTTCGACACGTATATATATATATCTTTTTTATCTCTCGTTTTTCTTTTTCTTTTTCTGTACTTATTTATGCCTTTGCATACTTCTGGGTCCAGTCCTTTGCCGTCGCGATGGCTGCAGCTTCGTCTTCTTTCCAGCTCTTAGCAACGTCGGGGGCGAGGGGATCATCGGGGTTGGGAGCGCCGAGAAGGGCCTGGATGGAAAGCAGAATCGTTCGAATCTGCAGCGCAGGCGACCAGTTATCTGCAATGACGTATGAGTACTAGGTCATTTCAACTTTGACGGACTCGCATTCAATACGTACTCTTAAGCACATCTAGACAAATGCGACCCAGCTTGTCAACGTTCGGGTGGAAGATCTTTGTAAGGAATCGAATCTTCGGAGGAGTCATAGGGTAGTCATCTGGGAGGAAGAGCTCCAGCTTGAAAATGCCGCCTATACATCCGGTCAATACCTAAACTTCTGCTTGCGACGTCTTCAGAAACTGCCCATGTACCTTCGTATGGTGAGGATGCGGGGCCGTGGATCTCGACGTCAAAGTACCGCAGGTTATCTTCGTGAGGCACAGCGCTGATTCCGGGGACTCTACACAAAAGAAAAAAACGTCAGCGACTCAGGTAAGACCTGGATGGCAGAAGGCAGCTGCATGGAGGGGCGCACGGTTCGGCCATCAGCCGTTCTGTTTCCTTCACGATGCGCTTTGGGAGGGCCATCTTGGCGTAACTTTTGCTGTCCTGAGAAATGATACAGTTTGGTATGATGCAAAGATGAAAATAAAGAGAGTGGGAGTCTGGAGGCCCCGCGCCGACAACTCCAACTGATAATGTTGCAGTCGTTAGTTTAGGTGGGCTTGAGAGAGGACGTGATGACTGAGAATGTTGCAGGGAGGAAATATAAGGCGGGGCATGCGACACTGAAAAGACCCCAGGCAGGCCCGAGGGGCTGTTTGCGATAAGAGCACGGCAAACAGCAAGGCAGAGCGAGTAAGAAAAGGCTGGAGACAAACTTTTAATGCAATGATATTTTGCCCCCTTCTCCTACGGCTGGCCGTACAGTATGACATTCATCTAAACGAGCTCTTGATTTAAGTCTTCTTGCTGCACCAGACCAGATGATTTCTCCAACTTGCGCTGATGATCAAGGTACGCAATGAGTTTATTGTGTGCTAAACAGTGCTGTAGTGCATATGGCTTAGCGTTTCAGGGTGGATGGATGGGTGATCCAGAACCTTGATAGGTCCCCTACAGCGCTGTCTAGGTTTAGGCCAGGTACTGACATAGCCCAACTTCCTAGCTCAGTGACCTACAGGGTACTTGGCCATCAATGATCAATGACCTCCCTAGCTCTCTCTCAGCTTGGCGCGCATCCAGACGAAAGTTCAACCACCATTTCGCATCATCTGACGACGCCCAGCCGGAATCATCGTATTGGATCCCTTGTGGCCAGACTGAAATCTCATATCGCTCTTATGTCGTCGGATGGGTAAAGAGAGCTGCGCATAGCTGCCGGCAGCTGTACGACTGTCACTTCAGCTTGGACAAATACCGCCACCGAGGCTCGCAAATGAGCCGCGACATGCGAGACACAGCCAATCTTCAGGAGACAACAGAGGATGATGCCGGCATTTGACCAGCCCGTGGATTCGCCCAAGAAGGGCCGAATCGTAAAGTCGGAGTATGACAGCGAGAGCTTTGAGTCTGATGGCTCAATCCATGTTGAGGGCGTTGTCGGCTCTGCTACAATTTCGCCTTCAGGAAGAGATATTGCTCTGGCATCGTGAGTTGACAACGCGTCGAAGCGCTCTGTAATGACCACTAATGGCTCTTTCTAGGCCCGAAGGTCTTGCGATTATTGACTTGGACTCACCATACAGCCCGCCACGGCGTCTGCGAGGCTCTGGCCAGCCATGGCTGGTTGTAGATGTGCAGTGGTCCCCATTCACTGCTCGAGACTATTGGGTCGTCTCGACAGCAAATCACCGCGCATTGGTGTGGAATCTCAATCTCAGAGATGATTCAAACACTGGAGCAATCGAGCACTCCCTTCAGGGCCATACCAGAGCCATCACGGACGTCAATTTTTCCGCCCATCACCCTGATCTCCTTGCAACCTGCTCTGTAGATGGCTATGTGCACTGGTGGGATCTCCGTCGGCCTCGCCAGCCGGTGCTTACGTTTTGCGACTTTTTTGCCGGAGCTACTCAGGTCAAGTATAATCGCCGAAACCCTCATATTCTAGCTTCGTCGCATGATCGTTGGTTGCGGATTTGGGATGAGCGAAAGGTTTCTGAGCCCGTCAAGTCGATCACCGCACACACGTCGAAGATTTATGGATTGGACTGGAATCGAAGCGAGGAAACCAGCATTGTTACATGCTCATTAGACCAGAGTATCAAATTCTGGGACTATAGCAAGGACGACAATGAATTGGAGCATGTTATTCATACGGAATACCCGGTTTGGAGAGCTCGCCATACACCGTTTGGCTATGGTCTCCTTGCGATGCCGCAGAATGAACCTGGCGACTTGTATTTATATGATCGACTGTGGTCAAAAGACGAGAGTATGGAAGCGACACGGACACCAGTTGCTCTGTTTCCTGGTCATGGAGATCATCAAGCAAAAGAGTTTCTCTGGAGAACTCGAGGTGGGGTTACGGATGATGGCATTGACGAGCGAGAATTCCAACTTGTATCCTGGGGTACGGATAACGAGCTGAGGCTTCATTGCATTGATCCCAGCATATTCACGGCCGTGGGATACAAAAGGGGATCTACAGCTTTGGGCGGAATCAGCACTACGCGGAAGGGGGCGACATACAAAACATTCCGGGCAGTTGACGATGCCTCTACAATTGATAAACGAGCGAGTACGATGAAAGATTCAAAGACTAGCACAGGCGGGTTGGGACACAAGCAAAGCGCCCTTACAGCTGCCGCACGATCTTCTGTTCCATTTGGCCGTCAGATGAGGCCATCGTGGCGCGGGCCATCAATGAAAGCCAAGAATACACTGGGCAAGAGACTGGACCCAAGTCAGGCTCAAATTGGATGGATGAAAGGTATTAGTATAACGAAGAGAAAAGGCCTGATGGATGGCCCAAGACGGCTCATGTCCAAGGATTCTGGCATCATGGGCCATGGCTATCCCGATGACCAATGGGGCGAGCCTGACACAATTCAGGAAGAGCTCTTGCGTGTCAGCACACAGATTCCAAAAGTCAAATGGGACAACATCGATATGGATAACCTAACGCTGAGTGCCTCGCTTAATGGTCCTTGGGGAAAGGATGGAGAAAACATCTTTATCAAGGTGAAAATCGATATACCTACAGAGTATCCAAAGCTCAAGGCACCGAAATTCACCATCGAGAGAAGCTCATTTATGCAAGAGGAAATGCACAAGCGACTCGACCGAGAGCTGCACGAGCTTGCAGATCAATTCCTGCGAAGAAAACAAAATTGCCTGGAAGTAATCTTTACCTATCTGCTGGGTGAAGTCGATCTTGAATCCAGCACCACCTTCTTCAAGAACGTTCGTGACTTAGATGATGATCTCGATGGACTTGCCGATGATAGTTCCACAGACGAAGAAGAGGATATTCCAGCAGGTGGTTCGGCATCTATGTCTCAGGAATTGCCTCCTGCTGACGCAGACACTGCAATTGCCATCCCGGCTCGTACTATAGTCCCACCGCCTCCTTTAACCTGTGGCGCTCGATTCTCGCACGATGGACGACTTGTTTGCTTTTTCCCTACAAAAGAGGAAAAGGCACGCGCTTTGTTCCAAACATCTGCAGATGCGAACAAAGACCGTCCGAGGCTGGACCAGCCGTTCTTCGCTGGCTTTGGTCGCTTAACACATGATCCACCTCCGCGGTACAAGTATACTACTGAGGAGGCATCCGCTACGGATGATCAGTCGGACTCTGATGAATCAGGCGAGTCATCTTCTTCTTCAAGTGACTCCGAGTCTACATCAATAAATAAAATGAGTCTATGGTATCACTCAAGCCGACATCTTAGGAAGGCTTGGAGCGAGGATCGATCTATCCGATCTAGTGGTGGTGGAACTGGGACTGGAATCGGCACCGGTACAGGTACTGGGACAAGCCGCCGGCGGATTGGTCGGCCTCGAAACGCAATCTCTATCCATGACCTGCGGCCAGATCTGCCTTCCAAACGGGAATTTGCTCAGGAGTATGCTATCTTTGGCGACGGAGCAGATGTTTGCGAACATAACGCAAGAGTTGCAGAGAAATATGGCTATCCTGATCTGATGAGCGTATGGCAGTACTTGGCTCTGCTGTTGAAGAAAGGGATACCGCTTGAAGTCCTGGCTAGCAACCAGAGACGAGCCTCTATCCTTGTCATTGCCCGGGACACTGTATCCAAGACTCGCTCCATCGATGATGAGCAAGGCATCACCCCAGCAGGAGACAGTGCCTTGTTAGGTCGGGTGAAATGGGGTCGGCACCCGCTGGCCAAGGATTTTATTCAAGAACTTTTCAACTATTTTGAAAAGATTGCCGACGTACAAATGTTGGCGATGCTGTCATGCATCTTTAGCGAGTCTTCGACGGATGATAGCGTTGCCTATGTGGAATCACAGCTTCCTTCTCAGGAAACACCGCTCCCTCTCAAGGCACCGTCATTCTCCCTAGACTATTTCCCTACGGATGCTACCATGTGGAATATCTATGGCCGAGGCATACCGCACTCAAATGTGACTACGCCCGGCACTCTCCACACACCACTACCTTATGCTGGCTCACACGCGTCGGACGATGGAATGACATGGACGGGTGAGCCTGGAACAAATTCGTATTCCTGCGGCGAGACCCCACCACCAAAAGCGAGGCCTCTGACTGCCGATGCAGACCCCCCTCCAACGATGTTATCGCGGTCCCCCTCCAATCGACCTCTTTCAAGAGTTAGCACTGGACTTAGTTCAGCCTTTTCAACCAACTTCCCGCGGTCATTCACCGGGGCCAGCTCATCGTCACCACCTGCAGGGCAATTAAGAAAGAAGCCAAGCCCCGCAGAAATGATCTTGAATACACTGACTCCACGTACCGGGTACGCCAGCGCTGGGCCATCCTATCCCGTGGGAGACTCCAGTGGAGGTAGGAATTCCGTATCGGATGATGAATACCGTCGAGATGATACACTATCTCTCGTACCAGTAAGCGTTTCTGTATTTGTGGAAGATCAGACAATGTTTGATGATGACGGCTGGTTAAGTGAGCCGCTGCTGGAGCCAAGCCGCGCCAACATTTATGCCAACTACCGCTACGCATATGCAGAGATGCTCCAGATGTGGAGACAGCCTCTTGCTCGACTTGAAGTCATGAAATTCAATGTCTTGAAGGATGAATCGCCCTTTACTGGAGCAGAAGGAAGTTTCCACGACTCATTTACACTTCCAGATGGTGCAAGTGGGAATACAAACCATCTCAAGACAGGGTCGTCGCCCATCATCATGGGCAAGAAGGATCAGCTGCAGATCCTGGCAGCATCGGGTCGCAATCTGGACGTGACGGGAATTTGCCGCGTCCATGAGACTCAGTTAGACCCCCTAAGATACACTTCTACCGATTCTAAAGTTGGCGGGGCTGTGGGTAACTGCGACCGCTGCCGCCGTATCCAGAGCCAGCTCCGCTGCGTATACTGTTTAGAACCTGTGGATGCTCTCTTCCCGCCGTGTCTGACGTGCGGCTGCGCAAGTCACGAAGACTGCCTCGCAGAATGGCACGCGGCGGGCGAGATGTTTTGCCCTGCTGGAGATGAATGCAACTGCGTCGAACAGGCGTCCAGCGGCCAAGTGGAATCGTGGGCTGCTCTTCGAGGCGCCGTGATGAAGTCACAGTCACAGTCCAAGCTATCGATGCTGCCGGGCCCGGCGTTGGGAGACCACGACGAAGGGTACAAGTACGAGAGGAAGACCAACATGAATAATAACGGGGACGACGCCAATGGTGACTGGGAACGGGTCGGTAAGAACGTGCCAAGCAGAGCGCAGGGCGCGGCGGCGACTCCAGGGTTGAGTTTTGTACGCTTTAAAACGCCAACGGGGGCATGGTCAAGGGCGTCGAGCCAAAGGCGAAATGGGAAGAGGGGAAATTGAAGACGTTGTAATGTGATGGATGAGGATATATCCATGTATGCCGCAGTGGTTACAAGAGCTCATGGCATGTCGATGCAGGCAGTTGATGATTTGAAGCTACAAATGAAGCAATATAAAACTTGTGCATCTATAATCGCCTACAGCTACCTAGTAGGTGGTTGGTTCACTGCTGCTATTGATAGACGTCTTTCTGAATAGAGAGAGGAAGTGAGATTGAATCGATCCAGATGCCCTCTTGCTGCATGAGTCATGTATTTGTCATGGCTGTATGTGACGCGTGCTTCTTGAAGCGGTAGTTGGGCATATGCTGAATCAGGAAAGAGAGCCACGGCTGCTGCATCTACACCGAGCCCGACACTGCGGAACGCTGCCCGCGCCGTGGGTTTCCGCCACCGGCCCCCCCTGTAATAAATACTATAGCGCTATCTTGCCGTATAATCGTATCCTGGAGTCAACGCCGGACTGATACTGGATGCCCGGAATGAACAACACATTGTATTTCCTAATACCTATCTGGCATGGCATCTCGGGGCTGGAAAAAAGAGACGGCATAACATTGCATTCGGCTACATGCGATCCTCTTCATACGGGGCATTTACGGGTTAAATACCTACTACTTAATATAACACGAAGTACAGCTACTAGCTAGTAGAGACGCGAGGCTCAGTTAAACCCGAGGATTCCAAACCCACAAGTATTGAGTATGGTAGGCCCCCCTAAGGACCTTGTTTAAAATCTCACAGGAGGCTCCATCAGCTCTAGCCTCTGCAAAGCATGTAAAATAAAATAAAAAACAACTCAGCCCTAAGATCTGACAATTCGAGTCAAAGGAAGAGACTTGTCTGGCCACTTTTAGAGTTTCCATGTAGCCCAGTCTCCACGGTGGCTTTTATCCTACAAGCCCAAAGCCACATTATGACAAAGCTGTAATCTCATGCTTATTACCCATCATATTGCTAGTAGGTAGTAGTAGTAGTAGTAGGTAGGCATTATTACATTCAACTTCTCTTAAAAAAACAAAAAAAAAACATGTGACGGAGATTCGGAGTTTACGGGTGGGTCTCGAACGAAACAAGGCGGTTATTTTTACACGCGCCAGATCGATCTTTGATATTAGTAGTAGTATGTATAACGAACGCATTTGTCACATGCCCCCCCGAAATGACGCCTTTAACAGGAGGATATTGAATACTACTAGTAGTACTCCGTAGGTGCTGTAATATTCCTAAGCAAGTCTTGTTCCACCCCCACACACAAATGTTCGGCATGAACTGGGCTAAATTTCGATTAAAAAAAAAGTCGGAACACCTTCCGTGGTGTGGCTTTGAGCCGTATTGCGGAAGCGTCGTATGCTTGGGGCATGGGGTAGTAGAAAAGAGGAGACGAGGCGGCAGTATAAGAGATAAGAGGGTTGCAGGAATATAACTAATCAATTGTGATAAAAAAAAAGCGCGTACATAGGAGGTATATCCTCTTTACTCAAGTAGCCGTCTTTTCCCTTCTTCCTTTAATCTCATCTCATCTCATCTCATCCAATCTCATCCTCCAATCCAGCAGTGTCCGATTCTCGTCCCGGAATTTGAAATCTTATCGCCGTTGTTATACTTAGAGTTTGCTAGGTCTTATTACACTGTAGCTTGAAGTTTCGTATATGACAGCACAGCAGCTTCTCTCTTATACCTAGCACTCTCTGCGCCCAGAGGGAGAGACTTGTTATATAGGAGCACAACAGTCATCTTGTCTCCCCTCACTCACCCCATTCAACTCCGTCCTTTTCATCAGTCGCCGTCAAGAATCGCTTCTTCATCTTCATCTTGTACCGAAACAGATCAAAGCAATTGAAAAGAAGGAAGAAGAGAAAGAAAGATAAAATCAACTCCAAAAAAATCATCATGGGGGCCATTACAGCAGACGACAAGTTCCTCCTCCACCTCCCCATGCCCCTCCCCAAATCCTTCTTCACCGCCGTCGCAGAGCGCTTCCCCCAGCTGCGCATCCACTATGAAGTCGCCCCCGTCGTCAACCACCGCCTGATGAACTCGGACGAGCTGCCCGACGAGGCCTGGGAGGGCGTCACCATGCTGTGCGTGATGCCGCCGCCCACCCCGGAGAGGATGAAGAATGTCAAGTTTGTCCAGCTGGCGTCTGCGGGCAGTGATCTCTGGATTGGGCACGAGGCGTATACGAACAAGGATATAACCTTTTGCTGCACAAGCGGAGCTCATTCGTAAGTGTTTTCAATTTTCTTTCTTCTCATTCTTCCACATACAGAGAGAGAAAAAAAAAACAAGAAGAAAAAAAAAAAAAAAAACGTACCAGCATGGCTAATAATCACTGCCTTTCGTACACAGAGTTCAAATTGCTGAATGGGCCATTGGCGCATGGCTCGCCCACGCACACAACTTCAGGACTTTCATGGCTCAACAAGACGAGGAAGACTGGGATATGAAGTTAAGTCTCAGCGGCACAACCACCGACTCTCCTGGTCTTCGAATGTAAGTCTCCGAGGCACCTCCTCCTCTCCCATTTGCTGTTTTTTTGGTCCCTCATCAATATTTATGTATTTATCAAA
Organism: Trichoderma asperellum; assembly: GCF_020647865.1. Classification (NCBI taxonomy): domain Eukaryota; kingdom Fungi; phylum Ascomycota; class Sordariomycetes; order Hypocreales; family Hypocreaceae; genus Trichoderma; species Trichoderma asperellum. The sequence continues at coordinate 2,537,513 of NC_089420.1, read as the reverse complement.
ATATCCAGGGGCATCCTGGGATACGGCACCATCGGTCGACAAGTCGCCCGTCTCGCCCACGCCCTCGGCATGGAAATCTACGTTCAGACATTCAGCCCCCGGCCCACCCCGGAGTCCAAGAAGCTCTCCGAATACCACGTCCCCGGAACCAGCGACCCGGATGGCCTCCTCCCTGCGAAATGGTTCTCCGGCTCTGGCCCCGAAGCTGTCAACCACTTCCTCAGCCAGGACCTGGACGTCGTGCTTCTCAGCCTTCCCATGAATCCCCAGACCAAGGGATGCATCGGAGCCGAGCAGTTCAAGATCCTCGGCAAGAAGAAGCCCTTTCTCATCAACGTTGCGCGGGGCCCCATCGTCAACACTCCTGCTCTAGTTGAAGCTCTGGAGACTGGCCTCCTGCGTGGAGCCGCTCTTGATGTCACGGATCCAGAGCCTTTGCCAAAGGGACACCCGCTATGGAAGGCTCCAAATGTCTTTATCACGCCCCATATCAGTTGGCAGTCTTCACGCTTAACTGAGCGCATAGCAGCCATCATCCTAGAGAATCTGGAGAGGTGGGATAAAGGGGAGCCTCTGCTCAATCGAGTCAAACGATAGACGGTCGAACTTCTCAAAGCGGTGAACTAGGAGAGTGCAAGATATTGTAAGCAGTTGTAACCATAGCTTTTGCAATTTATAGCCGTGCATAACGTAGATATATACCAAATGAAGCTAGCTTCCAGCCAAGCTATCAAGCAAAATTGCATAATTTATATTAAACAATTACAATAATTGATCCCAGACTCGATGGTATTCTCACATAGGGAAGCGATTTCAGGACTTGTGTGTATATGTCTGTCTGTATGTATATATAAACGAAGATGGAACTTTATGAAGCATTTTCTTCGTTTACCATTAAATCGTCAAACTCGTACATTCATCCCTGCGAAGGGCCTATTAGTCTGCCAGTTTCTCCGTGTTTGATCTCGGGCCGCCCATGCGACTTCTACGCTTCTCTAAAAGGAAATCATATAGTTCCCTTCAATAAATGAGCAATCTTGTTTCCATCCTAATCCGTGTACTCCAAAATAAAGACAAAATGACAAGAAAAGAAAGAAGAAGGAAATAGCAAAGAAACAATAGCATAGCAAAGAGAGAGTAGAAATCGAGAGAAATTGTGAGGCAAGAGTATGGAGAAATCATAAGTACCTTCGCATTCCTGTCCCTCTGTGAACTGAATACACATCGCGTTCTTGTGAATATCATGGCAGGATAAAACAAAATCGCTAGTGCTTAATCGAGCTCGGAGAAGCAGATGCTAGGTTGGATCGACCGAATTAGTGTCTCTATGGTTAATTTCAAGCAGCAATTCCCTGTTTCTATAAACCACTTCCATTTAAGCAGCGTCGGTGTAGCTAAAGGCTGGTCGCCCTAATCAAGAGATCCAGGCGGGCGATGTTCCGTACGGTTGAGTTTTTGGTAGGTAGCTCAGATCCCTCCGTTATGAAGTGAAAAAGCGAGCAGTTAGAATGAGCGGACTATGTAAATGATATTTCTTGACGTCTTTTGCTGATATAATGATTGGCTCATTGAAATCATATAATTTTGCTTGGCGCCTCTCACTTTGCTCCAGTTATTCGTATGATTCAATAATCGCATCGATTTGTGACACGCTCGTCGAAAATTTCGTCCTCTTGGGTAAAAGCTTAATGCGCTTGATTCCATCAACCATGTGGATCGAAATTAAATTAATATATGTTGAGCGCTTAAATTCCAATAATCCGGCATAGCTCTAGGCTGGGTTGTGAAAATGACAAATATCTATGAAAAATCATAGAAATGTTGCCACCTGCGTCTGTGTAGGCCATCAAAGTATTAGATTGAGAAGGGATAATTTGCCTTCCCCTATCTTGTCTCGTAGATTGCCCGTCGTGATGGCATTTCTGGCGTTTTTCGTCGAGCCGAAATCGTTACCTCATCATCAGGGCCCTCCCATCTTAGAGAAAAGGTTAATATCCTCTCAACAATAATCCATCTCATTCGATTTTCAGACGTGTCTTTCTCTGTAGCTTGAGTGACTTTGGTGGACCATGGTAGAATGCGCTGCCAACCCTCTGAGCTCTCCATCTTGCGATACTTGCCATCCATGAAGATGACCTTGGAGACCATTTTAGATCGGCCATGATTCAGCGACTGGCAATCTTCCTTGCCACATCGCCCTTCTCGCAAGACAGCTTTCGTTTCCGGCTCATCCAAGTCCAAGGGGGCAATCTCCACAATGTTCTCATCTATCCAGTAGCGAAATTGCCGGGCCGTCTTTCTAAGTCGTACGTCGTAGGGGAGGTTCTGGTCCACGCCAACCATCCATGACCTGTCCACCTCGCCAACCTTGACAATCCACAAGTCTTTCAAATTTGGAAACCAAAACTTGTCAAATTCGACCTTTCCAGGCCTCTCCTGGGGGTACCATCTTTCTAGATAGGCAGAGTAGTGGCCAGGCTCCTCGATACGCCCATCGTCAGGGAAGCAGTCCCAAAAGGCGAGCCTCTCGACAAGCGGGGCCAGTTCTTCCAGGGGAGTGTTGGAGCTCTGGTCAGCTATGTTGGGGTCACAGACCAGAATGTCTCTGGCGAAGTGAATATGAGATCCACGGCCTACAGGCTCGTAGCCTTCTCTAGTCTCAATGCGAGCCTCCGCGTTCAAGCGAGTGACAACAGGGATAGGATACGAGTTTGGCTTGTGGACAAGATCGTCCAGTATGACGATACGCGGCTCCACCGAGCAAGACCATATCTTGAGACGAAGCTCTGCGGGTAGACGAGTAAAGCCCGAGACGGCGGACGAGTGGTCATCGTCAAAACTGGACTGGTCATCAGCCTCGCCGTCGGCAGCGCTGGGGAGCGAATGAATCGGTATCATTGCGAACCGGATTGTCTACAGCACAAGTGAGATGCCGTATATATATATAGATATAGATATATAGATATGTACGTATGTATGCCTGTACGCGTGCGTCTGTGTATGCGTATGCGTATGCGTAAGCGTACGTGTGATATGGGCGCAGAGCAGGAATAGAAAAACGGAGAGAAGAAGTGTACAAGCCGGATGTCGGATCACGACTCGCAAGTCTCATACACGGTAAAGAGACACTATCACCAAAAAGACTCGAATCACGCGGAGGTCAAAGAAGCTAAGAGGACAGCCGCAGGGTCTCCCCGTCTCTTTAATAATGTAAGGGGTGCGACAAGGCCGGAGGTCGGGCGCAGCGTCATATAGGCGGACGGAGCACGTTGTTGGGGAGACGCTATATGCGGCGTGGCAGATGCTAGGGGGGGTCTTGGTAGGATGGATGGATGGATGGATGGATGGATGGATGGAGGGAGGGAGGGAGGGAGGGATTGGAGGGATGGATGAGTGGGATAAAGAGGATGGACTGGCGGATGTGCGCGTGAGAGAAGCACAAGAGAGAGGCCTGGGATGTGGATATGTGCAGGACGGTGGTCATACCGAGCAAGCAAGGTACAAGGCAATGCGCATGTCTGCGTCGTATAAGCAGTGTAAGGCCCGGCGGTTGCAAGTACCACGCTTAGCAGCACTGGCAATGCGACTGGCAAAGCAGGATTCCTGGCCGGGCAAAGCACAAGAAACCAAAACGGGGGCGTCCGTACGAGGCCTTGTCCATGTAAGGGCATGTACGAGTAATACTGCTAATACCACTTGGTCCATGCCTCGTACATGGCTGGCTCTGCGCGAGCGTGCTCGTCGGCTGTTATGCATGCGGTATGTAGCATTTCAGTGGTGGTGGTCCGTCGCAATGCAAAGCGGATAGGTGCAAGCATGAGGCTAGGGATCCCGGGGGCGTGGGATTGGCGACGACGGGGCCAAAAGAACCGGAGACAGATCCATTTCTCGTCGTTGGCGGGTTCCGTACCTGGCTATTGGATCCGGCGCGTGAGGCCATCGTGGGCTCGGGTGGATAAGCATCGCTGCGTATTGAGCAAGCGGGTGGCGGCGCTATTCATCAGCGACAAAACCTTGAAGTGAGCTGAGCTGAGCCAAGCCGGACTGCGCTGGGCTCAGCTGAAGCCGGTGACCAGAGAAGACGAGCTGTCTTTTCCCCTAGTAAGCTTCTCTGGTTCTGGACGTAGCGTATGCAGCTGAATTTCAACATGACCAGCCGATACAGGCAAAGACAGGCAGTAAAGCGGAGCCCTCCAGCACCAAGCACCAGTAGATGGACAAGGCGAGGAGAGCTAGGCACAATCTTGGAAAGGCGATGCAAGGCGATGCAAAGGCAAATACGCGACGATGCAAGGCGATGTGATGCGATGCAAGACGAGACGAGACGAGACGAGACGAGAGGCAGAGCCATTCGAGCGGCTGATGGCACAAGTTGCATGGCCTGAATCGCCCAAAGCCTTGTCTCGATGGCGGGCTTTTTGCCAGTCCTAGCCGTAGTTCAAGGCCGCGGGCCGCCTCAATGGAGCACTGTTTACAGGCATTAACTGGCTGTAGCCACGACTAGCACAGCAGGCAGGTAGGATTGATGGGACAGGGCAAGAACGGGAGCAGGGACGGGAGCAGGGAAGCACGGAGAGCACCCAGGCAGACAGGTGCGGTACACAGCGACCTGCAGCTATCGTGTGCAAGGCTCTGTATAAATACCAGTGTTGCTTGTACAGACGAGCAGCAGAAGACAGGAGGAAGCCGGCCGATAGAGCCCCCATCCGCACCTCCTTCCCAAACCCAATGCTACTCCATCACGCGTGCAGGTGCAAGTGCCTGCGACTTGCCTGCGACTTGCCTTCATGTTTGCTACAAGTGTGGATATGTGTAGCCTACCTGGGAAAGAGAGATGCTGCTGCGAGGAGGAGGGACGGCGAGCAACGAGATTGGCCAGGTGCAAGGGAGCCAAGGGAGCCGAGCAAGCCACGTTCCGGCAAAGCTAGCCCTTGCCATCCCATACGGCTGTTAAAGCAAGGACGCACAACGGAGTACAGTGATACTGCTACCTACATATCTACCTAGTAGGTACTAAGGCAGTAGGAGGGTTGTTGCAGGCCAAGCACCGCTGCTGCTATCAATAGTACTGCTACCTGGCAGGTAGATGCTCGAACTCGTACGAGTATTATCAGTAATACGCAATACTGCCCCATACTACCACTCCACACTACCTAGTAGTACTCATACTTACATGGCCCTTCCAAGGATGGATGCCGCCCATTTGATAGCATCAAATCCATCCATGTTTTCACCGACGGGTTGTGACGGCGGGTGCTTGCAGGCTCTTGCTCCCTACCTAGGCGCTGATCACTCGCCCGCTAGGTACATAGCCTGCTGGGCGGATGCCGCTAGAGCCTAGCGCACCTACAGTGGATGCCAGCCTCCCAGCGTGGTTGGCAGACAGCGCTGGACACCAGCGGGCAACCCTTAACGATGCGAGCTCACTCCCTGGCCATCATCGCCAATTGGATGCCGCGGTAATATATTGAATGAGCTTCAGCTTCCAGTGTCAGCAGCCGCGGGCGCAGCACGGACACGGGCATGGAGTCAAAAAGGAGTAAGTGATTAGATCCAACAGGAGCACTAGCAGGTCCTGCTGCCGGCCGGTGTGTTTACGGTTATGAATTCTGATGGTGATGATAAAGCTATGATGTCGGCTCCTGCGCAGCTCAGCTCTTGGGTGTTGCTCAAAAAGTTGCCGTTTGCCTCTCTGCCGCCTCTGCCTCTCTATGCCTTTCTCAACTCCGTCTTGCCTGGCTGGCCGCCTGTCTCGCCCTCCCTGCTTTCCATCAGCTTTGCATCTTGTTTGCCATCCCTTACGAGTACGAAGTGCTGCTTGGAGCACAGCTTGGAGCACAGCTTTTGACGCTACTTGACTTATGTAGGTACCATCTCGAAGGCGTGCAGCCTGCGTCTGTCGTACCTCATCATCTGCATCGGCTGCGTGGGCCTCCGCCGACCTCAAGGTTTACGAACGAGGCCAATGGGGCAAAAAAGCCAAAACGGAAGGGCACAGTTGGACCTTTTTACCCGCGGGCGTACCAAGTATCCATAGCATGCGCATCTCCTCTGCCTGAACCAGACCGATTATCCAACAAAGTCTTTCCACACCTGTGCAGCGCTTCCCAATCGCGTCTCTTCTGCTTCTTCGGGATTGCAGAGGGAGCCGCCCAATTGCCTTGTCACTCGCTGCTGTGTCTCGTGCGCTTGCTTTTCCCTGAGCAGGATAGTGATGGCGGCCAACGGGTCTACCGGGTGGCGTGACAGACGCCGGTAGCCGCCCCTATCTTGCCCATGGTCTCGCTCTCTTGTTCGTCGACGGCTACCAAGGCTCGGCTCGATGGAGCGGGCAGGTGGCTGACTTGTCCTCGTGAATAAGAGCGGCTGAGGCGGACGGAGCTGCAGGTTGGTGGCCAGCCAACTCTGACAGGACGACGCTAAACAACCAACCAATTGCTTTTCCCCGGAGCGGCGTCAGATCCAGGCCGCGATGCCCCCGACTCGTTTTCAAGACAAAAGTCGTCGTCATTGCCCAATACTTCTTTCGGCATGACTAACAACCCGGCTTCTGCTCATACGAAGTACTGCTACTACTACTACTACCACTACTATTACTATTACCAACTGCCTGCTCTTACCGGCCGATGGTGACGCAAATACCGGGAGCGGCGCTTTACCTATGAGTAGTACTACTAGCTCCCTGGATGCTTGCAGAGAGCGGAAGGGCATTATTCTTGGTACAAGGGCCAGCACAAGAGCACAATCACGACCTCGGAAAATGCTACTGGGGAAAAAAATTCGTGTTACCCATTCTCTTGTCAGCAAGTGTGGAGAGAGAAGAGGCCCAGGTAGAAAGGAGAGTTTATTCCGACTATCGCTCTTTAGAGGGACTCTTGCAGCCGTCGCATTTGCCGAGTATAAGTTGAGGTACCTCACAATTAAGAAGCTAGAGTTTGGTCCTTTTCTACTTCCAGGGGCAATTTAATTATCTACACAGCTACGAAGTATTTTGCCGTCTTGATCAAATGGCCAGCGCTGTGAACAGCGGCTTCGTTCTTATCGTCAACCTCTGTAGATGATTGGTTGGCTAGCTGTCTCCCTGCTTGGGCACGATGTGCAGCTTCATAATGGATGGCCCAACTTGCATATGACACCAGCTTCAAAAGGGAAACACGGAGCGCACAAGAGAAAGTTGGCAAGAATACACGAAGCATGCTGGCAGCATTCAGAGTACCCCGTGTTTGTTTTGTTGCAATGCTACCTTTCATCTAGCTGCCCCTTGGTCATCGTTTGCTCATTACTACATGGCGACCTAGCTGATCACGGCGGGGCTTGCAGTGACCCCAAAAGCAAAGAAGGACCAATAAGGAAAATAACTGGCGTCGCGTCGTCGTCGTCGATAGACGCGCCTTGCAGGCTCACTAAGATGCGAGACAGGCATGGACACTAGTACGGAGTCCTATCAAACAGCATTGAGCAGTCAAAGCCGACTGTCGCGAATCGAGCTACTGCCGCCGCCGCCGCCGCCGCTGCTGCTGCTGCCATTGGCGCCAAGGAAATCATTTACAAGTTTCGCGAATTCATCGGCGTATTGGTACAGGAACCCATGCCCCGAATCTGGAAACAGATGCAGTCGTGCATCCGCGAAGCTAAGCATCTTCCATATCAGGATGCTGTTGTCAGTAGGTAGCAGCAAATCGTCGCAACCTACAGAGCGTATAACAAAGTTAGCTGCATACTAGCATCCGGTTGCTTCTTTCTTTTTCTTCATGGAGTGGCTAGGCGGATATTTACTCCATTGGCTGGGGGGCACGCAAAGGATTAAGGGGGGGAAGGCAGGGCAAGGGCAAGGAGAAGCAAGAGACTCACCATTGGCGATTAGCACGGGCAGACGCAGCTGTCGGAGCCGCTCATAGCTGCCTTCGGAGGCATTTTTCTTATCCATGAACCTGACAAACGCAAGCGCCTGCTTATGAGCTGGCCCTGGGGGTACTGGTTCGCATCTCACCTCGCCGGCATCGCTTCTGTTGTTAATAATGCGCTCCCATGCCCTCTTGCCTGCTTCCTGACTACGCTCAGAGCGCTGCACAAAGAACCCATCCAGGAAGGCTTGCCGCTCCTCCTCCGCAGTTCTGGCCGCTTTGAGACGCTTGAATGCCTTGCCATCAGGAGACGGTTTAACGCCGTCTCCGGAACTGGGAATCGTCCCGCACAGCACCAATCGTCGCACCTGTTCTGGCGCGTTCAAGGCCATAAGCTGCGCAACGCAGCCGCCCATCGAATAACCCAAAACATCAACCTTGCTGCTCTGGCCAAGAATCTGCTTGATTACGGCAGTGTAGTGCTCTGCCCAGCCGGCAAAGGTATCGGGAATTTTGCCCTCAGATCGGCCAACTCCAGCGTTATCAATCAGCAGCACTGGGCGCTGAGCCGCAAGAGGATTGACCAACGCTGGATCCCAGTAATCCATGGTCTGTCTGTGTCGCAGCGACCAAGCCGGCAGGTATCAGCAAATAGTCTTCTCAAGAGAGATTCTCTCCACTGTTTCGGATCCTGTGGGAGAGAATTGGGAGGTAGAAGGCGGCCACTGCGACCACCCACTCAGGCACTACTACTTACTTGAACCCTGGGATAAATACCAGCGGGATGCCATGCGATTGGCCGAGCAGTCGATAGGCAAAGGTACAGCCGTCTACCTTGACAAACTGCGTTTTGGCCGCCTGGTAAGTAGCCATACCCGCGTTTATAAATGAACCTGTAATCTGTAATTGTAGACCCAACACAATCCAAACAAGGAGTGCATATGTAGATGTCCTCGTGCCCGTGTCTCGAGGCGTGCCCTGCAAGAAAGGACAAAAAGCAACAGCCAACTGGAGCTCTAGAGTCTTCTTGGCGGTGGTGCAGTAGTTATATCTGGCGATTACCCCATAGTCCGAAGATATTATTAACTACTCCCGCACTTATAGTGCTTTTAGCGCCGTATCTACCCACCGTCTCGCGTGGGCAATTCCCCTCAGTTGTGAACCAGAACGGCAGCACGAGTGGATGAAGACTCACGGCTAGGCATGTAACCGCGCGTCGCGATCTCCAGCTTACTCTTTTGATGTATTCTTCTGGTTTGCCTTCTTCGTCTTCTTCTTTTTTACTCTCTTTTCCCTCTCTCTCTTTTTTTTTTTTTTTAAACCACACTGCAGTTCCAATGTTGGCAGTGGTATAGCATCTACGAATGCTACGAGGCTTGGCCCGAGGTTAAAAGAAAAGTTCGGCTCATCAAAGAATGTGGAACCGGGTGGGCTAATAGGCGTCGCCCGTCTCGCTTCTAGCCTCTTGGCATTTAGCGCTGTGTCCCAATGCGGCGATTGACGAGGGCTCAAATTGTGAAATACTAATGTATACAAGTACAGGCATGAGGAAATGGCTGAGCCTGAGCCTCGTCTTCTACGAGGAAAATACGAGGCCTTCTGAAACTGCGTGTTGCTTTGCTATAGTTGAAAATAAGGCACCTTTCGCTTCGGGGATTGAGATGATTGGAAATCGGTAGAAATATCTAAAATAATTTGGGTATTCAATCTTGCCCTTCTTTGCGTTCATCATGTCTGATTAAATATTATTACATGTTCATGTATACACTCCATAAAGTTATGGAATTTATAGACGCGGCCCATCCATTGCCACAGGCCTGCTCTTTATCCATCCGCTCTTAAAAAAAAAATCCTCCTCTTGCTGTGTAGCTCAACGCCAGAGCAAAACTGTAGCTCGTAAATCAATTCTTGAAATCATGCAGAATGATGGCCATGCCACTGATGTAGTTGGCGTGTATCTATTGTTTAAGTTTCTTCGTTTCTTTTCTTTCTTCGTTGTTTTTTTTTTTCTTTCCGTCAGACATGGGGCTTACTGCTATCCATTAGACCTTCTCGTTCCGGACCTCCGAGGACGTCCCTTTTTCGGCCGTACTTGGATCAGAGGCAGGACTAGTCGTCTCGAGATCTTCCTGAGAACATAGACTAGAATGGAGGTGTTAGGAGAGAGAGCAAAATCATACTGGAATGCCTTGAGTGCTGTTGTTTTGACTTACCTTCTCATACAGGAGCAGATAATGGCAAGAGCAAGAGAGAAACCCAAGATGAAAAAGGCAAATTTCTGACCAAGGTCATGAGGAGGACGACGATGATGATGTCCATGGTGCTTCCCCTCGTGGCCCCAGACAGGAACGAACTTCTCTGAGCCATATGATGCCATCAGGTCGCCGTTTGGATCAATGGTGACCGTCTTCCCCTTGTCACCGGCAAAGACGGGAACCCCCTCGATGTCCTGGCTCGTCTCAATAAGATCGAGCGTTGCATCAAGGAAGTATTTTGATGGCTTATTGCTCTTGGAAAGTTTTGCCAACAAGGCCCTGTCGACTCTGAAGATGCGAGCTCGCTTCTCGTTGACCCATGAGGCTCGCTCGGTTGATGGGGTCTGGGGTTGTGAGGGCTTTGTGATGGCGGCAAGGGGCTCCGAGACGGTGTTTTTCGGCGTAGGGGCACTTAGTACCAACCCCGTAACGTAGAGGATAGTCATGAGGAGAGATGTGATCTTGACGGTCATTTTGGATGGATGGAGGGGATGATTTTGATGATTGTGGTGATGGTGGTGAGGGATAAAGGGGCAAGATTCGTTTAGTGGTTTATAGAATCCCCAACAGGCGTGATTTGAGGTGATGATGAGTTGACTGAGGAATAAGAAAGACTAGGAGACTCCTCTTGATATGAGTTCAAAGATTGTAATAGTTATTGTTTGTGCTTGCTTGATTATCAAATAAAGACTTGAAGATAACGTGGCGATATAAGTGACGATATTCAAACGAACTTCTCAAGGATTACACCCGACCCAGAGAAAAGGAGCCAAGACGGAGATAAAGAGAAAAAAGAGGACACCAGGCAACTAAGCTTTTTTCTTAATAAGAGGGGCGTGCACAGCCCGTCAAACTTGGACTGACAAAAATCCCCGGGTCAGAAGTGGGAGGAGGGGGGCAAATAGTATTGGGTACTTGATGCGGTGGTCCACGTCAAAGCAGAAAAGAAATCCGCGAATCGTGGCGCAGCAAAAGGCGCCAGTCATGCCCCCTTTGGCAAGCCCACAAACGAGCCGAGAAAGCAGACAATTGTTTTTTTTTTATCCCCTTGCTGTTTATTTTGTTTGTACGTATTGAGTTTGGACAAGGGGGGTTGTTTGGTGGTGGAGTGGGTGGGCGGAAATCTCGCATCGCTGTCCGCGGAGCCAGCAAAATTCATAACCAGACAAAAGCTACCCGTCCAAGATGAAGAGTGTGTTTTGGGGCCCTGGCCGAAACGCCCAAACTGTTTGCTGTGAGAGAGAGATGGCGGCCGACTTACACGATTCCCACAATATTGGTCAGGGGTTAGCCCCAGCTTGCTCTAATTGCCTTGCCTTGTCTCCTTTGGACAAGTAATGGACCATTCAATCGAGATTGGTACAAGTATTAGTGATACCATTGGCGGTAAAGAGGCACACACACACACACACACACACACACACCTACACGCTCACGCCACGTACATGCTGTGAGACGTTACAAAGAGGAGAGGGCGGGTTAGTTGTACCGACTACTTTGCAGGAGTTAGCAGCAGGATCCTGAGCCGGGTCTACTATTCGTGATAGTGGAGAACCTGGCGCTTCGGCAGATATCCGAGCTAAGAGTGAGGCGGCAAGAAGATTAAAGACGCGACTTTTTACGAGGCGCAATCGATGAGCCGGCGAAGCTGTCAAGGTTAATAAAGAGGGAAGAGGGAACGTGGGCGCCGCGTTGATCCACTCTGCTGTATGAGATTCGTCGGTGCCCGGTTCCAGTACTAGTCTAGAACAATGGAATAGGGCCTGAAAACGGCGTCTAGTGCTGTAAGGAGCTGCAATTCAGGAAAAAAAAAAAATCTTCAACGGGCCCCGATATCCTGGGCTGTGCTTGTTCGAGCATTTTTTCCTAGTTTAAAAAAACCAAAGACACACACACGGCAGAGAGAATAAAAAAAAAAACGGCTCTCGGTCTCGTTGAATCCCTCCCCTCAATTTCCCGAAATGGAATGTAGATCGCCCAATTACGATTTAGCTCAAGATTTGCCTTTGTCTTGGCACCTCTCTCTAGGGAGATTTCACATGGCGACCCGGATCCTCCCCAGCGCCAGGACGGCGGGCCACAGCGTGTTGTGCGCCTTGGCTCTTGCGTTGCGAGCGACAGCCGAGGCTTGATCGATTGTTCTAGCTCGACTCAGGCGATTCTTATTTTTATTTTTATCTCTCCTCATAGGAGAGCTGGATTGCATTCTAGAAGCAAAGAACCGAGTTTGTCTCTGGATCAGGTTTGCTTTTGCTGGGCGCATTACGTAAACACCGCCTTTCTGAGCAAACGATCCCAATGCCGCCTCGCTAGTGGTAAGTAACAGCATGGCCCGGAGTTTTAGCAGTTCTCAGACGTTAGACGTCGTTGACGAGTGTCAGATCCTAAGCACTTATTGCGTTGTTTGAGCTCCTACTAAGCTGTTTACTGCGAGTTTTCCAACAGACGCAGCTTTTTTTTCAATTGAGTTGTAGCAATGACTACATGGACCTATTCCTGACGCAATGCAAGACACACGCGAGGTGTTACCCATCTGTCCTCAGCTCAGGTACCTCTCTGTAGGTACCCGCCGAGCCCCACGAGTGACATAAGGACCGCGGTGCCTTTCTTCTGAGAGCTGCGCCCAAAAAAAACAGCGAACCTGCACTATTCTTGTTCCCTCTGTCAAAACCCGAAATTGCAGTCAAAGCAGCGACAGATGAAACGGTCAAAGCCACCACCCTCGGCGCCCGCGCTCGTATCTGCCCAAATGACCGCTCAGCTCTATGCTCTAATTCTATAACCAGCAAAAGCAGCCGTCACCAAATTTCAAAACACCCGCTAGGACCACCCTATTGCGCCTCGCCCAGTCAGTTTAGCGAGATCCGGCGATAGGCGACGGACGGGGGGGCTGGGCTGGGGAGGGTCTGCATAAAGAACAAAATTCACAAGCAAATCGGGGGAGAGAGAAAAGAGAGAGAGAGAGAGAGAGAGTCATGCCCTCGCCGACTGACGACGAAACGCCGTTTCCTGCGCTGAGCCACTCCGCGAGCCTCAGCGCGCTGGATCGCTCGCACCTATCGCCCCACGATGCCTTCACGTATCCGCTGCGGCAGGCCTACGATGGCGACGGCGCGGCCGATCCGCTATCCCATTTGAGGCACCTGAAGGATGACCGTAGCAGGAGCCGGAGGCGCAAGAGGGCTTGGAAGAAGCTCATGTGGGTGAAGCAGTCGTGTAAGTTTTGTTTTGTTTTGAAAGTGGAAACTCTGAGCGAGAAGAGAGAGGCGGAGCGGGAACGAGATAGGGGGTAACAAAAAAGTGAGGGGGAGAGAGAGAGAGAGAGAGAGAGAAGATACTGGATAGGGGAAAAGAATGGCAAACTAACGGGCAAGATCCGATGATGCAGATCCAGACAACTATACCGATCAGGCAACATTTCTCGAAAACTTACAACGCAACCCGAGACTGAAACCCTACGACTTCTGGCCGCTGGTGGCCGACTCGACCGTCATCCTGCAGCACGTCTGCTCCGTCAGCCTCTTCGTCGTGTGCTTCGTCGGCATCTACCAGGAGCGCGTCTCGCCCGTCTCGCTCGTCGGCGGGAGCACCTTTGCGACGTTTCTCGGCTGGATCCTGTGGGAGCGATGGGTCTCGGAGGAAATGAACCAGGAGGAGGAGGTGAGCGCGAGCGGCATCGCGGCCTCTGCGACCAAGAGCGAGAGCATACGGCGGCGGGCTCGCGCAGCTAGCATTCGTCGGCCCATCATTACACCACGCATCACGTCCGTTACGCCGAGTAGCAGCAGTCGTCCTTCGTCCGAGGCGGCCTCCTCAAGGCCATCTGCTGGCAATTCGACGGTCAATATTCAGATTCAGATTCCAGAGAGCGAGCGGTTGCGGACAAGCCGCCCAGCTCACCACTCTTCTACTACCACTTCTCCCTCTTCGACCAACTCTCCGGCTTCTCCTACTTCTCCTACTTCCCCTACTTCGCCTACGTCATCTACGTCACCTATATCGCCCATATCACTCAAGGAGCCTTCTCAGAATGCAACTGGCGCGGACGGCGGCCAGCCGTTGCTGCGCAGAGCCAGCTCAGATGTGATTCCGGACTTTGCGCCAATCCCCAACGAGGCGAATCGGCTGCACCAGCGTCTCGGGACGATCAAGTCAGCCATACTGATTTACTGCACGCTCCTCGGCCTCAGCCCCATCCTCAAATCCCTTACGCAATCCACGTCGAGCGACAGCATATGGGCCATGTCCCTCTGGCTGCTCGCCATCAACATCTTCTTCTTCGACTACTCGGGCGGCGTGGGCGCAAAGTTCCCCGCCTCGCTATCTACCAACGCGGCCCTGATGGCCTCGACCGTGCTGGCCAGCCGGCTGCCCTCCACAAAGCAGGTCTTTTGCCTGACGCTCTTCAGCATCGAGGTGTTTGGCCTATTCCCCGTGTTCAGGCGCTACGTCCAGCACCGCAGCTTCCGGCAGCACGCCATCCTCACGGTGCTGCTGATCCTCGGGGCGGGATGGGGCGTGGGCGTGGTGATGCGCGAGCCCAGCCCGGACTACTGGCCGTGGAAGCGCGGCCTCGGCGGCATGGTTGTGAGCGTGCTGATTGCGGCGATTGCGACGGGCGGGTGCAGCTGGTGGCTGATTGGGCTGCAGAGGTATAAGAATGAGATTCGAGGGCCTTGGGATCCGGCGAGGCCTATTATCATGAGCAGGCAGCGGTGGGAAAATTAGTGATGTCTTCTTTTTCTCCTCTTTTTTTTTTTTTTTTTTGCCTCTCTCCTTCTTTCAGCGGTGAGGGTTCATGGCATAAGACGTGTATGAGGTTTTCTATAGCAGCTTACGAAGCTTGGGCTGGGATGGATAAGAGGTGGAATATGAGAGTGAAACGTAATGCATTCTGTGCTCGTGCGTGAAATTCAAACATATAGGTAGTCATAGGTCTTGCATGCCCGTTGGAGTGGGTATAAGCATAGGCAGCAGGATTTCTTTTTTTTTTTTCTTTTCTCTTTTCCATTTTCTTTGCTTTTTGAAACAGGACCGGCTGCTCCATGTGAGCAGCTGTACTACTATTAGATTACTAGGCAGTAGTACTAGGTTCTAGTAGTAGTAGTAATGTCTTATGAGAAGCAAGACTCGAGGTTGTCGTGCGTGCTATTAGGAAGCAGTTCAAGACAACAATACTATTTATTACAAGCAGCGTATCCTCTGGCCTCTGGCCACCACGAATCACAATTTGCGTATTCGGAAAGAAAAGAATTGTGCTCGTTAGATGGTACGGATGTTTATCTCGGCGGCACAAGGCTATACATAATAAATATTGGGATCATCTCCGATGTGAAATTGGATTGTCTTAGAATACCGCCGAGGCGATTGGAAAAAGCGTCTGATTTGCTTTTGCGAGTGGCATGTTGGTGTTTTGAAATAGTACAAGCACCGACGTACATCAATACCACTCCTAGCAGGTCGTTGCACTGGGCCGCTGTATCACATTTTCGTATCGACGAGCATCTCCTTACTGGAAAAGGCGAAATCCACCACCATTCCTCCTCCAAAGCCGTTTGAACACCCTGCCGACGGGTCTTTTCTTCCTTTCCTCCCTTCCCTTCGCCCAATGCGACTCTACTGTATGCCAAACAGCCCCCCGCTCAGGGTCTCATCGCCACAACAACCCTCCATCAGCTCACAAACAGCGCACAGCAGCTGACCAGAAGCGGAAACCCTTGCAGGGCCAAATTGGGCTGCGTTGGTGCTGTGCGACCGACCGACCGCCCTCCTCGTACAAGTACTTCGTAATCGGAGCGGGAGCCCATCCCCCTATACGCGCAAAACGGCTAGTGCTCTTGCCTGCTGAGCTAGTGAGTCTACAAAGGGCAAGCAAGCAGTCGCAGTGGCTCTCACGTACCTTGCAGGTGGCGCTCTCGCAGGTGCGCTAGAGGGGGGCCCACGCGCCAATCAGCAACGGGCGGTGCTCTTCGTATTGACATCTGGGGTGTCTCACCTTGTTGTTGTTGCTGCTGCTGCTTTGTGATGAAGCGAGCAATATTGATTGGTGTGACTTTTATTTTTATTTTCCCCGCGGGTGAATTGATATTAAGCCGCCCTTTTTTTGCTCGCGTTGGTACTAGTATTATTGACAGATTGCTTCCTTTTCTAGGCCCAGTTCCAGTTCAGGCGCTCGTTCGCTGCGGGTGTGCTATTTTCGTCACCAACAAGAGACGTGTAGCTGGTCGTGATTAGTCGACTCCATAGAACGCTCCAGTCGCTCTCACCCGTCCCCCTGTAGCAACGGCAAAGCACTAGTACAGCTAGCTGCCAGACCGGGGGATCTCCATCCGACGAGCTTGCGCTGGGAGTCTGTCTCAGTCGCTTGCCCGCACGATCCTTCCTCCCTTGGACCCCCAGCCAGAATGCGACTCAACTAGTAGTACCGGTGGACTGATAAAAAGAGGCCCTTCCTTCCGGCGGCTCACCTTCTTTTCCTCCCCTTCAGTTTTTTTGCTCCCCGATTTCTCCTTTGCGTTCTACATAAGAGTTGCTCCAAGTCCGGTCGTTAGAAACCTCACTCGCTTTTTTTTTGTGCCTGCTGGACCAATTCAGAACCAAACCAAAAACTAAAGAAGAATAAAAAAGAAAAAAGAAAAAATCTTCACAATGAAGGCCTCTGTCGTCACCCTCCTCCTCGCCGGCCTGGTCGCTGCCCAGGACTTCACCGGCCAGCCTGACTGCGCTGTAAGTTGAGACGGAAACCAGCATTGAAGAGATCGAGTCGAGGAAAACAAACCAATTCCTTCTCTGCCTGCTGGATAATCCAATGCCGCACACCATATGAGTTCTCTCTGGACTAACACGCACGCTCTCAGATCCCCTGTCTCAAGGACGCCATCCCCAAGGCCGGCTGCGCCCTCACAGACACCGCCTGCCAGTGCAAGACCTCCACCCAGGCCCAGCTCGCCGGCCTCGTTGCCCCCTGCCTGATCGAAAAGTGCAGCGCCTCTGATCTCGCCAAGGCCCAGTCTGCCGCGGCCGCTGCCTGCAAGGCCAACGCCGGCGGTTCTTCCTCTGCTGCCGCCACCTCAGCCGCCTCCTCAGCCGCTGACTCGTCTGCTCCCGCTTCGACCTCTGCCGCCGCCACCTCCGAGGGCACGACCTCTGCCGCCCAGAGCACGACTGCTGGCGAGACCTCTGCTGCCCAGACCTCTGCCGCAGACACCAGCGCCCCGGCCTCCACTGCTGCTTCCGGCGGTGCCTCCATCCCTACCTCTAGCCCGACTGGCGGCGTCTCCAACAGCACCGTCTCTGGCTCTCGCTCCGTCGTCACTCGCACCTCCACTGCCTTTGTTGGCGGCGGCGGCGGCTCCAAGACCTCGAGCACTCCCAAGACCACCTCCCTCAACGATGCCACCGGCCCTGTTGCTGGTGTCCTCGGCGCCGTCGTGGCCGCTCTCATGGCTCTGTAAATCCACCAACAGCTACTACTACCAATCGCATTCATAACTGTTCATAGTTTTGTCAAAGGTGTTGGGCTAGCATGTAATCATGATGTGACGAAGTTATAATTTG
Source organism: Trichoderma asperellum (assembly GCF_020647865.1). Taxonomy (NCBI): domain Eukaryota; kingdom Fungi; phylum Ascomycota; class Sordariomycetes; order Hypocreales; family Hypocreaceae; genus Trichoderma; species Trichoderma asperellum. The sequence continues at coordinate 2,519,857 of NC_089420.1, read as the reverse complement.
AAGTGGCGTGGACAATCAAAATGGGCTTTTTTTCTGTTCTTTCTCTCCTTTTTTCTGGGACCACGATGTATCGATCTGGTCAGAATTGTTTTTTTTTTTTTTTTTTTTTTTTGTTTTCGTTAAATTCAGTATTTTGATGGAGCGGTTATTTAAATACAACGACGCAGTAATATGAAAGACTGATATATCATAGAAACTTTTCCTCCCCGTATTATTTCTCATGTCTAACTTGAAATACAATATCGTAGCATAAACTCTCGCTAAAGGGCATATATATATATATATATATATAGGTACATGTGGTAATAGGAAACGTCGCTGGCAAAATCTCAAGTTTGAAAGTTGTAAAATCTGTTCATTCGAATCAATGCGTGCGTGATACGTGAGAATCGTTTGGAAGAAACTACCCTCTCATCTTCACTATATCAACTTGTTGTCTCATATACGCGCCAATAACGCCCTCATGGGTTTGACTCTGCTGCTCTCGGCAAGTCCATATCTATTACCAAGGGCATCTGTGATGGCCGATATCGAACGCTCATAATCGATGCGTTGACAAAGAGCGTCTGCTCGCCTTCCTTGATCTTGTTCTCACCGTCTGCCAGGTCAATGTAACAGCCCCGATCCTTGCTCCACTCCAAGAGGTGTTTGTGCTCCTCCATATCAATCAACGTAGTATTGGTGGCAACAGACATGGGAGGCGGAGTGAGCGTATAAAGCATGCGTGAGTGTTCTCTATCGAGAACAGTGGCAGATGAGATGACGGGCTCTGAGTTCCATGGCTTCGGCACCGTCCACGAGGACTGGGGCGCGGAACTGCTGGGCTCGGGCTTCCACTGCACGAGTTGAGCGCCCCAATCCTCGTGGATGTGGCCGAAGCAATGGATCTTGGGTCTCGCGCGGTACAGAGCCCTGAAGAGAGTTCCACAGCCGGCTCTGTCCCCGCCGGAAGTGCGGTCGAGGATGCCGAGTGGAGGGCCGTGGGTCATGGCGACGTCGACGTCGGAGGGGATGTCGAAGCTGTGCTCCCCGGCCTGGTACTGAAACGCCCAGTAGCCATACTGAGGCGTGTACTGGCTTGCGTAGATGCGTAGCCTGGAGCCGTTGGCGAGGTCGAAAGAATAGGTCCCCTCGGTGAGATACTTGACGCCGTCGACCTCGGCTTGCTTGGCAATCTCAAGGGCCTCCATATACATGGGCTTGGGCTTGGGATTGCGCTTGATCGCATTGTCGTCACTGCCATCGCTACTATCGTCATGGGAATAATGCGTGTCGTCAAAGGCCAAGTCGTGATTTCCCGCAATGACCAGCTTCAGCGGCGCGTGCAGGCCTCTCAGCATGTCAAACGTCTTGCGCATCTCATCCGGCCTCCCGCGCTTGCTGAGATCGCCGCAGTGAAGGACGACGTCGGCCTCTGGGAGGGGCGACCTGAAGCCGGTGGGGAAGCTGATTGGGCCCCCCGGTTTGTTGAGTTCGTCTTCTGTGTCGGCGGCGGGATGGGCCTCCTTGGTTCGGGGGACGGTGGCGTGGGTGTCGGAGATGATGAGGATGCGGGTCTTGATGGTGGGAGAGGATGGAGAGAGGTTCGGCTTGGGAGGGATTGTCATGATGGAATCGATGCTAATGATGCCGTTGGATGGTTGTTGAATGGATGAAGAGACTTTTGGTTTTCGTCGAGGTGGTGATGTGCTGTGATATTTGGGTTGAGTATGAAGATGCTGGCTGTGATAAAGTGACGGCGTGTAAGTGGTGCAGCCAATGATGTTTCTCCGCGGTAAACTCCAGGCAGCATTCCAGATGGCCGTCGGACAGAGGCTTAGGAGCATATTATGGCTGCCTTAAAAAAAGGAGAGACAAGAAGAGGGTGAGTGAGCAGGAATATTCAAATGAGTCATTAATACATTTTAAAAAGAAGAAACGCTCATGCAAGGGGTAAGCTCTAAACATGGCCGAATGAGAGGTTGAGTGAGGAAGGCTGCCCAGGTGAGGCTGATAGATCCAGGGACTGATACGCGATTAGTTAGTTGACCTTGTGGGGGGAGCTGCACTGAACATTAGTGGAGCTTCTAGCGCAGCCAACTTCATCTCCAGACACCGAAACACCGTTCGCGATCCAAATCTCCAACTCGCGTCCGCATCTCCACAACCCAAGCTCTCTGCCTGCTGGATTCCCGCAGCGCCAAGGACACAATGGCTTCGGATGCAACCCGAGATGTTTCCATGGGCTCTTCGCCGCCCCCAGTCCCCGCCTCAGACGACGAGCCCAAGTACGGCGGCTACTCGCGCTTCGAGATTGAGCTCGAGGTGAGGATTCATCATCATTTCTGCAGCCAGCTTTGCGTCTCCATCTAACTGCCAAAACCCCCCCAACACAGTTTGTCCAATCGCTCGCCAATCCCTACTATCTCAACCATCTCGCATCGCAGAAGCTCCTCACTCAGCCCGCCTTCATCGCCTACCTTGCCTATCTGCAGTACTGGTCCAAGCCGCCGTACCTCAAGTATCTCACCTATCCCGGGCCAACGCTGCGTCACCTCGAGCTTTTGCAGCAGGAGAGGTTCAGGCAGGATATCATGAGCCCAGACTTGGTCCAGAGGCTGGTCGAGGACGAGATGAAGGCGTCGGTGCAGTGGCATCGCGAGCCGTGATGCTACTGGATATCCTCACGATGCCAACGGCTTATTTACTCGATGCCTTTTTTTTTTTTTTCCACTTTTGACGAGGCAATTCACGAATCAGCAAGCAAGAGGATGAGCGACCATTACAATGTTGAAAGAAGAACGCTTTTTTCAATGTCTATTATAAACGAAAAAGTTGGCTAAAATGCTTCAAACAAAATATGCCCCCCATATTTATCCCGATATCCTCCAACGCCGAAACAAATAAAAAAAAACAACGAGGAAAAAGTCCTTCCTCTCAGTTTTACAATGGCAAATCCTCTTGGGCTTCTTGGCATTCTCCCCCAAGAATCAGTTCTCGCGCCATCGGTGACCGCAGGTCATGCACTTGAAGAAACTCGTCATCGGCTCATCAGCACTTCGAATCTGCACCTGGAAGAACGCCGCCTCCTCGCCGTTGCATCCTTCGTTCGGGCACTGCGCCTTGGACTTTTGCGCGTTGTCCCAGGCCCCCGGGCCGCCAAAGACGTCCTCGCGCTCCTTGCGCTCAAAGACTCGGCGGGAAAAGACCGGATCGGTAATGGCGTGTTCGTACGGGCATGTGCGGCACTCGAGACGGTTTGTGCGGTTGAGCGTCAAGGAGACGGTCAAGATGTTTGCGCAGTGCGGGCAGACTATATCGGAGGAAATTCTCGGTCAGATGGGAAAACGGAGAAATGCTCAACTGGGTGTGGAATCATGTGCTTACAGAGAAGCATGGCTGTGACTGTATATATTCTTATGCTATAAATACCCTATGACTGCGCGAGGGATAGATGGACAAAATCAAATAATGGTATAAGATGTCGTAGCCGTTTTGCGCGCGCTCTATAGAATATAGAATGGAGCTTGGTGGTTCTTTTCGGAAGTGATCTGTCGCAGCTTTGAAAAAGGGAAAAAAAAAAATGAAGTTCGTCCAACTCGGCATCCAAAAGCCAAAAAAACCGACAAGCCAGACAAATGCGATGGTGGGGTCCGCACAACACCTCAGGTATTACGTAGCGGCACTAGCTCTTGAGTCAGCAGCCCAGCAGCCAGTAGTCCATTGCAGAGCAGAGAGGCAGTCCCCCGTAAAATGGGCTGCTGAGCGCTAAAACCGACCCCGCTAAGCTTCAATGCCTTCCAATTGCTCCCCCCTGGGTTTCCAGCGAGCGAAAACGACCCCTCCATCCTGAGACAAGCCCGCCAAAAGCGTCGCTCGTCCCAGCCTATCACCGCCAGTTGCCTGCAGCCATTCACGACCAACCGCCGGGGGTGGGTGCTATAATCGCTTCGCCTCTTTTAAACCTCCCAACTGTTCCGCAGTCGCGTCTGTGTACCTTTGTTTTCTTTTTCTTCCTCTCTTCTCTTGTCTTTTTTTTCCCCTTTCAGCGTCGTCATCGTCGTCGGCTTTCCTTGCTCAGCGCATAAATTCATTCCCGTGCTATCCCCCTTTCTTTTTGTGTATAGACAGGAGAGAGAGAGAGAGAGAGAGAGAGAGTCGTCATCCCCCATCATGAGTAACGAGGAGCATGAGGTGCGTACAATTACGTCAATTCTTCAAACACACACACCCCCCCAACGCCCATATTGGATATCTACCATACAATAAGAGAAGAAAGAAAGAGAAAAAAAAAAAACGAATCATTTGTTTTTGTTCAGAACCAGACTAACGAGCAGATGTGACGCACACACAAAACAGGGCGCATCCATCGAGGAGCAGCTCATCGAAGCCTGCCGGCGCGACAACGTCGAACTCCTGACCGAGCTCCTCGAAGACAAGGAAGACTCCGAAATCACCAGGCTCCTCAACCAAACCACCACCGTCATGGGGAACCACCTCTACCACGAGGCTGCCTCGCGCGGTAACTGTCCGTCTCTTCCTCCTCCTCTTCCATACTATATACTCCTCCCCCGTGTCCCCTTTCTCCGCCCTCATATAATCCTTTCCACATCCATCCGAACCAGAAAGAAAAAAAAGAAAAAGAAAAACTAACACACCAAAAAAAAGACGACATCATCGACCACCTCCTCGACCAGCCCGACTTCGAATGCGACCCCATCAACCGCCAAGAGGGCGACACCCCCCTGCACTCCGCCATCCGCTGGCTCAACGCCGAACCCCCCGCCCAGCGCCCCTTCGGTCACCACCTCATCGACATGATGCTCGAGGCCGGCTCCAACCCGCGCATCAAGAACAAGGGCGGCCTCACCGCCCTGCAGCTCGTCGACCCGCGCAACCAGGAGCTCCGCGACCTCATCCAGAAGCACATCTACGCCGTCCAAAACGCCGGCGACTTCATCAACGTCAGCGATAGCAGCAGCAACAGCGTCGCTGCGCCCGGCGGCGCGCCGCCCCCTCCGCCGCCCGGAGCGGCACCTCCCCTGGTGAACCACGTTGGCGCCCACGACGAGGATGACGATATCGACGACGATGCCGAGTTTAGCGGCAGCGACGAGGAGGAGCGAGCCGAGTGGGAGCGCAGGAGAAAGAACAGGCGGTAAATTAAACTAGAAACCCAAGGAGGAACCAAACACCAATATATATATATAAATGTATACGCACAACTTCTACTAGAAGAAGAAATCTCGGGAGCGGGCCTATAGCGGAGGAGAGAGACAAAGAGAAGAGTTAAAGGTGAAAGGGGGAGCCAGCAACGAAGCACACCTGAGCACCTTTGAGCGAACCGAGGCTAGGCGTTGGAGGATTGCCAATTCTTACAATGACAAGGGGGCGAAGAGGAAGAAGGCTACGTTTGTATACAATAGGTACATCTTGTCGCAAAGACACGATAGTGCGCATGTTGGAGTGGCTAGATTTGCGCTCTTATACACGCCATCGTTGAAGAGCCAGAAAAATCATACTCAACATAGACCCTTCGTGTGGCCATGATCGTGTCTTATACTGTTGTCGTGTTCTTCAATGATTTCTTTAGGTATTATTGCTGCACAAGAGGCTGATATATACATCTCCAGGATAACAATCGTGTGTATACAAAATTATACTCCATGTCTGCCATCCTAAGGAGGAATCATCGACCAAAGCTCACATTTCCACAGCCCTCTTCTTAAGCTCTTATCAAGATACAAGCAGCAACAGCAAAGACCATCAGTACTGCAGTCGACGATCTTGTCGCACCCGCGGATCCCCGCTCTTCCCTGATATACGTCGCGTTTCTGAGTCTCTTGAGCGAATGTGTCGATAATCTACCGCCGCTCGCCAACTCGAACATTTCAGCTCCCAGCTTGCGGAGAATGTCAGTCGACCGTCCCTCGGGGCACATGACAACTTCCCAGCCTCCGCCCTTGGGAATAATAAACGTCGATTGCTGATCATCAAAGGCGAAGCTGTAGGCATCGGGGCACACGGCCTTGACTGACTTGCTATACTGTGACGGCTTGCAAATATTGGGGTCGTGGTATTTGCCAATGCAGCAATCTTTGTCTGTGCCTGTGGCTGCGCAGGCGCTGTTGCATGGAGCAAAGGCGGGCCGCTCAACGTTGTCATCAGGATAGGGGTAGATGCCATTTCCGGGATGAGTCGGAGGGAAAGCAAGATTCAGCCAAGGACACCACCCGCTAACACTTTCGTTTGTCTCTTCAGACTCTAGAGGAATCGGGTAAGTTACGTTGGAGTAAAAGGTGCCTGTACCGTTGCTCGTCGGCGGGAATACCCAGCCGGTGGTGGCGATGCAAGCGCAGTTTGTAAGATTCGGCGGGATAAAGGTGGTGTTCTTGGCAGGGATGTAGTTGATGCCCATGGGGATATTGTAGCCGTCGACGAGAGAAATATCGTAAAAGGTTTGCATGTTGTCAACTCCGCCAGCGAGGTTGAACTCTGCCAGTGTTGCAGGTGTAGCTCCCTATTGCAGCTCATATTAAGGCTTGTCTTCCCAACGCCTAGCAGTCCAAGATATCAAAGATAGAGTAACTACCACTTACGCTGAATTCACAGTCCATCTTTGCGAAGCAATCTCCCGTCTTGCAGGCGCATGATTCCCCATTCACGGTACAGTTCGTCCGCCCCCATACGCGACCTTGCCAGTCAGGGCCTACCTATAGCTTCTTGCTTTTGTTGGTCGCCAGCTCGAACCCTCCAATCCCCGGACCAGTTCCAGATTGAGTGGCGACGCCGGGCCATATTGTCGAGTCGCATTTGTTTGTTACTACCAGCGGAATTTTCTCGTCGGAATCGCCGGGAGGCCCCCGTATGAATCTTTGCGGCTTGTCCGAGGTTTCGCTGAAGAAGGCAGCTTGCCAGTTGTGGTTCATAAATGAATCCTGTGCTGCTTGAGTGCCAGGAATTAATAGCAGGGCGCATATCAGCGTTAGTAGCGCTTGCTCGGTCATAGAATGCCTGTTGCCTGTATTCTGTCTCGAGGCTCCCGACATATATACCATGGCTCTAGTCTGATGAAGGCGTGTCCAACTCACTTAGAGACTACAGCCGTGGATCTAATTAAATTCAGGACCATTATATAGAGACAAAGGTGTTACCATACCTGATTACCAGACGAGCAAGGCTTTTTTTTTCTTGAGATCTAATGGACTAGAGGGCGATCGACTCAGTCGTAAAATCTAGTTGTTTGCGTGTTTGGCCGCCTGAGTTGTCCTAATCCAAAGCAACTCGTGAAAGTTTGCAGCAACAGATGAACAAAGGGCGGCGAAGGCACAGTCAACAATGGCTTTACCAAGAGAAGGGAAGAAGAAGGTCGCAAAAAGAAGCGGTTGCGCCGGCAATTGGCAGCGCGTCTTAAGGTGCAGAGTAACACATCAAGATGATAAGTAGGGTTGAAGAGTATCCGTTGTCTCCAGTACAACGGTGTCTAATAGTATATTATTGGAAAGAAAAAAAAGATCAAGGAAGAAGTAAGAATTGAAGAGAAGAGGGAGAGTCGACAACCAGGAGTGTAAACGAGGGCTAAATATGTGAATCGATAGTAAATCGGTGCTGTGAGCAGGAAATTTTTAAATATTGATACTGGAAAGTAGAGAAAAGGGATGACAAAACAAAGATTTGACCCTATAAAGCTGCAGCGAGATTAAAGACGAGCCCATGTGCCTCCTTCCGCTCGATAGTCCATCCGGCTACGAGGCATCTCCAAATTGAGTCGCGGTCGGGTTGCGAGAATGCAGGAGCCATTTGAGCACACCTCCCGATGTTGTCGCCATAATGCCAAAAATAGCATCTACAGATACCAAATACTTGTACCTGCCAAGTAGAGTCAGATCAAGTTTGAGGTCTGCAATATCTGGCTTAGTACCTTGGGTGAGCACCTGAACAGTAAGTCTTATGATTCCCATGCTACAATGTATTATCGTGTAAAGCAATATGGCAAATGAACTAAACATCACTGCTACACCTCGTGGAGACTGCACTCGAATGGACTAACATATTCCTTGGTCTACCCTTTTAGACTGTCTATTAATAACATTGCCAGTCGTAATCTTCCCTTTCGTTTCATTCGTCATCTTCCTCAAATCAACAAGCAAAAGCACGTGTCAAAGCATGCCATGCTTTCGGCTTGTTTCTCATCCGAATCCAACATCCATCAGAAAAAAAAATTGAAAAAAATAAAAAAAAGATAAAAAGTATGCTGCTAATGTGGCAATAAAAACCCCCCCTTGTCCTCCTTGGTCCTCTCCGAGCACTCCGCCGGTTATATTAAAATACCGCTGGATCGTTTATATTCTTCCTCTCTTTTCGCCTGCATCCCCAGGTAGGTATCATGTGTATATATCTTTGACCTCAAACGCGTGCTAGCTGTCTGAATCAAAGCTCTCGGCTTCAAACAACGTATGTACTGTTAAAGGCTTCTTCGTCTAATTTTCTCCCTCTTTTACCTGAAGCGGGCTCGGCAGCGGCCCATAACCTCGCCTTGGCACACAAGCTCCGCACTGAACTCCGAGCCGTCCAGAGTCAGGTAAATGTCAAAGTATACTCTGTAAAAGGTACCTTGAGGCGTATCCATTCGCTCGAAGTCCTTCTCAAGGTTCTTGCGAGACAGGTCAGATGTAAGGGTAACAACTTCCTTGATGCCTATTGGGTAAAGACGTTAGTTTATCAATTGCAAATTATATCACTGAGTACCTATCAAGAGATATCAGGTAAGTTAGAAAAAGGAGGGACACTTACGAGGATCTTTGGTATACTCTGGGCAGACGTCATCGTCACAGGCGTACAAAACATCTTCGTACATGAGGGTAGCTCCAGGAGCAACCTGTCTGAAGAAGGAAACCTTGTAAGGCTCTCCGTTCTTGACCTTTTGCCCCTTGTGCACAAAGATTTGTCTCGTGAACTTGCATCGGTCCTTGCCGTCAAGCGACGGTACTCGGTAGGCCTCGGGGTGGTAGCCTTCCTTGAAGGGCTGCAGGGTGGCCATGAGGTAGTGGCGTCGGGCAATACGGTGAGTAATGACACGCTCCGTAATACCAGCGGTAACGGCACCCTTGACAATGGCAGCCACCGAGTCCATGGGTCGGACCACCTTGGACTGGAACTGAGGGGGCACATGAAGTTTGATCTGCTGGAACAGGTACTCGGAAGCACCAAATCCACCTACAACCAAGATGTTCTGGAGCGTACGGTTCTGGGCCTGGATGGCGATGATCTGGTTTCGCACCAGCTCCAGAATTCTGTTTACGACAGGCTCGAAACACTGCAGGATTTCTTCGTTGGTAAAGGTCATGTAGCCTTCCTCGATGCCAGCCTCGGGGAATTCAGCCTCAATGCCGACATCAACAGCCCACTTTTGGCCATTGTTTCGGAAATCTGCCTTGATTCGGTTCTCGAAATCCATGATACACTTGGCGTAGACACGGCCGGCTGTCTTGGATCCGTCGGGCAGCTTCATCTTTCGAATCTTGGTCCGCAGGATGTTGCTAAAGTTGCGGTTCAGGGCTGTGGAACCGCACGAATCACCAGAACCGGCAGTACACTCGGCGACGGTAAAAGGATTCTCATCCTCGACTTCGTAGGCAATCAAATCGACAGTACCTCCACCACAATCAACAATCAAGACGGCATCGTGCACCTTGAGGTTGAGCAGACCCGTCTTGGAGCAGAACAGGGCTGCTGCTTCGGGCTCGGAAACAAGAGTCAGGCGGTTGTCGTTTTCGTCACGCAGGAAGCCGGCCTGAATAGCTGCAGCTCGAGTGGCAGCCTTGCCTGCGTCGTTCCAGATAGCCGGTACAGTGAGGTAGTATCGGATATTTCGCTCTTCTCTGTTGAACACCTCACCGAGAGTCTTCTGCAGCGATGATCGCATAGCCTGGCGGAGCTTGAAGAGGTAGTCGGCAGCGACATCGATCTCGGACTTTCCTGGAGGCAGAGGAGGCAGGTTGATGGGGTCAATGTATGTGTTGCCGCTAAGCATCAGCTGCAGCTTGAACCACTCAACCTTTTGGACTCCTGGCTTGGGGTAGCCAGTCGGTGCCAGAGCATCGGCAATGTCGGGGCCCCAGCCGACCACCTTTTGATATTGGTCGTAGTAGAGGACAGTGGGGATCTGATTTAGAGTTAGTTCAAGCGTTTGTGTGGCGCCATCATTGTCTTGACACTGCTCACCTTCTGCTTAGTGTATGAACCCGCACCGGGCCATTCTGTGATGATGTCTTCCTTGGCCTCGTTGTTAGTAGCGAAAGCGAAAGCGACACCAGAAAATGTTGTTCCCTATGAATAGCAGCGTGTTAGAAAGTGTCGTTTGTCTTCTTTTGTCTCTCTCTCTCTCTCTCTCTCCCCCTCTCTCTCTTTCTCTCTCTCATTTTCTTTTCCCCATGTTCTTCCAGCAGGCCATGTATAGCTCGTATTTCTACTGCCGAGACAGGGCCCAGCACGTGGACAAGGGCAAAATAAAGTTTGAGAGCTTGGGAATCAAAGGGTTACTAACAAAATCAATGCCAACAATGAGCTGAGCCTTGCTTCGGCTGGCACCCTCAACCTCGGCCGCGGGGTTGCCCTGCTGGAACTGTTGCGCAATAGGTCCTCCCGCAGGCGGGGGTCCAGGAGGGTATCCCGTAGGCTGGCCAAAGCCGGGAGGGCCGCCCTGAGGCATTCCCGGAGGCATCTGGCCCATGGGATTCATGTTTGGCGGGTATCCAGCGGGAGCTCCTGTGTTGATCGGGGGAGGGCCTCCAGTCATCTGCGACGGCGGGGTGCGATTCTGGCCGGGGTTCATGGGACTCGTGCGGCCCATGGGCTGGCCCTGAGGCGGTTGCGGATAGCTGCCGGCAGAGTAGCTGGGCGGACGCGCGCCCTGGCCTGGGTGGTTCATCGGGAGGCTGGTGGTGGACGACGCGGCGCCTGGAGGAGGCGTCTGGCCGGGATGCGGGAGCTGGTGTTGAGGTATTTGGCCGGGAGGAGGGGTACTGGCGCTGGTGGGGGGCACTGGCTGCTGGATGCTGTGAATGCTGGCGACGGATTTGCGTTTGCCGAGACCAAAGCTCTTGAAGCGGGAGTTCAGCGAACTCATATGGAGGAGGAAAAGAAGGACAGGTCCCGAAGGGAAGATGAAGGAGGAGGGAGTGGAGGGGAGGCCGGACGGGCGATACGATGGGGGAAGGCAAAGGCGCAGGCAGGGTGCTGGGGCGAGAGGATTAGGCCTAGATCGATTGATAGTGTAAGATCAGGTCGGCAGCAGAGGTGTGGTGGTGGAAATAGCAGCAGCTTTTCTTTTTTTCCTCTTTTTTTAAATTTAGTGTCCGCGCTGACAGGTTCTGGAGCTTGCGATAGGACGGAGAGTTAGGACGCCCGTGCTAGAGGTAGGACGAGCGCTGCTGCCCGACAGCGATTGAAGTACTGCTGGGTACCGTGCTTGGCAGATGGAGAAGGGGAGGGGAGCCGGAAAGGGTGCAACGCAACAGTTCAATGTCTCCGTAACAGAGGGCACAGAGGGCTATCTCTCTCTCCAGCGTATGTATGTAGCAGCGCAGGACACGGCCAGGACTCGCCGCCTCTTTCTCTCGTACTCGTACGAGCGCTTGCTTACCTGAGGACTGGGCTTGGACAAGCACCGCAACGCGCCCCCGGGGCTGGCAGTCAGAATTTAGCAACACGAGGCCGGGCCTGGCTGTGCAAGCCGACCCAACGCGTTGGCAGGGCTGAGCCGCACCTTGAGAACGCCTAAGCAGGGCCCGGCGATGTGCCTTGCGCAGCAGGAACCACAGTAATACGCCAGCCCTTGGAAACTCGGGTAGAGCTACGAACGCTGCGAACGTTTGCCAGCATTGCAAGCTCCAGCTACACGTACTTGTACATGGTCTACGCAGCAGCAAGGTGACTGCTTGATAGCTGCTTGCGTCGGTACTTGCAAAACGGAATCGACTTGACGTCAACCAGCTTCTCCGCCCGTATATGCACTCCGTATTTGGTCCCCGTAGAGCGTTGTGTGCGCTACCACCAGACCCTCTTATATGGCCCTGTGGCTGGTACCGTGCCAGGAACGCAACTGTATACCAGACCGTCTTCTACTATCTGTCCTGCTAAGTCTTTTTTTTTTTTTTTTTTTTTTTTGCACTTCAACTCATTTCACTTTTCCCCCCTTCTTTGCCTCACCTCCACTCAGCTCAGACCATGCTCAGTCCCTCATGCAGTCTCTTTGAGCTATGGCTGTTTAGCTGGCCTAGGAACCTGCAGGGTGCAGGTCTGGCCGCATGTACACGGCGCTGTAGCCCGTGCGGCTGAGAAGTCGAGACGCCAGCGATCAGCAATGGCAGAAGCCACAGCAGCGGGGCTAGTGACAAACTCGCCTGGTGCTAGCGATGCAGGCGAGTAATAGGGCAGATCTGGATTGAAAACGCAATAGGATATCGATGGGCCCAGCAGCTCTACAGCGTTTCTCTGGTCCATCTTCATTCAGTGGCTGAACGGATTGGAGAGCGTGAAGAGCGTGGCAAACACCGCCTCACGAAACAGCATCTCCGCATCCCGAGTCGCAAAACAGGCACAAAGTGGGCTTTTGCTCTTCCCTTGTACAAGCAAGCATGCACTCCGTACGGTACTGGTGGAGGCGGTGATCGAGAGAGGCGGGGCAAAGCCACTCGGAAATCGATACAAGCGCTGAATAAAATTCTGCTGCCCTTTCTGTTTCCAAATGGCGCGCCACGTGCCGGAGACAGGCTGTGCGCCCTATTCCATCTCATTCGAGTTATCTCTCTATTCTCACATGTCGTGATATAGGACAAGAAATGGCCACCACCTCCGCTAGCCACAATGAGATGGAGGACTCGTCTTGTCCCAGGGCCAGAAGCCATTGCGCTGTATGTCCTGTGGCAGCACTAGCCCAGGACTTTTGCTCTTGGCGGGTAGGACTTTGTTTGGGCAAGGCGGGGGTCGGTTGGGCTGCAGCCCGCTTCTCGTTCTTCGCGGAACGGTGGGGCCACTGCCAGATTTACTGAAACTACCTAGCAGTAGTAACTATTCTATGCCTACCTACCTTAGCTGTCAGGGACCTGACTCTCCAGCGAGAGATATCGGGGCCTGGTATTTATAGGTTTCGACTAGCGCGGAGAGCATCACAATTGGTAATGCCATACGTACTGCGGTATGGATCTCTTGTAGGCTGTAGAACTCCTTTCGTCCCTGGCCGGCCTCAATTCATATGCCCCAAAACGGTGGGTAGTGTGTAAGCCGTCTCCAAGAGACAGCGGGCTATTATTAGCCCTCGCAGGCATGGCCGCCGCCGCCGCAGAGCCGCAGCGAATCAAATCCCCACTATAAATCAAGCGCACGTCTCCACATATTTTGTGTTATCTGTATGGTTCTAATATCGTCTAACGCTTGCATTTTCTCCAACGAAAACCTTGCGGCCTTAGCTCAGCTGGGAGAGCGTCAGACTGAAGTTCCAACTTCAAGTCACTTGATATCTGAAGGTCGTGTGTTCGATCCACACAGGCCGCAATTTTTTGCCCGTTGCAACAAATTATCGGGATATTCGTTGCTTGTAACGAACGGATATCCTTTTCTAAATTTCTTTTTTGTTGGCTGGCCCCTTCTCTTTTTGCTTTTCGCTCACTATTTATTTACTCATCATTGAATTGTCAGCTACTGAAATGGGTTGGATTCTATACGCTCAGTAGTAGCACATCTTTTTGCTGCCTTTCCAATTTTCCTCTTTAACATGTGAAACCTGTGACTTTCTTATATTACTTCCAAACATACAGTACGACAGCTCCAACTGATTTTTCCTCCTTATTATCCAATTTTGAATATATACCACTTCACCTAAATATAATCATCTAACCTGCACATTTTATAAAGCGACTTGTTGAGTTTGCTGAGGTCCGTCCATATTGCACCACGCGTTCCCGGGTAGCATTAGCATATTCCGCCTCTAAAGCACGTACACTCAACATACTTGCCATTTCATCATTACTGCTGCAGATGCCTACTACCAATTGGCATTAATATTAAGTTGTCTTGCCTACCAGGCAGGTACTTCAGTTATATGCACCGTCTTGATTTAGGGCAAATTGTCTCAAGGGGTAGTTACAGGTTCGCATTGAAATGGAAAGAGCGACGCAACCCGAGCAGGAGGCTCCATCTCCTATTGCCAAGCGTAATGTGCAACTCTTCTCCATATAAAGCTAAGAGAGGCGAATCCGTCTTGTTAATACCGGCAATATTGAGACGCAAAGGTCCGTTCATAATGAACTTCTATCAGGCAAACTTGGCCATTTTGGCTCTGGTCAATGCTTGTTTTTTCCTCTATCGTCATCGCCCTCGAAATCACAAGCCGTGTCATCGCAGCACCCAAGAGGACGAGCCCAAAGAAGTAATTGCTGTCCGATTTCAACGGCAATTCCTCCTTGTCTACACTTTGGTGGTCGCGGCCGATTGGCTTCAAGTGTGTACAAAGATATAATCAAGCCTCCCTTCCTCTACATGCCGGACTAATACGAGGTACAACACACAGGGACCATACACCTACGCTGTATACAAGTACGAAAAGCAGCTGGCAGAACAGACAGTCGCTCTTTTATATGCTTTTGGCTTTGTGTCGGGTGCTGCCAGCGCCCCTTTTGCTGGACAGCTCGCAGATCATTACGGAAGACGCACTGCATGTGTTGCCTACTGTGTCTGCTACGGGATTACATGTCTGGCGATGCTAAGCTACAATCTTAAGATCTTATACGTTGGCCGATTCTTCGGCGGGATTGCTACAACTTTGCTCTTCAGTGTCTTCGAGGCTTGGATGATTACTGAATACCACTTGTCGCGCCTGGAAGAAACCAGAGTTTCTCTCTGCACCGTCTTTGCTAGCATGACAACCATCAGCAGCATCACAGCAGTATGCTCTGGCGTGTTAGGAGATGGTCTCGTTCAATATTGTGATTCTTCGCTGGCACCGTTTCTGGCCAGCCTTGGCTGCTGCATTGGGGCCGGCATCTTCATCTTGGCAGCATGGCGAGAAAATTATGGCAGCACTGAAACTTGCAAAGGAAGCCCCGAATCTCAGACGCTCAAACTTCGCATGCTTGTAACATTGGTCAACCCCCAGGTCGCAGCCCTGGTCTTTGCTTCGTGTTGCTTTGAGGGCTCAATGTACCTGTTCGTATTCTTCTGGCCGGCCGCCTTGGGGAGTGCCAGAGTAAAGTCAGGATATCAGGATGATCTCCCTCTTGGTCTCATCTTTTCGAGCTTCATGTGCGCAATGATGGCCGGATCTAGCATATCGACGACTCGGAATGCTTTATTTTCGAACAGCATAACAATGGATACACTCTCGTTCATATTCATCATAGCTTCTGCAGCGTTTGCCGTTTCAACTATGCTTGGCCATGAGCATTTACTCTTTTGGGCCTTTTGTGTTATTGAGGGTTGTGTTGGGATATATTTCCCAAGAATGGCACTCATCAAAAGTAATGTAGTCGATGATTCTGTGCGAGGTGGAGTGTATAGCACTCTTAGACTACCACTGAATATCTTCGTGGTTGTTGTACACAGTCTCGATCGTGATGGTCAGGGTCCTTCAAAACCGTTCCACTTTCCCCGTATACAATAATCCTGCTAACCCTTAGATTAGGCGATGAGCATCGAAATACTGTTTTCCTAGTGTGTTCAGGGCTCTTGCTCGCGGCGTTTCTCGTTATTTCGAGGCAGACTTGAGGGCCATGCCGTTATTCATCTCTGCTAGGATCCGCTTTGATATCTGGCCTCATTTGCTTCCTTTTTGGAAGGTGGTCCACATGCCCACGTTGCTGCGATTTGGCCCAGCGCTGGTTCGCTTTCAACCCACGTTTGCCGCCGTATTAATGCATGTTGCCGTCTGTATACAGCTTGGCCAGTACGATGTTGGGGCCAGACAGTTTTCCCAGACTCTCGGGCCTCTCTACTCAGATAGCCGGAGGGTAATGGGCCATTTCCCCAAGTTACGTACAAGTAATATAAGAAAAAAATTAAAAAAATTCTTGAGTCAGGCTAAAATGGGCGAGCGAGGGGATATTATCAAATACCTACCGCCTTTTAAAGACCCGGAGACGGACCAGTCGCTTTTCGCTGAAAACAGACCAGCTTCCCCGCGCCAATGGCTGATTGCTCGGCTCGAGGGAGGGAATTCCCCATCTTTGTCTGCATCTGACGAAGTTATATAAGAGCCCTGAGTAAGACATAGCATGTTGATCTATGGCTGCATAGCACACCCTCTCATTTGTCATTTGTGATCGAGTACCTAAGCTCTTTGTCTTGTTAGACTTAGACAATTTAACAGGATCAAGCAAGCAAAACCACCATCTACGCGAAGAGGAGCGCACTGCAGAAGATCCTTGATACTCTGAGTGTCTTTTTTTTTTTTTTTTTTTTTTTTTTTCGATCTTTTTCATTTCTCTCTCTCTCTTTTTTCTTACCACGCTATTTCGCTTTGTCAGGCATTCAGCAAACCCCTTTTCCAATTGTTGCTGCTGGCGTTATCTCTGTTGCCCCCCTTACCACACCCTCAACAATTCGCTCTTGCAGGTTTGGCTTCCCTTTTTTTCGGCATTTCCCAAGTCTCGCATAGGAGCTGGCACCTAACTTGACGCTAGTCTCTGCGATTGAAGGCCGGCCGTGATATAGAGCTGCAGCTCGAAGGTTCCCGGCTCAGCCTGACTGCGCAGTTCGGCGAAATTCCTCGCTGCTGGTCATCGTGCCATTGCATTGCAGCGTCGTGATCGTCCGGCCTTCGCAGTTTGGCGTTTTGAGTGGTACGCTGTGCCTGCATCCTGCATCTTCGGGCCATTTGGGGGGAAATTAAACCATACAGGGGCCAAATCCGCAGCACCACTCAATGGACGCCACTGGGGAGCTCTGAGTCGCCAATCCGACAGCCACCCAGCCGAAAATCGCGCGAATTTTCTCCATTCTGTTAGGACGGACATTTTTACCACCAAATTTCTCGTGCGCAGAACGAGTACTACTTGTACGGAGTACATCGTCAGTATACGGCCCTTTTCACCAGCGTCTCCAGCTTGGGCCACATTCGCTCCGCAGTTGCGTATGCGGGCGTCTCCATGGACGGTTGTTTCTCCACGGCTGACTGCGCGAGGGTTTTCTCATACGGAGTACAATCCCGTGGGAGCGTTTGAGGCTTGATAGCGGCTGTAGGCTGGAGCATGTACTGTGAGTGATGACGCGAATTGGGGGACCTTGGCCGAATTTTGGGGGTCCAATTGCTTAATTTTGCTCTGTTAGCTGCACAGGATCCTACCGTCAAGACGGCGTGCCACCAGGACAAGGTTCGAGGCCTCGGCGCCTCGTGGCGCGGTGGTGGTGAGAGCGACAGGGTGGTGCGAGGGCAAACCGAGCAATGCGCCGGACGCAGGTCGACGCAGCCCATTGCCAATCATGTGTGGCTGCTATCCATGCTGTTAGTGCTGCTGGCTCTCGTGAGTGTGCTTTCATTTCCATCGTCATTCTGCCCCAAGCTGTTCTGGAAACTCTCCAGCGCCCACGTCACTCCGTCCTCTGCCCCGTACCGACGTAACAGCTAGGCACGACCAGCTCCTCAGTGGATGCCCGTGTCCCTTGGGGAACATTCCAGAGTTTGCAGCTTGGACGGATATTCCGGTGGCCATCAGCTCCAAAGCCTCTGGAGCTGCTCCGGCGTGTGATGGGTGGAGAGACCTGAGCCTTGGCCGCCATGATTCGCTGGCCGCGTCCACGTCTGCGGGAGTCTCAGTGGTAGGCTGCGCTAAGCATGGAGCTCTCGGCCAAAAACCGCCCCGCGCCGTCCCCAGAGTTGGGGCTAATCCCTGTGCGATCCATGCTCGCTGCACTCAATCCGCATCAATGCGCAAAGTATAACGTACCCACGATAGTGTCTGGCCGCTAACGTTTATTGCTACCGATTTCTAGCTCGTTCATCTCGTGCTCCATGACGCCAAGGTCGACGCACTCATCTTCCAGCTCCCGTGGGCGTGCCAGCTTTTCTCCTTTCTCCATCTCCATCTTCCTCCAACAGCTCACTGGCCACTCTCTTCTCTGACCTCTCAGCTCACGATCCAAGAAGACCTCATCTGCCCGCGACTGACGCACCTCACACTCTCACCACCAACGTCGCGAGTCCTCACCATGGGTCTAGCAGAGCACACAAACAAGATTGTCTCCGAGTTCGACTTTTCGGACGAGGAGCTCAATCGCCATGTCCAAGAATTCCTGAAGCAGACCGGTATGTTTTGCCGCAATTCCTCATGGCATTGAGCTGGAGCTGGTCTTGCAGCTGCTTGTGCCCAACTGCTTGCGCTCAACTGCTTGCGTTCACTACTAACATCAACATCATCGTAGAGTCGGGATTGAAAGAAGATGGAACCAGTCTCAGCCAAATTCCTTCCTACGTAACTGCCGTGCCCGACGGCACTGAGAGCGTAAGTAATCTCACTCATTCCCGAGCTTAGCTGAAGAGGGGCCATCAAACTGAACAATTCGGCTCCGTTTTTTAGGGTGTCTATCTAGCCGTAGATTTGGGCGGCACAAACTTTCGCGTTTGCTCCGTTTCTCTCAACGGCGACAGCACTTTCAACCTGACCTACAACAAGGTTGCCATTCCCAAGAATCTCATGGTCGCCAAGACCGCAAGAGATCTTTTCGCCTTCTTGGCGAAGCAGATTGAGCTTTTCCTCCGAGAGCACCACAAAGAGCACTTCGAGGGCGCGACATCTCGTCGCAACACCAGTAGCTTCCCCGAGGGCTACCACGATGAGCAGATCTTTCGCCTTGGCTTCACATTCAGCTTCCCAGTCCAGCAGCTTGGCATCAACAAGGGCAAGCTGATCCGATGGACCAAGGGCTTCGACATTCCCGATGCAATCGGCAAAGATGTCTGCAAGCTTCTCCAAGACGAGATTGATCGACTTGGTCTTCCGGTCAAGGTCGCTGCCTTGGTCAACGACACCGTAGGAACACTCATGGCTCGTTCATACACTTCTGCCGGAAAGCACCGCTCTATCCTTGGTGCCATCTTTGGCACGGGTACTAATGGCGCCTACATCGAGAAGACATCAAATATCAAGAAGCCAATCAAGGGCGAATACAATACCTCAACTGGCGAAATGGTCATCAACACTGAGTGGGGCTCCTTTGATAACCAGCTCAACGTTCTCCCCTCAACGGTATGGGACGCCGCTCTGGACAGAGACAGTGTCAACCCGGGCATTCAGATGTACGAGAAGCGAGTCTCGGGCATGTTCCTGGGCGAGATTGTACGATTGGCGGTTGCAGACATGATCAAGGACGAGGACACATCCTTATTCCGCGACACAAACTCCAGCTACAATGATTGGTCAACCACCACAAACATCAGCCCTAAGTCTGGACTTCTGTCCCAATGGGGACTGGACACTGCCATCTTGTCCGTAGCTGCGGCCGACAACACTCCTGAGCTATCAACTATCCGACAAGAGTTGGAGAACACGCTCCAAGTTTATACTCCCTCTTTGGAAGATGCGCAAGCATTCAAGGCTGTTGCAGGCGCTGTTGTCCGCAGAGCGGCTAGACTATCAGCTGTCGCAATTGGTGCCATCGTTCTCCAATCAGGAAAGCTAGACGACCCCGAAGAAGAGATTGTCGACATTGGTGTGGACGGCAGTCTGGTTGAGCACTACCCGTTCTTCCGAGATATGATTTATGAAGCTCTGCGTGCCATCGACGGCATTGGCCCCAGTGGCGCGGATAAGATTCGCATCGGTATCGCTAAGGACGGTAGTGGAGTTGGCGCAGCGTTGATTGCTTTGATTGCGCAGAAGATGGAGAAGCCTGGAGATTTCCTTGCTGACCTGCGACGGGATATTAAGCGGAGACTGTCTCAGCCATTTGAATCACCTGGTATAGTTTCCTCTCCCTCTTGAATGCCCTCAGGCATGCTAACCTACTTTCCAGCGGAGGAATCATCACTTTTGTCTTTTCCAGCATTGGTTGCGGGCGGCGTTGGTATTGGCGCACTTGCTGCATTTTTATGGAGCAGATACAGCAGCTTTAGGCTCAGCAACTAAAGAGGTGGCATGTTTAGGCGCTGTATAATCTGGGGAGGCTGTTTTTTTATAACTGATTCTAATTTTGTTTTACGGCTTCTTCTTCTTTTTTTTTTTTTTACACCGACGTTTGGAAGGGGGATATCAAAGATTATAGGAGGCGTCATTGCACTTGTGGACAAAAAGTTTTTTCTGGATATCAAAGAATCTCGTTGATGGGACGGGTTTAGTACGATTGTCATGTACGCTATGGAGACATCAACTATCTATTTATATGTTTGTATGTCTATGTTTTTATGTAACCGTGTCTTCATTTTTCTTTGGAAGTCTACGTGATGAATAAGTAGACTGACTGCACTAAGGAGAAGAAGTGATTTCTATTCTCAGAGTCGTATTAAAAGTGTTTCTAGTTTGTTATTTGAAAAGTCTACATCATCAATCGCTGTGGTAATTCGTGACTCCCATACGGAGTGCATTATTCGTAGTTTATAGAATCGTTTCACCTAGAAGTTCTATGGCGCCAATGTCTTTTTTTTCGCTTTTTTTTTTTTTTGTTCCTATTGTCCAAATGCGGCGGCTGGATAAGATCTATCTCTCTTCTTCCTTACGGTGGAGCTGCTCCTCGAGCTCGCGCCAGATCCGGGTTCGCTGCCATTCTTTGGCGGCCCGAGAAGAGTCGGCGCCATGTCCGCGGGGAGGTCATTCCACTCTGTCTCGGGGCGCTGGTTCTGGAAGGATTGGCCTGATGCGACTCTGACGGGAGGCCTTGTCGCCGGGGGAGCACCGTTACTGGCAGCGGGAGGAGTGGCAGGAGCACCAGCAGCAGCAGGCGGCGGTATCTGGCTCGTCATTGGCGGAAGGCTCATGACTGCAGCGGTGGTGCTGGTTATATTAGGTCGAGAGATGGGCGGTGTTGATGAGGGAAGGGCATTGAGCACGGAAGCGCCGACGGGCTTGGAGACGACCCAGGCTGAGTCGGGACGCAGCTTGAGATAGTAGCCCTTGATAGCTGGTTCGTGCTTCTCGAAGCCTCTCGCCTTGTACCAGTGCAAACCCTCTTCATTCTCGGTCCATACGTGCGCCGTCACAGTCCGGACATCCAATGCCGGGTCCGTCACGACAGCGGCAATGACGTTGTCCAGCGCAGCGGCAATGAGACCCATTGAGCGGTATGGGGACAGCAGGCAGAGCGACTGGATGTACAGGTTCTGGGGCACCTGGGGGCCGCCGTCTGGGGCTCGGACGTCAATGTCGGGCTCGACGCGGCAGACGATGCCGCCTATGGGCTTGGGCTCGCTGCCATCGTGGGACCAGGTGATGACGCGGGAGAAGCGGCCGGTGACGGGGTCGGCGGCGCGGTTGTAGAAAGTCTCGGGGTAGCTGACGGGTAGAAGGAGGGAGTTGAGGCGGCGCAGGGCGTTGATGTCGGCTGGGATGATGGCGCGGATGGCGGCTTCGCGGGGTAGATTCGGATTTGAGCTTGGACTTGGATTGGGAGACGTCCGATGCGGGGTGAGATCGGAGAGAGGATGGGACTGCGATTGCGATTGAGGTGGTGATGTTGATGTGGCGGGTACAGAAGAGAGAGGAATCGTAGAGGCGTCGACGGCGATGTCTTTGCTGCTGTTATTACTGCTATTTTGGCTTTGTGACGGAGGAGGAGCGTATTTGGGCGTCTTGGCCTGGAAGAAGGATCGGATAGACATTTGCGATGGTTTGCTGGTGGTGGGGAGTGACATGGCGAGCAGGCAGGTATAAAACGAAGGATGGGGGGTGAAGAAGGGATTGACGAGGTCGCGTGGGTGGACAAGAGAAGGATGATGGAACAAAGAGATGGGGGAATTAAAGAGAGGGCGAGAGTTAAAACAAACAATCTCGGATCAGTGAGTGAATCAATGCAAAGGGAACCAAGTCTCCGGAGAAGAGCCGCAAGAATGCAAGCAAACACGTAGATTCTGGAGTGGAACGTGTCAATGGGTTTTCTGGATAGCCTGCCGATCTTGACTTATATCCATTCAGGGGACCGTCTGACGGCGGAGTAATTCCGGAGTCTCGAGTGGCTGCTTGCAAAAACGGTTCTGCGATCAACTCCATCTCTACGTTAGCGGCGTTCTTATCAGCCACAGCGATAAGATTGGGCGGCGTTTCAGGGGACTGAACTGCGAGAGAGTTTCGCGTGGCTGGGCGGTTTTTGCCGACGCTGCCTGTGACTGGGCGGCGATGTGCGATGCAAATCTGTGTGTACATGTACGTAATCTGCAAATCGATGTGCGAATCTGTGATTGCGCGATGCGGGCAGGGGAGGGGGGGTCGCCGAGAAGAGATTGCTCTCGATTCTGGGCGTCTGCTGGCCGGATTCGCTCTTGTTGGGTGTATGAAGCCTGTAAGGGATGTTGCTGGGCTCGGCTTGTTGGCTGCAGAGAGCTGCACTGCGGCGCAAGCGAGACGGTACCTGTAAAGTACCGCTAATCAGCGAGTGCTCCCTCCTACAGGCTCCCTGACGGCCCCTAGACCCCCAGCGGCTACAGAAGCGCCCAGTACCTGTACCCAGTGACTACAACGGAGGTTTTAGCGACCATGCAACTGCCTTATAGAGCGGGCAGCCACTGTAAAGTCAGCAGGCAAGCGAGCATGGGGTGCGTCTGGCCTCAATCGCAACTCCGATTCTGCACTGCGCTCGATTTAGCCTTTAAACTTCTTTTCGCAAATCCACCCACAGAAGGCCTTGCAGCCAGCAGAGCTGAAAGAGAGACGCTCTGCCTTTCGCCACGCTGCATAAATAACCAGACAGCGAGGGCGCACAAACCGCTCGACGCAGCCCGCAGAAAGGGAGAATCAACCACCATCAATTCCTTCATCTGTCGCCTTTGATCCTTCATCTCCATCGCGAGGAAACCGATTCGTGGCCAAGAATCCAACCAGCAATCACCCCTTCACAGCACGCCCACGGCCCAACCCCCGACTTTACGCAGCGAAAATCATGGTGCACGGTGCCTAGTGCAAAGTGCAAGCGTGCTGTGACGAAAGGAGCCGCTGCGGCGAACCACTATTTCGATGCTAGCAGCATCACTCGCTTTCCAACCTCGAACCTTAATCATCATCCTCTGTTCGCTTTGTCTTTAGCCTTCCGTCAGATCAGCCGGGGGCGATACATCCGGCACCGTTCCATTCCGCCCGGGATTCCTCCGTCATTCATCACACGACGCCAAGTTGCACAGAAGCCGGCACACGCACACTCCACGCACCACACACACCTCAGCTGTGCTGGGAACTTTTTTAATTTTTTATTATCTTACCTTGTTTATCTTATTCACCCTTGGTCCCCCATCCAGGGCTCGCAGCCGCCCATCATGAATTCAGCCTCGGGTCGGGCGGGCATCATCCGTGCCCGTGATGATGCTGGCAGCATGGATAAACTGGTGAGTCGTCGATTTGATGCATTTCCCATTCCCGCCCTTTAGGCCGGAGCACCACTTCTTGCTGGGCCCCAGAGGCTAAGGCGCTGCTGGCTTTGCGCTGCCGCCGCCGTCCCCATAGAAGAGGAGCATTGCTGCATGCATCGCATCGCCAATCAATGCCTCGAGTCATCTCTCTGGTGAGATGTAGCTGCTGACAATGCCTGCCCTTTGTTTGCTTTAGGCGCATTCGGTGCTCGATGATGTGCTGTACAACATCGTGTCGGATCTGTTGATGAAGACGCACCGGGAGGAGAAGACGGCTAGAGCGACCACTGCCGCCATTCGAGTGGAGAAGTTGGCTTCAGATGCCTCGGAGAGTTCGACGCCCGACTCAAGACCCGACGTGCGAGTCGAGACGGATGCCGCCATCTACGAGGATGGCAAGGTGCTCCTAAAAGGCAACCCTCTCAAGACGACGACGGATATCCTGTGCCCCCGATGCCATCTACCGCGATTACTGTATCCCACCGACGGCAAAGGCGCCCGAAAGCCCGACCCTACCGTCGTCTACTGCAAAAAGCACCCATTCATCGAGAAGCCCGGATGCGACATCTACGGCCAGAGCTGGGTAGGACCGGGCCCTGGTAGGGGCAAGAAGAAGAAGGACTCGGATAAGAAAGATGACGGTGGCTCCGAGCAGCGCCCTCCCAATGTCCTCTCCTTCCCTTCTGCCACGTGCAGCAAGTGCAAGAGATGCATCCTGGTTACACGGCTAAATAATCACATGGGGTCTTGCATTGGCAACAGCGGTCGTAACGCCAGCCGAGCAGCTGCTCAAAGGATGAATGGCAGCGGCTCTCAGAACGAACCTACTCCTCCACCCTCCCAAAAGGCCACGCCCACGCCGGCGTCCCGAGCCCAAAGCCCTAGGAAGCGAGACGTGAGCGACGACGATGACGACTCGGAGACTAGTCACAAGAAGAAGAAGATAAAGCACGGCTTGACGAAGAAAGTCATAATCAAGACAAAGTCCTCACTGAAGAAGGATAAGATCAAGAGCAGTTCATTAAGCCAGGAGCAGAAGGCAGATTACAGTGTGCCTTCGCCAAAGGTGCTGAACAAGGTCAAGTCCAAAACAGACAGCCCAGTTAAGAAGCTGAAAGTGGGCAAACCAGTTATGAGCTCACCCATGAAGAATGGTCGAGATATCGATGCAGAGTCCGAGTCCTCAGAAACCCTCTCTTCGCCGCCTGCAGGCCACCGTTAAAAACAAGAGAATTGAATCAAGCAATCTAGGAATTCGCGCATACATGCATATGTTTTGCATCGCTACTATTGCTGGTGGATTGGATATGGATAGACTCGAAACGGATGGGGCTTGACGCTTTTATATCCATGGTAACTGTATTATTTTTTCTTCTTTCAACGCACTATAAAGACAAAAGAGGTGAAGGCAAACGGGGAACGAAACCTCAGGCTTATTTGCTTTTTGCATTTGATTTGATGTGCGGATTCTGGAGGTGGTTGGCTATGGGCTGGCCTACTGGCTTTACATAAAGACGACGATTAAACCAGCATCCCGGAGAACACGGGAACTTGGCGTTTGGGGGCTAAAATGAGTCTATTACTTTTTGATTTTCTTTTATCAGGCTGGCTAAGCCTGTATGTATAAAGCACGGCATTTCTTTCGTTCTAAATCTTGTGCCATTTTAATTCTTTGTGGTGCTGTCCATGATCTGTGAGATTTCTTTCTTTTTATGATGCCACCACTGCTGCTTCATTTACATTGACGCGTGTGTTGGATATTCGTCAACCAACGCCTTGCTATGCTGTCTATCTATACAGAGCCGTAAGCCACAACACACGTATATACGTGCCTATTACGTATGTATCATACCTCGAAGCCGATTCAAGTACATCTCGAATCATTATTTCTCCTCTCCGTCGCACGTCGCATGCCCCAAGGCGGAAAAAAAAAATTCTGAAGAAAAATGGATAAAACGAATCGTCGCCCTTTCAATCTTGCTCTTCACCTTCCACCACGTTGGCGCTGATCAATTTGACATCCTCGACTGGCCTATCCTCCGGCCCTGTGGGCACCATGCCCATTCGCTTCACCACGCCCAAGCCGCTCTTGACCCTGCCAAAAATGGTATGCTTCCCGTCAAGCCACGGCGTCGGCGCCAGCGTGATGAAGAACTGTGAGCCGTTTGTATTGGGCCCCGCGTTGGCCATGCTGAGGATGCCCGCGCCGGTGTGTCTCAGGCTCGGGTCAATCTCGTCTTCGAACTTGTCGCCATAGATGGAGGAGCCGCCGCGTCCTGTGCCCGTGGGGTCGCCGCCCTGGATCATGAAGTCCGGGATGATGCGGTGGAAGATTGTGGAGGAGAAGTAGCCGCGGCGGGCGAGGGTGGCGAAGTTGTCGCAGGTTTTGGGGGCTTGGGTGGTGTAGAGTTCGAGGGTGATTGTGCCCTGTTTATTTTGTTTGACAATTAGCACGTATTCTTTTTTTTTTTTTTTTTTTAACCCAGTCTTTGGAAGTGAGTGGTTACCATTGAGGTTTCTAGGACGACGTTTGTGGTCATGGTTATTGAGATCGAGGCTGGTTCAATTGAAGGCTGAATAATGGCTTAGAATTGGTGATGTTATTGTATGGGGAAAACTAAAAAAATGGATATGGAGAGGATCAATGTTGTCACTGCGGGACGAGGCTGCGATGTTAGGCGCTGGAGATGCCTGTTGCTGCTGGGCGCTATCGCGGCGCCCTATTGGCTGCCTCGCCTAGCTTGCAGCGATAGTCGTTTTAGTGGCCGCTTTAGTGGCCTCTCTCTGCCTTGTAGCGGCCAGGCTTTGCAACAGCTTTGATTCATAGCTCGTGACTTGGCATATAAGGCACCAGTGCCTTTTCAAGCGCAGACTTTCCTTCTTATTGCCTTCTTTCTTCTTCTTCCATTCTCCCTTTTGCGTTTTACTACTGTCTTTGGAGATTCAGCAAGGTATCGCACGGATTGGAGACTTGAAATGGTTCGTTTGTCGCTGCCGACGCCATAAAGCCAGCCTTATTGAGTTCAGACCACGTTTTCGTTTCTTTGCTCTCTCTTATTCGACAACATCTCCACGAATCTCTGAGATTATTGCCCATCTGTCATTTGCCACGGTATATGTTGATATAGAGCGATGGCTGCCACAAATGTCACCCTCATGGAGGGCTTGGACGGCCTTAATGTTACCCTCAATGACACAGCAGCTGGTGCCACTCCTGCCACGATAATGGACACCTTACAGGATATGGATTTCCTCCTTCTTGAGCTCAAGCTCGTCACTGGTGCCATGGGAATCATTTACCTCGGGGCCCATGCATCTTTACGCCGTCCACCATCTGCGGCCATCTCAAAGGATAAGAAGCGGCGGAAGCAGGATGACGAGGCGTTTACCCAAGGACTGGAGCTTTCTGATGCAATCCTTTTCCCAATCATGGCAGCGATCGTTCTTGTTGGGCTGTATTATCTTATCCAGTGGCTTCAAGACCCTGCTCTCATTAACAAGATTCTACGGTCTTACATGACGACGGCGTCTATGGCGAGCTTGTTGACCTTTTATGCTCATGGCATTCAAGTGGTATCGTCGTTTGTATTCCCTCGTTTTTGGCGTGGCAGAGACGGCAAACTCCGCAGAGTCGATCAAACCAAGAATACAGTCGCCGTGTGTGATGATGCAGGTAACGAAATTGAGAGCTCTGGTGTTGGGGGGACGAACCCGCTCCCCGGAGCGCTGGCCTTCCTTGCGCCAGCTGCGTGGCTGCAGAAGAAGGCCTGGGAGCTGAGAGATCTTTTTACGAGACATTGGCTGCTGGAGGTGTTTGCTCATGGCATGGGTAAGGAGACGATCCATATCAAGTTTGCGCATATGATGGCGCTTCTGATGTCCGTGGTGACGGCAATTGTCTATTTTGCAACTTCTTGGTCGTTTCTCTCCAACATACTGGGCTATGGAATGTGCTACGGGTCGTTTTTGCTTCTCTCGCCTACTGATTTTCTCACTGGGTCGCTGGTTTTGTGGGGCCTCTTCTTCTACGATATCTTCATGGTCTTTTACACGTGAGTTGCCTTGTCTCTCTTTGCGCCGTTTGATATGCTGCTGGGACTATTTACTTACCCGTTATGTATTCGTGTAGCCCCTATATGGTGACGGTAGCAACAACTCTGGATGTCCCTATTAAGCTCACATTTGAGGCGGCATCAAGGAAGAGCATCCTCGGATTGGGAGACATTGTGATTCCTGGAATGGTCATTGGCTGGGCGCTGCGACTCGATCTTTGGATCCACTACTACAGAAAGATCAAGTACGAATCTACCGACTTGAAAATTATGGAGAAGGATTCTACCTCGGGGGAGATCATCACACGAAGTGAGACTAAGCACAGAGAAATCAAGGTTCCATATGTGGATGCCAAGGGAAACTGGGGAGAACGCATCTGGACTCGCCAGTCTTTGGGCCTATCTGGCTCAGAAAGCTTACCTCCTGATGTAGCCGCATCAAAGTTTTCTAAGACGTATTTTTATGCCTCCATGGTAGGATACTTTTTGGGAATGATGGTCACGCTCGCCATGTTGCTCATCTTCAAGCACGGGCAGCCGGCGCTGCTATATCTCGTGCCAGGCGTGCTCGGGTCGCTACTTTTGACCAGCTTGGTGCGTGGAGAGTTCAAAGAGCTATGGATGTACACGGAGGATGGAAGCCTTGATACAGTCGACGTCGTGGTGGATCTGGACGGCAATGGCAAGGCGGTGAAGACGATTGGCAAGCTGGAGAATGGCGTGGTAGATACGACCAAGGATGACAAGAAGAATAATGATGAAAAGGAGAAGGAGAAGGAAAAAGAGAAGAAGGAAGAAGAAGAGAAAAAGAAGAGTGCTGAAGCCGGACAAACGAGCAGAAAAGGGCACAAAGTCTTTTCAATATCACTGGAAGCACCGCCAGAGGGAGTATAAGATGAAGCAGTTGCATCCTTGTCATATACAAAGGAGACGGATCTCTTGAATTATCAGATAAAGGAATAGAGGAACAATGTATAATCATCGTGCCCTGGTCCAATATTTGGTTAAAACCGGGTTGATAAGCCGAAAACATGTCAGTTTATATCCCATCTTGTACAAGAATAATGCAAGAGCATGTACACGTATGAATGTAACCAAGCCTGCGGCTCTGCGGGCCGAAGGCGGGGAACTGACGGCGGGAGAGCTGATTGGCAGCGGCAATCTCACCCGTCTGTCTCAAAGACTCATCTCACTCATCCGCGATGCTAGATTTCACTCATATAGAACATAGTCATATGCAGCGTTGATACAGCGTATCGTTTATTGAAACACGACTTCTCGCCATTATATACATCCACACATATGCTTTGAAAGAAAGCAGGTTTAATAAAACCCCCCCCACGAACAAGCCATCATGGCCCAGCCTGCCGTCTTCCTTTGGGCTCTCGATACTCGAAACCTATGGCCCGAAGCTAAAGAGACCAAAGAGCTTCCCGGAGCAGTACGTTTCCCCCCTTCCCTCTCATGAGTCTTCATCTTTTCACAGCCATTCATCAGACTCACACTATCAAACTCCCACTATTTTGAACCTTCCATCGGGACTGACTAAAAACGCCCAACCCAATTTCCACAGGCCCGCCGCGCTCTCGCTCTCCTCAGCGAAACCGAACAGGCCGCCGTCCTCAAGTACTACTTCGTCCGGGACGCCAAGCTGTCCCTCGCCTCATCGCTGCTCAAGCGCCTCGCCATCTCGCGCTTCTGCCGCGTGCCCTGGGCCTCCGCCACGGCCGTGCGCGACGCCCGCACCAAGCCCGTCTTCATCACGCCCTCTGGCGACGAGCCGCTGCTCTTCAACGTCACGCACCAGGCCGGCGTGGTGGTGCTCTTCGGCGCGTATCTGCCGCCCGCGGGCGTCGCCATCGGCACGGACATTGTCTGCGCGGGGGAGCGGCGCGAGCGGGATCTCAGGCACGTTGAGACGCAGGGGTGGCCGTCGTACGTCAACCTGCACAGCGACGTGCTCTCGCCGGTGGAGGTGCAGCGGCTGTGCGGGCTGCGGATCCCCGACCGCCAGAAGCTGTTGGATTACTTTTACGCGCTGTGGTGTCTCCGCGAGGCGTATGTCAAGATGACGGGCGAGGCGCTGCTTGCGCCGTGGCTGGCCGACTTGGAGATGCGGTACTATTCGCCCCCCGGGGAGATTCCGCCCGAGGGGTCCAACAAGACGCTGGAAGTGTGGTTCAAGGGCAGCAGGGTGACTGATGTGGATGTGAAGCTGGACAGGGCCATTGGGGACGAGTACATGATTAGCACCGTTGTGAGGAGGGGAGAGGGAGATGTAGGGCTGGATGTGCCGCCGCCGGAGAATTTGGATCTGGAGGAGACGTTGAAGGCTGCGGAGGGTTTGTTGCAGGAGCTGGGACAGTGATATATATATATATATATATATATTGTGGCATGTATGCTTCCCTATTCATGAAAGAGATGGGATGAAAATGAAAGAGAGACATGAAGCAGAAAGCGATGGATTATACATGATTTATTTGATAGCGAGCAGAGCACATGTATTGCAGATTATGACAACCTTCTTTTTTTGAGACAATGGAAAATCTCACAGTTCAGTTGCATGTATTTTCTTATTTTCTTTGTTTTAATTTGCTTATTTTCTTTGAGAGAGTCATCTCTCTTTGCAATTTTTGCTGTAATGGAAAGACTTTTTTTGCGAAAAAGCGGAGAAACGCGTCCACCTTTTCTCACTTTCCTTCTTTAACTTTCTTTACAATTGCTTACCAAAAAATTCCAAAAGCGTCTTGTATCCCCTTTCATACTCCTCTTTGACACGGTCATTCGTCAGGTCGGAACGCGCGGCCATCCAGCCATGGATCTGGTCCGCAAAAGTCTCGACGTGGTGAGGGACTTTGAGCGCCTCTTCGAACTGCTTGACAGCCGTGACATCCTCGTCCTTAGATGCCAGCAGGGCAAAAGGGACGGTGAGGCCCTCGGCGTCGGCCGGGTCGACCATGGCGGGATGGGCGGCCGCGGCGGCTGCGAAGGGGTTGGTGGGAGCCTTGACGGTGAGGGCAACGACTTTGCCGCCCCAGCAGTACTGTTGGGATGTGTCAGAGTCTCTTTCCTGCGTGGGCTTTGATAGTACTTGAGAGGGGAGAAGTGTGGGTAACACGGCATTAAGATAATGGATATAGATAGACTTACACCCAGCATGGCTAACTTGGAAACTGACGGGCTGTGAGCCTTGACGGCATCCACGTACTCTGGAACATAACCAGCAATCTTGGGAGGAGGGAAAGTGGCAAAGAATTCGCCCAGGGCCTTTTGCTTCTCCGGGGTATCAGGAGGGTAGCTGCCTCGAGTGTCAGCATTTGATGCTTCAGGAACATGATATCATCCACAATTTCGATGAATGTCTACTTAGGTGACCTGGGGTAGGATCAACTTACTACTCAATGGGGCAGGGCTTGCCCTTGAACCAGTCGGGCATGAACACCTTATACTTCTGATGTTCGTCGCTGAAGGCGAGGATGTCGGCACCTTGGACGGTCTGGTCAAAGTAGCCAAAGATGTCATAGACAACGACAATGGCCTTGGTAGCGTCGGCGGGGCCAGTGACATCTAGATGGTTTCATCAGCAGCAGAATCAACCTTTGATCTGATTACGTTTTCATTTTCACTTCATTTTCACTTCATTCTTCTCAGGACCCCTCCCTTTCACCGACTGGCTTGCGTGGCTGTCACATTGAAGCAACGCCGGTAAATGAAGGAGGGCATCGTGATCATGATCATGTGCGAAGGAGGCAGAAAAACGGGAGCTGGGAGAAGAAGAGAAGCTTGAAGAAAGATGGACATACATGTCTTGTAGCCACCGATTTCCTCGTATGAGCCCTTGGGCTTGTATCCTTTGGACACAATTGGAGGGATGTTGCAGCAGGCGGCGCTGTGGCCGTGAGAGGCGGGCATGGCAGACATGGCGCGGATCTGGGCTGCGGCGGCGGCTGCGACTTCGGATGTGAGTTGGTGATGGTGCAGAGACCGAGATTGGGGTTGAAGCTGTCGGGAGCTGGCCTGGAGATGATTGGAGGGGCGTTGCGAGAGGTCGAAGAGGGGGCGGAGGCTTCTGTTGCTGCGGGGACCACCAGATGGAAGCTGGAGATGCGTGGCACGTCTCATGAGACGGTGCGGGTCGAGCCGAACAGCGGGCAATCGGTTGGGCTTCAAAACAGCGCGTGATTCTTGACGCTGTTGCTTCTGTGTGCTGGCGTTGATGCAAGCAGTGCGAAGAGCATCTAAACGTTTACATACCTTATCAATCAAGCGACTCGATGTGACGACAGTCTTTGGGCGCTGACGTAGGTATTTTGTAAGGAGCCCTGCTGCAATACCACCTGTCTGCACACAGCGGTATCGCCACTTGAATTGGCAATGGCCTATAAAACAATACAAGCAACAAACACCACTGCTGGTTTTGTTTACATGTCCCCATAAAAGTTCGGGCTGTGGATGGACCAGAGGCGGGGATGGATGCATCATTCATACCTAACACTGGCATTATAAAGCACAGCAGCAGAGCCCATTGAGAAAACAAGTGGAGGCCATAAAGTCTGAGAGCTCCGAGGTTCAGCAAGGTGGGGGCGGGGTCTGGGTAGACCAGCTGGTGATGTCAGCGAAATGGCCATGTAGCGATATATGAGAAAGATACGCGGTCGAGATGGAGAGGAGGTAGAAGAGGATGATGGAGAAAAAGAAGAAGAGAAGTAGTAATGAATAAAAGAAGAAAAAGATGAAAGAGGGGCTGTAGTCTTGGTAGTTATATCTCCTTACTGGTCCTGTCGCAGACAGAAGGAGAGTAATCGTAAACATAAGAAAAGGAGCAAGAAAGAAAATTCAGCATCACCTTCATACGTCTGGCAGACAGAGTTGGCAGATGAACAATAGATACTCAGATATTCACCCAAAGTGTTGTAAGACCAAAGAATATTCCTAGTCGTACTCTAAGAGAGACTCCCAGTGCCTGATTCATCAAGTATGCAATCCATCTCACAGCTAACCATTCCAGGCCGCCCATCAGAGTCGGCTGAAAGCAAAGAATATATGAAAAGAAGAGAGAGATAGCGAGATGGGGAATATGTCGAAGGATCCTTGTCCTTTATTGTGCTTCAGGCATGGCAAAAGTACCCGCTCTCTGTCCATATCACCTCTTTCGACTCTCCTCCGTGCCATCGGAAGCAGGGTATCATCTCAGATCGATTCTCGCATGTTGCTGTCACGCCATGGCCAATTTCATCGGCAAGTCTTTCTGCCTGTTCCATGATTTGAGCCGTTGGTTCCCACAAGATGACTTCTTTGAGGCCATATCCACAGGCTTCTTGTACAGCCATGGAGAGCACCATCCTGATCCCACCCTCCATTCTATCGCGACGCCGCACGTCCATACACCCCAAGTACAGTCTTCGTTTCTCAAAGTCGTGCACCCAAAACGCCGAGACGGTGGTGTTTGACTTCACATCATGAAATCTGGCCCCCACAGTGATGCTGTTTGGGGCAAACCAGGCAGCCCATCGTCTTAACATAAACTCCCTGGATGAAGCTCGCAGCAAGTGCCATTTCATAAGCTCTGTAGACAAGATGACCTGTGCATGCGTAGTAGGGTGTTTGACGGCACTCATCGCCATCATGGGGAGACCATTATACTCACGATGCCAAAGATCAAGATCCTCCACCTTCAAATATGCCAAGTGCGGCACATAATTTGGGTACTGGTCGAAATAGCCCTTTAATGCGCTGAATTGTAAGTCTCCCAGTGCGATTCGAAGCTGTCTAGCAGGAAGTGGCCTCTAGCCACACCTTTGAAACAGTTGCGTCTTGGGGCCGCTATACAGCACGCTGAAGGCAATGTGCTCCTCGCCCTTTCTGCTATCTATCTGTTCAGCTAGGAGCTTTAGGAAATGCGTGGCAAACCGTTGATTCCGATTTTCAAAATCCGTGATTACTTGTGATATGACCATTGCTCGGACCAGCTTGGC
The DNA here is from genome assembly GCF_020647865.1 of Trichoderma asperellum. Classification (NCBI taxonomy): domain Eukaryota; kingdom Fungi; phylum Ascomycota; class Sordariomycetes; order Hypocreales; family Hypocreaceae; genus Trichoderma; species Trichoderma asperellum. The sequence continues at coordinate 2,486,309 of NC_089420.1, read as the reverse complement.
GCCCCCTTTGGTCGTGCTCACGAGCCCTTGTCTGTGATAAGCAGAAGCTCCTGTATAGACGAGATTGTGATTGCTAGCATCGAGCAGGAGCCAAGTTTCTTGGTCACCCTTCGGTGGTAGGATACTCGTCGCTGCTTTCTCTAAGTTGTAGTAATCATCTGTCCGCAAAGTTTCATCCACAGACCATCCAACCATCCGCCAATAATTTCGCATCTGCTCTGTTGTCTTTGGATATCCAAGAATGGTAGTATCCTGAACAGAGCTGCTGGGAACTGGACCGTCGTCTCCTGTAAATGGATCGCCAGAGTCGTCGCTTACTATTCTTTCATGCCATCCCTCCCAACGACGCGCCGTCTCCTGGTCCCATTCGATCAACAGCTTCCCCCATGCAGTCAATCTATCTAGGCGTAGAATTTCATTCTGAAAGAGTAATGAGGTTAGTTTGGGGGTTTATAGGTTAGCGAGCAGCTTCACAGAGTCTTGCCTTGTTGATATCGGGATGTAAGTCTGTATAAGAGACATCATTTCCAGCATTGGGGGCCTCTGCCAAGAGTCTCTGTACGGAATCGCCCATCGCTGCTTACAAAAATCTGGCTTTTCTCTTGATACAAATGCACGTAAACAAATGCACGGCGTAAGTTTGAGTAAGATGTAAATGTAAAGAGCCCAGCAGTAGACAAGCCCAACAGCTATCCAATGCGCCTAAAGAAGCCTGCAGCAAGGAACACGAGGAGAAAATACCAATGAGAAAGCCAGAGAGCACCTTAGCCGTTTGGCTTTGGTGAGCGTAGCTTGTCTGGGGATTCTGCGTGGCGAAAGAAATAAACATGAAAACGAACCACTGGACGCTCGCATTCGCAGCCGTCGAAGTTGACGTGCCTTCCCTACCGCGGCTGTTCAAGGATACACAGCATTTTGGAAGCTACGAGTTACTACAATCTGAACCTCTCTTGCCCTGCTTTTCTCTTCTTCTCTTGCCCTCTTCCTATTTCTCCTCAGTTCTCCTCCCTTCTCCTTTTCCCACACGTGTGCTTTTCTTTACTATCTGTTCTCGCGTATATGATCCCCCCTCAACAGTACCAATTTCTTATTGTCGTTGGTCCAAAGAGCCATCAGCCCACCTTTGCTTGTTAATGCCGAATTTGCATTTCTTCTCGACACCTTTGCGAAGCTGTGTCTGGCCAATTCATTTCCAAGCCGCCCGACTTTACTCCTATTTTCAGCAACTGCGATAAAGTTTGATCAATCTCCACAAGTCCCGTTCTATTTTATCATAAAATGCTTTGTCACCGCAACCTTCTCATCCTCCTACTTACCCCTGCTGATCGAGGGAGGCTCTGGAGATAACAATTCATCCTTAGGACTTGGTGTTGCGGCAACTATTGCACGCCCCCGCACTGACCAATAGGAGAAAAGCCCGCGGGGATCAAGAGCGGTAGCGGGTAGAAAAGGGAAAACAACAGAGAGAGCGAGGAAAAGAAAGGGATGACAGTTACCAGCATCGAAGCCAACAGCCTTCTCCCCGTTCGTGCGGTTCGCACCACACCCTTGACCATTCCAGGTTGGCTTTGGCAGCTGTCACTTGCAACAAACCCTCGTCCTCGTCATTGCCGCTATCACAATTCGGGGCTAGATGGCTCCAGGTAATCCACCCTCCAGCTTAGAACTAGCATCTCGTATATTTACCAGCCGTCACTAACAAAAGAAGTAGCCCGAATCCAATGCGCAAGGTGAGCTGCTTCTGAGTCTCAGACAACAGCCTGGACCTCGGCCGACCAACCAACGCACACTTTGCATCACGTCCGAGCTTCCACCCCCTACATCCAACATCCATGCTTGGTGCAGTACTTACGACCCGGCTAGCTGGTAATTTTCCATATCCCTCCCTCTTCGGCACATTTGGCCTGCAGCTAGCGTGGTCCAGTGACCCAGACTATCTGTCGGTACAGGCTGCAACCAGGAGCATGGACTCTCCAATAGCGGCGGTCAGTGGTCCCTGCATTACATTCCCAGTTGCAGCCGGCCCCCTTGCTCGCACATTGACCCAACCTGTCAAGAGAAATCTGCGTAACAGCGGCGGCCACCGCGGATTCAGGACCAAGTAGAGCGTGTGTCTGCCCCGCCATCGCTTGACTCGGAGACTTTGCTGATGCCACGGCTGCTACGAAGGGGCTACGGCTAACTGTATTACTAGTTAGTTGGGCATATGTAGGAACAGGCCATCGGTAAGCAGTGACATGCGATCTCTCTCTCTAAGCGATCGGCTGCTGCAGGTTCGCCTCATTTCAGTGCCCTGTCCGTCCCAGAGTGGATATCCTAGCGAAAACTGTCTCGGCGATAGGGGGAAGATGGGATGCTCTGGCCGCCACTGGCTTAGGGACAAAGATACCATATTTTGAGACATTGCTAGTACTCCATAGCGGTAGGCCTCATTTCACGACTCAGACAGCCTTGACCATATTCCCGGAGTGCATAAAAGCACGGCAGATAGCAGCAATGATCCGTATATATCTGGCCACGCCAAAGCTAATCGAGCCCGGCATGGGACTGTCAGCGGCTTAGCTGAAGCCCGGCAAGTCGGAAAACTAAGCGCTAGTGATAGCCAATCTGCATATGCAATTTATACAGCCGCACCTGCTCCGTACTACTCGTACTGACACTCCATGCCGTTGGAACATTGAGGTGTACTCAAAGGGCTCCAGGACCCAGGGACTCGGGAACGCCAGATGCGAAACGGCAGGGGCAGCAAGACAAAGCGTCATCGAAGAGCTGAAGTTAATTCAGGCATGGCTCTTTAGCCTCAGCCTCAACGCCAAACCGCGCTCAACTCATAGCACAGGCCTGCCATCGATGAGTCGTTAGTGCCTCGACTACACATCAATTCAAACTCGTCGATAAGGTCACAAGACGTGTGCGCCCCTGGGCAACCTATAGCGCCTGAGGAGACACAAGACAGGTCAACTTGACGGGGGCAGAGTCCTTGTGCTTTCTGGACGGCACACAGTGGGAGAAACATGCATCACTTATTAGTGCCTCCCCCGGGCCAGGACCCCCCCAAAATGTCATCAATCTTGAAGATGTAGACTATTTGCTCGGAAGACCATCCTGCCTGCAAAGCCGCCAGTCAAAAAGAGAGTGGTCGATCGCAGGAATTGCCTTTGGATGCGAAAAGCCTTCCCCGTCCATTCCGACGGTACCACTAGTATCAGAAGAGCAACTTATGCGCCGGTTTCTCCTATTCATTCTGATGAGACACTTTATGAGTTATCGTATCTCGCCCAAAGTCAGCACTCGTGCGAAATGTTTTGGTAGCATCTTACCTCTCCTATCACGCCTACCTGCCTACCTTGTAAAGTACACTCCTCCATGTAAGTAGGTCCAAGTACCTACCAACTGGTGCTTTTCGCAGGCCTGCCCCGGTCTGGCCCATTCAGCGAATCAAATCATGCAGGATACATACCGGCACCAGAATACCACCTTGGGCTCCTTAGCTCCAAAACCGGAAATTCGTCATTCAATACCCGGCGCTACCAACCTTTCAGATGCCCATGTCTCGCATGGATAGCGGATGTACTGCTTCGAATGATACCGTTTTTGCCCCCACGTCATTTGGAATTGTGTGGTGCCAATGGCTTTTCTTTTCATCCCCTCCCACACACTATTACACACTCAATCATGTCTTTGTGAAACACAACCTTGCATGTTGGGAATTGACTCCCTGCATAAACCCAAGAAACATGTGGCTCATGTACTTCTCCCAAAACACATACCGAGTAATTGGTTTATGCACTTGCATGCATCTCCTTGTTTCTGTGCATGTGCCCAACGCCGGTGGTCGAGCATTGTATACCTGAAATCCGGATTTGGCATCACAGGAAGAGTTGCAAAACAGGATTTGTCTCGTAAAATCATAATATATCAACGTACATGCTACATCTAATCTACAAATAGAACATACTGGTATCAAAAAAGCGCCCTGGTTCCCTAGGCAGAACATCCATGCAGAGATTTCGCTGTCTGCAAAGCTCGTGCCAAATTAATTGCCCTGTCCAAAGAAAGAAAAAGAAAAAAAAAAGAAAAAAGAAAAAAGAAAAAAGAAAAAAGAAAAAAAAAATTTTTACCCAAAATTTTTGTTTTTCCCAAGCCTTCCAGACTCCGCCTTTTGACGATGGAACATTCGCGTGCTGCCCAATGTATAAGTATAACCTCTGTTTTTTTTTCTTTTGAAAGCGGGTAAGAAGGTAAAAGCATCCAGACCAGGAGGAGAACAAGGTAGGAGATTAAAGAAAAAGACGAAAAAAAAAAAAAAAAAAAAAAAAGAGCCGAGATGATACCCATTCGTCAGTGTCCAAACGAGCAATTAGTGTCATCTATGTCCGAAATTGAAAGATAGACAGCTTTGAGCTTGTTTTTTGGTCTTTTGGTATGATTCGATTTTTTTTTGTATGCCCTGGCAAATCATTTTAGAGAGATGCTCCTTGTATAAAGGAGATTCGAGAAAAATGGCCAAGTATTAGAGAGTTTGACGCGGAAACCTTGGTGTTATACTGCCATTTCAATAGCAGGTTTCGTAGGAGCAGAATCAAAAACTATATCAAACTGCTTAGTTGGGCTGATCTGGCAATGCTCGTGGTTCATACAAACTCACGCTATTCATGATAATGATCAGAGTCACAAGGAGTACCGCAATAACCGCAGCACCTGCCCGGGATGACCCAAACTTCCTTGCCGGCTAGGGCACAGGTTGGGCATCTTGTGCCGGGGACCTACATTGAAGGTTAGTATCAAGGAGTACATGGCAACAGACATTAAAGAAAAGCTTGCTTTTCTGACCTTGGGCCCTAACATAATAATACCGGCAGGCATGGCCGAGGGCTGTGAGGAACCCTGTTGTCCTGGCATGAGAGGAAAGACGGGGGCTTGTATGCCACGGAGAGTGTGTGAGAGAGGCATGGTTTGATGAAATATCTGAGCAGGAAGACGGATGTAAGGCGATGAGATTTCCAGTCGAATGGACGGAAGAATAGTCCAATGTTATAATGGTCCAAAGGAGTGGTGGAGGTGGTAGTAGTGGCAATGGAAATGGCAATGGCAGCAGCAGCAGCAGTAGTTAGCTGTTGATGTTGGTGTTGGAGTTGGGATTGACAAGATGGTGATGGCGATGGTGTTGGGGCCGGGCAGGCCAGGCGTCTTATATGTCGAGACGGATCCAACGTGGGGTTGGATAGAATAAAAAAGGGCCCGGCGGAAGGCCTCTAGAGACAATTGAAACCAAGAGAGGCTTGGTCTTGATCAGATCGAGAGCCAAAAAAAAAAAAAAAAAAAAAAAAAGAGCGTGTGGGGCCCACTGACATTTGTTTGTGCTTTTGGGCTGGCGTCTATCAGATTATACAAAGCAGCTCTCCAGGAACACCAGAATTTGGTGACAAGTCGATGGCGCTAGGTGGTAGACTGGAGACGGGCGCGCTGGGGAGGGGCGGCACAAGCAAAAAGCAAAAGGCAAAAAGCAGCCATGTCCAGAGCTAATGCGGGCAGCGGCCAAGCTATCCGTCCGTTGATCGGGAGGCCGATGTCTGAGAGGAAGCAGAATGGACCGTGTGTTGGGGGTGGGATTTGCGAGTTGGCCGGCCGTGGGTGGCAGCAGACATGTCATATCGGCTGTGAGACGCTGGACGACATGCTCGCCGTGTACCAGCGCCGGCAGCAGTACCAGCGGCAAGGCGGCGCTGGACGGCCGGGCCTTGTACCTGGCAGCACCGCGAGTACGGGGAATTCCGTCTGTACGAGGAGGGCATGTACTTTGCACGTCTTGTCTGGAGGCCCTTTTGGGGTGGCTCTAGGAGCAGCCAGCAGTCTTCCGGGGGGGCGTGCGGCAGTGACGGTGCGGCGGCTCTTGAGAGCTGGAGCAGAAAGAAAAAAGGAAGCAAAGAAGATGGGGAAGCTATACTGTAGCAAGGGAATGCAGCGCAGGGTCAGGGGTGGCAGGCTGGGGCACGGCAAACAGACACAGATGAGCAGCGATTCAGGCGCTGGCTAGACATTCCCATTGGCAGCGCCAGCGCGGAACAGGTCCAGGAACCTGGTAGAGGATGGATGCTGGTCCGGCGTTGTATCTGAGCTGGGGCCAGGCCCCCCTTTTGCCCCAGGGCAGGGCAAAGTAAGGGAGAAGAGCAGTCCAGTCCAGCAGTCAGTCAGGCTCTGGCAGCGTGACGCATGATGCTGGCCCGGATGCATGTGCGAACACTGCCGGTACTTGTCCAGCATGCTCGTGCTCATGCTCCCGTACGGAGTAACGGTGGTACGGCGTGCTGGGAGCTGGTGCTTGGACTTGTATGGGAGCAGCGCAGATTCGACGAGTTGGTGGGCTGTGCTGTGTGCGATTGCTCCCGGGAGCTTGGTTTGTTTTATGTGCATCATGATGGGCCGCACGAATCCAAAGCTAAGAATTAGTGTTGGTGCGAGTGTCAGTTGGCATCACCATTGCCATTGCCATTACCATTGCTATTGCCTTTGCCTTTGGCATCAGCATCAGCATCAGCATCAGCATCAGCATTAGCATTAGCATTAGCATCAGCATTAGCACTACCTAGCAGCAGTCCTAGTCCCATGGCGGAGGAGGAGATCTGTAGGAGATTTGTATGGACGTCATGGCCGTGTACAGTAGGCCTGCTGTTCGTGGGTAGATTGTGGGTAGAAACAGAATAGGGCCAGGACAAGGATGGTGTGGCAAGGGTAGGGACGAGACCCGGGCCACTTATACCGGTGCGTGTGCACAGAGATGAAGCTTCGCTAGCCGTCAAGAGGAACAGGGCAGAGACATGGAGATGAGAGTGGGATGGCGGGCTGGAAGGTGAGAGAGATGCGGTGGAATGGAGCCGGCAGTCGCTACAGCCCGTGTTCCGATTACATGTAATGATGGCAGTGGCTTCGTCCGCCTAAAATTGGTGCGAAGTCGAGTGCGAGGGTAGTATCAGGTGTACTATGTCTTAGCCAGGCCTACCTGCTCTAGCAGCAACTGCAGTGCGACTGCTCACGGGTCATACCTGGCATGTACTGATACCAGTGCCTCTGCGGGCAAGGCGTGTGCGGCTCTGGGCAGTACACGCCCAGCTGGACATGTTGGGTGATGCCTCTAGTACAGGTACGCGGCAGGCAATTTAGCATTAGCTGAGCGCCCCAAAGGTACCTGCACGCTACACGCACGTCGGTGGAGCGCCCAGAGCTCGCCAATTGCCCAGCTGCGCTACCGCACTGAAGCTGCTGGGGCTAGCCTGGCCCTTCCAGCTGCCACGATGCGATCTTGCTTGTTGAAAAAGCAAGGCTGCCGACAGGACGAGGAGCCCACTATTAATAGCCCGCGGGGGACTAGCAATCCTGAGCAACAGATACTAGTAGCTGATACAGCAGCAGCAGCAGCAGCAGCAACAGCAGCAGGAGGAGGTATGGTACAGGTATCGTGTCGCTACAGGCACGGCTGCAGAGAGCTAACGACAGACTGCACTGGAACCTACACATTGATCGCGCCTTGCGCTAACGGCAGCCTAAGCTGCATGCTTGGGCAGTGATACCATCCAGACTTCCAGGCTAGTACCTGGCAAAGCACGACAAGGAACAGGCAGGCACGGGCAAGGTATCAATCGGCCCAGCGCCTGCGGTGGCCTGTTGCTGGCTGACGTCGAAGCTCCATTCAGCCTCTGAGCATCGTGGCCTTGGATGCCATTCGCGCTGGCAGCACCACCAGCCCAAGCCGCTCGGTGTCATGCTGGCGCCACCAGCCGCTGTCCCAAGCACATGGCGCCGATGCGATGCCCTTTTCGTAGTCGCCGACGGCATCGGACGAGCGCTGCAGGGCCCAGCAAATGAGACGCGAGCCGGCAAAAGCCAGTGCAGCAGCTGGATGCCCAATGCTGGCGGGAAGGGCCTTGTTGGACTTGGTTTTATCTCTCGCCGCCGTCTGGTTCGTCTGCTGGCTCCCCTCCCACGCATGGCACACGCCCTCTCCCTCAAAAAGGGAAAAGGGAAGAAGAGGAAACTGCTACTGGGCAGAGCCATGGATCCTGCGGCAGCATACCGAGCCGATTTGGCTGGCGTTGCTTCTAGAGCCAGACTGAGAGACAAGGATGGTTGGGGGTCACAGCAAATGCGAGCGATTGATTGATGGCAAGTCGGCAATTATGACGATGTTTTTCTCCCTCTCCCTCTCCCTCTCCTCTCCCTCTCCCTCTTCTTCTCCCTCTCCTTCTCCCTTGTTCCCTGTTGAAAAAAAAAAAAAATACTCATCGCGTCGAAAGGCAAGCCTGCCAAGACGCACGCTTATTAGGCACACGGCATCCACCCCTCACCACGTACAGTATCTTGTATGGAGTTGGAGTAGGTATTAGACGCTGTCTGGATGCCATTCTCTCCGGCTAGCTCCATCCCCAACGCTCCATTAGACCCCAGAGAGCAGACGATTGAGTCACGATGGAAAGCAATGGCTCGAGACCAAGTCCACTTCTGCAGCCTGGGAACGTACGAGACCGCCCGCTTTGTGGTCGTACGTTGAGCGCGTGATTTCCCGCATGCCTGTTCTTCTGCGACAGAAAAAGCATCGACGAGGCGCCTCCTTCATTTCCAGCATGCATGCAGCCGCCCACCGAGTTGTTCCAGAGCACACCAAGCCTAAACGGAGAGGGAGACATATTAAAGCACAAGAGGGTGGATGGATAGTGCTCAGCGGTAAGCAGAGTGGCGGCGGTGACTTACACGGGCCGGATCACATCCAGCAAGCCATGGATGAGCAAACATGCACTCAAGAGCAGCCCAAAGACAAGGTAAAGTAAGAGAGCCGCTCTGCTGTGCGTGGGGCGGGTTAATTTCTGGCCTCCGCATTTCACTCCACGGAGTCCGAGATAAATTACGCTTACCAGCAGCAGCAGCCTTTACATAGGCACGAGGCGCGCTTTGCCGACATCATTGACGGGTTACGCAAGCACAGAAATGGCAACGAGAGAAGAAAAGGCGATGGATGATATTGGGCGCCAACGGTGAGTACAGGACAGCCTCCACTCCTCCGCGGCGACTACTGCTAGCTACGATGACGGTCTGCTGCAGCTTCGCCCCCAAACCCCCGCGACGATCCTCTCAGATAACCCCTGAGACCCAATGCTAGCCTGCTGATGCGAGGCGCGATTTGCAACTCGGCTCTGCGAATCGCCAAGAGCACTATTGCGGTATTGATGCTATACGAGTACGTACTACTACTGGTCACAACTACACACAAGTACCTTCATTCCTTCGTATGACATCCCGCCTTGTGCAACCGAGAATAGAGCTCCGAGTAAGGCGCGGAAATAGCCCGTGCACTGTCCCTCTTATTTTTGTTTGATTTATTTACTCAAGTGAGAATTCCTAACTGGTACTAGACACTCCGTATTGCCTGTACTTTCGTTACCGAATTCAGCAAGGAGCAGCTCAGTCATCTTACATCTTGGATCAGACATCTCGCACAACCATCGCCCCTCCAGATACAGGAGATCCCGGTCGCCGGGAACTTTACGAACACTCCGTGTGCAGCTACACTAGTTTATAAGTCTTTTGATGAAACTCCTGCAAGTCTACGGCATGCATGTGCTCAAAAAAGGGGGCCGCCAGAAGGGGGCCGCGGTTGCTTAGTGCATGTCCAATCGGTTTTCTTTTAATGGCCCTCTCTTACATGGCTCTACTCCTCCTTAATAACTCCCAGAACACCGGGACCACATGCCACATGCCACACGTGAGCACATATAAGATATATACGAGAGCAGCGCACGGAACTCTATCCTTGCCATCAATACAAAGAGAAAGCAGGAAACATACTCATGCTCTGCGGCTCTGCATACTCCTCATTACTCCATCGACTTACCTACCTGCCCAGCAATATGTACAGTAACAAGCAATATCCAGGATGCAACCACGCCGCACTTGTAAATACCCACTTACCTACTTACTGTACTGCTTTTACTCTGTAGGGCATACCCATGCACCACGCTGATGACAGGTACGGAGCACAGCGCTGCACACATGTGCCCCCAGCTAGCGCAGCTAGGTTCTGTTGTGATGGGAAAACCTCTTGGAAGATGGACCAGGGTGCTCCGCGGCAACGCATTGGTTGCCGGCAGGAGCTGAGCCACTAGGAGCAAACCCGGACCAGAGCTGCTAAAACTTGCGGATCACAGCCGGTTTGGATGCGGCGATTTGCAAATGGGATGGAATGCCGACGGCCGGCCTAGTTGTGTGCAGAAGCGGCCGGTGGGTAAAACATGCTTATGGAGTAGGTATCATCCTACGGGCGGGCTAATGCTTCACACATCCAGCCTGCCGCTCGACTCGAGTGATAGTCGGACGCCTCATGTTGAGCAAGTGTCCCGGACAGTCAGCGACAGCAGTCATATCGATGCCACTTTTTTCCCTCTTTTTGCCGGCAAGGGGCTAGACTTGAAAGATTACACAGGGGCAAAGAATTGCTCCCCGGTGCTTGTGTGTTAGCCGGGCGGTCCAGAGCGGCCATCTTCTTCACCACCCCGCGAGACGACCTGGAAAGCTTCCGCAGCTATAAGTCTTTAGAGGACAACGGCCATTGGGTATGCACAAAGGCTCTTCGCATACGAAGCATGGACCTCCCGGTATTGCGCTCTGGACGCGGGCGTTCACTCATGTTGGACATACATACATATGTACGAGTGCCCCATGCATCGCTAGAAAGTACGAGTGCGCTAGCAGTGCAGGCAACCGCTAACTTTGTAGAGTGTTCGAGCCCTTGGTTTGGGCTCGCGACGCTCGTTGATGCTTCTCGCTGTGGCAGCCATACAGATGACACTATCGCCAACTTGTGCCGCGGAGACAGCACGGCCATCGCCGCATCATTTAACCATGTTGGTCCTAGGGCTTGTTCGTTTCGCAGGCGTAGGCCAATTTCAATCAAAAAGGCCATGAATTTGATTCATCTTCTTTACTCCATATTTTCCGTGTTTTGTCCTCTTCGTCACTCCTCATTTCTCACTATCGCTTATCATCTCTCAGAAAAAGGGCTCCCCAACTGCTAATAATCTTATAGAGTACCGTGTACACCAGCGTGCCGTACTTGCAGGAGCAGTATACCCCACCCACGCTATTGAAATGATACTCTCGCTTTGCTTTGATATTGGCTCCACTGGTCTGTACTTGGCAGAGAATTACTTCTCCCTGTCTCGAAGATGCAAACTGCTGCGAGATGTACAGAGTACAGGATAAGGCATGGGCACAGGTAGGCTCTACAACCGCCTCTAGCACTGACGACCCCACCATCAATCTGCTTTTAGATCGCTCTTCATACCCTTGCCCATGCTCAGAGGCCCATCTACTACTTGTATGCTTACCACTACCACTACTACCTTATTCTGTCGTAGTAGTGCTTGCAAGTGTAGGCGTGCCTGTACATGCCCTCTAGATGCAAAGCACTAAGTACTTCGTACCTGACATTGCGTTTATCCTAGGATCAAGCCCGCTACCATTCACTCGTACTAGCGAACTGTGAGTATTGATTGGGCACGGGATATAGTAAGTACACGCACTAAACAACTCTCTAGGCGAATCATCGTGTGTGTCAAGTCTAAGATTGACAGCGAAGAGTGGTGGCTACTACCAAAGCCAATACGTGCTTATACGAAGTACGAGTAAGTATCAAAAGCAGAGTATCGTACACCAACCATCTATATGAGAGCGCAGCAGATGCCATGCAAGTGCCTACCTACAACGATATCCCGATATGACAGGCTACAACCGGCAGTATAGACATTGGCCCGAACTCAAGGGCAGCCCTATCGCCAGCTGAATACAACCACCTTGCAATTCGGGCCTTCCACAGATGGCCGAACCCCCGGTATTTCCGATTTGGGTGTTATTTTCTTTTCTTCTTCTTTTCTTCCTTCTCTTTGTTCTTTTCCTCTTGCGTATCTATGTATAGCTCCATGTTTAAACAGCATTTTGAGTAGCCTTGAGATGGCTTCTAGTGCTATGTTTATCCAAGTCTCTCGCTTCCTAGGTTGGTCTACTGCATCCCTTGATCTAGAGACTGATGCTTACTTGCTGCTGTATGCGTTAACAGGCAATGTTATCGTTGTAGACAATCATCAACTTTTCAGCACATGCCCCCCTCGTTGGGTTACCTTCCACACTGGTACAAATATGGGCCGCCTTGTCCCCATTCCGTAGCATATAGGCCCATCAGTGGCCCTGGCCGCTGGCCATATGGGCTGTCCACTACTCCATAGGCTCGCAAGTGCCTTACAGGCAAGGGGTCCGCATGGGCTACCACCTAGTAATGTGCCAGAGTTGCATTGAGATGCGAGCACATACTATGTACGCGCAGGTACAGGTACCCGAGCCGCACAAAGGACCACCAGCCCCGCCCATGTATGTGTACTTGTGCGAGGACAACAACCCTGAGGTCATCACGGTCCAGGATTTCATGTTAGATAGGCGGCTCGTCTACTTTGCCGCATGCGGGCTGGCGCGGCTGGAACAGGCAAGAACAGACGGGGCGCTGCCCTCGGCAAGCCAGAAGGGAAACAAAATGCTGGAGCTTCTCTACTGCTGCTCCATTTGAAGCATCCTCCACCCGCGATGCTCAGAATCGGGACTCATCCTTTGGTCTGTCTGTCTCGGGACCCCATGCCAGCAGCCCTCAGTAGTCGATGGAACAGGGATCTGTGCGATTTCTCTCCTCTTGCCCCTCTCTGATATCCCGACACCACTGCTCTGGTCGTTGGGCGAAAATGTCTGACGATCTCGCGCACAGAAGAGCCCGGCAACGTGGGTGGCCATCGCCTTTGGCCAGCGACTCAGACTGAGACTTTGATCCTGCCGCCAGTGCGACGATCTGCATTAAAAGGGCAAGCAGACTTATACGGAGCACGCAGAGAAGAGCATTTCCTGCTTGCTCAAAGGGACCACCGACGACGCGGACGCAAATGAGCGTCTCGTGACCACCTTTAGCACTGAGGTCGCCGCTTAGCCAACACCCCATCACCTGGGCCGGCCGGCGGGAGCAAACAGACAACGCGCAGCATCCCTCTGCTCATATTTTTGCTTCGACGGAACCGTGCCGCGGGTATTGGTCAATCTGCCGTCTTGTGCCACTGCCAGTGCTAAAAGACCAGATTACGACATGCTCCATTCTGGCAGAGAAGAGAGGGGGGAATGGATACGGCGTCACGAGAGACACGCATTGCGGCTGTCATTTCTCAGATGGGTTGCTTCTCTCTATCTTTTGGCTCGACGGTCAGGCGACAAGTTGAACGGTAAAAGCAAAACTAGGCTTGCGCAGTTTAGCCAGGGGAACCCAGCGAGAGCGCTATTGACACAACGGACCCCCTTTTTTTTCGAGCTTCTCCTTCTCTCGTCAGATATTGCGAATGCGTACATGTATGGCGTTCTTTCACGGTAAGTAGTATCCTACTTGTCATATTACTCGTATGTTCAATTCCAAGTTTACCTGGATACAAGCATGCCCCGTCCAAGAAAGCTATTTTGCCACAATCATGCCGTAGCAATTCTCTGCCAAGACGGCTGTAACATAAGTTGGCCTGGTGAGTACTGGCAATGCAATGCTTCTCTTCCTTTTTCTTTTCTTCTTTTATTTTCTTTGTTCTCTCAAGCACACTCAATGTGCCAAATCAATGCTGGTTCAACATGATTCGTGCTGCAAGCAATTTATTTATTTATTTATTTTTGGCCCTTCTTCCGTCAGATATTAGCGGTTGTTGAAATTAAACCTTGCCGCTCTCTTATTACCGTGGACTCTACGATGTCTGACAGAGCCTATACGGTACAACAAGCAAGGTCCGGGGACGCCAGCTACTGTTCCACACAGTATCTCTCCACAAAAACTAGCCGTCCAGGGTACATGTTTTTGTATCCATCACTCCTGGCATCTCTGTGCCTGGCGAGAGAGAGAGAGAGAGAGAGAGAGAGAGAGAGACAGAGAGACAGAGAAACAGAGAAACAGAGAAAAGGGCGACAAAGACCTTCGTTCCACGCCTTCGTTCCCCACTTCACCATCTCAGCGGTTGCATAGGCTAGTGGGTCATAGGCTTGCAAACTACTGGGTCTGCTACCTTGTAGTAGAATTTACCCCAGTCACTGGGCTCTTTGAGATTGCGGATACTGAAATGCAAAGCACTAGGTATGTACTAGAATGGAGTACACGGCAGTGCTGGACTAGGGATTAATACTAAAGTGTCCTTCTGATATAGCTCTTAGACAGATCCTAGGCTGAGTTGCGAGCATGAAAGACGCGGGGAGGGGTCCTCTTCATAATCGAGAGGACCAACCAATGTTAAAGTGATCAATAGCCAGCAGCAATGCCGCCAACGGCGGATTACAGAACCCCAGACGCCTTGGCAAAACAGAGTTTCGACCTGCTTCAATTACAACAGTATGCTGCATACCACGTCGCGGCAATGTTCCCAAAGGCGTCCGTGGCATCCGTACCTCTGAGCTCTGCAAGCGGAGAGAGATAGGACGACAGGCGACGCATATTCGCAGTTCTAAACATTTTGTTTCTCTTCTTCTTCTTTTTTTTTTTTTTTTTTTTTTTTTTTTTTTGCAGTTCCAACTCAAACACGAGTAACAAGGTTGATTTTACAAGTTCTACCCGCCAATACTTGTAGCCGTAGCCAACTTGAAAGGGGAACCCCGAGCTTGTGGCACAAAAGTTGCTGGTGCGGCACATGGAACAAGGACAGCCTCCAACTGCCTTTCTCCTTAAAACCTCGTACCACCCACGAACTAGCCCTTCAAAGACGAGGCCATAGCAGCGCTTCTAAGACCACGTTGCTTATATCATGCCATCGGTCAAACTAGATTATCAAAGCGGAGCTTTCTGGGATCAGGGGAAAGATTGGCCAAGCCACCGGCGGAAGGATGTCTTACATACACTGGCGGGAGGACTATCAAAACCGCATCCGAAGCGTGACAGAACACCCCTTGAAGAGCTTTCTTAGTGCCCAACAAGTGATTAGGCACAGCAAACCTATTGCCTAGCAATATGGCGCTTACGCATGCTGCAATACTACATAATATGAGTGCTACAAGCACTCGATCCCAGAAGCACGCTCGGGAACAACAAGCATTGTCTAATTCATACTTTACGTTCAGTGCAGTGTGTTGGCATAGCACGACTACTATGGCTCTCGTCCACTGAATCAGATAGCTTCAGTAAAATAAGTCGTGAGTACAAAAGCCAGTTAGAAGTAAACCGAGGCCGCCAACTATGGATACGCAGAAGCCATATACCATAGACCTAACAGCAGCGTGATTTTAATCCGGGGGCCTTCCAAAGCTTGCCATTGACAAGGCATGCAGATATACCCGGCCCCCGTGACCACACCCTCTCGTCCACTGTTTCAATCTACCAGACAGGCCAGCCACCTTTGTTGGGGGGGGGGCGTGGGATGAAGGAAAATTCGAAGAAATTCAAAAAAATTCTCTCAAGAGAAGCACTGTTAATTTGCTGCAGCCAGGGGAGTTGTTGATTCTATGATGCCACTATTGTGACCTGATTAATATGCTATATGCTGTTATCACTTGCTGGGCCAGGTTTCAACATGCGTGTTCCAGAGGCGCTTGGCTTCAGCCCGCCAACCGCTAACCAGAACGGATTATGGTCTCTTAGAATGGCTAATACGGATGCTACAGCATCTTTCCAGGTTCTGCTACCAGCCAATGGCTTGTGTGGCATCCTAGTTATAGTTGGTGTGATATGGATTCCGCCTTCATACGTTGACGCAGGTGCCAAACCCCCGGCCGCATAAACACCGCGCTTGAATTCCTCTACTCCTTGTTATATTCTGCAGCAGCACAAGCCCGTCTAAGCAACCATCAGATCGTAGCTTCAGGCTTTTGGCAGCAACTACGAGCTATCTGGCCCCATCACACCACATTAACGACGAGCATTACCACCCCTTGGTGATGGCATAAAGCTAGCTTCGATCGGCGAAAACTGCGGCCTCAGGAGAGAACTCCTGTTTCTACAACAACCTAAAGAAAGACAAGCCTATCCGGGTAAACTAGAACGCATTGAAATGTCCTGCTCTGCAGACATCTCCTTGCCGGGCATATATAGCTCGAGACACCTGGACCAATGAAAGCCAATACTCACGACCTATCAGACTACAGAGAATTCTCTCGACACACTTGTTTCTTATGCCTAAGTCTGTCTTCCCCCACTTCGAAAAGGGGATAGAGTGAGGGAGGGAAAAAAAAAGTCGCACCATGGACGATGCCAGCTCTTGCTGTGACGTGTCGACGGCGACTATGACATGACAAGATGCGGCTTGCCAGACCGACATCTACCACCACGCCATACACGACTCATCGTTTATGACATCCGTGCTTGGGTTTGAATAGCATTGTCTCACCGCATCGCCAACAGCCAAGACGGCAATAATGGTAGCTTGCAGGCTGGATGGTTTTCCAACAGAGATAGACGGCGAAAGGACTCGTACTCGGCTGGCAGCGAGCTCGTGCCCGGCCACCGACCGTCGATGGTGGACCCCTCGTCCATTCCGTGACCCCATACGCATGTCTGCCGGCGACGGTGAGTGGATGAGTTTGTGTTACGGCGGGTGCTTTAAATGGATGCTGCGGATACAGCCGCATCCGTGAATTAGCAGAATGGAGATTATCAGCCCTCTGCCAATCACCTGCATCGGCAAACAGCGTCGTGATAGTACCGCTGCAGGGTATCGGGACATGCCCAATGCCACTAGGTAACCATTCGCTCAAATAGAGAGAGAGGGAGAGAGAGGGAGAGAGAGATAAAGAAAGTCTTTTGGGGCCCGAGCCAGCGGCCAGCAAACGCATCCAATTGGCTCGCTGCTTGATCGTAATGGCTGTGTGTTCTAATTTCCGGGAAATCCTCCCGCGCGCTACTATTCCTACTTTTATGCTGCTTCTTTTCCCGAGCTAGTGACAAAGTATTTATTTATTTATTTATTTATTTATTTTTGTTTTTTACTTTAATTTTTTTTTTTGTTTCTTTCATGCAACGGTGTTTCGATAATAACCTCTAGCGGCAGCAAATGTGTCTTTGTGGTGGTGTGGATGGAGAAAAAAAAAAGAGGAGGACGGGGGCGCCATGTTATTCCAACACTCGGCCGGCATGAAGCTGCATGCATATATAGCTTGTTACACTAAGGATGGAAGCATAGTTACATCCGTGTGCCATTCCCGTGAAGTGGAGGATTTTTTTTTTTTTCAAATGCCCCCCTTTTTTTTTCCTCTTGGCGTAAAAAACGTGAAAGAAGAGAGAAGAGTAAAGGTGTTTTTGACAAAGGGAGCAGCAGAGTTGTACATCACATCGCTTGTCATTCTACGAAGCATTTGAAATATAGGCGCTGACGTATGAGGTCCCTAATAAACAGAACTACAACAATTTTATCCCAGGAACGAAGAAAAATAAAAGGTAGCAGGGGACAGGACACACAGTAAATGCTTTCAATATGTGCGGCTCAGGGCCATTTGAAATAACTTCAAGTCTAATACTACCTGCCAAGCCGGCATAATTTAATTCGCTTTGTATCTCCTCCCAACGCCTAGCTAGGTAATTTTACACTCTTCTCTAAGAAGGTGCTCTCTGTGTCTGCCTGTTTCCCAAATCCAGGGCCAATGTTTGTAGATGCGTATCTATCACGCAATGGGGTTCCCCATCCCTTAGTCCAAAGGTATCCAAAAAGTTGTAAATAAAACGAGAGACGCCGTTTCCGCACGCTAAGCCCGCGCTTTCCAAAGCCTTCTAAGAGTCTTTCTTATACAAAGGAAATGAAAAGGTATAGAAAAAAAAGTAATAAATATGGCACCATAGTGTGTCCAACCAAAGAAAATAAAACCAAAGCTGCTGTACAACAGGGGTATAATTAAAAGCAAAGGGAGAAGAGGCGGATAGGATGGGTACCGGCGTCATCTTACCGCGCCCTTCTTTCCACCTCCCTATTAGTATAGCATCTTGTCAATCTTGACAAGTAGCTTGCCGCCATCGATTTCTCCACCTCTCTTGTTGTAGAGGCGAACGAAGCGATAACCTTGCTGGAGTCGGTCGAGGCGGATGCATGCCCAGGCGAGGCACGGTTGGCTAACCGTGTGAGATGCGTCTTCAACTTTAAATCTATATTTCTTTCCGTTAGTTTCTTTTTGCTTTGCTTCACACATCTAACCTTCTCTCATTTTGGGTGGCGATATGCAGCGTTACCGGGGAAGGTGGCTTGAAAAGGGGGAGAAGGCATTTTGTGCTCAGTTGCCTCTTTTTGGACGGGAACACGCAACGGAACTAGCTCAAGAGGCATCCATTTGGTGTAGCAAACCAGAAAGCTAGCTCTAGCCAACAGTGTAGGTTAAACCAAACAAGGTCACTAAAAAAAAAACAGGCGGCTTCGTTGCTGCAAGCGGATAGGAACGTGCCGCAAAGAGTGGTGAAAGGGAGGGCAAGAGCTATTACACCCACGAGGCCCGACAAACTGGATCCGAAGCTGAGTTCGGCCGCCAGTCATGCGACACATACACAGCTTTAGTGACAACAGAAGGGATGTGGCATTAAAGGCTCGGATAGACGATATGAAGCCGGACCGCTTGGTCTTTTTTTAGGGGAGACAATTGCCTAGACACATCGTATTCCGCTGCGTGTGGACGTGATACAGAAAGTCTCTGAAATCCCGCCAGAAGTGAGGTTGTGAGGGGAAAGGAGATGTACAGGTGATAGCAATAGTGTTACGCGATGCTCCGGGGATGTGAGGCTCACTGCAGGGAATGGTATAGGATGGACAAAAGCAAAAAGAGAGGGAGGAGGGGTCTTCAATCACTTACCGAATGAAACTCAGCTCTTCCACCACCTTGGGGATGTTGCGAAACTGCAATTTCTCACCGAGAATCTTCTTGTTCTGAACGTTCCAAACGGGATATGTTGTGCTGGCTGGTTTTGTGTGGTGCTTGTAAGAGTGCTCATGCCCATCTTTCTCATTCTCGCCAATGTGGAGCTCGGCCTTGACTCGGGGGCGAAGGTCCTTCCTGCTCTGGGAGTCATCGCCTTTGTCGCTGTCGTCAGTCGGAATATTGCGTCCGGCAAAGACGGTGATTGTGAGGTGCAGCGTATGCTTTGCAGCCAGATCCAGCGTCACCATGGACTTGTCAGAACTCTGATATGCTCCAGGCTTCAAAACCCAACCATCCTCGCCATCAAACATTGCCTCGTTGATCATCATTCCCTCGTCCAGGTTTTGCCAATTCATGGCCACCATCTGGACCCCCCGCCGCCAAAAGAGACTGGGGTCCGGGTTAGAGCTGTTAATCCTCCGCCCAGCTGGGAATGCTCTCATGAAGAAGTTCTTGTTGTGAGTAAACACTTCGCGCGGATATTTCTCATGCAATTCCATGATTCTACTCTCACTAATGGAAAAGATGTGAGTAGGTTGTTTTGCTTGCGGAGTGCTGAGACTTATGAACCGTTCGCTGCGGGTGTATATAGCGAGATCACTCAAAGGTTTGCATATTGTCATTTTTCCATGAGCATCTTGCTGCGGTACTTCGGCCGGCGATGATGCAGATGTTTTAAGGCGAGGGAGATGAGGCTCATCGTCCGAAGTCGAGCCATCGTCTTCGGTCGCTAAAATTGGCATAGAAGCTGTCAAGTCCTCTGGGCTCGGCATCTTGGCGGCGGCTCGCTTGACCTTGACTAGAATTTTGCGTCGAAGGTCATCAAGGGTGGGCACCCTAAACTTGGGATCACAGCCGTCAAAGGGCTGCTGGACAAGCATATCCCCCCAAACTTCCTTCATGATTTTCGCCATGATCTCTTGTTGGCTATGGTCAGCGTGAACTTCCAAGCTGATAATGATAGGCAGGTCATTCCCGTGAGCAAACGCATTGTCTCGAATCGTCTCGCACACCTCTCGGAAGCCACATGGAGTCGTAAAAGTCCAGCCGTGGGTTACAATGGGCTCTCCCCTAGGGAGGTTTTGCCGAGTTCTCGAAAGGCGAGGGGCCTCTTCTTTCTCGATCAATTCATTGCCACCAGGAAGGAATGCGTCGCTAGAGCTTGACGATCTATCGTCAGTTGTGGTTCTGCTATGAGAGCTAGGGCTCCGCGAGCGCCCGCTGGGGTTGGAGCTCGCTAGGTAATCCCTAGCGGCCTCGAGTTTGTCTTCCACTGTCTCTATGAGGGCAGCGGCAGCGTAGGGAAGAGCGCTTCCCGATATAGCTCTCGTATGACCGCCGCCACCCTGAG
The DNA here is from genome assembly GCF_020647865.1 of Trichoderma asperellum. Taxonomy (NCBI): domain Eukaryota; kingdom Fungi; phylum Ascomycota; class Sordariomycetes; order Hypocreales; family Hypocreaceae; genus Trichoderma; species Trichoderma asperellum. The sequence goes on along the minus strand of NC_089420.1, from coordinate 2,466,034 downwards.
ACTTGGGGGCAGTCACTAGGATCTCGTCTCCATTCCAGACGTCGATTTCGATGCAACGGCCACCCCTCCTTAGGACCTAGATGATATACTTGTCAGCATGGCTTTGTCAAATTATGATCGATTTTTTGCCAAGTTGATTATACGCACAGTTGTATAGGCCTCTGGGGAAGTTTTAGAGGCTAATTGATTGCCGCTAATGTAGGTATTGTGGCTACTGTTGATAAAATAATTGGTTATGGGTTTTGAGTAGTCCTTTTCTGACGGCTTCCGAGTGGCGTCCCAATTGTGTGCCAATACGTAAAGGAAATCACCCTCGTTGTATGTGTCTTTGTCCAGCTGGATCGTTGTTTCGCCTTGGACTTTTGAGAGGAACTTGACGAAGTCCTCCTTTGAGAGCTCAGGATCGTTGCTTCGCAGGTTGTTGAAGACGACCTGCATGATGTCAAGCATTGAGTGGGTCAATTTATGTTCGCGCGTCAGGGCGAGGACTCGAGAGGCTGCCGTATCACCGTGGAATTTCACGGGGGTGATCATGGTGGCGTTCCTGATCATTCGCTTGAGGGCGTCGAGACTCGGATCAAAGATGGAAAAAGTGTGGGCCCGCTTTGGCTTTTTCTCTTCCGACTTGGAACGACGGCGCTGGGAGTTGCAGCTCATGTTAGCAAAATGCTTAGAGGAGTGAGGAGTGGAGGGGAAGAAGCAGAAGCAAAATTATTTGGAGACGTACAAACATGCCGCAGGTGAAAGACATGATGGCCAAGGGAGACTAGTGGGAGGGCAAAGACCAGGACGAGAAGCGAGATACTATCGCTACTGCCGTCGTTATCGCTGTTGTAGAGATTTCATGAGAGGCGACAAAGTGTCAGCCGCTCTTGGAGCGGACAAGAAACAAAGGAGAGAAAGAGACGCTCAGAGGATGCGAGGGTCCAAAGGGCAGAGATATCGGCGGAAGATGATGTGGCTGTGGCTCTTTTGGCGGTGCGTTGTGCCTGGATTAAGCTGCGGTGCCGTTGACGTGTGGCTGTCTTAGTTGTCTGTTCCCACCCTTGGTCGGCCGTCTTATCTATCACAAAAAGGGTTGCTGTTATTCGAGTGTGTGCGAGTATACCCGGCAATCAGCTGTCAAAGGGGTATCAAAGGAGAAACGCGAGAGAATATGGAGAGGATCGGAGGAAGAAGAGAGTAAGAAGAGAGTAAGAAAGAGACGGGTGAGGCAATCTAAACGAGGATTGACTGAGAGGGACTGATTCGGGGAACCGAGCTGTCAGCTTCTTAATTTAGGTGCCGCTACTGGGGACTGGAGAGAAGTACTAGTGCTAGCAGCGCTGCGTGTCTAGCAGGTTTAGCGCCTTCAGCTGCCAACATCTTGCTTGGTAGGGCTAGGGTCCCTCACTTTTGTACTAGCAGCAGTCGCAGTGCAGCAGTCGCAGTGCAGCAGCAGCAGCAGCGCCGAAGCAGCTCTCCAAGGGCCTGGGGCTTTGCCGGGGCCCAGTCAGTCGTTTGGGTTTGTGGAGAGGTTCTGGTGGATAGGCGGCCTGAATGGGCTCGCCGGGGCGGTTCGACGGCGCGCACCGTGTGAATGTGAGGCGGCCTGGCGTCTGCCTTTGTTGAGCCTCAAAAATCGGGCTGCGGGCGCCGGGAATGGCTGGCAAGGGCGGCTGATGGCACAGTGTGCGAGTCATTAGATGGAGACTGCGAGCCGTGCTTCGTGCATCCAGCGCTGCTTATTATTCTGTCTCTATCTTGCGTCTTCGGCTCGAAAGGACGGGGGGCTCTGCTGGCATACTGGGCCACGAGCACAGCCTCATCTTGCTGGTGCAATAATGCTGGTGCAGTGCGGTATTGGACCAAGCAGCTTCATGCGTGGCGTGCTCTCGTGCCCTGTCTGTGACAGCTTCTGCTGGCTCAGACTGAGATGCGGTCGACGGTCATTGGTGTGCCGTGGCGGGCCAGAGAAGCGAGGCTGGCGGCAGCGGACACGCCGTCGGATGCCTCTCCTGGGATTGGAGGAGGAGATGGAGAGAGAAAAAGAGGGGAGCACGATAATACGGCGCAATGTTAGGACGGCCAAGCTGGTTTGGCCATGGGACTGCGAGTACCAGTCGTAGGGAGATGGAGGATGGAGATACCTGGGTCCAGAGCCAGGGTACATGCTAAATTCTACGGGCAGGGCTGTCGGAGGAAGGATTCGCCAGTGCAACCCTCCCGCTGCTGCTTTTGCCCAGTTGAAGCCAGGCGGGCCAATTGCGTCCAAGCTGAGGAAGAACACAACCGAGTTGAGACGATCAACTGTGTGCCCAAGAAAACTCCGCCTTGGGCAGATTTGTTTAATTATTATATTTATTTATCTATTATGGATAAATTGCCAAGCCATCCTGCCTTGTCTCCCATCTCTTTGATTAAGAGGCGATGTCATCTTCTAATCATTAGAAGTCTGCTGTGGCCATGATCCCCGTCCCCTAATTCAATGCTGCAACCGAGTCCAGTGCGATATGGATTGGATCGATACGGCATCTAGTAATGGCCCCGCGGGTCATTCCTCGCTAAAACAACCGCTACCGCCCAACGGCTTCAGCGGGTGTTTTTAAGGTTGTCCAAGCCTCCCAGCGCTGCGGCACGGGCGTGGCACCGCTGCTTCCTTTTTCTCCCCGCGGTGGGCCGCGCCCAGTGAGGTCATCCCGTCCTCATTGGCATTTTTCACTTTGCCTCATCTTCTTCGCTTCGTTTTCTTGTTCCTCGTGAGACACCGAATCTTGTAAGTGTCACCGAAGAATATAGGCACCCAAGATCACAGCCACTCTCGAGCTGCATCATCAGGCCCTGCCTCTCAGGCTTTCAAGCAGGCGTCCCGGCAGGTTCGCCTCAAAAAGGCAAGCATTCTCTAAGGATCTTGCTTGCGGGGCGCTGCCTGCAATCAAAAAGCACGCACCCGCCAAGATGGGTGACCGGCATGAGGCGCAGGTCAGATCGTGGGGGTTTTGGCATGTTTTTACATGGAGTGATGGGCCGTAAGTCGTCTTCACTTTGCTGTGGTTAACCTGGTATGCACAACTGTGCTCTGCTGTATGATGCTAGTATTATGATACGATGGCATCATATTCTCTTATTCCCTCCTGCGCACCTCTCTTTCCTCTCCTGTTACTCTTTTCAAAAGCCCCTATTCTAGCTTTTGTCAAGGCATTGCGTCATGTTCAATAGCGATCAACAACCACTTTATTTGAATCTCTGAACTGCACTCTCTGACGCAATAGCGATTTTGCTGCATTCTCAGGGAGGCTGTGTTCACAGTCGCTAATTGTGCAACGGCAGAAACTCGCACTATGCTCCCCACTCGCACAGCGGGCTGACAACGCATCTTATTGTCGATGGCGAAATGACCCTGTGGTATCCTGACGAGCCGGATCGTAAAAAGGTAACATATGGCGTCGGGTCCAGAGTCGACGTGGAGGCTGGGCGAGTGCACGAGGTTTGGATTGGGAGCCAAGGTTGCACGTACGTGATTGGAGAATGAGCTTCGGCGACTCAGACGGGGATGAGATGCAACGCCACAAACTCAGCTTGAATACATTCAACGGAAATTTGAAGGCAAGGAGAGCCCGAGGCAAGCATGTGTCCGTGTCCGGATAGAGACGGATTCTGTTGCACGTAACGCCGTGCCTAGATTGTGGTAGTAGTTGTGGAAGAAAAAGTCAAAGATGCGCAGTGTCTCACGCATCAACTCCTAGCCAGTAGCATTAGCACCATGTCTGATGTTGTGATATGGTTTTGGTGGTAAGAAATGGATACCTAGTGTGTAGCTATGGATACCAATACTTGGGTGTTCTCGTACGAGAGAGTTTGCTTGTATTAGAGGGGACAGGCAAGGCTGTTTACCAGTCAGTAGTAAATTTACACTTCACAAGGTGAGAATAGCTATGTACCAATTACTTCATGGTTTAATGCATTGCTATTAACGAGTATCGCATCCCAAGAAGGAAAAGCAAATGAAGTGAAATGAAATGAAATAAAACGAAATCGAATCAATATAGTGTCAAGCATGCAGATGACCAAAAAGAAAAAGAAAAAAACTATACGCTCAAACTCTCACGATGGTCTAGGGTAACTCTAACCCAAACATTCGACATGTGCTCATGCCTAGAGCTGATAGCTCCTTGGAGCTGGAAGCCTCCCTTCCGGGCGTGCCGTGCCAGAATGATGCAATGCCGTGCGGTTCGATCGACTGTACTAATAATATGCTACTAATATAGTTGATACAATACAGAGCACTAATTGAGTAATTGGAAGTGCAATGGTCAAGAGGCGAGAGCGCATGGAGATCAGTGCAGCCCATGTTTGGCTGATACGAGGCGAGATTTCGCTTGCCGGGGGCAGTATCAGGGTCAACGTCAGCGCAGTCAGTCCGAATGTTGTTTGGAGAGGGAATGGCAGCGTTGGTTAGCCGCGGCTGTCACGACTTCCAAATGGAGCAATTATGCTTCATGGCTTGCGTCGATCTCAGAAGCTATTTTCTTCTCCTCACTCCTCCTCACCCCAAGCCATCTCCTTTCCAAGAAGCCGACGCCTGTGTAGTTTGCACGCCACGACCCCAAGACACGGAAATACTGCTGTAAAGATGGCCCCGTTTCATTCAATGCTCACAGGGAATACTGCCCAACTACCTAAATTTCGTATTACCACTTCGTACTCCCAGCATCTCGTTTTACTTGATATTACAAGACCACTGCTGTAGAGTCCAAGTATTACTGCTAGGCACCTACAATAGAAAGGGGGCACACGGGAGATGCCTGCTTAGTCATGGCCTTGCTCATTTCCCTCACCAGGCAAAATCTCCACTGCGATTGCGACTTTGCGCTGGATCAACCATCGAATATGCACAATGCCGAGCCAGCGCAGCCCAGCTTCTGCTCCCCCGCTGCCCGGTCTGAAATTAGAAGCAGAGAAGCTCAGCTGTTCTCGCCGGATCGTGGTGAGGGGCCCGGTAATTATCACTAGATCGTGATGTGGGATCCGTTTCTGCTCAGTCCATGATGAGAGCTCCCCACATGCCATGGAGACCAATTGGAGATCCTTTGCGCCGGATCTTTTGCACCGAAGTGTCCGCAGGCCCATGTCTCTACTTGCAGTACCTGCAGCACCTATTGCTCTTGCAGCAGCCGGTCATCCGTCTTTCGAGGTGCCGCAAGCCGAATAGCTGGCCGCATCAGGTCGGGCCTCGCAGCTTCACGATGAGCCCATGCCAGTAGGTCTCCAGCATCATGCCCGAACAATGCACGTACCTGTTGGAGACGAGCTGCGGTCTTCGGACTAAGACCCCCATAGCTGACTGGCTACCTCTTAGCTATCGAGTGCGCTAGACCAGCTAGTCCCGAATCTTGATTTCCAGCTGGCACCACGGCGAAACTCAACGACGGGCGAATAGGAGAGTCATGTTTCGCATTCTCCAAGGTTTTTTCTCCGACTGCCTCATGCATGGCGTCTGGAAACGGGCATGGGCTGCAGCTGGCAGGCCGTTTGCTGCTCCCTCTTGTGTCTCATAATCTCACCATCCAGACTTAAGATTTTGCGCAACAAGCAAGAGACGCAAACAAAGAGCTCCGGCGTTCCGCCATTGTGTACGGCATCCTTGCTCTTCCTGCGAGCCGTCTCAGACATGCAGCATGACGAACTCTTGGCCGCGAATGCGCCAACCAGGGAATCTCACAGGGGTAGCTTCGGTTGTAATTAGTCGCCCCTGTCACAGTTGGCTAGGAAGCGGCAGCAATTCCATCAGCGGCGTGCGATAATTGTGGAGCCGCATATACGACAGCTTAGTGGGCTTTGTTGGACTGAGTGTGTGGGAGATGATGTGTTGCGACAGCGATGATCAAGGGCCCTGGCATCGCGATTTTGGGCTGCCAGTTGAGTGCCCCAGACTTCTCTTCACGCCTGCCAGCTGCTCTGCGACGCGCCACTCCTTCATCCAACTGCCTCGATGCAGTCCGACTTCAATTGAGCTTCTACTCCGCGATTTGCAGTCGCCGGAACCGGCATCGGGGCACAGTGGGCATTGGCTTAAACAAGCAGTTGGAGGTGGCGTTCTGGTCAAAAGCTTCACCCCTCTCTCCATCGATTAAGCATCACGGTGTCGTTTGTCGCCTCGATTCTCGGAAGCCAAACAAACTATATACCCGATTGCGCTACGCCCTCATTGAAACCTTTTTTTTTTTTCTTGCCTGCTCTGGAGATATTATTACGATTCTTCTCATCTTTAACTTTGGCACAAAAGGACGACGAATTCTCTTACAGTTCTCCTACAAATTCCCCTGCGGAGAACCCCATCTCCATGTTTTGAAATCTACACCCAACCCAAACCTAGAGAGACATGGAGACGACTGCATTCCATACTTGAGCCCTACACAGCTGGCCTGGCTATTGTTTTTCTCCAAGACTTTCCCTCAATTCCTTAATTGTCATTCTATTTTACGGAAAATACCCACACTCCTTTCCTTTTTTTTTTTTCTTTTTTGTCTTCTTATTCTGAATATCAGTGGCGGAGGCGGCTATTTGATGGGGAATACAACATCAGCAGAGGCGCCTCGAAAGGCGCCTCAGAAGCTATCTAAGCCCCGGGCAGCTAGCCATGGAGCTATGCCGAGGCCACGGAATCCTACGGGAGCAGCTGCATCCAGTAGCACTCGAATGTCTGAATCCTACCTCGCAGCCTCGCTACCCTTTTCTTCAAGAGATTCGCAAAATATAGCGGGTAGCGGCAATGAAGCCTCAGAGCCTTACGTAGAGAGGCTGTATGAACCTTCTAGGCGGCTGTCTAGGAGAGAGTCCGACTACATGCGGAGCCCAGTTCTGCCCGAATCTCCCATAACAAACACAAGATCCCACTCCTTATATGCAAACTCGGTTGCAAGCAACAACCAGATGCGCCGGGCCAGTTCTGTAATGCATAGTGACCCCGAGCAACGACTGTCACGGACGCAGAGGTTTGTTCTCTATATATTCTCACCACTGGCCTCGTAATGCTGACAGAGAACTAGCTGGCATGGTAATCGCATGGACAGGGGAAGGTCAATGCAGTCTGAGCTGCTGCAGTTTTACGAGTCTCAACAACTGCCTCGAACAAGCTCAGAGTTCTTACAGGAGCTTCAAGCAGCCGCCATGAAAAGCCAATCCGATGCGCATCAGAACCGTCGAGCTTCTAGTATTGCTGGTGCCTCTCTTGTAAGGACTACTTCAGACTTATCATTCTATGCTCCGATGCGGCGGCGCTCTGTGATCCAGACGCCCGGTGTAGCAACGAGACCAAGGCGAGATGACATGCTCTCTATCCCAGACAGAACAAGCTCTCGAAACAGCCAGCCGGTCTTTGGAGACGACTCGTATACCTTCAAGCCCAGCTCCAAGGCGCCTAAACATATCTCTATGCCTCCTATGCCTATAGGATTTGCGCCACTGGAGCGAGCTGTCACCCCGCAAGAATCAGCTTACAGGCAGCTTGGAGGCATGAAGTTTGGGTCTTTGAAGATCATGAACGGGTCACCTCCTTCAAGTCCTCAAGATATCATTAAGCGGCAGCAACAAAAGGAGCGTGCGTCTGGGCCAGGACCCGAATCATCGTCAGCAACAGCTTTCGACGACTCTGGTATTGAACTGAAAATGACACGTCGCAAGCAGCGTCACACCGTCATTGGCTCAGTAGCAGAGTCTCGTGCCTTGGCGTCTATCTCTGGCTTTAATGTGAACGGAAAGAGCCCACAGCCATCAAACAAAAAGGCAGATCCTCTAGGTGACTTGATGCCCAGCCCACTGTCAAAAGTTCCTAGCCCTCTCCAGAATCTCGATAGCGAAGAGAATGACGGGACTTCTGGCAAGGCAACGGCAGTAGTAAGGAGATCTAACAGCGGCTTTGCCTCCACAACTTCATCTGAGTCTTCGCACCGGCCTTCGCTAAAAACTGATAGTGGATATAGCTCCAATGCATCGGAGCGTTCCTTTTTGAGTTCGAACAACGCCGATGATAAAGGTTATACCCGCCCACTCCAAACACGGCGACGCACGTTAGAGCAACCAACAATGGCTCCCATCTCAACTCCTGATGGAATTAAGAAGCACAGCCGACTATATAGGCCGTTTGTTCGAGTTGAAAGAAGCAGTACCACGACAAACGACTCGGCCAGAGGAGCCGCCGAATCGGCCTCTGCACTTGTGAGGCCGAGAGCAAAGCGAAATGATAAGCACTATCATTTAGCTTCTTCGTCTTGCTTACCTTCCCACAGACTGGATGCGAGCAGTGCAACTCTCAATACAATTATGAGCGTGGATAATTTGGTTCCCTCTGATAGCGCCGCCCTGTCTAGCCACGGCTTCCTTGAAGTTGATGCCGGAATGGATGGAGCCAAGTCTTTGAAAAAGCGACGTTCACTGCGAAAAGTTGCTGAAGCTGCAACATCGAGAATGTCGTCACTTAACTTGAATCGTCGAAAGTCTGCCGCCGGGAATATGACGCCTTCAGCTACTGAAAAAAGGAAGCGAGCGTCTTCACTCGTAAACGGGAACGTATCTTCAGCGGCCAGCGGCAAGTCTATGCCAGCAGCTGCGACTTCACAATCTCCCAAAGCATCCAACCGAGATGTTAGAAATTCTGGTGTTAAAGGTCGAGCATCCGCTCCAGAGCTTCGAGTTGCTATACCGACTCCTCACGCCAACAGAAACACTGACAATCGTTCTTCCCATTCAACCCTTAGAACGCCATCGCCAAGGACCCCACGATTTCGGGGACTCAGGGACTCAGGCGTACCACCGCCTATTCCGCCGCAATTCCGAGCGCCAAATTTCGATGCGCTTCCAGCGCTCGCCATTCCAAATAGCTCGCCCAACTGGCCTCTTACCCAGTCTCAAGCATCCTGGGATAGGACTCAGCCACAGAATGTACCCACGGGATACCCAGCACAGCGCAGTCCTGCTAGACACCGCGTTCATGAGAGCCCGATTTCTCCGAGGCATGGCCAGCCTACAAGGCATTATATCCCAACGTATAGGGGTGTTCGAATCTGAATACGATATACGCTTGTTATTATTTTCATCTTGCCAAGTTCAATATCAGCTCCTAAGCAACAATCTTTCTACTTACCAACTCTAACTGCCGAATCCAGCCGGCGTTGTTTCATATCGTATATATGTCACCTATCTTTGTTTCTCGATTTGGGTACAATCTGCTCTGTCACATAAGGTATATAAGGTACATATGCTTTCTCGAACTCAGTGCTAATATCACGCTGGCACACTTGAAAGCAAAACAAAAAAAAAATGTTCCTTCTTGTTTACCTACAGGCACAGAAGCTTCTATTTTTTCTTATTCTATCTTTTCTACCATGCGCGCTCTTCACTGTATACGGAATCGCATTGCGCTTGTATATTAATTAGCATTCATTTTGGCTCACATATTGGATTTTGATACCCCTATTTTCCGGTGGGCTATCTGTATAAGGCTTCTATTTTTTTTTCTGCCTTGTTTTGAAGGGAACAATACATTTTTACTGGACATACATGATGGAAGGGAATCACTTGCGCGTCTAGGCATCTATAAGGGGGACGCTGGACGTATTTTTTTTCTTTTTTCTTTTTTTGGTTATTATTAGAAGCTTGAATTGACATGACTTGATGACATTTCAGAAAAAGAAAGGTTGAAAGAACCTCATTACTTCATATTATGGTAGAGAATGCCCCCCCCCCTTAATACGCTCCCCATCGCTTCTTATATGCCGGGCCTTGAACCAGCTCTACCTTTTGCCTGCTCGTCAGAATCGGCGACTTGGCCTTGAGCTCCAGTCCTGGGACCTTGGCGCCATCGCCGTCGAGCGCCCAGAGAGCCACACCGATCCAATTGTCGCCGTTGTAGTTGAGGATGCCCTCCGGGACGGGGAACTCCGTCTGCGGGCCGACGTTGCTGACGTACTTGCCGTATTGGAAGCCATTGACGTAGAGTAGAGAGCGGTATGGCGCCGCGGTGGTGGTGTTGTCGAAGACAAAGGATAGCGGGATATCGTATGCGTCTGAGGGGAGGTTCAAGGTAAGCTTGGCGGCGTAGAAGGCGACTCCCGCTTGTGAGATGCCCTTGTAGGGAGATACGCCGTGGCGGCCATCAAAAGCATGGAGGGGAGGGGAGGGGAGATGGTAACCCTGGCGCTCGAAGAAGAGGCCGCCCTCGTTGAGGGGTCCGCGGAAGGTGTCCTGGTAGTCCTCACCGCCGAGGTTACCCGTTATCTTCCATGATGAGATGGGGACCTGGGCGCCGGTGGAGGAGAGGAGGCTGTAGTCGATGATGCCGCGCGGGGTTTTCATCTCGTCGAGACCTATGTTCCAATTTTCGCTGAGGCCGGTGGAGTCCACGACAACGGTGAGGACGTATCTCTTTCCTCGAACGAGGTTGTTGAGTTTGTAGGTGGAATTGGCGCTTACGCCCGCGTCATAACCATGAAAGGAACCGATGAACTTGTCGTTTAGCCATACAGAGCTGGCGAAGGCATTGCCACCTTCGGTTGTAAGGGAGAGTTGCTGCTGTGAAGTCTGCGCTGTGAAGCGGCCGCGGAAGACGAGCGTTCCGGCATGGAAACCATAGTCTGAGCCGTAGAGCGAGACGGGCGTTTTCAGAGGTGCTACTGAGTTGTTTGATGTCTTGTGGTTGGCGAGGGGCCAGTGGGAGTCATCGTAGTTCTTCTGTACTTCGGGAAGCGAGTCTAGCTGGTACCATGTGAGCTTCGTTAACTCGGGAATTTGGACGACCGGCAGCACGGTATTTGGGTTGGTAGTCCAGTCTCCGAGCTCTGAAACGGTATATGGAAGCTCTTCTCCGTTGACAACTAGCTTTGTGACACCTTGAGGAGCGCCAATTATTTCTAGTGGTGTTGTGACGTTGAAATCCGCCTGTAAAGAGAGAGTTGATCCATCAACAGCAACAGAGCGGACAAGATAGCCTCCGTTTACGATTACGGCAGCGGGATTCATCAAAGAACTGCCGTAAGCGGGCTGGCTACCGCTTCCAGGGAGAGTAGGAACCCAGTAGTTGTACGCAGCATTACGGTCTATGTAGTATATTGTCAGTATCTTCATTAATAGACAAGAGCACGAGTGGGATGCCATTTTATCCAGCCATCAGTATTTGCAATCAGCACTTACCAACCATGTAGACGACCAAGTCACCCAGCTGGATAACTTGTCTGTCTGTCGAAGCCGTGAATTGAAGAACAAGCGTCAAATCGCTTGCAGTATGAACGGTAACACCATTTCCTTCAATCTTATTGATTTTAGCTGCTTTGGTGCTTCCAAATGGATTTTTGACAGCAAATTCATGCAGCTCTCCGGCGCCGCCGTATAGAACCACGACGGTCCTGTTGGCAAACTGCTTCCAGGTAAATATCTCTGCAGTTGAGTAAAGCAGCGAAAAGTTGCCCACGGGATAATCAGTAACGTGAAACTTGGAGTCGCGGCCGTTGAGAGTGAGCGTTCCGCCTTGCTGAGGGATGGTTAATTCTCCAGCAGAGGTTGGTAGCTTGACTGTGTAAGATGTTGAATCGAGGCTTGAGTAGTTTGTGTGGCGCACAACGAAAAAGTTGCCATTTTCTTTCGCTAGGAGTGGCGTTATCGAAATGTCCTTGTTGTCACTGTATACTCCTTGGGTTAAGTTGCCAGGGGTAGTTGTCATATATCCAGGAGAGACTTTCAAGAACTGGCCCTGCAGTTTCAACTCCGAGTACTTTTCTCTATCAACTGTTCGGTCCTCTCTGATGCTCTAATCATCTAGTCAGCTATGACCAATTCAAATATACATAATAAATAATAAATATTTGACTCACCGCCCCATAATCATACGATGTGTAGCCGCCAGAGTGTCCGAGGTTGCCCCAGTTAGTACCGCCAAATATCTAGTTTCGTACGTCTCCTCATCAGCTTCGCATTTCTTTCATATATTTCATCTCACAAGAGAGCAGGAAAACAAACCATGTAAATATTGAAGATTTTTACGCCGGATGCGAAGTTATTCTTATAGAAGACTCTCTCAAACTCGTGATTAACCAAAATGGAGCATTGGTCGAAGCCCCATCCACCATATGGATCAAAAGCGCCACCTTGGAACTGTTTCCATTTTAGCAAGCATATAACTCCATTAGGCAAGCCGTACTGACCTCGACAAGAGAAAATGGAGTATTTGGGCTTATCCTTTGGTGTGTTTGCTGTTGTCCTATAGGTAACCCGTTTTCCGGCCAGGAATATGGATGGGCCTGTCGTACTATTAGCATCTCAACGTTTTTAAGGCTTATTCGATAGCAGCTCTCAAACGTACACAGTCAAATCCCACAGGATAAGCATCCCAGCCCTGTACTAGGTTAGCATATACCCCCGCAGATACCTGTTATGGGAGAACACACGTATATATCTACGGAGCCGAGACCGGTTCCAGGGGCGCTTGTGCCACCGGCGAACGCGTCGTTGTTTATCAGAGGGACGATAATGCCACCATCTCGAGCCTGATCAATGACGTACTGCATATACGGCTTGTTTGGAAACACGACGCCCGCATTGCCAGCGCTGTACTCGTTCTCTGGCTGATACAAAATCACTGGTCCTCCGTTTGTGATTTGTGCTTTTGCGATGATACGGGCGACATGTGCCGCGTAACTGGTAAATGTTAGCTGAGAAACTATATAACAGACTTCATAAAAGGCTCAACTAACTTATTGGTAGCATCCAAGTAATCAGTTGCATTCGTTCTGAGAATGCCTTTGACTCTCGCTAGCCACCCGGGGAACCCACCCCCTGACGCTTCCGCATTGATATAAGGCCCCGGGCGAGCCAGCAAATAAATGCCAGCCTTGGTGGCAGCCTCAAAGAAGGGCTCAAGGTCAAATATGCCGTCCGCACGGAAGTGTCCCGGTTTTCCCTCCAAAAGTGCCCAATCGACATAAAACGAGACCATGTTAAATCCCAAGGCCTTGATCTTTTGGAATACGTCGAGATACAGGGATGGCACAGGGAGACGGAAGGGATGGACCTCGCCGGAGAAGATGACGACACGCTCGCCATGGATATAAAGCGAATCTTCGTCCCAGGTGACAATGTCTTGAAGCAGAGGGCCCTTTGAACTGTCCAGCACAACCTCGCGAGGCCGGCCAGCATGAACGCCGGTGTTTAATGCATCAGTGCCGGCGAGCAGCAGCGCAGACGCTGCTGTCAGAAGAGTAACTGATCTCATTGCTATTCCGATTACTCTCTGTCTTTGGCTGCTTTTGGCCGCCCATTAACACGAGCATGAGTATCCAGACATCTCGTTTAGATCATCAGCTCTCCAGACTTTATTTATGCTTTTCTTCAACTCAGATCGCATGTCACACTCTCTTGAGGGGTCCGGGCCAAAGCCGACTCTGTAGGGTTTCACTGCATATTGATAGCGTCACTTCCCCTTACAAATGTCGTTGACTAGCACTTTGTGCAACTCATCGCCATTCCTTCGACGCCAAATGTGAACTAAGTGGAATTTTTCTTCCGTAATTATAGATGAGCTAGACAAGATGAGATTTGGCTAACGCGGGGTCGGGACTGGAGATGCCATTTCATTGGAGCGCGTAGTTGGTAAGATGATCGCGAAGTTGCAGTTGATTTTTGCCTATAACACGCAGAGCAGAGCGAATAGAAGCGAGTTCAGCAACCTGGTTGGGAGGATAGGCTGATTTTGATGCAGCGGAATTGATGAGCGGTGAACTTTTGCTCCCGTCACGTCTGGGAATTTCCAAGACATTTCCTCCAATGGATGTGTTCGCAGCGGCTGATCACGGCCCGTCCATTTCTGCATGCCGAGGCTGAGCGGATTGGCATTGCATCGAAGAAGAAGCCCATTGTCTTCTCGAGGCAAAAGTTCGGAAAAAACACTTCATCATAGATTGTGATGTTTTCTTTTATTCACGGTGATGTATGTAGGAAGACGGCAATCGCGGAAATAAAGGATAAAGCTTTATCCTCCGCCGCATGGGTAGATGTTTCCGTTCTGAGGCGATACGTCAATCACGGCACCATCTGTGTGCCCGCCGTTTCTATCTTCCCTCTGTGTCTCGAGCAGCTGATAACTGGCGAGATGAGCAAACGGCATGCAGGTACGGAGTATATCATCTGCAATTACTATCCAACATCTAGACGATATTGCATCGTCTGCTTGGCGTAGCACCCGCTCTCCCTGACGTCATATCCATCCTTCCCCTGTCTCATTCAGAAGTGCAAGTCGGATTGGATTGTTTAAAATACGTCGTATCTGGCAGCCTGGGAGCGGTGGTAGCAAAGCAGATCTCCCCTGGGCTCCCTTGAAGCCGACAAGCTCGATTGAGGAGGCGTTGTAATAATGACACGGTGCAGATCGGTTTCATCACGTATCATCTTCAGTGGCTGCGCCATGGCCACTCCGTACATAATACCAACTCCCACGGAGCACAAGCGCACTCAGCTGCTCTCAGTCAGCGTTCTCCTTCCTGTTCTAGACCATAGTAGTCGTTTCACCGAAATGGGGAGCAAAAGTAAAATAGCGACTGCTAATACTGGCAGGATGATGCTGCACAAAACGCATTGGCTACTTAGTCTTGGCACCTCTTGAGACTAAAGCTTTGACCGTAAGCTTATACGTGCATGCATGTGCGAAATGTATCTCGTGCCGCTCTGATACTGACCGTTATGGGAATTTGAAGATTACATAATTTGATAACTGGTAATTGATGCTCCCATTTCTTGTTTTTTTTTCAACCCTCTACTTTGAAAAGGAAAAGAGCGAACAGAACAGGAGAGAAGAACCTGCTGGTCGTCATTGCTGCCCATATGATGAAATACGACAAAATACTTGGTTAGCTGTCATATGCATAACGAAGGCTCGTCATAACTCGGTAGATCTGCGGTTATGTCGATCGAGAAGACGCCAGACTAGTACGTAGTCGTTGGATATGAAGTGGGCTGTGCTGTACAGTAAGATTCTTGTCAACAAGAGAGGCCTCTGGCCAAGCCGCATCCACTGGCTATTCGCGCTATCAGAGCTGTCAGAGCCCCCTGTTTCTGCAGAGCACACGGGGTGCTCGTGCTTGTAACAGGAATTCGGCAGCACGACGAACCGTGCGAAGAACTCTGGAGGACAACATCGTCTTGGTGGTGCTCTCCTGCATACAGCGTGCGTCCCCTCCGCCAATGGCCTCGCTAGATCGGCCACTCTCCCACGGGCTTGACCGAGGCGCTGGCGCCCACTGCGACACTCAGGAGGGACAGCGTGCAGACGCTTACGACGATTGTCGCACTGACTCGGCCCCCCGTGAAACCCTGCGAATCGGCAGCGCTTCTGCCGCTGCCTCTACTTGTGCTGCTGGCGAGGTTCGGCATCGATTGGGCACAGGAGGTGCCCGAACGGTCCGTGGACGTCAAGACTTCGCGAGCATTGGCAGGAGAAAAGAGGGCATGCGCGGGCCATGGGCGCCAGTCAATGCTCGTGAGGGCGCCAAAGCATGGGATTTCGGATCCATACGGAGTACATGGGCTGCGCCGCATGTTGCGCGTCGGCGAGCAGGTACTCCGTGCGGCACATGTGGCTCCGTCAACCGATGGCTCCAGCAATTTGCGTGAGGTGATGCTGCTGCCGGCTCTTCGTCCAGGAGTGCGCAGTACTACTTGCATATCTTAGTGCCTGCCACCGTTATGCCCACCGTATTAGGTGCTATCTTACGACCGCTGTAGTTGCTGTGCGGTATGTCTAGAACCGCGAGGGCTAATAATAGCTCGCGCTAATGTGATTTTAAAATGTCCTGAGCATGAGATGTGATCATCATCGTTCGTCCAGCAGCTCTCTGCTTTTGCTCTGGCCTGATGCCCTATTGCGACGCAAAATACCTACACGCTGCCAAACGGTAAACAGCACCATGGCTATTGTTTTCTTTTCATTAGCGAGCAAGCCGCGTGACGTGACAGGCAGCCAGAAACGCAGGCCTTGGCGGTGCAGAATTTTGCAGCCAAGCCCTGGAGCACCGTAGCCGTGGCGCAATTCGCACGCCAAGCACCGATCCACAGGAGAAGATGGCGGAGGCGCAGGCCGCTATAGCGAGCTAGGCGGCCTGCCCCGAGAGCCCCTAGTCCCGACTGGGCCGATGCGACAAAGCGTCGGGTAGCTCTAAGCTCGCCGCGTACAGTGCGGCACAGTGCTGTGCAAGCTTGGTTGGGTTCGGGGGGGTTCCTTTTTCCGCTGCTGCTTTGAATACGAGCCCTCGCCGTTCCTTTGTTTGTCAAACCCTGTCACCTCAAGATTAAAACACTCTCGTTTTATCCTCACTTCTCAATCGTTCTCCTTTTTTGTCTCTCGTTTTTGACGTTTTACTCAACTCCCGCAAGGCCTTTCCGGTCTCCCGCTTTATTCTGTATCTCGGTGCCGTTCGTTCTTTCTACCTGCAAACGCATATTTGCACCTCAATCTCTCATTTCTTCCTCTCTCTCCTATTCCAACTATCCGCTCTCTCTCTGTCCCCCTTCTCTCCTTGGTCCTCCACCTGAGAGCTTCTTGATTGACAGCGGAAGAAAACACCGATCGTATCTAAGAACTAAATCGCACTCAACATTACCCTGTGGCCTTGACTCGACTACCTTGTCGACGCCAAAGGCCCTCAAACGACCCCGGTCAGCAAGAGCCGAGAAATTTGCTCTTTTTCGATTTCTTTCTCTTCTCTCTTCACGTTCTTTATCACTCTACAAAACACTCGCCATGTATGCAACAAGGGTTATTCAGGTGCTGGTCGCGGTGGTGTCCATCCTGTGTGTGGTACAGGCTACCTGGTGGGATGTTCAAAAGGTTCACCACCGAGGCTTGATTCGACGAGACGACAACCCCCTTTCTGGCCTCACCGGCGGCGACTCATCGAGCTCTGCAGGCGCAGACGATTCGAACTCCAGCAAAACAGCAGCTTCGAGCCCATCTTCCACCCCTGCGCATTCCCAGTCTGCAGCTGACGAGCCATCAAGCTCCGCCTCCTCTCCATCGTCTGCCCCAACCTCGGATGCACCATCTTCAAGTGCTAGCGGAGGAGATAGCAGCTCTACTCCCGCGTCTACACCAGCTGGTTCTACCACTGCCAGCTCTAGCTCTGCGACTCCAGCAGCAGATGCCTCTGGTTCTACTACCACCCCTCCCCCGTCCAAGACCACATCTAGCAAAGGCAGCGATGACGACAGCAGCACCGACAGCGGTAGCAGCAAGACTTCTGCTGGTGGCGATAACAACAACGCAGCAGCAGCCACCACGACGCCACCCCCTGTTTCGACCAAGGTTGAGGTTATCGTCAAGACCGCTAGCGATGGATCCAAGACAACCGAGACTACCACAACAAAGACCACCCAGACTGCGGGCCTCAACGCGGATAACTCTAAAGCTTCTTCGGGCATGTCGGTGCAGACTCGCAACACCATCATTGGCGTTGTTGTCGGTGTTGGTGGTGCCGTTATCCTCGGCGCGCTCGGACTGGTTGCCTTCCGAGTCTGGGGCCGCAAGAAGCATGCCGAAGAGGCTGACGGCCTCATGGCTTACGACGTCGACATCAGTGCCGCAGAGAAGTCTCCCCGGGGTAGCTCGTCGGGCAATGGTCCGCGGAACCCATTCCAGTCGACGCTGGAGAACTATCACCAGCCAGTAAACGCGTCGGCCAACTTTTAACACAATAATTTTTTTTTCTTGCGGTGAGGCTGTTGTTCATTTTGCAGCTGTTGCGGCACACGGGTATGGTTCGCCCTAAGCATGGGTTACGATGTATGTCGACAAGATTTTGACTGGTGATGCCGCAAAAAACTTTTTGATGGAAACAGAGTGAAGGGTTGAAAAAAGAATTTCTTGGAGCGATGCTGCTATACGTTTATGCGAGACTGTTTTCTGCAAACTGCATAGCGAGCTCTTATTATTTTTCTGTCACTTGGCATATAGAATCGATATTGTTTTTTTTTTTCTGGAAAGAAAGCGTGATACCTAACTAATTACTCTAAACACCGAATATATTTTTTTTACGTTACCCTTCTCCCTTCTTCTGGAACGGCCGACGTGATGAGTTGCATATGAGCCTTTTGTAAAATGGTTTTATTTCCATACGAGGGCACTCAAGGTACGACATTGTTGCAACGTTGCCACTCCCTTGGTACTTTGGAATGTCCAGAGAACAATGGCGAGGAAGAGACAATGCCCATTCTCCTCTCACATAGTGGTGAATACCGTGTTCAGTTCTCTTCCCTCAGGCATTGTCTTTTAGAGACATTTCACTTGGGCACGCCTATCTGGCATCCCCCTCTCCCTTGTCGTGTTTAGGCAAGTAGATAGCCTCTCTTTTAACCTGAACCGCTTCCCTCTCTTTCTCTCCCGACTTTTCTTTCTTTTCTTTTGGCCTACGGAGTGCTCCGTCACCGTTGGCAGGATTCATAGGTGGCAGATACACGCACACACACACCTACATACGCTGCTACCCAACGCACTCTCTCTAATTCGCTTGCCCAGGGCAAATAGAATGCAGTGTCTGATGGATTCTTTTTTCCTTCTTCTCGTTTCTATTTTCCCTTCTTCCGTCCCGCCCGAAGAGCTGCATGCATTATCCTGGCCACCCATGCTGGCTGAAATGCCGTCTGTTCATTCCAATCGGCCAATAGGGCGGCTCCAGCTGGACAATGCAGGACTAGCCGCTGCGATGCATCGTGGGCGCGTCACATACAACACCGAGGCTGCTTCTTTCTTTTCCTTCTTTCCTTCCCATATTGTGTTTTTTTGTGGGGGGGAGGGTGAGTCGAGCAAACTTGGAGTGTCTGGAGGTCTCCCTTGGCTTCTCCCACCTTTATTCTCTAGGCTTGGTTACTAGTACTAATAGTAGCCCGTTATCAGTGGTAGCCGTAGCGTTTCTAAACAGTAGGAGTAGTTCTGGAGTAGTACGAGGTAGCATCATGGCTTGCTCATTTCAGCAGACACAGGGATATTCCCAATACGTTGTTATGAATGTTGCTGACGCTAAAAAGTCAATCTAAAATCTCCAGCATTTTTTGTTGCCTAGGTGTGGCACAAACGCTCAAACGGTGGCTCACAGCCGCTTCGTGGCCCCCCCACCGGTGTCTTTTAGCTCCCGAGGATTGAACCCGCGACCCCTGGGGCTAGAGAAAGTACAGGTACTCGACTCGCACGGGGATGTGCCCGCGGTTTGGAGTGCTGGCCACCATGATGTCAAGTTAAGCAGCTGCAATATTTTTTTTTCTTCCATGACATAAATATAGATGAATATTGAATAATACTACTACAACTACTATGTAGTACAGTATTGCGTTGTCTAGTACCCTTAGGGCGATCGCGTCGTCATGAAGGGTCATGAGCAGTTGAGCATTGATCTGCGCGACACGTGAAGCAGAATGTTTTTTTTCCGGCGTGACGGCTTTTAGTGGTATTTCGTGGGGGGCGAATGACGCTCTAAAAGTGGCTGCCAAGTACTGTACATACTCTCGGAGTATCTGTTGTGCTTGTGCTAGCGCCCGGTCTCCTGCCATGCCGAGAAGAGGTCAAAAGCCAGTTGAGGGTTTGCATTCTGACGCAATATAGAAGTTGTGCTGATTCAAGCAACTTGAGCGCAGACTGCAGGTACCGAAACAGAAAGTATTAGCCGTTGTGGTTTGACCTGGCCCGTGTTGACAATGAGTACCCGAGTCCTTGCAAAGGCCTGTTTCGCAGCTCCTCTTCGGTATGGGGTAGTAGGTAGTTCCAATAGCCCTCTAGAGTCTGGCCGAGTGTTTCGACGTCGTCTCTCCGCGTTTTTGGTACATTTGCCCCAAGTCAAGGTACAATCACGCTCCAGCTTTATTTTCCCTTAGCGGCGGATCACTGGTCAGCCACCACAAGCACTTGAGCAGTTATTTCGCCATTATTGTCTCAGCTTCAATTCTTTTTCTGGGTATTCCATCTTTCTAAGCCACTACCAACTCACGCTGCATGTACATGCATTTCTGCATAGGCGGCGATGCTTGAACAAAAAAAAAAAAGAAGAAGAAGAAAAAAAGAAAAGCTACGTCACCCACGCTGCATTTTGGCTACGAGCGCGTACGATTCAGCACCTACAGTAAAGTGTCTGAGACGGCGACTCGCTCACTTCACCGTCACTTTTCCAGGCCGAGCCAAGTACCTGTACCTCAAGCCTCGTACCGACTTTCGTGGCAGCCTTCTGGACCCTTGTCGCTGCCACCCGACATTGGGTTACTTCAGCGCGCCACTGGGTCTGGCCAGCGGAACCTCTCATTAAATGTCCAGCACCGGCGTGCGAGGCAAAAAGGTGGTGTTGTGTTTAGCAGCAACTACCGAGCGCTGGTGCAGGCCATATGCCTGTTTGCTGCTCTTTCTCAACTGTCTCTCTAGTAATGGCACTCTAATTCCCCGTAATGCTAGGCCCAGATGCCAGGCCAGATATGGCCCGTAGTAGCGCTCGTATGGAGTCGCATCGCCCAGATGGGGGCATCGACCTACTATTTGCAGCACTATACGGGCTGCTCTCTAGTCGGATTAGGCATGCCCGTATACTGGCCATTGGCTGAAGGCCCAACCGATGCAAAACGCAGGCCGCTGGAGCTCTTTGCTGGCAACCGGGCCACGACACTCAGTCGGAGCTGCAGCTCTCCATCAGGGCCCATCCATCTGCTCACTCCCCTCCTCTCTTCTTCTCTCCTCCGTCTGTCCTCTTTGCCGTGCCATCTCTCGCCTCCAGACTGGACTGACGCTGCGAGCCTCGCTCTCTGACCCCAGACCCGCCCCAGCCCAGCTCCCCAATGACTGCGGCCACTCATCGACTCTGTCCTCGTCCCGGCGCTGCTTGAGTGCTTTGCCCCGAGTTCGACTCCAGATCCGATCCAGCAAAAGATACTGTACCAGCACACACACTCTCGCAACTCACACACCCGCGCCTTTTTCCTGGTCCCCAGTTTCCCACCGCCCCCCCTTTTTCTTATTTAGTTTTAATCCGTCCGCGGTGGCCTCGTCAACGCGTCGCGTATTTTCACACCCCCCGACGGCCAGTCGCTGTGTGTTTCCTGGAGTGTCCCTGGCAGTTGACGGGACGGACGAGTTAGAAATAGAGGGACTCCCAGTAGGCGGATGTTGAGAATCAGCTGCAGGCGAACACGTTTTTCGTCTGCGCTGATCTCACCTGGTGAGCAGCATCTCCAATCCGACGCCTTGGCCGGGGCCCGCTTCCTGTGCAGCAACACCGCCATGTGCTTTAAAAGTCCAGAGTAGCTAATTCTTTTTTTTCTCTTCCTTTTTTTCCCGCCGTGTAGAACTTCGCTACGACGTCGTCTCCAGCTACGTCGACAATCCCTCTTCCTCCTGCTGCACCTGCGCAGGACGGCCTTGGAGACTCTAGCCCGGGATCCAGGACCCCGACGTCTCCCGCCTTGTCGACAGCCTCAACGGCCGACGACGAAGACGACGACCTCGGATCGTCCCCGGCGATTCCTCTGCTTCCTGCCCCCAAGCTATCCGAACGGGCTTCGGCAATCTTGAGGGCGCCTGCATTTGACATCCACGACTTCCAGATCGACGACGACGAACAGGACGACAGTGACGGCAACCTCGCCTCTGACGACGACCAGTTTGGCACTGCCAGCTGGGGCTCTCCATATCTCCGCAGCGACGTCAACCTCAGGCGCCAGAGCTACGAAAGCGAGGGGTCTGACAGCGACGTGTCCGAGAGCTTCCCCATCCACTCCTTGGATATCAATACTCCTTTCTTGCGCCCGCCGCCTATTATCCTGAGCGGACGGCCTCAAACCCCGGCGCAGTCGCTTTTACCCACGAGTGCTGCCGCTGCCGTGCTTGTGCACAGGGCCAGGCGTCGGAACAGGGGACTTACCGAGGGCTGGATCCGCACTCACACCGCCGGCGACCAGAACACGGAAGCTCGACTCTGGTTCAGCGACGGAGACAGCAGCGAGCACTCTTCACTGAGCGGCTCGGAAGCTGACTGGTATCAAAGTCGAGATCCTCGAACACCTAGGCCGTCGAGCAGATATAGGGCCAAGTCTCGATCCACCTCGCGACACCCTCGTGCTATCTCTAGCGTCGAGACCCTAAAGGCCGGTGATCCTTTACAATCGGAAATAGACGACGATATGGCGAGCTCAGTCGCCACCGAGACGGGCTCGGTCGTGGGCCTGTCGCTCCCAAACAATCACAACGACATGGCGGCGCCTGGACCTGAACAAGTAAACGGCAACAAGGCGATGCCTTCGATCCCGCCCATCAAAGTCTCAGAGAAGCCCCTGCCCAGGGAACCGCTTGCTGCGCCACGAATTAAGAAAAAGGTACCATGGAAGGGTAAGAGCATCATGATTATGCTACCACAAGATGAGGAGCGCGGCCTCCCAGGACGACCACCATTTCCTCTTCGACAACACGAGATTGAGCGAATGTTTGATTCATGGGTGGAGTTGGGGTATAACGTAGACGGCTTTGATTTGCCGGCAGAGGATGATACGACTGGTGAATCTCAAAGCAGAGAGGCTTGGCCAAGTTTTGAGGACTTGGCGCAAGAGCGTTGTGAACGAGACTTTACAGTAGTCTTACCAGACCTGAATGGTATGTTACATATGGATAGCCCCCCCCTCTCTCTATATATATATGTGTATATATATATATATATGGACGGATCTCCTGAAGAGGCTGACGACTAACATTACTACTTGTCACAGCGTGGAAGAATTACGTCAATGAGTTACAAGAAGCCAAGCTTAGGGCCCTTGGCGTCTCATTTGGCGACGATGAAGCCGAAGCTGCGCCCTCAATATCTTCACAACCTTCACGCCTACCTTCAGCTCAGTATCCTCCACTGCCATTCTCACCCCCAATTCCGACTTCCTCAGCGTCCAGCAACCATGCGGTACCCGGTTTTCCGTTCCCATCTCCCTTCATCCCCGGCGCTGCCGCCAACCAGAGCCCTTTGGCATCGGGCGCTTCGCCAGTACCTTTCAGCGTGGCTGGGAAATTCAATGCACGGCAATCCATCTCATTCCCTGCAAATAACTCACCTTTCCAACAGCCACCGCAGGGATGGCCCAACCAGGCCGGTATCTTGCAAGCTATGAGTCCTCAGGATTCGCCATCCCTTGTGAATTTCAATGGCATCATGTCTCCCCAGTCTCCTTACGGTGTAGAATTCCACCAGGCTGGCAGCCCAGCATTCAACTTACACCAGAGGCATCAGTCACTGCAGTATCTACCACAGCAGTACGCTAGAGCTTCTCCCCGTCTTCAGGACGTTAGAGAAGACGAAGAAGAGGAAGAACATGTGGGTGTCGAAAGCCCATCCAAGACTCCAGAGCCTACGCAACGCAACGCCGACCAACTACAGGCCGAGATTGATGATGCCGAATATCACCTGGAGGAACAGCTGCGCAATGAGTTGGAACACGAGGATTACAATCCTCAGACTAGAGCAGAATCCGTTGCTCACCCGCCCTTTGCCGCTGCGCATGCTCACCAGCCTTCTGCTGGCGGCTTTGCGCAGGTTGAGCATTTCGCTAATGAACCTGGCAAGCCTCTCGTCTTGCACCACCCACGACCCCACAGCCGCGGCCATTCTCTCACCCAGAATTTCTATCGGGATAATGACCCTTCTGAAGGCGTTAACCAGGGTGGCATGCCACCATATGGCCCATTGAACGACATTCCGGAGACTCAGCGCGTCGACGAGGCTTATGAGGAAATCCAAACCAATCCCAGCAATCTCGGCACCCCTATTCAGGATATCGACTTTGCTGCTGCCTTTAGCCAGCATCAAAAGAATGTGTCTGCTTCAAGCAACCCATGGCAGGACGCAGTGTCCCTTAACAACGCTGGTAGCCAACATTCAGCCAACGACAGCAAGTCTTCCTTGTCCAAGTTCAACGTGGAAGCACCAGAGTTCAAGTTTAACCCAACAAGCACATTCACTCCTGGCCTTTTCAACTTCAACACTCCTAGCTTCCAGCCTGGCGTGTATCATGCTGGCGCGCCAGATGTTATGGAGCAGACTCCTTTCGGAGTCCCGCCACAGCAGCCTCTAGCAGCCAAGATCAATGTCAATGCCCCAGCATTTGCTCCTGGGCAGAGCGAGTTTAACTTTTCTTCTTCTGGTCCCAAGTTCCGGCCTGATGCCCCCGCTTTTACACCTTTCCAACCCCAAGGCGCCGCATCCAATACTGCTGAAGTTGGCACCAAGGGTTTCCCGAGACGGACCGATTCTATCTTTACTAATATCAGGATTGAACCTAATCAACATGCTGACTCTGTTGCTCCCAAGAAGTCCAGAGCCATCCCCATCTTGAGACCTACTAGCCAATCGCCAGTGGCTTCTGAAGGTGATATTAGAGAGCCTGATGGTCGCATTCAGGACGACTCCCGAGCTAAGCGAGCTAAGAGCGCTGCCGCTGATAGCGATGATGTGCCTCTCTTTGCTGAGAGACCAAACGACTTGATTGAAGAGGAAGAGGAAGAGGAAGAGGGAGAGGAAGAAGAAGGTGGAGGTGAAGACATTGGCATGGTTGAATCGTCGGTTAAAGAATCGCGGAGCATTGCTGAGGAAGGCTCAGTTGATGGAGAAGCTGTGTTGCCTGCCGATACTTCCATGTCTTCGGTTGACCAGATTGATACCCAAGTTACCACTGCTGCTCCCTCTGAGACCTCACCAGCGGAAGCATCCATTAAATGGACGTCATCTTTTGAACTAACTCCTCGACATTTGTCAGCGGCTACTCCAGCGTCTCTTCCAGACCTTCCGGACGAAACCGAAGCTCGCTCAGACGGAGAAGGCTTATCTGAATCCACACAGCCCAATGCTCAATCTGCTCCTGAAGATCCTCAACTCGCAATTGCCAGACGCAAGCTTACTCCTAAAGGTCTGGCTGGGTCCAGATTTGCTCTTCCTTTGCCTAAGCCAGCTGGTTTGGCCTCATCTCGTTTCGCAGAGCCGACTCCGGCTGTTGCTGCTGAGCAAGATGACGATGACGATGACACAATTGAGTTTGCAGAAGAAGGAACAAGCGGTTTCAACGCTACACCTACTACAAATGGCGATAAGCGTGAGCTTACTTTTGAGGAGATTGATGCGGTCATGCAGCGAATGGAGAGAGATCATTCTCAGGGCATTAACAAATCCATTGAGACATTCAAGTGGCCTCATCCAGCTGTCGAAGCTCATGCATCGTCGGATGAGTTGCATATCCCCTCAGACCATGCGCGCGAGAAAATGAGCGTTATTCCACGCAAGTATAGCGACATTCCAGACAACGCGTCTCAGCCAATGTTGAGTACTGAACTGGAAGATCCGTTTGTAGACCCACCACTGAGCGCCCAAGTTCTGAGACGAGGTAGCGGATTTGAAGAGGGCGAGCTTGAGAGTGACCAAGTTAGTGACTGGGAAGCTGCTTTCTCAGAGGAGGAACATTCGAAGCTTGAGAATCGTGCCCAATTTTTCGACGGCCGTGTTAACGACGTCGTTGGTACGCTCCTGGCATCCAGACTTGAACCCCTTGAGAAGGCTATCCTTACTCTCTCTCACTCTCTCAAATCTAAAGACCAGCGGGCTCCCTCGTCCCGACGTGATGTCCGTGGTGGTTCAACCGAGTATCAGGAGAGCGACGCTGACGATGAAGACGATGAGCCTGCTCCTCGTCGCTCCATGAGCCCCAAGAGAGACCGAAGACTAGACCAGCTTCGTTCAATTGTTGTCGAAGCTCTTGCTTCGCAGTCACGTAGCAACCTACCAACTGCCAATACGGAAGCTCTTGGCGATGGAACTCTCCTGAGGTCTCTTGATGAGATCAAAGAACTGCTGGTTACCAGCGCCAGGTACACGCCTCGCGATGACACCAACTCTACTCCTTTCGAGGGCTTGCTGCAAGCTAAGTCCAATGAAGAGCTTGCTGCAAAGGTTCGTGAACTCGAGACAAAGGCTATGGATCTCGAGCAGCGACATCGCTTAGACCAAGAGAGCCTTGAGAATGAGGTTAATGAGCGCAGGGCTGCAGAAGATGCAGTTGCTGAGCTCAACCGAAAGCTACAGTCTACAGAGGCACTTGTGGAAGTTGAAGTTATTAACCGAAGCGTTTTCGACGGCCGTGTTGCCGAGCTCGAAGCGAGGGTTAGACGGCAAGAGGATACCAATGAGCAGGAAGTCAAAGCTAGGCGTGCAGCCGAAGATAATTTGTCCGAAGTTCAACGCTTGCTACGCAATGCCTCCGAAGAAGAGACCCGACTACGTGAAGTGGTGGAAGAAAGAAACCAGGCCATCAAGTCACTGGAGCACTCTGCAGGCAAGACTGCCTTGCAAATATCCAAGATGGAGGTTGCTCGTGATCACTGGACCCACCACCAAGCTGAAATGGTTAACAGGATCAATGTCCTCGAAACCGATCTTCGCAACGTTCGCCAAGATAACAATACTTGGAGAGCAGAGGCTGAACGAGCTGATGAAGCCGCACGCCGTAGCAATGGTGAGCTCGGCCATGCTTTGAATGAAAATAAGCATCTGCATAAATCACTTGATAGTGTCGTTTCCCAACTTGAAGAAAACGAGCGACTTCGGGAGTCATGGCGATCCAAGTTCCTCTCGCTTCAGAACGATATGGGCCAGGCCGCTCGCGAGGTGGCAGAGGAAAGTGCGCGACGCATCAAGAAAGAACAGGCCATGCTGGCGCGCCAAGAGGTTTTGGAAGCTCGGCTGCAAGCTGAATCCAAGACTCGAGAACGTCTCGAAGTCGAAATGGAACGACTTCAAGATAACGAGCGGACTGGTATGCGTGCTGTCAATGAGTGCAATCGCCTTGAGGGGCTGCTCTCTGAGCTTCGCAGCGAGAATTTCAAGCTTCAGCAGGCTGCTGCCCGATATCAACGCGAGTTTGAAGAGGCTCGTGAGTCTGGGGCTAGCGAAGTCAAGAGGACTCGCATGTCTCTGCAGGCCGAGCTCGAGGATGCCAACAACCAGGTAAACGTTGTCCGAGAAGAGTACGAGGAGCAGAACGCGAAATTGCGCGCTGAGCTTGACCACCTCAGGCTTCAGATTGATACTGCCAAGGCGCAGAACGAGATGCTTCTAGAGGAAGCGCAGTCCACCAGGATCGCCGAGTTGAGTGAACTCAAACAAAAGCATCAGAACGAGTTGGAGGATATTCAGGCTCGTTATGAGCGCCAGTTGAACAACGCAACTGAGGACGGTCAGCGAACAGAGCAGCACCTCCTGGAGCGTCTCAGCTTGTCTACATCCAAGACCGAGCTTCTCCAAGACCGTGTCATTCACCTTGAAGAGAAACTTGAGATTACGAAGCAGGCCGCTGCCGCCGCAGCTCAAGCAGCGAAGTCGGCTGGCGTTGACTCTTCTATCTTGAGCCCCGTGATGGCTAAACCAGTAGAGCGGGTTGAGATGCCTGAAAAGATCTCCCCACAAGCTCTCCGGGAATCCATCATGGTTCTCCAAGAACAGCTGCAGGCCCGCGAACAACACATTGAGGAACTTGAACAGACTGTTGCTGAACTTGATCCCGATGCGGCAGCCAAGATTTCGAAGCGCGACGACGAGATTAACTGGCTGCGCGAGCTTCTTGCTGTGAGACAGGGAGATCTTCAAGATATCATCACGGCTCTTTCGGGAGACAGGTTTGACCGTGCCGCTGTCAAGGATGCTGCCATCAGACTCAAGGCCAACTTGCAGATGGAGGAACAAGAGCGTGAGAGGGCCATGAATGGTGGCTCAGCCATAACTCTCCCCAACATTGCTCAGACAATTCAAGCTGCGACGCCACGTGTAGCGCAAACCATTGCTCCTATCGCTGCGGCTTGGGATAGTTGGCGCAAGAGTGGCCAGTCTGGCTTCCGAGGAATTTCGGGAGTGTTGAGTTCGCCCGCTGTCACGGGCAATTCCACTCCTACTAAGAGCAGAAATGACTCGACGCAGCAGAACGGCGGCATGGTGAGCGGGCTTCTCACCCCTCCAGCTACCGCTCTTCGCCAGCCCCCCACGCCGGACAGCCAACTGCAGCCTACGGCATTTTCGAGCATCGGAAGACGATTCACAGGCCAGAGCGTTCATGATCGGACACGTAGAGAGTCAAATGTATCTCATAGGTCTGACAAGCAACCCTTCCAAGGCCTCCCTCTTCGACGTCAGGAGTTGGCAGCCGAGCCGGTGACACCTCCTCACCTAGGACACAAGAGTGTGTATGATGAGGATGCGCAGCCTGGTGACTTTGACGACCATGACTTTTTTGAAGAGGACTGAGCAGCATGATGTTTGATGTTTGCGCTGTTGTGGAAGAATAAAAGTTGATATTACTGAGCGATGCGCTCTTATAACTCTACAAGATTGTTATCCCTTTATCATTTCCTTTGTCTCGTTTTTTTTTTAACGGTAATGTCCGCTATTTCCCCCCTACGCCGAAATGAAGAGATATACATATACAAAGATATATTTATATATGTCATCGAACTTGAGGTTTTCATCGAGTCACAATCACTCGTTACCTTCTCCGGATCAAATATCAGAATGCGAAAACATCAACCACCCCTAGAAAGAGATACCCGTTTGGATTTTTTGTGCTGCTTGTTTAATAAGTCGCTCATCTTTGGAAGATACACGCAAAAATTCTACCAAAAGAAAAAAAAGAAAAAAAAAAAAAAAATTCTCGCTAGCACTATATCTAAGAAAAAAAAAAAAAAAAAAGCCTTGTTCCGTTTTTTAAGCTGGATGGTTTTTTGATTTTCGGTTTTCGATATTGATACATATTATCTTTTCTTCTTTACCACACCTTTTTAGACTCAGACGCTGGCCTTGTTTTGCCCCCGTTGAGCTTTTTTGTTTGGCTTTTCAATTTCCTATTTTTTTTTTTTTTTCCCCTTATCTCCTTTGTACTTCTCTTTTTTATATGCATGGTGGGATGGATGGATGGATGGATGGATATGAACTCCCAGATCGCGCTCATTGTAGCCGCCTGGCGAATAATGTGAAATTGAAAAGGGGGTTATGATATGACAGGATGGAATGCTGGATTGAAAAGAATGGTTAATTCGATGCATAGTATGGACTAGTATGCAGGATTATAGTATTAATGATGAAAAAAGAAGCTCACAAAAGGAGATTAGAGAAAAACGACTTGATTCTACCACAAGGTATTATTATATTGTAAATGTATTTTGAAGTGAAAGTGTATTACGATGATAGCAGAGGTGGCCAATTTTTCAATTGGTTCCGCATATCGTATCAAATTACTATATCCAAAATTACCAAGGTGTAAAATAAAAAGGGTTTCATGTGCTCATTTTTCTTGTTATACATTATTAGTTGCTGCTCAGCAGCTTTCCTACAGCCCACTTGACAGAAAAATTCCTCAAGTCAGAGTAATGCTGACCGACTCCCACAAACACAACGGGCACGTTGGTCGCGTGAACCAGACTGACTAGAGTTCCCACCATGTCACCGACAGTATCGCACTTGGAAATGATGAAGCCATCCAAAGCACGCTCCGAGCCAAAGGCCGCGTTGAAGTTGCGAGCCTGGGCAACGGAATCTGTTCCGACAAGAGCCTATAGGACAGAATGTTAGTAGATGAATCAATATATTTCGAGCATCGGATGTAATGTGACAGAAAACGTACCTCGCCAACCATGAGAATCTTATCGGGCTGGGCAAACTTGGCAAACTTCTCCAGCGACGACATGAGTCTCTGGTCGTTGTGCCTTCGTCCAGCCGTATCGATGAGGACGACATCGTAGCCCTCCTGAGCTGCATGGCTAACGGCATCTTTGGCGACAGCAGCAGCATCCTTGCCATATCCCTTCTGGTACAGCTCTACCTGTCCGCCTTCTCGAGCCGTGAGCTCCTTGAGGTTTCGCACGTGCACGGCTAACTGCTCAACGGCGCCGGAACGGAAAGTATCACCGGCGGCGATGAGGACTTTGTATTTGTTTTGTAGCAGGAAGAAGCAGATCTTGGACAGATTAGTAGACTTGCCGACACCGTTGACGCCGACGATTGAGATGACATAGGGCCGAGCTTTTCGCAGCGAGGTGACAGGCGGAGATGTGATGGAGTCAATCTCGCGGAGAAGATCAAGCGATGAGGTGGGGGTGAGCATCTTGGTAAGAGATGATTCCATTGCAGAATGAATCTTGGCGTTGATACCTAAAACACAAAATCATGAGTAAAAGTCCTTGGCAAAGAACGGAATGGCGGTAAAGAAAGGGGGCGAGGGATTGCCAAACATACTTTCAAAGTTTCCAGTTTTGACGCCAACCAGCTCCTTCTCGACGCTTTCGCAGAGGCGAACGGCTGCTTCACGGGCTACGTTCTTGCGCAGCAAATGGTCCTCCATGCCCTTCATTGCACTTTCAAGATCCGCCTTGGTCAACGTCTTGCCACCCACAATGTTTCGGAAGAGGCCGCTAATGGTGTTGACTCCAGAGCCCAAAAGGCCCGTCTTGGACTCTGCGCGAGCGGCTTTCTCGGCCTTCTCAGCCTCTGCCGACGCCAGGATGTCATGTACCTCATCTCCCAAATCCTTGAGGATGAACTTTCCTTTACTCCTAGATCCCCAGGTCGACGACTCGACGGCATCAAGTGCACTGGACCGCCCAACCGCCTCGGTTTCCGACTCGCTTGCTCTGTTAGGCTGGGAGTAATCCAGCTGTAGGCTATCGTCTTCTTCGTCTGCGAATCCCTCTGCATTCCATTTGCGCCCCTTCTTTGTCGCCTTGGCGCCCTTCTTCTGCCGAGACGAGGTCAAAGACTCGTCTCCAGAGGATACCGGCGCCGAGCTACTGTTTTGAGCTTTACGAGCTCTTCTTGACATCTTGGCCACAGGGCCGGCCTTGGCAACAACCAAATTGCCAGGGGTTGAGGGGCGTGAGGCATCTGGCGTTGGGATAGGCGTAGAGTCGGTTGAGACGGGGTCCTGAGTGCCAGCTCCGCCACCATTGAGTGTGCGACCTCTGTAAGTCAGGCCAGGCGCCGATTGCTGACCGTTTGAGGGCACTTCCTCTTCTTCTATAGGGCTTATAGTTCCGATATTGCTCGATCTGTCTAGTTCTCGAAGCTGCTGGTCGAAATATTCATCAAACGAATGGCACTCGACGAGGGTCGTATGGGGCTTGGTGAGCTGATCACCGTAGAGTTGGACAAAGATGGTTTTGATGTTATCCACCAGCTTATCGACCCATGATAGGTGCAGCAGAGAACGGTATACAACCTGGTGTGAGGCAAGGCAGTTGTCAGTATACTGGGCGGAGGATGACGTTGATGGGGAATTTCCATACCACAAAGATCAAGCCCAATTCCTTAACAAAGGTCCATTTCAGAGTGTGCTGATCGCTCCTATAGGCGGGATTGGTCGCGGCCGACTGCGAATCGGTGGGCGCAATGCTGCCATTCTTCTCCTCTATGAATGTGTCGGCAATGAAGTTGTTGACGATGGCGGGGCTGACTGGCGCATAAGTCCTGGACCAGACAACGACGCCAGACGTGGTGAGAACCTCGAACGCATCCAACATGTTGAATTTGCCAGCTGTGACGGATTCACGAGGCTTGAGGACAGCTTGCGATATCGGTAGGAGCAGCGAGAGCGCGAGAGGGAGGGAGGTTGAGGATCAGATCAGGGAACAGGCGTAGTCATCCAGATGGACGATAAGGAGTGGAAGGTGGTGGAATTGGGAGGCAAAAAAAATTCGGGCTAGGGAAGTCTCGACCCTGGCAAAGCCAGCAGATATTGGAGCAGTGGTAACAAAGATGCAATAACGAGATTCCCACACCGTCTTTGTAGAGATCAAGCAAGAAAGCGACTGCGCGTGGTTGGTTGCGAGCTGGAGTGGCGAGAGTTGGTTTGCGACCACCACTGAAGATAACGGAGCGATGGTACTAAGTTATCAAGGTTTATCCGTCTACATGCGCGTGTACATGGGCAGCAGATGGCGGCTCTGGCGCCTCGCCTTCACGCGTCAGAAGGCATTAAATTAATGGCATTTATCCTTTTTCTATTTGAATTCTGGCATTTAATTCCGCCGGCGACCGAACCATCCCCGAGAACTGCGACGACTCGCAATCCTCGCCATTGGCCGCGTATTGCCTGCGATTCGACTATCGTGATGGCACTTCTAGTGAGGCCGATGCGCGGATGGCCAAGAGCCGAATCACGTGGTAATTGGCCACGGATGGGCCTTAGAGGCCACGGTATAGCAATCAAGAGCCCCGTAGCAGTGGCCGCAGCGGCGAATCCGTACCTGGTGGGAGGTATCCGGAGGTAGCAGCGGGTCTTGCACGTGTAGAAATGTACTCGCAGGTACTTGCCGTGCTTTTTTGGATGCCTTGTTGGCCACTACCCCGTCTGCAGCAGCTCAGCACCTTACTGTAGTGGCACCAACCCGCTGTCCCTTGGCTGGCCTATGACGCTGCTGCAGGGGGGTACTCTCTCTGCTCTATTCACAGCACAAGCAAAGCTATCGACCACATTTCAAAACTCGCATCTCGAATCTCGTCGTCGACAACAGCGGCCACAGCAACGATAACCCCTTGGGGCCTAGCCCAGCCACGCGTTCGCTCTCGCTCTCTCCGCCTCGAATTGAAATACAAAGACATCTTTTTTCTCCCCTCGCCCACCCAAAACCAACGTCAAAGCCAAAACCACAGCCATGCATCGGGCGGCTCAGTCGCCTCCTTTGCACCATCCAGTGCCGCAACATGTGTCGACCGTCCCTCAGCTCCGATCACCGCCTCCGCCGCCGGGCTCCGCGCAGTCGCATCAGATGGGCTACGGGGGGAATCCCTATCAGCAGCAGCAGGGGGGCAACATGGGCAATGCCTTTGGCGCATACGGGCAGTTTATGAGCGATCCCACGGCCCAGGTCGCGGCGCAGTTTGGACAGACTGCCTTCAAGCATGGCCAGGAATACGTGGAGCAGAACGTACGTGATTGATTCGATTTTCTGTCTTGTCATCTTGAACTGAGACTTTTGTGCATTGCTTACTTCGTACTGACGCTTTTTGCGTTTCTAGATTGGTCGCTATGTCAATGTGTCCGCGCTCAAGTATTACTTCAACGTCTCCAACTTCTACGTCATCAACAAGCTCTTCATCGTTCTCTTCCCCTGGAGGCATAAGCCTTGGTCCCGCAAGCAGGTCGCTGGCACGAATGGCCAGGATCTGCGCTACCTGCCCCCGCGAGACGACATCAATAGTCCCGATATGTACATTCCAGGTCGGTCGCGCCTCGAAACACTATACTAAGATCATGGACAAGAATGAATGACAGCTAACATAAATACATGTGCCAAATAGTGATGGCACTGGTCACATATATCCTCCTGTCTACACTGGTTGCCGGCATAAGGGGCAAATTCAACCCTGAGCTCTTCGGATACACAGCAACAACTGCGCTCGGTGTGGTTATTTTCGAGATTATCGCGTTGAAGGTGGGATGCTACCTCCTGAGCATCTCCAGCCAGTCCCAGCTACTTGATTTGATCGCCTACTCTGGATACAAGTTTGTTGGTATTATTGCTACCATAGCCATTGCGGAAGTTGTCAACGGTGGCAAGGGCACTGGCGGCTGGGTCGGGTGGCTGGTCTTCATTTACACCTTCTTGGCCAATTCTCTATTCCTGGTACGTTTTGCAGCCCACATCACTCATCCCCCTGGATGTAATTAGAATGCTGACCGAAGCGGTACGACGTGTGTTTAGATGCGATCACTGAAATATGTCCTTTTGCCTGAAACGTCCTCTAACTCTGGAGGTCCTATGCAGACCGACACAAGGGCAAAGCGCAACCAGAGGACACAATTCCTTTTCTTTTACTCCTACCTCGTCCAGCTTTTCTTCATGTGGCTTCTGACCAGGTCTTGAAAGTCCATTTAAGGGAAGACAAGGACGACGACTAAAGCGTTGCATCTATGAGAAAAAAAGGAGAAAGGTTCACTATATTTTTTTTTTCACGGGAGGCGTTAGACACGGGATAAAGAGGGTCATCTGCGGTGCCCAGAATGCTGGACACGGCGCTGTATGAAGAGCCGTAGTTCGAGGTCCTGATAGAGGAAGAAGCGCTTCACTGCCGCGCCACCGGCGTTTTCAGGGTTCCCGCTCCACTGCGGGGTTTGGTAGATACTACTACATATCTATATCCCACGTTAATTTCTAACCAGACGATACACGATGCATCTGTTGTGGATGTAAGCCAAGGCTTGGGCTTTTTCAAAGGGGGGCAAGGAGAATGCGCCAGGTGTCTTTTACACGAGGTGCATGGAACAGATACAGTAGCATATTTGATCATACGAAAAAGCAGACAAAAAGAGAATAAAAAGCAGTATAATCATATCATAACGTCCATGATGACAGGTGTTCTTTCTCCTATGACTGGTTCCTCGCGAGAGCCGCATTGAGTGAGCTGTCTCTAAGTCGCAATCGGGTATTTTACCCGCAAAATCCCTGTGATAATTCGACGTGTTATTAGAACTAGGCAGCTTGTAATCACACTCTTCCCATTAATACGTAAGTACGTTACTTGGGCCACGACGGATATCCGTGGCTTGGTGGAACGCGCACGCCACTGAATATTTTCACCGCCCTAGCATTAGTATTAGTATTAGTACTCGATAGCGATATCGCTTGTGCTGGGCTTGTTTTTCTTCCATCGAAGTCTGATAACTTCCAGCCCCAAGCCTTGTGCAAAAGCTTGCCCAAACGCTTAGAAAAAAAAAAAAAAAAAGAAAACTCAAAGGAGAGAGGAACAAGAACAAGAAGGAAGCGAAGAATTAGTTCCAGCACTGAAATCATGGCTCCTCCACCCATTGTGCAGGCGACTCTGCAGTCTTCTCTCTTGGCAGCCGTGTCCAATATTTTGGCGCAGGCCATTACCGCATACAAGAACAATGTAAGTCGGCGTCGTCTTTTTGCAAGCATTTCATTCTCAAATTCCTCTTCCCTATCTGAATTATTCTTGTTTTTTTTCTCTCTCTCTCTCTCTCTTTTGCCTTTCATCTTTCCAAAACGGAGCAGCAGCTAATACATGCAATAGGAAGCCGTGACAATCGACTGGGTGCCCGTCTTTCAGTTCGTCCTGTTCGCGGTAGTGAGCACGCCGCCAAACTTTCTCTGGTGAGCCATTCAATAATTTTATACCCAACTATAACCTTACTATAACCACTCACCTCACTTCCCCCCCCCCTCCCGCCACATCTTCACGGCCCAAGATGCAATCCCCCTTTTTTCCAGATCCATTCTACAACTTCCCACATCTCATTTGAATCACAGCCACTGACACCGCCAAAAAAACAGGCAAGACTTTCTCGAATCAACATTCCCCGCACATCCCAGCCCCCCACCATCCAAAGCATCTCCAGGCTCTTCCAAAGAGAAGAACAAGAACAAGGACAAGTCCCCATCATCACCTCCCCCAAAGCTCTCCCTCACAAACACAATCATCAAGTTCGTCCTCGACCAAACCGTCGGCGCCGCCCTCAACACGCTTCTCTTCAGCACCTTCACCCGCTCCCTCCGCTATGCCATGCTCCACGCCCCGCGCATCACCAACCTCCCCGCCGCCGCAAAGTACTGGTCCAGCCCCAACGCCGTCGACTTCAGGGTTGTCGACTTCGCCGTCGTCTGGGAGGAGGCAAAGGCCGAGTTCTGGGCGCTCATGATTGCCGCCGCCAAGCTCTGGCCCGCCGTGTCGCTCATCAACTTTACGCTCGTCAAGTCCGTCCAGGGGAGGAATCTGGTGGGTGCGCTGGCGGGAGTTGTGTGGGGAGTCTATGTTTCGTTGGCCATGGGAAGCTGAACTGGGGGTTTGCTGAGGGGGGGACAGGTGATGATGGTGATGATGATGACGGTGGGCATTTTGGCCGGTCGATCGTGATATTGGTTAAATTTTGGAACGATAGACGACGATAGATCAAAAGTAGCAATCTACTCACTCTGTATCCCATTTGCTGCTTCTAAACTCTCACTTGGCACTTGACAATAGGTTTTAACACAAGTCATACACGCGCTGGTATATTAGCGCTATTCCTAACAGAAGAAAGAAAGGAAGAACGATAGTAAGAAAAAAGAAAAGAAAAGAAAAGACAAAAACATGTCCTAAATACAAGCTTGCCATACCAAATCGAAAAAAAAAAAAAACCCTTATTCGTATCCTCATCTCAAGTCGTAAAGCCTGAATCCATGTGCCTCTGATATCCTATCCCTTGCTGTGGCGCTATATCTCCTCAACCAAGAGCCAGCAGATGCAGGAAAATCGACGGTGATCAAGCGTTAGGATCCATTCATGAGTATCCCAAAGTACAGAAGAGCAACAGAAAACTCAAAAGAAGTTAGCAGGTGAAGTCGGATCTTTTTGTATGGTAACTCACTGTAGCAAAAGCAAATAAAATCATCGCTTCTCTCATCCAGAAGCTGATACAAGAACAAAGGTCAAGTAAAACCTCTCTCTCTCTCTCTCTTTTTTTTGGAGTTTATATTTTCCATCTTTTTTTGGTGTATTTTGTCTTTTTGATGCGTTCGATTCGTTATTGCTCCTCTGATATGGAAAGTGAGCGACGATAATACTTTTTGTAGCCATGCCAGATACCATATGCTTCTCTATTGTGGAAGCGGAATGACGAAAAACCCTTTGCAGCCAGATGAAACAGTTATTACTTGCGAACAAGAACGAACCAACAAGAAGGAACCCCCCCCTTTTTTTTTTTTTTATCTTCTATTTTATGCCCTTTTTTTCCGGCTTTTTCCGTTTTCTAGTTTTTTTCTGGGGGTTTTTCTTTTCTTTTCTTGACTCAACGATGACATTGACAGGAACAAGACGACTGTCAAAAGCGCAGACGTGGCTAGAGAAACGTGAACACGAGAGCAGGCAGTGTTTTGCCTCATTTGAGCCAAGGGCTAAAAGTTCATCTCGGAGTTGCCCTCGTCGGGAGTATCTTCTCCAGAAGACTCGTCGACTATTGCGAGATCAACAAAGGAAGACATATCGCTGTTAGAGCCCGTATCAGCCACCGCGGGAGTGTTGGGCTGTCCGCCCATGGCTTGCTGCTCGGGAGCGCCCGCAGGAGGGTTAAAGCGGCCGATGGGGCGCTCGAGCCAATCATGCTCAGGCATGGGGACGGGCATTTCAAGCTGGTAACGATCAAAGAGCTTCTGAGCTGTGAAGTACAGGTCGTTGAGCCACACGCGCATGAGCCAAAGAACCTGCTCATCGTCCTCCTGGCTGTTGTAAAGGACCTCGTTGCTCAGCATATAGATGCTCCACAGGACCCAGCGGATATCCTTGGGCATGTAAAGATAGCCTTGGACCTTGCAAGCCCAAAGGCGGGCGCTCTTGAAGATGGGATCACCAAACTCTTCGTGCTGAGCCAGGTTTAGGAATTCTGCTCGCCGGCCAATATCTGGGCCACAGGGCATCCATCCCACCGCTCCCGCGTAGTTACGGAAAGCTAGGCGAAACAGACCACGCTGACGAGGACTGCCAACCAGAACAGTGCCGAGGCCTTCGTACGTAAAGTGGTCTCGCGGGACGGCTATGCCGGGACGAGGGAGGTCGTTAGCAGATGGCATTCGAAGGAGATCCGCTAGAGTTTCTCTATAATCAATGGGTCCAGCGT
Source organism: Trichoderma asperellum (assembly GCF_020647865.1). Lineage (NCBI taxonomy): Eukaryota > Fungi > Ascomycota > Sordariomycetes > Hypocreales > Hypocreaceae > Trichoderma > Trichoderma asperellum. The sequence goes on along the minus strand of NC_089420.1, from coordinate 2,428,375 downwards.
CGGCCGCTGGGGCGTGGCGATGCTGGCCTTGGGCCTCATGATTGGCCCGGATGGCAAGATTCATCATGATCAGCTCATAAGCGACGATGGTGGGATTGTTGAGACGAGTGGCTGGCAGCTCGGCATGTCTATCAAGATCTTTCTGCCAAACTATATTTGGGTAGCCTTGATAGTAAAAGGGGGCACATTCGCCACAATAGGGCTGATCGAGGTTGCCATCAATGTACATGCAATGATAGGCTCGGTGCGATGCGCAAAAGTAGAAGTTGTAGCCAGACTGGGAGACCTGCCAATGATGAAAGATAGGGTTCTCATATTCTGGCTCAGGTCCCCGAGCAGGCACAACGTAGGAACAATCGCACAAGCAGTTCATGGTGCATGTAAGAGTTTTGATGGTCTAAAACACGGTCAGGAGGCCTTTCGACCCAAGTTCGGCACAGGTAACAATGTAGATTGAGGATAGGGGGGGGAAACGCTGGCGATGATGCCAGTTTTGGTGGTTTGGAGGATGTAAACTGGCGTATTTGCGTTGCTTGGCTTGAGATGCGATCGGTGCTGATAAGCAGGCGCGGCGGAAGGAGAGTTTCGCGTTGCTTATGAGAAGAAGAAAAGAAAGAGGGAAGAAAAGGGGGGAAATAAATAAAAGAGGTGGGCGAGTATAAATAACCCGCCGGTAAACAAACACGCAGCGCCTCGAGAAGCGCCACCGCCAGCTGGCGGATGGATCCGAGTCAAACGATGGTATGTCTGCCGGCTGGCTAGATGGCGGAAACAGTGCAAAGACTAGAGAAATAGAGAGTGCAATATTACCTTTGAGTGTAGAGTGTTGCGGCCAGTTGCTGAACGACTGCTGCCTGGGGCAACCTGCTCAGATGGGAAGAGGAAGACAGGGAGAAAGAATGTATTTGCAAGGACAAGAATAGAAGAGTGGAAAAGAGGGAGCCAGCATGAGATGATATACAGCAATCTCTAGAGACGGGGCGATTAAGGGCGTGTCGGTAAACGGACGACGGGCGTATGCCCAGTTACAGGGAATCCCAACAAGTCGACGCCACCACCAAAATTAGAATTATCCGCCTAGCAGATACGTCTCCATGAGTGGAAATCATGTACAATGTTGTTCTTAATATTTATTTGATATGCAAAGGAATATTGACCTCGATGTAGAGCAGTGTCGGTGCTTATATAACCTTTCCTCTTTCAGGGGAAGAGGAGATACTTTGAAAGAACTCGGCTTCTCTTCCACCATCATCTCTCATTTTTTACCTATTGAAATGGAATATTGTTCTTCTGTATGTCTTTTTAACTATATGTAAGAAAAAAATTTAAATTTATTCTGAAAAAAGACGTTGGGTCAGTCTGAAAGTTGGGAAGAAATGGTCTCCGTATTTCCAGGGAACTCTGCGGCGTCCATTCTCAAGTCTAGTGTTTGGTATTTTTAGTACAAATAACTTTAATCTAAAAATAGCTTCGCTCTCTTCATTGCGTCTTTGGCACTGTCGGCGATATCTTTACTGCGGAAATTGGAGGGAAATCCGAGATATCGTCTTGAAGCTTGAAGTTTGAGTGAGTGCTTCGGTCAAAGTTGGAGGCATGGTGGGAACTGGCTGATTAAAGGCCAAAAGCAAGACATGGCATAAAGGCTATTTATTGATGCGACATCTATTTAGTACGTAGTATAGGTGCATGAAATTAATGTCCAGTAAACAAAACCAAGGCGGTCATAATACACTATCACCACCACAAAGCTATTTTTGCAAGCGGAGCCTCATTTCCAGAACTTTATTCCTATACAAAGTCAGATTCAGTATCAATCTCTATTTGACTGGCAACTGCTGCCATGTTTTTTTTTTTTTTTTTTTTTTTTTTCGCCCCTTTCTTTGCTTGCAAGGAGAAGCGACGACGCCAGCATCGTCGTCACAGAGGTACCTACCTACCTACCTACTAGGTAGTCATGGTCTATTGACGCGCATGCATCTACACGGAATTATGTATTATATGGATAATGCATGCATGTATGCTAAGCTTCCGCGGCAATCCGCAAAGTTCAATCAACCCCGGATTTCTGGCGGACCGCCTGTGGTCGGCTCATTGAGGATTAGTAATTATTAGTAGTACATCTGCTAAAGTCAGCTCAGTATACAAATCCCGAGGCTATCAAATCAAATCATCAGAAAAGGAAAGAAAATAAATAAATAAATAAAAGTCTTGAATTCTATCATAGATGAAATAAACTAAACAGATTCATCTCCTCATCTTTTTTCCGCATCTCCGCATCTCGCATAAGATCTGTTCGCCCACCTTATTTCCGTCCTGTCGTCTTTCCGCGCTGCGAACCCCCTCGGCACCGCAGGTACTTGAATCGTTCTCCCGATACCAGCCGCAGCATCAAGTACCCAAACTCGGCAATTCTCCAAACTCACTAGCAAGTCGTGCTCACATCATCGTCGCTGTATTAAAAGCTGCCAGCCTCACTCACGCAGTCCTCTGGCCTCTCCTCTCTTTTTTTCCTGCTATACATCTCCGTCGCTCACCTCCATCTGTCTCCGTCCAAGCCCCCGCAGCCCATTCGCCTTGCGCCATAGCAGAAACATCCCATCAAAATGGCTGAACGCGTCCACCGAGTCACCATGTTCAAGATCCCCAAGAAGGAGGACCAGGAAAAGCTCCTGGAGCTCTACAGAACCGTCAGAGACACGAGCACCAAGGTGAAACCCGCTTGCGGCCCTTATCCAACCTAGCAGCCATAACCTCCCCTCCTAGCACAGGCACAAAACCAAAGAGCTGACTCGAGCAACCCCCCGAAATAGGATGGCAAGCCCTACATTCTTAATATGGCTGTCGGTGCCTGTGAGCCCGACCAGCGCTCTCAGGGCTTTGACTTCGCCGCCAGGTTTGAGTTTGCCAGTCTGGAGGACATGCGGTACTACGACGACGTGTGTCCCGCTCACCAGGCCCTCAAGGCGGCGGCTCGCGGCTTGGAGGTTAATGGACTGATGACGATTTACTTCAAGGAGCTGCTCACGGGAGGCATCTAGGCCATGAAAGAAAAAGAGGGGGGACGGAGAAAAGAGAGCCAGAGTTATCCGTGCTGGAGCTCCATAAGCACTTGCACAACAGACAAAATTGCCATTCTAGACTATAGAACAAAAAAAAAATGAAAACCCGTATAATTTGAGGGACGAATATCTTCATTCGTGAACGATCTGGTCCATTAACAACGTAAATGCTGTCATACGCGTACAGTACACATAGCATATGCGTAGAAAAGAAGCACAAGGGGCAAACTGATTGCTTCTGCCAAACCCCACATGCCATCGCATTACATCATCTTGACTCAGGTCCTACCATATCCACGTCAAGGGATGCCAAAGCAGAATATAGCAAATGGATGAAATAGCAGAATCCATATCACGCATACCATATAATCGAAACCTCATTTCTCATTTCTACCCATACCATTCATTCTAGCCAACCATCTCCAGCCCATCATGAGCCCTACTGATTCTCATCTCACTCCCCTGTCCAAGCTCCGCGTTTCCGCACACCAAATACCAGCTTACAAGCTCATCCCCAATTCATCCCTCCATTCAAAGCCCCTCATAATCTACCACTCTGCCTTTGTCCCTTCGGACGCCTCAGCAGACCGGATCGAGTCGCACGTCTGCAAGATTGGCGTCGTCGCCCCTCAATGGCGCTATACCATGTATAGCACCACGCACTTCCACAGTACAACTCACGAGGTCCTCTGCGTCACGGCTGGTCGTGCGAGGCTCTGTTTTGGAGGTGAACACAACCCTGGGCGTGTCGAACCCATTGTCGAGAGAGGAGACGTTATTGTAGTTCCTGCAGGCGTGGGCCACCGTCTCCTCGAAGATATGGATCGCGATCATTTTTTGATGGTTGGATGCTACCCTGAGGGTGAAAGCTGGGACATGTGCTACGGTACCCAGGACGAGGAGTCAAAAATAGGCAACATAAAGAATCTCTCCTGGTTTAGTAAAGACCCCATCTATGGTGACCAAGGGCCTGCGTTGGATACGTAAATTATCTTTGGAGCATGGATGACTTTAGCGTCACCATCGAATGGTGTCCTCAGCTTGTACCATGGAGGAGATTCAACGCGAAAACACCTAATCTATACACCCTATATACTCTCCTATGCCAGAGGCATATGGGGCGGAAACAAAATAAAATAAACGACTTCATATCATACATTGACGTGACCGCTTGTCACCTAGGAAGTTAACCCTAACACTAGACAACAAACACAAAATTGTTTAAAAAAGAAAAGAAAAGAAAAGGAAAAAGAAAAAGAAAAAAGCAAAGAAAAAAAAAATAGAGACAAAATAAGCACATTGGATTCTGAAATATATCATAAGGTAGACAGAATGATAAGGAAAGGGGCTCAACTTGAGCTTTGCCTTAAATCTGCAAACGTCAAGCTGGTCATTTTTGTATGGGTTGGACAAAGAGGTAATATGCTTCACAAGAGTACACTTCAATAAAGAAATAAGCACCTGAAAATGTGGTGATCCAAATGGCTATGAGTCAACTCAAGCAGTCTGACGGGCGTTGCTGATGCTAATCATTTCGGTCTCTGAGTCATTTCCACGCTTCGAAAATCGTCCTTCTTCTGATCCTGACCTTATTCTCGTTAGTGGCACAGGGTGCCTTTCCAGAGTGAAGAAAGCAGCAACCACCATGACAGAGCAAATACAGGCCATAATCTTGATCTCCTCGGCATATGCTCCGGCGTAGACGGTCTTGACTAGATCTCGTTGGTCAATGGGAAGTTGCAATCCTGATAACGGCGATCGATGAAGGCTCTCAAGCTGTGACTCGGTCAAGTGACCTTCTAGATATCGGTTAACGTGAATGTTGAATATTACCGTGCAAATTGAAAGGCCTATGCTGCCCCCCAATACTCGGGCCTGCGCAATGGCGCCCTGCGCCGTAGCTTTCTCACTCGACTCAGCTGTAGAGATGCTCGTCATGATTGTTGTTGCAGAAAAGCAGAGACCAACTCCTAATCCGAACAATGCTTGATACGCGTACTGGGAGGGCTGTGTACTGTTTTCTCTTGACTGAGTTGTCATCAATCCAAGCCCTATCAACTGGAGACAAGAGGATCCGATGAGTGTATACGAAGTGTTATTCTGCTTGCTAGATATTGCTCCACCAAGAAAGGATCCGATAGCGCAAGCACAAAGAAGTGGGAAGAGATGGATACCGGCTATGAGAGCATTGTCCCCATTGACGATTTGGAAACGCTCCGGTATAACGATTGTGAGAGAGATGTATGAAAATCCGGTGAGAAGAGTAAGTCTGCATCGCCGCGTTAAGACTTGTTCAAAGGGTACAAGCAAACGAGACTCTTACATGAGACCTGAAGCATAGACCCTATGCAACATCAAGCGAATTGGAAATATTGGCTCAATATGACGATGCCTCTTCGAATCTAGAAGCACCTCCCAGCATAAAAATGCGGCCCAGCTTAAGCCAGATATGACAAGGGCCAAGATGATCAACGGACTGGACCATGCAAATGTCTGAGAACCAGCCTGTTGAATGGCAAATACGAGCAGAGCTGAGCTACAAAGCAGAGTAGCGCCGCCAAAAAAGTCTATGCTCGTAAAAGCCTCCCAGGAGAGCAAATTCGAAACGTCCTCCTGAGGCCAGAAGCTTGTAATAGCGAGGATAGCGACCAATCCAAAGGGGATGCTTCGGTAACAAATAATAATCGTAGTTTAGTTCAGGTCAAGGTGAGCTGAAATGTTGTCAAACTTACTTGAGGTTAAAAAGCCATCTCCAATCGGAGAGTCTTGATATCAAGCCTCCAAGAAGAGGGCCAAGAATAAAGGCAACAGCGAGTGTTGCTCCGACTAAGGCTCCGATAAGACTAGGGCGGTGGGCAGGGCCGACTTCGACAAGGGCTATTTGCGTCAAACTGTATAACCCTGATGCTCCTATGCCTTGAAATGCACGGCACACGATGCTAAGAGGCTTGTGTCACTATCTTCTTTCCCTCCTTACCATAGAGAAAGCGCCATCAAGAGATTACGTACAGTGCAGTCATATCTTTTGCGTTGGCACAGCCCAAAGAAAATCCAGAGAAGATGACCCAGCAAAGAGCTAGAACGTTCTTTCGTCCGTATATATCGCTCATTTTGGAGATACAAACGGCGAATCCTATAAAACGTTGTCAGAGTAGACTGTTTTTTCAAGGCCTGACAGCATGATTCGAACCCATATAGGTCAATAAATATGCCAAAATAATCCATGGCGCATTGACAAAATCGCCCAAGTCATTCGATATTGTGACCAAGGACGTAGATACGATCGACGTATCGAGGGTCGAGATTAAAAGACCAACAAGCAGCCTGCCACCGTTAGAATTAGAGTATGGACGGGAGATAAACCATACGTTACGACCAAGACCACCTGTTGCAGCCCCTTCACCTGCTGCGAGCCTGCATAGCCAAATTTCGAGCGAGAGACCTCATCATCTATAGAGTTGGAAGTTTGTGATCCTGCCACCATCTGGCCTAGCGATGGGTTCGGATAAGAGAGCGAGACACGGTACTCTGTTGCCATGGTTTCTGGAGATGACGCCTGTTTTATCGCGATTTTATTGCAAACGAGTCAAGACTGCCCAAGCAGTTAAAATCAGGCGTCTTACCTGATCGTTCAAGCGATCGATTCCTTGCGAAGAGGAAGGGGATGAAGATGGCCAAAGAAAGGGGAGCTTTTACGGTTTAAACTCTCGACCGTTGACAGCTGTTCTGCAAGGGAAGGAAGAGCCAAGCGAGATGATTGCGGCAGGTTTCCTTGGTAGAGTGGCTCAAGGTGATCGCACTACGCCTCGATAAGCTGCAAGGAAGGAACTGCCCACGCCACGATTTCAGGGTAGTATGAGACAGGGCGCGGCTTGGTCGTGGAACTGTCGATGTGAAAGGTTTTCGGCACTAAAAACCAAGACCTGGACCGCAAACTGTCCCCAGATCAGACCTCTTTTTGCGCCGATTATTGCTCCCATGATAAGCCATGCGCAGCCATGGCAATCCTGGGACAGAGAGAGCCGTGGGAGCCGAAGTCAGACATAGTTGTGCTGAGACAGGTCGGCGAGTCTGGGCGATGGATGACGGCCTCTGGCGCCAGAGGGTCCTCATTGAATATGTATCCGAAACATTTCTGGGCTCGGTTGCACCTGTGCGGCTCATGGAGCTGTATGTACGTTACCTGTGTCCCACAGAAGAGGCGCAACCACGATGGCTGGCGTGAGGGTGTGCATGCGATGCTGGATGGCGTCCATTCTGGGCACCAGCTAGGCGGCAACGAGCCATATGCTTTGTTGGGGTGTTTCGAGCCTTCTCTCACTCCGCGCTCAACGAACATTGGACGAGCCGATTACTCCGACGGCGGGCGGCTTCACGGGTACTGGGAACGGCCACTGACTTGAGTGACACTGTCGTATGCTCTATTCCCTAGGGATATCACGGCTTTTCCGGCATATGTCGCGATGTTATACCGCTAGAGAAATGGCAAGTGCACAGGCAGCAACGAAACTTGGCTGGTTTTTGACGCCCGGCGCCGACCCGTTCGTTTGCAAGCAGGTTACACCTCATCTTCTTTCAACCAGTCAGGCGTATGAGACGTGAGAGCACTTGAGTAAGCAAGTAGCGATCGACTGCTGGATGAGTCTGTGGTACACAGGTCAACGTTTCATCGTACGAGGATCTGGACCAGCATGCGGCCGCTTAAGCCGCATCGCAAAGAGATCTAGCGGCCGAGATTAGAGAAGACACGGCATGAAATCGATTATGTGGGGGAGGTAAGAGAAGTTCTCGGCTCGTCACGTAAGCGTCTCATCCGCTTGCCCGTCTAATATCTCCCCAGCTCCCGGGCATAATAGCGGAAAGACAACCTCCATGAGACTGGCTAGTTGGCCGCCGTGAAAATACTTGCGCGGGAAGAGACTTGAGTGATTATCGGAAGTCTACAGAAGTCTACAGAAGTCTACCAGGATATCGATCCAAAGACGCCGTTAGATATTCTCTCGGCTCAGCCGTTCTTTGTGTCACCAGATCACGGGAGCTAGGGAGTAGGTCAAATCACAAATACAGTCCATGGAATCTTGGTAGATGAACTTGGACGAGTACACTCTCCTACATTCCAATCCATTGGTGCTCCTCCTAAGATTATGAGGGTAGTAACGAACAAGACTGCCTCGAAATACCGGTCAAAGTGAGCCTCTTGAAGCTTTGAGCGCATTGCACTCGATAGTGGAACATACAACAAAGGCGTGGTTAATGGAATTTCTTCCGGTTAAAACAAAATGCAGAAGCGAGAGGGGAGCCGGAATGCCACATATGGGGCTCCATAAGAGATGCTGCTTATATCCGATGGTCCAGCTAGCAGACCTTGAAGATCTATGATATCTATATTCATCGAGCCAACCGGCTCCACGGCTACGGGCCCTGCAAAACATCACATGAGGAGGAGCACTAAACGGGGAGCTGCGCAATCGATGCTTGATTCCGCGACTAGACTCATTTTCGATATAATCTTGGAGCGCTTTGGCTTCGGGTCCATTGAAGCTGACCGCCACTACTTTCTTTCATCAGAGTGTTCATCCAACGGTACCAAAATCAGATGCTTGACTACGTGCTGCGAATATTCTACAAGAGCGTCACAGTCAAGGCATTTCCTTTAATTGGTCCAGCCTTCTTTTTGTACTCTAGTCATATTGATACATTCTTTCATGAAAGCGTCTTATCTGCTTGAGAAACCAAATCTTTATCTGCGGCGTCCAACTTGAAGTCACATTTGAGAACGAATTTTTCATTGTTGTGCCAAATTCGAAACCCGTTCTTATTTTCAGTTCCGTACCTTTGCTTTAGCACAAGCTATGCTATCTATCCACGTTACCGTGCTCCCTATTCCTCTTTTGCCCCTTGTTAAGATATTCCAGCACTGGATTTTCTTGATTCACCACGCGTCAACATTGGTCAACTAGTACAAAGGTCAAATGCCTGTACCCGTACATTCTTCTACTGTCCACTTAGCAAAATCTTTTGACCGCAACTTCTCTAAGCGCGTGGATGTTACCAAGTCTTAGGGTTAGCTACACTATTAATCAAAGTCGGGGCAGATATGGTTCGTCTCTTGTTGGAGTCAGCCATATACGGTGTGGCAATTGGAATACCGGGGTTACCAAAATTAGACATTCTATTTGGACTCTGAGATGCATTCAAGTATGTCATTCTGATGAATTGAGCATTATAATTAACCATTGAAATATATCCGACAGAAATTAAGAGTATTATCACAATTGCTTAAGAGGCATCCCTCAACAAGGAATGTATGGTATACCAGCCGTCACTCTAAAAGGCTTTTTCACAGGACTATCTAAGAAAATATTCCGAGTCATTAGAAATACAGCTACTCCTTTCAGCCGCTCATGTCAAGACAACCTTTCCTATTGGCCGGTCGAATGCCCCAGACGCAAATCTTCGGGATCACTTCGTTCCTTTCGGCAATTCCTGCGAGACTCTTTCTTGCAGAAAGGCTGACAATGTTGTGCGGAGCGTGACGCATGAGCTTAATCAAATCTGATGAGATCAGCTCCGTAGCCATTCCTTTCATCTGTCCTTTGACGCTCCGATGCTGCCTGTTCCACATGCAGGAGCATGGGCCAGCTTCCTGCAGGATTCCCAACACCGCTAACTGTCTCATGGGGCATCGACACTTTAACAGTTCTTGTCCCCATGACGGCCCGTTTCCGGATTAGAGGCTACGCCCCCTGGTCAAGTCGGCGGCCTGTGCAGATAAAGCTAAAGCTAACAGCTCAGAAGTCTCCACGCCCATTCGTCTCGGTACGGTTGTTTGCTGCCATTCAAATTGCTATTTGCAGCATGCTCTAGAACTTTTAATCAATTCTCTCTAGGGCAAACTTTGCAGGCGCCTATTCTCGTTATACGGTACAGGCCATGTCTGTCACGATATTAACCGCGCCATTATAAAGCAGAGAATATACCTAGGTTAAGATTCACATGGCGAGGTGTTGGTACTTGATCAAGAGAGAGCTGTGATTCAGTGACGCAGGCTTGCAAACGAAATTTCAAAAACTTCTTCTTGGCGTATAAAGACTCTCAATGGTCGCCTTATTGAATATCTTCTTACTTACTCTCCACTCTAAATCTCTCAGGATTTATTTCATTGATTCAATTTCTACTGCCCAGTGCGCAAGCGAGCTCATTTCTGCCGCTGCACCTCTTCTCAACCTCATTCTCGTAAACTCTTATTCGCATACACCGAAAAACAAATAAGTGCCTCAACTACGGATAGTAAACTACCTACAAACTACCCATTCGATCCACCAGCATGGATGACATCGCTATTGTTGGTCTCGCACTGCGATTCCCAGGCGATGCAACTTCCCCGCAAAAGCTGTGGGATGTGCTGGAGCGTAAGGAATCGCAGTGGTCGGAGTTTCCTAAAGATCGTCTCAATATTGATGGCTACTATCACCCAAGTGGTCAGAGGTTGGGAAGTGTATGTTTCTATTCAGCTTTTTTTGTGCTCTAATTGCTTTACTGATCTATCGCAGATCTCATTCAGGGGAGCGCACTTCTTGAAAGACGATATCAGTGCATTTGACGCTTCGGTAAGAACATAAGAATCATCCTAAAGTTTAGTATTAGGCACATACTCACAGATAGAAACAAGTTCTTTTCGATTCCAACAGAAGAAGCGAATGCAGTCGACCCCCAGCAGCGGATGCTTCTTGAGATTTCGTACGAAGCTCTCGAAAATGGTGCGCATAGTTCAGAGTCAAGCCCATCACTGCAAAAAGTAAAAGCTAACATGACTTTCTGTCCTTTAGCTGGCATTCGAAAAGAGGACATCGATGGCAGCGATGCTGCAGTGTACGTGGGATCATTTGTCAAAGGTAAGCAAGCACCACATATCTTGCCATCTAGGCGGTGTTGAAGAGTAAATATGTTAACGACATCGAGCCATCAGATTACGAATATATCAGCCTCCGTGACCAGAGTTGGGGACCACGATATGCCGCAACGGGAAACGGAATTGCCATCATGTCAAATCGCATATCGTACTTCTTTAACTTACATGGCCCCAGCATGACTGTCGACACTGGTTGCAGCTCAAGCCTCATTGCAGTTCATTTGGCTGCGCAGAGCCTTCGAACAGGAGAGACATCCCTAGTAAGATCAAATGAGTTTAAACCCTTTGACGCTCCAGATCTGACTTGAATATTAGGCTCTGGCTGCTGGAACAGGCATGATACTGACCCCTGAGACGATGCTTCCGATGACAGCATTGAGCTTGCTGAGTCCCGATGGCAAATGCTTCACATTCGATTCTCGAGCCAATGGCTATGGACGAGGTGAGGGCGTTGGTGTTGTAGTCATGAAGCGTTTGTCAGATGCTATCCGTGACAATGACACCATCCACGCCGTCATGCGAGCTAGTTCTATAAACCAAGATGGCCGCACCAAAGGTATGTTTAACAGGAGTTGTTTGCTGTCTCTTTCTCCAAAAAAAAAAAAAAAAAAAAAAAAAAAAAAAAAAAAAAAAGGAGAAGAAATAACGGTATTAATGAGTCTCTAGGTATTACTTTTCCCAACAAAGATGCTCAGATTGCCAATATCCGTGCGATCTATGCTTCAGCGGGCCTGGATTTTAACCAGACTGGCTACATTGAGTGTCATGGTACAGGAACACAGGCAGGCGATTGTCAAGAGCTCCAAGCTATCTCCGAAACTATTGCTTCGGTCCGCTCTATTCACAACCCGATACTTGTCGGTTCCGTGAAGACAAATATCGGTCATCTCGAGGGCGCAGCCGGCATTGCGGGTCTGATAAAGGGAATATTGTCTTTAGAGCGTGGCCGCATACCCGCAAACATCAACTTCGAAAAAGGTAACCCTAACATCGACTTCGAGAGTTGGAAGGTCAAGGTAATTGCAATCATCACATCAAAAGACATGCTAATGCTTTCAATTGCTAATTCAACTCAAGGTCCCGTTAGATATGCTCGATTGGCCAATTCCTGGCATTCGTCGTGTAAGCGTCAATTCTTTCGGCTTTGGTGGTTCCAATGCCCATGTTGTAGTAGATGAAGCCCCAGGTTATCTTTTGGAGAAAAAGTTGGAGGCAAACCATTCCTCTTTGGACATTACGCCTCTAGAGCGTAGTAGAGATTCAGAACAACAACGGCATGAAGCACGACTGTTTTTTTACTCAGCAAATGACAAGTCGGGTGTGTCTCGTGTTATGAATTCACACATCCCGATTCTTGAATTGATCCAACAAGATTCTGGAGATTACTTGCGCAATTATTCATATACCCTCGGCTGTCGTCGATCAAATCTTGAATGGAAGGGATTCATTGTGGCTGAATCTACCGCGGAGCTTGTAAATAAGATTCGAGTTTTTGATGCAAACTGTGCGACTCGTTCGTTGCTAAAGAAGCAGCCCAAGCTAGGCTTCATCTTTTGCGGTCAGGGTGCCCAGTGGGCACAGATGGGTAAAGATCTCTTGTCTTTCAACACCTACGCCACCAGTCTTAAGGAAGCCAGCTGTTTCATACAGATTGCTCTCGGTTCCCGGTTCGATCTTTTTCAAGAGATCCTTAAGGGAGCAGATAGCACACACATATCTGATCCGGAAATCTCACAGCCAGCAACAACAGCTCTTCAGGTCGCTCTTGTCGATCTACTTAGATCTTTTGGTATTAAACCCAGTTATGTTTTTGGGCATTCTTCGGGCGAGATTGCTGCTGCGTATGCCTCCGGAGCTATTTCAAGATATGACGCATGGAAAATTGCCTATTACCGTGGACTAGCCGCGGCCAGCCTTCCGGTTAGAGCCCCAAAACTCATTGGAGGCATGATGGTAGTTGGAATGTCGACTGAGGAAGCGTCAGCATATCTCGTCAAGGTTAATAAGTCTGCGCAAGTTGCCTGCGTGAACAGTCCCCGATCAGTTACGATTTCCGGCCAAGCCGACGCCATCGAATTTATCTCAAACGACTTGCGTCAAAAGAAGATTTTTACCAAGGTTCTTAACGTCTCAGTTGCTTACCATTCATCTCACATGAAGCTTGTCGAGCACGACTATGCTGATTCTCTCGACGACATTGTCGCTAACCAGTGTTTCGATGGAGTCAAAATGATCTCTTCTGTAACTGGCAAACAAGTTATAGGCAGTGAGCTGAACGCTCGCTATTGGTCAAATAACATGGTCTCTCCTGTTCAATATGTTGCAGCGGTTCAATCGCTCATGAACGCTCCGACGGATGCCCGTGCAGATATCTTGATCGAGCTTAGTCCAGCCGCAGCCCTTCGATCACCCACAGCTGATATCCTCACCACTATCAACGGGGCTTCTAACCTTGGATACTACTCTGTTCTTGAACGAAATCAAAATGGATGCGTGACACTACTCAGCCTCATTGGCTCTTTGTGGTCTAGAGGTTATCCCGTTGACATGAAAAATGTCGTTTCAAAGGGCTATCAACGGGATTCTTTGAGGTGTCTCTCCAATTTACCGTCATACTCATGGAACCACAGCAAGAAATACTGGCATGAGACTGCGATGAGTATTGAGAGCCGTTTGAGGGAATACCCTCGAATGGACCTTATCGGAGCCAGAGTAGTTGATTCTATTGCGCCTTTCGAACCAAGATGGCGCGGGTTCTTGCGGATCTCGGAAAATCCTTGGATTCGAGACCATCAAGTGCAAAAGACAGTTGTCTACCCAGCCTCAGGCATAATCGCAATGGTTCTGGAAGGAGCAAAACAACTGGCTCAAGATACACGAAATATTCTAGGCTACGAGCTTGTAGATATGAAGATTGAGAAGGCCTTGACCGTCCCCGATACTGCCTTCGGCTTAGAAGTATCTCTCAGCATAAAGGACGATCCAACAAGCGTAATCGATGATGAAAAAACTGGTGCAAAACTGTTTACAATTTACTCCAGACCCCAAGGTCGATGCTGGGACCGACATGCCAGCGGAAGTTTGCGTTTCCACTACAAGATTGGAAATTGGCAGACTGCCTTCCAATCCTATGACAAGCGTCAAAGTGCCATAAACGACATGTGCAAGGAGTCAATAGTTCCACGCCATCTTTACGAGCATCTTGACTCCATTGGAATGAACTATGGACCCTTATTTCAGAATATTGTGGAAGTTCGCAAACATGGCGATCACTGTGTAAGCAAAATCAAGATTCCGGATACCAAATCAAAGATGCCTTGCCAGTTTGAGTACCCACACCTCATACATCCGACTACTTTGGATTCAATGATTCATACTTTGTTGGCAGTCCAGCCGCTACCAATGGTCCCGGTTTTCATCAAGAGCATTTTTGTAACGGCAAACTTGAGCGATGCGGAATCCGGCGAAGACTTCTCTGGTTATTCTACAGCCAATGCCATTGGAATTCGAAACGCAGAAGCAACGATTTTCATGAGTCATACGAAGAGAGACCAATCTTACGTTATCATCGAAGGCTTACGTTTTGTTGCCCTGGAGAGCTCGACGCGTGATGAGGGGAGTTTCCTACCCACCAACCGCAATCTGTGTAGCGAGATCATCTGGAACGAGGATGCTACTTTCGCTCGGCCCAGCTCATATAGCGAGCAAGTTACTATCCTAGCCCATAAGTATGCAGGGTTATCAATCCTTCAAATAGGTGGTGGCTATCAGCTGTCGCAAGCAACGCTCAAGGCAATCACTCCGGGCCACGGCATGGCCCCTCAGCTTTTGAGGTACACAATTGTTGAGGCAGAAGGAGATGATGCTGCGTCTCGGGTGATTGAATCTGTCCAAGGTACCCCGCTTCAACCGTTCATTGAGAAGGCGTCTGATATTTCAGATATCAAGTACGATTACCATATGATCGTGGCTTGCGACAATAATGGGCTAGATACCGATATCTTGAAAGCGTACCTAAAAGATGGCGGTTTGCTGTTGACACGGGTTTCTCATGAACTGGAGACAAGCAAACTTAGGAGCATATTCGGCAGTGAAACAATACTTCAGGGTACAAGAGATGATAATGCGCTTGTACGTCACAGCGGAAGCCAAGGCGAGATAATATTCGAGGCTCGTAGGATCAAGCAAGCATTCCCTTCAACAAGGCCCGTCGTCATTGTCATACCATCAGAAATTGGCACGGAGGTACAAAACTTTGTCAATTCTATCAGACGCTTTGAACAAGCTAGGGAGTTATCTTCCGGTGTCTCTGTCATGACTGTCGACGAGGCAATAGAAGATCCAGTTACTCTCACAGGCAAGGTGGTTATTTCGCTACTCGAATTCTCTGGCTTTCCTCAATCCTGTGACAATGCTGTATTTGCCTGGAAACAGAAAGACTTTGACAGTTTCCACGTATTGCAGACTCGTGCTAAGAACATGCTCTGGATTACTCGAGGGGCTCAGATGAGCTGCAAGAATCCTCGTGGGTCGCCCATCGTTGGACTTGCCAGAACACTTAATTCCGAGGACTCTGTTAAGTCTATGGTCACTTTTGACTTGGCAAAAGGATCAAATCTTGGAGATACTACCGTTATAAAGCATATATTGCGTCTTCTTGATACAGCCTTCGGATCCAAGTCAGGGTCCATTCAAGACACCGAGTTTGCCGAAAGTGGCGGGAAAATCTACATCCCTCGTCTCACTACAATTCGACCTCTCAACAGCATTATCGAGGATGAAAATTCGCCCTCGAGCTTCTCTCAAAAGCCATTCGCAGCTAGCCCAAGACTTCAGCTCACAATTAACAGTCCTGGTATCAGTGAAGATGGCTTATTTTTCGTTGAGTCTAAACTACATGATTTGAGACCGGACGAGGTAGAGATTGCTGTTAAAGAAGTGCCTCTGACCTTCGTAGATCTCGAAATTGTCCTTGGAAGGTCTAAAGAGTCAAATATAGGAGTAGATGTTAGGGGTCATATTACTCGGGTTGGTAGTGAAGTCAAGGGATTTTCCCCAGGTGATAGTGTAGTTGCCTTGACTCCTGACGGCGCGATTCAGAATTTCTTGAGAGTCAAACCGCAGTTCGTCAAACGTGTTGACACCGCTATTGTCCCAAGCTTCCTTATCAGCGCCTACTTTGCCCTCATTCATATCGGAAGAATTAAGCGGGGCCGTAGGATATTAATCCATGCTGGTGCCAGTGCTTTTGGGCTCGTTGCAGTCGATTTGGCTGTTGCCATTGGCGCAGAAGTCTTTGCTACCGCTGCCGGCTCAGATGTTGATCGACAGCGAGAGGTTTTAAAAAGGCATGGAATCCCAGTGAACCACATCCTCGAAGTTGAATCTGGACTTTTTGTCACTGCTTTGCTAGGGGCTACCGATGGTCATGGCGTTGACTGTGTGTTTAACCCCACCTTGGATGCATTTGACGTACAATTCGACTGCGTACGAAGATGTAAGTGATGATAGTTACGCTTCTCGAATTCGTGTTCGATTATCTAATTAGCTAACTAATTTATTAGGTGGCAACATTATTCGGTTTGTTAACAAGTCTATGGCTCCTACTTCAAGTCGTATGCTATCAACATCTGCGACTGTTGTCAATTGGGATCTTCGCCAGTTTCTTGAGGAAGACCCAGTGTATGTGGCGGAGCTTTTTGACTTGGCGATCCGGTTCGTCGAGGGTGTCGACTTCAAGCCATCTTTATCCACCGAGCTCAGGCCGTCATTTGACATTGGCGCATTGACAGATGGTCTATTTTCTCTTCAGCAGACACCATATACCGGTTTTGTTTCGCTAATAGTAGCCGAAGACAACTCAAGCACCGTTTCTGTATTGAACAAGGATATTACAAAATCTCTCCAAGAATCTCTAGAGCCCGAGGGAACATATGTTCTGGCAGGCGGACTTGGAGGTCTTGGGAAGAGCATTTCTGAGCTCCTTGTAAACAACGGTGCCCGACACTTGGCGTTTCTTTCGAGATCCGGCGCATCGTCGGATGCCTCAAAGTCGTTTGTCGAGAATATGAGGCTAAAGGGAGTTGACGTGCGAGCTTATGCTGTGGATATATGCGATGAAGATTCTTTGCACAACTTTATCAAAAATGTCCTTACTTCGGAGATGCCCCCTGTCAGAGGTGTATTTATGTGCGCTGCTGTACTCAGAGATTCTGTCTTTGACAACATGACGTTTGAGGACTGGAATGAGGCCATCAAACCAAAAACACATGGTTCATGGAATCTGTATAATGCAATGCATGCTACGGGACATGATCCCTTTTACATCTTCCTCTCCAGTTCATCCGGCATTATCGGCAACCGTGGCCAGGCCAATTATGCCGCAGGCAACTGTTTCCAAGACTCATTTGCAAGATATCTACGACAGCAAGGAAAGCATGCTATAGCCATTGACCTTGGCCCAGTTCTGGGAGCCGGGATGCTGGCTGAAAATGAAGAAATATTGAATACTTTGCGTTCCAATGGCTTCTTTGGCATTCAGCATGAAGATTTCCTCACAGTTGTCAAGCATGCCATCACCGGAGAGATCGCACCAGGAGTGCCTACTCCTCCTCAGATAACCATGGCTGTTGGCACAGGAGGCATCAATGCACAAATCAACACCTCGGATCCATACTGGGCCCATAAAGCACTGTATTCCTACCTCAACTTGGTTGATATCCCTTCACCGAATTTACACGCCGGCGACGGCGCAGGAAATAAGGGCATGAAGTCTAGGCTAGCCTCTGCTGCAAGCATCGAGGAAGCAGCGTCTATTATTTGCGATGGTATCTCTGTCATGCTGGGCAAGGCGATGAACATGTTGCCCTCTGAGATTGATATGCACAAGTCGCTGAATGCCTATGGTGTGGATTCCCTTGTGGCCGTCACGTTTCGGAATTGGATCTTGAATAACTACGGCGTGCAGCTGTCGGTATTTGACATACTCGGCGAGTCCCCCATTGCAGAAATGGCGAATGCGATTGCGGAAAAGGGAGGGTATGGAGGAGTCAAGACAGAGTGAGCGATGCTGGAAGACAAAAGGAAGGGGATCCAGGACAATGAATGAATGATATGAGAATTGTTTTGTTTGTACGGTTAGCAGTTAGGTCTATGAAAAGTTTCCTAGGTGAAGAAAGAATGAGTTGCGTCTGAAACCGAAAAAAAAAAAAGTTGAATGCTGAAGCAGTAATGAATGAACAATAAAAAGAAAGAAAAAAAGGGGCAAAAAGAAATTGCTTGCGTAATCTGGGAATCGAACCCAGGGCTCCCCGACGTTGCTCGGATGGCAACGGAGAATTTTACCACTAAACCAATTACGCGGGTTTCTTGTTGAAGGACCAAGCTTAGTTTTGCTATATGAACATCTTGGTGAAATCATTTTTGCCTCCCTACAGTTGATTCATGTTATGCCCATATCCTTTCTTCGTATGCTTGTGCCGTTTCCCTTCGTATCAAGATCTTACTGATCCCATACTGCCTCTATAACGCTCATTTTGCAATTCTCAGCCCTAAAGACACCCTGATAAATCTGTTAGTGAATAATTACCCCACCAATAAAGAAATAAAGTGAAAAAAAAAAAAAAAAAAAAAAAAGAGAGAGAGAGAGAGAGAGAGAGACAGAGAGACAGAGAGACAGAGAGACAGAGAGAAAGAAAGAGAGAGCACGGAAATTATTGACACTCAACTTACCTTAAAGTTAAACCTAGGATCGGCAGCCTTGAACAGATCTCGAAATTCCTGCTCGTCTCGCTCTTGAGAGTTGAAAAGAATTCCCATAATCGTATCCAGACTTCTTAGAAGCTTTTCATCCCACAAGGTCTCTGAACCTGGTTCCCGGATGCAGTAATCGTTGATGACGATGCGGGCTCCCGGCTTAAGAGCAGGAATGAGACCTTTCAGAATTTTAACAGCATACGGCGTAGAATAGTTGTGAAAAATCCAGCGGAAGTAATAGACTAGGAATCTCTGTTAGCTTCGTCTATAAGAGAGAATCGAGGCGATTGATTCAAGAAACAGGAAAGCGGCTTACCGTCTGCGCCTTTGACAGGCTGCTCTTTAAAGAAGTCGTGAACCTGTAGAGAGAGCCTTTCTGCTACTGTTGGATCCTCGGAGATGGGGACTGGGGCAGAATCTACCATCTCTTGCCTATCCTGCACGATGAAGTTGATATTCTTCCACCTCTTTGCCAAAGCCTCTGATACAAAGCCATGGCTACCGCCAATGTCCACAAATGTACCCCCACGCGCATCCACGTCTGAAAAGTCGTAATTATTTACCAGGTGGCTGACTTCATAGCCCTCTCCGTGTGTGAAACTTAGCATGGCGCGGGCAAAGCGGTCGGCTTCAATCGGCTTCTTGCTCATAGTTGCATACATGGGTTCTTTGCCCACTGTGTTAAAAGCATAATTAAATCCTGCAAAAGTTGGTTCGGTTGCCTCGGGGTGTTCTTTCAACGCCTCTGGTACCCTGCTAGCAGCAGGAAAGCAGCTCTCTACGTTGAAGCCAACCCAGGCTTGAAGCGAAGTATCTTGAGCCAGAACACGGGAATTGGCGGTGTGGGCAATGTAGCCTGGAGACGGCTCGTGAAAGATGTAGTTTGTCATAGCATAGCGTAGAGTGCGAGCAAGAAAGATGGGTTCCAGCGTAGTCTTGGACTGAAGTTCTTTCAACGAAATAGGGCCGTCCAGCGGGACGAGCTTAGCTATTTGATGTTAGTTGCGATTCAACACCAAGAGTACATTGTATTACCAAGCTGGTAGCTGTTGATAAGTTGTAGATTCAAGCTGTCCAAATACTACCGGATCGAATTAGCACAACAAAAAAACGCAAAAGCATAATCAAATGTACTACTTACACTCCATGCACCAAACCTAACGCTCTCTCGAGGACCCCTGACAAGATTTGCAAGCTCATTCGTGGCGAAGACAATCTTTTGACGGCTCTCCTGAATATCGTCCGGCAAGTGGGGGAAATCGCCAGGCGCGTCCACATGAAAACTCGGTTGAGTTATGCCGTTTTCTTTGAGGTATGTTTCCAACTTTTCTGTTTCAACACGGATAATTTCGGCCAGCACCCCCATGCGAGACTCTTGGGATGCTACTCCGCCGGCCGCATGCTGACCAGCAGCCGTAGTCGAACCGTTACGTTCGTTAGATGGGATGCTGAGCTTAGCCATGGTGGTTGGCGATTGGAGTTACTGTAAGACAAAGTCAGAGAGAAGATTTACTTTGGAAGGACTTGTATGAGCTAAAAGCAAGACGAGAAGGTTTGTGGCAAGATGTGTTTGTGGAAAGTGAGACAAGTCAGGGTGGCTTGAACCTGAGAGAAGGGAAGGTTTTTAAAGTCTTGTCGTGTTGGTGATGGTTCCTCGCCCTCAGGTGAGCCTGTTCTAATCAACTTCGGAATTGGTGTTATTTTCCGATGCGTGCCTCGGAATGTGAACCCACAACGGTCCAAAACCCACTCCGATCTGCGAATTTGCGGGAGAACTGAACTCGCCGCCAAGCGGTGTAGTTTGCGGCAAATCGCAGCAATAAGCTCAGCCATTGTGCGGAGGTGGGTTGCTGATGGCCTGTCCCATTAAGATAATTCTGTTGGTCCTTGAATTTTCAAGATGGAGCGTCCGAAGAGGCCGAATTGCCGAATTGCAGCTGTAACACTACTCTAGGAGCGGCTGTACCTTGTTTTCATACTGCTTATCCAGTAATCCACGCTTCTTGTCCCATTGCATTGCTTGGGGAGTAAGCTGAGAAGCAAGGGAAGTATAAGCCAGAGTCCCAGAGAGCAAAGCATCATGTATCTGCAGGAGCCTCACAATTTAAGAGACTGTGACCGCATGATGTGTGATGAAACTGAGAGCCCTTGCAATCCCGGCCATGTACGAATAGTAGTACAAGCGATTGACAGCACCGCATAATGGCTTTGGTATGTTGCGTTGACTGGTGCTGCAGCACGCCGCAAACAGATCGATCCACTTGTTCCCATCCATGTTATGCATAGACAAGCCAGGATCCAGGACCCAAGCAAAATAGCCGACGCAATTGAGCAGCAAAATTAACGCAACGGCCTTGGCAGGCTGCGCTATCCAGCAAGAAGAGGCGGTGTTGCAAGGGTTGAAAGAATGGTTGCAAGTTGGCTTTGAAAAGATGTAAATGTACTCTATACTTACGTGCAATTCTGCGTTGAAACCGAGTGAATTTCTTCCGCGCCAGAGTTGGTAAACGCTCTGTAGATGCCCCTGCTACGTGAGGGGAAACGAGAGCAATCTGATGTGTCGTATTTCCGCTTTTGTCGTATTTCTGTCTTCGTCGAGCCGTGCTTCTGGAAGATGCTTGGATGTCTCTTGGCAGTAAGAATCCTGTCTTACTAGAGGACGTCGTCTGTTTTGCTCTCACGTCCAGCAACCAAAGGAGACACAAGGCAACAAAGGCTGAGTTTTTGGTTATACAAACCCCAGATCTGGAAAGGAATAACAGAGCGAGAAAGGCGAAAGAGGAGGACAGAAGAGGACGGGAAGTGTCGACAAGAAGAGAAGAAGACGAACGAGGGAAGAGGCCAAATGTAACCACATCGCCCAAGACATGCAGACTCACAGCAATCAAACTAGAGCAAGCCCCCGAAACGGCCTCCGCGTGCTCGCCGTCATTCTGGTCCAGGCAGGCCCGGGTCGATCTATGCAAGAGCCGCTATTCGTGAGAAGCTAAAGAGAACCCTTGTCGTGCATCCCATCTTATCCGGCGACCCCCGGCGGGCTAAAATGGCCTCGAATCTCTGGATATGTATCCGCGGCCTACAATGCACTCGTAGTTGAAGTGTGGTGGTTGCAGCAGTAGTATAGGTACCTGGAATATATACCAGAGTACCAAGAGCTGTGTACAGGCACAAGCTTGTACCCCATTAGCATTCTGCCAGCAACACCTTATTCAATGGCATTTTCACCAGATACTGTTGGCATTGTATTCCGAGCAGGGTCCGCACAACTGGATCGTGGCCCTTGCCAGCAGAGAGATCCCACTGCTACTGCTACAGCAATATTACATGCTGCTATATTCCCAGCAGTGCCTAGTAGTAATACAAGCATTCGGAAGCTTCCGGTTCCGTTCCGAGAAAGTGCCAAATCTTCAAGCAGAGCCACACTTTTCAGACCATTACAAATTGCAAAACATGTCAGTTCCGATGGTACATCCTTGGGGGTGGAGCCATGTATATACTCTACAAGTTTGTGTTACTGTACAGCACATGATAGTGGCAGTTAAAGTGATTGAAGGATTGCCATCCAATGTCTGTCTCTCCACAAACCGGCCCATTTAGCGGCAAGCCATGCCCCCGTAATAGTGGTGCTGCTAATACTGCATATACAGCCCGTCGCAGTTAGTAGTAGCACTACTGCTATCTACTATACTAAGTAGTAATCCCTAGGTCCGGACCGTAGCGCCGCCGCCGCCGTCGTTCTCAGACGTTTAATTTTCGCTCCAGCTCAGAAATAGGCCTAGAATACATGTAGCCAGCTAGCAGCATCTCGCACATCTACTGTATAAGGAGGGCCACTAAATGGACCAGCCAAACAAAAGAACTTGGAACTAGTGAGCTCTGCTGCTACGCAGTTACACGAACCAACATAACTGTCAATATGATACGCAACACGGACGGCCATGTGGCCTGGCGGAGCATCTCCAAATCCTCCTGGCTGTTCCAAGACCCTTGCGTCCGCATCGCCGACTGTCCCAGATACCAGGAAACCCAAGGACCAGTCTACTGGCATCAATAGTGCCAAGCGGGCTGATCATCTACCCATATGTCACCGCACAAGAGCATGTGAATACCGGAAGCCAAGCCACCTTGTGAGACCTGTTTTTTCGCTGTCAACCCGTCGACAGCACTACCGCAAAGTGTGTTACATGTACGCAATACGAGTGTGTCAACCGCTCCCAAGAACCGGGTCAGAGAAATGAACTGTGTACGGAGGCGCTAGACGATGCGGCCGAGACGCCGTCTTGGCGGCAAAGAGGCGAACGAGCATGGTCTCGGATGTGTTCCTCTTTAGTATACCTGTAATAAACGACGAGAGGCGCGGGTGGAGCGCGGGTGGGTGCTCTCGTTGGCCCATTCGTATATCAAGTTGTCCCTTGCAGTACGCAGGTGTTGAGTAGATGGAGCCACAGTCCCGTCCCGCCATATCCAGAACGTTGCTGCGTCGTATTCGCAATTCCCTTTTCTTGTGCGTGCTTCTTTCGCTAATGGTGATCGATCATCGTCACGGTATCTTCGGGTGGAAAGTATAGACCGGTAACCGAGGGGAGACACCGCAGAATACCGCGCAATTTCTCTAAAATCTCATATTTAAAGTGTCTAATTTAATCAATCCCCAACCAAAGTAGAATTATTATTTCGGATGCTAGTTCGAGATCCGTATCAAGTGTTGCCACGCAAAATATAGGTAGATCGCTAATAACACCATGTTGCAGAGTCTCATGGCCTCTGCCCATAAATAACATGAAAAGGCATGTACATGAGCTTAGAATCGTCAAAATAGGCCTGCCGGACTTCCATCAGCAGCACTTCCACTTGGTCTCGATTCCATCCCAGGCCCCGCGTCAACGGCCCCAGAGCAATTGCCTGAATCCCATCCAAAAGGATAGTCCGCCAGTAGAGGCCGACCGTCTTGAGGACTTTATTCTTGGGCCAAGTCCCGATGGGCACATGCAGCACCCGCTCCGTAACATTGGTGAAGCCTGCGGCCTGCATCATGTCAGATATTCTACCATTTGACGCGGTATCCAAATCGATGCCAAGGGCTGCTAATCCTTCTGATACGTGTTTCCAGTAACGCGTAACAGGATGATCTGGAGGCATCTCGCCATTTCCATCTGGCAGGGCACTTTTGGGGGTGTGGTGGATTTCTTGGAGCTCAATCCAACCGCCAATTTTGAGATGTCTAGCATATCTGTAAGCAGCTGTCCTATGGCAAAGGAAAATAAGGCAAGATAACTCACTCGATAGCCCTTCGAAATAGCTTCATCCAATCTCTAACAGCCATCACTGTATGTCGAGAATGGATGTAGTCGAAGTGGTTGCGGGGGTGCAACCACGGCGATTCCACGTCGTCTATCATGAATCGAACATTGGGCGGCAGCCAATCTGGCTGAATAGGCGATAAGTCGATTCCAAGTATATGGGCGCTTAAGTATTTGTCTCCCACTGGGCAGACGACGTTAGAGATTCCCACTATCAAGAGTTACGGTATCATGAACAAGATTGATGACAACTCACTTTCAATTGACCAAATTCCTGTCCCAGTTCCAATATCGAGAATTTCTTGCGGGTTGTCACCGATGGGGGCAAAATGCAACTTTTGGCTACAAAGCAGCTTGACCATGGCGTGCTTCATATCCTCCCTCTCTTGCTCCACGTCATCATTGGGGAAGTTGTAGGTGCCTTCGCGATATCGATGGTATCGTCGGCCATTTTCATACATATAATCGCGAACAGAAGACATGACAGATGTGCTTGCTGAGCTGGCAGTGTCACTGTCATAGCCGGCATCAGACCCAGCGTCATCGCCATGTACGGATCCGATGCTATCGGCGGTATCATCGGCAATGATGGATTCTTCGGCTTGGTCAAGTGCTTCTCGAGATAGTTCCTCCTGTTCCGCAGCAGAAAGATCTGGAAACATAGAGACGCCATTTGGATGGGTCAAGGGAGAGCCTATTGATTCTGGCCCTGTCGCGTGCTGCGGCGATTTGAGCGTTTCTGAATAACCTTTTGTTTGTTCTGTTGGTCCCGTCGCTGTTTCTTTCTCTGCGTCTTGCTTCAGATCCAAAGGAGGCATAACACCATCGCTCTGTTCATGTCCGTATAGATTCCCATTTCCATTTCCATTTCCATTTTCAGTTGAGATGGCCATCGAGTTTTGCAAAAGATTTGATATTTTCAAAGCTGGCTGCTGGTAATCAGTAGCATTAGGAGCCTGTGAGGCGGCGCCATATTGAGGTGTGGGCTCGTGATACAAATCACCACCGTTGGTGTTGGCTGTGAAGTTGTGGTTCGCCCTGGAAGAGCTGCCCGTGCGGCTGGCAGTGCTCGTCGCGCCATTAGTGGGAGAAGGAGAGCGTGTCCTGTGAGACGAGCTCTGGAAGTCATTCTGGGGATATCTATCCATAGCGAAGGCCAGACGAGTTAATCTGCGGTATAAAGAGAGTAGCCGATATGATAGGAGAAGCAAAAAGAATGTATGATCGTGGCTTGCTGAACGAAGTATTCCGAAGGAAGTACTAAGTGTTGCTCAGAGGCCAGGCCTCGATTAAACCAAGTCACGGACGGTACCTTAACACGTGAATTTAGCCCTCTGGTGGCTATCTTGCTTGACACAGAGAGGCCTTCGGGTAAAATGCATAACGCTGTCTTGTCTTTGTTCGGGGACTTGGAGACCGCAATGTCTCGGGGAATCGCTTTATGGTCGCCAAAAGGAAAGAAAAAAAAAAAAGAAAAAAAGCAATGATTGATTGTCTTGGTAAGGGCAGCTCTAGTGGCCCGCCGCAGCCGGGAAGGAAGGAGGATTGGTTGCCAGAGTCCAGGGGTACTTGAGGACGTGCTTGGCGGCTGAAGCTCGAGATCTCACATGTGAAAGCAGCCTGGTCCGTTGATGAAGATTAAAGGCTGTATAATGAATGGCAAATGGGCTGCCTTTTTCTCTCAATCGTACGTATATCTAGGGTGGTGGCAATTGGACGGCAATCAGACGTTGAAGCAGGCGGAGAACAGCTTAAACAAGGCCCAGCCCGATCACGATGCTGGGGAGCAAAGCATCTGGCGCTAGAATCGACGAGTCTAGAATCAAAGAGGGCCACTAAAGATGCCAAAGGTTGGATGATCGGGCTCCATCATATAGTCGCCGAGACGCTCTGTGCAGAGCCAGCTGAAGGCGACCTTGATGATACGATTTACAGCGCTCGAGGTCGTTTTTTTAGTGGGATTGCAGCCACCTGCGGGGCTGAGCCGTTGGGGGATGTTCGCCCACGAACAGGGGATACGTACCCCATAATACGATGCGTCACACTCAGATTTCATCGGTGCTCCGTGCTGGTTAGGCCGGCCAACAGGAACCACATTTGGGGCAGATTATTACGAAATAATGCAGCTTTCTGCCTCGCTTTTCGTTTCTTTCGATGTCTCGTGTTGAGCTGCCTGTTTCTCTTCTTTAATTTTGTGTGTCCTGTAGTGGAACTGGGGTACATGCCACCATGTATGGTTGCGAGCGCCTTCTGTGTAGCATTCAGTGCAAGGCTACATGATGTTCATGTTCTCAAGCTCTCAGCGGAGGATATACCCAATCTGTCGAACAGACAGAGGTCAGACTCAAAGGGGCGCCCAGTTCTCTCTCGACGATAATGGGAGGGTGGCAAGCAAATCTCTCGATTTGGTATTCCGCGTTCCATTACGTCTACTGGGTGATTTGTAACTCTGGTACGCACGCAGAACCAACAAACCGCACGGAGGATGAGGTAGCCTTCGGTGTGGCTCGAACCAACGCAGCTCCATTGAACAGAATTTCCTGTATAGATGAATGGTGCAAACTAAGATGCAGTGCGACAGGAGATGGATGCTTGATACCCACTCTATGGTTGTTGAACCAACTACTTTTGTGAGAAATCCGAGCCCCGTCCATTTGCCAGGCCTGGCTGCAAGGAGGACGTTGCCCGACGTTTCATTTGCAGATGCATGAAATAAAAGCTTTGCTATCCATCGTTGCCGCCGGCAAGCGGGGAGTTTCATTAGCGGCAGATCCTTTAGCCAGCCATTGGACTTTGCATGTGCTGAACAAGGACTCGACTCTCATCTATGTGCGCCAACAAGGAATGAGGCCGCGAATGAGAGAGCGCTTCGAGCCCTACCTCACCTCACTTCATCTCATCTCATCTTATTCATCTCATTCATGGTACTACCCGGCAGTCTGAAATGATAAAAGTAAATTTCATAAAAATCAATAGCAGTTGTTTTTTATTTTATTTTTTCTTAGCAGACGTGGTCCTCATTTTAACTCCGTCTTTCCATCCCAAAATGCCCGCTTTTCATCGGACCTTAGCAAATCGGCGATATCAACTATCATCTAGCTTAGCGCCTCTTTACCTACGGAACAGCACACGGAACATTCGTTATATAGGTACTGGTAGCACAACATCTCATATCGCACAACCCCTGGGTACCTTCAACTCCAGATTCGTCCATATGCAGCACAGCGCATCTCGTAACGACTCATCTTAATTCGAGAAACTACGCATAACACTACCAGCCCCTCACTTCATGTCGCGCAGCAACACAAAGGCGCCTCGCTGCGTTGGCAGCCCGTCCTTTGCTCCAGATGAAGTGATCCAAGATGGCCCGCGACTCAAACAGGCGCAAGAGCTACTTGCAGCAAATGATCTGTACAACGCCAGCCGTGTCCTGCTTAGCCTTCCTGAGAGAGATACATTCACGTATCATGCCATGACAAGCGTCAAGCTAGCCGAGGTCCAGCACGTTGTCGGGCTGGGCGGCATCAATGGCCTGCACGCCTGGTATCGTGGTGAAGATGGCACGCCAGTGAGCCAGCCCCCTTCTGATTTCAAATTACATGAGCGATGAGCTAAAGTGGGAAATCTCATGAACACAGAGAGACCCTCCACCCCTGCCGGATATCGAGGCATACATCTCTATATTCAGCCCCTCAACTGCCACAGCGTCAGCCCTGAAAAACTTTGAGACCAATGCGAAAAAGACGTCTATCCGCTCCGAGGTTGCGAGCCATATCGCAGGAAAGCGGTTCATCCACCCGGCTCTGGCCACTCAACTAACCATCCCCAAATCAAAGAAGCCGCCGAGTGACAATCCGTACTTTGACTTTTGGGCCTGGTCGTGCCGGAACCTGGAGTGGTGCGGGCCGTGCGCTTCATCGGAGAGAGTAGCAACGAGTCACCATGTGCTCCCTATTTTCATGCACCACTTTGGTTGTGCGACGCCATCGCACGAGAGCTTGGAGGTGTTGAGGATCCTGGCAGACGGCCGAGCCATTGCGGATATGGGCTCGGGTAATGGGTACTGGACGTTTCTGCTGAGGCGGTATGGGCTGACCGTCTATCCGGTGGACAATATGCAGAGCGAGTGGAGAGTCAACTGGATCGACGATACGGCCATTATAGATGGCGTGAAATGGCTACGGAAGAATGAAAATGGCAAAGACATGGTCCTCCTGCTGGTCTATCCCGTCGTCGGAGGGGGCGTCGGAGGAGGCGCCGAGGGCAGCTTTACCAGAGGCCTCGTCAGTGCCTTCCAAGGAGACACCATTGCGGTTGTTGGAACACAGAACATGAACGGTTATACAGGA